>NW_024466580.1:0-1258179 GCF_017591425.1 Ochotona curzoniae
ACCAGTGTCTTCCATCTGTCTTCCATCAAAGTGATTCCTCAGAGACCACTCCTCCCTCCATTCTAAATCTCTGAAGTCTGCTTCTCAAGTTCTCCCTGGTTACAGAAGAGTGGGGCATTATTCTCCTATGAGAAAAGGAAAGGTCTACACAGAGGGAGACCAATGCCAGGGTCAGAATTATTCATTTGCCCCCTAAAATTCTTTTAAAATGCTAATGATCAAATTGAAGAAATGTATGCTGTAGACATATTTGAAAATATCACATGGTGCCATGAAAATGTTTAAGTAGACATATTAACTGAACTTTTAATTAAAACAATTACAGTGTGATTTGAATTGTATAAAGAAACACTTACCTAGGTATGCATATGTGTGTGCCTAAGCATAGAAAAATACTTCCCAAGATACACACATGACGGCAATTCCAAGCGCTAAGTGTGAGTATTCATTGGCTTGCTGGTAATTTAATTTTTTTTCTGTTTTTAAATAAGGGTTACATGTTTAAATGAATAAATGCATTTCTTCTTGTGATCCTATTTTTCTTGGCTACACCTTCACCACCAACCACATGCTTTCTGCCCCTTCCTCTCAAGTAGCACTTTCTTCTGTGTGTTTGGAGGCCTATGGAGAAAGGCAGAGTCAAAGTGCTTAGAGACTACAGGACCGTTAGCAAGTGGAAATCTGAATAGAGTGTTACCCTGAACAGAGTTCATGTTTGTGTGATCTCTTCTTCACAAAAGTCAAAACACACCACCCCAAAATCATCCTAGGTCAAAGAGAGAAAAAAAAAACCCAGAGATGAAGAGAAGCTCTATTTTGAAACCAGGAAGATCCCGTGTCCTAGAATGATGTAAAATGGGATGGGGAGAAATGTACTGAAGTGGTTGCTGATGAAGACAGAGATGCCAGTTCTGCCAAGTGGTAGGTCCTCTCTAAACCTTATCAGGTGGTTTACACTGTGAAAGTCATTAAAACCAACTTGCAGGGGTTGAGGAGGCTGCCCTTCTTTAGACAACAAATTTTCGTAGTTGAAATTACAGAAAGTAAACGTCTTCTTTAAGCTGGTAAAACTGCCCAATGTGTGGGTTAACGTAAGAAATGCTCAATGAGAAATTTTTATTATTATCAGGCTGCTCCACGGCTCTCAAAGATAGCCAATTAAAATGACATCAAATAGATGAAAGAGTTGATGTCTCCACTGCACAATTTTATTTAGATACTAATGGCCTTCATAACCTGGGATGGAAAGCCTCTGGCATTCACCTTGAAGTCTCAATCATGGTTTCAGTGAGGTTGGGATCTTGGCTTCTGGCCATAGCCTCCCAGCCTCCTGAATTGAGAACATGGCTGAAGGCAGCTGCATTTTGCATGTTCTCTTTCCTTTACTGTGATGAGTGACATGGATCAAGTAACAGGTGGTACAGGTGCTCCCTTCAGGGTCATGCAAATACTCTGGTTATACACTATGGAAACTACGTAATCAGCCCCGACAAAATATCCATTCCAATAGTTTGACCCTTGAGACTGTCCCCAGTCAGCTGAAGGTGGCAACACAAACGCAAACACATCCAGACCTCCACTGGGACCAGTAGAGGAGCAGAATGCCTACTGGGCCTCTACCTTTCCATAAATGAGTCAAGAAAGATAGAAATAAATGAACCGACTCCTCCTTGGTGGCTTCCTCACTTAGGGTGGTGTGAGCACTCTGCTGTGGTGGATTTCATATTATCTATATGAACACAACCTAGGGGAGCTCCCTGGGGGCCACACTAGGCCTGTAGCCTGCCATCGAGTCTGGCCTGTACTTGCATGTCTCCTTGGCCCCTACCCATGCAATGGAGGCAGCTACAGTAAATTCCCTGAGTGTTCTCTGTGCAGATCACACACCCCAGAATCCAAACCTTGAGCCTAATATGTTTTAGAAGCTTTACATCAAACTCTGGAAATGCTAACAAATTTTTTTTGGCTGTTTTACACCACCTCTGGTGGTGTTCCAAGTGTATCTGAAAGTTGTGTGTTAATAGGAGTAGAAAAAATGCAAACAAAATATAATTTTTGCTGCTAGAACATGTTCGCTAAAATATGCCATCTTTCATTAGCTGCTCTTGTGGCATACTATGTGTTAGAGCTAATTAACCACATACATTGTTCCATTGACATTTCTGAAATCAAAAGTTATCAAAATCTCTGAATGTTCTAGTTATTGATTTGCTCATAGATGTTAGAAGGAATGGAACAATAAAATATTTTCTTAGAGATCCATTAAAAATTGGAGTGCACCATGAGGGCTACCTCTCATGGAAAATAGAAAATGTGTTGATTGCCCCCAGAAAACCAGATCAAGTGAGTCAAGGCCCCAGTGTGCTGTTTGTTTGTTCCAGCCCTGGTCTTTCTGCTCTACCCTAAGTCCTGGTAGTTGGACCCTTGGGGCTGACCAGGAATCCTTGACAGATTATCTCATGTGCAGCTTGGTAAAGGGAAGGCAGAGGACTGCAGAGTGCAGAGCTGTGTCAGAATACATCTTCCCATTCCTTCTAGCCTTTAGAGTCACATCATTGGCAGCATGGTTGTGTGAAAACAGACTGGCATCTCTCTCATTTTCTATTAATAATTCCGCTTTTCAAATAAAATAAATCCAGGATTCTGTCCTGACACATGAATTAGTTCAAGTCCTGGCTGCTCCACTTCCAATCCTGGGAAAGCAGCAGAGGATGGCCCTTGTGCCCAGTACCCACAGAGGAGACATAGAAAGAGGCTCCCTGACTCCTATTGCAGCCACTTAGGAAGTGAACCAGCATTCTCTCTCTCTCTCCCTCTCTCTCTTTCTCTCTCTCGTTTGTGAACTTATTGACCCTTTCTTTTCTGACATTAAAACATGAATCAGTACCTCTTTCCTTGCTTCCAGGGGGCCTTCTGAGACTTTTCTCCCACAAAGAAATTTCCTTCAGGATTTTCAGGTAGCTGGGGTCAAGGAGGAAGGACCACTCTTAGGTGCCAGTGTTTGCACACACTCTACCTGCTGACTCCCTTAACCTTATTTTATCTCTTGCTGCTGCTTTATAAGTCTCCAAAGAGTTACTTAGCCCAGGGTCTGATTTATGTTCTCACTCTCTTCTAAGAGAACTTGGGGGACTGGCTTCAGGCTGGCTTGCATCCATTAAGGCAGGAGGAAGTAGTGGAGAGTAAAGCAAATGGAAGGACAAGAGGCCAGTGCTGGTTCCTGCACATGCCACTCTGTGCAGCAGATAGGCCAATCTGTCCTACAGTTCCAGCACCAGTGGGTGCTGCAGCATGGCTCCACCAGGCCCATTCTCAGTTGCAACTCAATGTAGGCCAACAGTTACTGCAGCATTTCCCAACCACGTCTGACCCCCAGTGCCAGTTTTCACACTCACTAATGAGAGCAGTAGTCCAACACGGGAGCCCCCAGCCCCAACCAGCACGAGGCTCGCTCCCAACCAGTGGGTGCCCCAGCCTAATCTGGCATGGCTTGCCTTGCCTCAGAATTCCCCCATGGATGCTGTAGCATGCTTCCTTCCAACCCGTCCCCAGTTCCAGCTTATACTGGCAGGTGTTGCAGCCTAACCCAGCCTGGCTAGCCCCCAGTCCCAGCCCTAATGTGCAATGCCTGGTGTTGCAACCCACCTGGCTTGCCCTACACCCCTTCCTTACTCCCACACTAGCAGTTGTTGTTGTGAACTGGCCTATCCCAGCCTGCTTCCAGACCTGACCCACATAATGCTAGCGGATACTGTAACCTGATCTTGTTGGGTTGCTCCCAGCCTCAACTTTAACAGTCACCAGTGGTGACTGTCCTGACAGGAATTTCCCAAACTCCTCTATCAAACCACCTCCCAGTCACAGATCTCACACACATTGGTGGGTGTTTGACCCATCCTGTCTTGGCCTATCTCCTGCCCTGACATTCACCAGCAGGTACAATGGCCTTGTCTGTCTGGCCCGCATCCATCCCAGCTCTCATTAGTGGGTGCTACAGCCCAGCTCCACCTAGTCCACCACCATTCTCAGCTCTCATGTGGTTCAGCAGCTGCCAGTGACCTAACCCAGCCTGTCCTATATCTAGTGTGGCTTTTGTGAGCTCCAGTGAGTACTGGTGCATAGCCCAGTCTAGCATACTCCCATATATGCCAAGGAATGCTGCAGTCAAGTCCAGCCCAGTCCACTGCCTTCATTCTGGCTCTCACACTCACCAGTGGGAATCACAACCTTGCAAGGGATACCCTTAGCTCCTATTCCAGGCGTGTTCCCGGCCGCAGATGTTGCCTGTGCCAGTGGTAGCTCCAACCAGTCTGTTTGGCTCATTCTCTGTCATGGCCCTTGCCATAAGCTACCTCACCCTGGCCTGACCCGGCCCTCCCCAGTCCCAGCTTTCACTGGTGGGTGCTCCAACCTAGCCCTGCCCGTCCTTCCCCCATCCCCAGCTCTTATGTGAGCATGTGGGTATATATAGATACCTAGTCCAATATGGCCCACAACCTGTCTTGGCTCCCACATGTGCCTGTGTATGTTACAACTTGGTCGACCTTGCCCAATCTATCCACTGAGCCAGCCCACACACAAGCCAACAAAGAAGCCCTAATTGCTCTGGCCCACAACCAGCCTGAACTCTCATGCTCACCAGTGGGAGCTATAGCCTAGTAAGGGAGTTCTCCAATTTCCTGATTAGCCTACTCCCAAACCTGGGTCTCAGGTGCTAGGGCCATGTTCAGCATAGTCCATACCCCAGTCTCAGCCTTTGTGAGTGCTGAAAGATACTGCATCTGATCCACCCCACATTACATTCTTGTGTGTGCCTGAGGGTACTGCAGCTTGGGTCAAGCTGGCCTATTTGGAGCCACTGTATCTGTAAATATTGGTAAGTTCCATTGTCTTGCCTATCTCAGCCCATCACCACACCCCGCTCTCATGCAAACGCAGGCATTACAGACACATAGGAATGAACTCACAAATTTCCCCACTGAATCTCCACCCAGATTGGTTCTGTTGCGTGTGGGTTAGTGTCATGGCCTAGCCTACCATGCCCGCCCCATGCCCCAACACTCACTGGAGGGTAGTGTGGCCTAACCTGCAAGGCAGCCCCTGCCACCATGCCCCAGCTTTTATGTGCTTCAGGGGGTTGTGAATGCTGCCAGGTAGGCCAGCCCAGGTCTTCCATGTGGCAGGTGTCCTGGTCTGACCCAGACATGCCCTCTGGCTTCTCCTCTCCAAACCACCTGGCTTCGTTCCACTTATCTACCTGTGACTGCACTGGCTCTGTCCATGGATGTTCACCAGTAGTTATTCCTCACCTGCAATCTACTTCGTCAGACGTTCCCTCAAATACCCTCCTAGGACAATTGAAGACCACCCTGCCCACCAGTACATGACACAATCTGATTGCTGGCATTCCAGCGGCATGTCTTGCCAGCCTGGGTCACCACCCACTTTCCCAGGTCCATGCCTCAGGACAATCTGATGTCCGAGTTTCTGTGTGTGACTTTGGCTTTGTAGCATATGTCAACATGTTTGCATGTCCTGACTGTTTAAAGATTCAGGAACAGAAGAATGTATGTCTACACAAGCCATCAAATTTGTGACAGTTTTCAAAAATCCTCTGGAGAGGTATGGTGTCTGTGGCAGGTGCTAAGACCCCATTGGGAAACACAAATGCTGTGTAGCAGAGTATCAGGTTTCAAGGTGAGATGATATGAAATTCTGGCTTCCTATTGATTCCCACTCTGGGAGGAACAGGTGATGGCACAAGCACGTGGGTCTCTGACACCTGCAGAGGAGACCGTGATTTAATTCCTAGCCTCTGGCTTGGTGAGAGCAAAGAGCACATGCAAAGATTCAGAGATGACCCAGTTGCGTGTGGGTCAGGGAAACCAGATGGCTCAGTGTGTGCGTGTCTGTGTGTGTACGCATGTGTGTGCATGTGCGTGTGTGTGCACGTGCGTATGTGTAAGAACGGTCTGCAGAGGACAGGAGATGGAGGTACCAAATGTCAGAGAAGGAGCTGAATCATGCCCTGAAGGGAACAGAGCAGAGCCAGGCATGGAGTTGAAGGAGAGCAGGCATTCCACACATTACAGAGTTGGACAAAGAGAAAATCCACACAGGGGCCAGACAGGACAGGAAACTCACCAGCCTGAATCAGCCTGTTCCTTCCTTCCTGCAGATTGTGCTCTGCATACAGGATTATCCTAGCTGGCTGGGGAGACCATAGGCCATCCCTGGCCACACAATCTAAATCACTGCCCAGGCATGGTTTTTTTTAGGCAGAAACTTTTTTTTTGCCTAAAATCCTTGTGTTTCTTGTCCTCCGTGGACACACCACTCACCACACCACTCACCGCCCATCCAAGTGCTGTCTTGTTCCATCCACCACCCCCAAGATTTAGGAAAGTCAAAGTCTGGATGTGCACCATACATCCCAGAGGCATGCCACAGCTCCCAGAGCAGAAAATCCGGTATGTTGTGGCCCCAGACACTGGATGCTGCACAGCCCAGCCAAGCCTCCTGCGGGCCTCTCCCAGGCCTCCTCAGTGACTCCCAGTAGGGTCTAGCTCTTGGGACGTTGTCATGTGGAGTAGATCTTAGGGGACACAGACCAGCAGGACCTTATGTTCCCAGGGTACTTCCCCACAATTGCAGGTAGGATGGTAGGATTGTGTGGGGAGGTTACCCATGAATGCTCTGCACACAACTCAGGGCCCTACTCCTGTAAGACCACCGCAAATCCTATCCCCTCATGGGGGTGACCTTGGCATTTCTCTGGAGTTACTTTCCCGTGTCAGTTTCAGGAGCTATCCATTATGCTGTGATCAGGCACAGTCCCAGATGTGTACCAGGATGACACAGAGCTGTGATCCATTCTGTGGAAGCATCCACTCCACTGTCAGATGGGGAAGAAGAGACACTCACAAGAGAACAACCCTCTCCCCCAGAAACCAGAACACAAATGGGTGGGTAAAGGGCCAGACGTCCTCTCCTTTCCCATGACATCCACTCACTCGCACTTTCCACGGGTGCCAGAGACCAACTACAGCTGACTTCAGAGCTCAAAAAGGATGCATGGATTGGCAAGAATGAAGACAAGAAGAGATGTGGAACACTAGGATGAGCTCATAATGGACAACTCAAAAAGGCCGCCTTCTTTATTTATGCACAAATCATCACAAACTTTTGTGCATACAATTGTTTTATTTTTAATTCATGATTAAAAGAAAGATGACAAAAACAATTTTTAAAAAGCATTCTTATCATTTTACTTTAAAGAAAACATTCTCAGTAAACCCATTACTCATTCAAACCTGCAGTCCCCCGGCTGAGGCCAGGAACTCCACGGTTGGCAGCACATGCAGTTACATAATGAAAGGTGGTTTACTTAAATCCAAAATCAAATTTCTAAAATTAAACTTAGGCTAATATTACTTCAAAATCAACAATATAAATTTTAAAAGAAAGCTTATAAATTAAAGGAACTTACAAAAGCATATGTCATAAATTCTTATTAAATCTTATAATCCATCATACACTAATTGGTATCACCTTCACCTCATACTGATTCAATTGCTTTTTGTTCCTTCGTTAAAGGGCAGTGGGAAGGATCAGGGTGGCTCAGCCTTTCCATGAACAGAGAGCGTTCACACTAAACTTCTCTTTATCTTTTCAAAATATTTTCTTCCCCTATATAAGTGTCAATATAAGCTGAAAGTTTCAAACCATGTTCCTCTAGGAGCTCATAACATTTATCTCCCTTTTAGAAGGTGCCCCGTGTACTTTTTGCTTTACGTGGTAGGAAGCCAAGGTGACTGTGTCATGCCATGTGTTATAGCAGCCCAAGGCCGCACAATAAGCAAACTCTTTTTGCCTCCGTGATTACCATCTGTTCTAAGATATTTAAGCTATTTCTTAAGGAGAGCATTATGCAACTTAGAGTGGGTTCTGGGACAAAGGGGGACATATAATAAGATATTTGGGTACAATATAGGCTCAATTGTGCTATTGTATGCTTTTACCTGTATGTCATTGTCTCAAGTTGCCGAAGACCCTTTACCCTAACATGATTGATAAAATCAGTATCAGGTATTACACCAGCTACAGAAATCATTTCACACTTGCAGAGAAACAACACCCTCAAGAGAATTTTGCAAAATATCAGAGAGGTGATCAAGTGTCTGTACAATGGGATTAAGCATCAATGAGATGATTAGAGAGACATTTAGCCAGGCCTTGCCACACAGCCAGAAACTCTTCATAGCCTTGCCAACAAGGGAGCTGCACTCCTTATACCCTTGTGCTGTCTTTCCCAACAGCATGGCTTCCCAGACACAGGCATCTTGGGAAGGTCAAAGTGCTGCCAAGGCCACAACCAACCTGCAGACCTGGCAGAGCCTGCTGGTACTCCGTCTGCCTCTGTCTGCTGCTAAAGCAGGCCTCATCCTGGTCATTCCAAGCATACAGTCACATGGACCTCCTGCCCTGCTCCCCGCAACAGCTGTTAGAGTGCACAGGTGATGTTTTGCACACTATGAGGTTGACTCCATAGGACCTTGCAAGGTGCACAGAGGGGACAGACACCATACAAGACAAGATCTATACAGACATTTAAGACTTTTACTTATGAGAGAGCAAAGTATATGGGCCCCTCAGGCAACCAAGGGCCCAGGCACCCAGGAGCCCTTAAGGGAGCAAAGGCTAAGTGACAGGAGATACAGACTCAGTTGAGATCTCGCTGGAGTCAAGGGTTGTGGAGGAGCTAGAGGAAAAGTAGACAGTGTCATTATGGATGAAGCTTTGAGACAAGCAGTCCTGCATGTGGTGGCTCCCAGTGCTCGGCAAGATGGAAGGTAGCTGGAACCCAGGGTTCCACAGGTTCTCACATCCCCTCTGCCCTGTTACCAAGTAGCAGGCTGAGCTCTGCAAGGTACTGCCTGGCCTCTGAGTTCTGGGGAACATTCAGCACTTTCACAAGGGTGATGGGATCCCCCGGGGCACTTTACCACAGGGGCCAAACCACCAATGTGCCCTGGCAACCTTGGCCTTGAACCTCACCCAGGCCTCTGTGTTGAGCAGGCAGCCCAGGAGCTCCCTCAGGGCCTCGCTGCAGGACCATGGCACCATGTAGCTGCCAACCACGATGTAGTTCTGTAGTTGCTCTGCAATCTCCCCCTGAAGGGCAGCATCACCATCAGCATTGCATAGAGGGCCACCCCCAGGTTCCACATGTCTGCCTGAAAGGCATCATATTCCTCCCGGAAAAGATTTCTGGGGCACAGTGCTCTGGGGTTCATGAAAGTCCCTTACCTGCATCTCCTCAGGCAGCCAGTGACTCAGCCCAAAGTTGGCCAGTTTGACATTCATGTTCAGGTCCAGCAACATGTTGGCTGGCTTCAGATCCTTGTGTGCACTGTGGCTGGTATGACAGTGGTCCATGGCCAAAACAATCTGGATGAACAGTGAGTAGTTCCATGAGCATGAACCCAAACTTGCCCTGGCACTGCTCCTCCAGTAGTTTCAAAATGTGTTCACATTGCAGGTTGCATGTCAGGCTCACTTTTCAGGCCGCACTGCTCAAGCTGGAGGCTCAGTGTTCCTGCAGGAAACTCTACCACCCATCTCTGCTGATGGCTGATTGGCAGGCGAGCTTCATCACGTTGTAGCCACCCTAGCTGATGATCTCCATTAGTGGCACCTGGGAAGCAGTGGATGGAAGCCCAGGTGGTGTACATGTCCAGCTTTCCCTGTGTGCTCTCTGAACTGCACTCTTGACTCACAAACATGTAGTGATGAGTTCCCCTGACTGAGCTACCTAAGAACAAAAAAGCTGAACTAGCTAGAATAAGAAAGAAAAAGCCACTGAATGCACTAGTGCTAGCAAGTCTGATCATGCGACATAAATGGGCAAGTACATACAAACAAAACTGAAAAAAAATGCGCAAAAACAAACTAAGCTAAATGAACACAATAGACAAAATTGAAAAAGAAACCAATAAACAAACAAAAAATCATATACCACATCAAGCAAGCACCACCACTAGAGGAGATGGGTCCAAGTCACATAGGTCAGCAATATAGTTTCCTGGGTAAAGAAGACAAACATTGAGGTCCAGCAAGAGGCTAAATACACATTTTTGGGAACTGCATCACAACAGTGGCTCCTTATGAAGTCTCAGCAAGATATGGACCAAGCAGCGCTACAGAAAATGACAGGCAATTTGCTCCAGAATGTCCTCTTAAATTAAAAATGAAGGCCCCAAGAGCTTTCTGCTTTGCTTAGTGATAGGGGTTGACAGAGTGGTCTTTTCATTTCTAGTTTAAAATAGTGATGCCATTTGAAACCCTCCTAACATTTACACTCAAAATTCGCATTCCTTTTGTTTTAACTCAGGGAGTGGTATGGTCTCAAAATGGTGGTTCATTTTTCTGGCATCCTGATGCTGAGACCAAATGTCCGGCTGCCCAAGACATCATCATCATGTTTCACACCAAAAGAGCTGAGAGAAGGGTGTCTTCAATGATCTTCATTTCCTTCTGAGATAACCACCAGATTTCTATCAGAAGGTTGTGTGGCAGAGCCACCTGCTGTGGAAAGTCACAGAGTGTCAGCCCAGAAAGCCACATTCTCCACCGTGGTCCTCGGAGCAGCAGGCAGTCCTCTGCTCTTTGCTGCTATTTTAGAGTTCTGGGTTTATTCCCAGTGTTCTCGAGGCTGGAGTGTCTAACACTGAGGCATCAGCAGAGCTGGTGTTTGGAAAGGGTTCACTCTTTGTTCCTAAGGTGCTGCCTTATTCACGGGGGCAATGAGGAAACGGAGAGCCAGGTGGCTGGTAAGGTTGGTTGAAGTTGCGTATGTGTGTGCAAATGGTGCTGTAGCCCTGAAGAAATTTACATGTTCTAGATCTTAATCCAAAGCCCAAACGTAAATTTTAAACAATGATAGTGACTCCTTAGTGTGTCCACAAAAGCTCATCCCAGCGCCAACCCAATTAAAATGCTAGCATCCCAGTTGGAATCCTGGCTGCTCCGTTCCTAATCCAGCTAGCTGCCTGCTACTGTGCCTGCACAAGCAGCAGAAGATGGCCTAGGTGCTTGGGTTCCTGCTGGCCACATGGGAGACACTGATGGAGTTTCAGAATCCTGGTTTTGGCATAGCCTAGCCCTGGCCATTGAGGCTACCTGGGACCTGAATGAGTGAGTGGAAGATTGTGTGTGCTTACTTATTTTGTCACAGACATGAAAACGAAGTCATTGGAGGTGAGGCAGGTTAACTCCAGCACAGTAGGCTGAAGCTCCCTGCCCTTGCCCAGAGAGCAGCAAGCCCATGAGGAGGACGGAGGATGCCCTTTTGGTTGGGGAAGAAGAAGGAATGAAATATGAAAAGTATTTGCACTGTTTTCCTTGAAGCTCAGGTGAAGACGCATTTTGAGTTCCCCTAGGCAGATAGCATAAGATAAAGCACAGGGTTAGTTGCAAAATTCACCAAAAGCTCAATTGAAAATGTCTTTAACTTCCAAAGAAATTTTAAAAATACATATGCATATTTTTAACATTTACTTTGTGGGTTTGTAGGCATGGGAATGGAATTCAAAAGCTTTTTTGTCTAAGTAAGCTTTGATTTCATTTTCTGTTAACCTTTTCCAGTCCCTTCAAATAATACAGTGCAAAGAACATTGGAGCTCCCATATGGACTGGACATCAGCGTCAGGATCCTCAGTGAAAGCGACCCTCACTCAGTGGTGCCTTCAGCAAAATGCCATGCTTGTCCTCACTCAACTGTACTGAGGGGCGACATCTCACTTTATACTTCGCCAATTCAACTTGGCTTAGAATCCAAAGGGAGTTCCTAGGGAAATGTGTTCCCTTGAATTTATTAAAGAAGTATTTGTTTAAAATTGGAGTGACAGGAAGAGGTAGAGACAAAGAGATTCTTTCATATCTGGTTTATCACACCCCCCTCCCCAAATGACAGCTGGGACTAGGTCACTCTGAAGACAGGATCCTGGAACTCTACCCAGGCAGGTCCCCACCTTGGGCTTCAGGGGATCAAGTACTGCTTTTCCAGTTATTATAGCAAGGAGTTTGATCACAGGCAAATGCAGCCAGGAACTAAACCCCATGCTCCTACATGCCTGGCTGGAGTCGCATCTAGTGGATTCGCTCAGTGTGCTGCCCCCACATGGACTCCTGGGCTTTAGATTCTAAACATGTAAAATAACAGACATAGTACCTAGTCCTGTCATACTGTTTCCCCAAGTACATATATCATATCCAATTTAGTGGTTCTTGTACCCATTCCCTACGGCAGAGCTGCTGTTATGGGAAGGCACGTCCCAGAGGTCAGATGGTCATAAACACATGAAGATACATGCTCTCCCCTGATGGTGGGTTTCCCAGCTACTCAGGGTCCAGGCAGGTCAGGGGTGGGGTATTCCACCTGGCAGAGGAATTGCTGAGTCCATGACTGTATAATCACTGGGAAGCAGGATTCTGTTACATCTGGGTAGGAAATTGAAGGATCCCTGAATCATACACATGAAGCCATCACTCAGTCACCATGGCATAGGGTGGTCATGGCCCTCCCCCAGACAAGCAGAAAAAGGCACTTTTCCCTGGAAGCAAAGGACAGGCCAACCCTACATAGTCCCTCTCTGTTCCCCAACACATCTTGTTCAGCAAGTGCCACAAACAGGTGTAGAGAAACCGGGAAATCTGAAGGGTGGGTGAGGAAGTTTCTGGAAGAGAAGGAAGAGGCAGCTCCAGTGTACACATGCTGCCCTTGGAAGCTGATGCTGTCTTCCCTTTAAGAGCCATCCCAATCCCTTCCCTGAATGGATCTATGAGTGAGAGCAGCGCCCTTCCAGCGTCCCCACAAAATTAGGAAAGTCATGGCTCAGCCAAGTGCACAGGACCTCCCCAGCTGACTGATGGCATCCGTATTCCCTCCAAAGCCACTGAGTGGCTCAGGGATAGCAGAACCCACAGAGGCCTTTGGTGACAATGTGGTCTGTGTTGGTCAGCACCTGCTCGGCTGTGCTGCGGTAACACACACCAGGCAGCTGTGGATTCCAGCAGCCAAGACGTTTTCATTCTTTTGTTTTGACTTGAGTGTTTATTAGTTATATGAAACTCTGAATGACAGAGATAGGGTATGTTGGAAAGAAATAGACAGACAGAGATCTTTTATCTGCTGATTCACTCCCCAAGTGGCCACAAAATCAGGGGCTCAGTTAAGTAAAAGCCAGGAGCCCAGGATTCCATATGGTTTTCCTGTGTGAGTAACAGGGGCCCAGAGGCTTTTGCAGTAAAAATAAATTCTTTTTTTAAAATGTGCTTTCCCCCTTTTTTTCTCCCTTGCCTCTCTAGGACTATTGCTTTTTAAGGCACAGTCCTTAAAAAAAGCAAGGGAGCTGAGACAGGATGTTTTAGCAGGGGAAACCTGAGGGCATGTCTGGGTCAGGCCAAAGCACCCAACCACATGGGAGGCCTGGACAGGGCTGAATGGCATTCCCTACCACCCACTATTGCTCAGAAAAGCTGGGACTGAGGGGGCACGTCTGGCTCAACTAGTTTTCGGTGCCTGTTCATGAATGTCAGAGCAGGGGGCAGGCCATGACAGGCTGGGCCACAGCACCCATCACAATGTGAGAGAACCGGATCTGGGGGCAGATTCTATAGTGGAATTATGAGCTCACTGATGTGGGACTATAGCACCTTCTGGTTTATGTGGAAAGCTGGGGGCAGTGACAGGCTGATCAGGCTAGACCACAGAACTCACCTGATAGGGACTCACCTGACATGGAAGTTAGAACTGGGAAAACACTTGGTGGGGCCAGTCTACAGCACCTGCTGGCAATGCAAGAGTGGGGATGAGGGCAGACCATGTCAGGCAGAGCTGGTGTTCCTGCTAGCATATTTGAGATCTGGAGCTGAAAGCAGACCTGTTAGGGAAAATGGGGAAACTCCTCTACTAGGCTGCAACTCTCACTGGGGAGCACAGGAGACAGGGCTGGGAACAGGTCAGGCCATGCAAGACTGGGCCAAACCATAGCACACTGGCCCGATGGGGTGTGGACCATGCCAGGCTAGGGTACCACACCTACTAGTTTACATGAAAGATAGAGATGGGAGTAGACTGGGTAGGGCTAGGCTGCAATACCCACCCTAGCCCAGCCTAGCCCATCCCAAGACCCAGCTCTTATGTGACTGGTCAGTGCTATGACATAGCCTAGCCAGTCCCACACCCATTTTGGCTCTCATTCAATTTAACTTTGTTAGTCACAGGTATCTGGCAGGTCAAATTATACAAAGTCACCAAGACTAGTCATCAGAAGTTCATTGACACTTTATGTAACTAACATAAGTTGCAATAAAGGAAGTTTACTGATAAATTTTAAGGGAAAAACGGGGGGGGGGAATACATTTTTAAAGATTTATTTATTTTTACTGCAAAAAAACAGATTTATAGAGAAGGAGAGACTCATAGAAAGCTCTTTTTTTTTTCTTGTGGTTCACTCCCGAAATGTCTACACAGCCAGAGCTGAGTTGATCTGAGCCCAGTAACCAGGGGCCCCTTCCAGGTCTCCTATGGAGGGACAGGGTCCCAAGGCTATGAGATCCAACGCTGCATGACAGAGGGTTAGCCAGTTGAGCCATCATGTCAGCCCTCACAAAGTTCTACTTTACAAAGGAAGACTTGTAAACAGCAGTGTCTCAAGTGCCAAAGGACCCACAGATCTCTGTTTCAAGAAGCAGCTGTCCAGGGCCAAGAGAAGGAAGTGTTTTGTGTTTTGGGCTGTAATGCAGGCATGAAGGAAAACAGGCTTCTGTGTTCTGGTGAGGTCTGCATGATGGCGAGGTGTGAAGAGTTCTACAAAAGAAGACTCAGAGAAAACAAAAATAAATAAATAAATAAAATCTTGGCCATGTGTAAATCTCTGATTTGAACAGAGGGGATCCTTTTCCATGAACAATTATTAAATTTGCTTCAGGCAGTAAGTCTTCAAAGTTTTAGGGGGGACTTTTCCCACATCACATTTTCATGAGGAGGAAAAATTATAAAATCGTGGGATGTATCATCTAAGGCAGACTATTCTTATCCACACAAAATAAAGAGTGACCAAAATGAAAGGGGTGAACAAAGTCAGGGACACTTTGCTCCGACTCATCACACATTACAGGGAAGAGCTATAATAAGATCTTCAGAACATGAGTTTTGATTGCTTTGATCTGTGGAGCATAAACAGACCCCACTCAGAATCATTGCTGTGTCTTTTTTTGGTTGTTGTTAAATTTTTATTTTGAATTTTTAAATTTTAGGATACAATTTTGTATAGACTGGGATTTCCTTCTCCCCCCAAAAACAATACTGTATCTTTTGTTCAGGATTTTTGTTTTGTTTGTTTTGTTTTGCTTTTCTTTATTTATTTATGTTTTTATTTATTTATTTATTTAATTTTTGCTCAAGGGGGAGCTGCTAAAGAATTTTTTGAAATCTCACATTTTCTTTCTTGGTTAGCAAGTTTCTTCTGCAAAACCTGTTACTGAACTCTTTTTTCCTGACTTATAAATTTCTGTGCTTATGTGCTATTATTTAATATCTGCATCTTGAATATCAGATATTCAGATATAAAGAAACGTGGAAGCTGTCTGGAAGTTTGGTGATGAAATTAGTCACATTCTGTCTCTTTTATAAAATTAAAGTTTAGTCTAGTTCTAAGTCCAGCAGGATAAAATAGGAATACTTATAGGATACTTACAGTTGTACATACGTGTATCATGCTTATGTTGCACGATTGGTTAGCTATTTGGAACATATTTTGAAGCACAAAATGAACAGGGCCAAGTGAATTTTTTTGTTAGAGAGATACAAAAAGCTTTTCTATCCCATGTTCCACTGAGCAGCTTGCACAACTGGTATTGGATCAGGACAAAACCATGAGCTGGGAGCTCTGGCAGAGGCTCCCTCTTTGGTACTCTATTCATAAGCTGCTTCCTCCGGGAAGGTGCATAAACAGGGAGCTGGAGTCAGAAACACGGCCAGGACTAACCTCAAGGCACTGTCGCACAGGGTGTGGCATCCCAACCGGTATCTTACCTCCCGCACCACAACCTTCATGACGCCAAGAGATTTGGTGGGAAGAGGGAATTGAAATTCATTAAAAACATGAGGTATATAGAAATGCAGTGGGTTAGTTACAACAGGTAACAACCCTGGTTGGATTTCCTGCTCCACTCCTGATCCTGCTTACTACTAATTAAAAACCTGGAAGGCACCGTGGATGAAGTACTTGCATCCTTGCCTGGAAAATCAATCTGGGATTCCTTGCTCCTGCCTTTGATATGTCCTAACCCAATGCTTTCTTTCAAATAAACAATTTGTAAATGCCATTCTAGTGGCAGTTTTGGCTTAGTGATATACACTTCTGCTTAGGCTCATTCCACCACTCCCAGCTACATATGCTAGTTTCCTGCTAATTCAGACTCTAAGGGGCATTGCTAATGGTCCAAGTACATAACTTTCTGTTATCCAAGTGGGCAACCTGTGCCAAGTTCCCAGATTCCAGCTTCAGCCCAGTAAATAGTTGTAGGCATTTTTCGAGTGAACCAGCAGGTGGCAGTCTTATGTCCTTCTGAATTCCTCTGTCTCCTGCGTGAATGCATGAGTGAATAAATAAAGTCCAAAAGTTCATGCTGGCTAAACAGAGCAATGCAAACGCAACAGAGACTTAGCCAGGTACTTAGCTGTGTAAGAATTGAAAAAACTATATGATATTCTGTATAAAAAAAATAAGAAGTACTACAGGGCCATTTGAGGATAAGACATCAATGGAGTAATTTTCATATGCATCATAACGCTTCGTTGTTTTGGATCCCTTAATAAGAAAAGCTAAATAATCTAGAACTAGGTATGGTTAGAGGTAGCGTATGGAATAGGGTAAGAAATCAGTGAGATTACCCTTTGCCGGATATGACTGAACTAAGTGTGCAAATATTTGTCTCTCTTACAAGATAGTGAGAATAGTAAATGGTCTGAGAAAAGAACACCAATGCCTTCATTGACTGTGATTTCAGTATAAATCGAAGCATTGAAGTTTAAACTATTATCCATGGATTCTTTTCATACATCACACAGTATCTAATACCGTCATGGAATAGGTGGATATGCTTTGAAGATATAAGCTTCTGGGTGCAGAATTCCTTGGATTGGATTGGAATAGATCCCATCGGATTTAATTCTGAGGACACAATCAGCATCTGCAGTTACTCTGTGTAACAGGATCATAGAAGTTTTGGATCTAACTGTCATCTTGACCTTTTTGTAAACTTGATGATCACCCCGAGTTTCATAGCATAAATGAAGTGGTTAAGACAATTTACTATTCATAATTGATGCTCTTGTCTGAGGTTAAGATGTATTTTATCTTATACTGGGATTGCCTCTTATGCTGTTAAGTTTTTTTTTAAAAGGGCCAGGCCTATTTCATCAATCAAAGAACCAATTTCTGCTATAAAACATTTTCTTTCTAGTGGCACCAGGGCCATATGTCCTGCAGCCACCCCAGACCCTACTTTACCCATGCATCCCCCAGTAAGCTGCATCATTTGCAGTCTCAGATTTATCCCCTTGTTGATCTCATGGCCCTTTGCACAATAAAGCAGGATTTCTGCAACAATTACTGAGTCAGCAGAGACACAGAGGAAATGGGCAAAACAAAGGAAAATTGCCGGTGAAATTACAGCTTGGCTGTTTATGTGGACCCCGTAGCTTGTCTGCTAGATTCTGAGTCCCTAGTTCACAAGTAAAAGAAACTATGCCCAATTTGAAAAAAAAAAAAACTGAGTGTGTTCCCAATTGGGTGCACCTATCTCTTAGTTGCATAAGAGAGGAAAATAAACTCAGCTTGGAGATGCAGAAATAAAGCAGCTAAGTAGAAGACAAGCATGGGAAAAGCCTCTAGGTGTTTATGCTCCTCAGTGAAATATGAAGTGTGAATAATGCTATGTTGGTTGCTTTAGGGAAAGATTTAAGGAACAATCAAAAGTTATGATCTTCCCATCAATGAATGTGGGCAACCCTTGCAGATTGTTTCCCTGCATTCTCTTTGGAGTGGGTTCAGGTTTCATCCGAAAGGGAGGTCTCATATAGAACACAGGACAGCCTGAGGTCTCATATAGATCTCACAGTTGCGGGCTTGCGTGATGGCTCAATTGGCTAATTCTCTATCTATAAAATAAAATAGCCAGACTATAATGTATGAGCACCAGATCACCTCCTGGCTGTTTCATTTCCCATGCAGCTCCCTGTTTGTGGTCTGGGAAAGCAGTGAAGAATAGCCCCAAACCTTGCAAACCTTTACTCACATGGGAAACCTGCAAGAAGCTCCTTCCTCCTGGATTCAGATTGGCTCAACTGTGGACACTGAGTCCTCTAGGCAATGGAGAACACATTCATGCCTTGGGTGTTTCAAATGGAAAACAAGTAAGCCAAAATCTAATAACCTATTTTAATTGATGCTTGAAGACCAACACCACGCTCAGAAAAATAGGAAGAACCTTTCTATTTTTCCTAGTGGTGCTTCATGTTTATTTTCTATGCATAGAGAAGCTTCCATTACCAGTAATAATCAGTATATATGTTGTACAGTCACAAAACATACATAAGTTACACTTTGTAATATGAAGCATAAATGTTTTTCTGTCAATTCCAAGTCAGAAAGTTATTGCATGTTTGTGTGTGCAACCATTTATGTGAACTTGCACCATGAAAGGCCAACAGGACTGACACCAAACCAAAACTCAGGCCTCATTTTTGTGCTGTTTTCATTCTTCTTGTGAAGCCATTCCTTAGAGCCTATTTTGCTACCTATTTCTAGATGAAACTCTCCTTTCCCAAAGCGATTGAAATAATTAATATAATTTATTCTGATGTTTAAGTTATACATTGATTTTCTAAATTTGTTTTCATTTTATTTGGAAAATAGAGAAACACATAGAATGAAAGAAAAGAGGAGAGGAAGAGAAAAACATGTTTATGCTCTGATTCACTCTTCAAAATATCTACTGGGCCAGCACTGGGTAAGGCCAAATGCAGGAATGTAATTGGCTCTTCCTCTTGAATGGCAGGGATACTGGCAAAAGAATGCGTGCTAACAGGAAAAGGTATGTGAAGCAGAGTAGGGGAGCCCCAGATCAGGGACTCTGATATGGGACGCAGGCACATCTTGTAGCCAAAGGTCTAGTCACGAAGACCAAGGCATCTTAGCTATTATACCAAATGTTCCACAGGTA
Organism: Ochotona curzoniae; assembly: GCF_017591425.1. Taxonomy (NCBI): domain Eukaryota; kingdom Metazoa; phylum Chordata; class Mammalia; order Lagomorpha; family Ochotonidae; genus Ochotona; species Ochotona curzoniae. Next base: position 19,294 of record NW_024466580.1, read on the forward strand.
AAAAGTACAAAATTGATATCATCTTGCAGAAGTAAGAAACAAAATGGCCACATTTTAACCTTATAAAAAAATCGGATTTAAATAAATCAAGGACCTAAATGTGCACCCAGAAAACACCAGATTATTAAAGGAAAACATAGGAAGAAAATCTTCACAGAGTACACAACTGATAGAGGACTGGTATTTAGGACTTAACAAAGAGCCTCAAAAATTCAGTGACAACCAAACAACCCTGTGAGTAAATGGACAAAGGAAATGAGCAGGCATTTTTCAAAAGAACAAATTCAAATGGCTAACAGACATAAGAAAACTGTTCTGGCTCCCTAGCTATTAGGGAAATACAAATAAAAACCACATTGAGATTCCACCTAACTCTGGCCTACATTTAGAAATCTACAAACAACACCTACTGGTGTGCATGTGGGGAAAAGGTACCCTCCTCCACTGTTGATGGAAATCTAGGCTAGTGCAGCCACTATGGAATTGATCCACTATAGAATTCAGCTTTCCCATTTCTGGGAACATAGCAAATGGGAGTGAAATAGCTAAATCTACATTGTCAGTATGATACTAAATGTTCTTTCTCTATACCTACAATGCCATGATAAACTTAAATAACAGAGTATGAAGCTTGTAACTATTATACAGGACTATACTACTGTAACAAAATGGAGGAAATAATGAGAGGAGGAAATAGGGAGAAAAGGAATGGGAAGGGGGAATCCCTCTACCTACAAAAATGTTTCAGGGAAAATAGTAAAAATAATACAAAAACTCTTTAAAAATAACATAAATTCCTGATAATAATGGCAATACAGAATCCTTACACACACGCAATGCTTTATTTGCTTAAACCGGCATAGTATGTGAATACACTGATGTGCCTGCCTTGAGAAGACAGGGTACTTTTCATGATCCTTGCTGAAAGACATGACTATTCTTCCACAGGTACAAAAGCTGAGAGCACACAGCAATTTAGAGAGAATTTCTATGATCTTAAAATGCAATATTACTCCACAGACATATTTTTGGATCTCATGGTTAAGGTTTTTTTGTTTTAAGGGATTTCAGGTAAACAATACAGTGGTACCTTAAGTCTGCCACCATTGTTATTATTTAGAGAGCATAAAACAAGTTTTGCCTACAATATGAAGAACTTGGATGCTTCATGTTACTGGAGGAATGGAAATGGTGCATTTTTGAGTAGTGAAGCCAATGCTTGTGTCACGTCTGAACTGCAATGTCATCATCAGCAGCATAAGCTGTTTTTCTCTTTCATGTTAGTCCCACAGAGTTCCTAACTTAGAAGCTACACACCCAGAGAATCAATATTTATGCAAGAACTGAGTGACCACATGGTCCAGTTCTTCAGTGACACAGCCATGCAGCTGAGGAAGTACAGAGAAAGTAATCTGACTCTGTTGTCATTTCTAAAGGTGATTCCTTCGTTATTGTAGGTACCAGTATTTTCTAAATAATCTTAAGTCCTACCACAGAACCATATTTACTAAAATATCATTCACTTGTTATTATACAATCATTTGAATTTCGAGCAAGTACTGTATCTTGTTTAGAAGAACTTTTTAGCTTCTTATGACCATTTGACAATGGCTTGATTACTGATATGAATCACAAATATGTGAAAAGTCTCAGTAAGTCTTGACTACATCCTGTCAACTAATGAGGTAAAAGACATGGAGGGCTCTACGGTGGCTTCGGACGTATCTTAAATGAAGTAGCAAATTTCACTGTCTTCTCTGATAACTTTCCACTATGTACGTTTGCAGAGAAATCCCTAGGGACTCTGTCCATTGTTCATTGTTCTCTCCATCCTTGCTCCTATATCAGGTGCACGCCTGCACACACACACACACACACACACACACACACACACACTTGCCAGTCATGAGGTTCTGTACTGTCCCTGGCATGAGGACAACAGCACCACTACTCTCCTCCACTCTGGAGACCTTCACCCATTTGTCCACTTGAATATCATGAAGCAGAAGAAAATTTTTATCTCATTTTTATTCATAGCTGACTTGACAGCACATTCGATTAGAGAATAAGCAAGTAATGAGCAATAAATCTTCACTAGAAAACCTAGTCACTAGAAAATCCTGTCATTAATGACTCTGAAGGCTTTTAAAGTCTGAAAACAGGTAGCATGCAGGTGCACTATAAAGCACATTTAGATCTCATTGGTTCTAGATCATTTTTGCATTTTTCTTGTTATAAAAAATTCCAACTAGATGTCTTCTTCCTCAGAAACAATTTTAAAAACACTCTTATACAACATGTTTATTTGTAAATTCGATTGATGTGCCGGCCTCTAATTTCTCCAGCAGTATAATCTAGAAACAAAAAAAAAAAGGTCAACAATAAGAAAGGCTAAAGCTATTTATTACATGATGAGCAAGAAATAGAGATTCCCATTTGGGCAATGAAGGTCAATGTGAAGTTTTGTGCATCACTAGGTAAGGGTTCAGTAGCCTCACCTCGTTATCTCCTGGATGAAGCCAGACACCAGGAAGATAAAGTGTCTCCTGGGGTCCGATGTTCCAATATCGTCCAAGGTTCCGTCCATTGATGAACACAAAGCCATTATTCCAGTCCTAAAAACAATGGAGAAGAGTCATAGGACAGGATTCATTCAAGCACGGGAAAATGTAAGGCATCTGGGGAGAGGAAAGCAAGACTGAGGTGCTTTGCAACAATGAAAACCGGTACTGAGTTTAGAATGCGATGTAATCTAGAAATCCAGCCCTGCTGCTCACGAATAAAAGAGAAACGTATGTGGAATGAGCAAGGTAGATAATGGTACCGTTCTTCCTTCCACTAAGTAATAAATACCAGAGGTGAACAATGCTACTGATAAAAATCTAGACAATCTTTACTGATCAACAAGTAATAGCATGAGAAATTGCAGGAATACAGGAAGAACAGAGAGAAGAAACTAAGGAACCATCCGGGTGGTTAGGACCAGCTTTCCTTTCAGAAAGAGCTTTCTGAAAAATAGAGAAGGGCTACTCATAGCTCAGTAAGATTAAAGGAATAAACATTGAATGACAGAGAACCTTTTAATATGTCCTTGGTTATTGGTGGTAGGGAAGGCTTGCAATGCTGCTCATCCCCAGTTCTATGCCCTGAGTGGGATCCTGGGACAGATTCCCCCATACCCTCAGTCCAGGCAAAAGTCTTATCTCAAATCTGAGGATGGTGAAGGCAAGCTAGACAGCTGCAGCTAGGCTTCAAGCTGACAGCTCCTGGAACTAAATGTCCTCATTTACTGAATAATGACATGTGCTTTGCTTAACTGGTGCAAACCACAATTTTTTTTTAAGATTTACTTATTTTTTATTGGCAAGGCAGATTAACAGAGAGCAAGCTCTTCTGCCTGGTGGTCCACTCTCCGAATAGCCGCAATGTCTGCAATTGAGACAATCTGAAGCCAGGAGCCTGGATCCTCTTCCAGGTCTCCGATGCAGGTGCAGGATCCCAAGGCTTTGGTACATCCTTGGCTGTTTTCCCAGGTCATAAGCAGGAGGCTGGATGGTAGAGCAGGCAGGACATGAACTGGTGCCCATATGGGATCTTGGCACATATAAAGATTTAGCCACTGAGCCATTGTACCAGGTTCAAACTACAAATCTTGTATTCACATTTTATTCTGGTTGCTCTGTAAATCCTTTCTTTCTTTCTTAAATTTCAGTTCCAGTTTGATGATATTCTGAGTTGGTAACACTTGATTCTTTTGTATATTCCTTGTTATCTCATTTTGGGGGGGTTATTTTATTATTTTTATTCGAAAGATATACAGAGAGGAGAGCTAGAAAGGAAGATCTTCCATCTGTTGATTCACACACACACACACACACACACACACAAATCGCCAAGTAGCTGCAGTGGCCAAGATGAGCCGATCCAATGCCAGGAGCCAGGAGCTTCTTCTGAGTCTCCCACATGGGTGCAGGGCCCAAGGCTTTATGCTGTTCCTCTACTGCTTTCCCAAGGCACAAGCACGGAGCTGGATGCGAAGTGGGGCCTCCAGGATTAGAACCGGGTCCCATATGGGATCCTGGGCTTGCAAGGCAAAGACTTTAGCCTCTAGGCTACCATGCCGGGCCCTCCTTTTTAATCTCAATTTTGTGTTCTTATTTCAAAATAACTTGTTATATTCTAAAGAAGCTTTTGTAAACTTCTTGGTAGCCAGAAAAAAAATAGTAAAAATAAAAGCAAAGAATTAAAGTATGTCACTAATAATTCACTTGACTACATTTAAAGACAATAATGTATGAAGAAATAAGGAAAACAATAAATGAAGGAAGGGAGGAAGGAAGAAAGGAAAGAGACAAAGAAAAAAGAAAACAGTATCAAAATGGCAATAATAGAACTGTGACTTAAATGTCACTTGACCAAATGTTCCTACAAAACTCCGTAAAATGACTTGACGAATATGAAAATAAGATTCACCTTGAGTTGATTTTTTTATATGGTGAGTTGCATGTAAATAATTTGATTCTCTTCATATCTGCATCCAGTTTTGGAAACCTCATTTGCTGAAGATTATCCTTACTCCAATGTATGATCTGAGCACTTTTGTCAAAAATCAGTAGGCTAGAAAAATGATGGTGATATTTCTTGTCTTTATTTGTTCCATTGACCTATGTCTTCAGGGTTTACACCTTTACCATGCTGGTTTCATTATTAGAGTTTTGAAGGAAGAGACTGATTCCTCCAGCCTGATTTTTCTTGCTCAGTTTCACCCTGGGTTTTGGGGGACCCTTTATAAATCTTAGTTTGTTTCCCTAATTTTGTAAAGATGTTATGTATCCATAAGGATTGCACTGAATCTGTAGATTTTTCAAAGTAATAAATACATTTTAATTAGCTTAACTTTTGATCTGTGAGCAAAGAACATTTTTAAAATTTTTTTGTTTCCTTGATCTCTTAACTCTTCATTTTCATAGTAAAGATTTCATTTGTTTAGGCAAATTTATCATTAAATATTTTATTTTTTCTGGCTATTCTGAATGAAATCTCTTCCTTAGTTTTTCTTACAGTGAGTTCACCATTAATGTATTAAATCTACAGACTGTGGTATGCTTATTTTGTAATCTGCAACTTACTATAATAACTTTCTGGTGGAGTGTTTAGGTTTTTGTATGCATAACGTTATGTGCAAACAGAGACCATTTGAACTTTCATTTCCAATTTCAAAGCCCTTTCTTTCATCTCCCTAAATGCTCTTGCTAAAACTCCCTATTCTACATCCAATAACAGTGACAAAGAGGATTTTAAAAAGTAGCAACATTTTCTGATCTGAAGAGAGATGCTCTAAATGTTTAGTCATTTACTGCAATATTGGCTATTGCTTTGTCACAAAGTGTCCATGATTTTTGATATGCATACCTCCTATATCTAACTTGTGGATGTTTCTATCACAAAACAGCATTGAATCTTATGGCAAGCTTTCTCTGTATGTATGGAAAGGAACCTAGGCCTTGTGTCCTGTTATTCTTGGTATGATTGACAAGGTCTCTCGATTGTGAATGCATTTCTTGGATAAATCCTGCCTGATCACCATGTATGATCTATTTATGTGACTTTTGGATTTGGTTTGCCTGCATTACTTGTAACAAAATGGTGCCAACAGGAAACGATTATGTTCCGTGAAGTAAGTCAATCCCCAAAATAAAAATAGCATACATTCTCTCTGGTAGAAGGCAACATTCATGCAAAATTCAAACCAAGTGGATATATAAGGGAACATGTATATACATATGTTCTTACAGATGAACTATATAACACAGACTAACATCACAGGAAGTTAAGATAGATTGTTGAATGCATCTCTGCTCCTGAATAAAGGAGGACTCACAGTGCAACTGTTTACGGTACCTTGACAATATGACACTGGAACTTCTACCGCTGTCTACACCTACAAGGCCAGGATAAACTTGCATAGCAGAATGTTGGGCTTGTGACTCTTGCTGAAGGACTATACATGTAATAATACGGGGGAAAAGAGTGAGGGGAGCATGGCCTGGCGTGATAGCATAGCAGTTATAAAGTCTTCACCTTGAATGCACTGGGATCCCATATGGGCACCAGTTCTAATCCCAGCAGCCCCACTTCCCATCCAGTTCCTGCTACTGGCCTAGGAAAGTAGTCAAGGATGGCCCAAAGCCTTGGGACCCTGCACCTATATGGGAGACCCGGAAAAGACTCCTGGCTTAGGATTGGCTCAGTTCCAGCCGTTGTGGCCGCTTGGGAATGAATCAATGGACAGAAGATCTACCTTTCTGCCTCTCCTCCTCTCTGTATATCTGCTTTTCCATAAAAATAAATAAAATTTAAAAACAAAAGAGTTCGGGGGGAGAATGGGGATGGAGGAAAGGGAGGTGAGGGGGGAATCCCTACACCTACAAAACCACATCATGAAAAAAAATTAACAAAAAGAAATGTCTAAAAATGAGATGCACTACACACAAAAACAGAGAATAACCACCATCAAGAAAGATTACGAAAACTGAAAGTTTCCTAGTAAAACTACCTTTGAGGGCGCAGTGTGCTAGCGTAGTGATTCAGGTCCTCGCCTTGCACACCCCGGGATCCCCTATGGTCCAGGTTCTAATTCCAGAGGCCCTGCTTTCCATCCAGCTCCCTGCCTGTGGCCCGGGAAAGCAGTCGAGGATGGCCCAGGGGACTCTGCACCCACGTGAGAGACCCAGAACAGCTCCTGGCTCCTGGCTTCAGATCAGCACAGCACCGGATATTGCGGTCACTTGGGGAGTGAACCATCAGACAGAAGATCTTCCTCTCTGTCTCTCTTCCTTTCTGTATATCCACCTTTCCAATAAAAATAAATAAATCTTAAAAAAAAAAACTACCTTTGAAATCCAAAGTAAGCAATGAGAATACATGGAAAATGAGAGGAACAATTCATTACATGTTAGCAGCAACTCTGAATGCGAATGTCTTAAATGATCCAATCTAAAGACACAGACTGGCAAGAAACATCTGCTTGCTAAACAAGGAACCCTTCACTAACAAAGATATATGAATGAACATGACAGAACATGTGAAAACTTAGTGAATACAGAAAAATCAGTATGAAGAGAGAAGTTCATGTCAAATAGTGCTTATAAAAAGAAATCAAATCAGGGTCGCTCCAGAGCCTCCCACCCCCACAAAAATTAGATTAGATGGACAAAGACCAATAAGGAAAGCTTAGAATCAGACAGGAAACAGCTTGGACTCACATATACCTTACTAGTTAGGACACAAAGATGAGTTACTTCTCACTAATGTATTGAAGATTTCTCTGCACATCCTTCCTAAAACTGTTCTGTGCCTCAATTGTTGACATATGCCTAGTTAGAGTTATAAGCCAGTTTGGACTATCCTAAAATTCACCAAGTTCAGTAAAGATTATGCTTCAATGCTATAAACTGCTATATATAAAAATGAAAATAGACACGAGACAGCTGAATATAACCATTCTAAGGTATATAGCAGCCAGTTGTGTATAAACCAAAATTGAAATGTCAATGAAGTAGTCACAGGATACGGTTAAGAACTTTCATTTTTTTAACATATTGGTCACTCAATACCATGTCAATTAACTCCATAATGTTGTAAATTGTTGTTGATGTTATGTTGTGGCTTTTAATTGATCGGGATGATATTCTGCCAACTCTACTTTCAGACCACAGACAGTCTCCCAAGGAAACTGTTGAATTTATCTGGACAATAAGATGCTGGACTTTCTGCATGGTCCACACCTGCAATGAAGGAATCATTGCTGAATATGAACTATAATACTGCAACAATGTGGATGAATCCATCATGAGGGGAGGGATTGGGGAAATACCAGAGCCTATGAAACTGTGTCATAAAACCAAATTTAAAAAATAATAATAAAACAAATATATTTTAAAAAGGAAATCAGAAAGGCATCAAATGAATTATCTATTCAAGCATTTCAAAGATCATGAAAACAACAAATCAAACCCTAAAACAGATAAAAGAAAAATACTTAAAATTAAATAATAAAACAAATTGAAACAGAAAGTATACATAACACCAGTGAATTCACTATTTTTTAAATATATATGAGCAAAATAGATGCACCATTGGCCCAACAAACCCAAAAAAGACATAGAAAACAGATACAAATAAAAGATGACATATAAAAGGAGATATAACAACAAACATTACAGATAATAAAAACAATCATTAGGAATTGCTACAAGCAGCTTTCTGTCAACAAATTGGAAAATAGTGAAAATGAATAAATTTCTAAACACATAAAATCTACCTAAATTAGGTCAGCATGACATAGAAAACCCAGCTAGATAAATTATTATGGCGATATCGGATCAGTAACAGAGAACCTCCCAGCAATGAAAAGGCTAGTACTAGATGGCTGAATTTCACCAAAGTTCTCAAAAAGAAATGACTGTAGTTCTCAAACTATTAAAAACAACTGACAGGCAGTAAATCCACCTAAACTCACCTAATATTAATTCCAAAACAAAAAAAAATATATGCAACAAAGAAAAAATATCCTTGATAAAAACAAGGGTAAAAACTATCAACAAAATTCTAGCTAACTGAATCCAGCAACACATCAGAAAGGTCATTCACTGAGAGCAAGTGGGATTTATCTCTGATATCCAGGAATGATCCAGCATATGCAAATCAATAGATGTAACATTAATTAATAAGTTGAAGAAGAAAACCATACAATTATCTCAATAGATACAGAGGACACATTTGGTAAAATAGAACAATCCTGTATGATTAAAAAAAAAAAAACCTTAAGCCAATTGGATATACAAGGAATGTTTCTTTACACAACCAAGGCCATATATGAAAAACATAAAATGCCAATGTCATATTGAAAGGGGAAGGTTTGGAAGCATTTCTGCTGATGTCCAGAACCAACATTCATCCCTGCTATTCAGGACAGTCTTGAACGTCTTAGCCAGATCCATTGGGCCAGAAAAACAAATTCAGCTGATATAAATGTAAAGTAGGAAGTCAACATTTTCCTGTTTCCAGATGACATGATTCTCTATATAGACCTAAAATTCTTCTAAGAAAATATAAGATCACTTATAAGAAAGGTTAGTAATCTTGGAGGATATAAATCAGCACACAAAATAAATAACTTCTGTATACACAAATAATTCTATGGTGAAAATCTAATAAGATCAGCTCCACATAGAATAGCTGAAAAAAATATAAATATCTCCGAATAAGTGAAACTAAGGATGACAGAGACCTCCACAATAAAAACCGTAAAATGTTAAATAAGGAAATAGACTAAAACATCAAATACTACAAAAATATCCCATGTTCATGGAATAGAATCTTTCCATACTATCATATGATCCGAAGCAAGCCCAATCAAAATACCTGTGGCATCATTTGCATTTCCAGAAAAAATGATGTTAAAATTCACTTTGCATCATAGATATCCAAAGTAGGTAGAACAACAATGAAAAGAAAGCAAGGCTCATCAAAACACCAGACTTCAAGATGTATTATGGTGCATTTGTAACCAAAAAAGCCTGCCACTGGTGGAAGTCACTCACAGACCAATGGACCAAAGATCTCAGAAATTAACCCACATTGCTACAACCAACTAAGTTCAACAATATCAGTATATGTGCAGAATTTTATTTATTGAATATGAACATTGACTAAAATTAATAACATTAAATAAAATTGAAATTAAAATAATTTAAATTGCACTAACATGTGTAGATTATTATATCTAAGGAGACTCATGAACTCCAGTACACTTTCAGGAATGGCCAAACATCCTACGATTCCTCAACAAGACAGAGGAATGCTGTGAGCAATCATCAAACCGCAGAATTTCAGTCTTGACAGGCTTTTGATATCTTTACTTAAAGTAGTGTTAAACGTGCAATTGTGAAGTTAAATGAAAGTATGACACAATAAAAATTAAGGAAAATCAAGGAAGTAAGGAGGAGGGCAGGGGGAAACACAAGGAGGGGCGAGTGGGAAGTTCTACTGAAATTCTAAATCTATATTGTGAAATATCTGGATTTTTTTTCAATTTATATAAGTAAAACTTTAAAAATATGTAAATTCACAATTGCATCTTTCAAAAGAAATTTGAAAACAGAAATATAAAGTAAATAAATAAAACTTTAACTTGAAAACAGAAAATAATAAATAAGCCTTGACAAAAGCAGAAAATAATAAATTAAATAAGGAAAACTTTAAACCTTGAAAAAACTGAATTGACCTTTACAAATTTTCTCACAAAATACCATGTTTAAACAACTTGGATATACTGTTTCCTAAAATTTAGCAAATCACTACAGAAGCAAAATCAATACATTAAACAGCATATTATAAAAGAATTCATGCTTATGATTTAATTTCGAAAAGTGCTGAGCTGGAGTTTAGAATTTAAGTTGGTAGTTAGCTTTGGAGAAAAGAAGTCAGCAATCATAAAGAATCTTAATCATTGATTTCTTTTTTACTCCATGAGAACTAAGTGGGATACTTTGTGGATCAGTTCATTCACATTTTCTAGATTTATATTTCTGTATTTGTTTATATCTAGAAGATACGCTCTCCTCTCCAAACAACAACAACAACAAGTTGAAGAGTGTAATTTATGGTATCATTCTAGAGAGAAAAGTGTGTGCGTGTGCTGTGTTTAGGGAAAATTGCACATAAAAAAACTGTAGGCAGTGTTACGATTTCAGAGCTAGAGATTAGGTAAAACATCAAGGATTTAAAGAAGAACATTTTTCAGCTCATTCCCCTTTTTGTCTTAGTTTCTCATATTTTTGAATTTTATCAATATAAAGGGCTTATGCGTCCCATAGATTACAGTTTCAAAATTAGAAGAGAGAAAGAAAAAGAAAGTAGAAATAGGGAAGTATTCCCACCAGAAATCCTATGGTTTTGCTTTGAGATAATTTACACACACACACACACACACACACACACACACACACACACACAGGTGTGCTGATGCTTGAAGATAAGAGGTGGACCTGCTTACCGGGAGGCTCAGGAATGTGTCCTTGGGAGAAGAACCAGCCTTCAAGATCCCCTTGCAGAAAATTGGCCCCAGAGGAATACTTGCAGCAGGTCTCCAAGTTGCAGAGCGGATCCTGTAAACATCCAATACAGGAGAGGAAGAAAAAAGCATTCTGGCTCTCATCTCAATACTGCCCTTAGATTGCCATACAGGGCTAGGATTCTTTCTCAATGGGATGGGAAGTATTCCGAGGGCAACAAGGGTGCTTGCTGTATATTTTCACATTCTGAAACATGGTCACTGGAGTCTATGTCTTCCCTTTGGATCTCGGGCTCCTCACTTGCAAAGGGAATGCTGTGCAGCCACAGTGTGAGTTTGCCCCCACCAGGCAGTAGAGCCTTGAGGATATGAGCCCTAAAACCTCCCATGATGAGGGCCTTACCAGACCTGACCATATGCTCTTGGGTATCCAGATTTGAGACCCAAATAGTTCTCTTTTTTTAAAATCAGCTTTGGGTATTTTGTCCCAGAAGAGTTAGGAAATAAGTACCCCGCTCTAGGGTTGTTAATATAAAGAGAACAGAAAACGCAGAAGTGGCATTGAAATTATGTATGTGTAGTCTTGGAACATTTTGTTGGAATAGGCTAGAAAGGGTTGGTATGATTAAAGGAGTTAGAGAGAGCTGGCATGGACCCAGAAGACACAAAGATCAGGGAAGGATTATCACACCTGCAAGGTTGGTTAACTGATTTTCACCATGGTACTAGTAGTAATAAGAACAGAAAAAAATAGTAAAGGTTATGCTGACAAAGCCCCCAGTGGAAATTAGCAATATCAATATAAACCAGAATACAAGAGCACCCTTGTCTCAAAATAGCAAGAATGTGGCTGAACTGTGCCCATGGATTTCCTGGAAGTCTGAATTTAATGAAACACTGAGTGAGAACATTTGTGCACAACAAAGCGTACAAGCCACTGCTTGATTGCATTTAACCAACGAAGTCCACTTATTGGAGGAAAAATTCAAATTGAAGACAAAATTCATAATCAAATACAAAACAGTCAAAGATTAGAACATTTTCAGACTGGCTAACAAGAATGGAGGAAAATGTAGAAGAAGCACCCAGAGGCATTTTGCTAAGGAAATGAGATACAAAGAAGTCTGGTTCTTCACTTCAAAACAATGGGACAAAAGCCCAGGTGACATGTCAGAAATACTCCAATGTGTCTCCCATCTCAGGCCCAGAGGCCTGCAAGGGACGCACAGTTCCAGGAAGCAGGGCTTGGCCGCTCCTCATGCTCAGCCTAAGGCCATCTTAGGAATCGGCTCCCAGCTGTCCATCAAAGCACTCTATGGCCAGACATGGCTCCTGGTGCCACTCTGAAGGAAGGAAGCATAAAATTGTGACAGCATTCATGTGATGTTAACTCTGAAGTTGCACAAGGCAATTAGAGAACATACTAGCTTTCACTAAGCTTCCCAACAAAAGCCTGAGATGCGTCACATACAAAAAGTAAAGGGGAGCCACTGCATGAAAATGTCCATCGGAATGTTTAATGGAGTCAGGTAGAGGAATAGCCAGCACCGAGACCCCAGAACATCAAAGCCAACAGCAGCATGCAACACAGCTCTGGGAAAGCTACAAGCACTAGCACACAAAGCCAGCAGGACAGATCAGCCACTTGGGCTGAGAGCAGCAAGTCCTCAGATGTAGGGCTGTCTGAGGTCATGAGGCCACACCTTTCAGCACAGTGTGCATAGACCACTTGACTTAATTTTCACTGTGTATGCCTTGTTGCACATTGGTCTTGCTAGGAGCCTGTGACTCCTTTCTACTTCTGATTTCTCTCTTTGGGAATAAGAGCCCTGATCTTCACACCATCTCATGATTATGCCCAAGAAGTAATTTTTTATTCACCGGTGGAAAGTGTTTGCCATCAGATGAGTCACAGATAGATTTTTCATTTTGCCCTTCTGACTTATACTGGGACAAGTTAAGGTTTGTGGAACTATCAAAAGGGAGTGAATGCCTTCACATTCTGACAAGGATAGTGACCTTTGAAGGCCAGAAAAAGAATGCCAGTCTTCCCCAATTTTCCATATGTTGGAATCTTGTTCTCTAATGTGCAAAAATGAAGTGCCACACTCTTTAAAAGCTGGGTCCTAGTGAGAGATTATTACACGATGGTATCATTAACTTCAAAAGAAATTGATGTTGGTTCTACAAGGTGGATTATTTCAATGAGCTTGGATATCCAGCTCTCTATTTGTCTCTTCTACACGTGCTGCTGTGCACCGTGAGTACCTCACTATAGTCAGTTCTAGGCTAGACCCATATGCTTGTACATTCAGGATTATTTTCTTTACAAACAGCCTAGCTTCCAAAATATCATTATAGTAAAAGAACATGAACTAAGGCAACCAACATTTAAAAATACCTATTGGGAATAAGAATGAACATACCTATTGAAGAAGTCCATTTTCATCTCAAGAGAATAAATGGTGAAATTACTCAGGAAAACATCGTTGAGGCGAACACGTCCAATGATTCCTGAAGGCAGGAAAGGAAATGTGAGAGAAGCATGGACATTTTCTAGAGTGGAGCAAAGAAATGTAAGCATGTAGATGCCATCAGGATCAGGAAGCAACCGAGAAGGAGACATTTGTCTGAAATTCTGTGGCTAAAGGAATTAAGGCTCACAAATTAGTATGAAACATTTCCTACGAATCCCAAAAAGAGATTGGGACTTAGGACAGGACAAGCCAGCACTTAATAGCAGCTTCACTCTCCTGCCCTGAAGAACTAGGCAATCCAGAGCAATGAGAAGTCACTTGCATTATAAGGTATTGGTATCACCTTTCTGTGAAGTTAATTTCCTCCTCGCAAATCTAATGCACCCCAATATTACGTTCAAGCAATTGAAAAGAAGCTAAAGCCTGCTTCTCAAGACCAGAGCCCACCTTTATTTTCTTCCTGTAATTTCCATGAAAAATTGATTCGACCTTCATTCTCCACCAGAATCCTCAAAATCTGACAGTCCTGCTTGGAAAAAAAAAAAAGCTCATGGAGACTACACCATCAAGCACAGTTCTATGAATCATACTTTTCCCCAAGTTATAGATAAAAAGATAAGCAAATGAAAGAAAAGTTCCCAGAACCCCAAAGTATACCCTTCATCATGAGGCCGCCATTGTGTTCTTCACTGCTCAGTCTTCCCTTTCTGCTCTGCTGCTCATATTACGAAAGACTGGCTAAGACTTGCCTTTGATCAGAGATCCAAACAGGGATTGATGACTGACTCAGGGCAAAACAGGGAAATGTGATTCATGTTTAAACACCTACATAGGTCCTCATGGACCAGGGACTAGTAGCTGCCTTAGGCTTGTAGCCATTCACTCTTCCAGCTAAGGTCCCAAGGCAGGAGAGCCAAGGGTAGTCAAGAGAAATGTGAAAATCTGTGTGAGTACCCAGTCATATTGGCATTTGAGGAGAGTATTTCCTGGCTCTGTAATCACATACCGTAGATTCAGGAATTTCCACTTCCTGCCTTTTCTTATCTAGAAATCCTAATATTGTATAATTCAGAAACACCTGAAAAACAAAAGCCAATGTCATACTTACAGGGTCATGTGCAGAAAGGGGGGAGAATGGTTATTATTTAGGCAAAAGAAGGTTTTTATGAAGGAGCTCATGAATGCCTGAATGTTATCAGGTTGCAACAGAATTTAGTTTATTCAGGAAAAAAAAAGGATTTCTCTTTGTATCCCCAATGTCCCCTGCATTTCAGATGCTGTCGATATCATCAGATTTTGGTAAAGTGGACCAGTAACTAAATACCTTCCCACACTGACAGAGGTATGCCAAACCTTATCCTGACCAATCAGAGCAACTCAGAAATACACACCTGTGCTGTATCTTCAACATGGACATACAGATGGCCTGCAGTGCAGACGGAAGTCTCATAGAGGATGAATCCAAAGGACTGTCCACTTCCATTGTTAATAGGAAGATTCTCCATACTGACTGGCATCTTTGATTTGACCGGCTGCGCAGGAGACATGGCAAGAGCCAAAATGATGAGAAGCCTGAATGCTTCATCCAAAGACTTCTGTCATTTTGTTTTGTTTTGTTTTACCATATACTTGTCCCCAAGGGTGCTCTGAATAAAAAATAAAAGGACTGATGCTATGTGAAAATGTGCTTGTGTTTTATGTGATAAGGTGAGTTAGGAGATGGTGGGTGCTCAGTGAACAGGGAACAATCACAAATAATTATCAGAATTGATCAAAATAGTAAATTGCATTCTAAAGTAATGCCAAACAAAAAATACTCATTTAACATCTTAACGATAACAATGAGTACATTTTAAGCAAGACAGTGTCAGTGGAGCTGAACACCATCTAAGCACAAGAGTTTTTTTCTCAATAGCTCTCATTTTTCAGGGGAAACATGTAGTCTTATTTGAAAGGGAGAGCAGAAACCCACAGTTCATTGGCCTGAGAGACTGCCAGTGAAGACAGAGGCTCAGTATCGTGGATTCAGAAATGGGAAACACAGGACTTTTCTTACATGGATTATGCAGTGCAAAAAAACCAGAATGCACTAGACAGGTTCACCTGAGCTAGAAAACAAGATTTTCCACTACCACATATTCCTCTTCCCACACATTTGTGCTTCAAGCTCAAACTGCTTCACCGTCCACATGGAAGGAGCTGGTGGCTCTTGTGCACAGTTCTAATCTTGGACAAACTGCAGAGGATCAGTTTTCATGTTTTAAAGTCAAGTTTCCTGATTGAATCCCCAATCAATGTAGTAAATCCTTTTTTTCCCTTCTTTCCAATGGCCAAACATATTTACTCACAGCATTTAAGAATGGGAGGATTTCCCACAGGGGCAAGCAGTACAATACTGTCACAGAAGGATACACAGCCTTGGGCTTACTCTCAGGTAGTGGGGGCAGTGGAGTTTCTGCAATGAAAATGGGCCACAGGATGAAAGGTGTCTGAAACAAACACCGTCTACTCCAAGACTTCCCACCCTTCTGTGACCTGTTGTATCCCAAAGACAACAAATCACATGAACAACATCCTGAAATGTGTATGCAATTCT
The DNA here is from genome assembly GCF_017591425.1 of Ochotona curzoniae. Classification (NCBI taxonomy): domain Eukaryota; kingdom Metazoa; phylum Chordata; class Mammalia; order Lagomorpha; family Ochotonidae; genus Ochotona; species Ochotona curzoniae. The sequence continues at coordinate 35,444 of NW_024466580.1, forward strand.
CCAACAATGATGGTCCACAGACAATAACTGACAGCCATCCAGTTGTTTATGACTTACACACACCAGGCAGATTATGAAGTCCTCTGTGACAAAACATTAACCTGTTAGAGTGAGTGATCTTTGGGAGGAAGAAGTCTGGCTCACTTTTTTTTTTCATCAATGTCATACCTTACCTAGTTTCTAGCTATTACTACATGGTTAAATATGTTTAAATAATTAAAATTAAATAGAGTGTTTTTTAGACTGTAAAGGGTTTACCCTGTCGCACATGGCACTGAGAGCTTTACAAATGAGAGCTTGTATAACCTTCACCCACAAGACAAGTTTTTATTTCCATGTTTCATTGAAACAAATAAGATGCAAGGACTAGGACTTACTCCTGCAAAAACTGCAGTTCTGATGTGGGAAACAGTGGTCAACTTAACTAGATAGCCCTAGTTCTCTAGAGCACTAAACTCTTCCCTTTCTCTGTTCCACAAAATGCCACATGAGGAAGATCAGCCTCCAAGTGGTGGTTGCTGAGGTACCTGAGACAGATCCAAGGAGTTCTCGAAGGATGAAATACTTCTCTGTGTAGTCTCCAGCCTCTGTCAGCACAGCATCATAGTCTGTAAGACACCCAGGGTTCTGTCATATGCCATGTAACCTCTATACACCATGTCTCAAACCACAGAAAGGGACAAAAGGGGAGGCATACACTCCTATCTGCAGAATGTTCCGTATTAGGCTGAAGCTAGACACGTAAGGGCAGCCTAGGAACACTCCACACCTTCCTGGGGACCTGACCATGTCTGACATTGGGAACATCCCTCCAATTTACCTTCTTATCCTTTTGATCCTTGAATCTGAAATTCCTGACTCTGCTCTCTATGCCTAATAACCATCATGATTTGTGCGTCCTCTCTTATTTTTTAAGCTATCCTATTTACATAAGAAAAAAAGTGCATGTGTATCAAATTTACAGATTACGGAGCACAGCAATACTTCCCATCCTACCATCCCTCCCACCCATTTTCCCATCCTCTCTCATCTTTCCTAATATTTTAGAGAATGAAGGTAAGTTGTGAGTGTACAAGATGAGCAAGGCAGAGCTATGAATTGAGGCAGCCTTTTGCACCGCAGTGACAGACTGGTGAGACATAGTTAACCATCCCCCAAGAAACAGAAAGACAGACTTGAAAATTCTCAATAGATCATAGACTAAAGCCACAAGACCCCCAGAACACTAGCAGGACATTCTTTAAGAAATTCCACCCCATCAGTGTGGGGAGGCGACGACACAAGCAAAGACTTGCCATAGCTAGTAATGACACCCCTGTGTCTATCTTCGTCATATGCAGCTCCATTCATGAAGCCAAAGTTGGTCCCACCATGGAACATGTACACATTGAAGGACAATTCGAGCTTGAGGAATTCTGACACTGTTGTCTCAACCTCTGTGGAGGTAGAAGGCAAGAATACAGAGCAAACTGGAAATTAGTGGAAGGTGTCTTTTTTTTTAAATAAAGAATTTTTTTTATATTTTACTACTGTTTAAGTTGTATGATACACATTTTATATCAGTAAAAATTATACACACACATACATGCTTGTGTATGCTAGCACACAACTACTATGAGAGAAAAAGTATTTCCTGAAAATAAAATCATTTTTAAACAGCTATAACAAGCAAATATGGTGCAGATGGTTAACAGCTCAGGAATAATCACAATTTTAGACTGACTTCTCTAGTTATCCCAATCTAGATCATGAAGAAAGAGGCTGGTCTTTTCTTCCCACCTAATTTTATTTTTATTATTATTATTGTCATTTTATGATACAGTTCCATAGACTCTAGGATTTCCCTTACCCCCTTCCTAAGACTCCTTGCGGATCTATAATCCCCTATATTATTACTATAGTATATTTCTTCATACACTGTCATATGTCCATCTTTGTAAGCATGGACAATGGCAGACCGTCCAGCATCCTATTGTCTAGATATAGTAAACAGTTTCATTGGGACTCCATTTTTTATCTGGAAGTAGATATACATACTGCATTTTATCCTCACATCTGGATATGATAGTCTCCATTACACAGTTACTATACATCCCCTTAAATGAAAAGACACAAAACAAAATCAACAACAGGAAGAAAAACAGAAATTTACAATGCCATGAAGTTAAATAACATGCTGCTAGATATGATAGTTTCCATTACACAGTTACTATATATCCCCTTAAATGAAAAGACACAAAACAAAATCAAGAAAAATAAAAAAAATTAACAACACCAAGAAGTTAAATAACATGCTACTGAATGACTAATGTGTCACTGAAGAAATGAAAATCAAGAACCTTCTTGAAGAAAATGATGCTTCTGTATGATCTATGAGTCAGTGAAGAATTTAATCAGAAGAAAGTGTTTTGAAGGTATGAAACTAACAAGAAAATCAAAATTCATGAGATATAGTTTCTGTGTATCTTTGTTGTTGAAATGTGTCACCTGTAGGTAAAACAAAACAAAACAAAACAAAAGGATGTATTTTGTTTTGAATCCAGGCTACTGATCTATGATATTTGATTGATGAGTTTAAGCCATTTACATTTAGGGTTAAAACAAACAGGTGTAATTTTGTTCTGTCATTTTAGCAATGGGTTGTTCATTGATTTAGCCATCTGTTGTTATTTTACTGGAACATTCCTCGCATTTGTCTTTGGTTTTGGTGGGTACTATTCCATCATCTTTGGAGATGTGACTGTCTAAGATAAACTTCCATTTTGCTTTGTGCAGATTTCTTTTTCATCTTTTCCATAACTACACTGGCTTAGTATTTCAAAAGGCTGCATAAGGTGAAATCATATATTATTGGTTGTTTTGCATTTTAATGATCTGCTATCACCACTAAATTATAAGTTAACTTCAGGATAGGTGTGATGTACTTTATATTCACAAGGCTTATCTTTAGGGACTGAGTGGTGGCAATTAACAGGAGATTGATAACGATTTCTGAATGAATGAGTGAATTATTTAGTGAAGACTTGTGTGCATAATCTGTGTCTCAGAGGCATTTTTACATGGAGTAGAGCATCAGCAAACTCTTACCTTTCTCCCTCGGAGGAAACTGCTTATCTCCCCATTTCTTGTACCAGCCGACCCAGTATTCCATAATCATAATGGGTTTAGTTTTCTAGAAACAAATAAAACCCAACACTAAGTGCTGAGGAAATGGACGAGAAACACCATGAGCCCCAGTGTAACAGACCAGACCTTCATGAGGTCATGTTTCATGAGCTTCTCCCCCTTTCCAGCTTTCCATTTTGATCCATCCTTCTCCTGTCATGTCACCATCAACAGCCATTGCTTTGGGTCCTCCTTTCTGCCATGTCTCCTAAGTCCTTCCAGCATCATGTGCCTCCATTCTGTATATGGAGAGCAGTGATTCCAGCATTGAAAGAATCTGAATACACAGAAACCTGACTCGAATTCTTCTGTGGAGCCTGAGGATAAAGGCTTCATGGGTCTCAGAGAACAACATTAGCACCCAAACCCCAGTTTCCTCCACCTTGCTGCATAACCACAGTTCAAGTTCAGTTGAGATTCCTTCCTTGCAAGCACATACATAGCATAAAGTCCAGCATCTGGTAAATATTTAAAAATAATTTAAGTGCACCATTTATCTTGTCTAAAAGATAAGAGTGAAGCTGGAGATTAACAACTTTAAAAAAAAAACTCTAGAAATGGAACACATGGAAAATGAACAAAAAACCTCCTAGATGAACAATGAGTCATTTAAAAAAATTAAAAGGGAAACCAGAATATTCCAGCAAATGAAGAGATGAAAGCACATGTCCAAACTTATTGGATACAGCAAAAGTAGTGTTAATACAGGTGATTATCACAATTAATGCTGACATCACAAAAAAGGAAGGCAACAAATAACTGAGCTGTAAATCCATCTAGGATCCAGGTAAATGACCATAATCCAAAGCCAAAACTAGTAGGAGGGAAAACAATAATTAAGATTACAAAAGAAATAAAGTTGAGACTAAAACATAATACAAAAGATTGGTGAAAGGAAGAGCTGAATTTAAAAAAAAAAGTAGACTGATACCCCATTGGCCCATAAAAAGAGGGCCACAAAATAAAAAGAGATGAAAAAAAAAATGTTACCACAGATACCAAAGAAATAAAATGAATCATCAGGAACTACTATAAGGAACTATTTGTCAATAAATTAGAAAGTGATGACAAAATCAACACAATGTTGCACTCATAAAATTGACCAGAATTGAGTCATGAAGACATGGGGAACATAAGCATACCAACCACCAAAAGTGAGACTGAATCACAAAACAGAACCTCCAAACAAAGCAAAGCCCATGACCAGATGATGTCACTGCTGAAGTCTACCAAGCTTTTCAAAAACTAATTCCACTTCTCTTCTAATTATTCAGAACCATTGAAATGGAGGAAATTATTCAAATATCTTCCAGAAGGCAAGAATCACCTTCATTCCAAAACGAAAAAAGAAACAATGAAGAGAACCATAGACCAATATCCCTGAGGAAGATAGATCTAAACTATTAAAGTAGAGGTAAACAGCAGGGAAACTAACAAACATTGGCACAGATAGAGACTTTCTGGAAGATTCCAGAATCACAGGTAATTAAAAAGAAATCAAACAAAAGGGATCACAACAAGATACAAAGTGTTCTCATTGCCAAGGGCACGTTCAAAAATTTGACATTGCAAAAAACACTGAGAAAAGGTTGGCTAACTACACAAATGATAAAATATTACCATTTAGAGCTCAAGAAATTAAACTAATAATCCAGTAGTCTAATTAAACTAATAAACCAATAATCCAGTTTAAGAATCAGCAAAAGCAACCAACAGGAGAAAGCCTTTACACACCACACAACTGATAGGAGACTAATAGCCAGGACTTATAAAGAACTTCAGAAACTTAATGACAGCAAAACTAACAATCCTCTGAAGAAATGGGTGAAGAAAATGAGTAGGCATTTCTAAAAAGAACAAATTCAAATGGCTAACAGACATAAGAGAAAACACTCAGGCTTCCTAGCTATTAGGAAAATACAAATGAAAACCACATGGAGTTTCCACCTACATTCAGAAATCTACTAACACCTACTGGTGTGTATATGAGGAGAAAGGTACCCTACTGCACTGTTGCTGGGGGCGTAGACTAGCGTAGTCATTGTGGAAGTCAGTATAGAGAGAGCTCAGACAACTGAAAATTGATCTACTGTAACACCTAGCTCTAACATCCCTGGGAATATATCCAAAGGAAGCAAAATCCACCTATGAGAAAGTGACCTGCAATGCTATATTTCTAGCAGCACAATCTGCAATAGCAAAAACATGGAAACAACCAAGAATCCCATAGAAAGGGGATTTATCCTTGGTATGTAAGAATGCTTCAAAGTATGCAAAATGAAGAATAAAAAACCACATTATCTTGATAGATGCAGAGAAGCCATTTGATAAAATACACATTCTTTCACAATAAAAAAAAAAACCTTAAGCAAATCAGATATAGAAGGCACATTTGTTAAGACAATCAAGGCAATGTATATTAAAAAAGAAAGAAAGAAAAGAAAACACAACCATAGTGCTGAATGGAGAGAATTTGGAAACATTTCTACTAATTTCTGGAACCATAAAAGGGTGCAGGTTTCAACAAATATTCTTCCATATGTTTCTGGAAGGTTTGGCCAGAGACATTAGGGAAGAAAAAAGAATCAAAGGGATACATTGGGAAGGGGATGCAAAGCTATTCCTGTTTGCAGGTGACATCATTCTCTGTATGGCAAAATCAAAAGAACTCATAAGAAAACTTTGTTGTTATGGGATATAAAATCAACACATAAAAATCAATAGTCCTTGTGTATGCAAACAATTCCATGTCTGACAACAAACTACTAGCTACAAAGAAATTCAAATAACTTGGAACAAATTTAACCAAAATGTGAGGGATTTCTACAATAAAAATTACAAATACTAAAGATAGAAACAAGAAAAAAAAAAAAGAAAAAACGTCTCTGTTCATGGCATGGCAAAATTAATATCACCATAACATCCTAAAAGAAATTTACAAAACAGTTAAATATAACTTGACAATATGACACTAGATTTTCTATCCTTGTCTTGCCCTACAATCCTATAATAAATTTAAAGAGCAGAATGCTATAATTGCAATTTTTACTACAAAACTATATATAATCCTGTAGTATTATGGGTGGAAGAGGAAATAGAAAGAGAAAGGAAGTAATTTTTATACCTACAAAATTGTATTATGGAAAATAATATTTTTTTTAATTAAGGGCCCAGCACAGTGGCTCAGTTGGCTAATCTTCCCTTCACAAAATGCCAGGATCCCATGTGGGTGCCAATTCATGGCCTAGCTGCTCCACTTCCCTTCTGGCTCCCTGCTTATGGCCCGGGAAGACTGTAGAGGATGACACAAAACCTTGGGACTAAGTCTCTATGTAGGACCCAGAGGCTCCTGACTCCTGGTTTCAGATCAACTCAGCTCCTACCATTGTGGCCATGGAAGATTTTTCTCTCTGTCCCTCTGTAGATCTGACTTTTCAGAAAAAAAAGAAATCTATTTTTAAAAAATAAATAAAAATAACTTCGAGAGACCCCGGCCTTCTCCTGTTCCAGGAGCACCTAAAGCCTCCCTCATGGGTGAGTACCCGCGGGAGATGGCTGGGAGCTAGGGGTAAATTCCGAGCTCTCCCCTGCCCCTGCCAGCCAAAAGCTGGTGGCAGGACAGGTCGGGTGGGTCTCAGTCTCAGGACAAGGGGCAGGCTTAACCCCCCTTCAAGGTGGCACTTGTTGGGGGCGCCCCTGCCGGACGGAACCCCGCCGGGGTCTCAGCCACAGTCCCCACCGCAAGGCGGGGACAGAGACCCCGGCCTTGGGTGGCCAGTGCACCAAGTGGCCGCCCAGCAGCAAGCTCTGGGGTTTTGATGATATGAAATACCTGCTTAGGGACACCCATAAGTAAGACCAGCGTTAGCATAGGTGAGACACTAATTTCTGGAGATTCCCAGGAACCGGGACATGAAAACTTAATGCAAGTGTGGGACTGAGACCTAAATGTTCAGACTAAGCAAACTTTAGTCCACAAACACGATTGGAACACAGGGTGCAGCTCAGGACATGACCAGCTTGGTTTTGGCTCCAACTGGTCCACATTAAGCACAGAGTTGAGCCACGGTGTCTAAGGCAGGGGTCGTGACAGGTGGATGGGGCTGCGGTTGGTTCTGGATACAGTTGTCGTCTCCCTTGGCACAAGTGTGGACTGCAAAAAGACGTACCGGGCCAGGCCAGACCTTCTGGCGCTTTGGAGTACCAGGGTAGATGTGGGACAGACTAGGCTAGGTCCCAACCCCAACTGAGCCATATACAAGCTATATGGGGGTGTGGACGACCGTGGCTGGGCTGAAACACCCTACAGCAAGAACCAGAATGGGATGATGGCCAGTTAGGAAAGGCCACTGTTCCTGCTAAGACAGGAGGCGAACTGGCACATGGACCCACTGGTATGCACGAAACCTGGCACATGGAGGGGTTCTGATGGAGGAGCCCAGGCAACTCCTCTGGCAGGACACAGACCCCGCAGGTCAGTGCAAGAAACATGGAAGATAACAGCCAAGAGGTCGTGGAAAGTGTCCCACTGGCATGCATTTGGCATGGGTCGGGGGCAGACCAGGCTGAATCTGTTCATGTCATCCACTGGTAAATCCGAACGCCAGAACAGAGTGTGGGTCGAACCAGGTCCGGTCGTGACAAAAGCAACACACAAGCTGGAATGCCAAGGTGAGATAGCTTGAGCCGGATGCAGCCGCAGCACCCAACCAGCACGTGTGAGAACCAGGAAGGGAGGAGGCAGAACTGACAGGGGAATAAGGGGTGGTTCCCTAGCTGAACAGCAACTTACACTGAGGAGCGTGAGCTGGGTAGGGGGTAGACCAGACCAGGCAGGGACACAGCACCTGCGCACCTCATGTGAACCAGATTGGGTGAAAACCAGGCTGGCTGACTATTCCCACTGGTGCAAGCTACAATCAGAGTAGGTAAGGGTTGTTGTGGCTTGGTCGTAGCATCAGCTGGCAGAAGCGGTACAAGGTTAGACATGTCGAGTTGAACCACAGGGCCAACTGGAGAGGGCACAACTGGGATGGAGCGACCTGGGAGGGAAATAGTGGCTCCTCCCTCTTGGGTCATCACCTTCCATGGGAGGGCATGGGAACTAGGACAGGGGCTGTGGTGGCTAGACAGACACCCAACAACATCCGTTAGGGCCGGTTGGATGAGATGGTTGGATGCAAGTAGGTTGCAACACCCGTTGGCAAGTATATGAACAGAAGGGTATTTGGGACAGACTGGACTAGTATGCCATACATATTGGCAAGCCAGGGTAGGGGGTGAGCCTGGTTGGGGTTACTGTGGGCCGCCCTGACTGGGCTGCAGCTCCTACTGGTACGTGCGAGGGCCAAGTGTGTCCAGGACGGAACCAGGCCGGACTACAAGAGGACACGGGTGGAGACAGAACCGACCCAGCATCTGCAACCACCAGCTGATCGGGGCAATGGACAATGCCGGGCCTATGCTTACTAGAACACACAGGAATCTGGACTGGGAATACCTCAAAATTTCTTTGAGGATCTCCCCAGTCGAGACACCAGACTCAGAGTCCTAACCAAGAAAAGACAGAACAAATCAAGCAACAACCTCAGCTATCTGTTGGCAGCAAAAAACTGGCAAATGGAGACTCTAGAAGGGACTGTGTCAATCAATGGACTCTTCAACGACCACATCGTGCTTGGAGTGGCGAGACTGGCAGCAACCCATGAATGGTGAACTTTCGGAACCACTTGATCGAGTATCTCAGAGCATGCCCCACATCCGGGACTTAGGGTGGGTGGGAAACTGGGTGGGGCTTCTTCCTCTATATCCCCCTTTAGGCCTTGAACCTTTTTTACCCCAATTAAATATGTAAGGATTGTCAAAAAAAAAAAAAAACTTCAATGTGAAGTCAATCAAACTACTTTGGATATTCTTCCCACAGATCTATTAAAAAAATGATAACAAATTCACATGGAAAAACAAGGTACAAAAATACTTTTAGCAATATTATACAACAAAAACAAAACTGGAGGCATTGCAAAACCAGTTTCCTAAACATAATCCTGGGTTGTTGTGATCAAAATAGCCAAAATTTGTGCCAGCCTGGTAATGGTATAGAAATGGGCATGAATCTCAATGGAGCAGAATAGAAATCTCAGAAAGTAACCCACATATCTACAGACAATTTTTTAAAGAAAGCAAAAATCAATCCAGACAGAAAGCAATGTCTCTTCAACAAATAGTGCTGGAAACATTGAATCTACCTGTGCAAAATACATGACAAACATGAAACAAGAACCTCTACCCTACACCTCACACAAAAATCAATCAAAATGTATCAACAATATAAATACATGATCTAATACCAGATCATGAAAGGTTTGGGGGAAAACACAGGCATAAGCAAAAGACTTCCTCAAAAAGACCACAAAAGGATATGCAATTAAAGCAAGATAAATAAATGGGTTTATATAAGCTAAGAAGAGTCTGAGCTGCAAAGCAAGCTATCAACAAAATGAAGAAGTAACCAAAAAGTTGCAAGAGAGTATTTGCCAATTATACAATCAATCGAGAACTAATACAGAGCTTATAAAAACAGCTCAAGCTATGTGTTAAGAAATCTCACTTAATGAAATATTCTGTGATTTTGAGGTGAAATGAACATATGCCAATATAATTTGTTTCTAAGTGAAAGGAAGAAAATGTTGGGTGGGCAACAGGGGTACAAGACAAGGAAGGGTTAGAATTATCATTATGCTCCTAAATCTATACTGTCAAATACATGAAACTTATTCACTTACTTTAAATAAATAAGCTGTAAAGAAATAAACAACAATGAAACAAGCAGTCTACTTAAGAAATGGGCTATGAACAGGCGATATTCAACGGATGAAATCCAAGTGGACAACAGAAAAGCAAATAGAATCAGAAGTGAAGTTTTAGCCCTCCCCAGTCAGAATGGCTACTATTGAAAATCATAAAACAGTAACTACTGGCAAGGATGTTGGGAAAAGAAACACTAATACACTTTGGGTAGAGATATAAGTTAGTAAGATCTTACTGGAAGAAGGTATAGAAATTCCACAGAGATTTGAAAACAGATCTGAGAAACAATTCAGACATCCCACTTCTGAAAATTTCTCCAAAATAAGTGAAAGCTTTATATGAAAGAATTTTCTACACTCCATGTTTATAGCAGATCAATGCACAATAGTTAAAATATGGAACTAACCTAGATATCCATCATTGGATGACAGAATAAAGGAAATGTGAGAGGGCCTGGTGCAATAGTGTAGTGGTTAAAGTCCTCACCTTGCACACACTGGGTTCCCATATGGGCACAGGTTCTAATCCCGGCGGCCCCACTTCCCATGCAGCTCCCTGCTTGTGGCCCGGGAAAGCAGTCAAGGATGGCCCAAAGCCTTGGGACCCTGCACCCATGTGGGAGACCCAGAAAGAGCTCCTGACTCCTGATTTTAGATTGGCTAAGTTCCAGCCATTGCAGCTGCCTGGGGAGTGAATCATCAAATGGAAAATCTTCCTCTCTGTCTCTCCTCCTCTCTGTATATCCGCCTTTCCAATAAAAATAAATTAAAAAAAAAGAAAAAGAAATGTGAGGAAGTACTTTATGCTATAAAGATACTTCTCAACCATAAAAAGAATGAAATGCTGTATTTTTTTCAATGATACTGATACAACTGTCTGCCATTCTGGTTAGCAAATTAATCCACCTTGAACAAGGTAATCACCAATTATTTCTATTAATGAAATGGTAACTTTGGGATATGACTGTCATTTTTAGCTCAGGTTTATACTCCAGTGTAAATGTGATCTGTGGTCTTTCTTTTTACTAGTTTAATACTATGATTAATGACAAATTAAGTCTGTGGATTCAGAGTAGATTAAAATCATGTGTTTACAAACACTGTTGAAGAAAGGGAAGAGAGGGCGGGGTTGGGAGTGGAGCAGGAAAACAAGGGAAACGTGATTATTTTCTTGCAGCTCTACCTGTGGGACACGTGAACTCTGTCCTCTTTACATTAATAAAAATAAAATGAAAATGATGTGTGAATATGCATGTATGTTCTATGTAAAGATTCATTATTCTGTCAAAAAAGTGAAATTCTGACACTTGCAATAAAATGAATGAGACTGGAAATAATTATGCTGATTAGAATAAAAAGACACAATGTGGTTCTATCATATCATGTTCAGAAAAATAAAACAGAATGAATGTTATTCATTGAAAAGTACAAACTACTGAAATTCATTGAAGAAGATATACCCAGGAGTATTCTGAATGTTCTAGCAACAAATGAAATTCTGTTTAAACTTAATGTAAAATCTAGTATACTTTCAATACCCTATGTTATTCCAAAATGGGTTGAGAGAGCAGAGAAATCTTCCACCTTCTGAGAATATGTAAGGAAGACATTAAGTGTAACCTATCAAGAATATAACAGGTAACTTACAGACAACAGACTCAAATCAGCATTAGCCATTAGCAAAACTATAAAGACATACAGGGGGAATCAAGAGTGATCCTGACAACCTCTTAACAGGAGGTCAAATGCAGAGAGGGGGTACCCCACAGTGGAGCAGGTGGACAGTAGGAGGCTTCTATCCCAACCCTGGAGACTCACAGATCCTCACCTAGGACTATCAGTATGGGCACCAAGGGCTATATCCCAAAAGCCAAAGAGACCACTGGGAATTGGACTGCCCTTGTAGGCCAAAAACTCTGAGGTCATCCACTCCTATTTGGATCTCCCACATGGGATGAAAGATGCTCAGATCCTTCCTCACAGGATGTAATGTCATTGGAAAAATAGCCAGGAACCATGAGTGGTCCTCAGAAACAGAAGATCAGTAAGCTTCCTTCAGGAGGCAGGAGTGGAGCTTTCTCTGGTCCTTCCTTAGTTCCAACTTTGGATCCCCTACCCTCTCTTGCAATGACTATCAGAGTCACTCTGGAACCACCCCCACAAAAAATTAAAATTAAAATTTGATTAGATAGAGACCAATAAGGAAAGCTTACAACCAGACAGGAAACAGTCAGCTTGGACTCACATACACCTTACTAGCTTGGACACAAAGATTAGTTATTCCTCATTAAGGTACTGAAGATTTCTTTGCACACAACTCCTCAATTGTTGACATATGCCTACTTAGAGTTATAAGTTGGTTTAGAATATCCTAAAATTGTCCAGATAAGTTCAGTGGCCTCTTGGGGAGACCTTCTATGGTCTGAAGATAGGTCTAACAGAGTAAAGATCCGGTCAGTTAAAAGCCCCAACAAGGCCTCAGTATGCTAGGCATGTGTTTACAAGCAATGAATCTCAACTGAACTTGAACTATGGTTATGCAACAAGGTGGAGGAATCCACCATGGGGGGAGGGGTATGGGAGGGGTGGGGGGAATCCCCAGCGCCTATAAAACTGTACTACATAATACAATGTAAGCAACAATAATAATAAAAAAAAAGAAAATAAGCATATTGAAAGGGAGTTGAAATATAGATGCTTGAGTTCCTATGTACAAAAAGGGCAGGGTTACAGATACTAGAGGGAAAGTAGAGGATTTTTTTTTTTTGCTGTTTTAATTTTGCCTTCTTAAGAAGAAAGGCAAAATTTACTTTATCGGTTGGAGCACCTCTTCTATCATTTGACATTCTGAAGAGATATGATTTCTATCAATTAATCTGTATTGCAGTTGATAATAAGTTTTACCTATGGTTTGCTTAAGTTTCAGAGGATAATTCAGTCTGTTTTCACCTATTTATGTAACGCTTTCTTCAGCTACTCAGGTCCAAGGGTTTAGTAAAGGGAAACATTTCAGGATTGTGTTTTCAAGCATTTAAGAAGAGAAGATCAAGAATGCCAATATGCTTCTTTCTGTGATGTCTGGGGCATATTGTTGTCTAAGCTCCATTCAGAAGGTCTAGAAACAAGAGTCCTTTGTAGAAAGTATATTCACATGGAATAAGTGGAGAGAATCCTCCAAACAGACAAAAAAAGCCAAACAAATAAAACTCTCAAGCATTCAGTCTTATTAAACTATTTCATAAAAAGCAAAAAAAAAAAAAGAATATCCTAAAATTTGCCAAGTTCAGTAAAATTATGCTTCAATACTATAAACTGCTAAATATAAAAATGAAAATAGACACGAGACAGCCGAACAGTACCCTATAACCATTTTAAGGTGTGTAGCAGCCAGTTGTGTATAAATCAAAATTGAAATGTCCATGAAGTAGTCACAGGATATGGTTAAGAATTTGCATTTTTTTTAACATATTGGTCACTCAATACCATGTCAATTAACTCCGTAATGTTGTAAATTGTGTGGATGTTATGTTGTGGGTTTTAATTGATCGGGATGATATTCTGCCAGCTCTACTTTTAGACCAGAGATGGTCTCCCAAGGAAACTGTTGAATTTATCTGGACAATAAGATGCTGAACTCTATGCTTGGTACATGCTTGCAACGAAAGAATCATGACTGGATTTGAACTGTAATACTGCAACAAGGTGGAGGAATCCACCATGGGGGAAGGGCATGGGGAGGGGTTGGGGGAATCCCATAGCCTATGAAATTGTGTCATAAAACCAAATTAAATAAATGAAAAAAAATTGAAAGTGAAATTTCTATATGCTCCCCCAATACTATCAATTAATTTTATTATTATTATATTTGTTATTATGTAAAGTATTAATATGCTACATATTCATAAAATATTAACAATTCTATAAATCTCTTTCAGAAAATTAAAGAATAGTTTCACATTTATTTTATGAGGCCAGGATTTTCCAAATTCCAAAATTAAGTATTTTTCTCTTGTTAAGAAAAAGGCAAAGACCAATGCTCACGATGTGTGTGGAAGCCAAAATCACCCAAAAATAAAAATTGATTTCAAGAATATGTTCAAATAGAATATATGATAATTGAATAAGATGCATCCTGGGAATATGATACTGGTGTGACACTGACAGTAAGACTCACTACATACGTGTAGTAACATACTAAATGAAAGATTACATGAGAAAGGCTACCTAATTTTCTATTTGTCTATTAATTTGTATGCATCACAAAGCAGGTCACAATACTCTCCTGTAAAGTCTATTTAAAAGGACATCAGGGACACACATTCAGGGCTAGAGTAGGCAGTGGGGGGAAAGTTGGGAGAGAGATGTTTCTACTCTCACTTTGTATCCATGGAGAGACAGAGGTGTCCGTCTTTGTTGCCTGACTTCTTGTGAATCTGGGAAGGGCAGGGTTACATACCACCCACAGCGGACAGGGGAAAGGGCTGCTACATAGGCCAAAAGTAGGGCTTCCGTTTCCTGACTGGTCTTGATACCTAACTGACCCATTTAACTCCCCCTCAGAGATTTCTGACCATTATTCTTTAGGTTTTATACAAACTGGGTTTTCTTTTTTTTTTTTTTTTAATTTATTTATTTTATGGAACACTTCCGTAGGCTCTGGGATTTCTCTCTTCTCCAGATCTCTACCCTTAACTGATTTCCCTTAGATTATTACAGTAGTATAAGTCCTTGATAAATAGTCAGAAGTCCATCATTCTGCTATTTAAATGTATCCTGGCATTATAGATATGGACAATGCAAGAGAGTCCAGCATCCTGTTGTCAAGATATATTGAACAGTTTCACTGTGAGTCCATCTTTGAATTGGGATGAGAGATGCACACTTCATTGTATCTTCACATCTGGGTGTGATAGTTTGATTTATAGAGTTCCTCTAGAGGATTATATGTTAATGCATGTTTACCTATATATCTATTGATCTTGTATTTCACATGAAGATTGCCCAATATCAAAGAGAACATATGCAATTCTTTGTGACTGTGAAGACTGTGGTTTCAACTCTTCTTCAGGTGATTAAAGGTATGGGTCTTATAAGTGGCAGGTTTGGAAATCTCAGCAAATGGGTCCATCTAATTTGTGCCTAGTCCCACATGACACAGGTCCAACCACAGAACCCTGCCCCACCAGGCCAGGCAACTATATTGGTCTGTGTGTTTCCAGCCTTGAACCCATTTGAGGGATCCCGGCCAGCCCACATAGCACAGTTCTAGCCCCAGGTACAAGCTCCAAGCCCCCTCCTTGCTGGGCTATTAGTCACCTTGCCCCAGCTTTAATAGATAAATGGGGGGAAAAAATCAAAGTGAACAAGTCAAAAGGAACATCATAAGGATAGGCAGCAGGACCAGTTGGTAGCTGCATTCCATGGTGATCTGCTCTCAAAAGCACACTACAAGGCCATTCTGACTCAGATGTGGAAGGCACAGGCAGTGACAACATAGCAGCCATGACTGAAACTGTTTCTGAAAGATCCTATCAACTCTGCTAAAAACTAGGTCAAACTGTCCCAAGCAACAGCTAACCTGGACAGGGCTGCTGCTAAGATTTCTATAAACCACCCCACCCAATATTTGGACAGGCCCTTGCCAAAGACATAAAGTCATAGGAGGAGAGGAGCAAAGTGAAGATCTAGTCTGATAACCCACTAAGAGTGAATTTTGGTCTTTTGACTAGCACTCTCAACTTTCTAACAGAATGTGGCCTCATGATGTGTAAGGAAAAGGTCCAATGAGGTAGCAGAAAGTTAACTATTTAGAGATCATTCTCACTTTGGGGGAACAGAGATTAGCTTCAGAAAGAATACGGGTCATACAATATCTGAGCCAACAACCTTGTGATTTTTCATGCATCTCTCTAACAAACAGGATAAATGGGAAAAAGAACAAGCCAGAACAGGGACTCCTCAATTGGAAAAACAAAGCAAAGCACAACTTTCACCAAGTGGAAGGTTGCCATTAATAGTGCAAGCACAGTGGGATTTCTAAACCTGGTCTTTCAAAAAAGCAGACTGTAGGCATGCTAATGACTGTCCAAAGGTGGAGGAGGGGAGGGAGACAGCAAACCTCATGCAGAATGTTGGTTTAGAGTCGAACTGTATAGGCATAAAAAAGAATTCACTGCTTCTTAGATGAGGCCAGGCAACTCCAGGACCAGACTGAACAGGGTAGGACTGCCGGGTCTAATATATTGGGTCATGGAAATCGTGTTTGTCCTCTCTCATTAATACCATATCTTTCACATTCTTACTTTTCCCCTTTGGAATATGTATTTTGAATACACTTGTTTGTCTCTAACAGAGCATAGGGCATTCAGCCACAGGTTATGAGACAAGGCTTCCAGCCAATCCTTTGTAACCAGACATCTGGACCATGCAAGACAATTTTTTCCATAATCTCCCTCAAATAGGACACAGAATAAGAATACTCAAGTACAACGTCATAGGCTAGCATGAGGACAATAGGCAAGATGGTCCTTCACCAATGCTACTTCCTTCACTTAATGGATTAATTCTCTTGTCATAGGACTTCTAAGTAGCAAGGTAGACTGGGTAAACAGCAGTTTATGTGTGTGGATAGAGTCAAAGGAAATGGGAATGCTATGTGCTAGAATGAGGAAAACATGCAGAAGCAAGTATACTCAGTAATTACATATCCTACCTATCTCATTCCACAATTAGGCTTTACCTCAAATAAGCCCATTCTCTTCCCACCATCCTTTGTAAACTGATCAATCCAGAAGTGGAATTTCTTCATTTCCCAAAAGGAAAACACACTCCCAACATGGTAGTGCACATTAGACGCACAGGGTGGAGAGCTGCAATATTCCTGCCAAACATCTTGTTTTTACTGCATGTACTGAGCAGGGCCAGGGGCATGGCTTATGACAACAAAAACACACAACTATCCTTTGAAGTAACTTACCTGCACAAGTTGAAGCAGATCAAAAGAATTGTCATTAATTTCTCTCAGATTGACAGTGGCTAATGCTGTAGAAAGAATAAAAAGATCTGTTGGGTCATTGTTGAAAGTGTCATCCAGGAATGGGTGTCAGACAGCCTACACACAGGAGAATTTGGAGGCATGCTGAATAAGAAATATGAGATACTACTTTCAATTCACTTTAAAGCCTTTGTAAACATTTTTCTTCCCTGACCACCAGTAGGGGCCATTCACTTTCCTGAAAAGGTGAATAGAATAGAAGCATACTAAGTACAGAGAAACAGGCCAGGACAATGCCACTGACTTGAATATATCTCAGAATTACGTGCAGGTCTCTTTTTGTCAGTTTCAGCACACATTCTAGTGTGCTACGTCATTGCAGGGAGGAACCACTAAAAGACAAACAGCCACTGGCTGCAACAGCTGGTCTTTGATAAATGTTCCCTGATAGATGCTCCTGACTCACCTGATTGCTCAGAGAGATCACTCCCCTCATTTTTGTCACCTTCCAATAATGTGCTGAACAGTCCTCTTACTTCATTTCCTAGGATGTACTGAATACATTATCAAGCTACAGACCCAAGGCATGGTCTCTGCCAGGCAGTGTTCCTTATACACCTATTTTTGTCTCTCTGCTGTCTTAATGGGGGATAGTCAGGATGATAAACATGCCCAGAGCTTATCAGAAAAATAAACATGGAACATGGAAAAAAAACAGACTAATCATAAAGAATTCTGTTGTGCTCTGTTAAAGATGATGACAGCAGTAAAAAGCCATAGCACCGGGCAATAGTGAGCTCTCAGCTGCATGCTGGATCTTCAGGTATCATAATCTCTGGCACCCATTTCAATTGGCATATGAAAGAGAGGCATTGGAGAGCCACATGGATTGTTCAAGTCTCACATCACCTGGATAAAAGGCTCATTTCTCCCTTCACATAACACTATATCTTGTACCTCCTTTGGTTGCGCCTTTTAGCACTTGATTCTCATCATCAGAGGTCAAGAGCAGCTCCACAATCCCTCTTTTCACTAGAGCCTGTTGAGAAAATTGAACAAAATTAGCTCCTGTCCCTTGTTTCCACAGGAGAAAAATGCAAATCAGTTGAGAAATGACACATCTGGATTCAGGTGGGCCGATGTGAGCTAGAGAATTTGGAGTGTGGCTATTATGACTTGCTGAACTCAACCAGTTAGTTAAAACCCAAGACACAATTTTGTGTTACTAAGAGGATGAAACTTGAATCCAATTATGGTGTCCATGTGGCGGGCCCAGTGACAGACTCTAAGACCATTGGTGATATATTCTTGGACGATAGCTCTTGGACGGAGCTGTTTCATGTAGTGGCAGGAGTTACTCCAGACACTCTGCTTCCCAGCATGCCATGTGATCATCCCTCTACATGTTCTCTGCTATGCCACTTTGAGTCTTCTCCAAATGACTGCACCAAAAAGGCCCTCCAATCTTGAGCTATGAAATTCTAACATCACGTGACAAAAGAAAACTCCTTATTTCATAAGTAGCTTATCTCAGGTATTTCATTATGGTACTACAAAACTGACTAATACAGAAAAACTGATATTTAAGGACATTAAGGGATCATTAATACAACGAATACTTGAAATAAAGAGACAGCTTTGGAGTAAGTGACCTGGCAGACATCAGAATATTATTGGACTTTAAAACTAGAAAAATTCTAGAATATTATTGTCAGAATATTTTGAGGGTTGCTGGTGAAGGCTTCAAGGACAAGTGATCTAGAACAGAGTCAGCCTTTCTCAAAGATTGGCTAAGCTGTCATGACCAGAATGCTGAGAGAAAGCCCTTGTGAGGTTTCAGATGGTGATCAGAGTTACATTAGGAACTGAACTAAAAACTTTCCTTTCCCTAGAACAGAACCTATCTGTTTGCTCTCACTTCTGATATCTTGTGGGAGGCTGAACTTACAAATGACACTCTAGTGTTCTGGGAGAAGGAGAATTCAAGCAGCAAGGTACCCAGGCTGCACCATTAGCTTTATGTAGCTCTCAGTAAAAACTGCACTGAGAATTAGAAGCAATAATGAGCGGAATGGATATACTTAAATTTTACTGTGCAAAGTAGAGAAGGGTCATAGGAAATGCCTTGATAGAGAAATTAGCAGGAAACAATATCCTAATAAATAATTGAGAAAAAGAGTACAAAGGCATTTAGGAGACCCTGGAGCCAGCCCTTCCCATCACAGCGTCACTAGAAGTCAAGAAGTACAAATTTGTTTCAAAGATCTTTCCTGGAGAGATTCTTTCAGGAAAGAGTCCTAATGCATTCTTCTACCCCAGGGCAAGCTCCAGATTCTCCTTTGCCAGCAAAGTGCTCTGTGTCTGTGGCAGTCCTGCTTCCAGCACATACAGACATAACTTGGGCAGGAAGACTTTACACTTGATCTTAGCCAAAAGGCCGAGAAGCGATGGCAGGAAGACTTTAACATCACTTGCACAATACTGCTTTTGCAGGCATGCAGAATGCAAAGGAACAAGGTCATGATACTTCTGCCAAGATCCAAAACGAAATACTGGAAAACCAGGCAGAATCATGCTATTGGATTGGAGCTTCCGCAAGGAGCCTCCGATGGAGAAATATCTAATGAAGTTTTAGTAGTAAGCCTAATGCGAGCACCTCAGAAAGGTAAGCCAACTAGCAGCATATGCCCACTAAGAAAAGTTGTATGCATCAACTTTCATCTTCAGAGGGAGACCATGCCAAGCAGCAATAAAGCGACAGAGGCATAGAATCCTCCACTCTTGTTTTAAGAGATGTCTCAGACCCCTCAAGAGGTTGCGCAGAGACCAGTTACAATGACAGAACCACTACCAAGAAACACAACCAGGACAATGCCAACCATAAATGAGATCTCTACTAGGAAAGCAGTTTGTGGACTCTCAATTGCAAGACTTCAAAGGGTAATAACTAAAGTATAGGGTTTAACCAAAAAAGGTATTAAGGGCAGTTTTCAAAGTCATTGAGCCCTCTTCTACTACAATGTCCCCCTTTAACATTTAATGCTTGCCCTCAGGGGTTTTAGTCTTGTTTTGATCCAGTTAATCCTCTCTATTTCCCTGCTATCAGTATTTAGAATAGAATGTGTGCCTTGTGCTCGTCCCGCATTGTATTTTGTAATTTGGACTTTTGGACTTTCAGCTGAAGATGTGTAACTTGAGTTTCAGCCTAAATCAATGCTGGGATGAGTTTGAGATTACGAAATTACTGGGGAGGAAATGATTGCATGCTGTACATAAGAACATAGAGTTTGGGGGAGCTAGAGGTAAAATAATAAGACTTGGGTAAATTCTGTATCTTGTGCCCATAAATTAAGTCAATTCATAAATTCATGGCACTGAAAGCTTAGACTCTTAATCCAAGTCTGGTGTCCAGTTAATGGGACTAGTAGGAGGTCCACAGGTGACTAGAGAAAGCAGTTGCTGTGAGAAGGTAGATTATAATCTCCTGAGATGTACTGGGCCACTCTCCACTTCATGGTTCTTATGAGCACTTCCTCTGCTCATGTTCCACTATTGCAATTTACTGGCCTCCTTAGACAACTAGACAAATTGGACATGCCTATCTTGGACTGTGCCTTCCAAAACCATTAGTTAACATAAACCTCCTTGTACCAGATGTAGGTTGCCTTGGGTGTTTTGTTACAGTACTGAACTTGACTGATACAATAGCTATCTGCAAGCTAAGCATTGGGAGAATTACAGCATCTGTCAAACCCAGTGTTTTTTCCTACCCAAACAGCAGCTGAGCATGGGCTCTGACACTGCACAATCAAACCCTCCAGGAGAAAAAATAAGAATTTGTCAGAAAACAAAAGGGGGATATAACTCAAAGAAATAAATAAAATATGGGAGCTATTTTGTGCTTGAGGACACAGACTGAAGCCATGGGTTCTAAGAAGGAATAATGATCAGTGTTACAAACATTGGCTCCTGACTGAACCCTGTGAAATGAATATTACAACTGTGGAAGAAGGAGTTAAAAATCAGCTTTTCTGAGAGTATAGGAAATAGATAGACGGTGAGGGTTTCAACTTTCTTCTTAATGTATCTCATCTATTCTTCTAGCTGTGCCTAATTGTGTCTGGAAATATAGTCAAGTGGAAATTTCAATGTAACAAAAAATAATAATAGTCCAATTGATTTGACTAAGGTATTTAACAGTCCCTGAGACAAGTGTGAGCAAGGTCCCTCACAGACCTTATCCAGTTCCACAACTGTTGGTCAGGGACCAAATCTATGGAGTCCCACAGTGTGCTTGCCCACCTCTTCTTGCCCAGTTGATGATTCCCCAGATCTTTCACCTTATGCAAAGAGCTAATCACAACAGCAGTCTAGTATGTCAGGCCAGATTGTGTGGTCTCCTCATCTTGATCAATACCTCAAGTATAGAACAGAACCTAATCAGCACTCGATATGGTCATTCAAGGACAGGGGGGGACCTGCACTATCAGATAAGACAACAAGGTGTCCTTCAGGTAATTTCTGAGCTGAGAAGTCCTTCAAAGGAGGAGAAAACAAATCTGAAGATGAAATATTCATAATACCATGAAACTTCAAACTACTATACTAGACATCACCATCATGCTACTGAAACACTATTAACTATAAATGTACATTCACTAATATCTAAATTTAATTTTAAAAACATGGGTCACAGGGATGTGGATATAGACAATAAACAAAAAGCAGTAATATACAAAGAATGTCCTTAGTTATCAATTCATAAAGAAATTCAATTTGATCTTAGATATCTTGGTAATGCACAATGCCTCACACAGTGTTCTCTGTGTAGGAAATCAGAAATCAGTGCGGGACAAAGACAGACTGAGGAAGTATGCATGTAAGTGTGGATATACAGCAAGTGTTCTTACCTGGTAAAGGTAAGGCATATAAAGCATATCCTTATTAAATGAGCCATATTCATTCTCTATTTGAAATGCAATGACAGGGCCTCCAGAGAGATACTGAAAGACAAGCACAAGAGAATTAAAGAAGGAAGCTACCAGGAACAAATGCTGAAGTGTCAAGGGTCCCTGGAGAAAATAGCACAGCTTGTCTGGAGGGTTGGAGTCCAAATCCTTTGGAGTCTGGTATCTCTTTCGATCCAAATAATAAGATATATGTAGGAGCCCTGCTGTCCCTACGATTGCCAAGATAAGAGCTACCACAGGCTCCCTCTGTTTCTAACTTGACTATGACACTTGGCTACGAAGTCTCAGACCCACAATCACTTACTTCTTGCCCATTCTGCCCACACTCCCACCTGTAACAATTTCATTATAAACCAGATTTCCCAGTGTTGCCAACAGCCTGCCAGTCCTCTGGTAGTGCAATTTAAAGGTGGAGGTTTAGGAATGAACTAAGATTACTTGAAGTTAAGGAGGCAATCATCCCTAATGATCTGAGCAGATGATAGAACCATACTCTGGGACTTCTTCATAACTAAGAACCAAATAAACTACCATTATCTATCAACTATCTCAAAATGATTATTCTTTTATTTAAGATGAAACAGTGAGGGCCTGAAGCAATGACTCAAGTGGCTCATCCTCCCCTTGTAAGCACCGAGATCCCATACTGGTGCCAGTTTGTGTTGTGACTACTCCCCCAGCTCCCTGTTTTTGGCCTGGGAAAGCAATAGAAGATGGCCCAAAACATTGAGGCCTAGCACCCATGTGGGAAACCCAGAAGAAGCTCCTAGGTTCAAATAGGCTCAGGTCTGGCCATTGTGGTCGGTGGGGGAATGAATCAGCAGGTGGAAGAACTTTCTCTCTGTTTCCCTCTTTCTGTAAATCTGTCCCTCCAAGAAAAATAAATAAAGCTTTAAAAAAAAAAGATCCAAGAGTGAAACAGTGGTTTCATACTTTGAAAAATTCTATGCAAAAGAGTAAAAGCAAAGGCAATCAAAACTCAATCCAAACTCAGTCTCTGTTTCAATTTCCTGGATTGCAATATAACCAAAGAAGCTGGAAGCAGACAATGTGTGGAAACCAGAAGAGACTTCCCAAATTCCTGCTTTCTCTTTGGATGATGTTATGATTTCATGCCGGGTCCCACTGCTCCTGTCTGCTTAAGTCCTTGGCAGTTTCTCTCCCTCATGCTCCTTTGACCTCTCCTTCCATTTCAGTGACCTCCACCATTAAGGACATTTATCCAGGATCTTCACATCACACGGCAATATGGTCAAGTTGTCTAGGATGTGTCGCATGGTTTTCTCACTCCATCTTCCTAAGAAAGCCATAAGTTCTCTGCATTCATATTATGCTTTCTCACATTCTAGCTGCTTTTCAAGCTGTGTTAGTAAAACCTTCACCCAGTCTCACTAACATTGAAGGCTTATGCTAAAGCACAATTCCAGTTCATTGGATTTATCCACGTAGAGTCCTTACACTGCGAGCATATCTCTACCTTTTTGGACTCTGAAGACACTGGCAGCAAAGTATACTGTCAAGAACAAAAGACTGATCTCTTTATTCCCAATATACAACCCAGAAAATCCCATTGTCCATAACAAAGATGCTAACCACAGAGGGGCTGTGCTTTTTCAGGCAAGGGGATAGAGTGATGAAGGAATGAAAAGGAAATGAAAATGTTTTTAAATTCTCTATTATAAGTCACATTTGACTTCTCTTCCTTCTTCACCGCCCAAGCATGGTGGGCTTCCTGTCTCTATGCCCCTCGTTCCATTTCTTCCCATTTATTACTTCTCCTTTATTGATACTCAGCACCAACACATCTGCTTAGCTAATGGCCTGCTTAGCCTCCAGGTCTCCATGGAAAACATGCCATGGAATTCCTTACCAGCCCAAAACTTTGTTCCATGCCCTACCTACCAGTAGAAGCCCTAGTCTGATCCATTCAAACATTATGTCTTTAATGCAGTGTCCATTGACATAGGTCTATAACTTGACTCTGTTTACAAGCAATTTGCTCTACAATTTCCTAAGCAAGTTGGCTGTCTGCTCCAAACAGCTCTGTGCCTTTGGTTCAAATGAGAAGGGAGCCTTGATTTTTTTCCCAACCACTCTTTGCTGTCATGCAAGAATATTTGCAAAATTTGCATTCACTGTAAAACAGCAAAGCTGACATAATAGCAGAGACAGGTTAGATATACGCCAGCACATTAGTAAATTCCAAGCATCCACCAGGATCCAGGATAATCCCTGGTATAGTTCCATAAGCCCCAGTGAAATGGAGGTGAAAGGAGTCCTTACTGATGGTGCGGAGTCTGAAGGTCCAGAAACGTCAGGCAGAACAAAACATGTTCATTTCGTGGAGTGATGGGAAGATGGAAAACACAAAATCTTACCTGAAGAGGAATCATTCGTGGAACCAGATGATCAAAATACCTGTCAACTGCGTCAATAAAGCCTTTTTCAGTTGTCCTCAGTTGGGGCTTGGGATCTCGCAGTAGACGGCTGTGGGGAGGAAGGACAGGTTCAATGAAGAGATAGGAAGGTAGGATAAAGTATGGGGCCATTGAGCACAACTTCTATGCCCTCCTAAAAGCCGCTTTCATCAGCTTTCACCTCTACACATCCAGCTCCTACTTAGAGCCCTGATGTGCCAGGGAATCCTGCCAAGATCTGCTCCAGTTCTTGGACCACTCCCACTCTGGTGGGATTTACAAGCAAACATCAGCTGCATCCCCAAAGCACCTTACAACCTACAAGAGTTTTCAGATCCGAATGGCCAGTCTAAGGGACTGAGCCTGCCTGGTTTTATGAATTTTTTGTTTTCAATGAATTGACAACTCATCTCCACTCTTTTGAGTCCTTAAGAACAGTTTCCTGAACACAGCATCTGTTCCTTGTGGATAGGGTCACATTGCCCCTAAGACCTATGTGCAGGATGGGAGCTAAAAGTACACGGTCTCTTCCCCTGCTGGCCGCTGAGGTCCCCAGATGATCAGCAAAGGAAATGGTCAATTCTCTAAAATTCTACTTAAGGCCCAGGCTTTTCATTTTTTTTTAAGATTTATTTATTTATTGGAAAGTCAGATATACAGAGACGAGAGACAGAGAGGAAGATCTTCTGTCTGATGATTCACTCCCCAAGTAAGCGCAACCGCAAGGACTGCACCGATCCAAAGCCTGGAGCCAGGAACTTCTTCCGGGTCTCCTACACGGGTGCAGGGTCCCAAAGCTTTGGGCTGTCCTCCATTGCTTTCCCATGCCACAAGTAGGAAGCTGGATGGGGAGTGGAGCTGCCAGGATTAAAACCGGCGCCCATATGGGATCCCGGTGCATTCAAGGTGAGGACTTTAGCCACTAGGCCACACTGCAGGGCCCCAGGCTTATCATTTTCTTAAGCTGGAGTAGAGAATGAGTTGATCATGGGGGAAAAAAAAGGTCCTCCATATGAATATAAGAAAAGTGCTCATCTGGAAACACATTAGGACAGAAACCAGGAATCTTATCAGATGGCAGAGATAAGAGAATAGATTCTTGATTCTCTCCCAAAACTCACCTCTGTGTCAACAGCCAACATCTAAAATGAGTAAATTAGATGCAGGAAGTGAAAATGAAAGGAATTAGTCAAGTTTCATAGCTTCAGGAAGTAGCAAAAACATAAGAGAAAGACTAGTAAAATGAGACCTTCTTTGCAGGCCCAAACTTTGCATTTCCATTATTTATTTATTTATCTATCTATTTATTTATTTATTTATTAATACTGCCTGGGAAGAGAGAAAGGTCATAGCTCCTTCCTGTGGGAAGGGATAGGGACAGTACCCCTCCTACTCTTCTCAGTTCTCCTTAGTCCCTGACAAAGCCACAGGAGTAGGAACAAGACATTTCCACTACTGTTCTGTACAATAGGAGTGACTACGGAACCATCCCATGACCATAGCTCTCAGGTGGCAGAAAAAAAGGGAAAACAAGTAAATCCCAGGATCCAATGCCAGACACACACACTCAGGCAATGGAGTTGCTCTCATCACAACTAGGTTTAAATTTTACTTTTGACAAATTAATGTAGTTTACTAAACCACAGCTCTGGTGTCAGAACTCAGCTTACCTGGGCAAGCCTCCAAGGTCAACCTCAGCGCAGATGTAGGGGCCTGGACGCAGGATCACCCACAGCCCAATCTTCCCTGCTGTCATCACAAAGGCTCTGGAAAGATAAAACCCTTCAGCACTGGGCTTGAGTCCAGAGCAAAGGCTGGGTGGATGGGAGCATGAGTGCCCTGCATGTTACAGGAGAGGTCTGTCTCATTCCCACTTTCTCACCACCAGAGACAACAAAATGAAGGAAGTCTCGGCTATACCCCTAGCAGATCAGGGTGTCCCTACACCAAGTCACAAGAATTGTAAGCTATCTAGCTTACTCTGGAACTTATCTCTCCAACTGCCAGTCTTATGACCACCCATTAACCCTTCTGGGAGTCTGAAGGATGTCAGACAGTTAAAACAGAGTTACAACAGTGAATCCATCTGTCCCATCCTAAGTTGCTGAGTCTTACTGCAGTGGTAGGTCCCTCTCCCCAGGCTGTGGTGCAGACAGTAGCCTTCCATCTGCATATACAACCCAGGTGGGTCATATCTGTGGAGGAGAAACTCTTACATGGTGCTGAGGAGAGGCTTGAGCCCTATACCTCATAGATTTTCACAGGAGACATAGCAACCTGCCTCATTTTCCCTGTGTAGGCATCTCTCTGCCTCTTCCCTGCATCCCCAGACAAGCTCACAGCAGCAACATCACATACTCTAGGTCCAGATTCCCAGAAAAGTCAAATTTGCCGCCTTCTGGCTCGTGGAGATTCCAAGGAATGTACCTGAAAGACATAAGAGAGAAGCAGCATAAGATTCTTCGTTCTCTTCTCCAAACTGTTAAGTTGTTACAAGAATGTAGAAACCCACAAGCAGCTGAGGAGGAAGCACAAGGGACCACTTCCACTCAGAGACACCAGTTTGGACATATATTTGTGTACCTATTAATGTTCAGAACAGAATCAAGATGAGAGAAAAGTGTCTCTTGTTAGTATAACTTCCCCAAAACACATTGAATGAAGCAGGTGTCAAAGTCACCTATGTCTCTCTTCACCCAGATCTATATTGTGCAACTTTCCAGGGTCACTTCCTGCTGAAGAGAGAAGGAACTGAAGCTCAATGCCAGGCCCACTGTCACTGCACTTAGAGTCATAACCTGGCTTCCAGGCTCATCCTTGCAGAGCATTTGAACCCCACATTGCCAAGTTTTGTCCACTACCCCTCCATCAACCAGAAAGCAGAACAAGGCTTCTGCTGCTGCTGCAGAGAGGACAAAAGAAGGAATCTGGGACCTTATCTTGGAATCAAGAGCCTGGCCAACTGCTGCTCTGAGCCCCCACACTGGATCAAGCTCATAGACCTCCAAGCCCAGACCAATGCCTACAAAATGACCCTCCAGACTTGCCATGGGGTTAGACAGAGACTTGTGCTTGGTGGTACGGGCTCAGTTTTGCACATGCCACTACAAGCATCAAATTGGCCTGCCATGAATACCAGTGACTAATGGGACCCAGATGTGACTCAACACGGTAACAATCTGAGCAGCTAGAGGGATGCCTTCATTCCAACCACATATGGCACCATGCTTGACCATGGAAGCCTTCCAAGCTTGCTCTGTTTTACTCCTACCAGCAGGGCAAAATCTGAGGTAACTATGAGAGCTTGGAGCACTAGCCCAACAGCTATGTTTGCTCACTACATGAGCAAGAGGGAGTAACCTTAATTTCTGGAAGCAAACACTAAAAGCAGTCAATTAAAAGATCCACATCATTGTCAGGAGCCGTGTACTATAGCCACACTGAAGCCATTTTGAATATAGAACTATGGGCCAGTGGAAAATCCCTGGCTGGCTAGATGCTTGGGAAAGAAGTTATGAAACTAATCACATGCTTAGCTTCAATTGTTTCTAGCAACTGTTTTAGAATGTGATTTATGCTGTACCTGCCGACATCTTGTTGCTGATTACCTATGCTATTGTTGATATGTTGGTTACTATGGTTGATATGGTGGCTGCTCAAGAACAATCGGTCTGGAGACTATGGTTTTCTCCTTTCCTCCCTGAGCCTTAGTTACTGAAGAATATAAAAACCCTTAATTAAAATCAATAAACTGACAGCTTGATCAGACATCCTGTCTTGCTGTCCATTCTTCGTGTCTCTTGTCCCCCAATCTCTCCTAGGTGGTTGCGACCCCCGTTGATTGTCCTGCTGGACGAGACACATCATCATTCCAACCACAAGGAGTGGCCTGAATTCATTCTAACTTTCTTGGTGCCGCTGAAAAGCACCCAGTGGACACAGGTTGGAATCTACCTGTATTCTACCTCTCTGGACTCACAGCGTCCGGAGCAAACCAACTTGTATACCTTGTAGTCCCCCTGTAAGAGTCCTCTAGCCCTCATATTATGGCTATTGATATTAAAAGCACAGCACCCATTGAAATCTAACAGGATATAAGGACATATCCATCTGTGTCACACAGTACTACTACTAATGTAATCGGTGCCACACATGCCAGCATCACTCAGGCTTCCCAGTAGGACAAGGTAGCAGTCAAATTTCTTTCTTCAGCATCAATAATAAGGTCCAGGATATCACATTTGCCAGGGACTGACAACAAACTCTGTTTGGATCAATATACATACAATTTGGACCAAATATAGACCTGCAAGAAAATACTTATTCTTTTCAAAGCTATACTTCCATCCCTCCAAACTTCAACAGAGTAGACAATTGTGCATCTTAAAGACACAGTTGACAAGGATGAGAGTAAAAGAAATTATTCAGAAACTACATTCGCAGGTTCACTGAAAACCCAGCAGAAGCAACAAGACAAGTGCACTTCAGCTAAACCATAAACTATTTTTTCAATACGGTCTATGCTATCAGGCCTGGCCCAGTGGCCCAGTGGCTAAATCCTGGCCTTACATGTACAGGATCCTATACAGGCACCCATTCATGTTCTGGCTGCTCCACTTCCCATCCAGCTCACTGCATGTGGCCTGGGAAAGCAGTAGAGAATGACACAAAGCCTTGGTACCCTGCACTCATATGGAAGACTGAGAAGAAGCTCCTGGCTCCTGGCTACTGACTCCAGATCAGCTCAGATTCAACACTGCAGTTACTTGGGGAGTGAACCAGCAGACAGAAAACCTTTCTGTTTCCCCTTCTCTCTGTAGATCTGCCTCTCCAGTTGGAATGAATAAATCTTAAAAAAAAAAAAAACCTGTGTGTATTGACTACATGAAATTTGTCCCCCTTATGTAAGTAAAATATTTTAAATGAAAAGGAGTAAAACTAAAATCCCTACCTTTTATCGTAAATATGAGTAAACTCAAAATGGATTGAAATCTAAATCTAAGGTACTAAATTTTGAAATCTTTACAAGGCAGAGAACGTATTAAATTGGAATGCAAAGGGAGTCCATGATATGACTCCAAAAGCACAGGGAACAAAGGTGAAAACAGACACACAGAATTTCCTGGAATAAAAGTCCTTGTACAGGAAAAAAAAAGGAGAGCGAGAACAAGATAGAGGAATTACAGAGTGAGTGGAAAGCTTTTAGAACTATACATCTAACAAGGAGTTAATAACCAAACTATCTAAGGATATCAACCAAGTATTAAAGGAATAAATAATCCAATTTAAAACTGAATAGGGGTCAGGGTCGTGATATAATGGGTTAAGTCACCGCCTGCAGCACCAGCACTGAAAATGGGCCCCTACTGGAGTCCTGGCTACTCTACTTCTCCTCTAGCTGTCCACAGATGTACTTGGGAAAGCAGCAGCACATGACCCAAATGTTTAGGTCCTTGCCAGCTACAAGAGTGACCTGGATGAATTTCTAGGCTTGTGGCCTCAACCTGGTGTGGCCTTTGCCTTTGTGACCCTTTGGGGAGTGAAATAGCAACTGAAATATCTCTCTTTGTGTCTCCCTTCCTTGGAACCTGCCTTTCAAATAAATAAATACTTTTAAATGCACACTAAATAGGGATGTTTTTCAAAGGAAGATGCATAGCAGGTCAACAGGTTAACACAAACAATGTCAAGGAGATCAAAACAATGTCAAGGAGACATGACAACCAAAACAATGTCAAGGAGATCAAAAACGTACATAAAAAGTAGATATTCCATATAGACAAAATATGAACAAGCAATTTTAAAAATAATTAATAATGTCAGAAAATACATGAAAAGAACTCAATATCCTTTTCATATGAAAGGGGAGTGAGCCAGCACATGGAAGATTCTCTCTCTTTTTTCGGTAACTTTGATTTTCAGATGAATGAGTGAATTTTTTTTTAAGATTTTTTTTTTTTTTGGAAAGGCAGATGTACAGAGAGGAGGAGAGACAAAGAGGAAGATGTTCCATCTGATGGTTCACTCCCCAGGAGACCACAGTGGCTGGAACTAAGCCAATCCAAAGCCAGCAGTCAGGAAGCTCCTCCAGGTCTCCCACGCACGTGCAGGGTCCCAAAGCTTTGGGCAGTCCTCACCTGTTTCCAAGGCCACAAGCAGGGAGCTGGATGCAAAGTGGAGCTGCCGGGTTTAGAACCAGCGCCCATATGGGATCCCGGCTGGGAAGGGAGTGGTGGAGCAACAGAATGAGCCTGGATAACAGGTACAAATCCACAGATCCAAGGAACATCCTATTTCAGATCACAGTGGGAAGAGGATGGACTGCAATGAACTTTTATGGAGAAGTATAAGAGAGGAACTTAACGTCTCTAAATATAAAGAAATGGTAAACAGATGAAAAGGCTAATTACTATGACATGCTCACCACACACTGCATAAGTGTTTTGACTTACATTGTACCCCATAAAGATGTGCAAGTATTAAATGTTGGTTTTTTTTGGAATAGGAAGCTCTTATGGGAAGTAAGAAAATATGATTTCATCAACATCAGAGGCACAAAATATAATTTAAAAGTAAATGTAATAGCAATTCTCAATAAAACTCGTTTCTTAAGATTAAATTACTTGCTTTGTGCCTGAGTCAGCAGTCACAGTGCTGCCTTTCTCTTTCAAGCAGCTCCCTCAGTGCCTAGACAGGGCCTTCCAGGCATGTCCTCCTCTGCAGAAAGGAACTTGGTCAGCAGGGGAAAAGCAGAGCGCATTCAGAAAGAAGCAGCTCATTCTGGATTCCTGGGTCCTGAAGGACCACAGATCAGCAGAGTAAATAAGGGAGAATCATTGTGATGATTTCGTCCAAAAACTTTTATACAGAAAGGAATACCTACAACAGCTAATGTGGAATTCATCCAGGAACACAATATTGACTTAAACAGGCATTAACACAATTAACACAACTGCACCTGTGCACATTTATATTCCTCTTGGCATGTTGCTAATACTTCTCTGTTCTTTCTATTCAATGTGACAAGTTTGAGAGTTCCTGCTGTGAATAAATCCCATGGTTTGAACATGAAGCTTTTCCAATTGTAGGTGGCAAAAATCTTTAGAAACATATATCCTGTGTCATAAAATGTTCTTACAATGAAAGTGTAGCATTGCCAGCATGGTTTCAAGAAAATGTTTATTATATAAGGAAAAAGTGATTTTGGCATTCCACAGGTATAGTCCCAAGAAGACAACTTCACATCCCTTACTCTCCTGTCCCCCCAATTCTCCTCTCTCCACCCCCTCCCCAGTTTTGCTAAAATGTGATTTTAATACACTCTACAATTACAGGCTTAATTTGCCACAAATATTGATTTTGAGCAAGTACAAAGACCCCTGTTCCACAGTAGTAAAAATGAGGGCTAAACGGTCATGTCCCCAAGTAAATGTCTCATGGTGTGGACAGTAATCTTCAGACTCCACCTAAAGAGGCTGCATTCCCATGAGGAAGCTGTCCCAAGCCCCCTGGCTGTAAGCAAGTTTTCTGCTCTTGAAAGCTCTGGGCATTTGTCAGTGCGACCTGAGAAGAACATCTTGTCCTCTCTGGGACAGAGTTTTCTCATTGTAAAAAAAAAAAAAAATCTTTCTCAACAAGGGTTTGCAAAAAGCAAACCATAAATTAATATTTTCCAAGTCTCAGAGCATGCCTGGCTATGTGTAAGTAGTAGGTAAGTGATCACTGAACAACCGAAATTGTTTCTATTACTTTGCAGTGGTGAATACATCAGAAAGAGCATCTGAATTCTGGCAATGGCAAAACCCATCTACTGAAGGGAACTTCCCTGCCATCTTGTGCCATTATGGGCAACTATTGTCATGAAGGAAATCACACATCATGATACAGGTGTCTTTCCCAAGGCTTAGCAGCTTCAGCTTTCAATACATGTTTAATAATTCTAGTCTTGGAATCTTTTATTTCTGGGCTCAGCACAATATCCTAATGGCTAAAGTCCTTGCCTTGAACGTACCAGGATCCCATATGGATGCTGGTTCTAATCCCAGCAGCTCCACTTCCCAACCAGCTCCCAGCTTGTGGTCTGAGAAAACAGTTGAGGATGGCCCAAAGCCTTGGGATCCTGCACCTGCATGGGAGACCCAGAAAAGGCTCCTGGCTCCTGGCTTCAGATTGGCTCAGCTCCAGCCATTGTGGCCACTTGGGGAGTGAACCATTGGACAGAAGATCTTCTCTCTCTCTCCTCCTCTCTGTATAAATAAAAATAAATAAATCTTCTAAAAAAAGATTTTTCTGATGGCTAGTATGTTAGTAACAGAGCTTCACTACTCATAACTTCTTTTCGTTGTGTCTGGTATGTATCTGTCTCCTCATCCATGCACATGCAGCAGCCCATGTCCGTCCTAATTTCAGTCTCACATAGTTGGGCCACACTGTACAGATGTGGATTTTTGTTTCTAACTCCACACAGCTGGGCTGCATTGTGAAGCAGACATCCAGTACTCTCCTACGTGAGGCTCCTGAACCCCCAGCACCCCATTTCTTCTGCAAGTGGGAATTGCACTGCTCATGTCTCAGAACAGTTAGGAAAGCAACATGATGTGTGAATATACTTGCAACATGCCTGAGAACCAGCCTGCCCCTCCTTCACAGCTCATCAGCTCTGTCAACTATGGCAACTAACACATCGATCCCCATGACAGGCCCTGGTTCCCCCTTGTTTTGGCCACACACTCATATGTGCCAGGAACACACTAGTTTGAATGCCTGGCATGGTGACAGAAATTTACAGAAACCATAGAAAGTTTCCCTCCCCTTGTGCCACCATGATAACCCTTATGAAGCAACTGGTACAGTCAGGGACACTGGGGACATGATGTGATGGTAAGAAAGGCAGAGGCTGGGCAAATGGCCAAGCCTGCCAAACCCTTCATACATTCAGTTACCACAGATCTCACTCCCTATAGGCCCTGCTTCTCCACTGAAGCTAAATTGCCCTCTGCTTTTTAAAGTTCTCTTTCTGATACTGCTGTCAATAGTTTACATGGCCCTTTGAGCAAATAAAAACTGTTTCATCAAAATTTATTCATCTGTAACAGTGTGTTCATCTGTAGGCAAACCTAGAGAAGACAAGGAAATTTCACAAAACTCGAGGAAAGCAACGTTAAAGTAGGAGTTTGTTTTAGTGCAAAGAATGTTGAAACCCATGCACAAGGGAAAGGGACTCAAAAAGTTTATAGAAGATAACTATTCTGAAAACCTATACAGGGCTTTCTTGAAGCTTTTCTTTCAATGTAAAGTTAACTTTGGGGCCCAGCTCAATGACTTAGTGGGTGAACCCTCTCCTTGAACAAGCCGGGATCCCGTATGGGTGTCGGTTTGTGTCCTGGCTGCTCCACTTTCCATCCAGCTCCCTGCCTGTAGCCTGGAAAATCAGTGCAGGAAGGCACAAAGCCTTGGGACACTGCACCCTCATGGGAGACCCAAAAGAAGTTCCTGGCTCCTGGCTTTTGGCTTTGGATCACTTCAGCTCTGGAAAGTGAGCTAGTGGAAGGAAGATCTTTCTGTCTCTCCTTCTCTCTGTAAATCTGACTTTCCAACAAAAATAAGTAAATCCTTATTTTAAAATAGATGTTTAATTTGTTTTCCACACACTTGATGGAGAACCACACACTAGATGTCATTAAACTAAATGCACCTAAGGGAACTAAGAACTCATTTTACAGAGAAATTCCTAAGGAAATCACTTACACTGCAAAAGATCAGGCAATGCACATACTGGAAGAAAACTGTGCATGAATTCCAATCTTTTTTGCATCAAAACTATAGATCTTTTATTTTTTTCAGTTTTACACAATCCTATTGTATTACCCCTATTTATCTCTTATTCCCTCTCCCCAAAATCTTTAATCATAGAGGAAACATAAATGACAATTGAGTGCCTGAGCATGCCAGACACCAGCAGGAAGCCTAGGCAGAAGGAAGGTCCTCACTCTGGGTCCCAAGCAGAGTCAAGGCTCAGAGTCAGGTTGCAGCTCCAGGTGCTAGCTCCCCAAGGGTCCCGAGATGAGGGGGCTGGGGCTGTACTCACGTGGTGACAGTGTTGAAGCCACAGGCCTTCAGCTTCAGCAAGCGATCCCTCCAGTACTCTCTTGGAACCCGGAAGTAGTGGATGGAGCCACCAAAGATACAGAACTTGTGGCCATCCAGGGTGAAGTATGCATTACCCGTTCTTGGGTTTTCAAAGCCAAGGCCCACAGATCGGTTCTTCAGGTCCAGGGGGGTCAAATGAGACCAGTTATGTCTGCAGAGGGGATGAAGGGGGAGGTCAGAAAGGGACCAAAAATGGGAAAGAGCGGAGACTACTGAGCCCCCAGAGAAAGGTGGTTCTGCTGAACAGGACACGATTTGCACCTGCCTGTGCACATCATTTTCTCTAGGAAGAGACAGCATACTGCCTCTCGCCCTGCCCCACCTCCATGCAAACCTGGCAGGAGTGGCAGGTGATGATGTTGTTGTTTGGGACGGACGATTCCCTCTCAGTTTCGAGCGGGGAGCAAGTCCTGATGAGATAAGTGGCAGGAAAATGATGGCCAAGATTCTTCTCCAGGAGAACCACAGGCTGTCAAGAGATAGAGACATAGGAACAGGGAGCTTATCAGCCTCCTCCATAGAATTCCTATCCTGCTCTGCAGAGAAGGGAGTCATAAATTGACCCTTTGATGAAAAGTACTGTCTTAGGGGACATTAACAAAGGAGGCTGGGCTCCACCTACTCCATAAGGCATCCCATTCCCAGGATGTTCCCCAGTTTTCTTCCATCTGAACCTGAGCTTCAGTATATCCTAGAGCATGATGGAGCTGGACATCTGCAGAAGATCCGGATCTGACAGAGGAGGAGAGGCCCTGTGCATCCCCTCAGGGTCAGTAGGGCACATTGTCCTGAGGAGGAGCCTGGATTTCTTCCACCACGCACTGGAGGAACTCTCAGCACAGCGGGGCCCAAAGTCTACAGAAGAGCTGGCTCACAGACATGAGGAGCCAACTCCAGCAGGACTGAGGGCCCCCAGAATATGTCCAATGTCTCACACAATGAAGACGAATTCCCACCCGCAGAACCTGAGGATAGTTAGGAAGCACCCAGGAGAGCACACAGGGACCAAAAGGATCCAGGTGGGACAGGAGGCAGGGCAGCACCTGCCAGGGCCCCTGGAGGAGTCTGTTACCTGAAGATGGACCAACTGCTCATGGTGCTGAGACCAACGCAGCACGCAGCTCCAGCTCCTGTTCAGCAATCTCAAACTCAGCACCGGAATCCAGATTCCACAGGGCAGGCTCACCAGTGTACTCTGTAGAGAGAGAAACGCTTGAGCAAAAGCTGAGGGCACGTCTTTGAAACCAGCCAGCAGCAACGCCACAGCCTGTCAGCACCCTCCACTGTGCAGAGTCTGAGATCTGGGAACCTCCTGTGGCCCCAAGCGGGAGCTTTCCAGCTGCGGACCTACCCAGCACGGAGCTCCAGACTGTGTGCTCTCAGTCAGGATGGAGGTGCCCTTCAGCCCTGGGAACCTTGCGTTATCAGTTCCAGTCATGCACTGTGGAAGTGCATGGCCAGCAGGCAGGGAACACGTGGATGAGTGGGAGGAAAGGGGGAAGAGAACTCTGCCTTCTTGTACTTGACAGAGCAAGAAGTTCTGATATCTCTGGGTCCCATTATGTTCAGAAACAGAGCTTGTGATCAGAAAAGGATGAGTCTTTCTCAATGGACAGAAGTAAATGCTTCCTTAAAGCACCACAAAGCATAGACAAAGTGCAGGAGGATGCAGGCTGCCCTGAAGGGTTCCACATTTCCAAACTGAGTCATGACAGGAATGGGAATCGCCTTGAGAACAGTTTAAAAGTGGCTACAAAGCACAGTACGTGTCAGGACTGCTTTGGAATTCTTGAAGTATAAGGTAGCAGGGGCCAGGCAGAAGGAAAATTTAGCACAGCAAGACTGTGGATGCAGTACTGCATTGCTCTGTATCTTTCCAGATGTCAACGTGAGGGAAGGAGGCCATTAAACTATCTCAAAGAAAAACCAAGTGGCATTTTGCTTTTTGCAGATTGCTTGATGCAACATGGAGGCTAAATGGGAAACAAATCATTCTCATAGACCTGGTGACCCCAGAATGAAGGGAGTGGTATGATTTGTGATTGAAATAAGAAACAAGAGCAGCATATAGATTCAGGGAAGACTAGTGCAGTGAAAGTGGTAGCCCTTGAAAATTGTGTGGGCCAGAGACCACCCTGCTTCACACTACATAGCAGTATTGATTGAGATCGAGGAGACATGATGGGCCCAACTTCAGAAATACTGGATCTAAGATCTCTAGGCCCATGAAAGAAACCTTTTAATGTTTTCCCTTGAATGCCTTTACTTCTCCTCCACCATACAAAATAAGGAACATCAAAGCCCAGAATGTAATCCTCAGAGATTTTGTGTTGTCATTCCTCCTTCTTTCCCACTTTAATGTGTGTGTTTTCCTCTCTGAGCCATAAGCTCCCCAAAGAGTTTGTGGATGGTTTATATCATCTTCATTTGCAGTGTAAGCAATGTGTTATTGTGACCATTCTGATTTTCTCTATAAGTTGGCTTTATAGTCTCATCACAATCTTTTGTCAAATTTTTTTCAACTCTTCCAGGACTTCTGCCTTGCCATACAAAATTTAGATTAATTTCTGTCTCTGCCAGAATACTGGAATTTGACACCAGATTATTGAACGTAAGTTTTATTTTCCTTTGAAATATTTGAAATGACATTATATTTTTGTTAGTGTGTTTACTGTTGGTCTATAAATATGTAAAGAGTTTCTTGTTATGACTTAAACCCTGTGAACGTGGGAAACTCATTATTTTCAGGAGGTAGTAGATTTCTTGTTTTTTTTTTTCTACGTAGATAATCTTGTGGACTGAAAACATGGGAAATTTTATTTCTCATTGGGGGAGGCGGGGAAAGTAACTTATTTGCATTGTTTGCATTTTCCTGCTGTAGTTTTAGGACTCAACATAGGCATCACTCTTCTATTCCCTATTTACAGTTCACTTGGAAAATTGCTACAAATACAATATACAATTTTTTAAAAACTTCTGGGGAACTGTAGTTTGTTTCCTCTCCTCTTTACAAGGCCATTCAATTAAACAAAAATGCATATGGACATTCTCTGTACATGTCTGAAAGAGCACAGGTTTCACTGAAAAAGCAAAAAAATTTTTTTACAAATACAATAAAATACAAAAAGCAGAAAGTACAGATGATGTCATTTGGGGCCCAAATATAAACAATACAGTACCATTTCAGTCATTAAACAACATAATACCCACAACTTGATAGAAATAAAACTGCAAACCTGGAGAATGCTCTGACAAGTATTAAACATTGTATACACAATGAGGTAAATGTACCTTGGTCTCTTGAGAGGTAATTTAAGTTTAAAGCAA
Organism: Ochotona curzoniae; assembly: GCF_017591425.1. Taxonomy (NCBI): domain Eukaryota; kingdom Metazoa; phylum Chordata; class Mammalia; order Lagomorpha; family Ochotonidae; genus Ochotona; species Ochotona curzoniae. The sequence goes on from NW_024466580.1 coordinate 73,272, forward strand.
TTGACATTTTGAAACATCTCCTTGATATATAAAGAAATATCAAACATCTTATTCCACTGGCACAATGTGAACAAGAGATACCAAAACATGATATTTAATACATAAATCTTGTTAAAAAATAAAATCAAATTCACTGAAGTTCTTTTGATGTTTGAAGAAAACAGGCTGAATGTGATTGGCCATGTGTGAGAAAGTTTACAAGTTGGATTGCATGAGGGATTGAGAGGTTGGGTGTGCTGCCAACCTTCACGAGGTTCTAACAGTCCAGTGTTCCCCAGAGGGGCCTGGCAGACGCTTGCATTCCCAAACAGACACAAGAAGCTGCAGGACACGACCCCAGATATTCTTTATGGTCTCAAGATAGTTGAATTGGCATTTGGCATTTTCTATTGAGCTGTAACAGAAACATTATTTGGAATCTCCACCATTTGGAACCCTGAAACTGCAAAGATCAAGACACCAAAGAAAAGAGCTGACTTGAAGTCATTCCTTCAGCACAAGGACACACACAGACCCCTGACAGTACTGGTTCTGCTGGGATACTGGCTCCACTGTCTCTCTATGCAGTACCTTCCCATCTTGTTTCACAGAGCTGTCTACATGTGACACTGTGAGACACAAAGAGGAAAACAGCAGTGCGAGCATGGACCTCACTAAGAACCGAAATATGGAGCTGTCAATGGTCCTGGCACTGTTTCTCCGTCTCGAGGCTCTACCTGAACAATGTCAGGACAGCAGAAATGCAGGCCTCACTCTGCCCTGAATGGACACAGACAGTGCCTGTGGTCTGGCTTTCATTGTATTGCCATGCACTCTTCCTCCATGGCTCCAGCAGGAGCGCCCCAACCCTCATCCACCCAGTCTCAAAGCTTAACATCTCCAACTGCAATCGATTCATAAGCAGCTCTTTCACCAAAAGGCAGGAAGGACACGATGGCCTCTGAGACAGAGACCAGCAGGAAGGAGACGGCAGACTGGGGCAGAGCTGAGGCTCTAAAGGAAGAACCTGGGTGCCAGCACCCACTGAATTCCATGTTCTCTGCGATGCTGACAGAATGAATGGGGACAGGTTATTTGCCAGTAGGTACATTTTTTTTTTGTCAAGTTGAGTCTTAGCATCTTAGGATAGGCAAGCATAACAAAGACTTGTGTTTTGAAATGACTCTAGTCCAATATATCTGCAGTTATAGTCACAGCAATCATTGCCTCTTCTTTTATGTCACTTTCACCTTCATTATTAGCCAGTTGGAGCTTATCAAACCATCCCTATGTGCTCCCCGACCCAGAAGAAAAAGAATTAGCTACAATAATCTGTAAACTGATTTTAGAACTAATTCCAACTTTTAAAAAAAAATTCCCTGATTCATCAAAAGTACATTTTTCCCACTTAGATAAGAACATATAACTATAAATCAACCTTTGATTTAATAAAGAATATTTTCAGGAAAAGCTGATTACCTTATATGAAAGTAAGAAACCATGTAATACAACTTTGAATCAGATAACTTTTGGTATGTTCTTAAAATTATATAAAAATAGTTTCAGTGAGAAAATACATTGGTCTCCTGGATTTTTATAAAGCAGATCTGCCAAGCTTAGAAATGGCCAAAAGAATCAAGTAATTATAGAGCTAGATAGAGCTTATTACACAAGTAATAGAATGTAATTAGAAAAACAAAACTCGTAAACGCATTCATTTGCTTCAATGGAATCATGATAGCTACAGAAACAAAATCTCAAATCTGTAGTCAAAATATTAACTTCTTAACTTCTAAACACATTTTCCCATGTTTCCAAATGCATGGAACTGACACTAACTTCCCATGTGATATGTCATTCATTCTAAAATTACTTTGGCTTTGGGACCAAATAGACTTTCTTTTTTTTTTTTATTGTTGCTTACACTGTATTATGTAGTACAGTTTTATAGGCGCTGGGGATTCCCCCCACCCCTCCCCATATCCCTCCCCCCATGGTGGATTCCTCCACCTTGCTGCATAACCATAGTTCAAGTTCAGTTGAGATTCATTGCTTGCAAACACATGCCTAGCATAAAGTTCAGCGTCTTATTGTCCAGATAAGTTCAGTGGCCTCCTGGGGAGACCTTCTATGGTCTGAAGATAGGTCTAACAGAGTAAAGATCCGGTCGGTTAAAAGCCCCAACAAGGCCTCAGTATCAATATACAACATTATGGAATTAATTGACATAGTATTCGGTAAACAATATGTTAAAAATAATGCAAGTTCCATTCTTCGAAACATCTGGGTTGAGACAGCATCAATGACACGTTCAAAAAATAACAAACAACCAAACAATAAATTACAGGTTAAATCAAGGCAAACATGTGGTATCTAATTTTTTGGGATTCGCTCATTTCCCTTAGCATTATAGTTTCCAGTTGTGCCCATTTAGCCACAAAGAACTGCATTTTGTTTTTTTTAATAGCTGAGTAGTATTCCATGGAGTAGATGAACCAAAGCTTTCTTATCCAATCTTCTATTGATGGGCATTTCGGTTGCTTCCATGTTTTTGCAATTACTGATTGTGCTGCAATGAACATAGGGATGCATGTTGGTTTGTCGTAAATCAGGTGTTAGAGGTGTGTTGAGATCACCTACAAGAATTGTGCGGGTGTCTATGTCTTCCCTTAAGTCTGTAAGTAATTGCTTTACGTAAGTAGGTGCATTAAGATTTGGTGCATAAACATTAATGATGGTGATTGCTTCTTGATGGATCTTTCCTTTCACCAGTATAAAATGGCCTTCCCTGTCTCTTTTGATGTTAGTTAGAATGAAATCTATCTCGTCTGAAATTAGGATAGCTACCCCAGCTTTTTTTTCTCGTCTATTGGCGTGAAATATCTTTTTCCATCCCTTCACTTTCAGTTTCTTTGCATCCTTTCTGGTTAGATGCGTTTCTTGTAGGCAACAGATGGTTGGGTCTTGTTTGATGATCCATTCTATTAATCTCTGTCTTTTGATTGGTGAATTTAGACCATTTGTGTTGAGAGTTAAAATTGAGAGGTTGCAATTTTGTCCTGCCATGTGATTGTGTTGTGTGTGTGTTGTTGCCTATGTAATTGTCTTGTTCGTGTGGCCTTTAGTTTGGAGACCTTCTTATTTGCCAGCTTTGTTTGTGATTTGCCTCCTTTTTGTCCGGGACTAGCGCATTTCTAAGGAGACTTTGCAGAGCTGGTTTTGTGTAGACATATTCTTCTAGTTTTTCTTTGCTATAGAAGTATCTGATTTCGTTCTCATATACAAATGAGATCTTTGCTGGGTAGATTATTTTTGGTTGACAGTTGTTTTGTTTCAGGACTTGGAAGATCTTTGTCCATTCTCTCCTTGCTTGTAGGGTCTCTTCGGAGAAGTCAGCAGTGATTCTGATGGGTTTTCCCCTGTATGTGATCTTTTCTCTACTTCGTACTTGTCTCAGGATTCCTTCTTTGTCTTCATTGGAGTAGAACTTGAGCACCGTGTGTCTGGGTGAAGATCTCTTTGGATCATATCTGTTGGGAGTTCTCTGTCCATCCTGTATGCGGGGTGGATTCGTGTTCCAAGTGTTTTGGAAGTTTTCCTGTATAATTTCATCAAGCACTGCTTGCATCCCAGATTCTCTTTCTACTCCCTCGGGGAGGCCGATGATCCGAATATTCAATTTTCTAAGGTAATCTTTCATCTCTTGCATCATTTTATTAGTTTTGCTGAGGTTTGTCTCCAGCTGTTTAATTCGCTGGGCACTTTCATTTTGTGTGTCTTCTGTTTCAGAGATCCTTTCCTCTGCCGCATTTATTCTGTTGATGAGGCTTTCAATTTTATTCTCTTGGGCATCCAGTTTGGTTTTGATTTGTTGTATTTCGGTGATTATGCGGTTCTGGAAGTCTTCCAGCTTTGTGTCCACGTCTCAGAAATTTTAGCATTATTTTCATCAATTCCTTTGCTGGTAACACGTCCATGTCTTCATCTCGTATCGTCGATATTGATAATGGCTTTTGGCCCTTGTTTGGTGGGGTGCTGGCTCTTTCATCTGGAGCACAACTCTTTCTGGTGGTTTTTCCCATTGCGTTGGTGTATTCTGGTGGGGCAAATGGACCCGTGTGTTGAGGGGCCGTCAGGTGCTTTCCTGTAGAGATTGGAGCCTGCAGGCGTGGTGTTGCCGGGCGTGGTAGTTTTCAAGGCACCGTTGGTGCGTTCTCAGGGCCCGGGGCTGTAGAGCACCACCTTGGGGGCCCAGTGGATTCCAGGCACACTCTGGGCACCTCTTCTACAGGTGTGACACCCCAGGGCGTGGAGGGATGGAGGCGCTCTCTGGGTGTGCCCCCTGCACGGGAATCCACAGGGCTTAGAAGGTTTTATGTGCTTTCTCCCTGCGTTCTCCGTGTCAGGGACTGCAGGGTCTTTCAGAGCCCACCTGGTGCGTCTCCCACACACGGGACTGTGGGTGAGGCACTTTCCAGGCGTGGCTCTTGTGCAGTGAATCCACCACTCATGGTGTGTGGGTGTTCAGAGCCCCTGCTCCCGTGTGGCTCCCCCACACAGGCCCTTAGCGGAGGAGTGGCCCAGGCGCCCTGTTATAATGAATTCACGGCAGGTTCGCACCGTGTGAGTATGGTGCTGGAGTTTTCAGAGCTCTCCTGGTGGGTCGCCCACACTCAGAACTGCGGGATGGTAGGCGAGGAGTGAGCAGTTCACTCTATGGGAGTGGTACCTGCGTGTCAGGGACACACAGCGCTACACTTCCCAAATCTCAGATGTCTCCTGACACCTGACACCTGCGCTGTGGAGGCGGCTGCTGCAGGCGGGGCCGCCCAGTCTGCTCGGTGCAGCGTTCAGAGTCCTCCCGGTCCTCCACCAGGCGGGGTGTGGGGGACTCCAGACCCTTGCCAGCTGTCTCTGCGCACCGAGCCGCACTGGCCCCCTCAGCGCAAGAACAACCGAGGCGCCTTCCCAGGGCCCCTTCAGCCACCAACACCACTGAGCGTAGTTCCCAAGGCCAAGACCCGACAGTTTCAGGCTGCCTGCCCCGCGATCTCAGAGGCTGTAACCTCAGCAGGGGTCGAGGAATGCGAAGGCTGCCACGTCAACCCCCCCCCCCCCCCCCGCTCACCAAACGTCCGGCCGCTGCAGTCTGCCTCCGCCGCTGTTGAGGGCCTCCCGCCGGGGACGATCCCCCTGATCTCCCTGCCTACGAGCTGGCCGCGTCTCCCGTCAGGCCGTTTTCAAAAGTGACTCAGCAGGTCTGGCGTGGGATGTCGGTTTCTCTGCCTTTGCCCTGCTCCGTTCTCGCTGTTCTTCCGAGTTGTGTGAATCTTTTTGGCTCCACACTGTCCTAGGGAGCCTCACGGACCTCTCCCTGCGATTCCCTGCTGTTCCTCTTTGCTGCTTCTGTAGCGTTCTATCCCTCTCTCACTAGACGCTCACTCACAGCCTTCCTCCTACGTCGGCCATCTTCCTCCCCTCGTAAATCAGGTGTTTTGGATATATTCCTAGGAGTGCTATTGCTGGGTCATATGGCATGCAGATTCCGAGTTGTTTGAGTGTTCTCCAGACTGATTTCCATAAAGGCTGTACCAATTTGCAGCTCCACCAGCAGTGGAGTAGGGTTCCCTTTTCCCCGCATCCTCGCCAGCAAGCGTCGTTGGTGTTCTTGTTTATGTGGGCCAATCTTACTGGTGTTAGGTGGTACCTCATCGATGTTTTAATTTGGATTTCCCTTATTGCTAGGGAGCTGGAACATTTTTTCATATGTTTGTTTGCCATTTGGACTTGTTCCTTTGTGAAATGTTTGCCCATTTCCCTTGCCCATTTCTTGAGTGGCTTGTTTGTTTTGGTTTTTTGGTTGTTTTGAAGTTCTTTGTATATCCTGGAAATTAGCCCCCTATCGCCTATATCGTGTGCAAAGATCTTCTCCCACTCTGTGGGTTGCTTTTTTACTTTGTTGATTGTTTCCCTTGCTGTACAGAAGCTTCTTAGTTTGATGAGGTCCCATTTGTTTATTCTGTTCTCAACTGCTATTGCTTTTGGTGTCCTTCTTAGAAAGTCGGAACCTACTCCTAGGTCTTGCAGTGTATTTCCTACATTTTCTTGCAAGAGTTTGAAGGTTTCTGGATGTAGGTTTAGGTCTTTTATCCATGTAGATTGGATCTTAGTGTATGGTGATAGATGTGGGTCTATCCTTTTGTTTCTACAGGCTATCAGCCAGTTGTCCCAACAACATTTACTAAAGAGGCCTTCCCACTTGCTTGAGCTATCATTGGTCTTTTTGTCAAAGATTAATTGGCTGTATTTGTGTGGGTTCCCTTTTGGTGCTTCTATTCTATTCCATTGATCTTCCTTTCTGTCTTTGTGCCAGTACCAGGCTGTTTTGATAACCACTGCTCTATAGTATGTCCAGAGGTCCGGGATTGTGATTCCCCCTGCTAACCTCTTATTTTTCAGGATGGTTCTAGCTATTCGTGGTTTTTTGTGTTTCCAGATGAACTTTTGAATCATTGTATCCAGTTCCGTGAAGAATGTTTTGGGCAATTTGATTGGAATTGCGTTGAAAATGTATATTGCTTGTGGTAGTATAGACATTTTAATGATATTGATTTTGCCTATCCAGGAGCACGGGATGTTATTCCATCTTTTGAGGTCTTGTTCAATTTCCTTTTTAAATAGTTTGTAGTTTTCTTCGAATAGGTCTCCTACGCTTTTGGTTAGATTTATTCCCAAATACTTCATACTTCTCTCTGCTATTTTGAATGGTATCCTGTTGGTTAGATCTTCTTCCATCTTGGTGTTATTTGCATACACTATGGCTGTTGATTTTCGTTCGTTAATTTTGTACCCTGCCACTCTGCCAAACTCTCGTATAAGTTCTAGCAGTTTCTGTATTGAGTCTCCTGGTTTTTCTATGTATAGGATTATGTCATCTGCATATAGTGAAAGCTTGACTTCTTCGTTTCCTATACGTATGCCTTTGATTTCTTTTTCTTGTCTTATGGCCTCTGCAAGTACCTCTAGGACTATGTTGAATAGCAGTGGTGATAGCGGGCACCCTTGTCTTGTTCCAGATCTCAGTGGGAAGGGTTCTAGCTTTTCTCCATTCAGTATGATACTGGCGTTGGGTTTTTCATAAATTGCTTTAATTATGTTGTGGATTTTCCCATCTATGCCTACTTTGGCTAGAGTTTTTAGCATGAAGAGGTGTTGGATTTTGTCGAAAGCTTTTTCTGCATCTATTGAAACTATTATGTGGTTCTTGTTTTGCAGTTTTTGGATATGGTTTATAACATTTATGGATTTCCGAATGTTGAACCATCCCTGCATTCCAGGGATGAATCCTACTTGATCCGGATGAATGATCTGTCTGATGATTTTTTGAATTCTATTGGCTAGGATTTTGTTGAGAATTTTAGCATCAATGTTCATCAGAGAGATAGGTCTGTAGTTTTCCTTCTCTGATGGTTCTCTGTCCGGTTTTGGGATTAAGGTGATGTTGGCTTCATAGAATGAGTTTGGGAGGGTTGCTTCCTCCTCTATTGTTTTGAAGAGCTTGTAGAGGATTGGGGTTAGTTCTGTTCGGAATGTTTTGTAGAATTCTGTAGTGAAGCCGTCTGGGCCTGGGCTTTTTTTCGTTGGGAGATCCTTGATGACTGTTTCAATCTCTACCTCGGTTATGGGTTTATTTAATTCTGCAGTTGCCTCCGGACTGAGTTTTGGTAAGTGGTGGGAGTCCAAGAACTTTTCTATTTCTTGGTGGTCCTCAAATTTGTGGGAGTACAGTTCTTTGTAGTAATTTCTAATTATTTTCTTAATGATTGCAGTGTCTGTTGTTATGTTGCCTTTTTCATCTTTAATGCTATTGATTCTCACTTTCTCTTGTTTTTTTTTTGGTCAATCGGGCCAGTGGAGTGTCTATTTTGTTTATTTTCTCAAAAAACCAACTTTTTGATTTGTTGATTTTATGTATAGTTTTTTTGATTTCTATTTGGTTTATCTCCTCCCTTGTTTTGATGATTTCTTGTTTCCTATTGTGCGTGGGACTCTTCTGCTGCTGTTTTTCCAGATCCTGGAGGTGTGTGGTTAGTTCCTGTATTTGGCGTCTTTCTTGGGCCTTGACATGCGCTCCGATTGCAATGAATCTACCTCTTAGCACTGCTTTGGCGGTGTCCCACAAGTTTTGGAATGTTGTATCAGAGTTTTCATTGGTTTCCATGAATTTTTTGATCTCATCTTTAATTTCTTCTCTGACCCATTGTTCGTTTAATAGCATATTGTTCAATTTCCAAGAGTGCCTATACTTCCTGGGGAGTTTTGAGTTGTTGATTTCCAGTTTCATCCCATGGTGGTCTGAGAGGGTACATGGTATGATACTAATGTTTTGGAAGTTGTTTAGATTCGCTTTATGTCCTATCATGTGATCGATTCTGGAGAAGGTGCCATGCACCGCTGAGAAGAATGTATAGTCTGTGGCCTTAGGATAAAAAGTTCTATATATGTCTACTAAGTCTAGTTGTTCTATTGTTTGTGTGAGCTCTGTTGTTTCTTTGTTGAGTTTTTGTTTCGTAGACCGGTCCATTGTTGTTAGAGGTGTGTTGAGATCGCCTACAAGAATTGTGCGGGTGTCTATGTCTTCCTTTAAGTCTGTAAGTAATTGCTTTACGTAACTAGGTGCATTAAGATTCGGTGCATAAACATTAATGATGGTGATTGCTTCTTGATGGATCATTCCTTTCACCAGTATAAAATGGCCTTCCCTGTCTCTTTTGATGTTAGTTAGAATGAAATCTATTTCGTCTGAAATTAGGATAGCTACCCCAGCTTTTTTTTCTCGTCTATTGGCGTGAAATATCTTTTTCCATCCCTTCACTTTCAGTTTCTTTGCATCCTTTCTGGTTAGATGCGTTTCTTGTAGGCAACAGATGGTTGGGTCTTGTTTGATGATCCATTCTATTAATCTCTGTCTTTTGATTGGTGAATTTAGACCATTTGTGTTGAGAGTTAAAATTGAGAGTTTGCAATTTTGCCCTGCCATGTGATTGTGTTGTGTGTGTGTTGTTGCCTATGTAGTTGTCTTGTTTGTGCAGCTTTTAGTTTGGAGACCTTCTTATTTGCCAGCTTTGTTTGTGATTTGCCTCCTTTTTGTCCGGGACTAGTGCATTTCTAAGGAGACTTTGCAGAGCTGGTTTTGTGTAGACATATTCTTCTAGTTTTTCTTTGCTATTGAAGTATCTGATTTCGTTCTCATATACAAATGAGATCTTTGCTGGGTAGATTATTTTTGGTTGACAGTTGTTTTGTTTCAGGACTTGGAAGATCTTTGTCCATTCTCTCCTTGCTTGTAGGGTCTCTTCGGAGAAGTCAGCAGTGATTCTGATGGGTTTTCCCCTGTATGTGATCTTTTCTCTACTTCGTACTTGTCTCAGGATTCCTTCTTTGTCTTCATTGGAGTAGAACCTGAGCACCGTGTGTCTGGGTGAAGATCTCTTTGGATCATGTCTGTTGGGAGTTCTCTGTCCATCCTGTATGCGGGGTGGATTCGTGTTCCAAGTGTTTTGGAAGTTTTCCTGTATAATTTCATCAAGCACTGCTTGCATCCCAGATTCTCTTTCTACTCCCTCAGGGAGGCCGATGATCCGAATATTCAGTTTTCTAAGGTAATCCTTCATCTCTTGCATCATTTTATTAGTTTTGCTGAGGTTTGTCTCCAGCTGTTTAATTCGCTGGGCACTTTCATTTTGTGTGTCTTCTGTTTCAGAGATCCTTTCCTCTGCCGCATTTATTCTGTTGATGAGGCTTTCAATTTTATTCTCTTGGGCATCCAGTTTGGTTTTGATTTGTTGTATTTCGGTGATTATGCGGTTCTGGTAGTCTTCCAGCTTTGTGTCCACGTCTCTGAGAAATTTTAGCATTATTTTCATCAATTCCTTTGCTGGTAACACTTCCATGTCTTCATCTCGCATCGCCGATATTGATAATGGCTTTTGGCCCATGTTTGGTGGGGTGCTGGCTCTTTCATCTGGAGCACAGCTCTTTCTAGTGGTTTTTCCCATTGCGTTGGTGAATTCTGGTGGGGCAAATGAACCCGTGTGTTGAGGGGCTGTCAGGTGCTTTCCTGTAGAGATTGGAGCCTGCAGGCGTGGTGTTGCCGAGCGTGGTAATTTTCAAGGCACCGTTGGTGCGTTCTCAGGGCCCGGGGCTGTAGAGCACCACCTTGGGGGCCCAGTGGATTCCAGGCACACTCTGGGCACCTCTTCTACAGGTGTGACACCCCAGGGCGTGGAGGGATGGAGGCGCTCTCTGGGTGTGCCCCCTGCACGGGAATCCACAGGACTTAGAAGGTTTTATGTGCTTTCTCCCTGCGTTCTCCGTGTCAGGGACTGCAAGGTTTTTCAGAGCCCACCTGGTGCGTCTCCCACACACGGGACTGTGGGTGAGGCACTTTCCAGGCGTGGCTCTTGTGCAGTGAATCCACCACTCGTGGTGTGTGGGTGTTCAGAGCCCCTGCTCCTGTGTGGCTCTCTCACACCGGCCCTTAGCGGAGGAGTGGCCCAGGCGCCCTGTTATAATTTCACGGCAGGTTCACACCGTGTCAGTGTGGTGCAGGAGTTTTCAGAGCTCTCCTGGTGGGTCGCCCACGCTCAGAACTGCGGGGTGGGAGGCGAGGGGTGAGCAGTTCACCCTATGGGAGTGGTACCTGCGTGTCGGGGACACACAGCGCTACACTTCCCAAATCTCAAAGCTCTCCTGACACCTGACACCTGACACCTGACACCTGCGCTGTGGAGGCGGCTGCTGCAGGCGGGGCCGCCTAGTCCGCTCGGCGCAGCGACCAGGGTCTTCCTGATGTTCTCGCGCTTCCACCAGGCAGGATGTGGAGGACTCCAGATCCTCGCCAGCAGCCTCTGCGCACTGAGACGCACTGGCCCCCTCAGTGTAGGAACATCTGAGGCGCCTTCCTGGGGCCCCCTCAGCCACCAACACCACTGTGCGTAGTTCCCAAGGCACAAACCCAACAGTTTCAGTCTGTCTGCCCCGCGTTCTCAGAGGCTGGAACCTCAGTAGGGGTCAAGGAATGCGGAGGCTGCCACGTCAACCCCCCCCCCCTGCTCACCAAACGTCCGGCCGCTGCAGTCTGCCTCCGCCTCCCGCCGGCGACGATCCGCCCGATCTCCCCGCCTCCGGGCTGTCCGCGTCTCCCGTCAGGCCGTTTTCAAAAGTGACTCAGCAGGTCTGGAGTGGGATGTCGGTTTCTCTACCTTTGCCCTGCTCCGTTCTCGCTGTTCTTCCGAGTTGTGTGGATCTTTTTGGCTCCACACTGTCCTAGGGAGCCTCACGGACCTCTCCCTGCGATTCCCTGCTGTTCCTCTTTGCTGCTTCTATAACTTTCTATCCCTCTTTCTCTGGACGCTCCCTCACAGCCTTCCTCCTACGTCGGCCATCTTCTTCCCCCCCCCCCAAATAGCCTTTCAAATTTACTCTAGGCATAAGAGGTATATCTGAGCGCCACTTATTCAGCCATTTTTTCCTCAGACCAATCTACTGTCAAGGTTGTCAGACCCTTCTAAGGGAACTGCTAGGACTTTGAACTCAAAAGTCTTGCCTCACAGATACAATAGCTTCTTCTCCCTTCAGAGTAAGATCACAGTGATAAAAAGAACTTTGAAAACTATAAGTGTCCTGCAAAAACTCAATAGTAAGAACCATTTACTGGAAGCTGCTTTCAATAATGTTAATGGACCATGACAAGCCTTGCTCTATACATTTGATTTGACCAAAAACTGCTGTAAAAGGACTACCTAACTCAAAATGTTTACCCAATACCGCTCCCCAGTCTCAAGGGTGTACTGAACTCATCATGTGGCCATGTGAATGACCAAGCTGCAGTATCCACATGCAGAACAAAGACCAGGTGGAAGGTGCCTTCCTCAAAGCTCAGTGAGACCTCAATACTACACTAACTTTACCTTTAGTCAGAAACAGAGAAAACACCCCCACATAACAAATGTGACTCACACACCTGTTGTCTAGTAAAATCATCTACCTTTGCCTTCTCAGTAACAGGCCTATTATTTAACGTTACGTTAAATGTAATCCATTTCTTAAAAAAAATAACACTGTCTTTGATCAGAAAAACAAAAAATGGCTTACAGAATAACCACACCACTTTTTACAACCAGCCAGATGAATATTCCCTTTAGAAAAATTAGTATGTATGCTACAAACTTTAAATTATTAAAGTACTATAAGCATCTAGAGTGCCATTCGATTCTTTAAACTATACTTAAGACAAATACAGTTATTAATACAAATGCTTAATATGAGAATATTCAACCATGACCATGATAGCAATCTGCTAACTTATTACCACTTCACTGCTTTAGTGGTTTAAACACATTCTGGTAGCAAAAAGGCATTTCCAAAATGAATAAAGAACAACATACTACAGAAATCATTTCAAAAAACAAAACAGTGAAAGTTTGGGTTATCCAGATAAGTAAACTTTTTGAATTTGAACACTACAGATTCCAACACATTTAAGGAATTCTATTCATTTGCCTTAGAAAGGTGCAGAAGTGGCACTTACTGGTATAGTACAATCCCAGTTTGAAGGCATGTATTGTTCTGAAAATGTGAACAATATACAAAATACAGTTGCATAAATTATGTTCCTCACCACTATATGAGGTCATTTTTAGACTCAAGCTAAGAGTTTTGTAAGTGTTAGCTTTAAGATCCTGAGGAATTATAGAGCAGTACAACTTGTAATTTTTGTTTGGTTGTTGGTTATTTTTTGAACCTGTCATTGATACTGTCTCAACCCAGATGTTTCGAAGAATGGAACTGCATTATTTTTAACATATTGTTTACCCAATACTATGTCAATTAATTCCATAATGTTGTATATTGATACTCAGGTTTTGTTGGGGCTTTTAACTGACCGGATCTTTACTCTGTTAGCCCTATCTTCAGACTAGAGAAGGTCTCCCCAAGAGGCCACTGAACTTATCTGGACAATAAGACACTGGACTTTATGCTAGGTATGTGTTTGCAAGGAAGGAATCTCAACTGAACTTGAACTATGGTTATGCAACAGGGTGGAGGAATCCACCATGGGGGGAGGGGTAAGGGAGGGGTGGGGGGAATCCCCAGTGCCTATAAAACTGTATCACATAATACAATGTTAACAACAATTAAAAAAAATAAAAATTAAAAATTAAAAAAATAATAATAAAATAAAAATAAATAAATAAAGTCTGAATCAAGGAAACTTTATAGTGGTTCAGAATTCTCTGAGAATGTACTAACCAGGAGTAAGTCACGTTCTTTAAAAATAAGAAATGTCTTTGAGACTCAGCGATCCAGCTCCTTTACCCTCCAAGATGATTTTCAGCGCAGCAGAGTCACCTAAATTTAAGACCAATAATCATTTTTTTAAAAAAAAACAGTTTTGTTAATTAAAAATAAAGGTAGACTACACAACATTTTGTAGCCGTCCTGGGAAAGAAGTGTTCATAGTGCACAGAAAGGCCCCCAGTGGCTGTTTCCTGGGTCCCAAGAAATCCTGGGAAGCTTTTCATTGTCATTGTCCTGTAGCAAAAGGAAGTGCTATCTTTCTGTTCCCTCTCAGTGAGGTAGAACAAATGACCTCCCAAATTAGAACCCGGGAGCAGATCTGAAGAAAATGCAGAGTTCAGGCAAAGCTGTAGCATTACATTTGGATGCCTTCCTGTTGACTGAGCTGTGACAATGTTTTCTTAAGCCATAAAGCTGTGAACCGAGCGGTTCCTTTGGCGTACCAACATTCTCTCATGATTTTAGCCATTACTCTCAAGGCTTCACAGCTCTGCCATCTGTTTGGAATATTTGGTCTTAACTTCTGTTCACAAACAACTTTTCTCATTTCTTCAATGGATGGATCAAAAGGTACAAGATCATAATAAGGCAGCTGGTAATCTTCATGTATTCCACCAATGGAACATCGTGGTGCGATTTCCCAGAATACTAAGCCCATGGCATAAATGTCAGCATGCTTGAAGGATTCAAAATGCTTTATATTTATGGAATCATCAAGAACTTCAGGAGCCATGTACCTTTTCATTCCCACTCTGTGGTTTGGAGCAATATCTATAGTATCTGTGGCTGAATCATGTCTTACTACCAGTCCCTAGTCTGCAATGCAACAAGTTCCATTCTTCTTTACCAAGATGTTCTTAGATTTTAAATCTCTATGAGCAATGGTTGGTTTTCCTTGGGTACCAACAATCTCATGTGAAGCTGTGCAAGACCACTGGCTGTGGACAGAGCAAGTTTGATCATGCCTTCCACAGTCACTGTGTATCTGTTCAAGTAATCAAAAAGGGATCCATGTTCGTGGTAAGCTGACACTAGCCAGAGTTGAGTCCATGTGCCATTGTCTTTGTTATCTGCTGCAATAAACTCCAGGATGTTCTCTTGGCTTAGCATCACAGTCTGGTAAATCTCCGCCTCCCAGAACCAGGAACACTCCTCCCTGGAGGAGAAAATCTTTACAGCCACCTCTTCTCCCCGCCACTTCCCTCGCCAAACTTCTCCAAGGCGACCTTTGCCAATGCTTTCTTGTAACACGATGGTTCTTGCAATTGTCTTCTGAACAAGCAATTGTAAACTTGATCCCTAGCCTGATGTTGTCATATCATAAATCAAATCTTTCAACGTGGTGCCCTCTGAAATAAATGGGCGGTCTAACGCAGGATCCTCCTTGTTGGGCACTCGATGGTGCACGACTGTGCGGTTATGGCAGATATAGACCATCAACATAAGTGAGATGCAAACAAAGCAGACAGGTCCAGCGATGACAGCTGCTGGTTCAACTGGACCAAGGCCAGTTGACTGCTTTACAGCAGTAGGGGGTTCAATTTTATTGCAGTGGTCCTGGTTGCAGCAGTATGTTGTAGTAACAGACCCGGCTTTTGAAGAGGATGCACATACAAATGGCCTGTCTCGAGGAATTAGGCCAGTTTCAGCTATACACTTACTATTGTGTATAACTTTGTCTGTAGTCTCTGTGACAGACACAAAGCAGAGCCCATCTGTCACACATGTAAAATTGTCTTTTGTGCAGAGGTGGCAGAAACACTGTAATGCCATCGCCCCCCGGCAGCAGTGTCACAGCCGCCACAAGCATGAAGAACAGCAACCAGTGGGGACACGGAGCAGGGGCCACTGCCTCCATGGTGCCACTGCGGCTGCCTGTGGCCCAGCCCAGCCTGGCCGCCGCCTCCGGGAAATTTTATTTCTATCTTTCAGATGTTTGTAGCATTTTTGCCTTATTTGTTATTATTACTATCAATATTATTATTTTTTATGATACAGTTCCATAGGCTCTGGAAGTTCCTGTCCCCTTCCCCAAGTTTCCTCACCCCCTCTACTGATTTTTCCTCTAGTATTACAATGCGTAATCTTTCAAGAACAGTCATAAGTCCATCTTTCTGCTGTTTCCTGACATTGTAGACATGGACAATGTCAGAGAGTCCAGCATCCTACGATCAGGATACATGCAACAGTTTCACTGGGAGTCCATCTTTGGTCTGGATGCACAGATGCATACTGCACTATGTCTCCACATCTGGACATGGTAGTCTCTGCTACACTTCTATTACACATCTCCTTAATTACAGAGTCAGAAAACAAAATCAACAACAGGGAGAAAAATGGGAAATTTACAACAACCTAAAAACAACTTGCTATAGAATGACCAATGTGTCACTAAAGTGATGAAAAAGAAAATCAAAAGCCTTGTAGAAACTGATGCTACTGCATTACCCATGTGGCGCTGAAGAAACAATGAAAACAAGAATACCTATGTCCATGAGATGCAGCAAATCAGTGCTGAAAGGGACATTTACAACATTAGGTGTTACAAACAATCAAAATGTCTCCTATGAATGATCTATTAATGAGGATCTATTATAAGGATGGAGCAAGATACAAATGAATAGGAAGTGGAAAAAGATAAAATACACAACAAAAATAATTGAATTTGAAACAAGAGGTATCCATTCCCTGAGGGGATGAGCATCACAACCCTCAGCCACATTAGCAATGAACATCTCTAGAGAACAACTACTTAAAATTAGAGATGAAAGAGTGATGGCTGTTTACACGGGTCATGACACTGTTGGCATAGGCAATAGCAGGGATTCTAATTTTTTGTTGTCTAAGTATATTTAGAAAATTCATTGGGAGTCTACCCTGAGTCCTTAGTAGAAATGCATTCTGTTGATTCTCCTTGATTCCAGGTACTCTGGTCTCCATTGCATCCTTCATTTGGGGGTTACACATGCATGTTGATTCTTCTTTATTATTTTTTGTTTTGTATATTTGATGGAAGTTGTCTTGAAAAATGAGTAAAAGACTGAATTAAGGGGCACATGCTTTTCTCTTTTTTGTTGTCTGATCATTGCCTTTGGAAACCGATAGATTGCTTATTGCAATTTTTGCTTGTTTTTAAGTTTCTCCAACTCTATTGAACACAGCTATATAGACTCAATAGACTCTACCAAATAGGAGGTCTGGACATTAGATTTTCATCACTCTAGCAAAATGCCACCTGAGGATTAGCAAGTGTTTTTTTTTTTTCTCTCTTTTTCTTTAGTATTTTTTTTCTACTTACTTTGTATGGATATTTTTATTGGTGTGTTAAACTTATTTCACAAAATGAAATGAAAATATGCCAGTGGAGTTATCAAATTAAGACGGGGAGAGGAAATAAGGAAGGAGAGGGTGAAGTAGGATGTGTTGCTATGGTTTTAAACTTGTGTCATGGAATATGATAAATGTATTCATTTTATATAAATAAATAAAATTAATTTCAAAAATTGTTTATATACTTCATGGCTTTGTAGGTTCAGGTCTATTAGAGAGGTCTCAATGTTTGGGACTGCTATTCAGGGTGATAGTAGTAAAATTACAATATTCTTTTAAAATCTAGAAAAGGTGACACAAGAAATTCAACTAGAAACAGAAGAGAACATGTGTATTCTACACAACCAATAGGGGACCGTTATCCAGGATTTATAAACAGCTTCAGAAACAGCAAATCAAACACCCTGTGAAGAAAGAGGTGAAGGAAATGAACAGGCATTTTTCAGAAGAATGAATTCAAATGGTTAATAGGCATAAGAAAAAATGCTTAGGCACCCTACCTGTTAGGGAAACACAAATGGAAACCACATTGAGGTTCCGCTAACTCCAATGAGAGTGGCCTACATACAGAAATCTAACAACTTCTAACACACCTGCTACTTTTAGAGGATGTGGCGGGGGAAGCTATCCTATCCTATCCATAGTAGGTGGGAGTATAGGCTGGTGTAGCCACAATGGACCTAGGGGAAAGGCACCCTACCCCATTGTTGGTGGGAGTGTAGGCTGGTGTAACCACAATGGAACTTTTTTTCCATCTTAAATATTACACGTTTATTATCGTGTATCCCAGGAGGGTGGTTTATCCAGAAACCAAGAAGAAAATACAACCAATCAGGAAAGGCATCCTACCCCACTGTTGGTGGGAGTGTAGGCTGGTGTAACCACAATGGAACTCAGTATGGAAAGTACTCACACGATGAAAAGTGACCTACCATATGATAGCTATCCCATTCTGGGAATGTATTCAAAGGAAATGAAATCTTCATATGAGAAAATGATCTGTAATCCAATATTTACAGCAGCACAATCTAAAATAGCAAAGACATGGAAACTACCCAGAAGCCTGTCAAAAGAAAAGTGTATAAAGAATCTATGGTACCTACAATATCAGGATACACTTAAATATCAGAATGATTTCTGAAGGACTATACTATTATAATAATACAAGGAAAATCAGTGGGGGGAGGAGCTTTGAAGAAAGGGGAGAGAAACAGCCAGAGCCTATGGAAGAATATCATTAAAAAAAAGAATTTATGGTACATCTACTCCATGAAATACTACCCAGCCATTAAAAAGAATGAAAATCTACCATTCACAACAATATGATCCCAACTAGAGGCCATTATGCTCTGTAAAATAAGTCAATCCCAAAAGAACAAATATCATACATTCTCTCTGATAGAAGAAAACTTCATGTAACATAAAAGAACAATAGACATATAAGTAAACATGTATCTTAGGAACTGTATAACAGACTATAATTTTGAGATATGAAGCTCTCATGCAGTGCACATCCCTACCTCCAAAGCAAAGATGGACTCCCAATGAACTGTTAAATGTATCTTGACAATAGGATGCTGAACTCTCTGCCATTGTCCATAGCTACAACGCTAGGATATATAAGATAGGGGAAATCAGTGAAGAGAAATTCTGGAGCCCATGGAACTGTATCAAAAATAAATAATGTTTTAAAAATAGAAGTAAACTTCTTCAGATATTTATAGGCTATAGAAGAGAGAGAGATTGAGAGACTGAGGTCTCTTTACATGCTAACACTATAATTATAGCTTATGGACCAAACAAAGTATAAAAATGAATTTATAGAGAAAATAAACAAGATATGACAATCATCTCAGCAGTGCAGGTGTCCCTAGCAGAGCAGGAGTCAGCATCAAACGAGCCCTCCGTGCTCCAATGACTGGAGTAATTAATTGGTTGCCTTTTTTGTGACTCCTACAACAATTACACAGTTGGATTTTGGATCTGGGTTTGGGTTTTGATTTTGGTTTAGTGGTGGGTTTGTTGCTGTTGTTGTTGTTGTTGTTGTTGTTGTTTGGTTGATTAGTTCGACTGCACTTGGAACGTTTGGCTCTTCAAGCTCTGGTTCCATTGGGGAAAATGCAGCCAGCTCTGAAAGTCCAGGAGACACCCTGAACCTTCTTATTCTTTGGAAGCCAGCACATACATACATCATGCAGGGTCTTTCATAATAACTAGAGACTCTCCAGTCAGCTGGGCTTCAGGTCAAAGGGATTTGGAGTAGAATAGATGCTGAGCTCCTCATAGTTCACCACAGAGAAAGAAATCCTCACACACAGAAACAGAGTCCTTTCCCAAACTAAATGCTCCTTCTGAAGGGATCAACACAACAATCTTAGCAATTAATCTGCCAGTCCTAGTGTTGTAAAACAGCAGCTAAAGTCCTCACCTTGCAAGTTATCCAAGGCAATTTGGTGGAAAAAAAGGAAGACAAAAGGAAGAAGGTCAGGAAGAGGGGGCAAGAGACAGGATTAGCTACATGTTGGCCTCCAGCCGGGTGATCAGGGGCTGGGGTACTCTAGCCATTGCCAGATTGCATTGCAAACTCACTTGAGTTTCTCAAGGCCAGTTTCTGGGATGGATTCTTGAGCAAGTATTATTGATCTGATGCCTTAAACGTAAACCTGGTTAGTCACAAAGTCGTCAGCTAAAGTAATTGCTTCTACCACGGAGAATGAAAGCAAGAACCTAATCTGTTACCTCCACAATTGCTCTAAGATGTTTCTCTTTAATCATAAGATGTATTTACAGCTTAGCTTGAGGAGTGAAAAAGTTAAGACAAAGACCAAGTTGTTTGGTTTTTGACAACCTTGAGCAACAATAATGGACTGTATTCCACTGAGGCCTTAGGCTACAGCACACAAAGGGCACCTTTCACTTTTTATTACATTAAGCCTGAAAAAACAGCCCAACGTTGTTTGCTGTCAGCAAATATTTCAATATTTCATGTTACATTGTGTTCCCAAAAAAGTCTCAGCATTCTATCATCAACAAAGCAAATGTTTCAGTATGTTATCTTATTTGTGTAATTGAGCAAGTTTGAACTGGTTCTGCAGTTACACGTTTGTTATTTTATTTTATTTTATTACTGTTTATTGTGTGTCAGCTACTTTGTAAGACAATAAGAGAGCAGCAATAAGATCTGACATAGGTTTTCAAATAGCAGCTAAAAGTCCTCACCTTGCATGTGCTGGGATCCCTTAGGGGCGCCCGTTCTAATCCCGGTAGCCCCGCATCCCACCCACCTCCTTGCCTGTGGCTTTGGAAAGCAGTCAAAGATGGCCCAAAGCTTTAGGAGACCCAGAAGAATCTCTAGGCTCCTGGCTTTGCATTGGCTCAACTCTTGCCATTGCAGCCACTTGGGGAGTGAGTCAGCAGAAGGAAGATCTTTCTCTTTGTCTCTCCTCTTCTCTGTATAACTGACTTTCCAATAAAAATAAATAAATATTTTTAAAAAAAGAAAATTAAATACTTGCCATGCTTTCTTAAACATAATTAGGAGATCATATTTAAGATACAGTAATGACATATTATTTTATTCAAAAATGTGTTTCTGGTCTCTGAAAATCAAAGATTAATG
Source organism: Ochotona curzoniae (assembly GCF_017591425.1). NCBI lineage: Eukaryota > Metazoa > Chordata > Mammalia > Lagomorpha > Ochotonidae > Ochotona > Ochotona curzoniae. Next base: position 93,562 of record NW_024466580.1, read on the forward strand.
AGAGCCTATTATTTCTCTCCAAGCTGAAGCCTGAGGTCAGACTACAGAAAAAGAACACAAAGTGATCATCAAAAAGTTCATGTAAAATACATATTATGAAAAATTATGCATAGATTTCCAAAAACGTATGCTCAAAATGAACCTTTTGTTAAGGAAAAACAAAAGGCATTTTTTTTGTTTTTTGAAATGCAGCATGACAGGGAGGAAAAGAGAGAAAGAAAGAAGTGTTCACTCTCCAGAGAGCCACAACATCTAAGTCTGAACCAGGTTAAATCCAGAAGCCAGAAGAAACTCCAGCCCAGGCTGGCTCCAGGTGCTAGGGCCATGTTGTAATTCCTTCCCCAGCAAGTTAGCAGAGTTGAATTGCAAGAAGAACAGATAAGACTCAAAACCATCTTTCTATTCAATCATTCCTATACACTTTGTGGATTTTCTAGCCAAGAGTGTATACCTTAGGCAAGAAGAGGTACAAGAACAGGTGCAGGGAATATGAAACAGTTCAGTGTTTGAGCTTGTTATCAGAGGATATTCCAGGTAAAATTATTCACACCATTGTGTTTGGAGAGACTCACACCACCACTCGATCAATCAAAGCTGCAAGAAACTAATTTAAGTCAGATCTTAAACATGCAGTGTATGAAGACCTGGTGCTACAACAGGAAGGGCCTTCCTGAACCCTCCTGGGCCCTCACCCCCCACCACAATCCAACCCTTATTATACATGCCCTTACAAGCTGCTTCTCAGAAAGGCTACTCTTGAGATAAGTAAACCTTCACGGTTTCTCCTTCCTTACCAGAAAGCTTTCCTCTGAGCAACTTCCACTCAAACCCTATTATTTGGCACCACTCCTTATTGAAATTGGTGAACCCCAACACAACTGGAAATGAAGCAATTGGCAATGGCAGCTTGTCCATGGCTTGCTCCATCTTGTCCATATGGGATGCTTGATGTGGCACCGAGCAATCCTGAAGTGCTTACTCAAAAGTCCAAGGGGTGAAAATGACCAACTGAACCACTTTCTATCTAACACCTCATGAAATCAAGGAGTAAGTTAATTGAGACTGCTTCATAACAAATCTCTAAGACATGATAAAAATCAAAACCAGAGAGGAAGTACACAATCAGGAAAGAATCGACAATTAAAAAGTGTCAGACTTTTCCCAGGACAGTGGGAACATGTCAGGTCCATTCTAGGATTAAGGATTGCAAAAGCAGCAGCCCAGGAAATGCCCAGGCTTGGTTTTCTGGGTTACTTGACCTTATTCAGGCCGAATTTCATAAGTTTGACACCATTCAAGTTTAGAGATCTCTACAGGGAACAGCTAGAAAATAATAGAAAATGTTGTCATTTGTGGAATTATGTCTGAAACTTAATTTTTCTGCATTTGTGCTCTCCTTCATGGTGCGTGAGATTTACCACTTTTCTATGTCTGTTCAGTTGGAAACAGATCCTTACTTCTTGTGTACTGGGTCACCATTGCTAAGCACTGGTAAACTCCCTCTGCCAAGGAGCCTAATAGCCTTCTGTGTCCTTATGGTCCAATCAGAAATAAAGTGTAGTCCTTCCCAAACCACCATACAACAAAAGAAAAAGGAAAGAATAGCTTGAAATAGTTTGAAAGAGAAGCTCTTCACACATGTAAGGAGAGGTAAAGAGAAAGGGCCTGAGAACCCACAAGAATGCTCAGCCCATTACCAGATGCCACAGCCCTCCGTCTGTATGTAGAAGCAGCCTGCTAACAGGTGTGCTAACACACCAGGCATTATTCGTGCAAGGACTAGCTATGAGGAAAGGGGTAGGTGAGTTTCCTCTCTATCCTGTTCCAGGTGGAGAGGAGGATTAAAATGGTGCATCTGGCATTCACCATCCTGGTTTAGCTCATTGGAAGGCACATGTCGGAAGCACATGTCAAAGGTTTGAGAGCCAATCTTGAGGAACTCCCACCCTCAGGAAAAGGCCAAAGAGGAAGAAAGCATGCAACAGTAGAATCAGTCTCCAGTGATGGCCGCAAGTTGGGACACCAAGGAATTATCCTTCATTAGGAACATTATACAAGTATGTTGCTAAAACTTCCACAGAGGTAAGCAGGATAAGGTAAGATGCAGAAGAAACCAGAACAAAAGCCCTCTGCCTCCTTGCTGAAACTAAGCCAGTCTTAGACAAAAATTCTTGGAGCCCTAAAACCAGGAATTTCAGGCAGTTCTAAGCACCTACCAAGCGTCTGGAGAAAGCCCCAGAGACTGGCTATCAGTCCTGTGATGAATCCTCCTAAGTTGGTAGAGACTGACTAGGGCTTGGTGGAAACGGGACAAAAGATGAGAGGGATCACAAAAGGATACAAAGGCAGGTGGTTTACTGGCCATAGCTATTTAGCCTCCTCCAGCTAAGGGGGCACAAGGGAAATGGCATCAGATGAGTAACCCTCATCCCCAATGCCTAACCAAAACTAGGCCACCTGCCAGATGAGAACCTAACCAATGTGCATTCTACAGAATGAGGAGACCCTTCATATGGGAGTATCCAAGTCAGCAAGGGTAAGTTTTAAAGCTGTGACCCTCTTGCTCCTTTATGTCCCCATATGTCCCATCACAGTTTTGGAAAGATATTGGTAACTAATTTGGTGTTACTGTGTATTGAAGCCAGACCAAATAAAAGTAGAAAGTTCCAAGGAGACAAAAAGGGAATTGTTTCTCTCGTACGGCACATAAATATCCTGAACTCATTCTATCAGATATTTTAGCTTGGATTAATCCTAATATATGAACCCTAGGTTAGGTTGGACAGGTTGCCAACACTTGACCTATACAGATGATACTAAAACAAACTAATCATTGGGCCATAGTTATGAAATGTCACCAGAGACTCGAAGCAAGAGCTAGAATCTTACAGTCTTAATGAGCCTCCTTAGAAATTAATCAGACCATGTATAGGTCCCACATCTTTATGTGACCTATTAAGAAACCTGGATCTAAAGAGTGTATGTTTATACAGGACCTTATAGGTATGAATGAAGCAGATCAGCCTATTCACCATTGCATAGAAGCCAGTCCTTAGGGTCTGTGGGCCAGTTTGCCAGAGGATACAATAACATCTTAGATGTAGAAGATGCATTTGTTCACATTCCTTTAGCTCTGAGTCCCAAGAGCTATTTGCTTTTGAATAAGACCCCAGTGAGGAATTTCAACTAGCGAGGAATTCAACCTTGATGGACGGCAGTAAAGAGTCAAAAACTCCACCAAGCCTGTGAATAGAGTAGATTAGAATGCTGACTGTGCAGATACTGTTGAAGCACAGGAAAGGAAGGAGGGTTGTAGGGGTGTGTAGCATATGGCAAGGACAGTGAGCTTGTCTTCTTGGACCTGTGCCTGTGGAAGGCATGGAATCTGTTCCCTTTACAGTACTAAAAATTTTAAAAGACTAAAAAGGACATGACAAAGATTAAAAAAAAAAAAGATTTGGAGGAAAATTGGAAAATTTTGAGCAGCAAGTTGGGAGGGCTTAAACAAGAAAATAGTTGTATGGTATGTGGGAATGCTCCTACCTCTAACAGTGAAAGGAGGCTTTTGTTAACACTTATCTGGCACAAAGCAGAGAGCATAACCAAAAACAGGGAGCCATCAAGTCCCAGGCTTTAAACTTTCTCAAGGCTAACAAAGCCTGCTGAAACTAAATGGACAGTCCTGGCTCCAGCTAACACCAGCAGAACAATGTCAGGCACTGCTGGGATGCCTGGCTCCTGCTCTGGAGGCAACTGAGAGTGAGACAGCATTTGGGGAGGTTGGGGAGGGACATAGGCGAGGGACACCTCTTTGTGTCTCCTTCTCTGCTGCTCTGCTTTTTGAAAAAAAAAAATGTATCTTAAAAAGATTGGCAGAAAATGGGCAGGTTATAAAAATCTATTTTGATAGAAAAGAAAAAACAGTCACAGAGACAGAAAGAAGATAACTAACTCCCAGGAAATGCGGGGAGGACAAACAGGGAGTGACCACAAAGGAGTGACCACTATCTTCCCAAAGTGACAGATATGTTCCACAGGGAGGCTGGCAATAACGATTGTACAATGCTGTGAGTATTCCAAAACTTATTCAATTTTACTCTAAATGCACTAACTTTGCTATGTGTATTTTAGCTCAATAAGGTTGTCGTTAAAAGAAGAAGAAAAGAAATGGGCCTGCCATTTTTTTTCTTTCTTTTTCTTAAATTTCAGTTTCCACATTCATGTCTCAACTAATTCTCTTGGCATATTACAGCCTCTAGTTCAGTCCATTTTGCTGTAAACAAAAATTCATTGTTTTCATAATTGAATAAAGTTTTACTGTGCATATATACTACATCCTATTTGCTCCTTTGACGGTGGACACCTAGGTTGATCTAATATCTTGCCTTTTGTAAACCGTGCATGATGAAATAGGTATTTCCTTGACACCATGAGTTTATGTCTTTTGGGAATGACTCATTGGTGGGAGCACTGCATCATTTAGTAGGTCGATTTCTAGGGTTTTTTTCTTTTTTTATTTTCCATACTGTTTCCTATAGTGCCCATTATAATTTATATCCTCACCAACAATATACAAGATCAGTATATAATATTTAAGACTTTTTATATAAACAAAAATTATTATAAACAAAAGTCCTAAAGACTATTTTACTTCTGTTAGGTGATATTAATAGGTGAATGTTTTCATACTGGTTAATAAAACATGTCAACATTTTGAAGATCTGCATAATTCAATGAAGCAAACAACACTGGTGCAAAATTGTCGCTGAGTAAAAGGTATGTGCAATATTAGGCCAAGAAGCTTGTCTATGTGAATTTAAACTCCAGGCTTTAACCATTAACAAACTATTCGAAAAAATTTAGGTATTACTAAAGATGAATCATCCACACTAACAGTCACAAAAGATTACTAAAAGATTCCTGCTTTCCCCAGTTTCATTTGTGTGTGAAACCAGTTTATTTAGTAATTTATGCATTCATTGATTGATTGGTTGATTGATTTAGAAGTCAAAGTGACAGAGACAGAAGCAGAAGCCAAAAGGAGAGAGGAGAGAGATCTTACACTCTCAGGTTCACTCCCCAAATGACTACAGTACACTTGGGGCCATACTCCCATGACAAGCGAGGGCTGAGGGCCTGGGACTGTCTTCCACTGCCTTCCCAGGTATATCAACAGGAGAGGTGGACTGGGAGTGAAGCAGCCAGAATGCAAGTCAATGTCACAAGCAGTGGCTTAATGTTATTTGTCACAACATTGGCATGTGGCCAGATATCCTTCAACATTTTAAAATCAGAGTATTGAAAATACCTTTTTACAGTTACCTGTTTGGCTCACTTCTACACCAACTTTGGATTTTTGCTAAAGATACGTCCTAAAGTGTTCATGAGTAAACATTTTTTAAATGTTAAAATGAAAAAGCATTCCATAACCAAATGCATGTTAAATTAAATTTCAACTGAGAGCCACATTTTTTGTTGTTGTTGTTCATTGCTGACTTGGACTGTCTACAAGAAAGGGAAAATGAGGCATTTCTATTAATAATAAATTACCAATACCTGGGCCCAGTGCCTTGGCGCAATGGCTGAATCATTGCCTTGCATGAGCCAGGATCTTATATGGGTGCTAGTTTGTGTCCCAGATACTCCACTTTCCATCCAGTTCCCTGCTTGAGGCTTGGGAAAGCAGTCGAAGATGGCCCAAAGCCTCGGGACACTGCACCCTCATGGGAAACCCATAACAATCTCCTGGCTCCTGGATTCAGATCAGCTCAGCTCCAGCCATTGCAGCCACTTGGGGAGGGAGCCAGCAGATGGAAGATCTTTCTGTCTCTCCTCTCTATAAATCTGCTTTCCAATAAAAATAAGGAAATCTTTAAAATTTACTAATAATTATTGTTTTGCTTAAGTAAGCATTCTTTTACTTCTATTAGAATTTTTCTTTAAATAACATTGAATACTAAAGCAGTTATGAGAATTCAGTTGGCTTTCACTCATGATACTAATGACATTTGCAAAAATATGGAACCATTATATACTTCCCATTAGACTTTTAAAATATGCTTTATTTCCTTTACTAACAGATCATGGGTTTATTGTCATTGTTTTGAACAAATATATATTCTTAAGAATATATTTATTTTAAAGATGTATTTATTGCTTGACAGAGTTACAGGGAGACAAGAGACACAGAGAAAAAGAGAGAGAAAAAGAGAGAGATCTTCCATCTGCTGTTACACTCCACAAATGGCAACAATGGCCAGGGCGGGGGAAGATAAATTCAGGAGCCAGAAGTTTCATCTGGGTCTCCACATGCGAGCAGAGGTGCAAGCACTTGGAGCATCTTCCACTAGTTTACCAGATGCATTATGAGGGTACTGCTGAAACAGAATATATACGGGATGCTGGCATAGCAGGCTACAGCTTCATTCACTACACCACAATGACAACCCAGAATATATTTTATAATTTTAAATACAAGCTAATTGTTTGTAATCTGTTTTTTAGTACCATATTTACTCTTCATTTTCTTCTTTCCCTTTTATTATTATTATTATTATTATTATTATCATTTTATGATACAGTTCCATAAGTCCCAGGATTTCCCTTACTCTGTCCTAAATCCCCTCCCACTGAGTTCCCCCATGTCATTACAACAGCATAGTTCCTAATTAATAGTCATAAGTCCATCATTGCAGGCATGAACAATGGCAGAGAGTCCAGTGTCCCATGGTCAAGACACAGCCAACAGTTTAACTGGAAGTCTATCCTCGATTCAGAAGTAGAGATGCACACTGCACTGTATCCTCACATCTGAACATGACGGGCTCCCTTACACAGTCACCACATATGCCCCCCAGGTGAAAAGCCACGAAACAAAATCAACAACAGGAGGAAAAATAGAAATTTACAATGCCATGATGTTAAACAGCATGCCAGTGGATATGATAGTCTCCAGTACACAGTTACTATACACCCCCTTAAGTGAAAAGCCATCAAACAAAACCAACAACAGGAAGAAAAGAAGAAATTTATAATGCCATGAAGTTAAATAACATGCTACTGAATGACATGTGTCACTGAAGAAATGAAAATCAAGAACTTTCTTTAAAAAATGATGCTGCTGTATGATCTATGAGTCAGTGAAGAATTTAATAAGAACAAAAGTTGTTTTGGAGAAATGAAAATAAAAGCAAAAACATAAAAATTCATGAAATATAGTTTCCACTGATCTTTGCTAGTGGGATGTATCTCCTGTAGGCAAGAAATATATGGGCATGTTTTTTTAATCCAGTCTACTAATCTAAGATATTTGATTAATGATTTTAGGCCATTTGCATTCAGAGTTAATATGAATAGGTAGTAATTTGGTCCTGTCATTCAGCAATGATTTATTCATTGATTTAGTCTTCTTTATTATTATTATTATTTTAAGATGTATTTATTTTTATTGAAAAGTCAGATATACAGAGAAGAGGAGAGACAGAGAGGAAGATCTTCCGTCCAATGATTCACTCCCCAAGTGAGCACAACGGCCAATGCTATGCCGATCAGAAGCCAGGATCCAGGAGCTTCTTCCGGGTCTCCCACATGGGTGCAGGGTCCCAAAGCTTTGGGCCGTCCTCAACTACTTTCCCAGACCACAAGCAGGGAGCTGGATGGGAAGTGGAGCTGCCGGGATTAGAACCGGCACCCACATGGGATCCCGGGGCATTCAAGGCGAGGACTTTAGCCGCTAGGCCACGCCACCGGGCCCTTCTTTATTATTTTTTTAAAGATTTGTTTATTTTTACTGGAAATTCAGAATCACAGAGGAGAGCCAGAGAGAGAAAGATCTGTCTACTGGTTCACTCCCCAAGTGGGCACAGCTGCTGGATCCAATCTGATCCAAACCAGGAGGCAGCAGCTTCGTCGAGGTCTTCTACTCAGGTGCAAGATCCCAGTGACTTGGGCCATTCTCCCAGGCCACAAGCAGGGAGCTGGATGGGAAGTGGAGTAGCTGGGCAGAAACTTGTGCCCAAATGGGATCCTTGTGTGTTCAGGTGAGGATTTAGCCACAAGGCTACCACCATACCAGGCCCGCATATGTACTATTTCTGGTCATGAGATGCTCTGTGCCAGCCACAACACCATCATTAGAGGCCAAATGAATGGGACCCACTCATTCTTAAACTATACACTAAAATGAACCTCTTTCCTTCACAAACTGAAATCTTAAATGGGTTCACTGTTTCTCTCATGAGCTTCATTAAAGCAGAACAACCTCAGACAACCAGATAAAACACACGCTTTGAACTGAATGGACTCTCGCTGCAATGAGACATGTAGCCTGCCTAGGCAGAGAAACACCACAGCAGCTAGTTCCATATCCATGAGAACCTGCTTTGGGTAACTGATACACAGTCAAGCAGGATGTGTCGCCCAGGGACTAACTAACTGCTAACAGTGACTGTTAGGGTCATGCTCTGAGGATTTGGCCTCCCATGTTTCTCTATTGGGTCTGTTCTGCAGCCTCTTTTGAACCAGCATGTCACCCAGTCAGTACCAACGAGTCAAGAACTGGCTCGGCTATCGGCTGGACTTCAGGAGGCCTGGAACTGGCTGCTGTTACTTGCCCTGGGAAGTGAAATAAAGGTAGCATCAAAAGAACAAGTCCACAGAACATAAAGGTCTTTCAGAATCCAGAGTTGATTCATTTTGTCCTTTGTGTTTCTCAAAAACAGCCAAAATTTAAATTTTCTATTTCAACTGAGAGAAAGAGAAAGATACTCCATAAGCCAGCTAAGCTTTCAATGGATTACAAGTCCACCTGCTTTCCTAACCAATTTGTGTTCTGCTGGTTGGGAAGGCAGGAAATGTATGAACTGAAATCTTCCCTCTTTGTGCTACAGAATGGAGTTAGTTCTCTATGGGTCCCCAACTCCTTCAGTTTGATTTGGTGCACTTTGACACCATAAGCATTTAGTACCACTAATCAGATTTTGAAGGTGATAGGCGGGAGTATTTAATGAAAATAAGTGAATCTTGGGTCCTGCGCAGTGGCCTAGCAGTTGCAGTCCTCAACTTCAATGTGCCAGGATCCCATATGGGCACCAGTTCTAATACCTGCAGCTCCACTTCCCATCCAGCTCCCTGCCTGTGACCTGGGAAAGCAGTGGAGGACAGCCCAAAGCCTTGGGACCCTGCACCCACTTGGGAGGCCTGGAGGAGGTTCCTGGCTCCTGGCTTCAGATCGGTGCAGCACTGGCCGCTGCAGTCACTTGGAGAGTGAATCATTGGACGGAAGATCTTCCTCTCTGTCTCTCCTCCTCTCTGTATATCTGACTTTCCAATAAAACCAAATAAAATTTTTTTTAAATTTTGACAATCCTTACAAATTTAATTGGGGTAAAAAAGGTTCAAGGCCTAAAGGGGGATATAGAGGAAGAAGCCCCACCCAGTTTCCCACCCACCCTAAGTCCCGGATGTGGGGCATGCTCTGAGATACTCGATCAAGTGGTTCCAATAGTTCACCATTCATGGGTCGCTGCCAGTCTCACCACTCCAAGCACGATGTGGTCGTTGAAGAGTCCATTGATTGACACAGTCCCTTCTAGAGTCTCCATTTGCCCAGTATTTTGCTGCCAACAGATAGCTGAGGTTGTTGCTTGACTTGTTCTGTCTTTCCTTGGTTAGGACTCTGAGTCCGGTGTCTCGACTAGGGAGATCTTCGAAGAAATTTTGAGGTATTCCCAGTCCAGATTTCTGTGTGGTCTAGTAAGCATAGGGCCCGGCACAGTCCATTGCCCCGATCAGCTGGTGGTTGCAGTTGCTGGGTCTGTTCTGTCTCCACCCATGTCCTCTTGCAGTCCCGCCTGGTTCCGCCCTGGACGCACTTGGCCCTCACACGTACCAGTAGGAGTTGCAGCCCAGTCAGGGCGGCCCACAATAACCCCAACCAGGCCCACCCCCTACCCTGACTTGCCAGTATATATGGCATACTAGCCCAGTCTGTCCCAAATACCCTTCTGTTCATATACTTGCCAACAGGTGTTGCAACCTACTTCCATCCAACCATCTGCTCCAACCGGCCCTAATGGATGTTGTTGGGTGTCTGTCTAGCCACCACAGCCCCTGTCCTAGTTCCCATGCCCTCCCGTGGAAGGTGATGACCCAAGAGGGAGGAGCCCAGGTCCCTCCCAGGTCGCTCCCATTCCACTTGTGCCCTCTCCAGTTGGCCCTGTGGTTTAACTCAACGTGTCTAACCCTTTGTACCAGCTTCCGTCAGCTGGTGCTACAACCAAGCCCCAACAACCCTCGCCAACTCTGATTGTAGCTTGCACCAGTGGGAATAGTCAGCCCAGCCTAGTTTTCACCCAATCTGGTCAACATGAGGTGCGCAGGTGCTGTGTCCCTGCCTGGTCTGGTCTACCCCCTACCCAGCTCATGCTCCTCAGTGTAAGTTGCTGTTCAGCTAGGGAACCACCCCTTATTCCCCTGTCAGTTCTGCCTCCTCCTTTCCTGGTTCTCACATGTGTTGGTTGGGTGCTGCAGCTGCCTCCGGCTCAAGCTACCTCACCTTGGCATTCCAACTTGTGTGTTGCTTTTGTCACGACCGGACCTGGTTCGACCCACACTGTTCTGGCGTTTGGATTTACCAGTGGATGACATGAACAGATTCAGCCTGGTCTGCCCCTGACCCATGCCAAATGCATGCCAGTGGGACACTTTCTATGACTTCTTGGCTGTTACCTTCCATGTTCCTTGCACTGACCTGCAGGGTCTGTGTCCTGCCAGAGGAGTTGCCTGAGCTCCTCCATCAGAACCCCTCCATGTGCCAGGTTTCGCGCATATCAGTGGGTCCATGTGCCAGTTCGCCCCTTGTCCTAGCAGGAACAGTGGCCTTTCCTAACTGGCCATCATCCCATTCTGGTTCTTGCTGTAGAGTGTTTCAGCCCAGCCACGGTCGTCCATGCTCCCATATAGCTTGTATATGGCTCAGTTGAGGTTGGGACCTAGCCTAGTCCGTCCCACATCCACCCTGGTACTACAAAGCACCAGAAGGTGTTACGGTCTGGCCTGGCCTGGTACGTCTTTTTCCAATCCACATTTGTGCCAAGGGAGACGACAACTGTATCCAGACCCTGCCGCAGCCCCATCCACCTGTCACGACCCCTGCCTTAGACACCATGGCTCAACTCTGTGCTTAATGTGGACCAGTTGGAGCCAAAACCAAGCTGGGCATGTCCTGTGCTGCACCCTGTGTTCCAGTCATGTTTGTGGACTAAGGTTTGCTTAGTCCGAACATTCAGCTCTCAGTCCCACACTTACATTAAGGTTTCATGTCCCGGTTCCTGGGAATCTCCAGAAATTAGTGTCTCACCTACGCTAACGCTGGTCTTACTTTTGGGTGTCCCTAAGCAGCTATTTCATATCATCAAAAACCCCAGAGCTCGCCACTGGGCAGCCAGCAGGCAGAGCCTGGCACCACTTGGTGCACTGGCCACCCAAGGCCTGGGCCTCGGCCCCCGTCTTGCGACGGGTGTTGTGGCTAAGACCCCGGCAGGGTTCCATCTGGCAGAGGTGCCCCCAACAAGTGCCACCAAAACAAATAAATTTAAAAAATAAATATACAAATCTTGCTTGTATGTTTCCTGTGTTTCTAACCCTGTGATAGACCCTGAAGATACAATTAAAAAGAGATAAAGAGTCACGCTGCAACACACTTGCATAGAGAAACTGGAGCTTTCTTACCTTGATGTAACATTTTCACAAAATGACTAACCTCTGGTTACCATTGGGAAACCAGCACCACCAAAGCAGGTACCACCATCAGTTTCCTCTAAGAGTTTTTCTCGAGAATCTTGGGTTAAATGCACATGCTTGATGATTCCAAGACTCTGTTGTCTGGAGAGAAAAGTGTCTTAGACACATAATTTGCAACATCACCCCCACAGCATGCTTGTCTGGTAGAGGGTGGTAAAGGAAGCAATAGTTGTGACAAATATAAAGTGACTTTTTATTGGAAGATAGATATACAGAGAGAAGGAGAGGAAGATCTTCCATCTCCTGTTTCACTCCCCAAGTGGCCACAACAGCTGGAGCTGAACCGATTGGAAGCCAGCAGCCAGGATCTCCCCTCCATCTCCCACATGGATGCAGGCCCCCAAGACCTTGGGCCATCCTTTACTGCTTTCCCAGGCCACAGGCAGAAAGCTGGATGGGAAGTGGAGCTTCTGGGGCATGAACCGGCACCCAAATGAGACTCATGCAGATTCAAGGCAAGGATTGAGCCACTAGGCTATCATGCCAGGCCCTAAAGTGACTTTATAATTAACCTCTTACACACATGATCTTTGACTTGATTCACTCTAGGAATTCAGTAATAATGTCTGAATTTGTCTCAAATTCAGAGAGGGCCTGGTGCAATAGTCTAGTGACTAAAGTCATTGCCTTGCATGCCCATCATCCCACATAGGCACCAGTGTGTCTCTGGTTGCTCCACTTCCATCCAGTTCTCTGCTTGAGGCCTGGGAAAGCAACAGATGATAACCCAAAGCCTTGAGACCCTGCGCCAGCATGGGAGACCCAGAAGAAGCTCCTGGCTCCTGGCTTCACATCTGCTCAGCTCCAGCCATTGCAGCCACTTGGGAAGTAAACCAGCAGATAGAAGATCTTTCTGCCTGTCTCTCCTTCTCTCTGTGATTCTGACTTCCCAATGAAAATAAATAAATCTTTGCAAAAGAAATAATACTAATAATAAAGTAGTATAGAGAGAAGGATTGTAAGCCATCACTATCACTCAGAAATAGCTTGGTACAGAAAACAGATTCATAGACACACTGTCATCTGGAGAGAGGATTTCCCAAATTCCTTCATTTTTGGCTTTTCTTTATTAAGAGTTGATTCAGGAAGTCACAGTTTCCAGCAATTTCCAATAGGGTAGGGAAAGCGTCATTTCTGACTAGGAAAGATAGGTGTTTTTATTTGGAGTGATTTTTTGATGCTCAATGACATTATGTCAGTGTTTAAAAACATTTGTAGGATGCCACTGGCATCCCATGAGTAGGGAAAATGAGGTGCTGTTAAATACCCTACAAGGCACAGGAAAATCTTCATCCCAAGGTATCTGCTAGCCTTAAAGACCAACAGAACTGAGGCTAAGATGCTGATGCAGGTGAGCATGTGATGAGTGGTGCACAGTAAGAGCATCACTGGGGCACCTGCCAAAGTGCACACCCTTAGGCTTCTGAAGATGGCTTCCAGTTACAGGTAAGGAGCCTCACAACCTGACAATGCCCTCCAGGCAATAGATGCACATGGAGATTTATGGGAAAGGCTGTGCCATGGGAACCACTTGACCCTTCTGGCTTCAGGCAATGGTGAGAAGGAAGAAAGGGAGAAAGAAGATCTGGTTGCCATCTGTGCTGCTTTCAACTGAGAGATGAATAGTAGAAGACGGCAGAAAGGAAAGACCTGAATGGGCATTCTTTGCCCTTCAACCTTCATGGACTGTGGAGGTCTTCAGGATGCAAGAAGCGTCTTCATGGCCTTGCTCCAGCAATATGTATGTAATTTGCCTTGGCCTCAGCTCCACCTCAAGTTCAGAGCCTCTGAGAACCAGCTATCCTTTGGTTTGCCTTGGTAAGACCCTCAAGGCTGCATCAGGTAATCTCAGCAGTAACCTACCCTCTAGGAAGCTTGCCAGGTAACCCTATGTTACTCTAGACTTAAATAATTGCCTACAATGGCCCTTGCTGTGTCAACATCCATAGGAAAATAGGAGTAGAACAGTGGTTCACAGGGGATATGAATGAGGTGCCAGAACATAACAGAGAGATAAGCTTGCTAGAATATTCTTTACAGAAACTGAGTCTCGGGCCCAGCGCAGTGGCGCAAGTGGTTAAAGGTCCTTGCCTTGCACGCCCGGGATCCCATATGGGCACCGGTTCTAATCCCAGCAGCCCCGCTTCCCTTCCACCTCCCTGCCTGTAGCCTGGGAAAGCAGTCGAGGACAGCCCAAAGCTTTGGGAACCTGCACCCGCGTGGGAGACCCGGAAGAGGCTCCTGGCTTCGGATCGGCATAGTATCGACCCGTTGCGCTCACTTGGGGAGTGAATCATCGGATGGAAGATCTTCCTCTCTGTCTCTCCTCTCTGTACATCCGCCTTTCCAATAACAAAATAATAAAAATAAATCTTAAAAAAAAAGAAAGAAACTGAGTCTCATCCATGAAAGGAAAATCAATGGATAAAAATAAACACGGGAAGCAAAAGGAAAACGATTGTTTAAATGGCCAGTGAAAATGTAAAGCACTGTGATCTTCCTGCCAATTTCTGCATTCACTTTGAGCTTTTTAAAATTTTATCGTTTAGTTGATTTGTTGAAAACATCAATATGTTTTAGGCTTACACACCAAAGATGTCCAGTCATTTTCTGCAACATTTTGTTTGGTGGACAAGCAACTTTTATTAAAACAACATCAGCATTCTCCTTTTAATCACAGTAGAAATAGAAAAAAATAAATAAAAGTAAATGGATAATTTTTTTAAAGAACATGATAATTTTGTACCCCGCCACTCTGCCAAACTCTCGTATAAGTTCTAGCAGTTTCTGTATTGAGTCTCCTGGTTTTTCTATGTATAGGATTATGTCATCTGCATATAGTGAAAGCTTGACTTCTTCGTTTCCTATACGTATGCCTTTGATTTCTTTTTCTTGTCTTATGGCCTCTGCAAGTACCTCTAGGACTATGTTGAATAGCAGTGGTGATAGTGGGCACCCTTGTCTTGTTCCAGATCTCAGTGGGAAGGGTTCTAGCTTTTCTCCATTCAGTATGATACTGGCGTTGGGTTTTTCATAAATTGCTTTAATTATGTTGTGGATTTTCCCATCTATGCCTACTTTGGCTAGAGTTTTTAGCATGAAGAGGTGTTGGATTTTGTCGAAAGCTTTTTCTGCATCTATTGAAACTATTATGTGGTTCTTGTTTTGCAGTTTTTGGATATGGTTTATAACATTTATGGATTTCTGAATGTTGAACCATCCCTGCATTCCAGGGATGAATCCTACTTGATCCGGATGAATGATCTGTCTGATGATTTTTTGAATTCTATTGGCTAGGATTTTGTTGAGAATTTTAGCATCAATGTTCATCAGAGAAATAGGTCTGTAGTTTTCCTTCTCTGATGGTTCTCTATCCGGTTTTGGGATTAAGGTGATGTTGGCTTCATAGAATGAGTTTGGGAGGGTTGCTTCCTCCTCTATTGTTTTGAAGAGCTTGTAGAGGATTGGGGTTAGTTCTGTTCGGAATGTTTTGTAGAATTCTGTAGTGAAGCCGTCTGGGCCTGGGCTTTTTTTCGTTGGGAGATCCTTGATGACTGTTTCAATCTCTACCTCGGTTATGGGTTTATTTAATTCTGCAGTTGCCTCCGGACTGAGTTTTGGTAAATGGTGGGAGTCCAAGAACTTTTCTATTTCTTGGTGGTCCTCAAATTTGTGGGAGTACAGTTCTTTGTAGTAATTTCTAATTATTTTCTTAATGATTGCAGTGTCTGTTGTTATGTTGCCTTTTTCATCTTTAATGCTGTTGATTCTCACTTTCTCTTGTTTTTTTTTGATCAATCGGGCCAGTGGAGTGTCTATTTTGTTTATTTTCTCAAAAAACCAACTTTTTGATTTGTTGATTTTATGTATAGTTTTTTTGATTTCTATTTGGTTTATCTCCTCCCTTGTTTTGATGATTTCTTGCAGCCATAGTGTATGCAAATAACACCAAGATGGAAGAAGATCTAACCAACAGGATACCATTCAAAATAGCAGAGAGAAGTATGAAGTATTTGGGAATAAATCTAACCAAAAGTGTAGGAGACCTATTCGAAGAAAACTACAAACTATTTAAAAAGGAAATTGAACAAAACCTCAAAAGATGGAATAACATCCCGTGCTCCTGGATAGGCAAAATCAATATCATTAAAATGTCTATACTACCACAAGCAATATACATTTTCAACGCAATTCCAATCAAATTGCCCAAAACATTCTTCACGGAACTGGATACAATGATTCAACAGTTCATCTGGAAACACAAAAAACCACGAATAGCTAGAACCATCCTGAAAAATAAGAAATTAGCAGGGGGAATCACAATCCCGGACCTCTGGACATACTATAGAGCAGTGGTAATCAAAACAGCCTGGTACTGGCACAAAGACAGAAAGGAAGATCAATGGAATAGAATAGAAGCACCAAAAGGGAACCCACACAAATACAGCCAATTAATCTTTGACAAAAAGACTAATGACAGCTTAAGCAAGTGGGAAGGACTCTTTAGTAAATGTTGTTGGGACAACTGGCTGATAGCCTGTAGAAACAAAAAGATAGACCCACATCTATCACCATACACTAAGATCCAATCTACATGGATAAAAGACCTAAACCTACATCCAGAAACCTTCAAACTCTTGCAAGAAAATGTAGGAAATACCCTGCAAGACCTAGGAGTAGGTACCGACTTTCTAAGAAGGACACCAAAAGCAATAGCAGTTGAGAACAGAATAAACAAATGGGACCTCATCAAACTAAGAAGCTTCTGTACAGCAAGGGAAACAATCAACAAAGTAAAAAAGCAACCCACAGAGTGGGAGAAGATCTTTGCACACGATATAGGCGATAGGGGGCTAATTTCCAGGATATACAAAGAACTTCAAAACAACCAAAAAACCAAAACAAACAAGCCACTCAAGAAATGGGCAAGGGAAATGGGCAAACATTTCACAAAGGAACAAGTCCAAATGGCAAACAAACATATGAAAAAATGTTCCAGCTCCCTAGCAATAAGGGAAATCCAAATTAAAACATCGATGAGGTACCACCTAACACCAGTAAGATTGGCCCACATAAACAAGAACACCAACGACGCTTGCTGGCGAGGATGTGGGGAAAAGGGAACCCTACTCCACTGCTGGTGGAGCTGCAAATTGGTACAGCCTTTATGGAAATCAGTCTGGAGAACACTCAAACAACTCGGAATCAGCATACCATATGACCCAGCAATAGCACTCCTAGGAATATATCCAAAACACCTGTTTTACGACAAACCAACATGCATCCCTATGTTCATTGCAGCACAATCAGTAATTGCAAAAACATGGAAGCAACCGAAATGCCCATCAGCAGAAGATTGGATAAGAAAGCTTTGGTTCATCTACTCCATGGAATACTACTCAGCTATTAAAAAAAACAAAATGCAGTTCTTTGTGGCTAAATGGGCACAACTGGAAACTATAATGCTAAGGGAAATGAGCGAATCCCAAAAGATTAGATATCACATGTTTGCCTTGATTTAACCTGTAATTTTTTGTTTGGTGGTTTGTTATTTTTTGAACCTGTCATTGATACTGTCTCAACCCAGATGTTTCGAAGAATGGAACTTGCATTATTTTTAACATATTGTTTACCGAATACTATGTCAATTAATTCCATAATGTTGTATAATGATACTGAGGCCTTGTTGGGGCTTTTAACTGACTGGATCTTTACTCTGTTAGACCTATCTTCAGACCATAGAAGGTCTCCCCAAGAGGCCACTGAACTTATCTGGACAATAAGACGCTGAACTTTATGCTAGGCATGTGTTTGCAAGCAATGAATCTCAACTGAACTTGAACTATGGTTATGCAACAAGGTGGAGGAATCCACCATGGGGGGAGGGGTATGGGAGGGGTGGGGGGAATCCCCAGCGCCTATAAAACTGTACTACATAATATAATGTAAGCAACAATAAAAAAAAAAAGAACATGATAAAGAGTGTGCATCTGGTAGATTTATTTTGTGGTAAACATCAGAGACAGGTGAGCTGACAGAACCCAAAAATGGAAAGTGCCATTGTGCTGTCAGGCAGCCAGTGTGCACAACGCACGATGCAGCAGGTGCAGAGCTCTGTGGATGAGAACTGAAAGGCTACTCGTGGGACCAGTGTTGATGTGACTTGCTCAATCTCCTGCTTCACATCACAACACTCAAGACTCAGTATCCTGGGGGGGAAAAAAAGTCTAATTGGCCTTTTGACATCACATGGTTAGTTACTCAAGGAGCAGGATATAGTGGCTGATGGGGAGAAAGACAAGCTGATTGACAGTGTAGGTCTACCAAACAGGACGGGGGGAGGGGCGGTGCACAGAGAGCAAGTATCTGTTACAGGTGGGCACAGACTGTCCTATGTAAGACTTGGACCTGATATCAGGGGTCTGTGCACACCTTCCTTTAGTCATCTGAGAAAGGATAGTTCGAACAGTATGTCGCAGTTACTGAAATTGGTAGCACGAGAAAGAGCTTTAGAAGCATGATGGATTTCAGAAAAGCAAGAAATAAAAGATACTGGGATTGGTTACAGTGGGAAAACACAAATGTCTAGAATGGAGGCTGAAGGAATTGAAAGTGCCACAGAAGTGGGCTAATTTGGTCTTCTGGAAGCAGAAGATATGAGCGAAGATGTGACAAGTACAGGAGACAGCCTAGCTATACTTCCAAAGCAGCAAGGCAGACTCAAGATTCTAGGAGGCCATGCATACCCTGCCCTCTTTATCTCTGTCTCAGCTAGAAAGAGCCCAACCCATCATCCCAGATGCTGCGGGCGGCCTTTTAGCATGCCATACCCAGGATGGGCGTCTCTCGGAACTGGATCTCTTTGCCGGGCTCCAATTCCTCAAACACGATGATCTGGTGAAGAAGAATGTGGGAAGCCCTACGACACAAGGTTCGCCTCCAGAGCAAGGCTGAGTTCAAGGGCTGAAGGCTGGGAGGCAGAACTCTTTGTGCATGGGAGGGGGGAGGTTACCTCATTTCTTCCAGGTTGAAGCCAGGATCCTGGTAGGTAAAGGGTTTCCTGGGGACCAATAGCCCAGTAGCGCCCTAGGTTTTGCCCATTGATGAATACAACTCCCTTATTCCAGCCCTGAACAAGACAAGAAGAGAGGGCTGAGGATCTGTGTTCCAACATTAACAGTCAGGAGGTACACACCTTCTACACTACAGACACATCAAGTTGTAGACACACTCAGACAGGGCAGCTCATTAGCTGAGGCCCAGATGGGAGATGACTGCTAAGCCTCTTGCCATCCCCCTGCCAGGGGTTGATCAATATCCAGGCTGTAGGAAGGAGGGTTCTGATTTGTATCTTACCCTGGGTATCTACATCAAGCAGGGAATTCCCATATATATGAAGTGTTCATTAAAGCACGCAAGGCCACAGCATAACCGGTGTTGCAAACCAGTGTGGTGGCAAATGTGACCTGACATCTCACCGGCAACAGCCCAATCACAGGCCAGATGATGAGGCCATGGTGATGCGGATGTCTCCACATCTGGTCTGATATCTGGTACTAAGCTCTTCATGCAGTGGGTGCTCCACACGTCCCTACTTTTCATGAATCTGTTATATCTGTTCACCCCAAACAAGGCACAGCGTCACAGAGGGTAACAGCAGAGAGTAGGCTAAAGGTATTCTGGAGGTGGTGGGAGGAAAGTGACAAGGAAATATCACTAACCTCAAGTTTAATGTAAGTATCTTTTGGGTTCACACCAACTCTCAAAAAACCAAGGTAGAAGGCAGGTCCCTTAACATTATTTGTGACTGGTCTCCACAACATGGGGAGTTTCCTAAGAGAGAGTCAAACACCAGCAAAACAGTCATTCCTTTCTTTTATAATGTGTGTCACTGACCTCATAGAAAAGATGCTCTGCTGGACCCAGTGTCCCCTCTGTGTAGCATGGGATATGTCCAGCATGCATGATGCCCTGTGTACCCTCTGGATAACATGAGCTAAATCCAGCATGTATGAGGCTCAGTGTCTCATCTGTAGAACAGGAAATATGTCGAGCATGCATGACATCCAGTGTCCCCTTTGTATAGCATGGGGTATACCCAGCATGCATGATGCCCATTGCCCCTCTGTGTAGCATGGGATATTCGCAGCAAGCGTGATTTGAGGATGTATGTGAGAAGGGCACAGCTCACCACTCTTGCCCCAAACAACCATGAAACTTGGAATCATTTCCTTCAATGTTCTAGGTCACCATCTCTCCCATCTGAAAACCAAGGGGATCTATCTGAGTGATCTCTGAGATCCTCCTCTGAATCTGAATACTTGCCACTTTTGCTCACCTACCTGCAGTCAGAAGTCAGACACTCACCTTTGCATAAAGTTATTTTTCATCTCCAGATTGTAGATTGTAAATGCTCTTAATGGATGATTGTCCATATAGACATCCCCAGTTAAACCTGTAAGAACAGTAATATGAAGGGAGCAAGAAGAACAAGAAGTATGCAGGGATGGGCACAATCTGCGGCCAGGACTTGCTCTAAAAGAGGTGCTTTCCCAGCATCTTCTGGCTGAGGGTTTTTGCAACTTGCTACCTTGATTCTTTCCCTTCAAGGGTCCACCTCAGAGTGCTGCTGGATCTTGTACATTAATAACACAGAAGTCAACACAATGACTGCCAGGCATAGTCAGCACAGTTTCAGGATAGTTTGACTCGTAGGAATGTCAAAGCATTGAGCACAGAAGAAGGAAGGCATGTAGAACCCTCCTCAGGAGTGCCGACTCAGGACAGCCTGAAGGCAGTGAGATCCAGGGAAGTCAGAAGCATTTTTATTGTCCAGGTATACCTTAACAGTGTTCTACTATCACACTCTCCCAAGAAAGGAAAGGCAGTGTGCTGGTCCTGGTTTGGTATTTAAAGGACACGCTTGAGGGAAACGCAGCGACTTAATGATGTTATTGTAGACTCTACACATGGGTTCTGAAGCCAAAACCACCTGCTCTGGTGAGAACAGCAGGCATTTGAGGCCTGTAAGTCTCAAGCCCATGTTATATGGATCTCACCTTTTCTCTCCAAACTGATATCCTTCCCAGAAGAAAGTCGGCCTTGATTCTCCACCAGGATCCTCAGAAGATAGGAGTTCTGGTAATCCTGTCCAAGACAGACCATCCAAAGTGGGTCCCATTAGAACACACAGACCTGCTAGGCTGCTGCTGCGTGGGATGCAGGCTGAAACCCCCTAGAGCCCCCACTTCTACTGACTCCCCAGGTTCCTGGGCCTTTCTGAGAGCCACCTCAACATTTCCCCAGAGGCTGCACTGAGATTTCTGAGCACCAACTATTCAAATTGGAAAAGTTCTGCTCCCCCAAACCATGTATAACTGTACCTTAGAGAAAGGTATAGTTCTCCCTCATCTCTGCTGGGCTGCTCTGTGCAGAGAAGCCCAAAGGGAAGGGAACATTAAATGGGCTGTCCTAAAGGGAGTATAAAATGGGGTCAAGCCGGGCTCTCAACTGAACAGAGCCAACAGGTGCCATAACCGCTCATTATTGAACATTTCATTGAGTTATATACTTGTTTTATAATAGTCAGCTTATCAGTAGTATGATCCAGGATTCCAACAAATTTTTCATTCAGAAACACCTACCAAAAAAAGAAAAAAACATTGTTAACCTCGTATAAGGATCAAAAAGCTTCTATACAGCAAAGGAAACAATCAACAAAGTGAACAGGCAACCAATGGAATGGGAGGAAATCTTTGCATACTACACAAGTGATAGGGGATTAATATCTAGGATTTACAAAGAGCTTTGGAAATCCAGGGACAGAGAGAAAAAAAACACTATGAATAAATGGGCAAAGGAAATGAACAGATATTTTTCAAAAGATCAGATTCAAATGGCTAACAGGCGCATGAAAAGATGCTCAGGCTCCCTAGCCATCAAGGAGATACAGATGAAAACCACACTGAGGATACACCTAGCTCCAGTGAGACTGGCCTACCTTTAAAACTCTACTAACAACACATGCTGGCATGAATATGGGGAGAAAAGCACCCTCTTCCACTGCTAGTGGGAGTGCACGTTAGTACAACCACTATGGAAAATAGGTATGGAGAGTGCTTAGAAAACTGCAAATAAACCTGCCATATGCTCCAGCTACCCCACGCCTAGGAATATATTCAATAGAGGTGAAAGCTGTGTAGGAGAACAGGATCTGTAATACTATATTTATAGCAGCACAATCTACAATAGCAATGACATGGAAATAACCCAGATGCCCATCCAAAGAGGAGTGGTTAAAGAAACTGTGGTACACCTACTCTATGGCATATTACTCAGCCATTAAAAAACAATGAGATTATACCATTTGCAGCTAGATGGTCCCAATTAAAGACCATATAGCTCAGTGAAATGGTCAATCCCAAAAGCACAAAAATCGTATCTTCTGTCTGATATAAGGAAACCGTTGTGCAAACTGTAACATCAGTACCCCTTCCATACTGCTTCTGCTGCATCCCATGTGTTTTGATCTTTTTATTTTTATGTTCATTTCTTTCAAATAGTTTCTTTTCTTTTGTTGAATTTTATGCTGGCTCATGGATAGCACAATGCCACCATTTTACCCAAGAGGCTTTTGTGTTTTAATTTTCATTTCTTCATTCATGCACTGGTTATTCAATGGCACATCTTTCGACTCCACACTGCTGTAAATATTTTGCTTTAACTTCATTCCTGTTGTTGATTCTGTTTTACTGCTTTTCATTTAAGGGAATGTATAGTGATGGTGTAATAGAGACTATCACATCCACTTGTGAAGATACAATGCAGTATGCATCTCTACTCCAAATCAAAGATGGACTCCCAATGAAACTGTTAGACATATCTAGACAATAGGATGCTGGACTGTCTGGCATTATTTGTACCAGCAATATCAGCACACAGTTAAATAATAAACTGATGAACTTATGACTGCTTATTAAGAACTATACTATCGTAATAATATGGGGAAAATCAGTTGGGGTGGGAAATTTGGAGAGGGGATAGGGAAATCCCAAACCCTATGAAACTATACCATATAATTCAAAATTTAAAATATAATAAAGCTTAGGAAAGGAAAGGAGAGGAGAGGAAGGAAGGGGAGAGTAAAGGGGAGGGGAAGAAAAGAAAAAGAAAACATCTCTTATGGATAGGAGAAGCCAGAGCTCCACAAAGCCAAGAGGAAGTTTGGAGCAAAGATTACCTTCCTGGAGGCCAGAAACAGACCGTTTACAAATTAAGACTCTATTGAAAACAGTACAATGACAAGAGGCATGGCATGAAATGTGCAGAAGAGCATCTGGTCTTAAAATCTGGGCTGTGGTTCCACTGCTGGGCACGGGCTGGTGGGGAGGTGAAGGGTGCAGTGAACAGGAGTGGAAGGGAAGGCATGAAAGTCACAAGTAGCACAGTTGTTCCAGTGTCTGCCTGTCTTGCCCCACAGGCTCATCGCTATGCTACACAGATTTCCCGGGCTCTTAATTCAGAAAGCTGTTGCCACAATTCCATCTGGTTCTAGGGGTGATCTGAGTGCAGTTCCATTTATTGTCTATGATCTATGTCATTGTCTTGGCCCAGATCCACCCTCTGACTCAAGCTCTTTCTCTGTCTGTCCCCCTCCTTCCCTCTCTTTCTCTTTTTCTGTAATCCTGACAGTCAAATAAACATTGTAATGTAATGTTAAACTGCCACCTGTAACATCAGTATCCCATATGAGTAACAGTTCAAGTCACAGCTGTTTGATTTTCAATGCAGATCCTGCCTGGAAAGTAGTAAATGGTGACCTGAAGGCTTGGGTCCCTGTTATCATTTGGAGGACATAAAATTCCAGGCTCCTGACTTTGGCCTGGTTGCTGTCATTTTCAGTGAACCAGGAGATCTTTGCCTCTCTCTCTCTCTCTCTGCCTTTCAATCAAATAAATTCTTTTTCTTGAAAGTATGAATTTGCTTCTTGTTTGTGTCTTATTTAAGATTACAATTTTCAATGAAATTTGGATAAGAAGCCACAATAAAAATATATATAGGAATGAAAAACTTAAATGTTAATACTCTACAGAATTTTTATTTTAAGTTCATTAGGATCTAACACATTGTTTTTCAATATTTATTTTTTATTTCATTTGCAAGACATATTTACAGAGAGAGAAGAAACAATACAGAGGAAGAGATCCACTAGTTCACTCCCCAAACAGCCACAACAACTAGAGCTGGGGTTATGCAAAATCAGGAGCCGGGGGCTGCTTCTGGGTCTCTCCCATGAGTGCAGGTTGTTTTCCTAGGCACATTAATAGGGAGGCAGATCAGAAATTAAACTGAACTGCTGCCCACATTGGACACCAGCCTCAGGCAGAGGCCTAATATACCATATCATGATGCCATCCCAAGAGTTTCTATAGCCCACAACCTGTAGCATCACTTAATATTTCCCCAGGGGTGCTGGTATTTGATATAACTGTTAAGATGCTGCTTAGGATAACTGCATCCCATATCAGAGTATTTGACTCCTGCTAAAGCACACCCTGAGAGCTGGCAGGTGAAAGCTCAGGTGGTGAGCCATGTGGAAGACCCATGTGCATTTCTGGCTTCAGCCTGGCCAGCCCTGACTTTTGCAGCTCTCTGGGGAGTAAACCAGCCTATGTAAGGTGTCTCTCTGTGTCTTTTTGTCTTTGAAATATATTAAATAAATATATTGTCCTGAGGGATGAGTCACTTAGAAAACATAATGCTGGCTTTTGGGGAAATCGTGGAATTACGCAGAAACTCTCAGAAGGCACTGCAGTAGCTGCAACAGGGCTGAGGACAGACTGCAGTAGATGCACAGAGAAAGATATAGCAAGCCCTGACCATCTGTGGAATCCAAGCGACTGTGCAGGCATCAGGACGGCTGGCCAGTGGTGTCAGAAGACTGTAAATGAGGAAGTGCAGTTACAAGGCTGATGCCTCTGCAGGAAATGATAGCACTGTCACAGAGGATACAGGGCAGAGGATGAGGTGGAGGGATCTGAAATCAAAAGGTCAGGAATCAGGTTTTAAATAGCAACAGTGCAGGCAAAAGATCAGGGCAAGGATGAAGTGACAACAACATGAAAGTTAAAAGAGCTGCTGATCAGCTGTAGGCAATGGCCCCAGTTCCTTGTAGCTAGGCAAGTGTTGCACTGCTCAGAGAAAAGTAGTTCATATCTGGCAGGCATCCTGAACCTGATTAATGCCAAGTGTGTTTGTGTAGTTATACCAGTGTGCCAGCATAGTCACCTATTTTTTTTTTAATAAATGTGGAAAGCAGATGTCAGCACGTCAGTAGACAGGGTATAGAGACTCACCTGCGAGTGTCCGTGGGCCCTGCAGGCAAGGCTGGTATGGCACACTGCCAGAGGACCAGGCTTGGGGATCTGTGGACTCGAGTGGCTGTGGATAGCTCAGAGAAGCAGGTCTGGAGATGTATAGGAGGGAGGACTGCTGCAGGAGTACGTGAGAGGCGAGGAGTGACTTCTGAGAGACCTCCACCAATCTGGCTACCGCACTTGGAGGTAAACAATTGGACTGAGACTGGGTGGTTTAGAGGGGGTAAACTGGAGGACCTTTTAGGGCCAAATCAATACGCCTGTCCATACGTGAGACCTGAGCTGGGATTGTTGATCCCAACTATCACCTACTGGCACAAACAAAAGCCATGGTTGGGGAGCCTGCCTGGCAGGGCTCAACAACAGTACCCACCAGTGAGTGTTGGGACTGGTCCAGGCTATAACACCCACAGGCAACTCAAGAGTTGGGTGTAGGGCTGGCTGGGCAGCAACACCTACCAGCACACACAAAAGCCAACACTTGGGGGCAGACTGCTGAATAAGGGCCTTGCACCCACTGGCACATGTGAGATCTGGGTCTGGGAATGGGCCTGATGGGGGAACTTGGAGAACTCCCCTAGTGGGCCTTCGCTCCTGCTGGTGATCATGTAAGTCAGGGCTGGGTGTTGGTCAAGCCAGACAGGACTGCTTCACTTGTTGACAGGTGTGCGTGTTAGCTCTGTACAGGGTAGACTTTGCAGCACCAGGCCAAACTATAGCATACTGGCATGTGTGGGAACCAGGATGGGGTGTGGGCCATGCCAAGCTAGGCTTGGCTATCACACCTACTGATCAGCATGAAAGCCAGGGATGGGAGCAGGATGGGCAGGGCTAGGCTACAATACCCACCAGCAAAAGTTAGGCCTGGGAAATGGCAAGGCCAAGCCAAGTTATAGCATCTGATGGCAAAGGCCAACCTAGGTGATAGGTTATGCTGAGCTGTGTCGGAGCAATCACTGGCATGCCCAAGAACTGTGTCTGGGAATGAGCTTGGTTGGGGAACTAAGAGGACACCCCTGCTGGGCTGCGATTCCCAGTAGTGAGCATGAGAACTGAAATGGGGGTGGTGAATTGGACTGAACATGGCTGCAGCATCCCTCAGCATGGGTGTGGACTGGGTTTGGCTCCAGTACCTACTGGTGCTCTCATTCCTGGGTACTGATGCTGTTGCATTACTGGGCGAGGTCCTGTCTCCTCTCTCCACTTTCCCTGGGGGTGGGAAGGCGTGGTGGGGGAAGATTGGAGGCAGTTGTCTCATCCACTTTCCCCTATTCCTCGACCATACCACCCTAATTGGTGGTCCACATGGGCATATATCCGTCTCAACTATGTAAACATCATCAAAAATAAACTGAATTTGTTATTTTAAAAAGTACTACTGAATTCCTCTGCATGACACAGGACCAGCTGAACTTTATAAAGAAGGAGTACAAACAGTATTAAGGACACACTGGCAGGCAGGAGGCTGGGAGACAACAGGAACTTCACTTAGGAAGCTAAGGAGTCTGTGTTGGGTTATAATGAATTTGAGAAACCTAAGGACCCTACACGAAGTGAACACAAATGCCCTGTAAATGGCAAGAAAGGTTGCTTTGAAGCTAAGAGAGTGGAGGGCTGAAGGCACAAAAACAGAAATGCAGGTTGAGTATTCTTCACCCAAAATGCTTGAGACCAAAAGCGTTTCGGTTCTGATACTTTGGAATCTTGGAATAATTGCAGAAACTGTAGAAGCTAAACATTCCTCTACAAAAAAAACAGAAATTCAGGGCCTGGTGTTGTAACCTAATGGCTAAAGTCCTTACCTTGCAAGCCCGGAATCCCATATGGGTACCTGTTCTAATCCTGGCCACCATGCTTTCCATCAGATCCCTGCCTGTGGCCTGGAAAAGCAGTAGAGGACAACCCAAAGCCTTGGGACCCTGCAAGTGTGTGAGAGACCCAGAAGAGGTTCCAGGCTCCTGGCTTCGAATCAGCTCAGCTCCTGTTACTGTGGTCACTTGAAGAGTGGATCAGCGGACAGACGATCTTCCTCTCTGTCTCTCTTACTCTCAGTATATCGGATTTTACAATAAAAATAAATAAATATTTTTTTTAAAAACCTGAAATCCAAAACATTTTGGAGACCATTTCAGATTTGGAATTTTCAATTTAGGGATGCTCAATTTGTTCCTGAACCCCTGGGAGAAAATGATGGAGGCCCAAAGTGGAAGAGCAAGAAACTTTATCAACACCTACAGAAAACAGCTCTGAACTTGGAGAAGATGATGGTTTAGCTTTTGCTCTTTTACTTTGAAAGCCATTGAACTTCTCAGATTTCGTTATTTACTATCATTATCTCAGACGGATATTTAAGTTACATGAGAGGGGCCAGCTAAAATATACCATGTAAACATGAGAGACTATCGAGCAATACAACACTACATAAGTTCTTCCCAAGCCTCTTTAACATCATCAGTCTCTCTTTCGCTTTCTCCCTCTCTCCTTCCCTTCCTCCTCCTCTTTCCCTCTTCTTTTCAAATAAGTAAATAAACTTAAAAGCATTATCAGAAATAATGAAATGTGTATTATGTTCAGGCATACTTCACAAAAGAGAATGTTTCCTTGAACAAAAAAAAAAGGGGGGGGAGTCTTTTCTTTTGTAATTCAGTCTATATGAAATATGAAATATCCAGGAAGGCAAATCCATACAGATGGGAAGTTAATTAGGGCTTACCAAGAACTAGGAGATGGTAGAATTGAGATTTGACTTCTAATCGGAATAGTCTTTCTCTGAGGATAATGAAATGTTTTCAAATTAGGTAACAGTGATGGCTGTAACACTCAGTGAATGTTTGGAAAACACCGAATTACAAAACAGAGTGCACCACTGGCTCCCATGAAGCAGGTGCCTCTCCAGAGTATTTCTGTACCCTAGATGGACAGCACAGCACAAGTATGAAGACAGCTACGTTTGAAGCTCAAGAAGATATATCACTTAGACATTCACTTCAGCAACACAGCCAAGTGACAACTGACACTGAGCCTTACTAATTGGCCCTTACCTGGCCCCGATCTTGAACGTGACCCCTGGAATCCAGGTGGTTTGCAGACAACACAGTAGTCTCATAAAGTGTGTACCCAAAGGCCTGGCCACTGTTGCCATTCACGGGCAGCATCTCCATGGAAATGGGCTTCATTGACCTGGTTGGCTGTGTCAGGGACAGAAGTAAGCAAAGGCTGAAGGCTCAGGCTGCATGGAAACCCTCAGAATACCCACTTGAAAAGGATGACCCATGAGTCCTGCTAAAAGGAGCATGAAAAATAAATATGCAATGGGAAACACACTTGAATTTTACCACATAAATTGCCTTTTTTGGTTTACAATCCAACCCAATACTTCTCTGTGCTGACCAGTGAATTTTGGTACATAGATGGTACAGCTGACGTCAAAAAAAAGAGAATGGTGAGCGGGGGAAATCCAAGCACCTATAAAACTGTATCACATAATACAATGTTATTAACAATTAAAAAAAATAAAGATTAAAAAAAAGAGAGAGAATGATGTACTGGCCTGGCTGAATACATACAAGAGTCTGTCACGGCAATCCCAACCCAGCTATGTCATGTCTTCTCCATCCTTGGCCTTTTCTATTGTTCCTCTTCAGAACACCTGAGAGAGTAGTTCTGGCTTTGGTCATATTAGCTATGGTCATTCATAGACCCTGTGATCCAGTCCTGATCCAATGTACTCCAGGTCTGCCTCTTCATCTCTGCTGTATCTTCACCTAAAAACATTCATCGACACTTCTGCTGCTGTATCTCATAAACTGTCTAAACGACAACACTCTACACCCCACTCTTTTTCCTTTAGGATAAGCAACATTACTCCTACAGACAGGTAGAAAGTGTAGGAGGTATCTTGTCCCTCCCCCTCCACGTCCCATGTCCACCACTCATTACCTTCTTTATATATGTCACTGGTGCTTCTTTGTTCCTACAACCTAAACTCACTGGGCATCTGTGTGGTTCCGTCACTCTGGCCTGGCCCCACACTACAGAGCCACTAAGGATGGCAAAGTTGTCATCTGAGTCAGCACTGCTCAAAAACAGTAACCTAATCTCCAGGAAAGTGTCCACATTTTTTAGCATGAAAGCGTGGCCTTTGAAACTTTTTTTTTTAAGTGAAAAAAAAAAAAATTGGTAATTCTGGGTGAGCAGAGCCATGCAGTCTGAAAATCCTGGGGAACCAAAACATAAAGACATCAAAAGTTATAGGCATGTAGGGGAACACACCAGCCAACTTGCAGGGGCTCCTGCTGGTCTAAGTAGAAACAACTTGAACGAGAAAAAGAGACTGCAGTGGGGAGGTGACAACAGTAAAGACACTAATCATTGATGAGTTGATAATCACATGAAAGCAAAAACAGTTCATTGACTACCTTTGGGAGATACCAGCAAGTAATTCTATTATCCTGATAAAAGAAAATATTTAAACTTGCTTAAGGATAATAAGATAATTTGCAAAGGGAAGTTTTTCCTGATATAAGAATCAAGATAAATTTAAAAATCAATAATATGGTTACGGTGATACAAATTTTCAAAGGCTTTATTGAGATACTGGTTATAGGCAATGTCGATGGCTATTGAAACCAGTTGGGTAAAAGCTGGTAGGGAAATTGTCAATGAACAAGTTAGTCATAAATAATCTGAACCCACTGATCAATTACAAAGGCAGAAACAGAAGCCACATTGTGGCACAATCAATTAAGCTGCTGCCTACAAAACCAGCATCCCATCCAAGCACCACTTGGAAGTCCCAGCTGCACACTTCTGAGCTAGATCCATGATAATCCTCTTCAGAAAGTGACAAAAGATAGCTGAAGTGTTTTGGTCTCTTCCAACCACATAGGGAATCTAGATGGAGTTTCTGTATCCTGGCCTCAGCCTGGCCCAGCCCTGGAGATCTTGTAGTTTGGACCACTTGTGAAGTGAACCAGTGGAAAGAAAAACTCATTCTCCTTCTGTCTCTCTCTCTCTGTAACTGTGCCTTTCAAATAAAAATAAATATAATTTATTTATAATAAATACACTTGCAAACAGATAAACAACAAACCTATCCACCTATCTATCTATTTATTTATATAAATTGAACAATTTCCATGCATTTTACAACAGAGAATCAGGAGCATGTTGATACGTCCCATCTAACACTACTTCCTGCCTGCCTTCCCCACTCACAATCCTCATCCTTTAACTCTTTGATTTTCTAATTTTATAACAGCATACTTTCATTTCACTTCAAAATTAGCTCAACACTTCATTAGGTAAAGATATCAATACATAGCAAGTAGAAAATTTTAAAAACCTATTCTTCCTTAGGAGTATAAGCCAAAACTGTAAACACTAATTGCCTCTTGCTTTATTTATACTCTGCTTACTAGTTACCCCAGTTCAGGTAACACACTAAGCGTAATGGTTTCCAATTGCATTCGTTTCATTGCAAAAGACAAGACTGAGATCTTTTTATGACTGAGGAGTATTCCATAATGTATATAGATTACATTTTCTTTGTCCAGTCTTCCATCAATGGTCAACTGGCTAGGTCTCTCTTTTAGCTATTTGGAATTTAGCTGCCATAAACATGGGAATACAGATAGTTCTCTCACATGCTGACTTCATTTCATTTGGATAATTCCCAGGAGTCAAATCACTGGGTAATATGCTAGATCTATTTTCAGATTTCTGAGGGATCTCGATATTGTCTTCCATAATGGTCACACTACAATGGATTACAGTACTGTTTTTCCCACACCCTCATCAGCATTTATTGGTTTTTGATTTTCAGATGACAGTCTTTCTAACTGGGATGAGTGAAACCTCACAATGATTTCTACATTCATTTCTCTGATAGAAAGTGAACCTAAAAGTTTATATATATATATATATCTTGGTCAGTTAAATTCCATCCTTCTTAAAATGCCTGTTCACAGTCAAAACCAAAATAAACAAATGGGACTACATCAAACTAAAAATCTTCTGTACAGCAAAGGAAATGATCAACAAAGCAAAGAGGCAATCAACAGAATGGGATAAAATCTTCACACACTACACAACAGATAGGGGACTGAAATTCAGGACTTACAAGGAGCTGAATCTCAACAACAGCAAACAACCCCGTTAAGAAGTGGGTGAAGGAAATGAGCAGGAATGCTTCGAAAGAAAAATTCAGATAGCTAAGAGACATAACAAAAAATACTCAGGCTCTGTAACTATCAGAGACATGCAAATAAAAACCACATTGAGGTTCCACTTAACTCCAGTGAGAATGGCTACATACAGAAATTATCCAACAACACCTGCTGGTGAGGATGTAAAGAACAAAGCTACTCTACCGCACTAATTGGAACGGAGACTAATGCACACACTATGGAAGTCAGGATGGAAAATGCTCAGACAACTGAAAATTGATCAGCCACATTACTCAGCTATCCCATTCCTGGGGATATATCCAAGGGAAATGAAATCTGCATATGAGAAAGGGACGTGTAATTCTATATTTACAGCAGCACAATCTGCAATAGTGATGATATGAAAACAACCCAGATGCCCACCAAAAGAAGAATGGAAGAAGAAGTTGTAGCACATATCCATGGAATACTACTCAGCCATTAAAAAGAATGAAATTTGACCATTTGCAACAAAATGGTCGCAACAGAAGACCATTACACATAGTGAAATAAACCAGTATCAAAAGAACAAATACCACATTTTCTCTCTGATAAAAGATACAAGGCAATCTTCATGCAAAATGAAAGACTAATAGGTATATAGGTAAATAATATATACATATATTCTCCTAAACAAACTGTATAATGGAGACTAGAGAACCGGGAAATAATGTACAGTATACATCTCTGTCCCTGAATAAGAAGGATGCCTGATGAAACTGCCAAACACACACCTTGACAATTGATACTAGATTTTCTTCCGTCACCTATACATACAATATTATGATACATGTAAATGGCAGAGGATTTGAAATGTGACTGCAGCTGAAGAACTACATACATAATATGAGGAAAATGGAGGTGGGTGGCATGTGGAAGGAGGAAATAGATTGGGGAGGTGGGAGATCTACAGCTACAAAACTCAACAATGAAAAACAGTAATAAAAATAACTGTAAAATGAGTACAGAGGATTTCCACTTACGTCTTCGAGTCAGTCTCAAAATGTTTGTTATACAATTTATGAAAATATATTTGCTAATAAATCCAAATATATTGTCTTTTTATAGAATCTAAGAAGTGAATAGTATTTTGTTTACATTTTTAAAGATTTGTCTCATTTATACTTACCTAACTTATGTTTAGGTATAACCATGAAAGTAATTTGCAATCCAATATTTGTAGCAGCACAGTCCACAACAGTGAAGACATGGGAACAACCCAGATGGCCGTCGACAGACGAATGGATAAAGAAATTGTGGTGCATCTCCTCCATGGAACAGTACTCAGCCATTAAAAAGAATAGGTTCCTATCATTTGCAACACAATGGCCCCATGTAGAGACCATTCTGCTCAGTGAAGCAAATCAATCCCAAAAGAAGAAATATCATATGTTCTCTCTGATATAAGGGAACATTCATGCAAAATACAAAACAAATAGATGCATAGGCAAGCAATTATATACATATATTCCTGTAGGCGAATCATATAATAAAGACTAGCATACTGGGGAATGAAGATACATTGCAGTATGCGTTTCTACTCCCAAGTAAAAGGAAAAATCCAAGAAAAACAGTTAAATATACCTTGGCAATATGATACTAGATGTTCTATCTTTGTCTATGTTTAAAATTCTATTACGTACTTAAATAGCAGAATGTTCAACTTGTAACTGTCACTAAAGGATTATACTATTGTAATAATGTGGAAGAAAATGGCGAGGGGAAAGTAAGGAAGTAGGGGGGGAGGTCAAGGGGAAATAACATCAATACCAAAAAATGTATCTTTTTAAAACACAAAATAAGTTTAAAAGGAAAAATGGCTGCTCATGTATTTTGCTCATTTCAAAACTATACTGTTGGGCCCGGCGCGGTGGCGCAAGTGGTTAAAGGTCCTCGCCTTGCACGCCCAGGATCCCATATGGTCGCCGGTTCTAATCCCGGTCAGCCCCGCTTCCCTTCCAGCTCCCTGCCTGTGGCCTGGGAAAGCAGTCGAGGACAGCCCAAAGCTTTGGGACCCTGCACCCACGTGGGAGACCCGGAAGAGGCTCCTGGCTTCGGATCGGCATAGTATCGACCCGTTGCGCTCACTTGGGGAGTGAATCATCGGACGGAAGATCTTCCTCTCTGTCTCTCCTCTCTGTATATCCGCCTTTCCAATGAAAAAAATAATAAAAATAAATCTTAAAAAAAAAAAAACTATATTGTTTTGTTGCTGAGGATTCTGAACTACTTATAGATTCTGGATATTAATCCTCTATCAGTTGTAGTTTACATTTTTTTTTCATTTGTTTTTTGCCTTTTTTCTGCTAACAGCATCCTTTTCAGAACAGAAACTTCTTAGCTTGCTGTAAGCCACTTGTTTATTTTTGCTTTAACTGCCTATGCTCTGTGGTCTTTTCCAAGCCTTTGCCTACACCTGTGTTTTGAAGAGACCCCCTCATGTTTTCCTCATGTAATTTAATGGTATCAGGCCATACACTAAGATCCATCATTCATTTAGAGTTAATTTTGGGGACCCGGTGGCATGGCCAAACGGCTAAAAGTCCTCGCCTTGAATGTGCCAGGATCCCATATGGATGCCGGTTCTAATCCCGGCAGCTCCACTTCCCATCCAGCTCCCTGCTTGTGGCCTGGGAAAGCAGTCAAGGACAGCCCAAAGCTTTGGGACCCTGCACCCACATGGGAGACCCGGAAGAGGTTGCTGGTTCCCGGCTTCGGATCAGTGCAGCACTGGCCGTTGTTGTGGTCACTTGAGGAGTGAATCATTGGATGGAAGATCTTCCTCTCTGTCTCTCCTCCTCTTGGTATATCTGACTTTGCAAAATAAATAAATAAATCTTTCAAACAAAAAGAGTAGGGTGAGGAGAGCAGGGATGACACAGAATAGGCATGTACTGATGAAGTGGACATTCTGCACCTGGGAATTCACTACTTCCTCCAATTCCCAAATTCCACAGGAAAATATTAAGCACCGCAAAGGCATCCAATATGAAGTTCCAGCTTTATTTCCAACAATTTCCACAAAGATCTTGTCCTCAAATCTGATCTGTAGTTCCCCAGGAACGCAGCTGCTCCATGACTTTACCCACAGAGCACAGTGTCAGACTCTTTGACTGTCCCTGCTCATACAGCTGCCAGCCCATCAACTCCCATCCACGCTTGCCATTTCAAAATAAACTCAACCAGAATATTACGAGGGGCCTGGTGGTCATCCAGCCTTCTGATCGCATCTCTACAATAACCAGAGCTAAGTGCTAAGGAACAGACACTCACTGTTTAACTCACGTGCAATCCTATGAAGTAGGGACAATTGCTAGTCAGGGTATGTGGGGCCTCACAGCTGATAAACACTGGAACAAAAACTTGAGGTCCCAATGGTCCAAGTCCAGAGCTTGTGTGTATCGACACAGTATGGAGTGCCCCCAACAGGACAGTCCTGGAGGACTGCCTCAGTCCTCCACCCCAACACCCAGCACATGAAATCCTCTAACTCCACTTCAATCAACTTTCTCACTCATTAACCTGGAAGCTGCTTAAAATGTGATCTTGAAAATACAGTTCTCAAAACATTAGTAGGTGTTAAACGATGCATCACTAAGGATGAAGGGTTTTTTTTCTAGACCAATAGTTTTCAAACTGCATGCCTGGGAAGTCTGAGGGAAGTTTGGAAGTGAAATGGCCACCTAGAAAGGGATGGCTGAGCCTGAAGGAGGATAAAATTATATAAGCACAGAACAAGACGCTGACTCACCCAATTCACGTTTCACACACTGCATGCCACACTCAGTTTGGGACTCCTCCACTTAAAAGTTTGAAAACCATAACCCTAGCTCATTTTTTCATTGTCATCAGATTTAAAAGGCAAGGGGTTGTTATTAGGTTCCTGTAATGTCTATGTTATTGCTCAAAAGTTAATATTCTAATCTGAATTCTTCTTCTGAATTTCCTATTCTGAACTGCGAAACTGGAAGAAACCAAAAATCCAAAGGACTGCTTTGTGCCTCTCCCTTCCCAACATCATATATTCCATGTCTTCCGAGCTAAGATTTGGTCTTCTCACCTTTTTATATGAAGGCTAACCCATGTCTCTATGCTTGAGAAAGGCTCACCTGTTCCAGATAGGGCAGGATATCCCACAGTGACACGAAGTGGAATGATGTCAATGACCTGTATAGCAGCTTCCGCTTACGTTCTAGTTTGTTGGTGTTGGGGAACACTGCAATGAAAAACAAGCGACTGGGCCATTGCACAAACCTCTCCCAATCACCTACAGGAACAACAGAAGCCCAACTCTCTCTAGAAATAAGGACTACAGGCATGTTCTGTAATTACAGGAAGTTATTCAGCAGGCAGTGACTGATTGAGGGTACCCACATACCCTTTCCCTAGGGTGCCCTACTTGGAGGAGGGAACATATCAAACCCCTGATAGACCATTCATCGGTCCCAGCTGCTCATCAGAATCTTCTAAAGGTTAGTGGGCTTGACACCACCCCTTCCATCCCACCACCACCAAGGCAAGCTAATCTAACAGTTCTGGCAAGGGCTTCACACCTTCGCTTTTTAAAAGTTTCGTGAACAATTAGAATGCATGGCCAAGACTAAATAACTTGGCCTTTAGTGTTGACGACCTGGGAAGCAGATCCTGCATTTGTGCAAGTTTGAATTTCTAGTACCTCATGATAAAATAGACGGGAGCAAGCTAGATGTATTCCAAAATGAAGCGCTCTACCCACTCCCTCCCTGCTTCACAGGACAGAAACCCTTTGAGAAACTGAGTTGTCATTCATATTGAAGTGTTGCTAAGTACCTGTTACAGAGCTAAAAAAGTCTTGAAACACAGTGTACTCAGGTGTGTACTCCCCACCTTCTCTCAGCAGAGACCCGTAGTCTGAAAAATACAGAGACAATTATCATTTTACCCAGGAAAAACCTACTTCCGCTTCTTCCATAAAGAAAAAAAATGAGAATTTAGTAGCAAAATTATATTTAATTCAGCAGCTTGGGGAGAAGAAGCTTAGGTATTTAAGCAAGAGAATATCACATGCCAGTTATTCTAACCAAGGATGGTCTGCTTTTAACAGCAGACAGTTAGCACCACACCATGGGTCTATAAAACACCCAGCTGAAAATCAAGGCCCTCTGCTTGAAGGTCTTTATTTCACTTTCAGCTTCCCATCTGCTCTCTGAGTAGATCTGTGGACTTCAAGAAGACACACATATACACACACTGCTCCTATCAGGAAAGTCAAAGTGGTTCTGCAGAGAGCTTCAAGGACCAAGGAGCTGCATGGTTGGTAGACAAGACTAAACTGTCGCTTTTTGACTTGGTCCTTACAAGATGGCTTCTACAAGGAAGATGAGCAAGGTCTACCCTTCCATCAACACAGTGATGACCTGAGTCCACCATCAACACGCACCCTCTTGGAAGAGATGGGACTCAAGATCTGCACATTGATACCAGACTCAACAAAGCATCTGGGCCAAAGGAATAAGGGATATACTGTTTCACAGCTGCATGACATTGGTCAGAAACATGCAGAACATGAAGACTCATCAAATAATCTCTACAGTGCAGTTAGCTATGTACCAGTCACCACTTCCAAAATCTGCCTTGTGGCTGAGAACTGATAAGCTGCAAAACTGACTTTTTCTGGTTTATTTTTTTAGCTGCAACGTAATGCGCGTTTCCTAAAGTAGTATCTGATGATGCTATCACTTGGGAAACTTTCCCTAAATAAAGATGCCAGAGTTTTAATCACTCCCCAGAGCCTGATTATTTTGGAAAGAGAGGATCTAATGTGCTTGGAAAAAAAAAATGGTTTGAGTTAATGTTAACAGTTTTTCCAAAAAAAAAAAAAAAAAAGAAGAAGAAGAAGAAGAAGAAAAAGAAAGAACATAGAGTTCAATTGCCATTGGCCTCTTAGCACATTTTAATAAACAACTGTGGAGAGTAAAGGGCACCGATGGGAAGATAGAGTGGGAATTATCACTGTGCTCCTAAGTCTGTATATGTGAAACACTTGAAATGTGTGTACCTTATATAAAGAAAATAACTTTAAAAAATAAAATAAGTGGTCACCAGTGTTATAATGACAACCAATGGAGGAAAAATATTTGTTATTTATCTTGTGTGCATTTTAATTTTAAGTAAAGTTACACTATGTACATCACACAAAAAATAAACACCTTTGTAATCAATAGCGCTTAGAGTTGCAAAAACAATACAATAGTGTAAATAAGTACGATAGTATAATTAAAAATAAAAAGGTTAAACTGCCACCCTTCCTGCTTGCAAAGTCTAGGTTCTAGCAGTAGGAAAACTCCAATGTTGTCAAAAACAGACATCAACCAGCAAACCCCAGCACATGTTAAAGGCATAAGAAACAAATCATTCTGAAGATAGGCTCCTTAGAGGCCTACCCTAATGACCTCCGGACACCAGTGAGAAGGTGGCCCAAACTGAGACAGTTCCAGAGAACATGCACTTGCCATAACTGGTGATCACAGGGGAGTACTGATCCAAAATCTTAGCTCCAGCCATGAATCCAAAGTTGGTGCCACCATGGAACATATGGAAGTTGAGGGAGAAGTTGAAACTGAACATTTCACGCACATCCTTCATCAGCACTGTAGATCAGAAGCAGAAAAAGAAATGGAGGAAAGAATCAGTATTTGAAAGAATTAATAGGTCTTTGTGTATTCCCAAATGTTCTACAACTCAAAATACTCAGGATCTCCAAACATGAAGATCAGTCAGAACTGACTGGCAAGGATTGCTGGGGTTTTCCCCTGCTCCAGTTTTATAACTCAAAGGTATGTACTACTTTATCTGTTTTTTTTATTTTCAGGAAGATATTACTTTCCATAGAACAAACTGTGTATGAAACATTTGTTTGTGCCTCATACTAATTTCTGACAGTGGTTGATCTGAAATTATTGCATCAGGAATATTTTTCTTCCAACTCCATTTGAAAGATC
Organism: Ochotona curzoniae; assembly: GCF_017591425.1. Classification (NCBI taxonomy): domain Eukaryota; kingdom Metazoa; phylum Chordata; class Mammalia; order Lagomorpha; family Ochotonidae; genus Ochotona; species Ochotona curzoniae. The sequence goes on from NW_024466580.1 coordinate 131,926, forward strand.
ATCAACAATTTTCCAGGGTGACCTCCACTCAACACAATTCTATTTCATTTTCATATTTGTTCAAAATACCTTAAGAAACTCACCAATGGAAACCCTGCTAAAATTTATAATTCAATTACAATGACCTCTGAGGTGCTTGTTTGTGCTGTCACTTCCCTGCAAGTAAGTATGAGTCTCTGAGTTATCTACTTAACCACTTGGTGCTCATAAATGTGTCAGATTTAGACCCACTGCCCCTAAAGATATCATGTCCAATAAGGAGCACAAACATCAACCCAGTGCTATCTCGTCTGGGTGTTTCCTCAAGAAAGGGACAAGGGAGCACTTGCCTTGTGGATCAGAAGTTTGACGGAGGCGTCCCCACACGTCAGCAGATGCTGCTGTGTATACTGTCATCAATATAGGACTAGAACCCTGAAGAGATGAAGTGTAAGTGAGAAAGTTCAGAAGCCCTGCATTGCATAGAAGGGAATCATAAAGTCCAGAGCTCAGAGGTCACTTCTCCTCTAAGAGAATCCTCTCTGCTCACAAACCCTGAGATCTACTCTCCCCATTTTTACAGTATCATTATGTCTCATGTGGTTTTGCTAGTCCTTTTGTCCAAGCTTTGTAGATCAGCTGTCATTTCAATATGGTCCATCATTGACTTGCGCAAGCAGATCAGAAGTCTCAGAAGAAAGTATCTGATGCAGAGGATGGATTAAAAATGTTCAGCAAATGAACACACAAAATACTGAATCCTATTAAATGTGAATTCCCAGGACCCTAAATCCCCATACACGTTCTTCTGTCCACCTTGCCAGGATCTAGAGGATCTTCTAGTCACTTCCTCCTTCTAGTCCAATATGATTTGCTATTTGGCCTATTTAGATTAACAAAGAAAAAGGGGGGAAAATACCCTAAAATATAGAGATGGAAAAGAAGACATTATAACTGACACCACTGAAATGCAAAGGATTGTAAAAAGCTAAAAACAATATGCAAATAAACATTTTGAGGAAACGGATAAATTTCATGTAACCAATGAAAATTAAATGAAGAAAATACAATCTAAATAGACATATATGAAACCAAGAGCTTGAAGCAATAGTTAAAGGTCTTCCATCAAGGAAGCTCCTGGTAGCTTTACTACTGAATTCCACAAAATAATCCAAGGAGCGAATAACTGAAAATCTCTTCAAACTACTCTGAAATGTTGAATAAGATAGAAACCCATAAACATCTTTTTGTGAGGCCAACCAAAGACATGACACAAAATGCACAGACTACATCCTAAATGAACATGATGAAACAATACATAATAAGATATGAGCAAACAGAATACAAAACTACATGAAAAATGTTATGCATTATCATTAAGTAAGATTTATCCCATAAACCCAAGAGTGGTTTTATACTTGCAATTAATAAATATAAAGCACAATAGAATGAAGAATATTCTTTGGTCATCTCAGTGTGTGGAGAGAAAGTACTTGAAAAGATTCAATATCCACTCATAATCAAAAAAAAAACCTCTACAGACTAGGTAGGGAAGGAACATTATACAAAATTACAGAAGTTATATCTAACAAACAAGCAGTAAACATCATACTGAAATGGGGAAAACTGAAATCATCTCCCTCATATCTGGAACAAGACAAATACATCCACTTTAACCATTCTTATTCAATTTAGTACTGGAAGTTTTAGCAAGAATAATTCAGGGGAAGACAGAAATTAAGGGCATGATATTTGAAAAGAGAAAGCAAATTATCCATGTTGCACCTGACATGGTGTTTTACATAGAAAAATCCCACAGCCTATCAAGTAGCTGTGAACTGATAAATTCAATAAACTTGCAGCCTACAAAATATATAGATTCATTAGTGGCTTTCTGAATGCTAATGAGGAGCTCACAGAAACAAAAATCAAGAAATCTCTTCGGGCCCAGTGCAACAGCGTAATGGTTAAGGTCCCCGCTTTGAACACACCAGGATCCCATATGGGTGCCGGTTCTAATCCCAGCAGCTCCACTTCCCATCCAGCTCCCTGCTTGTGGCCTAGCAAAGCAGTCGAGGATGGCCCAAAGCCTTGGGACCCTGCACCCACGTGGGAGACCTGGAAAGAAGTTCCTGGCTCCTGGCTTTGGATCAGCACAGCACCAGCCGTTGTTGCGGCCACTTGGGGAGTGAATCATTGGACAGAAGATCTTCCTCTCTGTCTCTCCTCCTTTCTGTATATCTGCCTTTCCAATAAAAATAAATAAATCTTAAAAAATAATCTCATTTACAATAGCCATAAAAACATAAAATATTTAGGAATAAATTTAACCAAATAATTGAAAGATATCTGTGATAGAAATTAGCAAATATTGATGAAATAAATCACTATGAGTACATAGTGGAAAGACAGTCCTTGTACATGGATCATAAGAATATAATTTGAATGTCTACATGATCTAAAGCAAGCTATAAAATCAATGCAATCCCTACAAAAATACCAATGACATTCTTCACAAAAATTTTATGATTACTTCAGAAAAAGCAACTATAAAATTAATTTTAGAAAATTACAAAATACCCAGAGTAGCCAAAGCAATGCTGAACAAGAAAATCAAGCTAGAGGCATCACAGTATCTGACTTTAAACCATATTATAAGCCTATCATGATTAAAATGGGATAACATTGTCATAAAAACCAATACATATGTCAATGGAACAGAATGGAGAGCCAAGAAATTGATCCAGATATTTTTTCTTGGAAAAAAAATGCTTAGATCACTTTAGACAAAAGTGTTTAGACTAGGCAGCTGAGTAAGGATAATCTCTTCAACAAGAAGTGTAAGCATAAGATGGGTATATATATGTCAAAGAAAGAAATCCAATCCTTACTTCTCACCATAAACAAAAATCTATTCAAGATGGATCAAAGACCTAAATTTAAGACCCAAGGCTACAAAGTAGCTGGAAGGAAATACAGAGCAAACACTCTAAGGCATTGGTGAAGTGATGGTACACAATCAGCAAATGAGACTGTATCAAACAGAAGCTTCTGCATAACCAAGGAAATGACTAACAGAGTGACAGTCAACAGAATGAGAAAAAATATTTACAAACCAGCTATCCAACAAAAGATCAATATGTAGAATATGCCAGCAACTTAAAAACTTTAATAACATATAAAATCGGGGCCCGGCGCGGTGGCGCAAGTGGTTAAGTCCTCGCCTTGCACGCCCGGGATCCCATATGGGCGCCGGTTCTAATCCTGGCAGCCCCGCTTCCCTTCCAGCTCCCTGCCTGTGGCCTGGGAAAGCAGTCGAGGACGGCCCAAAAGCTTTGGGACCCTGCACCCGCGTGGGAGACCCGGAAGAGGCTCCTGGCTTCGGATCGGCATAGTATCGGCCCGTTGCGGCTCACTTGGGGAGTGAATCATCGGATGGAAGATCTTCCTCTCTGTCTCTCCTCTCTGTATATCCGCCTTTCCAATGAAAAATAATAAAAAAATAAATCTTTAATAACATATAAAATAATAAATCTAGTTGTGAAATGTGCAGAGAACTTCAATAGGCACGTCTCAGGAGGAAAAATATCAGTGGCAAACAAGTATATGAAAAATTGCTCAACCTCACTAGCCATCAGGGAAATGCAAATCAAGATCATGATGAAATTGTACCTCACCCTTATCAGAATGGCTAAAATCAAAAGTAAGTGAGTAACAAATGCGGAGGATATGGAGAAGCAAAGGGAAACACTATCACACTGCTATCGCCACTGTAGCAAACAGTGCAGAGATTTCTTCAAAAATTATAAATAGACTTGTCATATGGTACAGCAATCCGACTACTGGGTTTATGTCCAAAAGACTTGAACACAATAAATCAAAGAGATAGCCACAACACCATATTGATAGCAACATAGTTCACAATAGCTAAAATTTGAAATCAACCAAGGTATTCAGCAGGAGGTGAATTTATAAAGAAAATGTGGTATATATATATACAATGGAGTGAAATTCTACCATTTTCACCAAAATGGATGCAACTTAAGGAGACCATGTTGAAATAAATAAGCCAGACCCAGGGAGATAAATACCACATGTTCTATTTTGTATGTGGAAGCCAAATTTTGAAAGACGAAAGATAAAGGAATTAATGTCTGTGTGTATCACTATTGCTGCAAATGCTGCTTTGAAAAGTTTTGTTGTGTACCTACATCAGGTCAATGACTAACTCTGTCATACTACAGGGGCCAGCATGGTGGCTCAAGGGCTAATACTCCACCTGGTGTACCAGCACTCCATCTGGGCATTGATTCTGGTCCCAGTTGTTCCACTGCCAAACCCAGCTCCCACTTTATGAGCTAGGAAAGTAGCAGAGAATGGCACAAGCCATCTGCACCCATGTGACCCAGGCTCTCAGCTTTGGATTGGCTCAACTCCAACCATTGCAACCATTTGGGGAGTGAACCAGCAGATGGAAGATCTTTCTGTGTATTTGTCTCTCCTTCTCTCTGTAACTCTGCCTCTAAAATAAAAATAGGGGATTTTTTTTAAAAAAATAGAATATTGTACTACAACAGTTTTAATTGTCTGTGATTACTTTAGGAGTTATATGTTTCCATTCAATTGTTGCTCATAGCTATTGTCTCTATTTTCACTGAAGCTTTTCTCCTTGGTAAACTTACTATTAGGTGAAATATTGACCCTTTTTACTGTAATGTAAATTCAAAATGTTATCTCAGAAACAAAAAAGATGATAAAGAGGGCAAAAGGAGGGTTGAAAGACAGGAGACAGCATTACATTATTGTTAGAATTGTATCTACACGCCACACTGAATCTATTAAAATTTTAAATTTTAAAAATGAAAACAAGAATAAAATTTTTAAAACCCAAATGTTCAAATGTGTAGATAAACAATGGTGTCATTTTTGTCAATAAGACCCAGCTTTTCAAGGCTGGCAATGTGGCACAGTGCGTACAGCTGCTGCCTGCAAAGCCAGTGTTCCATATCAGCAGCACTTAGAGTCCCAGCTGCTCAATTTCTGATCCATCCTCTTGGTAATGATCCTGGGAAAGCAGAGGAAGACGGTCCGAGTACTCGGGCTCCTGCAACCACATGGGTGACCTGGAAGAAGTTCCTGGCTCCTGCTTCAGAGAAGCCCAGCTCTGGCTGGTACAGCCATTTGGGAAGTGAACCAATGGATGGAATCCCTCTATATACCTTCTCCTTTCTCTCTCTCTCTCTCTTTCTCTCTCTCTCTCTCTCTCTCTCTCTCTCTCTCTCTCTCTCTCTCTCTCTTTCTCTCTCTCTCTCTCTCTCTCTCTCTTTCCTTCCTGCAAGTGGAAGTGTTACAGAGTTGATTTGGATGGAACATGCAATCTAGTAACTTCCAAAGTCTCTTCCACATAAAGCACAGTCAATCAGGATGGCTTCTTCTCTGCCTGTGGCTTTTGAGCTTTGCCACTTTTTGCTCTTTTTTTGCCACTTTTTCTGCTTTTTCTTCAAGTTTGTCACAAAAGTTGCAGAATTAATTCCAGCCTCCTGAGATCCAGATGACTTCACCACTTTCAGGCACTCTGTCTTGTTGGGAAACTACCAATCAGGACAGGGTTCCTACGTGCAGTGAACAGGCCTAGGTGCAACTTCCACAGGCACCGAGCAACATGTCTGTTTGCCGGTACATTTCTGCAATCTATGCACACTCCTGCTCATGACCGTCAGTGAAATAGTGCCCACTCCTCTTCAGTTGTGAAACCTCACACTTCTGTACTAGTCCCAATTCCTCTCCTCCTTAACACTATGCCCTCAACCTTGGCCCATTTTGAAGATTTTGTCTCATGAAAAACACAGACAAAATAAAGGCTCGAAAGCTTTGTTTTTTCCCTCTATTCAGTTATTATACATTTGTCCTAAGTATTATATTTCCTCAGGATTCTTGTTGTCAAGTAGAAGAAAATAGACTCCCTCATAAGGTAGGCTTTGGCCAGATATTATGGACACGTGAACTTAACTTGATCCTAAAATTACATAGAATGGGTAGTTAAAGGGCACAACAGATCCAGGTTTTAACCGAACTAGTCACTGTTGTGAATTTTTCATCAAAAAAGAAAAAAAAGAAGAAGAACTTGGGAAGAGACAGGAAGCCAAAATTCTTTCACTTCTGAAATGTTCTGACCTGCATTGATGAGAGGTCTTGGTAAGTTTTTCTCTGTATATTCATCATGTGGACTGTGGCGAGTTCTGCAGAAAGAAAGGAGAAAAAGTTTAAGGTCCTACTACAAACAGCACAGGGAAGGAGAGAGCCATGCCAGAGAGCTAGGGCTCCCCACTTCCTTCTCCCTGCTTCACACTCAGCGCTCACAGCTGCTTCATACTCACACATTATAGCTCGTGGCTAGCAACAAAGATACAATTTTACACCTGTATCAAAATGTACAATATGCAATAGGCTTGAATATGCAATCATTCACTTAGCATTTCTAGTAAATGAGTTAGAGACTGTAAATCATTCACTTAGCATTTACAATAAATGGGTTAGAGAAGCAAAATGGGCAGTTACAAATCACACTGACAAAGAAGGTCAAGTGGAGAGTTAGAGCCCAGAGAGGCAAACTGCTCAGGTCCAAGTCCTAAAATATGACTAAACATCTCCTGTCCTCTAATTCAGAGTGATGTTCTGGCTGTTCCACTGCAACACTAAACAGTCTGGAGGAGAAAACAGGCCAGACAGAACCTGACCAGACTGCTTGGGGTTAAGGCATTACAAACAGCATCCTTCTCTGGCTCCATCTGGCTTCTCATCACCTTGCTTCCATTCTCCCATGTTCCAATTCAGGTTTTTCTCCTTGGAGTCACATTCCATTTTTTCCTGCTGCTTTTATTTCCTGTCTTCCTAATCCTAGGAGCTCCTGAGGCAGGGTCCAGGTAATCTGGGTTCTGCTGTTCAATCAAGGCCATTTGGCAATGACATGAATGCCTTTGACCCTACCTCTGACAGGCTTCACCTCACCATAGGACACTGAAGGGTTGAAGGGGTGAAGTAGGTGATCTGTCCTGGCAGAGACTGGCTCTTCAGCTCATCTTTAACCACAAGTCTACACCCTGTTGCCCTGAAGATAATGGTGGAGCCATTTGGGAAGAAAGAAAGAAAGAAAGAAAGAAAGAAAGAAAGAAAGAAAGAAAGAAAGAAAGAAAGAAAGAAAGAAAGAAAGAAAGAAAGAAAGAAAGAAAGAAAGAAAGAAAGAAAGAAAGAAAGAAAGAAAGAAAGAAAGAAAGAAAGAAAGAAAGAAAGAAAGAAAGAAAGAAAGAAAGAAAGAAAGAAAGAAAGAAAGAAAGAAAGAAAGAAAGAAAGAAAGAAAGAAAGAAAGAAAGAAAGAAAGAAAGAAAGAAAGAAAGAAAGAAAGAAAGAAAGAAAGAAAGAAAGAAAGAAAGAAAGAAAGAAAGAAAGAAAGAAAGAAAGGAAGGAAGGAAGGAAGGAAGGAAGGAAGGAAGGAAGGAAGGAAGGAAGAAGGAAGGAAGGAAGGAAGAAGAAAGAAAGAAAGAAAGAAAGAAAGAAAGAAAGAAAGAAAGAAAGAAAGAAAGAAAGAAAGAAAGAAAGAAAGAAAGAAAGAAAGAAAGAAAGAAAGAAAGAAAGAAAGAAAGAAAGAAAGAAAGAAAGAGAAAGAAAGAAAAGGAAGAAAGGAAGAAAGGAAGAAAGAAAGAAAGAAAGAAAGAGGAGGAGCTAGAGGAGGAGAAGAAGAAAGAGGAGGAGAAAGGAGAAGACAAAGACAATGGAGGAGGAGAAGATGGGAGAGGAAGAAGAGGAAGAAGAAAAGGAGGAGGAGGCAGCAACAGCATCCCAGAAATCCCTGCGCTGCTTCAGAACTGAAGAGAGAGCAGACCATACCATTCTTCAAGTGTCCGTTTTTCAGGTCTGCCCCATCATCTGCAGTCATGAGCATCACTTTGATCCCTCTTGTCACCAGGGCCTAGGGAGACATTCAATCAGGTGAATAAGGTATTCTTGATACCACAGGATTGCTCCTCCCAAGAAAAAAACAACAGCAATTAAGCTGGAGATGGAGAAGAATTTTTAAGTCTCCTTTTAATTACTTATATTAGGGAACCAGCACAAAAGCAATTTCCTTCACCCAGTCACAGACTAAGCAAGGGCAAAGTGACAATTACCATTTCAAACCACAGAAGAGGCGTTGTGCCATTAAAGCCACTGTTTCCAATGCCAACATCCAGAATTGCACTGATAATTAGAATCCTGTCTCATCTTGCTTCAAGTTTGGCTCCCTGCTGATGTGCATGAAGAAGCATCTACAGATGGCTTAATACTTGGGGCCCTTGTCATGTAGGAGGCCCAGATAGAGCTGTGGGCTCCAGCTCCAGCTTAGAATGGTCTTTGGCTTTGTGGCCATTTAGGAAGTGGAACAGGGAACAAACTCTGCCTCTCTCTTTTTTTCCTTCGGAATGAGGGTAAGTAATCATTAAACTAACTCTCACAGGGATTGAAGCTCAGCTGCACATTATTGCAAATGCCTGCCAGAAGTGAAAATTAATCCATGGAATGATCCCAAGAGCCTCCAAGGATCCCAGTGTTCTTGTGAGTAATGTCTAGTGCTGAGTAGAACCATGATGAGGCGTGTAACATAATACATCGCCAGGACCATGAGAACAGAAAGAGATCCACAGGAGATCAAATATTAGGCCAATTGGACAAGGATTTTGCGATAACTATAATTAGTATGTTCAAAGAATTAAGGCAAATTGGAAAAATTGCAAAAATGGAAACTATAGAAAAGAAGAAAAAAAAATCTAAAACTAAATATCTGAAATTAGGAATTACTGAATTAGAAGAATGTTTAGAAGAAAGTATCCAGAAGACAACATCATAGATAGGTGGAATATGATGAAATGATTTAACATTTATGTAGCAGAAATGCCAGAGAAGAGAGACAACTGAAGTCACCAAAGTTAAGAATTTACCAAAATGGCCCCGACGCGATGGCGCAAGTGGTTAAGGTCGTCGCCTTGCATGCCCGGGATCCCATATGGGCGCCGGTTCTAATTCCGGCAGCCCCACTTCCCTTCCAGCTCCCTGCCTGTGGCCTGGGAAAGCAGTCAAGGACAGCCCAAAGCTTTGGGAACCTGCACCCACGTGGGAGACCCGGAAGAGGCTCCTGGCTTCGGATCGGCATAGCATCGACCCATTGTGCTCACTTGGGGAGTGAATCATCGGATGGAAGATCGTCCTCTCTGTCTCTCCTCTCTGTACATCCGCCTTTCCAATAAAAAAAAATAATAATAAAAAAATTTAAAAAAAAAAGAATTTACCAAAATGTAGTCTAGCCACAAATTGAAAAGATCAAATGATGCAAGTTGGGTAAATAAAAAGAAAATTGCATCTAAACAAATCTCTGTAAGAGATTACTAAAAAAAAAAAAAAACTTTTTTAAAGTTCAAATCAGCCAGAAGAATTCTTTTTCTTGGAAGAAACAATAATTATCCTGATAACTGACTTCTTATTTTTAAAAATGGACAAGAGAAGAAGCCACAAAGAAAGTAACTTCCAAACTACAACTTTACGGGCAACAAAAATATCTTTCACAATTGAGGATGAGCTAGGTATAGTTTCAAACAACAAGAGGTAATGTAATTTTTTACCAGCATACTTGCAACAAAGAATAGTCAAAAGGCAAAGGAAATGGAGAGATGAAAGTAGAGATGGAAGGGAAGAAAAGAGCAACAAAAAATAAATTTTAAACCTAAGTGACTACAAACTCAATATGAAAATAATAACATGCGTATACATCTATGTAACAAAATAAACAGTAATATCTAAGATGTATTATTCAAAGTTGCTTGATCCTTCTTGAAATTGGCAAAGCTGTTAACCTAGATGTTAATGATTGAAATATGGAAGCTGTTATCTATATGGCAAACACTAAAATAATGGTTAAAATTATACAAAGAAATAGTAGTACAGGGAAAAATGGAATATTTAAAAATACTTATGTCATCCAAAAGAACACAAGAAAGATGAAAAAAGAAGCCACAGAACAGGCAAGACAAAAATGACAAAATGACAGATATAAATGCAAATGTACCAGCAACTGCATTATATATTGAAACCAATAATTCAACAAAAACACAAAAGTTTTCACAATGAATTAATAAAAGCATATATTAACTATGCACTATATTATACTACATGCACATATATTATATCTATGACATATGGAGCCTAAAATTGGATACAAAGGCACAGTGGGTTAAGCCATTGCCTGTGATACCGCCATACCACAGGAGCACGAGTTCCTTGGTTGCTCCACACTCAGCCCAGCCCCCTGCTAACATCCCTGAGTGCACAGTAGAAGTCGGCCCAAGTACTTAGGCCCCTACCATCTCTGTGTGAGACCCAGATGCAGCTGCAGCTCTCCGACTCCAGGCTGGCTCAGCTGTTGAAAGCCTTTTCCGAAATGAATAATCAGATTTCCCCTGTGTCTATCTTTCTCTCCCTATAATTCTGTTTTCCAAACAAATAGATCTTTTTGAAACATTTTAAATTACACACAAAAAAGTTGAAAGTAAAATGATATAAAAATTACATATTTTGCAAAGGACAACCAAAACCAATCTGTGATATCCAGAAATGGGAAAGAAATGTTAACATCCCCATCTTCCATTAGCACTGTGCACTGTTTCCAAGCCTTTGCTCAGACTATAAATGCTTGGAAAAATTGAACTGAATCTTTCACCTTCCTATCCCATGAATAATGGTGAAGCAAGCTACAGATAGGCAAGAAGTATTTGTTCCACAAACTAACAAAGGGAGAAAAGTATGCAAATGAGGGGGGAAAGGAGCACTTATAGCTTCTCTGCCTTTTGGTTAAGATCAAGTGAAAAGGAAGCACTTACCTTTTTAACATATGACATGTATTTTCTATCCAGATTGTATGAACCGTATTCATTCTCAACCTGCACAGCAATGATGGGCCCTCTCTGGAAATACTGAGGATGAGGAGATGAGAGTTTGACAGTGAGACTACTGGCAAGGAAAATTCTGGACTTTCTGAGTTTACAGATGCTTGGAGTGTCACCAAAACACCATTCCTAAAATCCACCTCTCCAATCCAAACATTGGGCCATCATCCACTGCTTTCCCAGGTCACAGGCAGGGAGCTGGATAGGAAACGGAGCAGCTAGGACATACTGGTGCTTGAAAGGAGTGGGTCGACCAGTTGAACCATTGCACTGGCCCCTTCATTGCTTCTCTAAGTTTTCTTCCAGACTGGAGCCTGCCCCTCTGGTCCATTTCCATCCATTTCTCCGGCCCTCCTACCTCTTCACATTGTTACTCTGCATGGTTCTCAGTTAAATCAAACTCTGTGACTATTGAGCTCTTGAAAGGTGGCAAGTGTGACTGAGGAACTGAATGTTTCATTTTGATTAATGTTAATGAAAATAGCCACATGTCCCTATGGCTGCTGTATCAGAGAACATAGCACTGATCTCTGTGGAGGAGCCTGTCTCCAATATCCCAAACAGCACACCAAGGGATTTTCTCTAGCCGCTTGGGTGTCTTAACGGCTGTGCTGAGTTTAACTCCAGGACACAGATAATGGTATAAACTAAATGTTCCTATTCAGTTCATACACATGAGTCCTTCTCCCAGTTAAATGTAGTACTTTTATTCAGGCTACCACATTGCCTTCAAATCCTTACTGTAATGATAAAATATGCCAGGGAAATGTGAAATGCCCAGTGCAAAACTTGATTCCTAAAGGATGTAACCTCCTTAGCCACCTCTGCTCACTTTAAACCTAGTACAAATGCTCTTTATGATGGGGTTATATGCTGATAGGCCCACTCTAAACTGAAAATATCAGCAGTGGAAACTGTAGTTACACTTCCTAACCTGCTGCACATGAAGGTCAGCACCATGATGCAGTGCAGGGTGCTGGTGTCTCCCCTCATGACCACAGGCCTGCCTGCCAGCACACCACTCCTACCTACCAGTCTGAAAGAAGACTGAACATATCCATGCCCACCCAAAACTCAATGTAGGCTGCCCGCCCAGTGCATGCCAATCTCTTTCACATCATCAGAAAGTCAAAAAATCCTAAGGTGAACCAGGCCCAGCACAATGGCTCACTTGACTATTTCTCTCCCTTGCAAGTGCCAAAATCCCATATGGGCACCTGTTTGTGTCTCAGCTGCTCCAGTTCCCATCCAGTCCCTTTTATGGCCTGGGAGAGCAGTAGAAGATGGCCCAAAGCCTTGAGACCCTGCACACACATGGTAGCAGGCTCCTGGCTTCAGAGCAGCTCATCTCAGGCCATTGGGGCCATTTAGGGAGTAAATCAGCAGATGGAAGATCTTTCTCTTTTCTCTGTAAAGTTGACTTTCCAATAAAAATAAATAAATCTTGTTTTTAAGGAACTGTAAATTGAACCACCAAAATTCTATACAAAGTTGCTTTTATCTTTTCCAACCATCTTATAAACCTTTAGGATATTTCAAAAAAGTTTGTAACAAAAGATTAAAAAAAAAAAAAAAAGAAGGAAGAAAGGCGGATGGTGGGAACACAAGTGGGGGGGCGGAGGGTGAAAGCATCACCACACTCTTAGCTCTGCATAAATGACATTTGTTTCACCTCACATAAATTAAAAATTTAAAACTTAGAAATCAGCTGAGCAACTTTTCTTTCTTCTATGAAAAATTATATTTGGATTTTGGTGGGTTAAAATAATATGATTTGATTTTAATTGGATACAATACATGTTAATGTTGTGGAAAGGTTAATGTGCATATTTTTATGAAGTTTTTTAAGTGACATACTTCTAAAGTGTAGTGACACACTTTATACCCTAACAATATACATACGACACCATGGTCTTGCAACTTCTGCATTAACCAATGACCTAATGACATTTGTAGGAGCTATAACTTGTGAAGAATGACATATAGTTTATCTTGTAAAGCCTGATCAATTAAAATCAGCTTCTTTATAAATGAAGAATTTGAATTCCTGCTTTTGAGTATACAGAAAGTGTGCTCATTCTATCCAGGAAGTCCATTCTGCTATTCACTTCTTGTAATCATAAAAACGGGGGTGGGAACTGTACGTTACCTGGAGTTTTGCTATCTTGGGAATCAGCTGATCAAAATAGAGATTCATCGCTTTAATGAAGCCCCGGTAAGTTGTTCTCAGCTTCATTTTTGCATCCCTGAGCAACCAACTAGGATTGAAAACAAGGCTTGAGATGAGAGACAATAAGAAACATTCCAGCATATCAGGCCAGACAGCTCGAACAGCCTAAACTCACATGACCTGTTTGGAAAACACACTATGAGAGTTTACCTCAGCCTTAAGAAGCAGCAGTCTGTGCCAGTTCCAAATACGTAACCCTGAGGTAGCTTCGGGATCATTCCACAGTAGGCTGAGCTTCCACCTACAGTGCTAGCATCCCAGTTTGGAATCTGTACCAGTTTGGGATCTGCTTATTCCACTTATGGTCCAGCTCCCTGCTTATGGCCTGGGAAAGCAGTGGAAGATGGTTCCAAGCCTTAGGCCCTGCACCTGCATGAGAGACCTAGAAGAAGTTTCTGGGTTCTGGCTTCTGGCTTCTGAAGGCCTCATCTCTAACCATTATGGCCATCTGGAGAGTGAACTAGTAGATAAAAGATACTCTCTCTCTCTCTCTCTCTCTTTCTCTCTCTTTCTTCTCTCTGTAACTCCACCTTTCAAACAAAAGTAAAGTAAATCTTAAAAAAAAAAAAAAAACATGGTCAAGTAAGAACCTGTCTGGAAATGAAAGTGAAGAGTCATTTCACATTGATTTAGAACAGATTTCATCAAATACAGCCACCTGGCCCAGTCAGACCTGCAAGTTGCTTCTGTAAATAAAGTTACATTAGCATACAGCCATGTCCATATGCTTGCTTGTTGTCCTGTGTGGTCTTGTGCTACCAAAGCAGGATTGAATAGTTGCAACAAAAACAGCATCTGGACCATATAGTCTTTCAGCATTGCACAAAGTAAGTTTGCTAACCTCAACTGCAGAATAAAAATGTCATAGCTATTTAGAAGTTTAACTTTTGTTTATACCTATTAACAGTGACTAAATTACACCATGCACTTGACAATGTGCCCCCTCTTTGCCATATTATGATCATTGTCACAAATCCCTCATTCTGTTACAGTGATAGCCTTATTTTCAAGAAAAAAAATGAAATATTTGTGCATGTAGTATCTAAATATGAACTGAAATGTGGTAAAGTGATAAAAATTGATAAATTTGAAAACTATAATAATAAATTTATTTAAAAAGCACTCTTTGATGCAATGCTATTATGCCATTAAAAAGGAATGGTGATTGAACTGGTGCTGTGGCAAAGTAAACAAACTGCCCCATGTGACACAAGTATCCTTTGTGGGCATCAGTTCATGTGCTAGCTGCTATACTTCTGAGCCAGCTCCCTACCAGTGGCCTAAGAGAAGCAGAAAATGACCCAAATGCTTGGAGTTTTGCCATCCATCTGGGTCTTGAGACCCAGCAGAAACTCCTGGCTCCTGGCTCCTGGCTCCTGCCTCCTGGCTCCTGGCTCCTGACTCCTGGCTCCTGGCTCCTGACTCCTGCATTCAGCCTGACCCAGCTCTTGCCCCTGCTGCCATTAGGGAAGTGAACCACTGGAAGAAAGATCTCTCTCTCTCTCTCTCTCTCTCTCTCTCTCTCTCTCTCTCTCTCTTTCTCTCTCTCTGTCTGTCTCTATTAACACTGACTTTCACACAAATAAATATCTTTTTATGAAATGGTATACTGGCATCCTGGCATGCATGGGAAACAGGGTAAGGGGCAGGCCTGGTGGGGGTTATGGGGAGTCACCCCAACTAGGCTGCAACTCCCAACTGGTTTGCATGAGGGCAGAATATGAAGTGGGCAGGATTAGGCTGGACTACAACACCCTTCTGTTTGTGTGGAAGACAGGGCTAGAAACAGAACTGACCCAGCAATTGCAACAACCAGCATGTGCATAAGCTGATTGGGGCGACGGACTGTGCCAGACCCTGTACTGGCAAGCACACACAAGAAACAGGTCTGGGATCACCTCAGATGAAGTTTCTTTGGAGATCCCTCCAACTGAACTGCTGATCTCAGAACCCCAACCATGAAGAGACTGTGTCAGCCAGTGGATTCTGAATCGATTTCATCATGCTTGGAACGGCAAGAATGGCAGCAATTCAGAACTGTTGAACTATCAAAACTGCTTGAGCACGACTCTCGGAGCGTGCCTCACATCGGGGACCTGGGATGGGTGAGAGGCTGGGTGGGTCTTCTCTCTTTGTTCCTGCCCTGACCCCAGATACAGGGGGAAAACATGATGACATTAGTGTAGAAACAATGGTCTTACCCACTTTCCTGTACCCTTGGCCCTTTGTACCCTAATCAACTAGGTAGGTAAGATTATTTTTAAAAATATAAATAAATAAATAAATAAATAAATAAATAAATAAATAAATAAAATTTTAAAATGGTGTACTGGTATATACTACAATGTAGGAGAACCTTGAGAATATTGTGCTATGTCTAAGATGACAGACGTAAAATGTCACATATTGAAGGACGTCCCTTATAGGAAACACCCAGAATCTGCAGAGACAAAAGGTTAAACTACAGTTGCCAAGGTGTGAAGGAAGAATGGAAAGTTTCTGGGTGGTGGAAAGGTGATGACACCAAGTATTCATGGCTTTACATTTAGAATCGAGCCAGGGACACAGAACCACGCATTTGTAAATGGCGAACATGACAAAGTTTACACGTCATGTATCTAGCCACGATTGAAAAAGATACTCTGAAAGGGGGAAAAACCCTCTTTAAAAGGAGAGAATTCAGGCTATTGCTTGCTGCTTGTACTGTCACTACAAAAAAAAATTGAATTTACAAAAACGCTATTTAAACTGTATCAGTTTTTACGTAAAGAATAAATAGGAGATCTATCCCATTTGCACTGGAGAGATGAGGTTAACTTTAACAATATCCAAATACAACATAATCCCCAATATTTTAAAGCTCATTTTCTATTGTTATGAGATAGGGGGAAATTACTGCAGGCAAAATCCAGATAAAGAGTGGTCAGTGTTTCAGGTGCAGCCAGTAAAACCACTGCTGGAAAGTAGCCAGAGATAGTCCATACCACCCACATAGATGGAGATTCTGCTCCCTGCGCTTTTCCTGTCGCAAAGAGCTCTCTCCTGCCACCTTTCCTCCCTTCCTCCCTCCATACTTCCTGCCTCTCTCCCCTCTCCTCCCTCCTTATCTTCTTCCCTCTCTCCCTTCACCTTTCCTCCTTCCCTCCATCCCTACCTTCTTCCCTCTGTCCCTCACTCCATGTAACTTCTGACTTTCAATTTTTAAAATGTACAACAAAAACAAAACGCAAAATGCCTTGCTCTAAATTCCATTTGAACATGCTGTGTCCCATATGCAATTATGACCAAGAAAGCTCAGAATACAACTTACCTGGGCAAGCCTCCAAGGTCTAAGTCACTACCAATATAGGGACCTGGACAAAGAATGACCCAGATATCAAGCTGTGAGGCCATGGATATAAAAGACCTAGGAAATGAACGCAAGATTATGAGACCACATCAGAAGCTGAGAGCTGAAATCACTGCTATTTCTCTCCCCTGGCTCCTCTGTGCTTGAAATGGGCACATCTTCCAATCTGACCCACAAAACTCCTTTCACAAACATAATCCCATGGGTACAGGGGCCTGATAGTAAAACATTGGCTCCGTCAAAGCACGGACGAATAGAACTTCAGAGTGGAAATCCAGAAATCCTGATGCAAGCTCCAGTCTTTCCACCCAATTTCACTCCCCTGTGTTTCCCACTTCTGTGATGGCAGCATCTTGCCAGATACTCTCTGTAGCAGAAACTTACAGAACAGCCTTAGTCTTCTCCTACTGCCAGGCAAGCATCCAGTCATGTTTATTCCTCCTCCCCAACACGTCCAGGCTTCTGATGCTCCTATGCTACCACACTGGATCAAGAATGTAGAACTTCTCATCTGAGTTACTGGAAAATTTATCCGACAGATTTCCTTCCTTTACCCTTAACTGATTCCAACATCCCTTCAGTCTCTGTCAATCATATCAACAGCAGCAAACAAACTAATACTGCAAATGACCTACTGAGGTTGTTTTGCTTGGTTGAAAAGCAGAGAACTAAGGCAAGGAAAGAAAAAACAAGCTCCCTTCCACTAGTTCACTTCCCAAAGCTCACAACAGTCATGGCTAGGCCAATTCAGACTGGGAAGCCAGAAGCTCAATAGAAGTACCTCACAGGGTGGCAGGGATTCAAGCAGCAGAAAATCACCTGTTGCCTCCTGGGATCTGTGTTGTTGGGAAGCTGGGATCAGGAGCCAAAGCTGGGAATTGAACCCAGTCACTCTGACATCGGGATGGAGCCATCTTAGGTGCTAGGGCAAACATCTGTACCAAGTTTACAATAGATTTTGATATCTTCTTTGTGTGTTTGTGTGGTAATTTTTAAAATTGAAGTTTTGGGGGATTAAAGTACTGCTGTGGTCACATTCTTTATTAAACTTAAGAACTAATATGTGGGCTTGGTGCTGTGATGCAGGACAAGCTTGCATCCCATCTAAGAGTATGGGTTAGAGCTTCAATTCCTGTTCCCAATCCAGCTTTCTGCCAATGAGTCTTAGAAGGCAGCAGATAATGGCTCAACTATTTGGACCCCTACCACCCACTTAGGTGACCCAGATGAAATCCCAGGACCCTGGTTTCAGGTCAGTCCAGTCTCAGCTACTGGAGGGAATTGGGAGAAAGCTGGTCAATGAAATCAATCTCTCTCTCTCTCTCTCTCTCTTTCCCTCTCTACATCTCATTATGTCTTTCAATTAAATAAATCATTTTTGAAAAGAACTTAATTTTTAATACAACCAGAGAGTCTCCAAAAATGAAATCCCAACTACACTGTTATACTGTCCCTTAGAAATATTGCTGAACTTGGGCCCAGCATGGTAGCCTAGTGGCTAAAGCCCTTGCCTTGCATGCACCAGGATCCCATATGACTGCTGGTCCTAATCCCAGTGGACCCACTTCCCATGCAGCCTCCCTGCTTATGGACTTATGGACTGGGAAAGCAGTTGAGGATGGTCTAAAGCCTTGGGACCCTGTACCTGTGTGGGACACCCAGATGAGGCTCCAGGATGCTAGCTTCAGATTGGCTCCGTTTGGCCATTGTGGCCACTTGGGGAGTGAATCAATGGATGGAAGATCTCCCTCTCTGTCTCTCCTCCTCTCTGTATATTTGACTTTGCAATAAAAATAAAATAAGTCTTAAAAAAAGAAATATTGTTGAACAGGGTTTTCTAAATGCAAAGTAAAACTCATTCAGTATTCCCCAGTGTCCTCAGATTCCACAGTGTAGTAACGGAGGCCATGATCTGGATTTCAGCTATCTCTCCAGCATTTATCTTCTATTTTATTAGACAATACAGCTGGCATTATTTACAGTCCCCAGAAAATTCCAAGTGTAACACAGTTAATTATTAAATACATTTCCCATTTTCCTGGGATATAAAGTTCAACTCTCTCAGCTTCCCACTCCTTTGGATGGAGTCACATGATTGAACACGAGCAATGAAATTGGAACAGATACAATGTGTCCCAACACCCAAAGATTCCTCAGGCCCTTTCTGCTGCAAGCTGGCTTGCTATGCACATGCATGGTGGTTTGTAATTTATGCATTGAACATGAAGACATACAAAACAGAATGATCCTGGAGCATTTCTGTTATGTCTTGAAGGACAGATATCCTTTCCAGGGGTACCTGTTTCCAATTCTGTTTCAGAGTTGGGGTACCTGGAATACTGCTACCCCTGGGGGAAAGCTGGAAGAAGCTCCTGGCTTCTGACATCAGCTTATCCCCAGTATGGCAGCCATTTACGGAGTGACTCCACAGAAAAAATATATCCCTGCCTCTTCTCCCCTATCTGTTACTTCTCAAATAAATACATACATCTTTTAAAAAAGGAAAATTAATGCAGTCCCTACCTTTGTGCTACTTGAATGAAAGCAAATCTTTGTAGCTGAAAAATTGATGCTTAACTGTGATGGAAATTAGCACCATCTTAGCTGGCTTATCCCACTATCTCACCTTGTCTGCCTTAGCACTCCACTTGAAACACCGTTCAGCCCCTTCTAGCTGAATCAGGTTCATCCCTGAAATTTATCTCAGCTGTAAATTTACCGTTGTCTTCTGTGCTTTGTTCCCACGTTTGTATGTTGGTACTGCCTCCCTCTCTGCACACACTCTGTTGTACATCTATCCATTTCCGGCATCAACGATAGCATGTGAACACAGCAGAGGGTAAATACATATGAGCGCACTTCAAGAGGTTCACAGGAAATGGAATGATACCACAAGTTTACAAGCAAGCATCCGATGCAGTGCAGATGCCTTCATCTCACATCAGAGTGTCTGGCTTGGAGTTTCCACATCACTTCCAACCCAACTTCCTGCTCAGGTGCACCATGAGAGGCAGCAGCAGTACTTTAGCCCCTGCAAAGCATCATCAAGTTCTAGGCTCCTGACTTTGGCCTGACCCATTCCAGCATTTGTAGGCATTTAGATAAGGACTACAGGATGGAACACATTCTTTGCCCCCTCCCTTCCTTTTACACACACACACATAAAATCTTTAGAAAAACCCATAGGTTCATTTTGGGAAATGTTTGAAATGCATAGTTTTTCATAACATGAATTTTCCATGAACTTTCCAAGTTCCAAGACACACAGATGCCTGAATAAACATCTACTCCAAACTTTGTCACATATTATAAATGCTATAAGCCCTAGTCCAGAAATCTACTGTAACTGAGAGAACAGGTTTTTCACCTGTTCTCTTGCACTGTAGAATTCTGGATGCATTATTCCCAAATTACATGGTGAGTTTTAATGCAAAATAAACATTAAGGCCCATGCACCATGTAGATTACAGACTCACTGTTCAAGAGGATTTCTACAAAATTATCTGAGCATTCTGATGATTCTCAAGGCAGAAAGTAAGACACTGTGCCTAGCATGGGAGCCTAGTGTCTAAAATCCTTGGCTTGCATGCACTGGGATCCCATGTGAGTGCCAGTTGGTATCACAGTGGCCCCACTTCCCTTCCAGCTCCATGCTTGAGGCCTGGGAAAGTAATAAATCATGGCCCAAACCTTGGGACCCTGCACCCATATGGGAGACCCAGAAGAAACTCCTGGCTCCTGGTTTCAGGTCAGCTCAAATCCAGCCATTGTGGCCACTTGGGGGAGTGAACCAACAGATGGAAGATCTTTCTGTCTCTCTCTTCTCCCTGTAAATCCAACTTTCAAACAAATAAATAAATAAATCTTTTTTTTAACAAGGAAAGAAAGGCACCCCCAACTACTTCATCTGATCCCCATAATCAAACCCTTGTCTTTCAAATCAGTCAAATTAATACATACTCCAAATCCAGGTTCTTGGTGAAATAATACTGTCCCCTAATTGGCTCGTGGAGATTCCAGGGTACATGTCTGCAGAGGGACAAAAAAAAGATTGTGAGACCCTCACCCCGACCTTTGTGGACCCTAGAGTCCCTCCAGGTTTAATAAGCCATGGAAATGATTTCTACCATGAAAGAGACTGAATATTTTCAACAACCAGGCTTCTAACTGTGTACTAGACTTGATCCCAACAATTTCCCCCCCACTCCAGTGCTAAGCAAAGATCAAAGCAGTCCATATTTTGCTATGCTGCTGAGCTTAAGGTAAGATCAGTGTATATGTAATATTCTAATTTTCTTTCATTAGATGTTCATGAAAATATAAGAAATTTTATCTACACAGTCATCAGAGACCGGCATTGTGGAGTAGTGAGTCAAGCCATTGCCTGCAATGCCAGCATTCCATACAGGCACTGGCTAGAGTTCCAGGTGCTACACTTTGAGCCCAGCTCCCTCTCAATGCATCTGGTATAACAATGAAATATGGACAGAATTCACCCTGGCAGTCCACTTGGGAGATTGAGAAGAAGCTCCTGGCTCTTCAGCCTGGCCAAATGCTAGCTGTTGCAGTCATCTGAGGAATGAACCATCTGATGAAAGATGTCTCTTTTTTCATCTCTATCTCTCCCTCTGTAACTCTGCCTTTCAAATAAACACATCCTTTAACAGAGGCTAAAAAGAACTCTAAAGTTTATACGACAGAACAAAACAATACTACTTACATCAATTAAGATGAAATCCAGTAACCAGGGTGAACTTTTGGTCTAGCATTTAAGACACCCATACCCATTTTGGAGCTTGTAGCATCCATGCCTGGCTCCAGAGCTCGATTCTAGCTTCCTGACAATGCAAAACCTGAGAAGCACGGTCATCGGGTCCTTGACACCTATGTGGAAAACCTGGACTGAGTTTCTGGTTCCTGTGCACTTGGCACAAGCCTGGCCATTATGGGCACATAGGAAGTAAACTAGATGATATAAAAAGGCTGTCTCCTGCTCTATGCCTGTCTCTCTCTCCCTCTGCCTCTAGAATATAGATAACTAAATAACTAAGTTAGAGGGTTCATAATTCCCAGCACACAAAGAAACAGGAAAATATAATTGAAAGCTGGAGTAGAAATCAATCACAAATAAATCAACATAGAAAGGAAATAAATAGTGAGATTACCAAAAGAAGAAGTATTAAGGGGGCATACAAATATACACACCTATGGTAAGCAAAACATCATTCATAATGAGAAGAAAAATGGAAGATGTTTTTGAAAGCCCACAAACAGAATGTGTGTGTATATATATGCATGTCTGTATATGCATATATATTCATATGCATATAAGCCATATGTATATATATACAACATACATACACACACATATATACATCTCTATATACATATAATACATCTGCATGTGCACAGACATGACATGCATACACACACAGTGCCAGCCTATTCTTGCACACTCACCTCCTGAGATGTTGCCTGCCTGTAATCAGCCTTTCAAAGAATTGTTAACTGGATCCACTTCCAATGCCATCTTCCTGCTGATGCTTACCTCGGGAGGCAGCAGATCCCGGCCCAAGTCGTTGGAACCCTACCACCCACATGGAGGACCAGGATGCACACCTAGCTTCTGGCTTCAGCCTGGGCCAGCCCCCGTTGTTGTAGGCATTTTTTTTCAGGATTTATTTTTATTATTTGTTTTATTGGAAAGGCGGATATACAGAGAGGAGAGACAGAGAGGAAGATCTTCCGTCCGATGATTCACTCCCCAAGTGAGCACAACGGCCAATGCTATGCCGATCCGAAGCCAGGAGCCTCTTCCAGGTCTCCCACACGGGTGCAGGGTCCTAAAGCTTTGGGCAGTCCTCGACCGCTTTCCCGGGCCACAGGCAGGGAGCTGGAAGGGAAACGGGGCTAACCGGGATAGAACCGGCGGCCATATGGGATCCCGGGCGTGCAAGGCGAGGACCTTAACCACTTGCGCCACCGCGCCGGGCCCTGTTGTAGGCATTTAACAAATGAATCAAAAGATGGGTGATAATTCAATCACTCATGCTGATTTGTTCTCTCCACCTTTCAAATGAATAAAATCTTAAAGGACAGTACATAATGATTTTAACTGAGTGATGCAGGGAAATCCCCCAGGCAATAGAATGAAATTGGACCCTTACAGAATACTATATAAAAAATACAACTTAAAATGCATCAAATATTTCAACATAATCACTGAAACTGTAAAGCTCTTAGAAGAAAACATTGTGAGAAATCCTCATAATACTGGAATTGGCAATATTTCCTTCAATATGACATCAAGAGTATTAGCAAAGAAAAGTAGATAAACTTCATTTCATCATGGCTTAAAAACTTTGCATCAGAAAAGCTATCAACAGAGGAAAAAAAAACAGCTCACAGAATTGTAGGAAATATTTGCAAATTCCATATCTGTTAAGAAATTAATATCATAATGTATGAAGAATCCCTATGCCTCGATGACAGCAAAAAACAAAGAATTGAAAAATCGTCAAAGAAATTGAACATCCACTTCTACAAAAGAAAAGGTACAAATAATCAACAGGCATATGAGAAGACATACAGCAGCACTAGCTATTAAGGAAATGCAAATCAGAACAACAAGAAATTTCACTTCAAGTAGGTTCTTCAATAATCAAATATCAAGTTACAACTCGGTTCGGAAGTCCCATGTGCATGTGTATGTCTGTATAAAAGCACTGAAACATAAACTTGAATAGATATTTGCAAATCAATGTTCACAGCAACTTTATTCATAGCAAAGGACAGAAACAACTCAAATGTCTAGAACTGGATGAACAATACACAAAAAGTAGGATATAAACATACTACATCACTATTCATATTTTGAAAGGAATGAAATTCAGCTTTATGCTGCTGTGTGCATGAATCTCTTCAAATCATTATATGGGGCCCAGCGGTGTGGCCTAGAGGCTGAAGTCCTCGCTTTGAATGCACCGGGATCCCACATGGGCACCAGTTCTAATCCCGGCAGCCCAGCCTCCCATTCAGCTCCCTGCTTGTGGCCTGGGAAAGCAGTCGAGGACAGCCCAAAGCCTTGGTACCCTGCACCCACGTGGGAGATCTGGAAGAGCTCCTGGCTCCTGACTTTGGATCAGCATAGCACCAGTCATTGCAGTCACTTGGGGAGTGAGTCATCACAAGGAAGATCTTCCTCTCTGTCTCCTCCTCCTCTCTGTATATCTGACTTTGCAATTAAAATAAATAAATCTTTTAAAAATGCATTATATGAAATAAAAGAAACTAAACATATAAGATCAAATATTGTATGATACCATTTATACAAATTAGAAGAACTGATTTATAGAGGAAGAAAGTAGAACAGCGGTTTCCAACAACTGGAAAGGAAGAGGATGGGAAGCTGTGGTTCAATGGCACTGATTTTTAGTATAAAATGATTTTTTCGAAGTTCCAGAAGCTTAGTTGTAATGGTTGTACAACAATGTACACAAATTAAACTTAGCAACTTCGGGAAGTCTTGGGAAAGTGGAACACTGATTGACTTTTTAAATAAAGTGTATCAGGGCCCGGTGCAGTAGCCAAGCAGCTAAAGTCCTCACTTTGCACTTGCTGGGATGCCATATAGGTGCCAGTTCTAAGCCCAGCAGCTCCACTTCCCATCCAGCTCCCTGCTTGTGGCCTGGGAAAGCAGTCAAGGATGGCCCAAAGCCGTGGGCCCCCACACCCATGTGGGAGACCCAGAAGAGACTCCAGACTCCTGGTTTCAGATCTTCTCAGCTCCAGCCATTGCAGCCGCTTGGGGAGTGAATCAATGGACAGAAAATCTTCCTCTCTGTCTCTCCTTCTCTCTGTATATCTGATTTTCCATTTAAAAATAAAGTGTATCATACACCTATACCCATCAAATACATTCCTGGAAGCATACGCACAGAAGTTATTTACTCATAGTCACAAAGAAGTAAGTACAGAATAATTCCTGGGGGCACTATTTATAATAGTTACAAACTGAAAATAGAACCCAAATCCACAAAACAAATAGTCTCATATGATTATCAATGCAATTCCATGCAGTCATGATAACACAGACGAATCTCACAAGTACAATTTTGAACAAAGAAAATTTGGCACCAAAAAGTATATATTGCTTAATTCCATTTTCACAAAGCTAAAAAGAGTAACTGATGTATTAGAGCATGGGAAGTAGTTATCTTTTAGTCAAGTCATGAATGGAAGGGGGCAGGAGAGCTTTGCCTAGAAAATTAGAATGGGCTGCTTGACGCTAATTGTTTGTGTTCAACTGGCCTAAATTACAAGGTACCCAGACAGGTGGTCAAGCATTCTTCTGGAGTGTCAATGAGGGTCTTTCTGGATGAGACTAACATTTGAAATGGTGACCTGAGAAAAGCAGACTATTGACCCCTATAGACTTCAATTAACCAATAAAGTACCCGGTCTGATCAAAACAGATTCAGAGAAAGACCCAGCCGGGCACTGACTGAGCCTGACCCTTGATTGTTTAGTCTTTCACCTCGGACTGAAAAGTTGACTATTCTTGACTGTTGAAAGCCCTGGAAAATGAACTGAAACTTACACCATTGACTCTCCTGGTTTCCAACCTTTTGGACTCAAACTAAAGCATCATGGCTTCCCCCGGGTCCCCAGCTTACTAATCACAGATCTTAGGGCTTCTCAGTTCCATGATGGTGCAGACAAGTTCTTAATCCTGCTGATTCTATCTTTGACAACCCTGACTAACACAGGCAAACACAAATAATTATTGCTTACCAGGAACAAAACTAAGCCCACTGCTAGAACCAGTACTGGCAAGAATAGTTAAACTGTAAGTGATGAATTCCTAGATTCATTACTGACTAGCCTAAGTTGAGCAGCTCTGAAGGAGAGCAAGGCTGAAGAGTGTCCCAATCTTTCTTGATTTTTACCTCCAGGAAGTCACAGGGAATATCTGAGAAAAAAAACACCTTTTGCTTCCAGAAAGAAGGTCACTATTTTGATGTAGACTCAGAATATTTGTGGTTTTTTTTTTTAATATCTGTGCTCAAGGAAAATTGCTTTTCCAGAGCCTAATCAGCTTGGAAAAAGGGAAATAACCACCATTTACCTATTCCAGACTAGAGGAAGAAAAAACACACCCAAGACTGCTTTGTGTGGAAATGGAAATTTCTTCACCCTGAACGCAACCTAGCTCAAGAGATAAACCCAACACAGGCTCACAAAGGACCAGGACCTAACCTCAGGATCGTACAACGCATGTGCTTCCCCATGTCTGGCACCTGCACCAACTGGACTGCTGTGTAACAAGAGCTGATTAGAGCTAAATGAACTACTCAGATTCTACTCCCATCCAGCTTCCAGCAAAAGGCCTGGGAGGGCAGTGCTTGAGTACCCAAGTCCTTTGTCCCCTGTACCCATGTGGGAGACCCAGAAGGAACTCCTAGTTCCTGGCTTCAGACCAGCCCCACTCTGGCCACTGAGATCATTTGGCAAGTGGACAAACAGATGGATGATTTTCTCTCTCTCTCTCTCTCTCTCTCTCTCTCTCTCTCTCTCGTGTGTGTGTGTTTGAGTCCTCTCTCTGTTACTCTGTGCTTCAAATACAAATGAATGTTTATTCAAAAAAAAGAAAGGAACATCTAGGAAAATCCAATGACAATAAAGGAGTGAAAATAATAACATTAGAAGAAAATTTTACTTCTGAAACCAAAACTAGGGCGAAGGATAAGCATAGCCCAATTATGCTAGGGTGGTGAGTTTTTCTTTTCTGCCAAGAGATATGTAGATATTTATAATACAACCCACAGACCAAGCAAAATGATCGATTTAAAAATTAGCCTGCTGAAGCTAATGTGATGTAACAAGTTAAGCCACACCCTGGAATGCCAGCATCCCATAGGAGTGCTAGTCTGAGTCCCAAGTGCTCCACTTCTAAGCCATCTCCCTGCTCATGTGCCAGGAAGGGCAATAGAAGATCATCAAAATGGGGCCCAGTGGCATGGCCTAGTGGGTAAAGTGAATCATTGGATGGAAGATCTTCCTCCCTGTCTCTCCTCCTCTGTGTAAGGGTGTGTGTGTGTGTGTATTGGTAACTGTTTTTCAAATAATAAAATAAGCCTAAAAATAAAATTGCTATTGATTTAATGAACTTCTAGTACTTTGAGCAGTTGCACATGCAGTACCAGGCAATTATTTCAGAGTCACCATATGGCCCGCAGGTTCGATATCCCTCAATTCTATATCTCCAATATGGTATGTACAGTTTTCAATAACAGCCAAAAAAAAATTACGTAAAGCTAAATAAAAGGCACACAAAATGTAAAACAAAGCCAAAAGAGGTGAAGGAAGTATCACTACTAAAATCAGAATTAGCAAAGAATTTTGGCATAAGCAATGATGTTTAACAAGTTGAGTCCCTTAAGGGAATAAGTGGAGAGCCTGCAGGTAGTAAAGGGCCAGCAGTGTGGTGCAGCAGTTAAGCTGCCACCTTCAGTGACAGGGAGCCAGTCTAAGTCGCAGCTGCTTCACTTCCTATCCAGATCCCTGCTAGCACTGGGCAAGCAGCAGAACAGGATCCAAATGCCACCCATGCAGAAGACCCAGATGGAGTTACCGGCTCCTAACTTTGGCCTAGCCCAGCCCCCAGCCCTAGCTGCTGTGGCCATCTGGGGAGTAAATCAGAAGATGGAAGATTTCTCTCTCTCTTTCTCTCGCTCTCCCTCCCTCCCTCTCTCTCCATCTTCATTACCTCCTTCCCTTCCTCTCTCTCTCTCCCCCTCTTCCTCAATCTCTTCCTCTCTCCCTCTTAATGCTTCACTCCCCAAATTGATGCAATGGCTGGAGCTGAGCCCATCAGAAGCTGAGAGCATCTTTCAAATCTCTCACATTTTTCAGGGGCCCAAGGACTTAAGCCATCCTCCACTGCTTTCTTTTAAATAAGTCTTTAAAAAAAAAAAAAAGCACTAAAATGTCAACCTTCATGGTGACTCACACAATCTCAGAGTCAGGAATTAAACTACAGATTTGAAACTGATACCAATGAGCAGCACTCACGTGGTGAGGGTGTTGAAGCCACAGGCCTTTAACTTCTGCAAACGATCCATCCAGTATTCCCTGGGCACCCTGAAGTAGTGCATGGTACCTGCTATGATCTGGAATGGAAAGCCTTCGAGGGTGAAAGTTGAACCCTGAAATTTCAGACCCACCCTGCGGATCTTCAGGGAGGAGGGCAGCAGATGGGTCTGATTAATTCTGCAAAGACAAAAGAGTTGCATGAAGCCCTGGAGATGCCACCCATGAAACCACAGGAAGAGACCCCATGCTTACTTCCAGGGGCACGAGAAAGGTCCCAGCCCTTCTTTCTCAAACATACCTGGGAGGGAGGCCAATGCTGAGCTGCACCATCACTGACAAGGCTGCAAACAGGCACAGCATGCTCTCTAGTCTCCTCATGAAAACCTGCACACCAAACAACAAGGACAAGAACAGGGCTAAGAGAGACATTCGGGCTGAGTGCTGGCACAGGCCTGGCCTGAGGGGCTGGTGGGGAATAGCCCTACTGAGGAGGTAGCATCGCTTCCTCAGCCTTAGCACCCCTTGGGATCATGATGGACTGGCATCCGCTGGCCACATCCACAGAGTAAAGGGCCAACTACTAAATTTAGTCTCCTGCTAAATCACGGGGTTTTCAGACACCAGAAACATTTCAGAGAAGATCAAGCTTCAATCAACGATCAGTTTTTATTTGCACAGCAGAGAGCTGCCATTCAGCTGCCAAGAAATGAGCTTTTCATGATGTGCTAGCCAGCCTGGATGCCGGTGCCAATCTTCCACTCCCCTGCTAAGGCTCCGTCCCACCAACTCCCAGCAAACACATCTCACGATTTTCAGAGTTGTATTCTCTGTGCTGCTACGTTGCTCACCCTAAGCAAACACTCTTTCCACAGTGTATCCAAAATTCTAGAAGCTGGTGCCTGCATTGTAGCACAGCCTGCTAAGCCACAACCTGCCACGCCATTATCCCATCCAATTTTCTGTTAATGTGCTAGGAAGGCAGGTCACTATGGCCACATGCTGGGCCCTTGTTACACATGTGGAAGACTCAGCTGGAATTCATGACTTTTGCCTGATACAGCCACAGCCACTGTCATTATTGCAGAAGTGAACCAACTATTGGAAGCCATTCTGTTTTTTCCCTCTGTAATTATTTTTCAGATAAAATTTTTTTTTTTTAAATCTAGGAGTCCAAGGTGGACTGCACACACAGTTGCAGTATGCAGGCTGAGGCAGCTGACAGACGCCTAAGGGGCTCCTGCCACGGGCTGGCTGTGTCCCCAGCACAAGAGCAGAGCCTAAGCACCCAGAGTTACCTCAGTCCCCCAACTGTTGCTCCCACCCCTCTTCCTATGGGCTGTTACCTTAGGCAGAGCTGGGATAGGCGCAAATTCGGAAAATTACCAGAAAAAAAATTGATGAGGGGCTGAGCATTAGATAAAACAAGGATTGAAGGGAGTGGCACTGCAGCACACCACCACCACCACCATCCAAGTTCTCTAGCTCTGAGGAGGCGCCAGCAAGGACCAGGGAGATAGAAGAGCCACACAGACCCACCAGGCAACCTGAGACAGGACTCAGCCAAAAAAAAAAAATGTCCCGAGTGTGCAGAAACTTGACATACAGGGGCAGTTGCAGATAGCCGGAGCACCAGAATCAGGGTTGATGCCAAGCAACCCTGGCTGGAGATGGGAGCGCCCCCAGCTAGGAACCAGCGAGCGCCTCACCTTTGTGTCCCACTACTCCGCAGCAGACACCGCAGTCCTGACTCCTGATGAAAGCCTCCAAGGTGCTGAAGCAAAGGGCACCACCCCCCGACAGACCCGCCCCTCTTCCCCACGGTGGGCCCGCCCCTCCGCATTCCCGGGGACGGATGCCCAGGGCCCCCCTCTGTCCTTCCCTCCCGCCCCCAATCCTGCTCACAAGTGCAGGCATCCAAGTTCCCCTCTCGGTACAGTGATCCGCCTCCCCAATCCAGGGACGTACGCACACACACACCACACCCTTTCTCCCGGTCGCTGCCGCTGCCAGAGACACAGCGAAGGGACTCTGCTCCTGTGACCAACCGCAGGGCTTGGGCTTTGGCGATTCTCGCAGCTTCCTAAAGCCAGACCAAAGGTATTGCTAGCCCAGGCTGAGCTCAGGGAGGCACCCGCTCAGCCCTCCAGTAGCTGATTCTCCTGAAACTCCCATAACAGCCCCGGACCGTGCACCACAGGGGCCGCTTTTGCCCTGCAGCACGCTCATCTGGAGGAGCTGGGTGGGCTGCCCTGACACCAAAGTTGAATTCAGCGTGGAGTCATGGTTCCAAGAGCGCAGTCCCAGCCACACAGGTGAGCCTGGTGAGAAATGCAGTGGAGACTGTCTCTTGATAGACACAGATGCAGGAACAAACTGGCCTCCTATATCCAGGACAACGACCCATCCGAATTCCAGGAATATTTCTCATACTTCTCCACCGACCGAAGTGTAGGGAGAAACTATGAAAACAAAAGATGGCTGCAGTGTGGTCCGCCAACAGGGCAGGATTTCCCCAGGAGTCTCAGGGATCACACCTGGGGTTTACTTCGCCAGACAAAATCACTGTCTTGAAGCTCCAGATGAAAAGCACTGTTTGGAAAGAATGTGTTTGTAAGACTACAAATGGTTGGGATCAACACTGTGTCACAGCATCTGCCTGCAATGCCAGCATCCTATATGGGTCCTCGTTCGAGTTCTAGCTGTTCCACTTCCGATCCACTCCCCTATTAATATTCCTAGGAAAAGCGGGGGACAATGGCCCAATCACTTGGCCATGCATCTATCTGGAAGACAAAGATGAAGCTCCTTGTTTTTGGCCATTGTAGCCATCTGGGGAGTAATCTAACAAATGGGCGGTAGGTGGGAGCTCTCTCTCTCTCTCTCTCTCTCTCTCTCTCTCCTCACATGCACACACACTTTCTCCATCTCTCTTTGTGATTCTTACTTTCAAATAAGCCAAGTAAATCTTAAAAAAAAAAAAAAAAGTTTGTGACAGTTCCCAATCAGGATTTGTACTGACTTGATAACTATTTCAGAAAATGTGTTTATTGATAGTGACCTTGACTTAGCCCCCACCAACTATACATTCACCTTAAAGCCTCATCTAATCTCCAGCACTAATCCAAATTCACTCAGTGCTTTGTTTGTCAATAATGGGGCCAGCATCACACTCCACTGCCTAAGTTCCGCCCCAGGATTCTGCCAATCAATGGAAACCAGGGAAATTCAGCTGGCATGGTTCAAGTAAACTGCCTGCCACCTGTGTGAGAGATCAAGGCAAATCCCCAGCTCCTGGTTCACTCTGGCCAGGCCCTAGCCATAGCAGATATTTGGGGAGTGAGACAGCAGATGGTAAATTTTTATCGGTCTCTATCACAAATAAATAAAGTCTTAGGAAAATATATTGTTCAACAGAAGTTTTTTTTTCCTCTCATCCCACTGTTCTTGTCTCCCCTTTAAAAACCCAGTTCTTGGGCCCGGCGCGGTGGCGCAAGTGGTTAAAGGTCCTCGCCTTGCATGCCCGGGATCCCATATGGGCACCGGTTCTAATCCCGGCAGCCCCACTTCCCTTCCAGCTCCCTGCCTGTGGCCTGGGAAAGCTTTGGGAACCTGCACCCGCGTGGGAGACTCGGAAGAGGCTCCTGGCTTCGGATCGGCATAGTAGTGAATCATCGGAGGGAAGGTCTTCCTCTCTGTCTCTCCTCTCTGTATATCCGCCTTTCCAATGAAAAAAATAATAAAAATAAATCTTTAAAAAAAAAAACCCAGTTCTTCATCCTTGGAAGCGCTAGCTTACTTTCTCCTTTCATGTCTCCTGATTTGAATAGTCAATTCTGTGACCAAATCAAAACAGGCTTTGTTTTTTATTTAACGTCATGGATGATTTCAGGGTTTGTGCTGTATACCAACACCACCACCGATCAAAAATATCCCACCTCCAAAATAAACATAAAATTCTAAAATTTGGTCAGATCAGGGATTGGAAAAGGCAGCAGATCTTGAGAGAAAGGTGGGAACAGGCCATGGCAGCTAGTCACTGTGGCATTGTCTGCTGTAGTATCCCATGGACCCTCTGATTCTGGGCTTGGTCTGGAGCCAAATTGGGAGAAGGATTCTGTAGGTCCTGTGGGAGAAGAGCACACTTCTTTATTCCCCCATAAAGCACTCAGACTAGCAAGGAAAGACAACCAAAGTAAGATCAACAAAAGTCATGGTGGCTGTGGTGTAGCTCATTCCTGACTCTACACAGGAGCACTCAGTTAGGTAATCCTGCCGAAGGGATAAAGCTGTGATTGCAACCCAATAGAGTAGTGTGTGCATCTGGGTCCCTGAAGCAAGCACACATGCCCACCCTTCTACAACTCTAAGTGCTGCGCAAACTACCAAGGTGGAGCACTTACAGGTAGCTAGTACGCGGAATGTCTCTGCTTTATCTGTAATAAGGGCAGGCTCCCAGGCTGAGTGGATACTCTTGTGCTCAAAAACTATGGGAATTCTGTGGCTGCATGATAGCATGTGGTGGGTAGCTGGGTGTCACAGGTCTTTTGTGT
Source organism: Ochotona curzoniae (assembly GCF_017591425.1). NCBI lineage: Eukaryota > Metazoa > Chordata > Mammalia > Lagomorpha > Ochotonidae > Ochotona > Ochotona curzoniae. The sequence continues at coordinate 164,098 of NW_024466580.1, forward strand.
GGTTCATGCACTGCCGTAAGTGGGGGGGGATCGTAGCCACATTTCAGTGATGGGTATTGATCACCTTGAAAGAGAAGAAGCAGTGCTGTGATTAGTCTAACAGTCATGGTAATTGCCTCCCCCATGCTGAGAGGAGATCTACACACCCAACTGGGGTGGCACCCTGAATTCTCAACCCACAATAGGGCACTGACCACAGCACTCTAGAGACACCTGCCATACAACTTGAGACATCCACTAAAAAAGCAGTCACTCCACCCCACCACGAGACATGGTTCAAAGATAAAAATCATCAGGTGGAAAACAACAGGTGCAGCCAGAAATGCACAAAAATAAGTGCAGAAATACAAGAAGCAAAATGAGGACGCCTTATGACTCCCAAAAAAGAACTCAAAAATTCTTCAGCTTTGGAACATGAAAACAAATAGATTGATGAAATACTTGAAAATGAGTGGGGAAAAAATGGTCACAGAATTACTCAAAAACACAGAGAAACAGATTATTGAGTTAGAGAACTCTGTACATGATATGAAAGAAAAATTGGAATTCAAGCATAAGAGAGAACTTCAAAAAACCTTTGGATCATCAAAAATGTTTTAATGCAACATGGATGGCTCTCTCATTTGCTTTTTAAGTGACTGACAGTTGTTCCCAAATTTAATTCTTTCCTTATCAATTTGAGAAGAAGTATCTTATACTAAGTTACAATATGCATTTGTGTTATTTCTGGAATGAGTATTTTATTCCAGTATTCCATCTGCTCTGAATCAATATGCCATTAGTTTACTCTGCGCCTAACACAGTTCTAAAGTCATTGTATAATGATGTTAATCCACTTATCCTCACAATAATTGTTATTGAATCGGCCCTTTTATTATCCCTATTCCAAGGATTTAGGAATGGAGACAGAATTTGGGTAACTTGTCCAAGGTGACAGAGCAGTCAGGGGCAGCTCCAGGCTTCAGTCCGTGGTGATGTTGTTTCAAAGCCTGTACTATTCAGTCATGAGCTCCATAATATGTACTTCAATATCTTGAAGCATTTTGCAGAGGGAAATTACTTGGTTGTAATGTTGGCTTCTAAATAGTCTATCGCAAGTTATCCAAAACATCTTTCAAAGGAAAGACACAAAAACAAATGATACTCAAGTCACATGGCTTATTAATTAAGTTCCAAATACACATGAAGATGCAGAAAGAGACAGAACGGATTAATGTATTTAGGAGTCAGTGCCCGTGACAAGGAAACTCACTGTCTGAATTCCACTACTAGTTTGATTATTGAGGAACCAAGAAGGCGCATAATTGCCTTAACCAATGATGTTCACTTTCCTTTCAGTACAGAGGATGTGAAAATAGGGCTGGTCTTTGGAAAGAACATGACCCATTAGGCTAGAAATTGGCTCCAATAGGTGATGGAATTAGGACTGCACAAAAATAGAATGATAGGGCCCGGCGCGGTGGCGCAAGTGGTTAAAGGTCCTCACCTTGCCGCCCGGGATCCCATATGGGCGCCGGTTCTAATCCCGGCAGCCCCGCTTCCCTTCCAGCTCCCTGCCTGTGGCCTGGGAAAGCAGCAGAGGACGGCCCAAAGCTTTGGGAACCTGCACCCGCGTGGGAGACCCGGAAGAGGCTCCTGGCTTCGGATCGGCATAGTATCGGCCCGTTGCACTCACTTGGGGAGTGAATCATCGGACGGAAGATCTTCCTCTCTGTCTCTCCTCTCTGTATATCTGCCTTTCCAATGAAAAAATAATAAAAATAAATCTTTAAAAAAAAAAAATAAAAAAAAAAAAAATAGAATGATAGCTACACTTCACATAGCCTTAATATATCATGAACATTCAGGCTTCCATGCAGGAACTGGAATGAGGCATCTCAGGTACAAAATGATATTCTCGCTCTTAAGATCCCATGAATATATAACAAATCCTCCCGTCCCTTTCTATGGTCATACAAAGATGCTCTACCAATATCTAAATCTACTACTGTGCTTCTCAGGTGACTGGTCAGTTTATGGTTAATGTGTCTTAGGAGTTACGTTAATGTACACTGCATCATGTAAGTTACATTAATGTAACTTGGGAGCTACATCCTGTTTGTTTTACCTTCTATGTCTGAACATTCCTTTAAAAAAAATGCAGCATTTTTTTATTACATAGCTCAAGTTCACACCTTTGTTCTTCTATTAAAGAATCACTCTACCCTTGCAGAGTTTATTTTCATTTAAAAAGGTGAGTTACACAGAAGAAAAGGAGAAAGAAAGATTTTCTGTCTACTTGTTCACTGCCTTAATGGCCACACTGCCCAGGGCTGGGCCAGACAAAAGCCCAGAGATGAACACTCCATCCAAACCTCTCAAGTGGATGACAGGAGCCTAGGCACTCACCTGGCTCCTGCTGATTTCCTAGCACATGAAAAAAATGAGCTGCAAATGAAACAGTGCAGCTGTTACTTAACCAACACTCATACAGACTGCTGGCATTGCAGGCGGTAGTTACCCGCTGCACCACAATGCCAGCCCCAAAGCTTACTATAATTAGTGTGGCAGAGAAGTAACAGAAAAAGTGTGCAAAATCTACACTCTGTCATCTAGTGATAGGTAACATGATGAGTGGTTTTTTTTTTTTAAAGATTTATTTTTATTATTTTTTATTGGAAAGGTGGATATACAGAGAGGAGATACAGAGAGGAAGATCTTCCATCCGATGATTCACTCCCCAAGTGAGCCGCAACGGGTCGATACTATGCCGATCCGAAGCCAGGAGCCTCTTCCGGGTCTCCCACGCGGGTGCAGGTTCCAAAGCTTTGGGCTGTCCTCTGCTGCTTTCCCAGGCCACAGGCAGGGAGCTGGAAGGGAAGTGGGGCTGCCGGGATTAGAACCGGCGCCCATATGGGATCCCGGGCGTGCAAGGTGAGGACTTAACCACTTGCGCCACCGCGCCGGGCCTGATGAGTGGTTTTTATAAAGAAGAAAGAGTGGGGTATTTGTGTAGAAAGTCTCACAAGATGGTAACATGCGAGAACGAAGACAATTCAAAAAGTCTGTGGAAAAGCCTGACACTGTGTTGTAGCAAGTTAAGCCACCACGTGTGACGCCAGCATCCCATATAAATACTGATTGAGTCACAGCTGCTCCACATCCAATTCAATTCTTTGGAAATGCACCTGGGAAAGCAGCAGAAGATGCTCCAAGAACTTGAACCCTTTGCCACCCCTGTGGGATATGTGGATGGAGTTCCAAGCTCCAGGTTTCAGCCTGGCCAGGCTCTAGCCATTCTGATTATTGGGTGAGTGAACTGATGAATGAACAATCTCTCTCTCTATCTCTCTCTCTCTCTCTCTCTCTCTGTATTTCTGTAACTCTGCCTTTTAAATAAAATGGGTACATTTTTTTAAACATGGAAAAATGCAATTATTACCTAAGTTTACTTTGGTACAAAAAATGCCTATCCTTTAAACTTACACACATGTTTTGATAATGTTTGTTTTCCATGAAATCCAGAAGACCTATCATAATTGCCTTTAGGGAATGAAGAGCATGAGCTGTTTGTGTAGAGGTTCCTTGGCAAATATGAGGAAGCTACAGAGGCTTGAGAAGAAGTGGTTTCAGTACTGGAGAGTGGATGATAAGGTCAAGAGGTTAACAAGGAAGAAAGATCATCGGCCTGGGTGCTCAGGAGGTCTGTAAGCTATTTGGCAAAATTATTTGCCCATATAACTGTGTCATTAGAGTTATTTTTAAAAAAATCTAAAAGGTAGAGTTATAGAGAGATGGAGAGACAGAGATAGAGGTTAACACTCCCAAATGGCTACAATGACTGGAGCTGAGCCAATCTGAAACCAAGATCTACAGAACCTTTCACCTACAGGCACAGAACCTTCTTCAGGATTGATCACATTATAGACCACAAAAAAAGTCTCAGCAAAATTTTAAAAATCAAAATCATGCCATGCATCTTCTCAAGCATCATGGAGTGAACCTGGAGACCAACAAGTAAAAATACCACCCCAAAATGCGCAAATACATGGAGACTGAATACTATGTTGTTAAATGAACAATGGTTATAGAACAAATCGAAGAGAAGATTTGTTTTAATTGCTTGAAATGAAGGAAGGCATCAACAAAACATCAAAACTTTGGGACACAATCAAAGCAGTGTTAAGAGAAAAGTTCATTTCAATCAATGCTTATATCAAGAACCTAGAAAAGCACCAAGTAAACAGGCTAACTATACCTCTGAAGAAGCTAAAAGAAACAACAGCAACATCATCCCAAGATTAGCAGGAAAAAAATAAGCAAAATGAGGAGGGAAATTTTTAAAAAGTTAGATCAATGATTCAAAGAGCTGGTTCTTTGAGAAAATCAGTAAAATAGATTCTCCACTAGCCCAACTAATCAGAAAAGGAGCGAGAAGATAAAAGTCAATAGATTCGGAGCAAAAAATAAAAAAAGGAGACATAACAATGGAAATCTTGTACTACAGATGCAAAGATCCTCAACAAAATACTAGCCAACATGATCCAACTGTACATCAGAAAAATTATCTACCTGGGCCAGAGAGATTTATTCCTGGCATGCAATGATGATTTAACATAAATAAATTAATAAGTGCGATTCACCATATCAATAAATTGAACAATAGAAACCATATGATCATCTCAGTAGATGCAGAGACGGCATTTGATAAAATCTGACATCACTTCATGCTAAAAATCCTAAGCAAGATAGGCATAGAAGGAACAGTTTACAACACAATCAAAGAAATATACAAAAAACACAATGCGAACATCATTCTAACGGGGGAAAGACTGGAAGCTTTTCCACTAAGATCTGGAATTAGACAAGGATGTCCACTGTGACCACTGCTATTTGACCTAACATTGAAAGTCCTTGATAGAGATATTAGGCAACGGAAAGAAAGAAAGAAAGGAAGGAAGGAAGGAAGGAAGGAAGGAAGGAAGGAAGGAAGGAAGGAAGGAAGGAAGGAAGGAAGGAAGAAAGAAAGAAAGAAAGAAAGAAAGAAAGAAAGAAAGAAAGAAAGAAAGAAAGAAAGAAAGAAAGAAAGAAAGAAAGAAAGAAAGATTAAATAAATTCAAATCAGAAGTGAGAAATTGAAATTATTCCTGTTCACAGATGACATTATGACGTGATGACATGATAGGAGAACCAAAAGACTCAACCAAGAGACTGTTGGAACTTATAAGAGCTTGGTAGGATAGCAGAATACAAAATTAGTGAACATAAATCGATGGCTCTGATATACACAAATAACTCCATGGCTGAGACAGAAGTTATAAGTACAGTCCCCTTTAAAACAGTGGAGAAGAATCTTAAATATCTTGGAATAAACCTAACCAAAGATGTGGAGGACCTCTATGATGAAAATTGCAAAGCATTAAAGGAAGGATAAAAGAAAACATTAAAAGATGGAGAAATGTACAGCGCTCCTGGCTTGGCAGGATCCACATGATCAAAACGTTCATATTAGCAAAGGTAGGTGTTAGGAAGTGCTATAGAAATCCAGGGTCCTTTTTATGCCTTAACTCATTTAGTGATTTCAAAAAAGTAGACTTTAATTTTTTATTTATTATTTTTATTAATTGCATTGCATTATGTGACACAGTTTCATAGGCTCTGGGATTCCCCCAACCCCTCCCCGTGCCCTTCCCACATAGTGGATTCCTCCACCTTGGTGCAGTATTACAGTTCAAATTCAGTCAAGATTCTTTCATTGCAAGCATAGAGTCAAGCATCTTATTGTCCAGCTAAATTCAATGGTTTCTTGGGGAGACCCTCTCTGGTCTGAAGGCAGAACTGGCAGAATATCATCCTGACCAGTTAAAATGGAAAACATAACATCAACATCAATTTACAACATTATGGAATTAATTAGACTTTCATTGTAGACTATTCATTGCAGTTTTAGGCTCACAGCAAAAATGACAAGAAGGAGCAGAATTCCTGTATGTTCCCCTGCACGTGCATGCCCTCCCCCACCATCACCACACCCATCTGAGTGGGACATGGATTATAAATGAATCTACACTGACAACTCATGATCACTAGAGCCCATTATTTGCATTGGTGCTTCGCATTCTGTGCATTTGGACAACTGCATAACTATAGCGGCATTTTTCATTACTTTCATGGTCCCAAAAACATTTGTGCTTATTCATTCAGCCTTCCCTCTGCAGTCCTCTCTGACAACCACAAATCGTTTTATTGTCTTTATAGCTGTGCCTTTCCCAAACATAACAGAGTAGACACCATACAACACAGAGCGTCTTTAGGTTGGCATGTTCTACTTAGGACTTGAGTTTCTGACATGTCTTTTCTTGGTTTGATGGTTCATTTTCACATCACAGCTTTTAAAACACATATGAATTTAATTTTTTCAATATGTAAACAAATGCCATCTTCCTCATATTTAGGTTATTCGTAGTTGAACCACAATTTAAGGACAGTATCATAAATATTTGCTTTAGCTTAATACTAAGAGGTGCACACAAGTGGGAAAGTATGAGAAATACTGTGCAATCCATAGTTACTACTTAGAAGAAGAAAGGAAGGAAAGAAAGAAGAAAAGGAAGGAAGGAAGGAAGGAAGGAAGGAAGGAAGGAAGGAAGGAAGGGAGGAAGGGAGGGAGGGAGGGAGGGAGGGAAGGAAGGAAGAAAGAAGGGAAGAAGGGAGGAAGGGAGGAGTATCAGTGCCTCCGTTCATCCTGGCCTAGCTCCCAGGCTGCTGTATGAACAAAAAAGCTTCTTCCTCTACCTGAACTCATTGGATGAGCTCTTAAGAGCACTCAATAAAAACCTAAATTCCTATGCTTACACAAGAAACTCATACTCATTTCTGCAGCACCATCAAAAGCTAATTTAGGCCCAGGAAGTTTGTTTTATGTTGGTTGATCTGGATTCTGTGTTTGATCAGCCAGATTTGGACTACCTTCAGGATGATGAGACGCCAAGGTATTCCCATTTTGTTGGTGCTCAGCCTCTCTCCTTCCCAAGTTCTCCTCCAAAACCCAGCTTTGTTCCTTGCCTTCAACATTCAAGTCTGTTTGCATCTGCTCAGTCCCAGCTCTCTTTACTTAGAGCCTTGGTCTTTCCATTTGCCACCTCTGATCCGGACATTTGCCCCTCCGTTACCCTGCGTGCAGCTCCGTCTCACTCCAAATGTCAGTCCAGGCTGTCAAATCTAAACTCTTCCATTTCTAATGAGCTCTCCCAAATCCCAATCTCCTTTTTCCCCACCCTCTCTTTTCTTTATTCAGTGTACTTATCAACATTTAAGTAATTTTCTCTTTACTTTCTTACAACTGTCTTCTGACCAATGAAGGGGATCTAGGCAGGCTAGTGCAACACCTGACATATTGTAGGTTGTCACCAAGTATTCTTTGAGCGACCAAAATGTAGGAAGCCTCTTAACGAACACAGACCCCTCCCGGATCAAGACAAATAATGGCATCGGTGATCTAGACAAATACAATACTTGGGAACATCTGAGAGAGAAGTTTGAGGATCAGTAAGCACATAGCCAAGCACTTCTTTGATGGCTAAAATGGAAAAGCAGTCACCTGGGAAAGCAGACTTTGATCTCTAGGAAATGATTCACCTTCCCTTAGGCTAAAGAAACAGGTGTGCTTCAGCAGGATTATGATATTACTTGCATTAATCTTAGCCACTAAAGACTCATGCTGACATGCTGCTCGGAACGATATTAAGTTACAGTTTGTTTCATCATAAAAGGTAGTTGAGATAAAAATAGTTACCAAACCACAAAGTACTTTCCACTCAGATGCTTCAAAGAACTGCTCTCTTGATGGGCTGTGGCTTTAAAAAGTTAATTATCTCAATATTTCAATGGACATAACTGGATCTTTTATACCTACAAATATGGACCATCGTGACATCTACAACTCAGACGAAGTTGCTTTTTTATTTGTGCTAAAAGAATTCTCCAGAAAAACCCATCCAAATATTCATACTTAAGGGAAAAACTAGTGGCAGGAGATGGGCCATTCTGCATATAAATTTTCTCAAAGGATATTGGAAAATGTCATGAAATATCATGGAAAGTGAAGCCTGAGGTGCTGGTCATATCACACTGGGTCTCCTCTTTTGAACATTCACTGGTTCACAGTAGGGAATCTGTGGGAGAGCTGAAATGCTCTTCTAGCTGACACAGGTCATTTGAGTTTAGAAAAGAACCAAAATCCCAGAACAGGTTGAGGGAGAAGAGTGAAATTTTTTTTTCATCTATAAACATATCACATATTTAAAAACTTAATAACATACTCACCCTCCCACCATTCCTCAAACCTCGAAAACCTGAGGAATTCTGTCACTTTGCTTACACAGTGGTCTTCTGATGACCAACGTGAGAAGGCAAGCTTGGGGCCAATGGACCACTGACAAGGTGCCACCAGTGCACAGACTTGGTTTGACTAACTCGCATGTGGCTCTTAGAAAGATTCATTCTGGAACACAGACCATTTTTTTTTACAAGAAAAAGAAAATGCATGATTTTCCCTCAACAGGAAGCCTAAGAGTATAAGCAGAGTGATAGTTGAGTGACTTACAGCTGGCATGGGGCTCACAGGATTCTTGAAGGGGCAGATGATTGTCTAACAGCAGAGCACTCAACAAGTGGCACAAGCAGGAGTTAGGCCTCAAGACAAAGGATGACGTTGGAGTCAGATAAGAGAAAGAGGCAAATCCACTGGCAAGGCAATGGGATTGAACTTAACAAGAGCAATGGGAGGGACAAAGGTTACAAGCAGAGCCAGGTATGAGTGTCACAGAGAGCTGCGGAGGGGAGGGGGAGGTGTTCCTAACATTTCTTTGAGCTTCCTTAATGCCAGTAATTCTAATTCAACAACCCACAAAGTACAACAATAAAAGAAGTAGAGAGCAAATTCTGTTTTCTTCACAATACATAAAGCCAAATTCCAGATACAATGCTAATATTAGAGAAGAAATCTGATATGATATTATGAAAAAATTACCAAAATTTGCAAACTATTTAAGCTAAATGACAAAATAGATAGCATTCTTACAAATGCATAACTCGGTTCCCATTTGAGTACAGAATTTACTCAAGGATTTCTAATGTAACAAGGTAAGTGAGGATTTGAAAGCAGTTCTCTTTAAAAATTGAGCTGTTTGAAGCATATGCTCAGGTACTCAGAATGTTGGGAAATGGCAAGAGGTTGTGTCACATCGGGGGGAACAGAACAAATGGTCTGGATTAATATTCCAGAAGTTACTTTGGTTGGTCTAGGAGACTGCTGACATCGTCTTAGGATGCAGCAGAGGCAAAACCAGATTTCTGAAAGCATGTGCCAAGCTTCCAGGGCATGCAAACATCAATGAAACTGCCCCATTGGGACGTGGGGGTGATGAGGGAGCCCAGCTTGATGACAGGAGATGAGGATGACATCATCCAAGTGGAAATCAACATTTTATATCTCCAATTTTTCTGACGGTTGTGGCGCAATCGAAGTTTGGCCACAAGCCTTAAAGAAAGTTCAAATATCATTAGCATGATTGCAATTTCTTAAGGAAGACCGATTTGCGTCTAAATTTTTTTTAAGTGATGTTAAATGATCTTAATTGAAATGTTAAGCTTGTCTGGTTCTCTTGATATAATTAAACGTATGAGTAGAATCTTTAAAAGTAGAAAAGGAGAAGAAAAAACAATACTGTCTGTACTGCTACGACCACTTCCAGTAAGTAAATAAAGATTGTACATAAACCGTTCATCTTGGACTCTGTATGGATTCTGAATAAGCCTTAGTTTTGACTAAACTAAGAAGGGTGCATCTGTGCATTATAAGTTACCTTCAGGGGAGGTAGAAGTCTGCATGTGAAGTACAAGTGTGTCTGTCTTGCTTAATTTATTATCATGCACATTCTTTTCATGATCTTATTTTGCCTTAAGTGTATCTTTAAAAAGCATTTCTAAAGTATATTTTTGTAAGTTGGGTTTTAACAACAATTTTCAGTAAGATTGGCAGTTATAGAAATTGAACACTAGCTGGTACACAGTTAACACTGAAAATATTGATATAACTGCTGGGAGAAAAGCCACCAATAGCTGGTGGGCACTCTGAGCTGGTTAATGCCCCATTTGTGTAAACTATACCAGAAGTCCAGCAGAGTTACCTATCTTTTTTTTTTAAATGTGTGTGGGGAAGGTGGAGCATGCCAGGCCAGGACATGCCATTAGGGCTCCATGGCAGGGGTGCTGCAGGTTCCAGAGCAGGAGTGGCTAACTGCATGTTTGACAGAGAAGGAATGCTATCTGGGGTATTCCATGAATGGCACCACTGCACTCATAGGTTAGTAAGGAAGTTGAGATGGAATAATTTGGAGGGGAAAACCAGAGGGCAGGCATGTTTAAGGCAGGAGTCCTAGACTGGGCTAAATATCATTACCCATTGCCCAATGGTGCTCACAAAAACTGGGATTAATGGCATAACTGGCTGGGTTAAGCTGCAATACCTACACACGAGTGTCAGAGAAGGAGGTGAGCCGCATCAGGCTGGGCCACAGTACCCACAAGAAAGTGAGAGAACCAGATTTGGGGGCAGATTCTGTAGGGGAATTATGAACTTGCCTCTGGGACTGCAGCACACTCAGCAAGGCCTGGGACTGAAGTCACACCATGCCATGCAAGGCTGCTGCTCCATTGACATGCATGGGATCTGGGGCTGGGATCAGGCCTGGTAGGGGAACTTGGGGAACTCCCCTATTAGGTTGAATTTCATGCTGGGAAGCACAAGAGCTGGGCTGGGAACAGTCAAGGCCAGGCAGAGCTGCAGCACTCCTCAACTTTTGTGTGGGCCAGATCTAGTGGTAGGACACTTTGGACTAGACTATAGCATCCATTTATGAGAGCAGAAATGGGTCTGGGCTAGTCAGGTTAGACCATAGTAAGTGCCAGGACTGGGGACAGGACATGTCAGGCTGGGCAGCAACACCCACCAACACATCCAAGATCCACAGCTGGGGGCAGGCCTTGGAGAAAGACTTGGAAATTCCCATACTACGCTGAAGTTCACACTGATGAGCATGAGAACCAGGGTTTGGGGCAGGACAAGACAGGCTGGGCTGCAGCACCCATCAGCATATTTGTGAGCCATGTTTGGCATTTGACTGGGCTGGGCCAGCCCACAACACACACTGGCACAAGCAAGAGCTAGGATGGGTGCAAGCAAGGCTGGGTTGGACCACAATATCTGCCAGTTCAAATGACGGCTATAGATGGACCAAGCTGGCCTAGACTGCTATACCTGCCAATGAGAACTGGGCCTGGAGGTGGGTCTGGCCAAGCCAAGCTGTAGCACCTTCTGATGAATGCCAAGACTGTGGGTGGGCCATCTAAGACTGGGAAACAACACCCACTGGCACACACAAGACCCTGGAGGCTGGGAACGGACCTGGTATGGAAACTTTCTGGACTGGTGCTTCCACTGGTAAGCCTGAGAGTTGGGATTTATTCCATTCCAGTGAGGTTAAGGCTGCAGCACCTACTGGCAAGTGTTATAACTGGGTGTGAGTCATCAGGCTGAACTGAAGTACTAACTGACAAATGCCAGATCTAGGGCTGAGATGTGCCTAGCAGGGGAACTGTAGGCATTCTCCTGCCAGGCTGCAGCTCCCACTGGTGATTATGAGAGCCAGGGCTTGGGGATGACCAAGCTAGTCAAGGTAGCAGTACCCATCAGCATGTGTGTGGGCTGGGTCTGAGGGCAGGCTGGGCTGAGATAAGCTATAGCACCCATGGGTGTGCATAAGAGCCAGAAGAGATGTGACACAGACCATACTAGGCCACAGCACATGCCAGCACTTGTGCCACTTCCTCCAATGAGTTCCAGGTTCTTTTTTTTTTTTTTTTATTGGAAGGTGGATATACAGAGAGGAGAGACAGAGAGGAAGATCTTCCGTCCGATGATTCACTCCCCAAGTAAGCACGACGGTCAATGCTATGCCGATCCAAAGCCAGGAGCCTCTTCCGGGTCTCCCACGCGGGTGCAGGTCCCAAAGCTTTGAGCCGTCTTCGACTGCTTTCCTGGGCCACAGGCAGGGAGCTGGAAGGGAAGCGGGGCTGCCAGAATAGAACCGGCGCCCATGTGGGATCCCGGGCATGCAAGGTGAGGACCTTAACCACTTGTGCCACAGCGCCGGGCCCGAGTTCCAGGTTCTTATGCTAGACTTCCACCATAGTGTCCATAGTCCCAGCTCCTGGTTCACCACTCTCCACTACCTGTGAAACTGTGTTGAGGCTGCACCTTATCTATACAACCTTTCTCCCACTTTATATTGGAGCAGGTCCCAGGATTAGGGAGACACAAGGTGTTCTATATAGCTAGATTGTCGTTGGTTCTGATTTTGCCAAAGCCTGTTGGCCATTATGTCTGAGGTCCATATGGACTTATTTTGTCCCATACAATGCCAAAGACAGTATTATTTTCCCTGTAGGACCAATGCAATGCCCTGAGCTCAGTGAGTTCCTCCCAGCTCAGTGCATGCACAGATCACTGTTGTCCCCGCAGTCTTAAAGCCTTTGCCATACTGTACAAAATGCCACCTGATATGCCACTATTAGAGTTCTTGATCTGCTGGCCATCAGGTCTGAGGGCTCTCTTCAGCATTACATAAGGAAAATACCCTTAAATATCATCATGAAAAAAATCAATTGTCATATATAGAAATGCCTATTAATTTCACAGGAGACCTCTCACAAGAAACTCTACTGGCCAAAAGAGAATGGAGCCACATAATCCAGATTCTAAAAGAAAAAAAAAAAAATGTCAGCCCAGGATACCATACCCAGCAAAGCTTCCCCTTGTCTTTGAAAATGAAATAAAATTTTTCCACAGTTAAAAAAATTAAAACAATATGCCTCTTCCAAACCTACCCTATAAATATTACTTAAAGATGTTCTCTTGACAGAGAAGAGGAATAGCACCCACCAGAAACAAAAGCAAATGTGAAGAACATCCCAGTAAATCAATTAACAACCCACTGCTAAAATGACAGGACCAAAATATCACCCATTTATATTAACCTTGAATGTAAATGGCTTAAAATTTTAATTCACTCTAAATAGTGTTAAGGAAATGTTGAAGAAATAGTAAAAAATAGTCATGAGTGAATATTATTCTTGGGGGCCTTAATGAAACACATGCTTAGCGTGGTTGAATCAAATTCTCTGAAAATGAGATCACAATTCACAGGAAGCATATGTGAAAATCAATACAGCATGAGTCATCAAAGAGAGATAAACAAAGCAAAATCAAATAACTTTAATCAATTGAACAATCTGATACACACATTTTACTAGGTGATTTATAAAACTACTAAACAGACAACTGCAAAGTTAATGGACAGCAAAACAAAACCAAATAAATCTTATAAAGATCCCATGGAAATTATGGACTGGCACGGTGATACTCAGGCTAATCCTCCAGTCTGTGATGCCAGCACCCCATATGGGCACCGATTCATGTCCTGACTGCACCATTTCTGTCTAGCTCTCTGCTTACACCCAGGCAAAACAAGCCAAGTTGGTCACCTCCATGCTACCCTGAATCTGGTTCTCATTTCAGATAAGCTCAGCTCTGGCCATTGCAGTCATCTGGGGTATGAATCAGCCAATGGAAGGCCTTCTCCCTCTATAAAATCTGCCTTTCAAATAAAAACCAACCAATCTTTTTAAAATTTTTCATTGAAATTAAAAAGTCAATTGATAGATCAAACAAAGGATTAAGCATGAAAAAAATAGCCAATTGAAAGACTAAAGTAATTAGCCAAAAATTTTAAAAGAAAGATAGACAACAGAAAGTAGAAAAAAGAGGTGAAGAGATCCAAATAGAAAAAGACTGGGAAAGAAGGTAAAACAAAAACACTTCAAATTTCAAAACAAAAGAAAAAAGAGTTTTCTACCAACAAAGCTATGGCAAGGGAAGTTCCACAGGACAAATTTCACATAAAAGGAGTAAAATCTTGGTGGAAAGCTCAGAGTCTGGCATTGTGATATGAGCTTTTAAGCCTTCATTTGCAATGCTGGCATCCTTCAAGGCCCAGCTGCTCACTTCCCATCCAGCTGTCTGCTAAATGTGCATGAGAAAGCAGCAGTAGCTGGCTCAAGTACTTGGGCCCCTGATACACATGTGGGAGACCAGCATGGAGTTTCTGTCACTTGGCCTTGGCCTGGTACCTATGGCCATTTGAAAAGTAAAATGGTGGATCGATGAACTCTCTCTCTCCTTAATTCTGCCTTTAAAATAAATGCAAATACTAAACAAAAAATAGCCGACATTGTGGCTAAAGCCCTCACCTTGCTCACACCAGGATCCCATATGGGCACCAATTCTAAATCCAGCTAACCGGCTTCCCATCCAGCTCCCTGCTTGTGGCTTGGGAAAGCAATAGAGGACAGTGCAAGGCCTTGGGACCCTGCATCCACGTGGGAGACCTGGAAGAAGCTCTGGGCTCTGGACTTCAGATTGGTTCAGCTCCAGCCATTGCAGTCATTTGGGGAGTGAACCAGTGGACGGAGGATCTTTCTTTCTGTCTCTCCTCCTCTCTGTATATCAGACTTTCCAGTAAAAATAAATCTTTTTTACAAAAAAAAAAATGGAAGCGTAATCTTCCCTGGTTGATGGATTTTCAGCAATCCCAGTAAAGTCAATTGTGTACCAGATTCTAGGTAGATTAGACAATGCTGCCGAAAGCCTGTCTCTGCTGACAAGAGGGAGATGCCGGAAAGCTGAAGTCCTGAGGATCCTCAGCATGTCCAAGCACTAATCTTCAGGGTCTCACTGTCTGAATTCCAACACAGCTATGAATACCAAGGATATTTGTATGTGTTCATCTTTTATTCGGCAGCACATACACTAAAAAAAAAAAAAAAGAAGAAGAAGAAGAGTCTCAAACTAACAATCTAATATTCTACCTTGAAAAATTAGTCAAAATAGCAAACAAGAACTGAAGCAAACAAGAGGAAGAGCTAATTACATTAGAGCAGATATGCATGAGAAAGCAGATTGAAAAACAAAGGAGGAAATCAATAACTAAAACTTGAATAGGTCAGTAAAATTCACATACCTTTAGCTAAGCTGACGAAGAAAAGATGAGGGACCAGTGTCATGGTGTAGCAGGTGAAGCGATCACTAGTAACACCAGTATCCTGCTCCACTTCTCATCCCTGCTAATGCTCCTGGGAGAGTAGCAGAAGATGTCCCAGACGGCTGGGCCCCTGTGGCCACAGATGAAGCTCCTGGGTCCTAGCTTTGGCCTAGTCCTCTCTCAGCCTTACAGCCACCTGCAGAGTAAACCAGGTGGTGAAAGACACCTGTCTCCCCTCTCACTGCGTAGCCCTCTTTCTGTAACTGTGCCTGTCAAATAAATTATTTTCTAATATTTATTTCTTTTTATTTGAAAGGCAGCTTTTTTTTTTAAGATTTATTTATTTTATTGCAAAGTCAGATCTCTATAGACAGAAGGAGAGACAAAGTGGAAGATCCGTCCAATGGTTCAACCCCCAAGTGACAGGAGGTCAAATGCACAGAGCAGGGGGGAGACCCCAGAGTGGAGCAGGTGGACAGGAGGAGGCTTGTGTCCCAACCCTGAAGATTCCTGGAATCCTCACCAAGGACTATGGGCACCGACGTCTACATCCCAACTGCCAAGGAGACCACGGGGAATCGGAGTGCCTTCGGAGGCCGAGAACTCTGAGGTCATCCAGTTCCATTTGAATCTCCCATATGGGATAGAAGAAGTCCAAATCCTTCCTTGAAGGATCCAAGATCATCAGAATGACAACCAGGAGCACTGAGCAGTCCGCAGAAACAGAAGAACAGCAAACTTCCATCAGGACTAGGGAGAGGAGCTTTTTCTGGTCCTTACTTAGTTTCAACTTTGGATCCCCACCCTCTTTTGCAATGACCATCAGGGTCGCTCCAGAGCGCCCCTGCACCCCCCAAAAAAATAGAATAGATAGTCAGAAAAATACAAGGAAAGCTTAGAACTGAACAGGAAACGATCAGCCTGGATCCACATACACCTTACTAGATAGGACACAAAGATTAGTTACTGCTCACTAGGGTATTGAAGATTTCTCTGTACACCCGTCCTAAAACTGTTCTGCAGGCCTTGTTAGATTTATAAGCCAGTTTAGACTATCCTAAAATCTACCAAGTTCAGCAAAATTATGCGTCAATACAATAAACTGCTAAATACTAAAATGAAAACAGACACGAGACAGCTGAATAGTACCCTATAGCCACTTTAAGGTGTATAGAAGCCGGTTCTATGTACAAACAAAAATTGAAGGGTCAATAAAGTAGTAACAGGAAGTGGTTAAGAACTTGCATTGTTTTAACATATTGATTACTCAATACCATGTCAATTAATTCCATAATGTTGTAAATTGTTGCTGATCTTATGTTTTGGATTTTAACTGATCGGGATGATATTCTGTCAGCACTGCCTTCAGACCAGAGAAGGGCTCCCCAAGAAACTGTTGAATTTATCTGGACAATAAGATGCTAGACTCTATGCTTGGTATATGCTTGCAATGAAAGAATCTTGACTGAATTTGAACTGTAATACTGCAACAAGGTGTAGGAATCCACCATGGGGGGAGGGCCCGGGGAGGGGTTGGGGGAATCCCAGAGCCTATGAAACTGTGTCACATAATGCAACGTAATTAGCTTTTAAAAAAAAGATGGTTACAGAGATTGGGAGGCAGGGATAGAGCTAGTTAAGGACCCATGTGGCTGCAGAATCAGGAGCTTCCTCTGTGTTGCCCATGTGGATGTAGGAACCCAAAGGCTTCAGCCCCTTCCTCTCCTTCCTCAGGTCCATGAGCAGTGAGTGGGGTTGGAGGTGGAGCATCCCAGCCATATGGAATGCAGGCAGCCATTAAGCTCAAGGGTACTAGCACCAACCCCCAAATAACTCTTTTAGACTAATTATTCCATAAAATTCTTTGAAAGATCTACTTGGAGAATAAACACAGAGCTACAAAAACAAAAATAAATAAATAAACAAATAAATGAATAAATAAAAGGAAACAAAAATGAAAGAAGAATCAACTCACTTCACTGAGGCCAGGAAGGATCTCATTACTGCCAAGCTTAACAAAATAAAAAATTAGAACAGAATACTTAATATAGCTTTATTACATAGAATAGTTCATATAACTTTATTCCAACAGATTAGATACTTTAGTTGAAATGGAAAAATTGACACAAAAGCTGCTGAAAGTGACTCTAGAAAATCTGAATAAGGCTGTAACAAGAGGTTGTGTTAGCTATCAAAAAGCAAGATGGCATCATTGATCATTTCCACTAACCTTAAAAGAAAATTTAATACCCATTATTCACAGACAATACCAAAAAATAGAGGAGGGACACTTCTACCACAGCTACCAAAAAGAGCAAAAAATATGTGTATATATATATATGTGTGTATATATATATATTTTATTTATATATTAAATTCATATATATATTTTCTTGTTTTGATATATATATATTTGATATATATATATATATAATATATATATATAATATTTAATATATATATCAAAACAAGAAAATCATCATAAACCTTCATGGATACAAAGTCAATAACAAAACAGTAGGACTAAATCAACAACATATAAAAAAAATTACGTATTAGGCCAATCATGATTCACTTTAAAAAGCTAACACTGGTTAGAAATATGTAAATCAGTAATACTACATAAAAAATAAAGGAAATGTAATACATGATGATCTCGATACACAAAGAAAATATTTGTCAGAAATTGTTGTATGAAAGTTGCTAGAATTAAAATGGGGTTGCTTGTGTTAACACTAACAATAAATAAATTCAACCAGGAGGTTCTGAAGGAGGAACTCACAAAGGACTGTCAGACAGGACTACCCTGCAGGGAGGGTACATCATCAGAGCCGCACATCAGCTGTGCATTCGGCCTCACCCTCGTGCCACCGCTGTTAGTCACTGCTGTGGTCATGGTAACTGTTTCCAAATATCTTGCATAAACAACTCATTCTTTTTTTTTTTTTCATTTTGTTAGCATTCATCTCCAAAGATGGACAGGACTTAGTTTGTTGAGCAGAGCACTGCGATGGGAATTTGTATGTCCTTGTAGACGACATGTACTCAATGAAGTTGGCACGGGGAAAGACTTTTAAAGGTGAAATGAAGAGTATTGCGTAGGATATTATGAAACAGTAATCCTTAGCCAGGAAGCCTGATAGCAAGGGTGGTGTCACGTTGAGGTTGTCTCTGGATAGATGCCCGGGTGTAAACAGATTTTGTGTAAGGCCTTTGAGGCTAGATTATCATCCTGGCAGAGTCTTCTGTGATATTTAGTATCAGGCAATTGTGCACGAGAACATTCCTTCATAACCTTCTAACTATCATTTTAAAATGTGTCATTTTCACATTTTCAAAACTACCATTGGGCTGATGAAGGCAGGTGGTAGCCAAGTGAAACACTAAGACCAACTCCCCACAGAGACACAAGTGTAACCAACTATTCAGAAGAGCTGTGCAAGCCAGGTAAGGAACAACTGAGTCAAGTTTTATTACGACAATTAAAGAGGCTAGGAGCCAGCACCATGGTGTACTAGGCTAAGTTTTAGCCTGTGACACCAGCATCCCATATGGGCACCAGTTTGAGTTCCACCTGCTCCATTCTCTATCCAGTTCCCTGTTTATGTGCCTGGAAAAGCAGCAGAAGATGGTCCAAGATGGTGCTTGGACCCTGACACCGATACCAGAGACCTGCATGGGGCTCCTAGCTCCTAATTGTGGAGTCTTTACTCTTTATCACCACTTTGGGAGTGAGTCAGCTGATGAAAGGGAACTCTCTCTCTTTTTCTCTCTTTTGTTCTCACTTCGTGTGTGTGTGTGTGTGTGTGTGTTTCTCTGGCTTCCAAAAACATAATTGTTTATAAAACTTGGCTTTAGATTTGAACATTTTTCCAAAGAAGGCATCCAAATGGCCAACAGGCACATATAGATGCTCAACACCACTAAGCAAAGGCAAATAAAAACCAAAATTGGACATCACTTCATTCCACTAAGACTGACTTTTACTAAAAAAAAAAAAAGAAAGAAAAAGAAAACTAAATAAATCTACCAAGATGTATATAAGATATATCAAGATAAATAAATTGGGCCTGGCAGCGTGGCCTAGCAGCTAAAGTCCTCGCCCTAAACGAGTCAGGATCCCATATGGGCACCAGTTCTAATCCCAGCAGCTCCACTTCCCATCCAGCTCCCTGCTTGTGGCCTGGGAGAGCAGCCGAAGACAGCCCAAAGCCTTGGAACACTGCACCCATGTGGGAGACCTGGAGGAAGTTCCTGGCTTCGGATCGGCACAGCATGGGCCGTTGTGGTCACTTGGGGAGTGAATCATTGGACGGAAGAGCTTCCTCTCTGTCTCTCCTCCTCTCTGTATATCTGACTTTCCAATAAAAATAAATAAATCTTTTTTAAAAAAAAAAAGATAAATAAATCAAAGATGGGAAGCCATCTTTTAATTTGGAAGTAGAGATTCATACTGTATTGTATATTTGCATCTCAATTACACAGGTACTATACATTCCTTCAAATGAAAAGCCATACAACAAAATCAATAACAGAAAGAAAAATAGAAAATTTACAATAACAAGGTAAATAGCTTGCTACTGAATGACCAATGTGTGACTGAAGAAATTTAAAGAAAATTAAAAGCCTTCTTGAAGCAAATGATGCCTCTGTGTGACCTGAATCATTGAGAAATCTAATAAGAAAAACACAACTGCCATTGCCCATACCTGCAATGTCAGAATATACTTAAACAGCTGAATGATGGACTTATGACTGTTTATGAAGGACTGCACTGTTGTATTGATACAGGGGAAATCAGCTGGTAGGGAGGGGATTTGGGAAGGAGAGAAAGGAAATCCAAAAGGCTATGGAACTGTACCATCAGATAATACAATAAATTTAAATAAACAAATCCACCATAGGAACCAGCAGTTTTACTACTGGATATGTATCCAAGAGAAATAAAACACTGTCTAAGTGACATCTGTACTTCCCTGTTTATTGCAGATCTATTCACCATATAAAAGAAATGGACACAGCTTAGCAGTACACGTATAGAACATTAGCATGTTGCCTACAAGGATAGAAATCACTGGGGCCTGAGTTGTACAGGCAAGGATGGTCATCCAGCCCTGCTGGCAGAGGGCTGAGGACTTGGGCCAAACCACATGGCCCAGGTGGTAGCCTGGCTGAAAGAGGTCCTAGGGTCTGAGCTATTCAGGCCAAGCTTGAAAGGACATGGGGTCCGAGCCACAATGGGCCAGGGAGGTTGCCCAGCCCTGGGAGGTGACTCGGCTTGTAGAAGGTCTGACTGGACTGCAGACACCTTCAGATGCTCACTCTCACAGACCACAGCACACCAGTGTGCCCTGAGCTCAATGCACACGTTGCATGTTGGACCACCTCCTCTGCTGACTCTGTTGCAAAGGTGTGTCTTGGCTGATTTTAGGCCTGGATGTATGCGAAGGATGTCTGGCTACCCCAGTGAAGCAGCCAAAGACTTCAAATACCTCTTCAAAGTAAGTATAGCCTTTGCTTTCTCCATATTAAGGCTGCAGCACCTTAATGCAGACACGTTTCAATGATCTCTGCTCTTGACCTCTGTAGAAGCTGCTCCTGGCAGGAGGATGCCCTAGTTCTTCTAACTAGAACTCAGTGAGTTCTTCTACTATAGTGCTAGAAGGTATCAGTATGTCACATGTAGCTAATCTTTAAAAGCTGTTATCTTAAGCAGTTTGGTCTACACTTCAAGCCAGCTTCTACACTTCAAGCAGCTAAATCTGTAGACACTATTTCAAAAGTAGTTATGGACCACTGGCAAGTCTCAGGATAAATATTTGCTGGCCTGGGACCAGCAGGCGAGGGGCACCATAGGTCCAAGACAGGCTACTCCCATGCTGTACCACCCCACTGGTCTTAGGAGTTGCAAATCAACAGCTTGAAACTGGAGTCCTAGATAGGCCACAGCTGCAGCATGCCACCATGCCGGAACAGGTGCCTGAAGCTGGGGTCTGATGCCAGAATCCTGTGACCATGCTGGTCTAGGAGCAGTAGACTAGAGACTTAACAGATTCTAGATAGTCGTACACAGAGCACCTCTGTGCTAGGCCTGACAGTTTTGGCTGCTTTTCTCCCAGCAGTGTAACACTTACCTAAACATTTGTCTACAGCTGGGATTAGCTCTGATTCAGAAGGAGCTTGACCGAAGGCATAGTGTGCAAAGCTGTGGTCAGAGTTAAGGGAACCAATGGCAGTGCTGGGCAGAGAACTGGTAAGGAAGGATGTATGACGGCAGAGAAAGAACTCAATGACCAGAAGTGTGTTCAGTGCTGGAGCCAAGGCAGTGAAATCATTCAACAAAAGCTGAAGGAGTCAAGCGGTGCTGCCAGAACAAATACCGTTTGTTTTCTTCCCTCAGTCCTCTGCCTTCTGATTCCATGCATTTCCTCTCATCTTTCA
Organism: Ochotona curzoniae; assembly: GCF_017591425.1. NCBI lineage: Eukaryota > Metazoa > Chordata > Mammalia > Lagomorpha > Ochotonidae > Ochotona > Ochotona curzoniae. The sequence goes on from NW_024466580.1 coordinate 185,679, forward strand.
ACATCACCCGTGGATGTCAAAGAGCCAGGGGCCTCTGATGGTGTGGGCTGCAAGGATCAGCACATTGGAGCACAGAATAAGCCAGAGAGGTGTGAATTGGGGTTGGAAGGGCCACATACTGTGGATAGGGAAGAATTAGCATTAGGTTTAAGGAGGCTTCCTGAACTTGGCTCACTTTGTGTCCCTACCTATACTCTAATTCTAAAGTTAATTTTAAAGTATAATATGTCCCACAGATACCTGCTATGCTGAACCAGTGGTCAGCATAGCCAGTCATTGCAAAGGGTGTCCGCAGTTAGTGCTGGTGACCCTTTCCTTCCAGACTTGGACGAATTGTAGCTATTCTGGAGAGCTTTGATGTTTTTCCCCCACTCACACCCCTTGAAAGGGTATTTTTGTTGTTTTGTTTTCTTTTCATATAAATTTTAATTTTGATGAGAAAAAAAAACTTACCAAACTCTTGGATGGTACGGCAGCTCTAATTAGCCCTGAGCACAGGAGTCTTATTTAGTGGGAAAAATAAATTCCTATGAATGACAATATATATATATATTGCCCTGGATTTTTCTGTCGCAACTTTTCTGATGGAAACAATCTTTTTTTCTCCCCCAATGCATCAGTTAAGGTCTCAAACACAGTGTACTCCACATGCTTAACATCAGTTAAGGTACAAACACAGTGTACTCCACATGCTTCAGATATCAAGTGTTGCCTAGAAATTAGTGGCTATTGTTTAAAAAAAAAATGAAAGAAAAGAAGGGACCTAAATTGGTGAAGCACCATTAGAAGAAGGCAGTTCCAACCCTAAGGCGGAAGGAATAAGGAAAAAACTATAAATCAGAGCTGGCTCTGTCCCCTTACATTTGTGAATCCCAAAGGAAAAGGATCAATCAGTCCATATCCCATTTCTTTCTCTTCCCATCCCCACATCATGGGGCAGGGAAGCAGTTGCGGCAGCCTCTGGAAGGCAGCATGGATCCACCTGCATAGCCAGTTCCAGAGTCCCAGACACGTGGAGCACACTGCAGAGGAGAGACCAGAGTCCGGGAGATTCTTGGACTGCCACACATCTCAGCAGGAAGAGGTCCCAAGGCATGGTGAGGAGCAGGGACTCTCCAATCAAGAGCGATGGTCCATGAGGGGAGCCACACAGCCTGAGATGCAGCCTGGAGGGAAGTGACTCCAGCCAGAGACCAGGCACCAGAGCAGGGAGGAGACAAGAACAGTCTTTTTCTCATCTTCTGATTTCCTGTGGACACCTCCCTTAGCTGCACCCACCCAGAAGCCTACTCGCCAGGAAATCTGAATGGTGGAGTCCACAGAGACGGGCACAGAGAAGATGGAGAAAGAGCCTGAGATTAACCAGTACTACCAGTCAAGAATTCCCTCTAGGGGGTAGAAATAGCTGGGCACTCGTACTATCGTATGAAATGATTCATCTTAAATATTACATTAAAATGATTTTAACTTTCTTTTAGTTATGTATATATATACATATATTCATTATAATCCCATGCAAGAAATGACTGCTATTGTGATTACCATATGTTATACCCCAGATACGATATCCTGTAACATGTAATTATAAATGCTTGTAATGTGTTTGACAATTATGAAAATAAATGTTATACAAATAAAAAAGAGAAGAAATTGCTGGGGAACTGCTATGAAATCAGCTTGCTAGGGTTGGTGTAACCAAGGACTACAAACTGGGTCATTTTTTAAAAAATGGCTCAATGGTTCAGCCTTCACCTTGCAAGCATCAGTTCATGTCTCAGCTCCTCTTCCCAACCAGCTTCCTGCCTGTGGCCTGGGAAAGCAGTGAAGAACAGCCCAAAGCCTTGGGACCCTGCACCTGTGTGGGAGACCCAGAAGAGGCTCCTGGCTTCAGACTGGCTCAGCTCTGGGCATTGCAGCTGTTGCGAGAGCCAGCCAATGGATGAGAATTTTTTTCCTTCTTTCTGTAGATCTGATCCGCCTTTCCAATTAAAATAAATAAATCTCTAAAAAGTAACAATGAATTTTCACAAGGCCATAAATTCAAAAGCAAAGCATTAGCAACACTCTGTTCTATCAATCCTTTCCAGTATATTCTGTCTAGTACATCTGGGTGTTACTTGGCCTGACATCTTTCCAGCCTCCGCCTCCATCTTCATGTGGTGTTCTGCTAGGCCCTGTGCCTCATGTGCCCACCTTGCTCAGGAATGATCTCATCTTAACGAATTATGTTGGCCAAGACCCTGTTTTCATAACTAGGCCCCAATGCAAGGTGCTTAGAGTTAGGAATTCAGCATTTCAGCATTATCTGAACCCATGTCATCATCTTAGTGGCGTTCAAAGAACAATGAAAGGCACGAGTTTTAAATAGGCCATGGTGTCCGGATGTCAGTCTGTGGACCGGTCAAGTCTAGAAAAACAAGAGTGGCAAAACCAAAAACGGATTGTTGGGTTCTACTCTTACAGACTGATTCTAAAAGATCTTGGCTGAGATGAAGGATTTTGTATTTTTAACAGATTTTATAGGGCATTCTAAGGTTTCATTTGAAAAATAGCTAAGAAGAGAAACAATAGGAGATGCCCGTTGGATGGGATTTCAGAATCTGACAGATAAAATGCAGAATACCCAGTTATTTTTAAAACTCAAAAAACAACAACCAAAAATACTTAACTGATGTAATTGCTCCCCGCCCCCAAATGTTGCATGGGATATACTTATACTAAAACAGTATTCCTGGGGCTGGCATTGTGGCACGTTGGTTAAGTTGTTGTGGGGACACTAGCATCCCTTATTAGGGTGTTCAAATCCTGACTGCCCTGCACATTCATTTACCTATTAATGTGTCTGAGAAAGCAGTAGGTGATGGCCAAGTGCTCCCATATGGGCAGCCCAGTTAATAAAACAGAACAGGCTGTTCGGCTCAGGCTGAGCACTACACCCACATGTTGAATCATCCTGCTCCAGGGGAAAACATGCTGAACCGGTCTGCTGTGAGAAGACCATCTCCTGGCTGGAAATTTGAGCTCAGTAAAGGAACACAACAAACCTGCTGTTGTCCTGCTGTCTCCTTTCCCCGCTACTCCTAGTACAGAAAGCATCCTTGCTCCTTAGTCTCTTCCTGCATCCATCTTGGGGCCACATCTTCCGAGCCCTCTTTCAAGATGCTTGCTTGTACCTTCTTCCCACGGTCATCTCCTAGTCACCTCTGTCTTGCCTGATGCAGCAAATAAGACTGCCTGCCTTGTCTTACTCTATCCAGTGTGCTCCCTAGGCCTCCACTGGACAACCTTCTGAGAAGCTGTTCCTTCAAGGGTCTCACCTTGTAACCCATCAGTCCCCTTCACTGCCATTTGCTATCCAGTTATTTGCAGTCTTAATTTTGACTTGCTATCGTAGGTCCTCATATATTTCGGAAAGAAAGCCCTTTTCACGGGTGTAGTCTCCCATTCCATAAGTTGCCTTTGCACACTACTGAATGTTTTCTTTGCTGTGCAGGAGGCTTTTTGCTTGTTCTTCTTCTATTTGTCTTTTATTCATTCTCATTGACCGTGTCTTTTAGGATCATTTCCAAAGTCATTGCCAGACCAATGTCAAAAAGCCTTCCTCTAGGAGTTTTACATGATCAACTCTTAATTTTAGTATTTCATCTACTTAGGTTTAGCACTTTCACCCATTTTGAGTAAGGATTGAATCAAATTTCATTCTTTTGCTCATGAAACTACACAACACAGGGGAAAAAAATTTAACTCCATGGCATGCTTTTTTACTACACATTTTATTTTTTAAAATGTTATTTTTGATGTTTACATATTTGATTAAGATAGGATGGGTGGTGGATTAGGAAAAAAAATGGATGAGAGCACTGTTTCCAAGTTTTCTGTTTCTTCTTGCTGTGTATCTGGGGTAGCAGGGAACTAGGAGGAGAAGCCACACCCCATCGGCTCAGTACCCAGGGATGGGGAATGGCCACCTGATATCATTCCAGAGCCCCAGATGTGGAGCATGCTCTGAGGGTTCTGCTCAAGTGGTTTCAATACTTCTGAAATGCTGTTGATCTCACTGGTCTAAGGATGAAGAATTCCTTCCAAGCTCCATTGGCTGACCTAGTCTACCTTAGAGTTTGTATTTGCCCAGATATTTTCTGTCAACGCTTGACTAGAATATTGACCAATTTGCTCTGCCCACCTTCCTCCGCTATGTCCTCTGCAGGTCCCAGTGGACTGCCATATCCTCCATGTGCATCTGGGCATGCTGTCTACTGCTCCATCTGAACCACTGAGGAGGCCCAGTTCTGACACATGCACTCCACAGTAAGACCATGGATGCGGTGATTCTCCCCATGGTTAGCATTCTGAGTCTAGTGGATTCAGTTGGGGGATCCCCAGAACACCTTGTCTGAAGTGATCCCAGGCCTGACTCTTGTGTGTGCTTGCCAGTAGAGGGTCTGACTCAGTCTGCTTCCCACATCAACTTATGCACATTAAAATTATTTGCATGACATTCCAGGAAATCATAAAAGAGATAAATCAGATATGTGTCTCTAACTCTGAAGTCCTTGGTCAGACGGAAGTATTGGGGCTGGCGGTGTGGTACAGTGGTGTAAACTGCCACCTAAGAGGCCAGCATCCAATTTCACAGGGCAGATTTGAAACCCTCTATTCCTTTTTCAATCCATCTTCCTGCTAACACACCTAAGAAGGCAATGGACAATGGCTTGGGCCCCTGCAATACATGTGAGATTTGACAGAGCTCCAAGCCCCTGCTTCAGCCTGACCCATCCCTTGCTGTCATGATCATCTGGTAGCAAAATAGGCAATGGGAGATTACTCTCCATGTCCCATTCATCTTTAAAATACATTTTTAAAAGCTTACTCTCAGTGTTCTTCATCTCCATTTTATTTTTAAAATACAAAATTTTAAAAAATTTTATGCTATGCACTGCTTTACACACACAATTAAAACACTAATAGTTCCAGAGGAAGAGTTCTGTGTTAAGAATTTCAGGACCTTCATCCAGGTGAGGCTTAGGAAAGGTACTGGACAGAGGTATAACGTGTGCATTAATGCTGGGGAGGGTTAACATGAACCAGCACAGGAAATAGATTCCAAGACCCTTCTCCAAAGCAGTGCTGGCCCCTTCAAGCTTGAGATGCCCTGCTCCTGGGGTCCCATAGGGGTGAAGTGAATGAGTCATCACTCTCTCTATCCTGTGAGTGTTTATAATGCCTGAGCAGAGGTAGAGCCCAGTCTGTTTTCTGCTGTGTTGCTAAGAGGTGAGTATCTTAGCCAACTTCCCAGACCTAGAGACTGGTGCTATCAATCCAGAGACGGGGTGAAAAGGAACAAGCAACCAGGAGAGAAAGGGCAAAGGAACTGGGACACATACAGTCCTTTAAAAATTATTTCTATTAAAAAGGCAGATATACAGAGAGAAGAAGAGACAGAGAAAGATCATCCATCTACTGGTTCACTCCCCAAGTGGCCGCAATCGCTGGAGCTGAGGGGATCCAAAAGCAGGAACCCCAAGCCTCTTCCAGATGCAGGGTCCCAAGAGTTTGGGCTTTCCTCTACTGCTTTCCCAGGCCACAGGCAGCTAGCTAGATGGGAAGTGGAGCAGCTGGGACATGAACCCATATGGATTCCCAATACACACAAGGCAAGGATGTAGACAGTGAGCCATCACGCCAGGCCCAATACATACCATTCTACACCTGTATGTGTGAGCTGGGGAGGGAAAAGAAAGAAATGTGATCCAGCCTCAGGTAACTGTTGAGGCCCTATCTTTTCACTCTGAGTAGGTCAAAGTGATTTTTTTCCCTCCATTCTAAGCAGTAGAGGAGCATTTTGTCCATCCTGTCTCATTTTCCCCTTCTCACCTACTCTCTGTTACAGTTCACCAAACACCTGAGATTTGATCTTCAGTCAGAAAGACTGGTCCATGGGGTTCCCCATTCTGCCCTCCAACTTCTTGAGGTCCTTCTTGTCTTCCCACCAGTGGTGTTGCTAACCTGACCTTGTAGAAGTGAGTAATGCATGATCTGGTCTTGTTATCAGCCACTGGGCCAAACACCTGCCCAGCTTGATGCGGGAAGAACCTATTTCCATGGTGTTCTGCTGATGCTTACACTCAGGAAACAGAACACCTTTCTAAATGCCAGAGGAAAAAAAAATTAGGTGAGAATTTATATGAAAACACTTAAATAAAGCCAAGAGGGCAGACAGTGGCAAACTGACTGGAAAGTGAATGAAAATGGACCCTTTCTAGGACTCCAGGACAAAGCTCATCTGGTATTCATGTGCTGGAGGAAAGGTATAGAATTCTGTCGCTGACCTGAATGCTCCTCTAAAGGTTCTGGGCAGAGCTGTATTTCAATTTCAAACTTAGCCTTCCATTAAGAACTGGCATGACACTTTATGGTTCACTGTGTTCACCTATAAACCAGGTTAATAATGTAGATCAATACTCATTGAGAGTGCTTTGCGTAACAGACTCTCACATGAGCCATAAGTACAGATTCTTCCACTTGAATCCCCAATTATATTATGGGAAGTGCTTATTGTTTTCAGTTTATGTAGGAGGAAACAAGCTAATGAGTTAGTTACTTTTGCCATGGTTGCTGGAGGAGCTAGCATTCAAACTGAAATACAGGAGCTTGAATCAGCAATCCAGTCTCGAAACCTACCAGGAGGCTTGGCAGCTGCTATTGGCAGGGTTGATGTACAGGTTCAAATCAATTTAACTCAGGGATCTATTGAGTGATCTGTTGACTATCTATTGAAGTATCCATCTGTGTGAAAATCGGGGAACTACGAAATAACTCACAGGAAAGGGCTTTGGAGCCAGAGTTTTAATATAAAAGTATAGTCAGGTTAGCACTAAAATGAATAGTACATACCTAGTTCATCAAATCGATACACGATAAAGAAGAAACTAATGGGAAACTTTGAGATGTATTTGTTGTTCTGCTTCAGGAAATAGCCAAACAAATGATAGTGAAAGTAACTAAAAAGTATATGTTTACTTGCTACAGGTATCAAATTACTTCTACATATTTTAAAATTCTTTTATTTATATAAGGTGAACAGATTTCACAATATATATTTAGGAGCAACAGTGCTACCTCTCACCCTGCTTACCCTCCTGGCCATGTTCCTCAGCCACCCTCACACTTCTTTATTATTTTTTTAAATTTTGTTACAATGACATGCTTTCAGTTCATTTCCCAATCCTAGGCTTCATTTTCCATTAGGTGAAGAACGCAATAAACAGGAAGAAGAAGAAAACCAACTTTCCAAAGAGCATAGACACAGGCTGTAAACAGCTATCTCAAAATGTTCTTGCTAGGCTGTTGGGAAACTAAGAACATTAAATAATGAGTGCCAGTGATGGTGAGAAATGGATGCTGAACAGGGATCGGGTCGCCTGATGCCGCCAGGGGGATCATTAGCGATGCCGATAAAGCTGTGCTGGAGTCTGAGCAGGAGACTCTGCACCCTGAGGACCAGGTGAGAAGGAAGACTGCAAGTTCCACACCAGGTCCTCTGAAGCACAGTTTGTGTTTCCTTGTCTCTGTTCTTTCACCTTCCTAACTTGACTACCTCCTTTAAAAATACACACACACACACACACACACACACACACACACACACACATTCATTTATTTGAAAGTCAGAGTTACACTACAGTGGAAAGCAGACTAAAGGGAGAGGAAGAAAGAGGGCTTTCACCCACTGGTTCCTCCCCAGTTGGCCACAGCAGCCAGAGGTGGGTCAGGCTGAAGGGAGGCACTTCTGGGCTGGACAGGAACCAATGCACAGATGGGATGCCAATGTAACAGGTGATGCTTTTTACATCACAGCACCAACCCCCTTGACTATTTCAACAACATCCTTCTACCTTTTACCCAGCTATATTCATCCCACATATACTTTCCAGAACGTTCTTGAAAACAGACTAATCTCTTCATAGCTTCTTCACTAAAAACCTTCCATAACTATCTACTGCTTAGCAAATAAAACTCTGCCCTTGGCTTTCATAACTCTCCATTGAGAGTTAACTTGTATTTTCTTGTTGTTGCAGGCCACCCCGAAAGAATAATACACAGCTCCCACACAGATCCTCACCTTTTCCTGTTCCTGATTCTCTGCTGTCTGAAACGGACTCTGGATCCTCAGTAATAATGTATACATTGGATCTGGTGTGGGAGCCTAGCAGCTAAAGTCCTAGACTAGAATGTGCCAGGATCCCATACAGGCGCCGGTTCTAATCCCAGCAGCTCCACTTCCCATCCAGCTTCCTGCCTGAGGCCTGGGAAAACAGTCGAGGATGACCCAAACCTTGGGACCCTGCACCCACGTGGGAGACCTGGAAGGGGCTGCTGGTTCCTGGTTTCTGATTGGCTCAGCTCTGGCCAGTGTGGCTGCTTGGGGAGTGAATCAATGGACGAAAGCTATTTCTCTCTCTCTCTCTGTCCTTATCTCTATATATCTGACTTTCCAATAAAAATAGATCTTTTTAAAAAGTGCACATTTTCATAAAGCTTCATCTGAATTCTTATCTCCTGTTTAGTTCCTCCGTTAAATAAGGCCCTGGGTGGCACACCTTCAACTTTTGGAACACACACACTGCTCTCCTAGAAGCCCCCAATCCAGTTCTTTATGTAGAAGGAAATATTAATATGGCTACATATTTTTTCCTAGAGATGAGTGAACAGAGAAATGTCATAATCATTTACAACCAGGTTTCCCAGAAATTTTCCATCTTCGAATACTGCCTTAAATCTATTTTTTCATGCATCATAATGTTTTATTTCCAAATCCACTCATAATATAAGGGATGTGATTGGTCAAGGGAAGATTTCTGATGACTCCAAAATCTAGTTATATGCTTAATAGTCAAATTATAAATGCCTAAGCAGAAGCATAGAGAAAAACAAACTTTCATAAGACCAGAGACATAGTTTAGAAAGGGGGAGATTTTATAACAAGATGGTGATTAAAAACATTAATAAAGAGCAACTCCAAAGCTCAGAAGATACTCCTTTTAGGAGAAAGAGTTATGGAATTCCACTCCTAGACCACAGGCTTCTCAAAGTGCAAAAAGTATTCAAAATTCCCAAGAATCTCAGCCCTTGATATTAGGTCAAAGTGGAGACTCACTGTACATGCCAGGCTTGGAGCAGTCTCCCAGCCGTTCACATCATGACCTGTATGCAGAGGAGCGAGCCGCAGAAGCCTTCCGTCTCTGTAGCTGTGCTACAAGAAGCAAAAAAGCAACACAGGCATTTTCTCTCCATTTCCCCTCCCATATGTTTGGCTCTACAAACACGAAAAGAACCAGCAGGATGCAGACGAAGCAAGACAATGGAGATCCAAGAAAGGATTCTGGTTGGACAAGGAAACTTCGCTGGCTGCCTTTCCAGCACGAGGGCATCAAAGTAAGTGCCTTTTTTCATCCGGGTCATCTTTCCATTGCCACTGAGGACTCTGCTGTTGTCCGAGTCAACACTGGTCTGAGTAGGCAGTGCAGATTCCCTTTGGAAGAGCTCATTCCTTCCGTCCAGCCCACGATCTGCCCAGCAGGGAGCAGCATGGAGCCCAGCAGGTACTGTTCAGTGCTGACTGCAGCTGCCCAGAAAAGCACATGCTCACTGTCCCGCACGGAGTGCTACTCCTGCAGCAGGCTGCGGGAGATCAGGATCCTCATCACTTCGTTGCTGCCTGCAGGGGGAGAAGAAGGAAAGATTGGTCTGAGAGCTCCCTCAAGCTCTGACCTGGCTGCGCTACGCCTATCTCACTCAGACTGGCTGTGGATTTAAACCACAGCTATTGCTTTTATCCTTGGGAGGAACGGGACTATCATAGATTTTCCTCTAAAGAACATAAAACAAAAACGAGAAATTGCCTCAAGGGAAATACTAGGCAAAGAGGCTTCCAAATCAGGTGCAAAACATGGCAGAAGAAGCAACCAGGAGACTACTCCAAATTCGTGGTTTACAGAACATCTCTGCACAACAGTACCAAGGGCTAAGATTATTTGGAATTTTGAATACTGACTGTCTTTTAATTTTTTAGAAGCTTAATGGAAATGAGGAACAATATTTACTTAAAAAGACAAGCTCTACTGATGGTAAAATGCTTATATTAAAAGGTAGGCTATAAAAGAACTATAATTTTGTAAAATGCGCCTACAAAGGCGTAGAAAAAATTCAAAGGGGAATATAATGAAATATTAATTCTGCATGTAGAAATATGACTAATTTATTTTCCTTGACTTTTTATATGATTTGTTAACAAGGAATTCAGTTATTGGGTGATTTAAAGAATAAAACATTTTCCCTTAAAGGAGGGCATCAATTGTTTGCTTCATGTTTAACAATGCCCTTTTACTAAAAATGAATAATCATACAATCTCAAATAAGCCAAACTTAAAATATCGGACTTATCCAACAGTTAAGCCCATGGCACAATGAAGTGACAAAGTGACCTGTTCCCACATTTTTCTACAAGTGGATGAGAGCATGACCTGAAATAAATTTTCCCACTGAGGACAGCAGGATCAAAAGAGTTAGAATGAAGGTGCAATTCCTCAAACTCAAGAAAGCTGACAGAATAACTGCAGGAGCATTAGCAGCAACGAGTCCGAGCAATAGTGGTCGAACTCCCAAGCACAGGGAGGTTTGTGGCATATGGCAGCGGCTCTGAAGTCTAGGATTCAGACTTCACACCAGAGAGGTGGCTCTCTGGGTGCGCTGCCCATGCAAGCGCACAGCCTTGCTGGAAAACCTGCTAGTGAGTCCCATTACTGAGCCCCAGCCAGACCCCAGGCAGGGGGGCCAGGAACTGTCCTACAGACACCTTCACAAAACAAGGTCAGGTTTGAGAACAAAACCAAGTCATGCTTGAGGCTTTGCAAAAGGCTCCCCTCCCACCCCTGTGAAAGCAGCCCTGCATCACTTCAGTCAACTGTAGAAGCCTTCACCCAGCTGCTTTTCCCGTAGTGGAACAGTTCCTGCTACCTCCCGCCGTGGGTGTACAAGTTCTTTCTGCGTGCTTAGTAAGTTCACGTTGTAGGCAGTGGGGTAGATCACACTCTGACTGAGCCTGATTCCAATGGCTGATATGTCCCAGGCAGAATATCTGTACTACCAAGAAGCTACCCACATAGGATGACTCCAGTAGCAACACTGACATGTTTATCTTTCAGACCATCTGGCTGACAATCACTTTGTGGCTGCCTGCTGGTGACCCTGCAGCCTGATATTAGTCACAGACATTCTGGGATCCCTGAGGACCAATCAGACATTTCACAGTAAGCGACAACAATTGCTGCAGGTTTCAACCTCCCTGGAGCCTTCTCTCAGACTTGCAGAGTGCGAGTCAATGCCTTACCCAGGTGATACTGCACAGCAATCCGTCTTTCAGGCCAGTGTTCTTGCCAGTGCAGCCCCAGGTCATTCCAGTACAGGGTGGGAGAAGGGAAAGGAGGGAGGACCTGATGGGACTCCGAGGACAGACATGCTGGGGCAAGCACACTGATCCTGACACCATTCTGAAGGGAAGAGAAGAATCCTCAACCCCCTTCACCTTCTAGAATTTGGTGGACCCTGGAGTCTCGTACATACTGCTGGACGGCATAATCCTTCAGGTAGCCGTAGCCTCCGTGCATCTGTAAGGCCCGGTTGCAGATCTGCAGGGCAGCAAGGAATAAGTGTCTTTGATTCTGGGTAGGACATGGAACAAGAGGCTTCACTCCCTCCCGGAGTCCCCAGTCTGGTGTCCAGTGTAATCTGATGAGTAAGTACAGCCAACAATCAGCCAAGCCTAAAGACCAGCTCTGCACACTCCTCATGACAGGGACAGCAGGGGTTAGTCACCCGCCAAATTAGTCCATTCCCTCCAGACAGGTGGTTCAGATCGCTACCTTTCCTACCACCTGCTGGGGAGGCAGAGCCCACACTACCCACTGCGACTACAGGATGCCTAGGTGCCACCTGGTGGTCATGCAGCTTCACTGTGCAGGAGGCTTTGCCCCTGACAACCTTGGACCATGCTGAGCGTGGGCAAGAGGCACTGGACTGCTCTGAGCCTTCCAGAAACACAACAAGTGATTGACATTAGGAAGTTGTGAAATGGCCCAGATCAGGCTAAATAACCAGCTAGCCAAGGCCGAAGTCACATACTTGGGCCATTAAGGCCAAGGTTTTCAATTCCACAAATGTTTCAATGACATTTATTTCAGTAAACTGAAAGCGATAAATACATTGCTCTATGCAAGTCTATGGATGTCCTATAACTAGGATGATGGGAGCCAGCAGATTTTAAGCTCTCCGGTGATGTTCCCTGCAGCATACTGGGAGGGCTGGGGTCCAAAGTAGGCTTGTACCCTTTGACCTTCTTAGGTCCCCTAGCTGCTCCCTGGCCTTCCAAGTAGAGGGAAAGGCCCGGTGGCACAAGTGGTTAAGGTCCTCACCTAGCACACCTGGGATCCCATATGGGCGCCGGTTCTAATCCCGGCAGCCCCACTTCCCTTCCAGCTCCCTGCCTGTGGCCCGGGAAAGCAGTCGAGGACGGCCCAAGGCTTTGGGACCCTGCACCCGTGTGGGAGACCCGGAAGAGTCTCCTGGCTTTGGATCGGCATAGCATTGGCCGTCGTGCTCACTTGGGGAGTGAATCATCAGATGGAAGATCTTCCTCTCTGTCTCTCCTCTCTGTATATCCGCCTTTCCAATCAAAAAATAATAAAAATAAATCTTTAAAAAAATTTAAAAAAAGGCCTTTTCACTTACTGCAAAGCACTCATCTGTAGCAAAGAGCTTGGCCATGGAGCACAGGGCCACAGCATCTTCCCGCTCCTCCTGCAGAGCCACTGCCGCGTTGCGAATCATCAGCCGCGAGGCCACCAGCCTCGTCGCCATGTCAGCCAGCTGGAACTGTAAGTACTGCAGCAGAGGGAAGTACAAAACCAGACACAACAGAGGGGCTTAGGCCCAGCACTTGATCTAATGAGGCAGCTTTTCTGAGAGGCCCAAGGCTCTGACTCCTCTACCAGTAACACTGCCTGCCTCCTACGTTCCAAGTCCGCTTCCCTTGTCCTGCACTTTCATATTATTTCCTCCTGACAAAGATCACGGATGGAAATACAACACAAATTATAGGGAAGACAGTGGCAGATTTTATAAAAGGGAGCAGCTCTAACAAGTGGGAAGCAAAGGCCGACAGCTGGCACATTACCTGGTTATTAGCCAGAAAGGTTCCAAACTGTTTCCGGACATTGAGATGGTCTCGGGCAAGCACAACCGAAGCATGCGCTGCTCCCAGGGAGCAGGAAGCTGAAGGGGGAGAGGACAACATTCCATCTGAGCCAGCCTGCCAGTGCTGGCTGACCCAGCCCTCCACCTCCCGCCACACCCATGCACATCCTCACCAACGTTGATCCTCCCTCCATTCAGTCCTTTCATGGCAATGAGGAAGCCCTGCCCCTCGCTCCCAATTCTATTGGCCACGGGGACAGCACAGTCTTCGAAGATCACAGCTCGGGTTGGCTGGGAGTTCCACCCCACCTGGCAAAAATCAGGGACTGGGTGGCTGCCCAACGAATCCTCTGGGAGGGGTGGCCTTCCCCAGTGACAAGCCTGTGAAGCACTGGACCCAGTATCCTGACACTTGGACCCGCAAGAACTTAAAATGGGGGGTGATGGGAGGAAAGGAAAACTTCAGATTTAAAGACCTGTCAGTGCTCACAAAGATGTGACTGTCTCAGCTCAGTATATTTTGCTACATGAATAGGACCAATTTTCTAAGGTCTGGCCTACCAGACTAACTGTAGCCACAAATATTTCTCCAGATTGCCTGTGGGTTTGGGGCAGTCTGTGAGCGTAACTTTTTCTAAGGACAAAGACAATATGAGGATGATTTAGAAGAACTTAATTTACTTTAACAGGCCTCCGCACCCTTCACAACAGCTACGCTTGCCTTTCTGGAAGCCGCAGGTTTCTAAAGGTCTGTGCTGATCCCAGCTGAGGCGAATGCGCTGGAGACACTGGACATCACAGCTGTGCTGGTGGCAGCTCAAAGTTGTTGATACACCTCTCTTCCTAGTTCTGCATTCTGTCACATCACAACGGCTGCCTGCAGTCAGCCACGGGGAGACTATTTACGCCACAGAAACTGGCAAATGATGAATGCATGATTGACTTAGTTATTTATATATTTTTAATTCTATATTTATTGATTTCTTTTTCCAGCAAGCTGGTTTACCAGGACATCCCTGAAGTGCCAGTCACAGGCTCAAAGAAAAGTTGACTCCCCCTACCTGAGGCACACAACTATCTATCTGTAGTTTGGGGCAAATCACCTGACTTTGCGGTCAAGTTCCTTTCAGGGTGTTGGGCAAGAAAGCCAGCAAAGCCTGCCTCTTCCAACAGGTGTGTTCGCTTCTTTGCTATATAAGCACGTGAAGGTTCTCACTTCCTGATCCTCGTCAGCTCTTCCTCCAGGCACCCTTGGCCTTCATGGAACTTTCGGGATCAATGAGGCAAGTGTGAAAACCACAAACTATAAAACCATCTTCCTGCTTCCTTCCAGCTCTGGCACCTCTGCTTTCACCTCATTTCCTTACGACATGTAACAGCTCTCTGTCCTGGACAGAATAAAATCCATTCCTAAACCTTGTACTTCAGGTCTCTCAGCATGTAGGCCCGGCCTTGCATTCATCATCCTGTGTGTGTTATCAACTACAATAGCTGGTCTGTGCACAATAGGTCTTCAGACCCTCACACCCTCACACTTGCTTTTTCTGACACCTAAGATCTCCGTCCTCAGTTTCCATCCAAATCTACCCTGAGTAAGGCCACCGGAGGCCTCCCTGATCTTGCCATGTCTTACACTCCAGTAGCCTCTACCACAGTTTGAAAGCTGCCAACCCTCACCTATGTGGTACTTATCTGTGTTCTTCTATCTCCCTGGCTGGAATTTAAATACCTAAAGGCAAGAGTGCATCTGCTCTTTGACCCCGTGTTGTGAAATCATCTACTTCTCCCTGCCACCAGACAGGATTACTCCCTGATGCAGTCAGAGCCCCAGAGAGCAGCAGCCCGGATGGGCAGAGGGCCTTCCCCACCTAGCAGAAGACCTGCACACCTGAACCACTACTGCTCAGGCCCTTTCCCACTGCCAGTCTTGTCCCCTGTTCTATGAATGATCAGTGTGCCCTCTTCACTTCCATGATAAAACTCACTTCGATATAAAATAATTAAACACAAGTTAAAGCAAATCCTCGTTATTTTGCCATAAAGACAGTATAAAACTGAAGGGTTAATGCTCTCAGCAACGTACTGTGTTTCATATGCCATGTCAAAGCACGTGTTTGGGGTAAGGCTGACAGGAGCAGAGAGTGGGACAAAGTCCAGCTGCTTAGGCTGCTAGGACAGTCACATCAACCAAGAGGAAATTAATGCCTCCTTCCCTCTGACAATGCGAGACTTATGTTGTCCAGTACCATCCCACACCATTCCCTGCCTCGCTCACTACCTCCTACACTCCAGGCATACTGACCTGTTTTGCTTTTTTCTACATGCTAAACTTATTCCCACCCCTACTCCTTGTTTCCCTTCTTCTGTCACCTTGGACTTCAGTTCAAATCTCATGGCCTCTCATTGGCTAATCCCTGCCCTTCAAGTGCCAAGATCCCATATGGGTACTGGTTTGTGTCCCAGCTGTTCCACTTCCCATTCAGCTCCCCTGCTTGTGGCATACGAAAGCAGTAGAAGAGGCCCCGAATCCTTGGAACCCTGCACCCATGTGGGAGATCCAGAAGAGGCTCTTGGATTTTGGCTTTTAGATCAGTTCAGCTCTGGCCATTGTGGCCATTTGGGCAGTGGACCAGTAGATAGAAGATCTTTCTGTTTGTCTCCCTCTATACAGACCTGCTTTTCCAATAAAAATAAATAAATCTTGAAAAAAAAAGTCACGGCCTCAGAGAGAACATTATTATCTAAGTAAGCTCCTGCTCAATCAGAATCCCATCATCCCAACGCTTAGTACCAAAAGGAAGCCACCTTCTCCGTATGCTGCTTACTAAAGGTGTACAATCTACACTTAGTGCACTTAGTGTACAGTATGTCTGTCTTGTTTCACTGCTTAACTCCTACAACTTCGAGGGGTGCTTGGCACACAGGGGGCACTTGCTGGTTGTCTAACAAATGGAGAGATGTCCTTCACCATTTTCCATACAGTCAACAATATATCAAACAGAGCTAATAATTTAAAAGAATACAATAACCAAAATGAAAGGACATATATAGTTAGATGAAAGGAGCACTCTTAGAGAGGAGGTGTTTTGCAGTAGATTTGTCGGTATCTTTAATAAACACAAACACCTGAACCAGTTCAACTTGCTCCTGGAAAATTATGCCAGGTAATGCAAATCAGTATGTACCTTACAATCCCACACAGATACTCCTAGGATGAAGAAATCCTTTAATTGTCTATTCTATATATTATATATTATATTTTCTATTATATATATATATATGTATGCCTACTGCTCTGGAAATAGAGACAGCTGGATTTGTGGTAAGGTTGGCTAAGCCACCACTCGCTATGTTGACATCTCATTGGAACACTGGATTAAGTGCCAGCTGTTCCAATCCAATTCCTTGCTAACATGCCTGAGAGAGCAACAGATGACAGTCCGATGCTTGAGCCCATAACCTACTTAGGAGAAGCAGTAGTAGTTCCAGGCTGCTGGTCCAGCCTAAGCCAGCCCTGACTAATGCAGACATTTAGGCAATCAATCAACAGGCAAAAAGCTCAGTTGCTCTGTTTCTCAAATAAATAAATAAATCTTTTAAAAATTAGAGAGTGCTTATGTAGATGAAAAAACATGTTTTGCAATCTTCCCTGCTTTATATATTTGGTTATTGTGATGCACCCTTGGCTTTAGGTATTTAAATTCCAGCCAGGGAGATAGAAGAACGCAGATAAGCACCACACAGGTGAGGGTTGGCAGCTTTCAAACTGTGGTAGAGGCTACTGGAGTGTAAGACATGGCAAGATCAGGGAGGCCTCCGGTGGCCTTACTCAGGGTAGACTTGGATGGAAACTGAGGACGGAGATCTTAGTGAGGTGTCAGAAAAAGCAAGTGTGAGGGTGTGAGGGTTTGAAGGCCCATTGGGCATTGGGTACAAGACCAAGAAACAATGCTAACAGTAACTTTTTCAAAACTTTGTTTCCCCAGGAATACAAATACAGGAGGCTCTGCACACAGAAAGTATCTAATAAATGCCTGCTATTCTACAAAACAGGCCCTCGTTGCTAAACGGGGAGATAAGAGTTGTGATGGAGAAGCTTATTTAGGAATCATTTTATTGCCCAAAAGTCCTAACAATCAACAACACAAACTGTACGACAGCTCTAATCAAGTTACACAGTGGGCACTGGTGCCTTCTGATTCCCAACTGTGGCTGTGCCACGGCAGACCTGCTGTTCACAGTCCGGCTATGGCGCTAGCTCATCTTCAAGCATCCCTGACTTTAAGTACCTTCAGAAACATCGTCTTTCTTATATAACTGAAATATCCACAGCCACCTCCAATGAGTCTACTTGATTTTTTTTTACTGAAACAAGAAATGTGACTCATGTGCTTCTTATTTGGATCTTTACTGGGATAAAAGGGGTGCACGCGTGCAGGCATACACGCATGCGCGCACACACAGAGTAATACAAGGTTAGAGAGGACAGAATCGGGGGTAAGAGAGGTGACTAAATGGTGGTTCATGGAATTTACAAGTTAACTTTGTGCCTTTCCCAAAAGGTCCTCAATATTTTTTAAGAATGCCCCATTCTATTTTTATATGCCTCTATTGAAAAGCCCAAGAAAAGCAACCGCCTCAAAGGCAAGTTAGTAAGTCCAATGTGAACCATTTCCTGAAATTTCAAATACAGAAAGATTAGAAAAACAAATACAGTCGTCTCAGCAGGTGGCAGTCTCATAATTTGAATTCCTTCTTGTCTAGTCATCACTCACCTTTTTCTCCTTCTTGCCAAAGCTCAGGCCAGGGGTCCCCTTCTCAACGACTACGCAGGAGATGCCCTTGGGGCCTGGTCCTCCTGTTCGACACATGACCACGTAGATATCTGATTCACCAGCACCACTGATGAATGCCTGCAGGGTCGAAGATGGGGGTGCAAAGCGATCGGGGAATAGTCAATGTCTGGGAAAACCACTGAGGTCCTCTCAGCAACAGGACACTCAAAGGTACATTTGCTCAAAGGGCCTAAAGAGGGGTAAAAGACAGCTGTGGTCATTCAGGAACTGGGGACTTAGTTGATTAGAGTATCAGGAGAGATTTAAAAAAAAAAAAAAAGAGAAAACAGAAAGAAAGAATCAGGAATCAGATCAGAAGAGAAAGAAATAGTGAGTGTGTGCCTGGCACGGTAGCCTAGCAGCTAAAGTCCTTGTCTTGCATGCACCAGGATCCCATATGGGTGCTGGTTCTATTCCTGGTGGCCCCACTTCCCATCCAGTTCCCTGCTTGTGGCCTAGGAAAGCAGCCAAGAACAGCCCAAAGAATTGGGACCCTGCACCCATGTGGGAGACCCAGACATGGAAGAGGATCCAGGCTCCTGTCTTTGGATTGGTGCAGCTCTGCCATAGTGGCCGCTTGGGTAGTGAATCATCGGATGGAAGATCTTCCTCTTTGTCTCTCTTCCTCTTTCTATACCTGACTTTCCAGTAAAAAATGAAATACATCTTTTTAAGAAAAGAGAAATAGTGAGTTGAGTGTGAATTAAGGGAAATGTAACACTTAAACATCTGATGGGAATTATGAAGCAGGAGATGTCAGGAGGAAGATGGGGACAATCGCCCAGTTGATGTGGGAGGGCAGTTGGCTGGTACCTTGGAGCCATTGAGGATGTAATGATCTCCTTGTCGTTTAGCCGACGTCAAAAGGGATGCAGCATCACTCCCACTTTCTGAAGCAGAGGGAATGAGAAGGTTATCAGAGTCAAGGCACCACTCCACAGGAGACCACCCCCGGGGAAACAGCTGAGAGTGGGCCTGGCCAGAGGGCTTTCTGCTCCGACCACTGTCCCATCTCCCAGCAGCCTGCTTTCAGTCTCTGTTCTGTAACCAGAGGCTTCCCAGTCCTGTGGCATCAGGTCGTGGGGCTGTGTTACTCTGTGACGCTGGTGAACAGTGCTTGTGTGAGTCAGCAGGGGAGAAAGAACACCTGGCGACTTTCCCAGCTCTCTCTTTCTCTGCCTGGGGTCCCCACAGTGTAGCAAACCCACCTGGCTCAGTGAGGCAGTAGGAAGCGAACTTGTCCATGGTACAGAGCGGTGGACAAAATCTGTGCCTCTGTTCCTCATTTCCAAAGCTATCAATCATCCAGACACACATGCTGATGGGTATGCAAAGGAGAAAAGACAATTGACAGAAGTCAAGAAGACAAGTCATGAGGAAAAATGGAAATCGGGGTGGGGGAAGAGAGCAAAGGGCATCAGGGAGAGAAAGTAAGGAAAAGTCCCGAGAAGCTTCAACTGGAACCGAAGGACGGGATTCAAATACACGTGTAGAACAGGTAGTGCTTGGAGACCAGATGCTCTGCCTCCAACCAGGTCAAAGCAACTCCTACTAAGCACAGTTCCACACATTTTTTTCTTACTTTCTGGTTACTGCAGGTTTCATAATGGGACCCTTACCACAACACAGGAGCAGTTTGCTGGTTCCTGCTCAGCCTGCGCCTGAGAAAGCCTGCAGGCCGATCAGATCCTCTCAGCAAAGAACAAGACAACAGAAGCAAGTCCGACAGGCAGCGACCGACCCGGAGTGCATTTTTGACAGTCCTAGCTCCTCAGGGGCAATCTTTTCCCAAGGGCCTGACTTTCCCCACTCGACCCACAGGGATGCCTTCCGAGTCCGCACACTCACTTGTGGATGCTGATATAGGCCGTGGTGCTGGTGCATCCTGTTGCCAAGGCTTCGAAGATGACAGAGGCATCAAGCCGTGACAGACCAGATCCCCCAACATTTGTCCGCACATAGACTCCCCCAAAGCCCAGCTGTGCTGCCTTCCGCATCATATCCACTGGAAACAACTCCTACACACAGGGGGAAGATTTTAAATGACTAAGTCAGGGAGGGATTGATTTTCCTTCAGAAAAGACAATGAGGACTGGGAGACTTGCATTTGGACGGCGTGTAGATTTTCTATTTAATATGCCTCTCCGTCATCTTACAGTGGCATGAACTAACACGTATTTCCTGAGAACTGTTGTTCTGATACTGGACAAGTTCTATAGCTTTTTTTTTTCTAAGTAAGTACAAATCCTGTTCAATTTATACAACAAGGTATCTATAAAATGCTCAGGTATCTATAAAATGCTCCTTTCTACAAAAGGAATTGCCAACACCCACTCCTTTCGCTTGCAGTAAAAGTAGGTGAGTAGAGAATGGACACTCACCATAAGGAAATCAAGTTGAGGGTCCCCACAGGCAACATTTGTTAGGATATCTAGCCACCCCCAAAAAAATGCCTACCTTCTGGTCCCACTCTGCCATGTTTGGAGCCATTTCCCGGGCAGCAAACTCAAAGGCCACTTTCTGAAATTCTTTCTGTTCTTCATTTAGCCCCACAGAAGCTACGGGCAGAGGTACACATACTCAGTTTTAGGACTGACATCAGAGAAGAGTACTGCCAGCAAGAAGCACACAATCGAGTGGAGACAGTGGGCCAGCCGGAGCACCCCTCACACACGGAGTGCCCTTCCACCGCAAGACGATGGCACCAGCTGTTACTAGTGAGTTTCCCCTGTGAAGAAGAGAAAGTCCTCACATACACCCAGCTCAACTCATGGTAGTTATCTGGTGACTTTTCCGGCTTTTTTTTTTAACCTATTTACTAAAAAATGAGTCCTAATCAGGTGGAGGTCACAGTGGAAGAAAGCAGGCAGAGCTGGGATACAGACAGGACCACAGAGTATGCAGACCAACTGGGAGAGATCGAACACCACCAACTTGCTCCTTCCTCCTTTACTCTCAACTGGGCTGGTTGAAGACATTTATCTACTCATTTTTTTTCACATCCTCTATTTCTAATAATCCATTTTAAAGTATAAAAACACATGCTGATTCTCAAGTTATGGTAACCATTCCCCACTTTGGAAAGTCTTAGGCTTTCTGTATTGATATCTTGAAAAGTTCTTACTCCATCTGTGCAAACCTGGCTCCCATCTGATTTTGCATCAATGTCTCCATTTTAAAAGATCAACAGGGCAATCATAATATGTATACTTTGGCTTACAATTAAGGAAAAGAGCATGTAAAAAAAAGACTGTATTTGGTAAGCTTTAGATATTTGCTAACTTAGACTGATGATGAAAAAATCTTATACAAGTGAAACATGAATAAATGCTTGTTCAGTGTTAAGTTCTCACCCAGTAAAATCAGAAATCTTAAAAAAGGGTTTCTATTTTAATTATTAATGTTGTGCTTTAGGCTTTTTGATTAATTTCTAGAACTAGACATCCAAAAGCTGAGGAGAGTGAAACTGACAGGCTGATATGATACTGATAGGCAGGTAGTGTAGCTACACTGGGCAAATTTTTCTGGAACTTTAAACTTATAAGACTCAATCAAAGACATAATGGGAAAAAGATAATTATGTCTATTATCAATGCACAATACCATCAGCTGAATAATCTGAGGGCACGGACAAATAATTTGCTTTCTACACACTTTTTCAAAGACTATACACAACAAGATAGGAGTGAATGAGAAAGCTACCTACAAATAGCTAGCTATGTAAGACCTGTAATATTTTTTTCCTGCATAAGGCGATGCAGCCTTCCCAGTGGCAGGCTACCATAAAGAATCTCAGTAAAACACCTGTGAAACAGACACCCTTTGGGACTCACAATGAGCATCTAGAAAGGCCAACAGGCCATTCTGAGGGCCAGCACGGCCCAGGTCCACATCTGTCCACAGCAGAGAGCTCTACAGCGTCTGCACTGAGGTCTCTTTGGTTGAGTCTCGGCACTGCTGCTTGGAAAGAAGCGCATGCCTGTACTGGGAGGCAAAGTGAAGCGCTGTGGTGCAGTGAAGACTGAGAACCCAAGTCGGGAAGAGGAGGCGTGGAGGCTCTGCGCTGCTGACAAAGAAAGTTCTGGGGCTGCACTGGACAGTACCTACAGACCACGCTCAAATCTTCCGACCGGAGAACCCAGTGCGGGTGGCAGAGTGCGCTGCTTGGAGGCAAACCTGGGTATCCTGAAAGGCTGGTTGTGTGAGCCAGGAGAAAACACCTCTGTCTTCTCCTCAAGACATGAAACCAAGACATAAAGAGAAGGGACTGCAAATGAGGCCACCTTGAGCAGCCCAGATCATTTCAGTCAGGAATATGGGTAGGGATAAACAACCCACTGTTCCTTGGCTTGGGGTCAGGTCATTATTTGTTTATTTTTGTCAAAATGCTGGTGTAAACATTCCTTGAGCATATGCCACACAGCAGTGTCAGGGTAGCAGAGATGCAGTTTCATTCGCAGAAGGATGACCTACACGCTAAGAACACGAACATGTTATTGCTGAATTCTGTTGTGGTATCAGTCAAGGTGACTTTGTTAACCAAACCTTAATAGATGTAATAGGGCTGGGTACTACTTTGGGAAGGAATTTTACTCTATACTTTAGTTCATTTAACAGATTTGGTGTCATCCTAAGGAACTCATTCTGCCATAAAGCAATGCATCATTTATTTAAAATAAGTTTTTAAAATTCCAGAAGAAAAACAGTGCTGAGGTGATTGACAGGAAAGTCATAAACTGGCACTCCTTGAGTGTCCTAGGGCCCTGGCACTTCCAGCCATTTACAATGGTGTATTTGCCTACTGCCTAAAGACATTCAGTTTTATGATCCCTGGCAGTTTTCCAATTGCAATAATAGTTATTTTTCCTATGGGAGTTTCAACAATAAAAGTGTGTTATAACTACAGGCATTAAGTTATAAATCTATGTATATCAGCAAATCTTCAGCTATCTGAACTTTTTTTCTTAAAGACTTTTTAATGATTTAATTGAAAGCCACAGTTACAGAGAGAGAAGTAAAGAGACAGATCTTCTATCTACTGGTTCACTCCCCAAATGACTGAGACACGTGGGCTGAGCCAGGCCCACCAGGAGCACGGGTTGTCACCAGGGTCTTCCATGTGGGTACACGGATGTAAGTACTTACTTGAACCATCTTCCACTGTTCTTTCAAGCCCACCAGGAGCCTGGACTGTCACCAGGGTCTTCCACGTGGTGGGTGCAGGGACCTAAGAACTGGAGCCAGCTTCCACTGCTCTCCCAGGTCCATTAACAGGGAGCTGGACTTGAAAATGAAACAACCAGGACTCCAGCCAGTGCCCGCAGCAATGCAGGCCACGTCAACCCCATCTGCAACTTCTATTTATCTATCTCAACCAGCACCCATCATTTGAAGTCATCTTAATGACCTAATGTGATTATTTTAAAAAGCAAAACAGGGCATGGCAGGGCAGCCTTGACCACATTGCTCATTCATGTCCCAGCTGCTCCACTTCCCATCCAGCTCCCTGCTTGTGGCCTGGGAAAGCAGTGGAGGACAGCCCAAAGCCTTGGGACCCTGCACCAGCATGGGAGACCCAGAAGAAGCTCCTGGCTCCTGGGTTGGGATCAGCTCAGCTCCAGCCGGTTGCAGCCCCTTGGGGAGTCGGTCAGTAGACAGAAGACAGGAGACAGAGGAATTGGCCCAGGAGCATAGAACGGAATGCTATAGAACAGCCCCCAAATCTGGCTGGAAGAGTTGTTACAGAGCCCCCAAAGCACAGGAAGCCGCATCAACAGGCTGGTGGGGAAAAGCTGAAATTCATTGCAATGTGCAGAGCAAGCAGCCAGGTGGCCAGGGCTTCGTTCCCATGCTCCCCGGGGGGAGTAGAGGCAGCGAATCTTCTAGTTCACAGTTAGGGATGAGCAGTGTGTGATCAGCTCAGGCACGGGCTGATCGTGTACACAGATCGGACAGTGTGCACAGACTGGACCGTCAGAGGGGCTGTTTCCCTTAGAATGGCAGACGTGAGCTCCAATCTGGGTCTAAGGTACACTGAGTAATAGTTTCTGCGACAGGGGCTTGAAATTCCTGAGAAACTTTACATCTCCAGTGTAACCCGAGGACGCTGGCATTAGTTCATTCCAAGTTCTGCCTGTTGAGTTCTTGCAGAAGCTCTCAGAATATAGGCTCACACGAAGAAGCCAGCTACTAGGTAGGTAGGTCACTCTCTTAACCGAAGGAATTAATCTTCACCAAGAACTGCAAGAGAGAAATACCGGCGCCTGATAACATTTACATCAAAGGCTGCTGCGGATGGGGCTCTGGTGGCCACGGAGGGAGAGGGGACAGGGACACAGGGTCCGGCCCCGGTAGCAGCTGACGCAGGAGTGACCGCTCGGAGGTGACCGGGCACAGCTGGCCCAGGGGTGACAGGACAGGACCGAGCGGAGTGGGGAGCGGCTGCGAATTTTAGGGGAGCTCTCGGCCAGATGACCATCCTAAGGAGACAGAGGCCCTTCGCCAACGCCTGCCCGGCTCCCGGACATCTGTCCCTCCCCAGCCCAGGGCGAGCCTTACGGTCGATGCAAGAAATCAAGCTCCGGCGGCTGGTGGGGGCCCGGAGACCGCCACGCAGGCTTCCCAGGAACGCCCTGATCCGTCGACAGCCGCCCAGCATCGCTCCAGCTTCTCCTCAGCGAGAGCTGCCCAGCCCGCGAGTGAGCTGCTCCGCGCTGGCCAGGACTTGAGGTAGCGACCCTTTCGCCCATTGCATCCTGGGACTTGTAGTCCCCAGACTGCCAAGAGGGGGCGAGGACTACAACTCCCAGAGACCCGCGGGACGTCAGGCGGCCGCTTCGGCTTCCCTGTAGCCCAGCCGGTGCAGTTGGCGCGCAGCTCCGCAGGCGTCCCGCGCGCTGGGGGGTGAAAGAAAGATCGGAGGGCACTGAGGAGTCCCGGACGGCTGAAGCACGGGTGCCTGCGTTTTCACCCAAGTGCGAGGCCCTTTGGGCGTTCTACCCTTGCCTCCATCTTGCTCATCCTGGGCTTTGGGGGGCAGTAGAGTTGCTTCTTCTAGCTCCTTTGCACTGGAGCGCGCTGCTGGGAGACCATGCCAACACCCCGGAAGAGGCTGGCTGGAGGAGGCCCAGGTGAGCTGCACCAGGGCTGCGAGAAAACATCCCTGTAGAAAAGTCTTTCCAAGGCCTGTTGTGATGTGTTCACCTCTGCTCCGTGCTTGTGGACAGACTCCTGCGTGGTTTATCTTTGAGTCCATCACCCCTCTCCTTGCTTATCCTTACCGCCAAGTTTGCTACTCAGTACCCCCTACTCTTCATTCAACAGCTGCTTTCTTGACGTGCACTGGCAGTACAGGGTGGCACACACTTAAGTAAATCTGCAGTTTGTACCTTGGGGCGGTGTGTGTATGTGGTGCAATCAAGTCAGAGTCCAAGAGGCTGACTTCCTACAGCTATTTTAAGAGGGAGGAGAATTTGAATCCAGCCTTGAAGGAAATGCGAAAAGGCCATTTTTATCCTCAGAAGGATGGGTATCATACACAGAGAAGGTACAAAGCAGCGGCTCCCTAGGGCAGGGCCGTGGCCTCAGACTGGCTGAAGCCCAACTGTCTGTTGAATAACACGTGGTGTTGGCAACGCACTTGTTACCTGTTCAGGTTAGGGAGGCATGCTGCGAGTTCACAGCACTAGACATCCATAGATGTTTAATGACTTGTAGAAACTGTAAATTAGGACATGGCAGTCAGTGGAGCCAGCCAGACAGGAGGAACGGGCTCTTGATTTTGGAGGTGTGATGGAGCAGCAGTGCTTTCCAGGTGGAGAACAGAACATCTCATAGGTTATGCAGATTAGTCAGACCAGGGTTAGGGTAGCTGAGAGCTTGGGGCCCATCGTACAGCAAAAACTTAACAAGTATTAGTTGTTGGGTCTAAGTACTTGTCCCCTAATTCTCTCAGAATGAAAGTGTTAACCATGTCTACAAGGTCCTGAATTTTCCCAGCTTCTCTGTACCTTTAAGGAGCAGAAAGGCCAAGAAGCATGGTGTGCAAGGAAACAAGTATGAGATGGTAGTAGTGGTTAACATTGGAAATTACAGCGCTAGTCACTGCATAAATGTGTTATCCTATTGCATTTTTAAAACTCCAAGCCTCTGAGTTTCCTCAGTCAATGGAGAGAGCGAAGAAAACCATTTATCAACTGCTGCCAGGAAGAACCTAAACAGCCTTGTAAAATGTTAGTGAAAAGGTAATCTAGAAGGTATTCTGTAGAGTGCATATTCTTGCTAGTTTTTTTTTTTAAATCGGATTATCTGTAAGGTTGCGGTGGTAGCGATAGTAATTGGTGGAACCAGGATCTGAATTCAAGCTTGATGCAGAACCTAAGCTTTTGTCCATGTGTAACACTTGTCAGCAAGCATGATGGATATTTTTTCCCTTCTCCCATTGCAGAGAAGCGATCTGAGAAACGTTCCAGAACTGAGAACTCAGGTGAGGCCTCAGATCAGGTGGACAGCACAAGCCCCGAGAAAGCCTCTACAAACCGTGAGAAGGCTCCAAGCAGCCATTGGCTCATGAAATCAGAGCCAGAGAGCCGGCTGGAGAAAGGTGTGGACGTGAAGGTGAGACTGTACTACGGTCCCTTAAGATGGGAGCACTGCAGGGTTCTGCCACCAGCTGCTGAGGTCTGAAGGACTAAAGTGAAAAAAAGAAATCAGGATTATTATCAACTGATTCTCATCTGAAGTGCATGGGGTTGGAAGTGTTTCAGACTTGACTTCTCTGCTTTTGTTGGTGTTCAAAGCCTTTGGGGAGTTTGTTTCATGTCCAGGCAGAGGGAGGCAGAAGTTTTGTGCAAAAGGCCAGGCTTTGGGTCTTAAGAGTCTTTGCTGAAAGTCTGCCCTTGTAGCAAAAAGTAGATTTAAGAGGGAACATAAGCAAACAGTTGTGGTTGTGTTCAGGTAAAACTTTATTTACAGAGTCCAGCAGGAGCTAATTTGACCGGAAAGCTACAACCTTCTAACCTCAAAGTTGGTATAGCTGTTCCCTTACAACTTGTCTTGCTCCCAGGTGTGTCCCTGCCCACACAGAATCCACGCATACCACTTTACATGTGGGAAATATATATACACTTATTTTAATAATAGCCTTGGGAAAAAATAAAAGTAGAAAAATTCCAGAAGAGATGGATAGTACTTTAATAAGTGAAATGCATATAACGAGTAGGATATGTGGCTTATCCATTCAACTGATTCTCTTAATTGCCAAGGATGACAACATAGCACAGCTTATTTCTGTCCACCCGGCATCAGGGAGTCTGTGGACCTGCATTGCACTAAATGACCCTGTATTATGGTCAGTACCTCTCAACGTAGAGGCCAGAGCTCTGTGCTTACAGATGGCCCAGCACTGCTTGACGAAGGACTTTATTTCTTTTTGCCTAGTTTGGTATTGAGGATCTCAAAGCACAACCCAAGCAGACAGCATGCTGGGATGGTGTTCGCAACTACCAGGTAAGAGGGTAAGAGACAGGGCGCCCAAGACCTAGAACCCCATGACAGGACTGATGCCTGCCCTGTCACGACTTACTCCACAATGAAACCTTTTGCACCGTTTGGTTTTTCTCAGAATCCAAACCTAATAATAAGAAAGAATTCATAAATACTTTAGTGACATTGCCTGTATGGAACTGGCAGAGCAGAAGCATCTTTATTATGAATTGGAGGCAGGCTGCAAAACAGAAAAAGCCAACTATTAAAAAGCAGACTTTGTTTTTGCTAAAACTTAGCAGGGAAAGAGAATTCTTATTTATCTTGCCCTGGGACAGGCTCGGAACTTCCTTAGAGCCATGAAACTGGAACAAGAAGCCTTCTTCTATCACAGCAACTGCAAACAACCGGGCATCGCAGGACTTATGAAGGTTAGTTGATGGTTCTGCTCTCAGTCTCTCTCCCTCCAGGAAGATATATATGTATAGTACTTAAGAGGCTTAAATTAGTTAACAGAAAAATATGTACCCTCCTTTTTATATCCTTTCACAGCAAATCATGGGGAAAAACTGACATGTGGCACAGAGGAAAACTATGGCCCCTTCCTAGAGGACAGGGATTGGAAAAGACCATCCTTCCTTTCAGACCCCATTAACACAAGATTTCTCTGCAGGTCTAAGCTTTGGTCTCTCATTTTAAAAATAGGCTCGATGGGATAGTTCCTCCAAGCTAAAAGGTATCTGCATAAAATTGTTAAAATCCATAGATGGGAAAAACCAGTGGTTCCAATACTGGACATATACCATTTGGTTTTAGGATATACTTCTATACTTTTATAAAACCAAGGTTGATTTTGGAACTTTACTTGCCTTAAACTATGTATTATATTCAGTCATCTCAGCAGCCATGGGCTCAATAGCCATGTGCAGGGTGGTAAGTGAAGGGTAGATGTGGATTCAAGTTGGCCATGCAACGGGTTGTACAGATAAATGACTGGACCCTTTGGTTTGGTTTCAGATTGTGAAGGAGGCTTACCCAGACCACACACAGTTTGAGAAAAGCAGTCCCCATTATGACCCATCCAGCAAAGAGGACAACCCCAAATGGTCCATGGTAAAGACTGACTGTTCCTATTTATTTCATGTGAAGGGAAGACTGGACAAAGCAGGGAGGGAGAGGGCCAGGTGTTGTCATGTCAAGGAACACAGTGCATTTGTTGCCCTTTAAAGGTTTTTCTAACTTTGGGTACAACCCTGACCTTAGTTGTTTTCTGTAAGCAGGACAAGTACAAACAGCTGGATGAGTCTTTGTTCTGTATGCTTCTGTCACGTAGGTGGATGTACAGTTTGTTCGGATGATGAAGCGTTTCATCCCCCTGGCAGAGCTCAAAACCTATCACCAAGCTCACAAGGTCACTGGTGGCCCCTTAAAAAACATGGCTCTCTTCACTCGCCAGAGACTGTCAGTTCAGCCCCTGACTCAAGGTAACAGCCAGGGCCTGGGCTTTATGCTCCTACCACCGCAATGACCCTGGGAATCCTTACTTGGGCAGGGTGTTAACCTCCGCGGGTCGTCACCTGTAAAGCCACAGGGAGAGAGTATATCCAAGTTACCTGTAGCTGTACATGCAGTACCCAGCAGTGTTTGGCACTTGGTAACTTGGTGGTTTCTGAAAGAACAGCAGCATTGCTTCTGTCTCATGGATAAAACACCTACTGGTGTCCGGTAACATAAGCCCTAATTCTTCCCCTCCTTTCTTCTCTTTCTGGTAGAAGAGTTTAATTTTATTTTGAGCCTGGAGGAGAAGGAACCAAGTTAACTAAGACACGTTGCGGGCACAGGCAAGACTCCAGAGAAGTCAGGTAGAAGATGTGAGACTGTTGCATAAATTCCCCTGTGGGCTGCTGTGTACCTATGTGGGTTTGGTGACTTGTTTTCAATAAAACACTCAAATTGGAAAGCTGATCTTCTAAAATAGTCTGGGCTGGCTTCTTTTGCCCCACAAGATGCCAAGACTACCTCTGCCATCTTCCTTCACTATTATCAGTGGTGACGCAGCAAATCGCAGGTATGGAACCTGTGTTATCCTGGGATGTTATCAGCCACTGTAACTGATGGTTGGTCTTTCCACGACAGTCCTTCTCACCTGCTCCTGAAGCCATCTGTGATCCTCAGAGCCTTAAACCATGAATGGTTTCAAAATAAGCTGTCAAGCAGTGGTAAAACTGCTTCTCTTCTACTTCCCAGGGCACTCCCCGTCACTCACTCAGAGTGCAGGTACTGTTGCCAGAGTCAGGGCACATGTCTGTCTTTCTGGAGTGTCAGAGATGGGACAGTGTAGACAGAAGAGACGACCCTGGTGGACCACCGGCACAATGCTTCCAAAGCCACAGGGGCCTCCTTTAATTAGACCATTAAAACAGGTGTTCTTTTAAATACAGCCATTGAAAAGACAACACATTAAGAAACATGTAAACACTGCAGCTGCTTAATTACAAGTTGCACTGCTTGGTTTAGTACCTAAGCCCTCCCAGGAACGGGGACCTTAAAGGAGGGTGGGGCAGAAGGCTCCCCTCACTTTCACAGTTGGACAGACAAGTAGAATGGGGGTAGAGTACAAGAAAACAAAAGACCTGGCTTGTACACCGCTCCTGAGAGAAAGCAATTCTATATTCTAATTCTCCCCGGAGAAAGGTTGAAAGTGTTAGGGAAGCCGGACGAAGAGCTTATGTTGTCAGTTGGTAGGCAGAGGAATGGACAAGTGTTTTCTAGTGAAGAATACCAGCAATTAAGAGGAAGGCTCCTGGACTCTGAAAAGGCCAGGGCACACAGAACCCGCCTCCTTCCTACATTCGAGTCTTGCCTCGGTCACCGACGGCAGCAGGATGTATGCTTCCGTCCCCCAGAGATTGTGTATCGCGGCTGAATTTGGCCCAATGTGGAGGAACAGGCCCTTGTTGCCCCCAGCCTCATGTATTGCCCAAGGCTGTCCCAACCAAGTCTCCTCTCTGATCCAAGAGCCCAACCCTGATTCCTAAAGAAAAGGGGAGATCCTCAAGTTCCGCACTAATGGAAAGACAACACAGGAACCAACCTGTGTACTTTCCAAATTACTGCAAACTTAGACCGCCAAATATTGGACTTCCTGTCCAGCAGGTCAGCTTGGCCTTTCTATAAGAAAAGAAAGGCCAAAAGGAGGGTGACTCCTGGCCATTCCAAGGTGGTGCAGAAAAGGATTATTAGCAACTTTAGGAGTCAAGGCCCAAGCCCAGAGGAACAGAGGGAAAAGTGCCTTCCTGTCTAGCATAACAAAGTATACCAGATTGTTTGCTTCATGTGTTTTCAAATGAAAAATACCAATGTTTACAGACTTGGGTCAGTCAGCTGAGGAAGATGAAGACAGAATTTGGCAAGCATAATTATTCAGAAGTTGGGCGGGCAGAATCATCAGCCAAGGCCCCCATCTCCCTCCCTTAACTTTACAGGTTGAGGGGTGCAGGGGCTTGAGGTGGGAGTTAAGAACAGAAAACTCTGCAAGCCCCAATCCAAGAAGTGAAATGAGGGCAGAGAGCGATGAGGGTCTGCTCTTGGGAGACCAAGGGACCACAGCCCCTTCCTAGGATCTGTTACAGAAGACAGACCATCCTGTTTAGGGTTGTTGGGGTACAACAAGCAGTACTCCTTAACCATCGGACTGGGAGGTTCCCAAGTGGAGCGGCCACACAGTGAAGGCAACACTTGCTGTGCACTGACCCCTTCTTCCGCAGGGCGTCTGGCTGCACATCCTGGGCTTCACGCTGCTGCATTTCTTTTGGGTGAAGGATCCCTCTCCTGGCTTCTGCCCCAGGACATTAGCGACGATCCGGAGAAGGTGGAGAAGGCATGTGCCCGGGTCCCCGCAGAGGGAGGCCAGAAGGAAGGTGGCTTGTGGAGACTTCAAAGCACCACATACAAACTCCCAAAGAGGTAGCTTCCCGATCTTGAGGCTCCCCGTCCCCCAACAAGTCAGGAAGGGGAGACCCACCTCCTTCTGCCACTGCCTCGGGGACAGCAGAGGGAAGTATAGGACGTGACCACCCAGGGCCCCATGGGTGGCTCAGAATCCCAGGGACAACTGTGGACCCTGAATTAGGAAGCTCCAACAGCCGGGAGACAAGAATGCATGCTTACTGCCTTCCTTCTGTTAAGACAGGAGGTTACCCCACAAGGAGGACCTTAGCAGAAGGCTGACTCCTCTGGAACGCTGTACCACCCAACCCCCTACCAGCCGTGGAATCGTAAGGAGGCTGCTTCCCCACCCATGCCCCTTAGGTCCTCCAGAGAAAATAAAGTCAAAAACATGATTTGTTTTCAGGTTGCCAGTAGCAGTCAGCTGAGTCTCACCCCATGCTCTCCCTCCCCCAGCTGCTGGTGTTTAGTAGATGGGGGTGCTGAGGTGCAGCCCAGCAGCTTCTGGCCCTGGGGGCCTACTGCCTGCTATTGTTGTCAGACAGCTGGTTGGGTGTCCGCACCTCACCCAGGGAGGTTGTGCCCTCGAAGCGCTGTGAGGCAATGGCTGCCTGGTGGGACATGCTCTTGCGAACGACGTCACCCTTCCGCCACAATACCACTTCCTGCAGATCAGGGAGAGGGGACAATGCAACACTTGAGGAGGAGGTAGGGAAGGGGGCTCCCCAAAAGCTCCCAACTTTGTCCTGGAAACTCTTGGATAAAAGAACTCTGTTGCTCTCTCGCCAGAGGCCGTGGCTGCTGATTCCTTCCTGTCCTTACCATGGGCCACAAGATGAGGGTGGTTACAGCAGTGAAGCTCCAGAAAACAGATTCTGGGTATCAAGAAGGAGCTTCATTTTTGCTGTGGAAATCTGGCTAACCTAACATTACCATCTCTTGCCATGGCAAGTGACATAGACTTAGGTTAGAAGCTTCCTCGCTGCTCCATTCTGCTTGGTCTGTCGGAATCGGAACCTGACCTCTCACAGGAATGGCAGCCTCTCTGTTGTGTCCCCAGGGCAGCCAGGGGTTTGGAGCAGTGGCCCTTGCCTCACCTGCTGCTTGAAGTAGCGTCGTTCTTCCTCATCTATCAGCACCAGGTTGAGGTAATAGCGCACAGAGAACTTCTTGTTGATGTCTCGCATGGTGGGTGTGAGCTCGTACCCTGCTAGGAAAAGCCGGATCGGGATGGACTCTCCTGTTGGGAGCAGAGAAGGAATCAGAACAAGGGGCAGAGTGACCCACTCTGAGCACAGTAGGTGGGATGCCACCGGCCTACAGCCGGCCACACCACAGTGAATGCCTATGGCTGCAGAAGGCTGCACTTTGTTCCCTCGCAGGAATGCCCGTGCCTCCGGAAGGCTGCACTCTGCTCCCTAGCAGGAATGCCCATGTCTCCACGGAAGGTGCACTTTGCACCCTAGCAGTCAGCTGAAGCAGAAATGTGACAGGACTTTAGTCCAGGTCCTGTGGCCCCTGAGCGTCCTCTCTGCGCCATCGTACTGAGAACAATGAGGAGCGGCCACGTGCACTGCACAGGGACACCTCTATGAAGCACCACTGACAACAGGCAATAGGTCTAGTTAGTAGGTCTTCAGGAGGTAACTGTCAAGCCCCCGCTGACCCACCATGCTACCCCGCAGTCTCAGTGCCAATGCCAACTCCCTGCAGCCGAATATGTGTGCCCCTGAAGTGCAGTCCTGCTGCCAACACAGAAGGTACAGCAGGAAACAAATTCCTCGTTCTGTCCCTTGTTCTCCAACAATCAGACTCCTGAGTCAGTCTGCTTCTTTCTGTGGACTGTGTGATATTTTAGGTCACTTCTTTCCTGTTTCTTTTCTGTAGAGGAACAAAACCAGGGCAGTAATTCTACTGAGCAAGGCCAAACTATAAGGTCATCCAAAGCTAGATATAAATGATCTTTTAGTTATCTGCTGTTTCATGTTATTTCTCAATGCCCCATTTCAGTTGTACAGGGAAAACAACAGCTGGATGTGGGTGCACACATGGTGAGAGAAACGGAACCTGAGAGAGTTTGGAGAGCTGTTTGCCCACCAAGGCCTGGCGTGGTGAGGGCCAGGAACCCGATGCGAGTGTCTAGCTCTTCAGGCTGCTGCATCCTTGACATGCTTTCTCCTCATAGATCAGGCTGCCGAATAAACGGAGTCAAACTCTGCAAACATCGAACACTTCAAAATGAGGGGATATTTCTCAAATGTTATGCAGCCAGTAAGGAACAAAAGTGACTGCTGGGCCCGGTGGCGTGGCCTAGCGGTTAAAGTCCTCACCTTGAACGCCCCGGGATCCCATATGGGCGCCGGTTCTAATCCCGGCAGCTCCAATTCCCATCCAGCTCCCTGCCTGTGGCCTGGGAAAGCAGTCGAGGACAGCCCAAAGCCTTGGGACCCTGCACCAGCATGGGAGACCCAGAAGAAGCTTCTGGCTCCTGGCTTTGCATTGACACAGCATCGACCGTTGCTCTCACTTGGGGAGTGAATCATCTGACGGAAGGTCTTCCTCCTTGTCTCTCCTCCTCTCTGTATATCTGACTTTCCAATAAATAAATAAAATCTTTAAAAAAAAAGTGACTGCTATCCCAAAATAACTACAGCTGGTTGCCGGCAAACAAAAAGTTGCCCTCTCCCTTCGCCTCTGATGTGATGCTAGCTCTAGAGGGTGAGGAGGGACCATTTACATTGAGCTTCCTTTGCTGTGTGCACACCTGGTAGTGTGGGCCAGTTCTTTCACACTTGATGAATATAATCAGAGAACGAATCACCCCCATCTGAGCTAAGAAACAAAAATAATTTCTGTGCATGCACCTCTTATTCTGAAGCCAGAAATAATGTCAACATGTCAATGTAAAAATGTAAACTTTTTAAGCCTCTGGCAAACAGAGACTCTTCACATGGAATTTTAAAAAAGAGTTAGGACTCAAGACTAAATGTCAAGCACCAACCCGGAATGTAAAGGAGAGCAAAGTGAAGCTCTTCCCGACAAAGATGGGGTAGAAGCCTCAGTGATTCTTCCTGCTTCATTGGCATCCACAGTGCAGAGACTAAGAAAGCACGGGTCAACAGGACACCTTTCTTCAACCACGTGCTCCCTCTGGCTGTTCCCACACTGCGTGCAAGGGCCTGGGCAGGGGCCTTACCTCGCACTGGCGCCCCATCCATGATCTCGTACTTGGCTATCGTGTCATTCTCATGGTACACGTTGGGGCCAGTGCCCGTGGTCTCCCGCTTGATGATGTCTATCTCCATATGTTTGATTTTGATTCTCACCAGTAGAAAGTATATCTTCCCTACAATGACATCCTTCAGGTGGTATCTGAGGAAGACGAAGGAAGAAGGGTGCTGCTACAGTGGCTGGCTCCTCACCATCACAGCCATGCATGTCCAGGTATAGCATGGCGCAGAGCCCCGGGGTCCCTACCTGTGCTGCTCTAGTAAAATGGTTTCCCAGGTCTTGCCCACTCAAAGCTAGGTGAGTCATATCCCTATCACAGCTCCATGACCCTACTGCAGCAAACAATCCTGTGTGCCTTGGCCCAACAGGCCAGGCAGGGGAAGGAGTGTGGGATGAGCTGATGTCCTGCTGCCTCAGGGCCTGTTCTCTAGGCCTGGTGAGCTGTTTCCAGTTTCATCCCATTGCACAACGTTTCCAGAGGCACTAGATTATTTTCTCTGGGTCAGTCAACAGTCGGTCTGTATGTGCAAGCCTTATGTTAGGCAAGAACAAAGAGGACAAAGTGCTCAAACCTGAAGCTCATGGAATATCAAGTGCTGGCAGGGACTTTGGCATTTAGCCACCTCATGCTATAGAAGAAAAGGAAATCTGGAAGAGGATAACTCGACTACAGCATAACTAGGACAGAGACAGGAGGTGAACCCAGAATCCAGTTTCCTCAGCTCGCATGCTTCCTCCCACTTCACATCTGTTCTGCTCAGCTGATGGGTAAGACTGCAGACACTGCATAGATACCAGCAGCAGTTGACGGGGGATGCTGGGAGACCACAGGCTCCAGGGACTGTCAGACACAGCAGCGTATATGAGCCAGAAGACCTGCTTTTGGACTGAAAGGAAGCAGAGGGCATCGGGACTCCAGCCTGGTTGTCTCACCTCCCGTTTCCTGTGCTTTTGTTTGAATTCACTCAGTTAAAGCCCCTCATTTCTCAGATGAAAAATCAAGGCACAAAAAAGTTAGAAGAAACTTTAGAGCAACTTGTTAATACCAGAAGATCTGAGTCTAAGTCTTGGGTTTTTTCTATTACATACAATGTATATACGCTCACACAGTGCAGCCTGCTATGAAGGAGAGAGGCAGCCTGGAAGGATGTGGCCCCTGACCATTTATAACTAACTCTAAGAGGCATCTTTCAAAGTTGGGCTTGGGTATACTTTTAATGACTGTTAAAATCTCTTAGAGGTAGCACTGCTGTCTTCGTCTTGGTTGGGCATTAAGAAAGCCATACTGAGCACCCGGACAGTTAGGAAAAGAAGGCTGCAC
Source organism: Ochotona curzoniae (assembly GCF_017591425.1). Taxonomy (NCBI): domain Eukaryota; kingdom Metazoa; phylum Chordata; class Mammalia; order Lagomorpha; family Ochotonidae; genus Ochotona; species Ochotona curzoniae. The sequence goes on from NW_024466580.1 coordinate 221,748, forward strand.
CCTTGCTAGGTCCAGATCTGCCTTCCTTTCAGCTTGCCCAAGTCCAGTTCCACACGTGGAGCCAGGCCAAGAGGGTCAGTGCTGGGTGCTCTGGTTATTTACTGGGCCAGGCCAAGAGGGTCGGTGCTGGGTGCTGTGGTTATTTACTAGGCCAGGCTAAGAGGGTCGGTGCTGGGTGCTCTGGTTATTTACTGGACCAGGTGGACAGGGGCTATTTCAGGGACTAAGTATGTTCCCAATTAAAACAAGAAACAAACTCTCAGTGCCTGAAAAGGTAAGCCATCTGGCTCAGCTCCAACTACCCACAGCCTCTGGATGAGAAAGCATTACAGTGGCACCACAGGGCCCTGGTTAGGTTACAGGGGCACCACAAGAACCCTGGTTAAGTACAGGGGGTGAGGGGTAGCACATGAACCCTAGGAAGGCTACAGGAGCACAGCACATGAACCCTGGTTAGGTCTGGGGGGCAGTCATGAACCCTGGTTAGGTCTGGGGGTGTGGGGAGCAGCACATGAACCCTGATTAGGTAATTTTTGTGGATTTTTTTAAGCTCCCTTTGCATAGAATACTTATTCAACTTTTAGATATTTTATCTCCAAACATTTTCAGGTAAGTGTTTAAAATAGATACTTTTGAACCATCAGACTGTGATTTATCAGCAGCTACAGGATTTAAAATTCAAATACAAAATACAGCTTAAAACAGATGGCTTCCTGATGAGACAGGATACTTTTTCAACCTTTACGACAGTGCATCCGGTATCCTTTACGACAGTTCATACAGTTCAGGGAGGAAGCAGCAAAGTTAGGGCCAGTGGCTGCTTTCCGCCCCTTGCTTGCTAAATACGTCTGTGTGGAGGGGAAACATGAGATAAGTGGTGTTCTGAAATTGGCCTCGTCAAAAGAAAACAACTATACCAAGAATCACAATCAAATAACCCTTAAAGTTAATGCAGGCTGAAAGATACCCCAGGGTGTTGAACTTAAATATACAGTATAATTTAACACAGTCGTCTGGGATTTTAAAAACTTCTTTTGACTTCAATCTATCTATAACTGGCTGAACACACACCTTTACCATTCACATTATGTGGTCTGCCTCCATGGCATGCTACCATGAAATGCCTCAGTCACATCTCCCTCAATCCTCTCAACTTGTCTTGGGACATGGGACACTTACTTGGATTTATTATACTCGAACTCAATGTGTAGGCAGTCCTCAATGCCAACCTCCATCTTGATCGATGAGTTCAGTTCTGGGTACGTGCTGAGCGTGTGAACTACGATATCCATCTCTTTGACAACATCATTGAGGCGGCGGCTGATGGTGGCTCGAAGGAAATAGCTGGGGAAACCAATGAATGAACATACCCAGTTTCCAGATGCCACCCAGAGTGGCACCACAAGACCACAAGAAGGGGCACAAGAACCCCGATTATGTACAAGGGATAGGTGGGCAGCACATGCACCCTGGTTAGTCTACGGGGGGAGCAGCACCAGAGTGGTCCACTTGGGCAAACTCATTACATAAGTTCATTCTTAACTTTCAGGAACTTTATACCCCTTTACAAACCCTCCTTCCAGGAAAAAACAATACGCATATGCATCTATACACAAAAATCTGCAACTCTAATTCTAGAGAATTCCATGCTGGTTCCCCAAATCCCACTGTAAAACCATATGCCAGGTGTTTCCGTATGCTGTTCTTGGGCCCTGTGTGCCCCTGCCACTGTAGTCACAGGATGTGGTTAAGAATTTTTTAACATATTGGTTACTCAATATCAAGTCAAATTATTCCATAATGTGGCAAATTGTTGTTGATGTTGTATTGTGGCTTTTAATTGATCGGGATGATATTCTGCCAGTTCTGCCTTCAGACCAGAGATGGTCTCCTCAAGAAACTGTTGGATTTATCTGGACAATAAGATGCTGGACTCTATGCTTGGTATATGTTTGCAATGAAAGAATCTTAACTGAATTTGAACTGTAATACTGCAACAAGGTGTAGGAATCCACCATGGGCTGGACTTCCTTTGTAAACAACTCTAGGAAGTTAAATGTTGCATTCATCCTACTTTTCAGCATTTACAAGCCTGACCCGAGATACAATTTCCTGTGCTTCCTGACCTTTAACTTCATTGGAGGGTCTAGAAGAGATAGACATATCTGTTAGCCAATCACAATGTTGTTGTACTGTCAGGATTGCCCTTCTACCTGTCCCCTTCTCCTACACAAGCTTGTGACTTCTCTCAAATATGTGGACATTCTTCACCACCAGTTTGTTTCCAGTATTTCTGCTCCAGAAGAGCACTGTCACCTCACCCCTTGGTGTTTTCAGGGACTGCTGAGACCCCAAGGCACTGCTTTTTACTCATTAAAAGATGAAGGTCTTCCCAGTGAAAACTATCTTCCTTCTCTGCTTTGTCTTGTTTCTGACTTGAGGTCTAAAAGTTCTGCTGTCTTCAGCATCCTACTCCTTCAAACAGCATCCCTGTCCCTCAAGACTGCTCTCCTGCATCTAGCATGATGACATCCAGATGCTCTGGAACGATTTCCAAATGATTCTTACATGAGAACCTTACCCTGGCATCTTGATCCTTCTATCTCCCCTATTCACTCCTGACTCACTCCAACTTCCTTCCCTTCAGAGAGCAGTGTCACTAGTGATTTTACATCCTGCGCTGACCACCGTGGCCTCAGACTGCCTAACTTTCACTCAACACAAGGTGTGGGCTTCTCAGTTTCCAAATCCAGTGGCTTTTCCTTCTGTGCGAGGTAAAACACTTCTTTGTCCTGAAACACTGGTCCCATGGCTCCGTAAGGGCTGGTGGGCCTTCCTCCTCTTCCTCCCATTCCTCTGTGGGTGCCCAAAAACTATCTAGGAGCAAACAATTCATGACTTGACCTACCTTCCTTCCTTCTTTCCTCCCTCCCTTCCTTTCTTTCTTTCATAAGCACTGCCTAGGAGCAAACAATTCATGACCTTCCTTCCTTCCTTCCTTCCTTCCTCCCTCCCTCCTTTCCTCCCTCCCTCCCTTCTTTCTTTTCTTTTCTTTTCTTTCTTTTCTTTCTTTCATAAGCACTACCTAGGAGCAAACAATTCATGACTTTCCTTCCTTCCTTCCTACAATTCATGATTTTCTTTTCTTCCTTCCTTCCTTTTGTTAAAGATACAATTCATGACTTTCCTTCCTTCCTTCCTTGCTTTTTTCCTTCCTTTCTACAATTCATGACTTTCTCTTCTTCCTTCCTTTCTTTCTTTTGTTAAAGACTTATTTATTTATTTGAGAGGGAGTAAGAAATAGATCCTGCATCTACTGGCTTACTCTGCAAAAGGCCACAAAGGCCAGAGCTGGGCCAGTCCAAAGCCAGGAGTCAGGAACATCATCTGAGTGTCTCATGTAGGTGCAGTGGCCCAAGACTTGAACCATCTGCTTTTGCCTTCCCAGGTTCATTAGTTGAGAGCTTGATCAAACCAGCACCCATACAAGATGTTAATGCTGCAAGCACTAGCTTTACCTGCCACTCCACAGTGTTGGACCCATCAACTGTCATTTCTAATATTTCCTCTGTCCTCTGCAACACGCTTGTGTTTCCATTACCAGGTGATTTTTTACACTTGTCTATACTGTCAGCACCTCAAATCCCTCTCTACAAAATGGATCATCATGATTTCTGAATTGTTTCTTCCTCCAAACACTTTCTGTCTCCACCTTCAATGCCACAAGCCTCTGCTCATTAGTGCATTCTGTTGGCATCCACTGAGCTCCTCAGTTTCCACCTGTTCCCACTGTGTTAACCAAACTCAAGTTCTTAAGGCCTTGCTCTGTCTCTATACTCCTCTCCACCAAGAGACTACCTGTAGACTTTTTACCACCTCTAGCATTCTGCATCAAAGTGCCAGTCCAAGCCCTGGCTACTCCTTTTCTGATCCAGCTCTTGCTAATGTGCCGAGAAGGCAGTAGAGAATGGTCCAAATGTCTGGAGTTCTGCCACCTATGTGGGACATCCAGAAGGATTTCCTGGCTTGGGAATTTGGTTTGGCCCAGTCATTGAGACCACCTGGGAAGTCAGTCAGCAGATGGAATATCTCATTCTCTCTACCTTCTAAATAAAGAAAATAAAATTTTTTTTAACTTTTATTTATTTATTTTTTTAACTTTTATTGGAAAGGCGGATATACAGAGAGGAGAGACAGAGAGGAAGATCTTCCGTCTGATGATTCATCCCCAAGTGAGCGCAATGGCCGATGCTATGCCGATCCGAAGCTAGGAACCTCTTCCGGGTCTCCCATGCGGGTGCAGGGTCCCAAAGCTTTGGGCCGTCCTCAACTTCCTTAAGTTCATCCACATTGTAGCATATGACAGCATTCTCTTCCCTCTTTTTTTTTCTTAATTCTTTATTTTATGACACACTTTAATAGTCATTGGGGTTTCCCCACCCCTCTCTTCCCCCTTAAGAATGTATAGTAATTTGCTGTATATCTCTCCCTTACTTTTTAAAAGATTTAACGACCAGGATTCAACCAGTTCAAATCCATGAACTCCATACAAGCCATCTCTACGGGTGACAGGGGCCCAAGCGCTTGGGCAATCTGCTGCTGCTGTTCCAGGCACAGGATTGGAAGTAGAGAAGCCTAGGACCCAAACTGGTGCTCATGTGGTACACTGAGGTCACAAGTGGTAGGTTAATATGCCACCATAATGCCTGCCATATATATATTTTTTATCCACTTGGCCATTAAAGGACATAACTTGCTTCTACTTTCTGGTTATTATGAATAATATTGGTATGAAAATGAGTGTGTAAGTATCTGAGATCCTATTTTGATTTTTTTTTTTTTTTGGAAATATAACTAGAAGTGGAATGTGTGGACCACATAGTAATCCTATGCTTGATTTTCTGAGGAACTCTCATACTGTTTTCAACATTTTTCTTTCTGACATAAGAACCTTGATGGGACAAGTGCTGAAGCAGAATGGGTTAAGCTGTTACTTGGGGTGCCTGCACCCCATATTACAGCGTTGTTTTTCAAGTCCCAGCTGTAGTCAGTGGCCCAAGTCCTTGACTCCCTGCAAGCCACACGGGAGACTGGATGGAGTTCCGATATCCCAGAATCAGCCACGTCTGCAGGCATTTGGGGAGCAGAGCAGCAGATGGAGGGTCTCTCTCCCTCTGTTTCTATCACTCTGCTTTTCAAATACATAAATCTTAAACCCTAGCTGTAGGCAATGGTCTAGGCTGCCTTGTACCTAGGCAAGTGTTACACTGCTGGGAGAAAAGCAGCCAACAGCTGGTTGGCATCGTGGACCTGATTAATGCCAAATTTGTGTTAACTGTACCAGTGTGCCAGCACAGTTGCCTATTCTTTTTTTTTCAATTTTACTATTATGATTTTTTTTAATATATGGGGGGATTTGACACTGTGGGCCCCCAGCCCAGGTTGCGCCAGTCCATGCAAATGCCATTTGGAACTGTGGGCCACTAGCCTGGCTCAGGTTGGCCCATACAAGTGCCATTTGCCGCAAGAAACCTCATGTGCTCCTGGGTACACAGACTGTGGGTTGACCAGGGAAAAGAAGAAAGAGAATGTGGGGAGGGAGGACGGCTGAGGGAATATGTTGCAGGTGAGGAATGACTTATGAGGGACTTCTGTTGACAAGGCCACTGTACTTGCTGACCATGGAATGGATGTGTCAGGACTGGGCCTCCATAGTGGCTCAGACGGAGCAGCGGACGGCATGCCCAGATGCACAGGGAGGCTATGGACGTCTACTGGGGTCGGTAGAGGATATCTGGTGTACCATAGCAGAGGAAGGAAGGCAGAACAAATTGGTCAACTACCCCAGCCAAATGTTGTTACCAAATATCTGGGTGAATGGAGACACTAAGGTGGACTATGTCAGCCAATGGCCCTTGAAAGGATTTCCTCATCCTTGGACCTGAGAGACTGACAGCATTTCAGAAGCACTGAAACCACCTGAGCAGAACCTTCGGGGCACACTCCACATCAGGTGGCTGTTCCCCATCCCTGGGTACTGAGGTGGCTGGGAGGCTGGCTATGGCTTCTCCGCTTACTCCCTCCTTCCCCCAGATACAGGAAGAAGAAAAAGGAAATTTGGAAACAATGGTCTCATTCATTTTCGCCTAACTCTTGATCCTTCCCACCCTAACCAACTATGTAAACATCATCAAAATAAAACTAAATAGTATTTTTAAAAGGAAAACAAAACTTCACAAAAAATATTAGACAATAATAAATGCATAGTGAAGCCCAAGGGATAGCTTCTAATAAGCTTCACCCTAGCTGCTCTCAGAGTGCAGTCATGGAACACTGTTTTGTGTGGGCAACACCAGTACTGGGACCTGTGTGAGAAGAGTGGGGGCACTGCTGTGGTGGGAGACAAGACAGTGGGATGCAGGCAGGGAAGGTTCTATAGGCTAGAGCAGCCTGTGCCCAGTCCTTCAGAGGAAAATGGACTCCTCTTGGGACCTGGTCGGGTATGCAGGGTAACACACGAGTATGTTTTATTTCTGTGACCTCACCCATTTACAGGGATACAGCTAAGCGTCTGCAGCTGCTATCTAGTCTTTTTTTTTTTTTTTCTTTCACTCCTGAGGCCCATCTTTGGAGTTCTTGTGGACGCAGTAGCAAAACAATCCCGTGTACTTACAATGTACTCTTAATTAAAAAAAAAAAAAACATATCACACTGTTAAGTTTTATTTTCCTACCACTTCTAAAAGAGAAGACAGAATCAAATCCAAATCTGTGGAGTCCCAGAGCCCACAGCCTCATTGACACCGTGTGGCTCTGCTGGGCAGCAGGCAGGTCCCAGCCATGACCATGGTGGGCCCAGCAGTCACAAAAACTGACAACTGCATTTCAAACAATTTTATGGACTATTAAAAACAGCTAAAACTTAAATTATATAAACTTAGACAAAGTAACCTGAAACAAAGGCAATGCATACTGAAAAGCCATAGTCTCCGCATTATTTCTCTGTTTTCTGGTGCTCTTTGCTCTCTGTGCAATGGGAATGCTGTGTAAACATGGCTACAAGCCTCTCCCTACCTCTCTGCTTCAGGGGTACCAGGCTGGCAGGCTGGAGTGCAGGGTGCTGGGAGCTACCTATCTACCCTACAGAAACTCAGTGTTACAAGCCAGGGGCTTCTCTCTCACAGGCAGGCAGCTGCTGAACAGAGACCTGCATGTCACAGCGCAAAAAGCCTGGCCCTCTCAGTAACCACCTGCAGGAGTTCCAAGCAGGGTTAGCTTCCAGTCTCCTCCACACATGCTGGGTTGGGAGCACCGTGCAGAGCACTGGGGATGACTTACCGCAGCTTCACATTCTGGCCTGTGTAGGACTCATACGGCTTCTCTACGTGTGTGAATTCAAAGTCAAAGGCATGCGACTGGGTGATCTCTCCAGGCCGAGCCAGGTCCTTCACCAGAGACACAAACTCATGGTGGTTCCCACGGTCATAGTAGAGTTCTGGAGAGAGAGCAGTGAGTCCAGCTATCAGACCACAGGCTCCAAGGCTGCCAGTATGAGGCTTCTGGAAGACTGAGCCCTGACACATCCCTCCAGGCTTGGGTCTCGATCTCCTCTCTTCCTCGGATTACTGCTCCATCACTGCATGCCACACGGGATGCTGGTCTCCCTCCTACCCCTATTCCCAAAAACTTAGATTTTACACAGTGAACTTCTGTCGTACAGGAGTCATTTTTACTCCAAGACAGTATGGCAGCATCTTAATCAAAATCAACGTTGCAGCCTAGTACCCACTGGTCCTCGTGAGAGCCAGGTTGGGTGCAGAACAGGCTGGGCTAGGTTTTGACTCCTGTCGAACCATGGTAGAGCTGTGTCTGGGCATGGACCAGGTATTGCTGGGCTGCAACACCCAACTGTAAGAACCAGAATGGGTATGGGCCAGTTGAGCAAGACCATGTTCTTACCAAGACAGAAGGTCAACCTGGGCCAGGTCAACCTGGGCCAAGTCAACCTGGGCCAAGTCAACCAGGGCCAAGGACCCAATGGTGTGTGTGAGAACTACCACAAGGAGAAGTCTCGATAGAGGAACTTGGGAAACTGCTTCACTGGGATGTAGTCTCTTTAGGTGAGCACAAGAATCAAGGCAAGGAACAGCCCAGACCATGCCAGGTTTCAGTAGCCGCAGGCATACATGCGGATAAGGTCTGGGGACAGAACTGTCTGGGCAAGTTCATAACACCAACTGGCATATCTGAGATCAGGACAGGGTGCAGCAGGAGCCAGATCGGGCCACAACACCAGCCAGTTCACATTAGGGCTGGGACACCGATCAGGCTGGGCTGGGTTAGGCAGCAGCATCCATCAGCAGGAGCTGGAACAGGTGGCAAGCTAGACCAGGCCAGGATGTGCAATAAGATTGTGGATATTGAGGTGAGGTGAGCCATGACAGCCTGGGGTCAGCATGTGCCAGGTTCGTGAGTGCTGGGGTGTGGGATCTTGCAGGACTTGGGTCCTAGGACCTACCTGCATGGTGGGGCCCGGATTTGTGAGCCCTGGGGATGGGGAATCTGGTGGGACTCAGGTCGCCTAGCCTGGGTCCTGGAGCCTGCTTGAGAGGTGGGTGCCAGGTTCTGAGCCCCAGGGATGGGGGATCAGGTGAGGCTTTGGACAACTGGCCTGGGTCTTTGGACTTGCCTGCAAGAACACGTCCTCCTCAGTGAAAAAGGCGGAGCAGTGGACACACATCCTGATGTAAATGGAGAATATGGCAGCTCATTTTGTTCTATAGCAGAAGAACAGAACTAACTGGACAACCACCCCAGTCAAATGATGACAGCACAAAATCTTGGTGAACGGAGACTTGCGGCTTACTGTGTCAGCCAATGGACACTGAGAGGACTGCATCATCCTTGATCAGTGAAATCGACAGCATTTCAGAACCATACAAACCACTTGGGCAGAACCCTTGGAATATGCACACATCGGCACCCTGGGTGTATATCAGGTGGCAGTTCCTCTTCCCTGGGTACTGGGACATTTGGAAAGTCATGTGGCTTCCCCCTTTATCTTACCCCTTCCCCCAGAAACAAGAATAGCAAATCTGGAAACAATGAGTTCACCCAGTTTTACCTAAACCTCGATCCTTCCCACCCTGATCAACCATGTAATTATTATAAAAAACAAAACAATTTTAAAACAAGAGACATCATGGATGCCAGCATTTTTCAAAAGGCCACATTTCCTTCAGCAGCTTTCGTTTTGCATATTTCCAGCTTTGGGAAGGTTTTGTAGTTATCCAACTGTCTTGTCCTTGTAATTTTGTGAGGCACCTAGACAGACCTCATCAGCCCAGTTCGTGGAGAAGAACACAGAGGCAGGGTGCGTGTCCGAGTTTGCCTGGGCTAGCCACAGAACTGGCTGCAAGGCTGAGGTGGGAGCAGGCTTCCTCTGGGACCGCCGCTATTTCTGGGCTAGGACACAACCTACTTTACAAGGTTCTGTGAGAAGCAAAGGAGGCAATGTGGGGAAAGGATGCAGAACATCATCTAGCAGACAGCAAAGACTAACATGAATGGCTGAGAGCTACTGCTGCACTCCAAAAGAAAAGCGTGTAGCCCACCTGACCATCTGATGGTGGAAGTTTTCATTTGATTCTCTAAAGTAGTCCTCAAAATTCAGTGTGCGCCAGGACCACCGGGGGACCGGCTGTAGCACAAGGCTGGACACCACGCTCAGAACCTCTGGTTCAGGTTGTCTGGGTGGAACCGGGGGAGGGGTTCATATTTCTTTCTTTTTTTTTTTAAGATTTATTTATTTATTTGGAAAGGCAGATATACAGAGAGGAGGAGAGACAGAGAGGAAGATCTTTCGTCCGATGGTTCACTCCCCAAGTGAGCACAACGGCTGACGCTATGCCGATCTGAAGCCAGGAGCCAGGAACTTCTTCCAGGTCTCACACACGGGTGCAGAGTTCCAAGGCTTTGGGCCTTCCTCGACTGCTTTCCCAGGCCACAAGCAGGGAGCTGGATGGGAAGTGGAGCTGCCGGGATTAGAACCGGCACCCATGTGAGATCCTAGCGCGTTCAAGGCGAGGACTTTAGCCACTAGGACACGCCGCTGGGCCCAGGGGGTACATACTTCTAAGAGAGTCTCTGGGAGGGTAGGGAGCACCCTTGGAAAACCATGGCTCTAATTAAATCTATCCTCTTCAGTTCTGGTGTTTCTTTACAGGTAGCAGCTCATGGTGTCTGTTCTGCAGTGTTTCCTAGCTCCTCATATTCTGCTACACATCTTACCAGATCTTTCTTTTCATTCTGAACCGAAGACCTGTACCCTCAGCTGCCGTGAACACCCCCAGCACCTGACCCTACAGTAATGCAACACTGCCACCTTACAGTTCAACTTACTGCGCCTCATATATTTCTGGGCTCACGTCCTGTGCTAAACTTGCAGCAGCACGGCAAGCAGCACGTGGAGCAGGCAGAGTAGACCTGCTGCTTCCTGGAGGTAGAGACTCGTCCACAGAGAGGGCTCTTGGGGACCACTGCCCACGATGTCCAGCCCTGGATCTCTGAGAGCACTCAGGGCTGAGGGGGACTGCACGCTCTGGGTACCCGAAACAGAGCCCTCATTTAGGACCAACGCCTTCCTGGCCCAAGAAACCAGACTGCTTTCTCCCAGAACCAAAGGTGTTCGGCTCCAGGGGCACAATCATTCCTGGAAAAACTGTTTTATGTGGTGGCTTGCAATCTGCACCCGTTGCTGGTGGAGGAGTCCCCTCGATCCACTTATTCAATAAGGAATTTTTTCCACTACATGGAGGGGCATTCTGAAGCAGAGGGGGACCCTGTCACGATACTCAGTTAACCTGTGAAGGCAGCAGGGACATAGGTAATCCCTACAATGTATTTTCTGGTCACAGTTTGTGGTTGACATCCTGTATAGCCACACTTTGATTAATCTTTATTACAACGTGCACCTTCTCTTTACACACTAAATGGTTTTAGCAGTGGATAGCGTTCTAGGCAGTGAGTGATAACCGCACAGAGCCCTGAGATGGGTGATGACAATGTGTAACTGCAATTGGGAACTGAACCCCTCTCTTGGGAACTCAGCACTTCAGTTCCCAAACAACAAACTCTGGCCACAGTTTCGAGGTACAGAGCCATATGGAGGAAGATCTCCAATGTCTGTGAAATTCAAGTAGAAAATCCCAAAGTCGAAAGAAATATGGGATGAAAGGATGGAAAAATACACAAACGTGATGACACAGCTGAAAGGGAACTGGAGAAACAAACAAACGTGAGAAGGCCTGAGGCTGGCAGCATTGGAGCGAGCGCCTAGCAACAGTGCAGAATCCGGCAGGAGGCGTGACCCCGCAGGGGACCTCGGCCAGCCGTCCTTCCCAGCCCTGCAAAGCATCACCTTCCCTTTAGCACACCTCCTCCTGACCCCACATTAATATCCAGTCCTACATCAAATGTCATGGGCGGAAGAGTAGCCGGTGTGATCTGAGTAGGGCTCACCTGGACTCTTTAATTTATCACTTATAAGCTTTTACAAACATTGATGTGCCAAGGGACAGCAGCAGCAGTAATACTTTGCAATTTGCCAGAAACTCTGGTTTTCTTCTACATAAGTTGGAACAGAAAATCCAAGACTGTTTTAGCAAGAATTTGGGGCCCTTTGGGACCATAAAATGCCTCCATTCCAGCCTAAAGAAGCAACCACAAAATCATGCCCAATTCTCTCCTAACACCAAAGTGCTCCAGGGCCAGACATTTCAAGTTTGGAGGAGGAACTGGTAGGTTTTATTTAAGGTAACTTCTCTGTCCTGAACTTCCTTCTTAGTCTGACAGGAGGAAATAGCTATTGCATTCAGGATGCTTTCATGGCAAAACTTGCCGTTAATGGCCAAGAAGTGAATTGGCCAATTTGGAGGGAAACGGAGCTAGGTTTACATCACAGGCTGATCATGTGACAGAAGCCCTGAGACTCCTGCTGGCTCAGGGCCACATTCAGTCCAGGCCTCACGCTGCTCTTGGAAGAGCCTGGTCGTCTGATGTTCCCATCCATGTGCTGGTTGGCCAGCTAACACCAACATATCTGCATGCTGGTAACTTCAGCCTGTATCCAACACTACTCGAGGTGGCATTGCTCCAAACTCTATCAAGTGGACCAGGATCCATTCATTTACTCCCAATATGTGTGTTTTGTTTTTTAAAGGTTGATGAACTGAGATGCACAGAACTCTAGGTGCAAGGCTGATGTGGTACTGACGGGTTCACGTTAGAGGACAGGCATGCCTGTGTGTCTGTCCTGTGCAGGCTTCATCTTAACACTGTATTTGGTTTATGTCGCCCTGTCAGGACCATAACATGGGCCCAGTATGTCTTACAGCTTCTACCAGTGTTCCCCAAAGGATTCTGACTACAAAATAGTCTCTCCTCTCATCCTCACATTTCTTCCCATGATGCTGTTTATGTGCCATGTGTCTTTCTCAAGATGCGAGCCATTGGCTGGTGACTGAGCCAACCTTTCCACCCGGCCTGACCCAGGAGATACAAGAGAGTAAGATCCCACAGTTGCAGGCAGAAACATTCAAACTGTGAGGACGAGGAGCTGGGTACGGGACTGAGTGCACCTCATCCAAAGAGCTCGGCCCAGAAAGCTGTAAGATTTCACAGGCGGGTTATTTATTTATTTATTTATTGGGGGGGGGGGTGACTGACATGGGGAAGGATTGGAAAATTCGCTTATTACCAACTGTGCATCTCTAATCCGAAAGCTTGAAACCTCAAACTTTTGCAGTAACACATCGGAACTGGGGTTTTGTATTCGGCGATCTTCAGATTAGGGATGTTGTGCCAGTACCAAGAGAAACCAGCATCGATGTGGCATGGCAGAATGAAAAAGAAGTTGTAAAAGCAAGCAACTAATATGGGTTTGAGGCTTCCCTAGCCCAGTTCCCCCGGTGGGTTCACACTGGTCATGGGTCATCCCAGCTTTCAACAGGCTGCAGCTCTTGGCTTGTCAGGGCAAGTAGGAAGCCCACATACCTAATGGTAACTAGGAAAGCCAACATGTACACCCCATTACTTCATTAAAATACTCCTGGTTTATCCTGCAGGAGATAATAGTAAAGAAATAGTTTCTGTAACTTCTTAGCCACTAAGACTAGACATTAGCTGCCAGACTCTTGATGTCACTGAGAAAGACAGGCAAGTTTAAGGAAAAACCAAAAGCTAGTTTGAATCTTTTCAATTCCTGCTTGAGACAGGATATCAATGGTGTCCCTGGAAGAGCAGGTCAACCTGGGCAAGGGAGGGAAGGCTCTCTGGTGGACCAGATGTTGCCGACAAGCTCTGCAGCATGAGTAAGGGCCTGGCTAGATGGTCATGCCTTATGGAAAGATGACAACATACAAAGGAGGAGAGACTAACATTCCAGAAAGGTAAGGTATTCTGAGGATGGTACAAGTCCTGAAGGTGAAGGATTAAGGAGAAATGAAGCCTGAAAGAAAGATGGTGATCTGATCTGGGAGGATTTAGCTATAATTTCCCCTTTAAACAGAGTCCAGAAAACAATCTTCAGGAGGGGGTTAACTGCCTTTTACAAAGTTCACTTTTCACCGAGCATGACAGAAAACGAAGACCAGCAAGGAGCCTGTGAGAAGCAGGAAGAGCACCTGGGAGCATCCAGTGGCTCTGTCCAGCAGGCAGCTCCAAATACAGGTGCGGAAGTCGGCAGAGAATCTGAGTCAGGACAATGACACAGTTCAGGGGCGATGAGAACACAAGAAGACACTGAAGACACTCGTTACAGGAAATATGGGACAGGGCACGTAAGTTGCACTTCTTCCTGTCTGCCTCCCAAACCCTCACCCAAAATTAGTGAGGAAGAGGGATACAGTCAAATGACATCAGCTTCGTTAGCCTCATTCGCATCGCCCGTATACAGCCAGACCTCAGACCCCGACGGAAGTTCCGCCCACTTCACAGTCTAAGAACTCAGTGAAGGATAAAACCACAAGACCACAAATCAGCAGTCACTCACCAGCCTTGCTCTGGTGCCCTGAGATCAACTCATGGAGCCTGCTGCAGACATGCGACATCTGCTTCTGTGGGGGCCAGGAGGGGACAATAAGCAGGCTGGTCCATGTTATACATTAAACGTATCTGAAAAAGCTACCTGCAATGCCTTGTTTCAGATCAAGGAACACATCCCGGAGCCTAGGAACAAGCATCTTGCATGGCACTCTGCCTTATCCCATCACTAGGTTCTCACGTAGCCGCAAGTCACTCAGTGTGAATGGACTACTTCAAACACACAGCTGGGACAGGCCCGCGTGCCCAGAGCAAGTGCTCTAAGGGGCTGACACGCATACTCGCCACAGTCACAGCAAGGCCATCCAGCGCAGGATGGAGGGGAGTGGGCAGCAGGTCAGAGACACAGAACTGCACCTGTGAAGTGAGAACATCACTGCATCACCTGCTTTGATTTTCACATAGGATCCATGTTGGGGATGTGACGTCCAATTCCCCCATGTATTCAATCTTGCCTCAGGAGATGGTATTAGTCTTGCCGGACAGCTAAGGAAGCTGAGGCCCAGGAAGGGGTCTAATTTCCGCAGAGTCCCCCTGTCACTCAGTCCACAGTGCTCAGGGTTCCGGGGAAGAGTTATTAGATGGAGCAACACAAGCTTCCGAGGCAACTGGGCAGGGATGTCTGAAGATGAGAAAGCCACAGGAGGACCAGGAGCAGGAAGAGCCGGCAGCCTCCCGCTGACAGCAAGGCGACCCTGCTAGGGTCCTGCCAGTGTCTGCAGGAACTGTTCTGCATTGTGTGCCACACATGGACACCCTTACCACCACCCATGCCAAACATCGCTGTGTCCACTGGCATCACAAAGACAACAAGGGATTTGTCTTACAATGACTACTTCCACGTGACTACTTCACAATCTCAGAAAAGGCTCTGGCTGCTTCCTGTCTGTTCCGTGCCTCTGGAAGATGGAGACAAATGGCAGATGTTACTGTGGTCCCTATCGGGGGTCCATGTTACTGTGGTCCCTATCGAGGGTCCGCCTGGGACCTGGGGGGCGGGGCAAGGCTGGCCATGCTGCCACACCTCTGGTGACAGAAGACAGCACCTGCCTCTCCTCACAGCCCCTTTCCTGGGCCATTGGTATTCCGGTTCCACAGCCTACCTGCAGCTTCCCAGTAGCAGAGGCTGTGTGGGCTGCACAGCCAGGCCGCTGAGTCCCTGCTTCCTACCCTTGTTGCTATGTTGCACGCCCCAGAAAACGGGAGTGATCCAATTCTGTGCTACACCCTCAGGATAGGAGCGTTTACAAGCTTCCCCAAGTCAGTCTTAAAAGCAGTGGTACGCATACAGAGAGGGGGCGTTTGCGGCCCACGGGAGTATCCACAGTGAAATCCGCTGGGGACTGAACCGCAGAAACGGAAGCACCCGAGTATTTTAAAGCAGGCAAGCACTGGCTATCTCGGGATGACAGACATAGCAATCCTAAAGGGTAGTCTCCCCCAAAACCCGCTTCTTAGCCAGTTACTGCCTTTGGTTGTCTGCTTCTAACCATGCACACACCGCTTCGAATGCGTCGAGAGCGATCGTTGCCCTGTAGCTCGCGTGCTGGAAACATCGTCCCTTTGTCTTTACAGAGAAAACCAGACAGTGGAAAACCAGCGCTACGACACCCAAGACCGAGAAACGTGGGTCAGTTAAGCAAGAGAGACCGGGGCTGGACACCACCGCTCTCCAGCACGTGCTGCCAGGGCGCGGCAGGGCCCTGTCCCTACCACTCCAGGTCACCGGAGAACCCAGCGCCGCAGAGGCCAGCTCAACTTGGGAAGCCACAGCCGCGGCCGTCTGGAGCTGTGCCTCCACCTCCAGCCCTGTGCACATCCACCTGCAGGCTCTGACAGCAGAGTCGGGAGCGGGCGGCCACCAGGGGCCCCTCCTCCAGGGCGCTCGCTGCCCACGGGAGGCCGCAACCCAGGTCAGCGAGGCAGGCCCGGCCGGGGCCCAGGTCACTCACCGATTTGCCCGATGAACTCGATCTTGATGCCCTGGTGCTCCAGCCGCTTGTTGGGATTCTTGAGCGCAAGGCTCACCTTGCCGGAGACGGTCTCCCCGTCGTAGAAGAGAAAATATTTCTCCTTCTTCCCGTCCTCCGTCTTATGCTCGGCCCGTTTCCGACTCTCCGCATCGTTGAGCAGGATTTCCACCTCCACGCTCTGACCGAAGCCGAAGAAGCTCATCTCCCCGCGGGGCCGCGCCGGGGCGCGCGGGCAGGCTGCAGGGCCGCGCGGCCTGGCTGCGGTGGCCGGCCGGGGGGCGACCCCCGGGGGCAGTCAGCGAGTGTGGGCTGCAGCGCCCGTGCACTGCGCCGAGCGGGGCGGCCCGGGCTCCGCCGTGCAGCCCTGGGCAGCGCAGTCCCGCAGGGCCGGGGGTGCGTGGCCGGCAGCCAGCCAGCCGCCCAGCCTCCGGGCCAGCCAAGCCACCCAAGCGCCTCGGCGGCTCCGGGCGGGGCACGGCTGAGCGAGGGCAGCTCCCGATGCGCCGGGGATGATGTGCGCAGGCGCGCACGCCGCCGGCTCCCCGGCTGCGGCCTGGGGGCCTCCGGCAGGTGTGCTCAGTACGCATGTGCGCGGGGAGGAGGAAGGCCTAGCTTTCCCTTAGATGGCATGGCCGCCGAGACCTCATGCCAGTAGACTCCGTGCCGGGTCGGCGTCTGGAAAGGAACAGCTGCCGCCCTCCAGAATGTTCCACCGTCGTGTTAGCTGTAAAAACGCCGAGCCACCATCACACTCAAGATAGGCTGGCGGGATCAAGAGACTTCTGACACGCCAAGTGTCAGCTGTGACACAAATTGTCACAACCTGCTCCACATTTCCTTTAGATTCCCTCCCACTGAAGCAAAAGGGGGCAGGGAAGAGCCAAGTAAACGTTAGCTAGGCGGCTGGTTCCCACTTGAAAAAGACTTCAGGAGCTCAGTCGTACGCACGGCCCGCCCCCCTTTTGGCGCATTCGGCGGACGCCCCAGCTGATTGGTCCAGAGGACGGAGCCGCCCTGCGCGGTGATTGGCCGTGGGGCGTTTCCTCGGCTGTGATTGGCCCGCGGGGACGTCTGGGGCGCGCGCGGGAGCCAGCTTTCAAAGTCGGGCCGGGCGGCGGCGCGCAGCGCTGGGGCATCATGGAGGCGCTGCGGGGCCTGGGCAGCGGCCTGCAGCCCTGGTGCCCGCTGGATCTGAGCCCGGGTAAGGAGACGCGGGGCGGGCCGGGGTGCGGGCTGCGACTCCCGGGCCAGTGCCGCCCCGCGCCAGGGGCCTGCCGGGCCGACCGGAGCCACTGTCAGCCGACGGCAGACACGTCCTGGGGAGTCTGGCTAGGCTTGTAATGGGGGGCTGAGGGGAGCAAAGCAGAGAGAGGCAGCCGTGAGGAGGAGGTACCCCGGGTCTTGTGAAAGTCCCGTGCTTGGGCGACTGCAGTTTTGAATCTTCCGGCATTACTGGATCCGTGCACCGGTACATTTAGGTGGGGAAGATCCGGAGGTCCCAAGTGGAGTTTCCGAAGGGGCTTGGAGGATGGGCTTCCGATTGGACCTCGCAGGGATTCCTCCGGTTGAAACAGTGTCTTGTGCCCTGATGCCAACAGTGTCCATCCCCGGGGAACTCGCAACCTTAGACGATGCCGGCTGCTGTGAGCATTCCCCACCGAGGGCTCCAACTGTGCCCATCACAGGCCATGCCTGTTTGCCTGTGCTGGTAAGCCGTGCGCCCAGACGCTTGCACAAGGTTTTTGGTCGCCTAAAACAACGGGAGGGAGTGAAGGAGCACTGTTTAGAATCCTTTTTTCACTCCAAGTCCAGTACTGACATTGGAAATGGCTACAAGATGTTAAAGGAAGCTGAGCTGTAATCTGTTAGATGCAAAGGCACACACAGAAAGAACAAAATCTGTAACCCAATTAACACAAACACACCTTTCCTGCCTTGCCCTGTGCTCTCCTCCTGGCTGGAATGGAACTTATCTGTAATCCTAACCCATGCCTGGCAGCAAGGAGAATTCCCCCAAACAGAGCAGAGAGCAACACGAGCAGCTGTAGGAAGATTTCACACCTGGACACAAACCAGGCTGGGAATGGGAGCCCGGAAGTACTTACCCTGCAGCCCTGCACGGCCTGAGGTGGGTGGTGGGTGCCGGGTGCCCGGGTGGGGGCTAGGCAGCATTGACATGCTGGAGCAAGTACTCTAGATCCTGTCTGTGTTGGCCGAGGGTCAAAAACCACCCTGAGAATGAAGAAAAATCACGTTTCTTTGGTAGCAAAATAGGATTGTGATCCTGGAAAACACAGATTCGGGCAGCTTTGAAGACAGGGTGGTGGCTGCAATGAAACTTAAGGTCCCCCTGTTAGGGGGAGGGGAGTGGTTACCTCATTGGCTTGTCAGGATTTGTGATGGACTGTTACCTAAAATCAAGTTGTCTTGTAAGAAGGGTTGTTCTGGTGTTGCCAGGAAGTCCAGGGGAGGTAAGGTTAGCAAAGGCAGTGAAGTGCTGGCAGCGGAGTTGAAAGTTTCAGTGGTGGACCTGCCCGAAACCCAATTTAACATGTGCTCCCAGCTCGATCCTAAGCGCCCCTCATGCCTGGTGCTGTGTTGTGATTTTTCTCCCATGTCCCTTCTTATCGTTCCAATCTTCTTAAATATGTCTGTATTAGACCATAACAGTAATTTTAATGAAAGTTTAGTGAAAAAGCCTTAGGCAGAGTTCATTATAAATCCATAGATTCAGAAGAATTTCTCACACTGAGACACAATCAAGTATCATGTGAATGAAACGGATTCCCAGAGCCGGCTCGATGGTAGCAGGCGAGCCACCCACTTGCGTTGTGGCATCCTGCTTCGCGTTTCCTAGCAAGGGAACTCCAGCCGTGCTTGTGGTGCTGTGGTGCCGGTTTATTCCTGGTGCTAACGTGCAGGCTGCAACCCTCCTGGCTAGCCAGGGCACCCACAGAATGTCGCTGCCACTTGCTGACGTTCACTGCTTTGGGCCATCTCCTGCACTCTGCAGGGTCGCTTCCTTAAGCCTCATGCTTGCTGCGTGTGGTCTGAGTGATGAGATCTTTGGCGGGCTGTTTGAGTGCTGTCCAAGTCCAGGTTTCCAGAAGCATAACCAGCTGGAGTTGGTTGATGTCTTGCCTTTAGCACATAGAGTCCCTGTCAGCTGCCTTATCTGTAAACCAGGGGCTCTGGTGTATTATCTCCCTCATGAAGTTACCATAGTGGTGAAGCGAGCACTTGGCACCTAATTACGGCTGAGTAAATACTCACTTCCCACCCTCCCCACATCAGCTCTGTGCTCTGTGCTCGGATGGTTGTGTCCTTTGGAAACGGGATGCGTTCTGCACTTCCCCTGATAAACTCCATTTCTGGCTTAGTTGAAAAATCCTCCTCACTGACTCTATCCCATTCCGTGCTCGCTCTAATTTTACAGTTTAGATTCTATGTTATTCATTTAAAAATTCACCTATTAAAGGTACTATTCGTAACTCTCCTTTATTGGATGTCTACTGCATTATTGTTGTCAGCATTCTGAGTTGGCCCTGAGGAAGGGGATTCATAATGACCAAGTCGGAGTGGTGGTCTTACTCTGCAACTTGATAAGCCTGATTTGTTGGTATAAATGTTGGATGGTGAGATCTTCTTGTTCATCCTGTGTCCACTTTTTCTCCCTAGCATCTCATGCAGTCTTCCCCATCGCTTTGGACTATCTGTTGAGTGACTGAGTAATAAATTTCTTTCACCCAAGTGAAGTGGTTAGCGCGCAGAAGTTGTCTTCTTTTGTCAGCTGAGAAAAGAAGTAATGAAGGGGTTGGTGCAAATGGAGGACTGAGTGATTTGGGAGTAATTTAAAGCAGTCAGTAGCAGAATTAGGTTTCCTCTGTTGGTTGGTAGTCCTGATCCCAGAAATGAGATTAGAAGCTGTGGTGTGCTTTTTAAAATGTGCGTATGAATTAAGTGGAAGACTATGAAAGAATGAAGGGGGAAAACCTGCAGGGACTTGTTGTTTTTGTGGAAGGTGTTAGTGATTTGTTGGTAGACAGACTCAGAACAGTGAATGAGTCATTTGCTCACTGTCCAGCAGCGATGGACTGGGCGCAGGGAACCGATAGAAGAATCGTGTGGACTACTGACTGGTGGTCAACAGCCGTTGTTTATTAACATCATCACACTTTTTTAAAGAGAGATTTATTTTTATTGGAAAGGCAAATGTACAGAGAGGAAGATCCAGGAGCTTCTTTTGGGTCTGGGGGAGATCATCCTCCACTGCTTTTCCAGGCCACAGGCAGGGAGAGCTGGGTGGGAAGTGGAGCAGCCGGGATTAGAACCAGTGCACATATGGGATCCGAGCACATGCAAGATAAGGACTTTGGCCATTAGGCTACAGCGCCAGACCTGATATCTTCAGACTTTTTAAAGACAGGTCATCAGTAGGTGTCAGGGAGGGGGTTTGAGGAATTTATCTTTCAACAGCAAGAAGTAGTCCCCTAAAACACAATTTGTTGGTCTAGCAAGTTCCTTTCCTCTGTCTGTAAATTCCTGTTCGGCTACCTGGGCGAAGAAGCACCTCTCTTTGATCTGTTGTCTAAACCCCCAGACTCTTGCCTGTTCATTTCCATATTAACTGCTCCCAGGACATTGCAGCTAGCTCTGGCTCCACACTGGCAAGCATTCCCAAAGTCCTCTCTCTAATCAGTTATTTTTCTTAAAGATCTGATCAGTTGTACTCCTACAGCCATTAACTAAAGCATATTAGTTTAAAAGGTCATGGAAAGATTTCTTCTGAGCTAAAGTATCTTGCATTCTTGTGCACTTTTTCCATTGACTCTCAAGGCCTACCATCATTTTTCATTTGAGTTGTTTTAATCAATCTAAAAGATTATGCATACAGACCAAAGATGGACTCCCAGTGACAGAATTGAATACATCTTAACAGTAAGATGATGGACTCCTTGGTAATGTCCATGCCTACATTGTCGGCAAACACTTCAATAATAGCGTGATGGACTTGTGACTGTTCATGAAGGATACCCATTGGGACATCCATTGTAAAACTAGAAGGGAAATCAGTGTTTGGGGAAGGGCACGGGCAACCCCAAAGCCTATGAAGCTATATCATAAAACAAAACAAAATATGTTTTTAAAGATTTATTTATTTTTATTGCAAAGTCAGATATAGAGAGAAGAGGACAGAGAGGAAGATCTTCCATCCGATGATTCACTCCCCAAGTGACCGCAATGGCCGGTGCTGTGCCGATCCAAAGCCGAGAACCAGGAGCTCTTCCGGGCTCCCACATGGGTGCAGGGTCCTAAGGCTTTGGGCCGTCCTCGACTGCTTTCCCAGGCCACAAGCAGGGAGCTGGATGGGAAGCGGGACCGCCAGGATTAGAACCAGCGCTCATATGGGAGCCTGGAGCATTCAAGGCAAGGAGTTTAGCTGCTGGGGCACAGTGCCGGGCCCAAAACAGAAGATTTTTAAATGTTAAAAAAAAAATTCTTGAATTAGGACCTACCTGTTAGCATCTTCCACTTGAAACACATGTAGCTCTGTCTGTCCCTAGGATTTGATGGACTTGGCAAAGTATACCTGTAGGTGTCTCTCTTCTTGAGACTTGTATAAATGCAGGGGAAGTTGATAAAAGAAGACAGGGAGATGGCTAAAATCGTCAGAACTGGGTAGGAATGAGTCTTGAGAAGCTGCAGCAGGAGCCTATAAGAGAAAGGAGTCATTTTACGCAGTTGTTGGGCACAACAGCTGTGATGGCTTACCTCCATGGGCTGGTTTCTCCTGTGCATGCTTGGGGTGGTGGTAAGGAACTTCAGCACCTCACCTTTTTTGTTTTGCCCCTCAGTGGCAAAGTTGCTTCTTCTGCAAGATTTTTTCTCTTGTCTCCATTGTCTCTTGACTTAATTTGAATTTGTTTGGTTTTATGAGATGCTAAACCTTGTGCATGGTTCATCCGTAGTCCCCAGTCTGTGTTCTCATTGAACACATGCGAATGAGAACTGGGTTCCGGTAATCTTCTGTTAAGATGTTGGTGGCCTTTTCTGCTCACAGGAATAAACAAGTCAGCACATAGGAAGTTTTCACTTTGAAGTTTATTCAACAAGTGTTAAATCCACTGTGCAGAGTGACCATTTTTGACCTTTCTCCCTTTCCGATGGCTCCCTTCATCTTGATCTCTTGCCTGTAACATGCTGAGTCTCCTTCTAGAACATTTGCTGGCTATTTTTGCCTACACCTTGTGAAGCCGTAGAGGCTCAGGAGTGTTACCGGTGAGATGACTAAAGTCATACAGGTGAGGTTTCAGGAAGACTAGAAGTCAGGGCTAATGGCTGCCTTCCTAATTAGATTTGATGCTGCTAGGGAGAGTAATTGTAAACAAGGCATAATAAAAAGTGAGGTGTTTTGCTGTTGTCCAGAGTGAGCATTAACACATTGCCAGAACTTTCTGCGGATCTCCTAGCAAGGCTGCAGTGGCTGCCGCTTCTCTCCAAACTTTGCGATCCCAAGTGCAGCAAGGAAAGCATAGCAGAAAGTAAATCAAGAAAGGTAAAGGCCCAGGAAGATATCTTGGGGCTGGGACCCAAAAGGGCAAAGACAAAGTTCAGGAAAAACTTGCTAACCTACTCCTGTTCGATAAGGCTGCTTGTGATTGCCTCTAAGGAAGGTTCCAGCTAGCTATAAGTTATAACCCTGCCTGGGGCCTCTGAGAGAGACCGGAGATGGTCTGTTGAGGGCAATCCTTCAGGAGTGCCCCAGCTGCCCGTGAAGATGCATAAACAGATCCAACCAATTTTACACTAGGAGACAACACTTTATTACATGAAGTATGCATTGGAAATGTAAAGATACACCTAGACACCCGCGGGTCTTCCTTCAGACAGCATATTGTGTGCCTTCGGATGGAGTGTGTGAGAGCCACCTACAATGCAAGAGCTCTATTCTCCAGGATCAAGGTCCAGTGGTAAACTATGATGGGAAGATTGTGTTCTAAGAAAGATGGAGCTTGTTAGCTGTGCCGTTTCCAAATTCACTATAGGGATCAAAATTATGCTAAAAGGTTGGGCCCAGTGCAGTAGCCTAGCAGCTAAAGTTTATGCCTTGAACGTCTGGGATCCCATATGGGCATCAGTTCTAATCCCAACAGCCCTGCTTCCCACCCAGCTCCCTCTTGTGGCTTGGGAAAGCAGTCAAGGACGGCCCAGTGTCTTAGAACCCTGCACTCATGTGGAAGACCTGGAAGAGGCTCCTGGCTTTGGATCGGTACAGCTCTAGCCATTGCAGCCACTTAGGGAGTGAATCAATGGACGGAAGATCTTCCTCCCTGTCTCTCCCCCTCTCTGTATATCTGACTTTCCAATAAAAATAAAGTCTTCATTAAAAAAATTCTACTAGCAAGGTGGGGGCTCTCTGTCTCTCGTTTCTCTCAGGCGCTGCCCAGTTTCCCATAATGAGTGATCAAATATTTGAAGAATATTAGATTGAAGAGCTATCTGATGAGTAGTTTGAGATGTCCACATATTTCCCTCTAGTCCTAACTTCAGGCATATGGGACAAAAGCAAGCATTGAAGTGTGGTTGGTTAGAGAAGTCAGAGTAGGAGCTTGGCCAGGACACGGGCCAGTACGCTGTGTTACTGTCACCGTACATTCTGCATCGGCGCGTTCCGGCAACACTGGGTCGGCTGTAGCTGGAATCTCTCAGGGACGTAGCGTCTCTTTGGTAGTGTGCTGCATCACTGTCCCAGGGGTCAGGTGTCACGAGGAGCAGCAGCAGCCGCCTTTGTTCTTCTCCTGATGGAGTACGTGAGGAAGCCCGGTCATTGAGTGTTGTCAGGTGTCATTCCCCACAAGTATCTAAAAAGTGCTCCTACGGTGTTTTTAGAAGGTAGCTAACCCAATAGCTACATTTCAGGATTTTAAGAAAGAAAAGATTTCTGCTTACTTTAATTATGCCAAACCAATATTAATATTGAGCATTTCATTAAACTCCTTGCATTTTTCCTTAGAATGGGTGGACACCGTGTGGGAGTTGGACTTCACCGAAACGGAGCCTTTGGATGCCAACATCGAAGCAGAGATCGTGCAGACTGGATTGAGTGCATTCACAAAACTCTATGAAAGTCTTTTGCCCTTTGCCACTGAAGAGCACGGATCCACAGAGGTAAAGATAAATAAGTCAGCCTAACATTGGTAAGCCCTGAAATAGTGAACCACACTGTGAAAAAACATGCTCCCAGGGAACGCAGAGGAGGTACGGCCTATGGGGCCGTACAACAGGGAACACAGAGGATCAGGAAAAAGATAACAGCCTGAGATGAGTTTTCACAATGGGTAGATAGTTGATAGCAGAAATTAGGGTTGTAGGGCGTTCCTGGTGCAGGAACCACACAGTGGGTATGCAGGGAGTGTTGACAATTACGTGTAGCATGAGCCTGCAAAGTTTTGAAATGATGGTGGGAAGTAGACCAAGAGTAGACCATAGAGGTCAGCTTCAGAGTTTTCATATTTTTAATAGGGCATTAATTATGTGTGAGTCTCTCTTGTAAGCATCATGAATTTACTGACGCATTTAACCCTTACAACCAATTCTGTGTGGAGGAAGTTATATAAGCAAGACTTTGGTCATGTAAAAAAAATGCATTTTAAAAACAGCATTCTTACCCATAGATGGGCTAAAGTGGCACAAAAAAAAATAGGGAAATTCTTTGGAGATTATGTTGGTGGTCTGAATGTTAAGAATATTAATGTTATAGCATGGAGTTGCAGCTGGGAAGCGGGAAAACTGAAAACACTAGAGACATTTGGGGGGTAAAATTAATAGGTTTTTGTAAACTAGGTAGCCTTTATCAGCTAGCTAAGAGATGGCGTAAAGTGGAAAGAAAACTGGATATAGGAAGTGCTTGAAAGATGTTAAGCCTCCCCAAAATTTCCGAGGGAGGAAGAGGATGATATTGTTCACCAAGGTGAGCAAGATGGGCAAAATATCTGATTTTCAGCTTTGGCATTTGGGACTTAGGACATGCTTGGGAGGTATAAGAGATAAAAGCAGTGTTGGAGTGGAATACCAGAAGAGTCCTCTGGGAAGAGAGAGGTGGTCCTACCCAAGGGACCGGTCAGGTGCAGCCCTGTGCTTGGATGCTCCATGCAGAGGAGGTAAATGCAATTGGCATTAGCAGTGAGGATGTGGTTGCTGTAAAGACAGGATAAGAAGCTTCATAATGAAGGAGAAGGGGATACAGATGTGGCGTGAGATACAAATTGTGGGTAATCACAGTAGCTACCACGTGCTTCAAGGAAGTAGGAAGTTCAAGATCTGGTTTCTTGCATCCTTGAGTCGTAGTTTATTATTTTTTTTAAAGATAAGGATAAGTCATATTTAGTAATCGCTCTCTTTAGCTTATAAAAATAAACAATATCCTATTCCAAATTAATAAAATTGTGGTTTCTATTCTAGGGTTTATTTCCTGTCTAATCCTTGGCTACTTTTGAAAAATACGGAGGGAAAACCTTCAGGTGTTTACTTTGCTGCTCCCATTGCCCATAACCGGTAGGACATGTAGAAACTGCTCTGGAGCAGGCGTAGTGGCTCAGGGAGTCAGCTGCCTCTTGGGAGTCGCGTCCTGTCTTTGCTCCCAATGCTCCTTCCTGTTTGCAAGGCAACACGTGATGGCCCAAGTGCTCAGGTCCCTGTGACCTGCATGCGATCCCAGGTGGAGTTCCTGGCTCCTGGCTTGGGCCTGGTGCAGTCCTGGCTGCTATAGGATTTGGGGACATGAACGACAGAAGATGCGTTTCTCTCTCCGTGTGTCTCCCATTATCTCTGCCTTCCCCTCTCCCTCTGCCATTCTTTCTTTCAACTTGATGAGTCAGTAAACCCTAAAGAAAGAAATTGCTCTAAGTTGCTTAGTAATTAGTGATGAGTGGATTCAGGTACATCTCACATACATAAAGGAATAACACTTCTGAGTAATATGAAAGGTGACAAAATGTTCACTGAAGCCATTAAAAAGAAAGACTTATTTTTCCTGAAAAGGCAGATTTACAGAAAGAAGGATAGACAGAAAAATCATACATCTGCTGGTTCTCTCCCCACATGACCACTGAGTCAATCTGAAGCCAGGAGCTTCTTTCTCGTCTCCCACATAGGTTCAGGATCCCAAGGCTTTGGGCTGTTATCTGCTGCTTTCCCAGACCATAAAAAGGGAGCTAGATGGGATATGAAGTGGGTCATCTATATAGGATGACTGTGCTTGGAGGTGGAGGATTAGCCAATTAAGCCATCATGCAAAAGACTAGCCAAAAGAAGCCATAGCTTTTGAGAAGTATATATGTTTCAGACTTACAAAAAGGGTTTTTTTTTGTTTATTTGTTTGTTTTTCTGAAAAATGGGTAAATTTCTTACATGCTTAGTTGCTTTACAATTTTGGATAACACATTTATAGATTTTACGTTTTTGTTTTAGACCTTCTAAAGATTTAACATGAGGAGCCAGTTGGGTATATTCCTGCGGCATTAAGTGTGTATAATAAAATAGGAGATTTGTCCATTTCGCTAATATCTGGCTTTTATGATTTATCCTTAGAGCATCTGGACCTTCTTCATTGAGAACAATATCTCCCACAATGCTCTGGTGGCATTATTCTATCACTTTGTTCAGACTGTCCATACGAAAAGTGCCAGTGTGCAGTACCGCGAGTATGGCCTTCATGCTGCTGGGCTTTATTTCCTGCTGCTAGAAGTACCAGGTGTGTATACAGCTGGACCTCTATCAGTGGATTCAGTGAAATGTGGATTGAAAAGTATTAAGGAAAAGAAGTTACATCGTTGCTGGTAAATACGAGGTGGTGTGCGCTGTAATGGCTGATAGTACCCCGCAAGCGTTTAGGCATCTTAATGTCATATTCATACAGTGCAATGTAATAACTACTCACATATGATTTATGCCTTGCTAGGAATTATAAATAATCTAGGGATGACTTAGGTTATGCGGGAGGGTGTACGTAGTCGCTATGCAAATGCTGTGTGTACTGTATAAGGGATCCGGGGTGGTGGTGTTAACATCTGGTTATCTTTTTACTGTCAGTACCTTTCTTCTGAAGTCTATTGATTATGCATCAGATGTTTTAATATCTCTCCGCTCTGACTGGCCAGAATTTAACTTTGTCTCAGCCCTGTGTGAAATGTAGGAATATTGCTCCTTTCGTTTCTTCTAGATAGTTCTTTGTCCATGTGGCCCAGGCATGCATAGCTTATATTCACCCTTGTACGGATTTTTGGAATTCTTGTTGTGTGTGTGATCCCTCCCTTCCAGCTCTCCAGACATTCCATCTGTCTCTACCTTTCTGCCTCTGCTTTCAGATGATCACCGTGTGCTTGGATTCGCCATTTCTCCTCCACTGTCCAGAAATTGCCTGTAGTTACAGAACTGGGGAGATTTCAGTTTTTGTTTCCCCTCAGTGGGGGCTTATCTTTCTTTGGTTGCCTGCTGCCCAATGTATTTAGATGGTTCTTTTAGAATTGTTTAGCTTTAATGTTGTTTATAGCAATAGGGAATGTACAAAACCAATGACTACTTCATGGCCAGATAAGAAATCTCTTTGTAGCTGCTTGTAGCTCAGACTCTGATATGTTCTAAAAAAAACACGTCATCAGGGAAGTTCGCCATCGGTCAAACACCCTAGAGTTCCTCTTGCTAAGCCTTGGTGTCCTAGGCCAGATGTCCACCACAGCCTCCTGATGTAGGCAGTAGACACAGAGAACATGAAATGCGCAACCTGATGATGGCACAACCTTGTATGGCATAATACCTCTCACCGTGAGCTTTGTTTTTCTAAGCATGCATTGTGACATAATGCAGAAAAACACCTAAACCAGTAGTGAGGACTTTTATCTTTGCCAGTAGCATTCTGTGTTGCGTAGTACATGTGTGCCCCGTGTGACTGGCATCACAGGTTTGTTTACATGAGCATCGCTACATACATAGGAATCTTCTATCGCGGTGGGATTTACCATGGCTATGATGCCTCATGGTGACTCACATGATGGAAAATGTTCAACTGCGTTGTAGTCTCTTGGAATCACACGAACCGATGCATTGTTACTGTGAGGCTGGACGCAGCGGGGTGTGGGCCTGAGTCCGAGTTGGAGTGAGTCCTTGGATCATCCTGAATTTACCAGGAATATCTGGAATGCCCTACAGGAACCACCCACCAGGATGAATGTCCTGCTGCAGGACACTTGCTCAAACAGAGGAGCTGCTGCCTTCTCCCTCCCCCTGAACCTAAGATGTGTACCCTAGGTAGCCGTTTTCCTCACGCAGTCACCCCACGTGGAAGTGTTCCCAGGCCACCTCCCAACAGGGAGCAGACAGTCAGACTCTCCCCTGCCTAGAGTAAAAGCTTCTCTCTCCTGTCAAAGTAGCCTGAGTGTCTCTGAACTGAACAGTTACACAGTACGTAACTGTATTTATTTCTGATTATGTAATGTTGCTCATTCCTAAGGCCAGAATTGAGAATGATGCTTTTCTACTGAAAGTTCAGTTATTCAGAGTTAGTGAAAAGCTTGGTTTTGCAGGGAGTGGGGGGGAGGTTGTTGTTGTTTTAGATTTTTAGCTGTTTACTTTTATGAACAGGCAGTATAGCCAATCAAATTTTCCACCCGGTGATGTTTGACAAGTGCATTCAGATTCTAAAAAAGAGCTGGCCTCAAGACTTTAATTCAAGTCGGAAAAGAAAGAAAGAACAGCCTAAAAGCTCTCAGACTAATCCAAGAGGAAGCCGAAAAAGAGGAAAACCACTCAGGAAAGAGGACATTGAGGTAAGACAGAACCGGAATAATCAAGCATCTCTGCTGACATGTGATTTGGGGTTTTTTTTTCAAGTTTGGCTTTTTACCAGATAGATTTGAGACATTGTGTTTGTAACCAAAAGGTCCTTAAACTATCACCAGATGTGAAATTGGACTTAGTTCTCCCTTGGGATTCCATATTCTCACCTTTCAACCTCCTGGATCATCTCTTCCCAACTTTGTTATTTGTGACCGAAACATGCTGATAGATTTGCCACATTGTTGTCTTTAGAGAGGAGGGTTAAGTGTTCCTGGTGTTGATGTCCACTCCAGATCCTACGTGATGTGGTAGGATAACAGACGTGTTGATGTAAAACTTCCCGGAAACACAGGGATCCGTGGTGACTGGAAGCTAGCACAGAAGTCAGGTAGTCCGATGATTTACTGTTGTAGCTGTGGAGACTGGGGGCCTAGATCACTCAAGGACCTGGTCATGGTCAGATCACCCCAGTCACCCAGGTCCTATCTGTGGTTGGCTAACTGAAACGTATGGCACAGTCATCTCCACGTACCTTCTTATTCTAGATGGATGAAACTACAAACGAAGATGAAGATGAGGAGAATATTTGTTTTTCTGCACGGGACCTTTCACAAATTCGAAATGCCATCTTTGACCTCCTGAATAATTTTTTGAGGCTTCTTCCCAAGTTTTCCCTGAAAGAAAAGCCACAATGTATACAGAATTGTGTAGAGGTAAATAAATATTCCAGAAACTTTGGGGTAGCCTCAATGGCCAGAGATGATGGTTAATATTTGCTGAGGAAGAAAAATCAGACCTTTTCATAAAATTCTGTTTTCCAGGTTTTTGTTGCATTAACTAATTTCGAGCCAGTTCTCCATGAATTTTGTGTTACTCAAGCCAGGTGAGCCAGTGAATCTTCCAGAACTATACTTTAAAAGCAGTGTAATAATTTTGCTTCGGAAGTATAAATGCCATCTTACCCTGACTGACACAACTCTTTAGAACTTGCTCTTTTAAACACTGCTTATAGGGATAAGGAGTATTCCACAGAGAATCATCTTCATGCTGTTTTTTCTTATCCTTTCTTTAGAAGCCTCCACCTAGCAAAGTCTATTCCAGAGCTGGCCTATCATGGATTGTATCTGCTGTGCTCCCCAGTCCATGGAGGAGATATGGTAAAGAAAACAGTTCAGTTTATTTGTTGGTCGGGTTGCAAGCAGTTGTACCCTACAGTGGAAAGATATTAAAAACATATGATAAAATGACAATTCAGTGGGACATTTTCATGATTCTGTGTTATTTGTTCAGCAAAGAACATAATGGTTTCTATTTGCTGGCTACTTTGCAATACCAAATTTATATCCAAGTACTGGGACCCCTAGCAAGTTACTGTTAGACTTCAGACAGAAGAAGGAACAGCTTATTTATTGTTTTTGTGAAAGTACTCACCAAATTACTGTAAAGAGAAGTGAACAGTCATAAGATTTTCAGGTTTCCCTGAGCAAACCATGTGTGCTTTAATGTTTTGTTTAGTATTTGGTTGGCCTAAGTTGATATTTTAGAGATAGTGTATAGATTATCATTCTTGGTTAATGTTATCACCTGTTTTTTTCCCCTACATTGCGTTCAGAAATGTATTTCTGGGCTCAGTGCGATAGCATAGTGGTTAAAGTCCTCACCTTGAACGGATCAGAATCCCATATGGGCACTAGTTCTAATCCTGCTGGCCCCACTTCCCATCCAGCTCCCTGCCTATGGCCTGGGAAAGCAGTCGAGGAAGGCCCAAAGCCTTGGGACCCTGCACCCGTGTGGGAGACCCAGAAGAGGCTCCTGGCTCCTAGCTTCAGATTGGCTCAGCTACGGCCGTTGCGGTCCCTTGGGGAATGAACCAGTGGACAGAAGATCTTCCTCTCTGTCTCTCCTCCTCTCTGTATATCCACCTTTCCAATAAAAACAAATCAATCTTTAAAAAAAAATTATTTCTGTGAGATACAGAGGCAGTTACAGCAATTGCAAATATCTGGGGAATAAGCCAGCCAAATGAGCTCTCCTTTGTTCCCTCTTCCTTCCCCAAGTAAATGTTAAATAAATCATAGTTTCTTTGATGACAGTGATTTTAAGGTGCTTCAAGTCTCTGTTCACATTTTCTCCCTACCACTTACTAGCGATGTATCCTTGAATGAATTACTTGGCCTGTGAAAGCCTCAGAATCCATACCTAGACAAAAAAGATTTAAAAATCTTACTTTCTTCTTAAGTTTGTCATAAGTTTAAATGAAATTATACCTGTCAAGAGCTGAACAGAATGCATAGTTTCAGAAATGTTGGCTATTTTCTAATTTATTATATCCTTATCACTTCTGTGTGCCTGAAATATAAATGCCATAGAATTCGGAATAATGCCTTTCATCCACAGTCCTTTTTTTGTACCAGTATATGGTATAGTGCACTGAGCTGCTGTCCTCCCATCTCATTCCCATCTGCTCCACTTTTTACCCATGGGAAAGCAGTGGAGGATGACCCCAGTGTTGGGACTCCTGCCACCCACATGAGAGACTAGAATGGCGTTTCCAGCTGTTGGATTCAGCTGGCCCAGCCCCAGCTATTGCAGCCATTTGGCAGTAAACCACTGGATGGAACACTTCTCTTTCTCTGTCTAATTCTGCCTTTCACATAAATAAGTCATTAATTAATAATTTCCAAACCTTTTTTAAATCTTAAAAGAGAAAATAGCTCCAAAATATGTATCCTTTTACTACATTTACTGCCACTCTAAAGATGTTCTATTTCTTAAATTGGAGAAGTATTGACTTGATATTGCCCAACCTTGGTTTCAGCCAGAACTTTAATTATTTAACTATAAACTACTTTTGGGGTGTGTTTTATGCAAAATCGAAATTATGCAGCTCATCATACTTACATCATAGAGTTGTGAGGTTTAAAATTCAAATAGTAAAATCCTGTATGTGTGCAGAAGTTTTTAATGATAATACCACAAACACTTGATTTTTCAGTAAATCTTTTATTTAGTCAGTAAGCTAATCCGTTCAATTACTTGATATAGTATAATAAAGGATGCTTGGCAAATCTAGGTCAAATGCAAGTGTCAGGTGGCTTTCTTCCTCCTTTTTCAATAAAGCAGTGTTAGGAGCATTTGTTGCCATGTATAAATAACAGTTCCCCATCCCACAATTTGGGAGTATAATGTGCAGGGGTGGGAGAAAGAGTGGATTCTCTGTTTTGCCTGTAAACAGTTGTTGAACACTGTTCATGTACACTGCACTTTAACTGAATAGCTGATAGTTGTCAGAGAAGCACCTCCCTTTGTTTAGCCAGAAATTATGTTAACCTGACTTCCTTCAAAAGGCTTGAACTCGTTTAATCCACACAGCTGTCATTGAAGACCTTGGTTGGATTCTTTGTCCTTTAAGTTGGGTTTTCTTTCCTCTTCTAGGTTATCCGTGTTGTCTTCCAACAAATGCTAAATGTAATATTAATGTTAGAACAAGGTGAAAAGTCTCATCGTGCTCCGCTTACCATTACTTCCCAAGTCATCAATCGAAGAAACCACGCCGTCCAGTTTATCAGGTGAGGCACACTAATGCTGGGTTTTTTGTTGTCATCTGTTCTCTACTAATCAAGATTTCTGTTGCCTTAGGAGTTGGAATGTCTGGCCTGAGGGTAGTGGGAGCATTTAAACAGCACTCATTGGTACATGTGATCCCTGTTGGCAGTACTGTGTCGGGCACTGTTAGAGAAGGAGCCTGCGAGCCCTGGGCCAGAGCCCGTCTTGGGCTGACTCCCCAGCCTGTGGGACAGCCTATGAGGAGGGATGGATGCCCTGTCTGCCTGCTGGTCTGCTTCCATCTTCAGCACTCCAGCCAGTCCGCCTTGTCTTTCTCTTGTCTCTTGCTCTTTCTGGCTTTTTCTCTACGGCTGTTGGCTTTTGTTCCTCACCACCTTTTCCTTGGTTTCTCCCTACTTTTTCCATCCCTGACCTCCAACAAAAAACACTCCCTGAAGGAGAAGACTAAGCTGCTTTTTCCTTTCTTATCATCATCGGCAGACAGTTTTTGTCCTCATGAACCACTCAACTTCACTTTAAAAACTCCATGTCTGGAAACTGGTGCTTGCCTTGTATATCTGATTCCCAGTCCTAATTCATGACTCTGGCTGCTGATTGGTGCTGACCCTGGTGGTTGGGTTATTGCTGCCCATGTGGAAGAGCTACATGATTTTCCCAGCTTCGTGCCCAACCCAGCCCCAGCGGGCATCTGGGGAGTGAATCAGTGAAAATCAATAAAATCCAAAGTCATAGTTTTAGTGTGGAAGATATATTTAGCTTCCCCTTCCTGATGCTGTAGTGTGGAGGGAGCAGGTAGGCGCATGTGCTGTGTCATATTTGCAGGAATGTATGGCAGGCAGTGTGGTGCACACCTGGGGCTCTGTTGTCACCTGGTCATAGGGTAAATGTCTCTTCCTTAACAGTGTTTTTAAGCATTAAATAACTAAATGTCTGTCTATCTGGAACTTTTAAGATTTATTTTCATTTGGAAGACAGATTTACAGAGGGAAGGAGAGAAAGATCTCCCATTCACTCTCCAAATGGCCACAATGGCCAGAGCTGAGATGAGCCAAAGCTGAGAGCCAGGAGCTTCTTCTGAGTCTCCCACATGGGTGCAAGATCCCAAGGACTTGATTCACCATCCTCCGCTGCTTTCCCAGGTGATACGGAGGGAGCTGGATCAGAAATGGGACAGCCAAGACTCAAACCAGCACCCCTATGGACTGCTGGCACCCCGAGAAAACCCCCTTCCTTTTTTATTTTTTTTATTTATTTATTTATTTTTTTTAAAGATTTATCTTTATTATTTTTTTATTGGAAAGGCGGATATACAGAGAGGAGAGACAGAGAGGAAGATCTTCCGTCCGATGATTCACTCCCCAAGTGAGCGCAACGGGTCGATACTATGCCGATCCGAAGCCAGGAGCCTCTTCAGGGTCTCCCACGCGGCTGCAGGGTCCCAAAGCTTTGGGCCGTCCTCGACTGCTTTCCCAGGCCACAGGCAGGGAGCTGGAAGGGAAGCGGGGCTGCCGGGATTAGAACCGGCGCCCATATGGGATCCCGGGCGTGCAAGGCGAGGACCTTTAACCACTTGCGCCACCGCACCGGGCCCCCCCTTCCTTTTTTAAAGCATTAAATGACTAAGGTGTTGAAGTGAAAGCACTGTAACTTTGGTTTCCCATAAGAGTTCATCGTCTTGCATGTTGCAGAGATACTCACAAAATGGTGCAAATAAGCTTAGTGTTAAAAGTGAGTCAAAGGGTCCAACACAATGCCTTAGTGGCTAAGACCTCACCTTGTAAGTGCTGGGATTCCATATGGGCCCTGGTTCGTGTCCCAGCTGCTCCACTTCCCATCCAATTACCTGCTTTAGCCTGGGAAAGAAATGGAGAATGGCCCCAAGCCCTGGGTCCCTGCACCCATGTGGGAAACCCAGAAGAAGATCCTGGCTCCTGGCTTTGGGTCGACTCTGCTGCAGCCTTTGAGTCCATTAAGGGAGTGAACCAGCAGAAGGAAGATCTTTCTCTGTCTCTCCTTCTCTCTGTAAATATGATCTGTTTTTACAATAAAAATAGTAAACCTTTTAAAAGGTGGCCATTTTTAAAAATGTGAATCAATTTTACTCATCTTGGTAAGTTCTAGGGTTGAAGTTTAGAGAATGCTACAAATGCACTAAACAAGCAGCATTTCGCTGTGATACCACCAGGTGGTACTGTACTATAGTATATGTTTATTTTTGTGTGTATCCCAAAAGGATATATTTTTATTTTAATGTAAAATTTAGTAACTACCCACTGAGTCTTAAAAAATTATATTTGCATTTTGATGATGACTTGGCTAAGTAGTGATAGCTGTTTACAATTGTTCATGTAAGGAACTTCACAGTTTTCTATTAACATGTTAGATCATTATTCTGTTTAAACAACTCTTGCAATATGAAGTAGACTGTTTTTGCTATTTAGAATTTCTGAACTACAAGGGTAGTGGTTTTTGAGAACAGAGTCCAGGGAAATTACTGTTGTGTTGTAATAACAGGCGTGTTGTAAACGGTGCCTGTGCTTTTCCTTTCAATAGCTCACTTGTGGATGAACTGAAGGAAAGTGTATTCCCAGTCCTTCGTATCTTACTGCAGCACATCTGTGCCAAGGTATCGTTTGCCTTCATAATCATAGCAATATTTCAATGAGCAACATAAGCTTATTGAAGAGAAATGTGTGTGTTTGTGGATTAGCTACTGGGAGTAAATCTACATCATTGCTAGAAGTGGCTTTATTTAATGTTCAGATGTTCTCTAGATGAAGCATTCTTTAAAAAAAAAACAAGTGTATAGTTACACACAAATAGGGAGAACAGGTTGGTGAATCACCACCTGCAGCTAAGCCACTTTGACAGTCTTGGGTCATTTATCTCCACTTCCCTGTGTCAACAGATATGCACACTGGCTTGTTTGTTTTTAAATGAGTTGCATCCTGTCCTTTTATGTGTAAGACTCAGTATGTGTCTCTGAAACATGGAAACTGTTTAAAAGTGGTCTCAAAATATTAATTTAAAACTACACAGTAATTCCTTAATGGTGTCAGTGTTCAGACTGCTTACTGATTGCATTTATCGATTTGTGAGACATTGTGTCAGAGAGAAAGGGAGAGATGCAGAGGAACCTTTCATCTGTTGGTTCCTCACTCCCCCAGTGGCCCCAGTAACTAGTGCTGGTCCAGGCCAAAGCTGGAAGCCTGGAACTCCATCCCGGTCTCCCACATGGCTGGCAGGATCCCAGCCATTTGGGTCTGATTTGACTGCTTAGCAAGACAAACACTGCAGCCCGGATTTGAGACCTTGGCCCTGATGTATGGGTGTATGGGAAGCCACTGCTATAGCAGACTCCTAACCCGGTATGCCATGACACGGGCCCCTCCTAAGACCTCTTAACAACCATTTAGATAGGTGGTTCTTAACTTGAACCCTATAGACCCTAAGAGTTCTTAAACTCTGAAATTGTATCTTAGCTTTCTATATGTGCTTTTCTGGGTCAAGGGTTTGCAGATTTCTTAACAGGTTCATTTCTGAGGGTCTTAATCCTGAAACTTTCCATTATTTACATGGTATTTAAAGACTGATAAAGGAATGCCAACTCATCAAATGTCAGCCTGTATTACCTACCATGTGTGTTTCAGTAGTCCTGCAAGTCGATATTAGCTGGACAGCTTTTCTCATTTTCTGTCTTAGGTGATTGATAAATCAGAGAATCGGACCTCTGCAGCCCAGGCCCTGGTCCAGCTGCTCAGTAAACTGCCTTGTGAGGAATATGCTACATTTATTGCCTGGCTTTACAAATATTCACGAAGTTCCAAGGTAGTACATCCCTCTGAATAATCACAGATCCTCGCTCTGGAAGCTTGGGATGCCAGACAAATCTGAATGCAGGGGAAGGGTTCCTTTGGCTCTTCATCCTGTCTGACGGGGATTCTTCTGATCTTGCTTTCCCAGATCCAACACCGAGTTTTTACCCTTGATGTTGTCTTAGCTGTGTTAGAACTACCTGAGAGAGAGGCGGATAATACTGTCCCCTTGGAGCATCAGAAGTACCTCAAGCATAAGTTCTTGGTTCAGGAAATCATGTTTGACCGCTGTTCAGACAAGACGCCGACTGTCCGCAGCAAAGCACTGTCCAGCTTCGCACACTGCCTGGAGCAGTCTGTTGTCAGCATGTCGCAGAGTTTACAAGAACTCATGATTAGCAGTAAGTGTGGTGGCTGTTGTGAAATGAAACTGGGGCAGTGCTTGGCAAGAAAATATCTGCAAAGAAATGATTCTTTGTTGGAATGAAAATAGCACACATTGTATGAACTAGTTTTACGTCAGAAGCTACTTTTTTATATTCTTGACCGTTAAATAACTTTTTAAATAAGCAAGCCTGATCTATTTTAAAGGCCTCTTTCAAGGTATATCAACTCTTCCTGTTTTAGAGATGCAGTCATTTTCACTGTTCATTTGCATGTTGGACATTGCCAGTCTTGGGCTTGTGACCAACTGAAACAGCATACCCAATGAGGAGCCCATGGTCGGTTTTTAGCTTTGTGCAGTCTGTTCAGCTTATCTAAAAACAGGGCCTGTGTGCCATTAGCTTCGTTTTGATTGCTCTGTGGATTGATAATGCCATGACTTTTTTCCCTCTTACCTATTTTTAGGTTCTACAGATACAGAAGTAGAGAGTCACCCTGGCACTTTGCTGAAAAATTCATCAGGTAACAAATTCACATGGTTTCAGAGTTGAACAATCATCTTGAAAGTTTTCCATAGATTGTAAATGTTTTTTCATCCTTTACATGAAGAGTCTTCCAAAAGTTCAGGTGTGTTAGGAAAAAATTATGCATGGATTACAAAACTTTTACATCCAAGTCAGCTTGTTTTTAATTCCATTTTTCTACAGACTTTTTACAGAATTCATGTATTTATATTAATATCAAAAAATTTGAAGTTCATTTTAATAATGTAACTTAAGTGAGCAAAATGTCATATTATTGAAAGTATAAAATATGTTCTTACCTTAATGATTGTGCCTTCTGTGTTTTTAAGTTTTTTCTTCTCAAAGGCAGCTCCTTAACCCTTCTCATCCCTCCGAGGAGACCGGCGTGAGTGGCAGTGGTGGACATGTTGGATCCAGAGGTATGTCAGATTTTAGCAATAAAAGATGGATAGTACTGTTGAATTTCAGACAGTTGTCAACAGAGTCTAAAACACTTGTTGGTATCTTTGTTTTTCATGAATTCACTTTGAGAAATTGAAATCTTTTTCTTCTTAAATGTGGAGAAACTTCTGTTATACCTTTAACATTTTAATGTAAGATAATCTATATCCAAGATATCATGAATTGATATCAAGATATGGATTGATAGCCACTGTACATGTTACATAAAGGGAATGTTAGCACA
The DNA here is from genome assembly GCF_017591425.1 of Ochotona curzoniae. Taxonomy (NCBI): domain Eukaryota; kingdom Metazoa; phylum Chordata; class Mammalia; order Lagomorpha; family Ochotonidae; genus Ochotona; species Ochotona curzoniae. The sequence continues at coordinate 259,629 of NW_024466580.1, forward strand.
TACTTTCAGTTTCTTTTTAAATTTGTTGTGAACTATTGAGATTGCTGACAAACAAAAGAGCTCATCGCCAGGAAATGTACAATAGAGAGAAAATTTGTTGGGGGGAAAAGCTCATTACAAAAAAAGTTTTTCATTCTTTATTACTTTTGTTACCATGTCATCTTGATTGACTAAGCCATTCCAGAGTCTACATATTAATGCGTGCCTGGGGACTATGGAGTCCAAGCATCCATTGAACAATTCAATTCGCAGTTTAGATACAATTTCTCCTTCCTGACATTGTGAGCCCTTTTTTAATGGGCTGTACATATTGCTGAAAGTACCTCATGGGCTTTTCTTCTGTGAACTTCAGCCCAGGCTTCTCAACGCTGCTGCTGCCAGAACTTTGGTTGAATTATTGGGGATGTTCAGGCGAGCCAGGAGGGTAGAAACACCCAGAGCCCAGTTCACGTCAGTTTGTGTGAACTTCTCCATCTATGATGTGAAAAAAAAAAAAAAAAACAGTAGAGATATGGGAAAATGGGAAAATCTGGATTCTTGTGCCAACTCTCTTACTAAATAGATACGTAACCTCACGCGCTGCAATTTATAAAACTTCCTGACTTTCACAACTCATGAGTCTTCCTGGAAGAGAAACTGTGTAAACAGTACCGGTTAATTTGGTTAACCTATTTAGGAACTGTTTCCTCCAAATAGGAAACAGTTCTTACACTGTCCCTGTCTTCTCTTGACTGCTGTTCTGAGAGTGTGGAAATACATTTAGAGAAGTGATTTTAAAACATGAGTAGTTCGATTATCACATGCCAGCCATAAACAGTCCTTCCATAAACAAGGCTGAAAGACTTAGAAGTACAAGCTTGAAGACAGTGATTGAGCACACGTGAGCTAAGATTAGCTAGAGAGGACCATGAGGCTAGACCCACTCCAGCAAACATCCACGAGCTGCCCCTAGACGCCAGTTTTATTAAATTTCCTCTAGTACATGATTACAAAAGATCTGAGGGTCTTGAAAAAGCAGGAAAACTAAAGATCACAGGAACATAGTGACTAGATTAAGTCTTGTTTATTCTCTAGCGTGGAGCAGTCAGGTTCCAGGTGGCAACCTTCATGTTATCCTCAAATTAGCACTCAGTCAACTACCAGGGTTTCCATGGCAACTGGGCCAGGCTGCAGAGTGTATATATACCTATACCTGCCTTTCTCAGGTAGCTGGGCTTCACCAGAGCGAGGTGTTCCCTCTCACCTGGAGGGATTGATAACCACCAGGAAGAGTGCTTTGTCTTGAGAAGACAGAAGACAGAAAGACACCTGCTTCACCACTTGCCATGGCCTTCTTCATTCTTAGGCCTAATCATGGCAAAGCTCATGCTGACTACTAACTATTCCGAACAGTAGATAGTTTTTCACCATGGCTTAGATAATTTGTCCACTGCCAGTTCTGTCCAGCTTTGCACCATCTAGATAGAGAGTTGGAACATAGCACGTGTTGTGTCTAGAGGATTAGCATAGTTAAGTTTATTCAATGCATGTTTATATAGATCTTAATCCCTTCCGGGCCTAGGGTCTACAGACTTTAATAAAGCATAGTCACATCTATGAAGGAACACTGGAAATAGCAGATATGTATGTACAGCAGGAATTCGGACAACTAATGAGAAATGTGCATTCTTTTTTTTTTTAAGTTTACTGTAATAGGCAATTTTTTGCTTCTATTTTATTTAAAATTTTTTAATATAATTCCATAGGCTCTGGGATTTCCCTTAGTTCCAACTGATTTCCCCCATATTATTACAATAGTATAGTCCTTCATAACCAGTCATTCCATCATTCTGCTACTTAAGTGTGCCCTGACATTGCTGGTGCAGACAAAGACAGACAGTCCAGCATCCTGTTGTCAAGATATATCCAACAGTTTCACTGGGAGTCCATCTTTGATTTAGAAGTAGAGATGCCAACTGCATTGTATCTTCACAATTGGATATGGTAGTCTATTACACTGCATTATCATTTTTTAATGAGACTTAGAGAGACAAACATAATCACAGAGACATTCCGTCCTCATACTCACTCTCCAAATGCCCACAGCATCCAGAACTGGGCCCAGCCTGAGGACAGGAGCTTGGGACTTAGTCCTGGTCTCCCACAGCTCCTTTAACCGTCACCTGCTATCTCCCAGAGTACGCACCAGCAGGCAGCTGGAATCAAGGGGAGTTAGGACCTGAGCCCAAGCACTCAAAACTGGGGTGTGTTAAGACCTGCTCTGTCTAATGCCAAAATTTACCTCTTTTTTACTTCCATTTTTTTCTACAGAGATTTTGAAGTTCCTTTATGTATTCATCATTGACATTCCAAGTACCCTAGGACATTAGTCAGGATGGGAAATTCATCCTGTTGATGAAGATATGAGTTAGGACAGTCGTAGTAGGCATCAATGTGCCTGGGTTTGGTGCCCAGTTCTGTCCCTGATGAAAGCTTCCTGCTGACACACCTACTGGGAGGCAGTGGGGATGGCTTAAGTGATTAGATTCGTGCCACCCACGTGGGAGACCTAGAGTGCCTTGCTCCTGGCTTCATGCCAGGAGCTGTTACAGGCATTTGAAGATGAGCCAGCTGAAGACAGCTCTCCATCCCTGTTTCTTCATGTCTCTGTCTCTTTGCCTCTCAAATACATACCCATTTTTAAATTGTGTGATTGTTTCATGCTTTGCATTATGCCAAATGCTTTCTTTTCTTTGTTTTTACTTTTAATTAAGATACCACTTATAGTCCTTAAAATTTAATACTTAAAAGTATATAATTCAGTGGTGTTTTTTGGTTTCTTTTTTGTTGTTGTTTTTTGGTATAGTCATAGGATTCGGGGCCAGCATTGTGGCACAAAAGGTTAAGCTGTTGCCTGTTGGCATCCTGTATGAGCGCTGGTTTGAATCTAAGCCATTTTACTTATTATCAAACTTCCTACTAATGTATCTCAGAAAACAAGACAGGATTGTCCATGTACACAGGTTCCTTCTAGCCACTCATGTGGGAGACAAGGAATTCCAGGCTTCTGGCTGTAGGCAGGCCCAGCCCAGCCATTGGCTGCCATTTGAGGTGTGAACTAGCAGACAGAGGATCTCTCTCTCTCTCTTTCTCTCTGTCTCCCCTACCCCTCCCTGGAAATAAATAAATATTTAAAAGAAAAATCACAACTGGCATTGTAATACAGCAGGTAAAGCCACTGACTGAATTGCAAGCATCACCTGTAGGTGCCCGTTGGAGTCCTAAATGCTGCACTTCTAATCCAGTTCCCTTTTTATGTGCCTGGAAAAGCAACAGAAGACAGCCCAAGTCCTTGGGCTCCAGCTCCTACATGGGAAAGCAAGAAGAAGCTTCTGGTTCCTGGTCTCAGCCTGGCCCAGCCTGGCTACTTAACCAAGTAGCCGTTTGGGGAGTGAATCAGCAGGTGGAAAATTCTCTTTTCTGTGTTTCCCTCCATTTTTTAAATATAATTTTTTTTAATCTTAAGACTGTGCAGTCTAATTCCAGAATATTTTCAGCAGCTGAAAAAGGAAGCCCATATTCATTAGTGGTCGCTTTATACTCCCCTTTTCCTCTTGGCCCTGACACTAACTTACTTTCTGTTGCTATAGAATTGTGCTTTCGGGACATTCCACGTCAGTGGAGTCCTGCGATATGTGGTCTTCTGTGTCTAGCTTCTTTCATTTAACATGTTTTCAGAGTTGATCTATGTTGGTGTATAAATCTACAGTTTGCCTCTTTTTGTGGTTGAATGATATTCCATTGCATGGATATAGCATAGTTAGTTTTATCCATTTGGGTCATTTCCATTGTTTGGTTATTGTAGGTAATCATTTTTGTGCGGGCATGTATTTTTACTCCATTTGAGTCTATTTGTAGGCCTGGAGGCGCTTGACTATGCAGTGACTGTTTAACATGATCAGGGAATACAAAGCTTCTTCACAGTGGCTGTACCGCTGTATAATCCCATTAGCAATTCATGGCAATGTCTCTGTGTCCTTGCCAGTGATTGTCATGTCCATCTCTTTCACTTGTTTATAAATTGAGTCAACTCTATTTTAAAATTAGTTAACATGTTTGAGAGAGAGAAATCTTCCATCTACTGGTTCTCTCCCCAAATGTCCGTAACAGATAGGAATGGACTAGGCCAAGGCCAGGACGCTAGAACTTCATCTGGTTTTTCCCACTAGCGTGGCGTGGGCCCACAGGACGTAGACTATCTTCTGCATTCCAGGCACATTAACAGGGAGCTAGGTCAGAAATAGGACAGCCACGGCTTGAACTACCATCCGTCTGGGATGCTGGCATTGTACATGTTGGGATAACTTGCTGTGCCACAATGCAGGTACCAGCATTAATGAGTTCCAGACAGACCTCTGTAAGAAAGAAAAAAAAAAAAAAAACAGAAGTGCTTCATGGCACACACCTTGTGGAAAAATTGCAATACCAAATGAACTCAAGGCCGTAACATAGATCTCCACTATGTAACATCCTCAACAAAAAGCAGTGAATTTATAGATAAATCACAAAGCAATGGAAAGCAAGAGTGGGAAACTGTAGGGAAGTTGGTATATGGAGGACAGTAAATTGCAAGGTTTATGCATTCTTCTGTTGTCTCAGATGATGGGAGCCTGGGGGTGGGTGTCTGCAGTGAAGACAAAAAGAGCTCTTTCTTTGATTGCTGTTGAATAGTTGTCTTCAATCTCAAAGCATTCCTATGTTAAAGGAGGTGTATTTTGAGGTGCTATTTTGTGATTTTCAGAATCTATTCAACCCTTCAGGGTCACTTGTATTCCCATATGAAGCTCATTGTCAGCATGTCCTGCAAAAAAAGGATTATCTTGAATTTTGATGGCTGCAAAGCAGCTGGAAAGTGCAGCTGTATAACATGTTAAGCCTCCAGCCCATCAACACTGGATGCCTTTTTATGTATTTAGCTCTTTGGAAAGATCTTTGAAGATTTCTCTGCATCTATTAAAATGATCAAGTAATTTTTTCTGTTCTGCGGTGATATGTAGTTTTAGGTGAGCAACTCTTGGACTTCAGTCTCAAGTTTTGTGTCAAGTATTTCATTCTTTGTGTTGTTACAAATTTATGTCTCATTCTCAAATTGCTCTGCTAGTTTAAGTAAGTAATTTTTAGTTATTTTGCATCTTGCATCCTTGCTGCACTTACTATCTAGTCTGATTTTTTTTTTCTTTTTGGTAAATTCCTTAGGACTTTCTATGTAGCAGATCAGATTTCCTGGGAATAGAGATAGTTTGCTGCTGCTTTTTTTTTTTTCCTCCAAACTGGGACTTTTAATTTTTTTTCTTGCCTATTTGCTATAGCTAGAATTTCTAGCACAATGTTGAATACAAATGGGAAGATTAAATATCTTGGGTTTTTTTTTCTAACCCTAGAAGGAAATGTTTTCGTATCCACCATTGCGTACAGAGTCCAGTGTGGGCTTTCTCAGGATGGCCTTCGTCATTGTAAGGATGTCTCCTTCCATCCAAAGTTTATTGATTATTTTTGTCTTATAGGGGCATTGGATACTACAGATGCTTTCTCTGCCTCTGTTAAAACAAATATCTGATTATTCTGCGACAGTGGTGATTCTTACATTGATCTGTTTCCGTGTTGAATCATTCTTATATATCAATAGTCCCTGAAGTATGGCATGGGTCCCCCCAAAGGGATCACTAAGTCTCACTTAGGGGTACCCAAAAGTGAATCCAGAATTCATATCAAGACATCTCTCTTTTCTGTTTGTCTGTTTTGGAATATATGATTATATTTTATTGTCTTTATTCCTGTTGTTGGTTTTGTCTCATGGCTTCTCATTTAAGGGAATGTATAGTGATGGTGTAATAGAGACTGTCATATCCAGTTGTGAAAATACAATGCAGGATGCATCTCCACTGCCAAATCAATAGGATGCTGGACTGTCTGCCATTGTCTGCACCAGCAATGTCAGACACACTTAAATAACAGAATAATGGGCTTATGACTGCTTCTGAAGGACCATACTACTGTAATAATATGGGAGAAATCAGTTGTGGGTGGGAATATAGGGAAAGGGTAGGAGAAGAGCCTACTCTAAAATTAAAAAAAATTAAAAATTAATGGAAGAAAAAATAAAATGTTATTTGAAGTGGCATGTCATTCTGGTTTAAATGGATTAGTAAGTACTTTTGTAATTGTCAGTTCAAATTTCTAACTCATATTATAAGGTATTACTTATCAAACCTCTTTGAGATCCTCCATAATTTTTCAGAGTATAAAGAGGCCTTCCAGTAAACAGTCTTAAAGTACTCACTTAGAATTTTAAAAGTGGGTACTATGATTTAAAGCCAAATTTTTTTTTCATTTTTTTTTAAATGTATTTGAAAGGCAGAGTGAAAGAGAAAGAGATGGCTTGCCATTCTGGAGCTTGGCTCCCAGGTGGCTGCGATGGATGATGCTGAGCGGACTGAAGCCAGCAACCAGGAACTCCGTCATGGTCTCACATGCGGGGTGCAGGGGCCCCAGTACTTGAGCCATCTTGCACTGCTCTCCCAGGCATATTAGCAGGGAACTAGGTGGAAGCAGAGCGGTAAGTACTGAAACTAGCACTCCATTGTCTGATGCCAGCACTATAGGCAGCAGCTTAGCTCACTGCATCACAGTACCAGCCTCTAAAATAAAACTTGCAAGATTCCCAGAAATATGCTGTTAATAGTGAATATCAGATTACTCCATTTGTTCCTTCTTTTTGTTTATTTGGATTTCTTAAGATTTAAAACAAGCTAGGTAGTGAGTCTACACTGAGTGTGTTTTCCTGTGCTGTCTCGTCTTCCTCAGACTACACTGAAACTCTGGCATTCCCTCAACAGAAAGATGCATCATGGCAATGCTGAGGAAGAGAATCAAGGATGAAAAGACCAATGTGAGGAAATCTGCGCTCCAGGTGGGAGGTTTCTCTGCACTTTTACAATATGCTTTATTTTTGGAGACCAACAGTTTTGCGGTCATCATTTCATGTCACACATGTGTTTTCCAGGTGTTAGTGTGTATTTTGAAACACTGTGACATCTTAAATATGGAGAAAGACCTGTCCGTTCTGCAGGACCATTGCAGGGACCCTGCAGTGTCTGTCCGGAAGCAGGCCCTACAGTCCCTTACTGAACTTCTCATGGTGAGAGGCAAGGCGTTGTCAGCCTAAAACCTGGTATTTTACACTAAAAGAACTCTGTATTGGTTACCTCCTGCTGAATGTTGAGTTGCCCATTAGAAACTATGAAGTCAGCTGTGGGACTACATAGTGTAAGAGGAAAGAAGTGGCCATCTGTTGATTGCATTCGATAGACTACGCTTCCTGTTGACTGTGGTTCAGAGTTGGCTTTCCTTTGAATTAAATTTGGCTGCTGACCTCATGCAGATGTTTATTTTGGGGGGCCAGCACTGCAGCTCAAATGGGTTAAGCAGTTTCTTACAGCTCTAGCATTCCATATCAGAACTCTGGTTTAAGTCCTGTTTGTTCTGCTTCCAATCCACCTACCTGCTAATGCACCTAGGAAAGCAGCAGAGGATGGCCCAATGCCTGATGGCCATGTGGGAGACCCAATGGATTTCCAGGCTCCTGCCTTCCACCTGGCCCTGGCCTATTCATTGTAAGCACCTGGGGAGTGAAGCAGCAGACGGACAGTCTCTCTCTCGCTCGCTATGCTTTTCAAATAGATAAGATCTGCAAAAATAAAATTATCCCCAAAGTCATATGTTAATGACATAAGGGGATCAAAATATAGTGTAATTACAGTAATTTAGAACATGGGCTTACTGTGGGAGGTCTTTTTTTTTTTAAGATGTATTTATTGCATCTAGTGTGGTAGCCTAGTACCCAGGATACCATATGGGTGCTGGTACATGTCCTGGTTGTTCCACTTCCCATCCAGCTCCCCACTTGTGGCCTGGGAAAACAGTAAGATGACAGCCCAAAGCCTTGGGCTCCTGCACCCATGTTGGAGATCCAGAGAAAGCTCCAGGTTTCTGGCTTCAGATCAGCTCAGCTGCAGCTGTTGCAGTCCCTTGGAGAATGAACCAGCAAATGGAAGATCTTTCTGTCTTGCCTTCTGTCTAAATCTACTTTGCAATAAAATACATAAATCTTTTAAAATTTATTTATTTATTTGAAAAATGGCGTGAGATATTCCATGTACTTGTTCACTGCCCAAATGGCTCCAAACAGCCAGGTCTGGGCCAAACCAAATCCAGGAACCAGGAATTGCATCCTGGTCTCCCACATGGAGGGCAGGGGCCTAAACACTTGGGCCATCTCCTCCTGCTTCCTTCCCAGGTGTGTTAGCAGGGAACTGGATCAGAGATGATAGCTCAGGAACCTGGAGCTGTGGCACAGTAGGCTGTCTCCATCTGCAACTCCAGCATCCCTTATAGCAGCCGGTTCATGCCCCAACTGTTCCACAATGATCCAGCTCTGTGGGCATGGTCCAGGAAGGGGCCCCTGCACCCACATGGGAAACCGGAGGAAGTTTCCAACTCCTGACCTCAGACTAGCCCAGCTCCTACCCTTGAAGCTGTTCTCTGTTTCTGTGCCTTCTCTTTCTGTAACCCTGCCTTTCAGATAAAGATAAATAAATGGGGGGGGGGGGGGAGAATCAGATATCCAGGACTAGAACCTGTACTTCCACATATGATGTTGGTGCTGTTGAGTGGTGGCTTAGTGTGTTCCTCTATAATCATTGCCTTTAGTGAGGGTTCTTTAGGACATTGAGGGTGGTCCCCCAGAAGGTTGATTCTGATTGTGTAAACCTAATCAGACGCACTCAGTCCGCCTCCCGGCTCACACACACAGCACTGCGTGACTGCACCTTCTTCAGAGACCACATTTATGGCTGCCCGATCTTAGAGTTGAAGCTGCAAAGCTGTGAGTGAAATAAAACTCTCACCTTTAGTTTCTGTCACACATTTTGTTACAATAGTGGCAAGTTGCCCAATGCTGAACTAATGCTTGAGTGTACTAATCTCTTTTTTTTTTCAAAGATTTATTTATTTGAAAGACAAGTATCAAGAGGAAGAGAGGGAGAGACAGAAATGTAGAGATATCTTCCCTCTGCTGGTTCATTCCGCAGGTGCCTGTAGCAGCTGTCCTTGGGCCAGGCCAACCTCAGGAGCCCAGAGCCCATCCAGGTTTCCCATAGCAACCATCTTCATCAGCTCTCCCAGCGACTCAAACCGGTGATCCGATATGCAGTACAGGTGTCCAGGTGGCAGCTTGACGTGCCACAGCACGCATCCCTTGTGACTACTCATCTGCTCATTTCTCAACTTCAACTTAAACACTACATGAAACAAATAAGTTCATTCGGCTAAACTAGAAGTCCAGATAAATTTTTTCTCAATTAAAATATCTACAGATGGGACTAGCAGTGTGATATAGCAGATGAAGCTGCAGTTTGCAGGACTGCAATTTGCAAGTCCTGGCTGATGCACTTCCATTCCAACTTCTCGCTAATGCACCTGAAGAGGCAGGAGCTGATGGCCCAAGTGCTCAGGCCCCTACGGCTTGCAGAGGATAGCCTGGTGTCTGGCTGGCTCCCACCTTCCCAGCATTGGACTGAGGAACCCTGACCATCGCATTTGAGGAATGAACTGGTAGAAGGAAGATCTCTCCATCCCCTTCCTCCTCTCCCACTCTGCACTTCCTCTCCCCTTCTCTGTCACTGTGCCTTTCAACTACATAAATCTTTTAAATATGTACATAATTTGTGCATATATATGCATATTTGTCCATGTATATGATATTGCCAAAGCAAAACTGGTACTATATATAATATGGCATATATGGTATTGCCAAAGCAACACATATATATATAATTGACTTCCTAATAATTTACTGTTGAAAAATTTTAGAAGAATGTTTATATTTTATGATAGAAGGCATTAAATAATGCATATTTTTTCCACCAACATTCTATACTAATTCCTCCTTTGGATAACTGTTCATTATTTATTCTTGTTTTTGAATGATCAAAAAATTGATTTGCTACTCCTAATAAAATGATTTCAGCATATAAGTTTAAAATTTCAGTATGCCCTAATTTATAGTAAGCTGGTAGTTGAATTTTTTTGAAAGATTTACTTATTTTTATGGGAAAAGCAGATCTACAGAGACAAGGGGATACAGAGATAAAGATCTTCCGTCCGCTGGTTCACTCCCCAAATAGCTGCAACGGCTATAGCTGAGCTGCTCTGAAGCCAGGACCCGGGAGCTTCTTCTGAGTCTCCCACACAGGTGCAGGGTCTGAAGGGTTTTGAGCCATCCTCGACTGCTTTCCCAGGCCACAGACAGGGAGCTGGGTGGGAAGTGGAGCAGCCAGGTTTAAAACCAGTGTCCATATGAGATCCTGGTGTGTGCAAGGCAAGGACTTTAGGCATTAGACTACCGCACCAGGCTCTGAATTTTGTTTTTCGCATATACTTTTAAATATTGATTTGTTTTCACTTTATGGTTTATTGCCATTGTATATTTGATTATGCTATGTTTTATTTGAATCATATGTTTGCTTATATTTAACATGTTTGTCAAAGTGTGGCTTGTAACTTCATGGCCTTGGGTTTAAACCTCTGATCGTGTCAGACCCTCTGACATCACCATTTTGAAATCCTAAGGCCCAACCAAGATGTGTCCAGATCCAGAAAACCTGGCTGCTGGGTGTCATCCCCGTGGTGATGGACTCGGAGAGCACTGTGCAGGAGAAGGCCCTGGAGTGCCTGGACCAGATCCTGCTGCAGAACATTAAGCATCACAGTGAATTTCACAGTGAAGACAACGGCCAGGTGCTCGTGTGGGCACTTCTCGGCCTCCTCACGACAGAAAGCCGGGAACTGAGGTATGGTCATCGTGCAGCCTGTGCTCTTCATGCAGGCCATACAGCTTGTCCCCTGCGCCCTTGAGACGTCACCTTTCCCAGTTACTCGGTATATGTGGAAACTGTCTCTTTTTCTTGGTCTGTGGATCCCTGAGCACCTTCATGGCAGCTGTTCTGGGGACCCCGCTCCTCTCTTCTGACTCTCCCTGGGTACCCTGCAGCGTGAGAACGGGGTCTTACATGACAGAAAACACTGAGGGACATGGCATGTTAATACTGCCTTTTACTAGTACGGTTATTGGGGAAGATAGCTGCTTATCTCTTCAGTTCAAATTCTTCTAACATTTCATAAGATTGGTGGACTATGCAATGGCTTTCTTTTTTCCCTCATTTGACAACATTTATTGAGCCACATGGGTAGAGAGTGGAACTAGTTAGGAGTCAGTGTCTGTGGTGATCAATTTTAATTTGTACTGCAGGAATCTTGTAACTAGTTCATGTTTAGGCTATGTTGAATGGGTTTGTTCTTTCAGCTTTTATCATACCAGAAATACTTTATTTCTTCATTTAAATATAGTGTATGTGATATAGAGCAGAAATAATAATAGAATTAGTATCTGGCATACTCCCAGTGTTCTAAGCCAACTCTCCGGGCTATAGTTTCCTATTCGTGAGAGCAGCCAGTTGAATAACTTGGTATTCCACGTTTGTTCTCAGTACCAGCTACGTACTTTTCTGAGATTCTTTAAAAAGGATTTAAGCAGCAAGAGAATTGACTTCATTTTCATATTTAAAGGGATGCCTGAATTGACACAGCCGGCCCAGTAAAGCTGTATGACAATTTACACTGCCATGTTGATTAATAAGATATAGCCTTTATAAAAAAAATTTTATTTTCATTGGAAAGTCAGATATACGGAGAGAAGGAAAGACAGAGAGAAAGATCTTCCATCTGATAATTCACTCCCCAAGCGACCACAATGGCTGAAGCTGCGCTGATCCTAAACCGGGAGCCTCTTCCTGGTCTCCCACGTGGGTGCAGGGTCCTAAGGCTTTGGGCCGTCCTTAACTGCTTTCCCAGGCCACAAGCAGGGAGTTGGATGGGAAGCAGGGCCGCCAGTATTAGAACCTGCGCCCATGTGGGATCCTGGTGCGAGCAAGGCGAGGACTTTAGCCACTAGGCTACCACGCCGGGCCCCAAGCCTTTTTTTTCATATGAATCAGCATATAGTTGCGTTTGTGAATTGTTTAGATTTTCTTGTCCCCCCCCCCTTTTTTTTTTAACTGGACAGCTGATCTTCCTCACCTAAAAGTGCTCAGTACATTTTCTGTGTGTATGCTGTTATCCACAACCATTGCAAACATCATTTCCCACCCTAGTTTGCTATTGTTTTATATGATGTCTTTTGAGATGCTTGTCAGTGATTTTCCTCTATGGCTCACCTTTTATAAGAAGCATTTTCCTACCACAGTCATGTAGATACTCTCCTTACATAATATCCTAGAACTGATTGTTTTTTTTATTGTTTTTTATTATTATTCCTTATTTTTGTTGGAAAGACAGATCTACAGAGAGAAAGATTTTACATCTACTGGTTTACTCCTCAGATGTCTGCAGTGACTGGAGCTGATCTAATCCAAGGACAGGAGCCAGGAGCTTCGTTCCTGGTCCTCCCGTGCGGGTCCAGCATCCCAAGGCTTTGAGCCATCCTCTCCTTTCCCAGGCCACAAGCAGGGAGCTGGATGGCAAGTGGGACAGCCAGGTCACAAACAAGCACCCCTATGGCCTAGCAGAGCTTGAAGGGGGAGGATTAGCCCATGGAGCCATCATATCAGGGCCTAAAATAGTTTTCTTTTTACTATTATACTTACTATCATTAATTTAAATGTACTCTATTAGAGATCAACTTTAGTGTTTTTTTTTCTAAATAAAACTAATCTACCCGTTAATCAGAGAGGCCACCCTTTCTTCGCCGCTTTGAAGTTCCACCTTTGGAATAAAGGAGGAATTCTTAGCTTGAGCTCGGAAGACTGTTCTGCTCTACTCGGCATATTTGCTCCCACTGGTGTCTGACACGTTGTCTTATTACAGCTTTCTCTTCTGCTGGCCGCTGCAGCTGGCCTCCTCTTTCCTTTTCTCCCTGTACCTGTACTGTTCTTGAATATATCTTTTATCCCTGGCCCTCTTTATTTGTATGCAATGCACTATAAAATCTACTTATTAAAATAATATCATTGCATTTTTCTGCAATTTACATTTTTTATTATGGTCTCCAGTTGTCTCCTGAAATTGTCAGTCTTATTTTATTCCTTGACTATATTAAGGATAATCCCTTGAGAGTGTGCGTCCAGCAGCAACTTAGGCCCAGTGGGTTTATGTCTCCTCTTTTTTGGTAGTGTTCTCTAATCTCCAGAAACAAACAAAAAAAGAACCTTCTCGATAACTCTTAATTCAAAGACACTGAAAGGAAAGATCGCTGAAGTGAGAATCTGAGAGGGCACTTAGAAGGAAACTCCTAACAGACGCGGTGTGCCAGGTGTAGACAAAGCTTGCTGAGACAGCACAGCTCACATGCAGGGGAGGGGCTTGTCAGAGGATTTGACAGTTCTGTTTCTATTCCTTAGGTGTCATGTGGTAAATAGCACTTCGTACCTTGGGCCTGGCACAAAGGCTCAGTTGCTAAATCTTTACCTGGCGATCCCTCGGATCCCGTATGGGCCCAAGTCTTATCCTTTGAATCGGCTCGATTCTAGCCGTGGCAGCCATTTGGGGAGTGAACCAGTGGATGGAAGATCATTCTCTCGGCCTCTCCTTTTCTCTGTAAATCTGATCTGCCTCTCCAGTAAAAATAATTCTTTTAAAAAACAATCACTTCATACCTCAGGTGAATCTTTTCAAATAAGTTTTCACGTATTTGTTGATTGTATCTTATGCTTAAATATGTCAAGTATAAATCAAGTATAAATCTGGCTGTTGGCTACCTGCAGATAAACTTGGCACATATGGGTAGATTTTTAAGAAATCAGTAATTAATAAGACCATTTATATCCAGATGCTTCCTGGATGTGGATATGTTCATTTTATCTTAGGTTCTGTACTCTGCTTCCTTTGAGAATCTACTGTTTAAATCGTAATGAGAAAAAGTGCATGTGTGTGTTACCTCCCAGTAGTCAAAGGTGAACTAATTAGGAGAAGAACATGGTCTCTTGCGCCAAGTGGCCTTATATACGGCTCTATTGGAACGAGTCACATAGAAGATTAAAAATATCAGTGATATTAACACAGTCCCATTGGACCATCAGAATCATATTTGATTGTATTTTTCAAAAGATTTGGCATAGTCTATTTCAGAGTGGCATAGGTTATACCAAATTTTGACTCATTTACTACCACCATATTTAAATGCTAGAATGCTATTTCTCTCCAGTCTGTCCAATGAACAAAATACAGTGTTGCAGGTTTTTTTGGTCACTGTGACATTAGGGAGTTTGAATGTGTTGTTATTGATACACTGTCCCATGTGCATGTATAGAAATTGTAGAGGGCTTGAATTTAGGGCTCACAAAATGAATTAAGAAATTCGATGCTCTGCTTTGTAAATACATCATATCCTTCAGTGAAGATTGAGAAGCCGCCTGGTTTGGCATCAGCTGTGGCACTGGATGTTGTTGTGCCAGAGGGAAGTCTGGGGCATCGGGAGTTGGTGCCCTATCTGAAGAAGCCAATCTGAGTTTGGTTTGTTTTTTGTTTTGTTTTTTGGGGGGTTTTTTTTGTATTTATAATTGCATTTCTGTGTTTCTTCACAGCCGTTATTTAAATAAGGCTTTTCACATATGGTCCAAGAAAGATAAATTTTCTCCCAGTTTCATCAACAACATGGTCTCTCACACTGACACAAAACATTCTGCACCAGCCTGGATGCTGCTCTCCAAAATTGCCTGCTCATCACCCAAGTTGGACTATACCAAGATAATTCAGTCGTGGGAGAAGATCAGCAGGTGTGTGCGTTTGTTTCTGTTCCACCCAGAAGGGGCGCTCACAGTTTCTGGTAACAAAGTTGATGGCTAAAGGAAGGAGTGACCTGTTTTCAAGCTGTTTGTGGACAGTGATGTTTTCTTGAAATTTTGGCATAATCAGACAGGCGTTTGACCTCCAGTCAAGATGCCACTTTACCGTGACAGGCCTGGTTTCTAGTCCTGGTTGCTTCCTCAGCTCCGTCTTTCTGCTAAGGCGGACACTGGTAGGCAGCAGGTGGTGATGCAGATATTTGGCTTCCTGCAGGCTCCATGGGAGACTGTTTCTGGTTCTTGGCTTCTTCCTGGCCCAGGCTGGAGATGCGGAGAGAGAACCAGTGAGTGGCAGAGCTTGCTTGCTTGCTCTTTCCTTCAAGGTTCTTCCTCTCACTTTCTCTTTGCCTTTCCAACAAATAAATGAATAAAACGAAAAAGTATAAGCAGATAAGAAGTACTGGCCTGTAAAAGATCCAAGAGAAACAAAGGATCACTGTTAAATGGGTAGCTTTCGCTCGCGTGCATTCAGAGCCTTCGCCCTGAGCTGGTGTCCTACACCATGCTGCCTACCCTGCTTTCTCCAGTGCTCATCATTCACACATCTAATGGCAGCGTTGTTTAATTTTCTTCTGTCTTGTTATCTCTCCTGCCCTTTCTCTAGTCAACAGAATCCTCGTGCAGACACATTAGGACACATTCTGTGTGTTATCGGGCATATTGCAAAACATCTTCCTAAGGTCACCCGGGACAAGGTGACTGGTAAGTGTCTATTGGTGACTAGTTCTTAAAGGCATTGATGCCCACTTGGCTTTTGTATGCTTGTATCTGTGGTTCACAAGTTACACTTCAAGAATTTTGACTTCCTTCTTAGGCGTGATCAAATGTAAGCTGAATGGATTTCAGTGGTCTCTGGAGTCGATCAGTTCGGCTGTCGATACCTTACAAAGGCTCTGTAAAGCATCCGCGAAGACATTGACAGAAGAACAGGTAAGCCCACGAACTCTCCTTGATGTACTTCTAGTTTTGTTACCTCGGTCTGTTATTCTTGTTTGTTTTGAAGTTTGAGGAATGTTCTTCATGAACAGAGGACCTGTAAGGATGTGTAGTTCCTGGCAGTTATTACAGTTAGCTGTAAGAACTAACATGCCCCGAGCAGGTTCACCTAACAGCTTGGCTCCCTTGGCTTAGTGAGCATCCTAGTCCCAGGAGCCCTGTGTCTCTTAGTAAGGCATACCTGTTGACTGGACTCAACTTCTGCTGAGAACTTGGCAAGATTGTCTTCTGGACATTGTAGCCCAGATGCTTCTGAGATGTGGATATCCTTCATTTCCACTCCCATCCCAAGAACATTTAATAGACAGCTCTGTATCTGGGAGTTCCCTCAGACCTCAGTTTTTGGTCTTTTGAGAACTTATAATCCTGGAAAGTGCCTGTATTGTTTCAAGAGATTACATCACTCAACTCTAACTTGCTAACTTGCTAATATGTTCCAGGAATTGCCCCACTAGTTTACAGCTTGCCTAGACGTGCATGAACACAAGTCCAAATCAGTGACTTACGTAAGGCAAACAGTTACTGTGACTGCCGTAACTCAACTTCAGTGAGGACTTTTCAGATATCTTAATATAATAGATTATGTCTGCAGGAAAGCGATTGGGTAAGGGTTAAAGATATTTAAGGGATACCTCAAAGTCCTGGAGTGTTCACAAAGAAGGGAAATGCTCTGGCACAGGGGGTTCAGCAAGCATACAGAGGACTCTCAGGAGAATTTGATTTCTTTTGATATTCCCAGAGCCAACCAGTAGCACAAGCAGAAATGACAAGGAAACATCTTTTGGCCATCTGAGGAGAAAATGTCCTGAGTTCTGCCTGTAAGGGCTCGGTTGCCCAGTCCACACCCCTAGTGACTGGAGTGAGGAGAGGCTGTGTATGGCGAGAGTGCCAGCACAGGATGCTCTGCCCGCGCCCTCACAGGCTGCCATTCTGAGACTTGTCAGTTACACAACAGGTTCGCATCTTGAGGTCTCCAATGGGTTGATTTGAATTTTAGAAGCTCTTAGCGTTGTTTAGGTTATATAGGGTATTGCGACCTTAAGTGCAGTCATTCTTTCAGAAGTGATAAAGGCAGTTGTTTTGATAAATTTTGGGCCAAGTCAGACCAAAACCATGATGCTCTTCATGATTTGACAACCTTGCTTACTTAGATGCTATGTTGGGATAGGCTTTTTCCTAAGGCACCACCTGCACTGTAGTGGGGTAGAGGTATACATAAAAGAGGAATTCCAATGTAATATGGTCATCGCTAAAACTGTAGTACACCTAAGGTAACATTGAACTTCTAGAGTGGAGGCCGTTAGCTTAACCTAGGTGTGTAGGAATAGCCTCTCAGAGGGCATGACATCCAGTTCTGGGATATAGTTGAGCGTTCTCTGCTGCATATAGAGGTGCACTAATCCCTTAAAGGTATCATGGCAGATATCACACTGAAAACTTGCCTCTTCAGAATACGATCCAGAAGAATAACACCATGCTTTTTATTTTATGTCTTTTTAAAATCAGCTGTTTATCACAGTAGTTAATCACTACCTGCATATGCCTGAAGAATTGTACCTTTTTCTCCATTATCAGAGCAACAGGGCTATTAAATAGATCACTATAAATCAGATCGTTAGGTCTTTGTAAATATTTGCCCTTTTGCTTCATAGGGAAATCCTAGAAAATAAAAATGATGGATAAATTCCAGTTAGTTCTTACAGCTAAATTATTACTTAAATTATTATATAAAGATTTATTTATTTGGAAGTCAGAGTTACAGAGAGAGCAGGGGGTCAGAGACATCTTTCATGCATTAATTCAATTCCCAGGTATAATCATCAGCCTAGCCTGGGCCAGCTGAAGCCAGGAGCCTGGCTCTTTTTCAGTACTTGGGTCATATTTCCCTGATTTTCCCAGGCCTTTAGCAGGGGACTAGATCAGAGGTGGAACTGCTGAGACAAAAGCTGACAGCATACAGGATGCTAGCATCACCAGCTACACCACAATGCTGGCTCCATATGGCTAGCTATGGAAGCATGTGGTTTGAGACAGTCTGCAGAAAGATAAAAGACACCTAGGATTTTTCATGCCTGTGGCTGGTGCCATTGGAGATCATACTTCTAATGAGACAGTGTTAGTGGACACTGGGTAACGTACAGGGTGCTTCATAGATGATGTCTGGCTCGTCATAGGACCTGCTCAAGCAGGTGTGTGGGGACGTGCTGCTTACCTGTGAGCGCCACCTCTCCAACGTCATCCTGAAGGAGCATGGAGCAGGGACTGTGGATGAGGACTTGATGGTAAGAAGCTGCTTTTCTTCATTTTTCATATTTCTCATTCCTTCTTCCTTTAAACACTAGTGCGAGGATTGTTGGTTTTTTTTTTAAGATGCTTTTCCTTTTATTTATTTTTATTGGTTTGAAAAATAAAAATCATGTACAAAAAGTGTGAATTTCTCTGACAAAATTCAAATATCCTGTACAAAGTGGAAGCCCACCCATTCTCCCAGCTCTGCCTCCCAGGGAAGCCACTGACACTAGTTGAGGTGGGCCTTCCAGCCCCTTTCCTACACACATGGATCTGTGCCTCCATGTAATCGTGTGCATGATCAGATTCAGATCCTGCTGTAGGAATCCAGGCTGATGGGACTTGGCCATCTCGGCCTTTGGCACCATGCTGCCCTCTGAGTGATGTTGATGGTATCTCGCCCTATGGAATAACTAAGGTGGGTAAGACAACCGGGCATTTTTATCTGGTGACCATAAATGTTAACTTTCTCCAGAAAGAAACGCCAGGAGCGTTGTCGTCAGCCAAAGGCAACCTTGTCCAGGAAATCCCTTTTCTCTGCCTTGTGGTATGGAGATACGCTACCCTGTGGTTACCTAAGGTCATAGACCTCTTCCTGTAAGTCTCTACTGAGAGACTTACATTTGGCTGTGTCTTCAATCTCATAACACGTCTGACCTTTGGCAGTCAGTTCTTACATGTTGATTTTTCTGAAACGCAAGTGAAACAGTAGGTGTCTGACATAACAGTTTTCATTTATATTGACTACCAGTATTACTATTCATTCTTTCATTAATTTGAAAGATGGAGCGAAATTTGAGACAGAAAGAGGCCCCATCTGCTCCATGAAATGCTCACAGTAACCAAGGCTGGTTCAGGGCCAGGAGCTGGGAACTCAGGCCAGATCTCCCATGGGATTAGCAGGGACT
Organism: Ochotona curzoniae; assembly: GCF_017591425.1. Lineage (NCBI taxonomy): Eukaryota > Metazoa > Chordata > Mammalia > Lagomorpha > Ochotonidae > Ochotona > Ochotona curzoniae. The sequence continues at coordinate 278,758 of NW_024466580.1, forward strand.
CAGCTTCTTGAATCACAGCTTAGTTAGTGCCTCTCAGTGTCTGTCTGTGTTGATGAGGCTGAAGTCAGGAGCCACACCAGGACTTGAACTCAGGCATTCTGAAGTGAGATACGAGCAGAAAGGAGAAAATAAACATGGCACAATTATTGCCACAAAGACTTAAGCTTTATAAAATAGTTTTTATTCATTTGAAAGAGCGATGGGGAGAGGTAGGTGGAGAGACAGGAGATAGAGATCTTCTTTCAGTTGGTTCACTCCCAAAATGTCAGCCAGATCTGGTGAGGTCAAAGCCGGAAGCCTGGAACTCCATCCAGATTTCTCATGTGGATGGCAGGAGCCCCAGCATTCAGACCACCTTCTTAACATTTACAAGGAGCTAGATCCAAAGTGGATCCACAGGGATCCAATATGGGATGTGGTGTCTCAGATTGCTGGTCAACGCATGGCACCACAGCATTGGTTCTGAAAATTGGCCAATCTAGCAACAGAAACCTTATAAAGATGGTTTTATAATGTACACTTCAAGTGCTGATAACCAAAAAACAGCTTTCCTTGCCTAGTACTTACTGCTTTTAGGAGAATTTTTTTTTATTGATAGAGTGTTCATTCTTTTCACTTTATGTATTTTTTTTAAAGATTTACTTCTTTGAAGTGTTTCAGAGAGAGAGAGAGACAGATCTTCCGTATCCTGATTCACTTCCCAAATGGCTACAACTTGCAGGACTGAGTGAGGCCACCCAGCAGCTTGGTTCAGATCTCTCACGTGGTGACAGCTGGCCCCTTTCTCTGCTTTTCTCAGGCCTTTGGGCTGGCGCTGGATCACTGGTGGCACAGCATGGACAGGAGCTGGCACCCATGTGGAATGTTGGCATTGCAAGCGATGCTTTCACCTGCTCTATCAGGTGAAGCCTTATTCCAATAAGGAAAGCACAGTACGTGCTGTAAGTTGATAGAGAAATGCCTAGAAACAGTAAGGTAAAAACTAATAAATTGAGTATGTTCTTTGTCCTTTTGACTTTTTAAAAAAAAAGGTTTATTTTTCATTATTTTCATTTGAAAAGCAGTTATAGAGAAAGAAGGCGGGACAGTGATCTTCCACCCACTGATTAATTCCCCAAATGGCCAGAATGGCCAGAGGTGGGCCAGGCCGAAGCTAGAGGCCTGGATCTTCTTCTGGAGTTTGCCATGTGAGTGCAGGTGCCTGAGGACCAGTGCCCATATGGCATGCTGGTGCCACAGACAAAGGCTTAGCTCCTGACACCCCAGCACCTGCCCTGCTTTGATTACTTTAAGGACTGTAACATGTCTTCTGAAATGTTTGAACATCACAACATAGAACTGGAGCAGAGCTGCAAAGTAATGTCTAAAGAAACTGGGAGAGTTAACTGTTCAAAGCACAGCTGAGACCTCAGAGCAGCAAGATTGTCATGCGTGGCACCCCTACTTTAGAAATAGTTTCTGTGTGAAAGATTCCGAGGAGCCAGTCATGGCCAACCAGTTGGCTGATGTCAGTGGCTGAGTTGTGATAAATGTGATTTCATCATCTGTTTCTGTACAGTAAAGAAAAGGATACGGTGCCTCTGATACAAGCCATCATTTAACCAAAACTTCCTCGTATCAAAATTGTGTTCAGTTTTTGTTTCACTAACGTAGTTCTTGTAGTTCCAAGCATCTCAGATCACATGTAAACTGATCGAAAGACCAGTGTGCTTCACAGTCACTAACAGTTTAACTAGGCAAGGGCCATGCTGAATAGCATCGATGAGGCTTAGGATCCTAGATCTGCTCTTCTCATGTGTTTGGATAGAGACCATGACGCTCAGTGAAATACGCCAATCCCACAAGGACAAATAGCCTATGTTCTGTCTGTTACAAGGCAACACTTAGGCAAAATACAAAACAAATATAGGTAAACATGCATGTACATATATTCTCATGGATGAGCTGTATAATGGAGACTGGCATAGCAGGAAATGAAAATATATTACAGTGTACGTCTCTGATCCCATATAAAAGGACTCCCAATGAGATTTATATATACCTTGGCAATATGATACTAGACTTTCTATCATTGCCTATACCTACAACGCCCCTAAATAGCAGAACATTGGATTTGTGACTGTTGCTGAAGGACTATACTATTATAATAATAAGGGGAGAATAGTAGTTAGGGGACAAAGGCAGGTGGAGGGGAAAAGTGCTATCGATACGTACAAAACCCCGTCATGGAAAACTAAAAAACGAATAAACAAAAAGCCATGTGATTATAGAGATATTTGATAAGATAGTAATACACAGAAACAGTGATATTATCTTTGGTGATGGGATTACAGGCAAGTCGAATGCCCCAGAAAGTCTTGGTTTGTACCTGTGATAACCTGATTGCTAATAGCAACAACCCCTTTTATTTGCAGAAGTGTCTGGGTTTAGACGATGCAGTTAATATTTCATTCTGTTCTTCAGTAAGGTTCTGATTGAGTACTGATTGAGTTTTTATAAGTTTTTTGTTTTACTTGGAAGGCAAAATGTATGCTTTTGACATGTTTGACTCACAAAAATATTTTCCCCCTTACTTTGCATAATTCTTATTTCCAAACTGTTTCTCTTTACAGGTTAAGTACATTTTTACCTTAGGGGACGTAGCCCAGTTGTGTCCAGCGAGCGTGGAGGATCGAGTCTTCCTCATGATCCAGTCTATCCTGGCTTCCTCTGCTGAGACAGACCATGGTGAGGCCTTGGAATCGTGTCTGTGCTGGGCTGTCATGAGCTGGGGGACCATCAGTAAACCTCTTTCCTTGCCCTCGTCCCAGGCACCCAGCCGCCCTCCCAGGTCAGAGGCTCCGTCATGCCCTGTGTGATCAGAGCTCACGCTGTCATTACCTTAGGTAAGATTACCAGGCGGTTGTGCCATCTGCATCCATTGGTAGCCCTTGTCCTGAATATTTCCAGCCGCATCTGGCTGGCGTGTTCTGCCGTACTTGTGCTTGGTCTGACTCTTACCGCTTTCCAGGACGTTCTGGTTGGAGCTCTCAGCTCTGTAGATCTAACAGGATGATCATAATAATATAAGACTAGGAGACTCAGAACACTCCTCATGGGGAGCTGCTGTTCTTAGTAGGATTATCTTGATTTATTACAAGTCTGCTTGTTCCTGTGATTTTTTTTATACATGTAATGCATGTTAAGTTTGTCAGAAGAGCATTGTAGGCTGAGTTCTGGGACGGGAGAGCTCACTGCAGTTGTTGATAATGGGGTGGCCTGTTCCGCGCTCTCTGGGACTGGCGAGGGAAGCGGGAAGCATGTTCCTCGGGGACTCGGGTGCTCCTCAGAACACTGGCCTCCGCTAGAAACAGAATTGATCGTTTTGCTGTCAATCTTGTTGTATATTTTTGTCAGTTACCATTTTTTTTTTCTCATACTGCTTATATTTCAGATATCTAAGAATCGAGGATGAGAGCAAAACTTGTTCGGGCCACATGATAATCATAAAGTTCAAAAACCCTCCCATAACAGTGAATAAGATCAAATAAACGAGATGACCATTCCTTCCCATGTATCTAGCTCAGATTTCAAATTTATTAAATTTGCTCAGCTCCCTAGGGTGTATCCATACGTATAAAATCAAGTGTATGACATTAGGCCTTATTAGCCATTTTCCAGATGAGAAGGTAAATGGAACACCCCAGTATTGACTTTGAAAGGAAGGTCATTTTTTAATGGAGACTATCCCATAGCATGTATCTCATGAAACCCTGGTACAACTTGCTTTCTCATATTTCATTTCATTTCTGCTTTAGTTTCCTGTTTGTGATGAAATATAATCCATAGCAAGGTATGGCTGGAGGAAAGTTAGGCACGAAGTTAAGATACAGCCAAATCACAACACTTCGCTGTTTGCTCCACCAGGAAAGCTGTGCCTGCAGAATGAGGACCTTGCCAAGAAGAGCATCCCAGCCCTTGTCCGAGAGCTTGAGATGTGTGAAGACGTGGCTGTCCGCAACAATGTCATCATTGTCCTGTGCGACCTGTGCATCCGGTACACGGTCATGGTGGACAAGTACATCCCTAACATAGCCATGTGTCTGAAGGACCCGGATCCTTTCATCCGGAGGCAGACGCTCATCTTGCTCACCAACCTCTTACAGGTGCATGGAGAATCACACCTCTCCCCCGTGCTGCCTTTTTGTTTTTTTAAAGATTTCTCTATCTTTATTGGAAAGTCAGATTCACAGAGAGAAAAATCTTCCAACTACTGATTCACTTCCCAAGTAACCACAACAGCTGAAGCTGAGCCCATCAGGAGCCAGGAGTTTCTTCCAGGTCTCCCACTCGGGTACAGAGTTCCAAGACTTTGGGCCCTCCTTGACCGTTTTCCCAGGCCACAGACAGAAAGTTGGAAAGGAAATGGAGCAGCCGAAATATGAACGGGTGCCCGCTTGGGATCCCAGTACATGCAAGCTGAGGACTTTAGCCACTAGGCTACTGCGCCGGGCCTTCCACCATTGCTTCTAATTTATGAGTAAATTTGGGTAGCATTGGAAATGTGCTTGCTTTGTCATAGAATCCAAAAACAGTTAGGCTTACCTCTGATTTAGAATACGCCTCTTGTAATGTTCATTGCAGTCTTTTAAACAGATCATTACATATGGATATTGGTTTTGTCAAGCTGTATGAAATTTTGATTTTGCAAATTAATGACACATAAAGAAAAAATGCACTTGAAAGTGAGTTACAGTTCTGTTCTTCTGACTGAAAGAATTCAAATTTCTCAGACTTCTTCATTGTAAAATATTTGTGCTAGGTTCTGTCATGTTTCGCTCTAAGAAGTCTGGGGTGTGGAAGAGCTTAGTGGGCTATAACGTTCCATGGAACATTAAATAGTTTATGTGCTCTAATGAGAAAAGAATAATTTGATTTTTAAGAAAGCATTTGGCCCAGTTGTACATCTCTCTGCTTGTGTACATCTGTCTAGCTGCTCTTGGTGCGGTGTGCACCTTGCGGAGCGCCAGTGGCTCTCTTCCTCGGAAGCCGTGTGTGCGCGGTCTCTTCCACTCTCCTGATTCGCTGTGCTTGTTTGTCATCTGTAGTGTGTGCTGTGCACAGGAGGAGGAGCCGAGTACCCTCCCAGACCCATAGCCTACAGGTGTGACCTCACACAAGGCAACATTAACAGGTGCTTGTGCAATTGGATACATTGGAGGCTTCAATGTTGACATTTTGCCCTGAAATATGCTGGTTTCTCTTTGTACAGGAGGAATTTGTCAAATGGAAGGGCTCTCTGTTCTTTAGATTTGTCGTTACCCTGATCGATTCACACCCAGACATTGCCAGGTAAGCCTGCCCCTTGCATTAGACAGTTAAATAGTTTACTTCATGGCTAATGTACACTGGGTTTCCTTCGGGGTGATTCAGAGTCCGGATACTTCGGATTCAGTGAAGTTTTGGTAGTTGGCAGGAAAATGAGCGGCTTTTTGAAATGCTAAACTATACTGGGAAAGCAGTTGTATTTGCTATACACGCTAAAACAGTGAACCTGCTTGTTCAGATTCATCCTGAAAGAACCTTAGCATTGTTGCATTTGCAAATGTTGTTTGTTTTGCTAAAGGAATAGGGAAGAACAGCACCCACCTTTGTCCTATAAACTACACAGAGCTTGCATGAACTATGGAGTTAACCTGGGTGATTTCTGATCCCCAAAGGAGTGCATTTAAATAGAGTTCAGGCTTTCAACTCAGGAATTGCAAGTAAGAAATTCTAGGAATAAAGAGTTGTGCAGTGTGAAAGAGTACCTAAGTCATGAGGCTCCCTGAGAAACGGGGGGAGGGGAGCAGTGTGCTCAGTTGGTTATTCCTGTCCTGTATCATTTTTTTAAAAAAAGATTGTGCCACCATAGACTGTATAAAATAAGCCTTTTTGGGCCCGGCGCAGTGGCGCAAGTGGTTGAGTCCTCACCTTGCACGCCCGGGATCCCATATGGGCGCCGGTTCTAATCCGGGCAGCCCCGCTTCCCTTCCAGCTCCCTGCCTGTGGCCTGGGAAAGCAGTCGAGGACGGCCCAAGGCTTTGGGACCCTGCACCCGCGTGGGAGACCCGGAAGAGGCTCCTGGCTTCGGATCGGCATAGCATCGGCCGTTGTGGTCACTTGGGGAGTGAATCATCGGACGGAAGCTCTTCCTCTCTGTCTCTCCTCTCTGTATATCCGCCTTTCCAATAAAAAAAATAATAAAAAATAAATCTTAAAAAAAAAAAGCCTTTTTTTTTAAAAAAAGTTAATATTTATTTTTATTGGACAGTTAGATTTACAGAGAGAGAGAAAGATCTTCTGTCCACTGATTCACTCCCCCAAATGGCCACAATGAGCCATTCCAAAGCCAGGAGCCAGGAACTTCTTCCAGGTCTCCCATGCAGGTGCAGGGTCCCAAGGTTTTGGGCTGTCCTCGACTGCTTTCCCAGGCCACAATCAGGGAGCTGGATGGGAAGCAGAGCCGCCAGGACACAAATCAGCACTTATATGGGATCCTGGCACATGCTAGGCAAGAACTTCAGCCACTAGGCTACTGTACCAGGCCCTGAATAATTCTTTTTAACATAAGTCTATAGTTGGACAGTGGAATATTAAATTCTGTGATGAAAACCACCTCAGTGGGGGAAGGCCTTTTATAGTTCATGCAGTATAAATAGCTTATAATAACAGGTCCCTCTGATTCTAAATATTGTCACCAGTAATTAGTGCGAGTTCAAGGAGGACTTTCTACTTGGTTTTCTTTGGGTGTAATTTTCCAAAGAGGAACATTTCATATAGCAAAGTAGCAGAAGGTTAATGTTCTAATTAGTAGTCTGTAGATCCAGAAGCAGAAATCTCAGCCTATCACATTTTCTTTCTCTTTTGATGGGAAGTGGATCAAGTAGCTATGCCACATTCTACCTGACAGTGCCTTTGTGCTACTGACTCCTGGCTATTCCGCAGACATGTAGGCCAAAGCCAGGCTCAGCTGTTTTTATCACATGTACTGATTTTCCCCCATATATTTGGTAATGCCAGTCTTATAAAGAGACTATAATGACAGACTTCTCAGCTTATTTTTGTCCAACTAAATTTCCCAGATTTGCATCATTTTTTAAAATTGGTCCTGTAAACACAGATTTGGGGGGCCTGCAAAACTGTGTGGTGTGTTTTCCCCTCTGCGCACTAGGTGGCAGCCTTGTAGAGCAGTAGGATTCTAAGGTGCTAGCCAAGTAACAAGCACTTGGGATTAAACTGAGCAAATGTTGTGCAAGTGTAAGAATGGCAGAGACCAGAGAGTTTCCAGACAAGAAAGCAACTGAAATAATAGACTGATGAGACAGAAGAGAGAGAAAAGATGAACATGGCTTGATTTGGGAACAAAGTACTCTGCTATCTAGAAAGCTCAGTGACATTATGACAGCTGAGGAGGGTGAGGGAGTCAGTAGGACAGCAGGGCAGACTGGTCCCCCTGTGGGCTCTGTGTGCAGTGGGGACACAAGAGCAGACTGGTCCCCCTGCGGGCTCTGTGTGCAGTGGGGATAGCGGGGCAGACTGGTCCCCCTGTGGGCTCTGTGTGCAGTGGGGACAGCAGGGCAGACTGGTCCCCCTGCGGGCTCTGTGTGCAGTGGGGACAGCAAGGCAGACTGGTCCCCCTGCGGGCTCTGTGTGCAGCGGGGACAGCAGGGCAGACTGGTCCCCCTGTGGGCTCTGTGTGCAGTGGGGATAGCGGGGCAGACTGGTCCTCCTGTGGGCTCTGTGTGCAGTGGGGATAGCGGGACAAACTGGTCCTCCTGTGGGCTCTGTGTGCTGTGGGGACACCAGGGCAGACTGGTCCCCCTGCAGGGTCTGTGTATGGCAGTGTGGTGGGGACAGCACAGCAGACTAGTCCCCCTGTGGATTCTGTGCTTGTGACACAGTGCGATGATGCAGGCCTTGACAGGATTGCAGAGTGTGGCACAGATTACATAGTAGATGAAACTGAACACAAGAATTCCAGAAATAATAATGTGAGTGTGTCAGACAAGTCCATCTGTTGCTACTAAAGACACTCTTATAATGCAGAAGGAAACCAACCAGAGGCCGGCCGCCCCAGGGCGAGGGGAGCAAAGCAAGCAGCTGGTGGGAGCCAGTGCAGGGGTTTGACTACAGCAGTTGACCAGATGGAGGAGCAGCATGGAAACCAACAGTCACCCCTCTCCCCTCTTTCGCTGCCCCCTCCAGACGCAGCTGTCCTCCTCGGGACACTTGGCCACACACTGTATGGCACATGTGACAGCTGTATTCCTACTGTAGTACAATAGATGAGTTGTAGACAAGAAAGAGGAATCACGGGCCATTTGATCAGGAGTAAAGATACAGCAACGTAAGAAGGCCTAATGACAAGAAAACAAAGATGTGGGCAATAACTGACCGCAGTTTCATTCGGGATTGTGGCACAAATGGAGCGGAGCCCAGTCCCAACCTGAAGCAAAATTGTGTTTTTGGCCAGATCAGCAGTAGGAAGGCATCAGTAGTGTCCTTGCTAGAACAGACGTGTCCTCAGAGTGATACCTGGCCCAAGAAGGACACTTAAGGAACTCAGTGTCTTTCTGTTAAGAACTTATTTGAAATGGCAAAGTCACAAAAGGATAGAGAGAGGAGAATCTGTCATCCACTGGTTCAGTCCCCAAATGGGCCTGACACTGGGGCCAGTCTGAAGCCAGGAGCCTAGAAATGCAGCCACATCTCCCATTTGGGTGGCAGGAACCCAAGTATTTGGACCACATTCCACTTCCTTTGCAGGTGCATTAGCAGGGAGCTGGAGAGGAAGCAAGCAGCTGGAACTCGAAGCATCCCTGACGTGGGATGCTGCATTGCAGGGTGGCAGCTTAAACTGTGCCACAACACTGGCCCCAGGAAGTCAAATTGCTATTTGCTACTACAGCTGACAATGGAAGTCCATAGACTGCCCTTCTCTTATGTCCTTGTGCTGTTTGGATCTTAGTGAGAATGTGATCATTTCTTCTTTTGGGGTTAGTGCTCAGATTGGGTTGTTTCCTACATACTACAGTTAATATGCCAGAGTTCTGCATAGTGGCCTGAGTGCTGCTAACCTTTCTGGTCCTTCCTATCACCCTGAGGGGCGAGGAGCAACAAGGAGAGAGACTGCCCAGCTTTCTAAGTTACTAACGTTTCTTTAGAGCCATTGATGCTTTCCGATCTAGATTTTCAGGAAGTGCCACTTTCTGTCACTAAAGGAATGTTCTGGGAAGTGTTTGGAATGTTCTTTTTTTTTTTTTTTAAACTTCTCAGTGAGCAAAATAAAACAAGCTAGCCCCTGCTCTGTGGTACATCAAGTTCATAGGATGTAAATTCCATCTGCTCAGAGCCAGGACTTGTCCTTTAAAAGGGGGCCCCGTAGAAGGTGAGGCGTGGCCAGCCCTCACTCTCTGACTTCTAGGCTCCTCTCTCTGCTTTCAGCCTGAGCGTGGAGTCCTGGGCACAGTTGTTGGTGCCACTGAATTTGTGTAGTTGCTTGGGCCAGTTTTTCAGTAGGGCCTGGACGCTCTAATGTTGTCCCACCTGTATGGATCCTTAACCTAAGCTCTGAGTAAACTGGCATCTGGCACCAGGTCCCAGCTGGAAGGTGTCCCACCGTCACACTGTCATGTGTGTGACTTCACACCTGAGGCGGAAGTCCAGGCTCACGTGGAACTGCTATGCCATGGCAGGTCTACTATGCCAACCTCCCACAGAAAGTAAATGCTCATCTTCCGCTGCTTTGGAAGGCAGGGAGAGATAGACAGTTATCTTCACCCCTCAAGTGCCCACCGTAGCCATGGGCTGGGCCACATCCAAGGTCAGGAACCCAGAACTCCTAGAAGGATGTGTGGAGAGCCTCTTGTAAATCTGGGGGTGCACATGGAGAGTGCCCACGGATTGCTGTTGATGCAGAAGCTCGGGGAAAGTCACTGTGGAGGGGACTTGCTTCTTGCAGTCAACTGATGACACTCAGAATGAATGCCTGATCTTGAGCAAGTTTCTGTTAGTGACACTGTTCTCTATGAGGGACTGTGGAGGATGAGGGCCGGTTGTTCATTTTCAGGTAACCCTGGTTACTTAAACAGCCTTAGCTGTGAGAAGCAGTGGTTTGGAATAGGCCGATTGGATGTTTTCTCCCATCTGTAATTAGGTAATAACACTTTTGCAGACTCTTGAAATGAGACTTGTGCGGAAAACCTTTACACTAACCTTGGATACCAAAAGGAAACTTGTGCAAGGACAGACAAAATTAGCCAAATCTCTCTTGCTTCTTCTAGTCAGATGTTTATTGAAACGAGCTTAGAATCCCCTACCCTTATCTGTGGTTCTGTTTTGTCTGGGGGAGAGGTGGTACTGGTTTTGTGTGTATTTGGTTTTTGGTTTGCTTATTTATTGGAAAGGTAGAGAGATGGAGATCTTCCACCTGCTGGCTCACTTACTTCTCAAATGATGCCAGCAACTGCCAGGGCTGGCCACACCAAAGCCAGGAGTCAGGAACTGTCTGAATCTCCCACATGGGTGGCAGCAGAGACCTAAGTCCTGGAGCCATCACTGCTGCCTCCCAGCAGAAGTAAGACACCAGCCCAGGCACCGTGATGTGGCTTGCAGGCATCCCAAGCAGCAGCTAAGCCGCCGTGCCCACCCCTAGTTCTCTGTTCTGCAGCGGTCTTGATGTGAGTAGCAAATGGATTTCTTCTGTTTCTTCTTTGCAGCCTTGGAGAGTTTTGCCTGGCACACCTGTTACTGAAGAGGAACCCTGTCATGTTCTTCCAGCACTTCATTGAGTGCATATTCCACTTCAACAACTATGAGAAACATGACAAATACAACAAATTCCCCCAGTCTGAGAGGTTAGTGAAGCAGCAACGGTGGCCTGCATGGCTCAGGTGAACCATGTGCATGGACACGAGTTGGACACAACCCTAAACCAGGTGCTTGTTCTGGTCACCACTTCCTTGGCAGAATGACAAGAAAATTCTGCCCTGAGACCAGATTCCTCAGGGAGATATTTGTGGTCCACGCTGCAATCTCATCAGTGTGCTGGGGCCTTCGGCATAAGGCTTTAGGATACTGAAAGGACTGCAGGGAGTCTGTCACCTGTGTCCACATGATGCTGTAAAGTTGTTCTGTTCCGCTACAGAGAGAAGCAGCTGTTTTCACTGAAGGGCAAGACAAACAGAGAGAAACGGATGAAAATCTACAAGTTTCTCCTGGAGTACTTCACAGATGAACAGCGATTCAACATTACTTCTAAAATCTGCCTGGATGTGTTGGGTAGGTTTTGGTATGTCTGGGGTTAAATGTGTATTTTGGTGCCCTAACTGGTCTACAAGGCAGGCAGGTCCTGGTGCTATAGGGACGCCCGTTTTCTGTGCTTTGGCACCTGCCATGCCCCTTGCAGACATCCTGCAGTCCCACGTGGTCCCAGTTCTGGAGATGTCCCTTCCTCTCGGGGGTTGGCATGCTCCCCAGGCTGATGTGCACTTCTTCGCAGTGTACTTCGCTGATGGCATCCTCCCTCTGGACATGGAAGGAAGTGAGCTGCTGACAGACACGTTCGAGGTCCTCAGCTCCAAGGAAATCAAGCTCCTGGCCATGAGGTCGAAACCAGATAAGGACCTTCTCATGGAAGATGATGACATGGCCCTGGCGAATGCAGTCATGCAGGAGGCCCAGAAGAAGATCATCTCCCAAGTGAGTGCTGCCCTTGCTGTGCGCGTCCTCTGCCTGCCCCTCTCATTGCTGTCCCCAAGGACCCGTGTGCTCCTCAGCGCTGGCGTCAGCACCTGACCGTGTGCTGCTGATTGTCAGCAGCCTCCCAGTTCCTCTTGTTGTCCTGGATGGGCCAAGGCATCTCACTGTTACCATCAAGATGGAATTAATCGTCTTGTCTTCCTGTCCTGTGTTTCTTCCTATTACACAGTCCATTGTCCATCAAGTTATCAAGAAGAGCCTGATGCTAGCCCAGATGGAGTCTGGAGTGGCAGGCGTGCGTTTGTTTGGTCAGGGAGTATTAGATCTGTTTGGGATGACTTGGGCCAGGAGCCTGGTTGCCATATCCCTCATGCCCAGTCTTCATTGCCCTTCCATATTTCCTGCCGGACACTTTATGGCTTCTGATCCCAAAAATAGTCGTTTGTCACATCCATTTGCCATGGGTCCTTCTTGTTTGGGCTGGCCCACCCACCTCTTAGGTTTCCACTGGCTTTGGCTTTGTCTAAACCTGTGCTGTTTCTGGCTGTTTCCCTGGCATTCTTTCTGTCTCCGGTCTTTTTCTGCAGTGGGCCATGCACCTAGAGAAGTTTTTGCTCCGATACAGGTTTGATCACTTGCTTAAAGTAGGTTAGCGTGATTGTGGCTGCTGTGTGGTAGTAGTTAATAAGTGTATACTTTGATCACAATCACAGAACTGTTTGTTTAAAATGGATAAATTTATTATTTTTTTTTTAAGTTGTACCTCCCTGGTGAAATCTTTGAAAACTGTGTTGGCTCCCTGTCATCGTTAATTCTCCTTCAAGGTGCACAAAACTCCATGTGCTTGACCTCATCCCATTCATTCCCTTCCTTTCTCCTGGCCTGCCTCTGCCTTCGTCTGCAGCCCTCAGCTGTGGGCACAGCCTCCTGCTCCTGTGCCCTGGCACAGATCGTTGTCTCATCTGACCCCCATGTGCCCCAACCAAGAAGCATCTGATGCTCTCCAGGCTCCCTCTTCCTCCTGCTCTTCCGTCCTTTGTGCCCAGGGCTTCACCTCCCTGCCACTCGGCATGCGCATACACCTGCTGCTCGGGTTCCATGCTTGACCTGTTCCTCCCACGGGTCAGCCCTGGGGACGGTGCAGGAGGAGCAGCGTGATGATACCTGGCAGCGATCAAGCTGCTTTACTCCTCTGCATGTCTGTGTCCTCCCATCCCCTAACGCAGATCTTAGAAACACTGACAAGCCTTTAGAAGTGAGTGATTTACAGGTCATAAGCACTGGAAAAGTTAAAAAAAATAATAATAAAAAAATAAGAAGAAAGAGGCCATTACGCTCAGAAGAATGTATCTTCTAATACGGAATCTATACAGCGAGAATATTTTTAGATTTTTGTTTATTTGAAGAGCAGACAGAGGGATCTTTTATTTGTTTGCTTGCTGGGAGGCAGGGTCCCAAGCACGTGAAGCATCACCTAGGCCTCAGGAGGAAGCTGTATCAGAAGTGTGAATAGCAAACCTGGGACTTGAAGCCAGCCTCTCCAGTGTGGGATGTTCCGTGTCCCACATATTGCTCATACTACACAACGTAATCGCTGTACTAAATAATGAGTTATTTTTAGTTCGGAGAGGTTTTATCGTGATACGTTTGTGCCTACTGATTCTTAAGGGTAAACCCCGAAAACTATCAGATTGGTTCATTCTGTGTCTGTTCAGAACGCTGTGTGTGTTTGTACACAGCTTCATAGATGAGGAAGAATGGAGAGAGCTGAACTGACTGTCACATTCAGCCATTTCTCCCATGGAAGTCCGAAGTGTTTCTTTCATAGCCAGAACAAGCCAGCCCTCATTCCGCTAGGGAGGTGGTAAGATGGAGGGACCGGGTGCGGAATGAGCTCAGGGGTTGTGTTACGGCTTCATGTGGAGATTTGGAGATTTCCCCCAAGCTCCTTAACACAGCTCAACTTTCCCCCTTTTTGGGGGTAGTATATGCCCCCATCCTCCTTGGCAAGCAGTGCTCACAGGGTCTCAGCAAGAGCATGTGCCACACAGCATAACCAAACACCAGACATAAACTGGACTCGTGAGCTCAGTCGTGCAGGGAACGCCAGCGGAAGAAGCTTGCTTGTCTCTGAAGGTCACACACCTAAAGCAGGCCTTTGTTTGTGTCACTGCAGGTTCAGAAGAGGAATTTCATAGAAAATATCATTCCAGTTATCATCACCTTGAAGACTTTGCTGGAGAAAAACAAGATCCCAGCTCTGAGGGAACTCATGAACTATCTGATGGTGAGTGAGGAGCAGGCTCCCGTCACCACTGGCCACACATCAGTCCTTGTCCCAGAGTTGCCTGCAAGGTAGCACGGAACAACTCGGCATGCATGCAGGTTTCTTTAGGCCTGTGATGACGGCGGAGAGGATGGGGGATTTGGGCAGAGCTGCCTCCAGAGTTGTCCTTCCTTTTCTCGTGTGTTAGATGAGCCAGCTGACTCTACTGAGCAGGCAAGCACGTGACGGGGTTGGAGTCTGTTTTGAAGACTTTGTTAACTGAGGTCAAGGACAGAGCCATCATCTAAGCGCTGTCTTAGATGGGCAAGGTCAGGGCGTCACCTCCCAGCCCCGAGCCGATATGTGTGGGGACTTGGGCTCTGTGTAAACTGCACTGGGCCTGGGCTGGACCTCCCGCTGTGCGCAGGAGGACCCCGAGAAGCTCCCTGCAGGCAAATGTGCAGGTTGTTGACTCACACTGCAGACCAAAATGAGCTGTTAGATGTTTTTTGCAAAATGCTTTGATTCAAAAATGTCCTACACCTTGCCTCGGGGTTCCTTTCTGAGGCAGAACCCGTTTTTCCCTCATCAGGCAGAGACAGGAAGTTTCCTAAGAGATTGCAACTGTTCCTATGATCGTGTAGGCTGTTGACTTGCTTGTGTGGTCCTCATAAGAGTTAGTGTTACCTCAAAACAGACCAATGTGTCAACCTGTTAGTTAATGTAGTAGAAATAGTCTGACCTCGGTAATAAAAGTCTTAATTATTCATGGGAGTGCAGATGCAGTCAAGTGAGGCCGGCTTGTCTCTGACTCACGGACACATTACAGGATGTTTCTGGGTGTGTTGCAGGAGGTGATGCAGGATTACCGTGATGAAATCAAGGACTTCTTCGCTGTTGACAAGCAGCTGGCGTCAGAACTGGAGTACGACATGAAGAAGTACAACGAGCAGCTGGCCCAGGAACAAGAGCAGGCCAGACTGGCAGACGGGACTCGGACAACAGATGGTGTCGACGGGGCCCCAGTGGTGCAGGTAGACCGGAGCTCTCATCTCGAGCATGATCAGGTCCCCAATCTGCCCTCTGGCCAGAGTCTGACCTTCAGCATGCCACCTGCTAGCCATGGCCACGGGAACTTGACCGGGTTGTCTGCTGATGGTAGTTAGGAGAAGTGGGCGCATGGCCGAGAGCGGGCTGCAGGAGGAGGGAGGCCACCCAGATCTCGTCAGCATGCCAAGCAGTCTGGTCATCCCCGGGGAGCCGTGCTAGGCGTGCTGCCACCCACAGTTGGAAGCACAGTCTTCTTCCTGCTCTGGGGAATCCGGACGGCTCTGCGCTGGTCAAGGGCGATGAGGATAAACTGTGCACTGCCCATTGTTGCAATGCTACATCCCTGAGTGGTAGTTGGCTAGCGGTTCTCTTTCTGAAGAGGAAGTTCTCCGTGCCTAGGGCTGATGCGGTTTTAAAATCCACTGTAAATGGACCTTGTCACAGTGTGTGAAGACGCCATTTCTTTTAACAGGCTGCTCCAGGCTCAGAAATAACGCCAGCTCCTGCTGGCCAGGAAAATCCTCCTGTGTCCCCGGCAGTGTGCCAGCCTTCAACTCCCAGGTCAAGTTCTGCCCATGCTCCAACCTTGCCTCCCGCAACAGAGGGTCGGCCCTTGAAGATGTTGATGCCCAAAGCCAGGTAAGAGCGCTGCGGCAGCCGAGGGCGGGTCCTCACCAGGCTTCAGCCGGCCCTTCCCTGGGGGTTGAGGGCGGCATGGACGGGGCACGCGTGGCAGGGTCTGTGCTGAGCGGCCTTGCCTGTGACTGGCTCTCCACAGGCCCATGTCCCACAGCACAATTGCCATCCTGAATTCTGTCAAGAAAGCCATGGAATCAAAGAACAGGAACCAGAACCGGAGCTTGGAGGTTGTGCCTTTCACTTTAAATTCCAAAAGCCCAGACAAAACGCGCCATAGTGGTAAGCCTTCAGCTTGGCCCCCCCAAGAGCAAGCTTGCAACTGGACAGGCTACGTCTTGCTTCCTTTGAAAATGATCTCTTCTTTCCTATCTATACACAAGTATCATTAATTGAAGAATGTGGGTTAGAAAGCAATGCAGCTTTCATACTGCACATATACACACACACACTTTTGCAATGTGTGTTTTTTTTTTTTTAATTATGTATTTTTATTGGAAAGGCAGATCACATTTAATGGAGAGACAAAGAGACGAAGATCTTCCATTCGCTGGTTCACTCCCCAAGTGGCCACAATGGCTGGAGCTGAGCCAATCTGGAGCCAGGAGCTTCTTCTGGGTCTCCCACGTGGGTGCAGGAACCTAAGGCTTTGGGTCATCCTTGACTGCTTTCCCAGGCCACAAGCAGGGAGCTGGATGGGAAGTGGAGCCGCCAGGACACGAACCGGTGCACATACAGGGGATCCTGGCCAGTGGGTGCAAGGCAAGGATTCAGCTACTGAGCCATCGTGCCGGGCCCTCTGCATTTGCAGTCTTACTTGCTCCCTGTACACATTTACAGTAATAAACAGTGAGAGTTTCCTTATGAACTTTGAAAACTGGTACTAATGGTACTAATGGTTCCACAGCCTTCTTTCCTGAGGTACTACCAAAGCACACTGATTACTGCCCCAGTCTTAGAAATGCTATCACCAGTGTCACATACGCCCCTGCAGGTGTGTGATCCTGGTTTAATTCCTAGCAGTCAGAGGTACTGAGTATTTAACATGTGATAGCACGGGGCTATCCTCCATCATTGATGCCATAAGTATTTTTTTTAGTAGTAGTGTTCCATATAAATCTTCCACACCTTTGGGGGTTTTATTTGTTTGGTTGAGGACCAGAAAAGGTGTCTCTGAGAGAATGTGGTGATGGACTCCGAGGCTGGGAGCCAGGAACTCCATCCTGTTTCCCATAGGAGTGGCTGAAGGCAGTTACCTGCTCTGTCACTCGCTGCCACTCAGAGTCTGAACTGCGAGGTCCCACACCCACTCCTCAAGTTGTATTTTTGTTAATGGTTCACAAGTGTTCACTTTGCTGCTTAGAAGCTCTGGTATTTTGTTTTTTATTTTTTAAAGATTTTTTTTTTAAGATTTATTTATTGGCGGGCCCGGCGCGGTGGCGCAAGTGGTTAAGGTCCTCACCTTGCACGCCCGGGATCCCATATAGGCACCGGTTCTAATCCCAGCAGCCCTGCTTCCCTTTCAGCTCCCTGCCTGAGGCCTGGGAAAGCAGTTGAGGACGGCCCAAAGCTTTGGGACGCTGCACCCGCGTGGGAGACCCGGAAGAGGCTCCTGGCTTCGGATCGGCATAGCATCGGCCGTTGTGGTCACTTAGGGAGTGAATCATCGGACGGAAGATCTTCCTCTCTGTCTCTCCTCTCTGTATATCCGGGATTAGAACCGGTGCCCATATGGGAGCCCGGGCGTGCAAGGCGAGGCCCTTAACCACTGTGCCATTGCACCAGGCCCAGAAGCTCTGGTTTTAGTTTTTCATTGTCTATAGTGAACTTGCTAGCCCCAGTATGATATGGCTTTTATTTCCAGTTCTTTGGAGCCTCGTAAGAATTGTTCTTTGTTTCTCATCTGTTTTTCTTTCTTTCCTTTTGAAGTCACCTCTGTATCATCAGAACACTTCCAATACAAGGGATGTTTTCTCTGTCTTTTTCGACTGGCTGCTTTGTCCTGTGCCGTGTTTGTGTTATGGATACATGAAGCTGTTGTGTTCTGTCCTAGTGCCTTCATGCAGTTTGGAGCAAGTGTCCAGCGGGGCTATTGACGACGTTGCTAAACGGGCCATCAGCACCCCTGAGAGTAAGTGACTCATTTCAGTAAGCTGCCTTCTCCTGCTCTCGCCTCAGTCCGCGTGTCTGTTGGGTAGATCTGATGCTCAGCAAGGCGGCCATTGCGCAGGCCACGTGCTTTTACAGTTATAACCATTCTTGTTAACTGAGCACTTATATGGCTCTTCCCTGTGAGGGACCCAGGGTGACGTGGCAAGCCCCCAGAGGTGACATACTAGCCAGACAGCGCCTCCTAGAGGCAGCCCTCCTTATTGCTGCCAGGTAAGCTATAATGACATGTTAGCTGGTACTGTGTACCAACTGCACTTGTGCTCTGGAACAAACTGCATTGGCAGCTGCGCCAGGAGCCTGTGCCCTTTCACTATCTGTGGCTTTATCCTCAGGACCTGTTTGTCCTTCAGTTTTATAAAAATAAGGGTGCTTCATAAAACACCCTCCTTTTCGGTTCAAAAAGATTGAAATTCATGCATAGCTTCTTCATAGTATGCAGTTTCCACCAATGTTTCGAGGACCGCAGTAGAAGAGAGAATATTTTGTCCTGTTATTTGCTATATAGCATCTTATTTCATACCCCATAAAAAAACCCATAAGAAACTACTCTTGAGAAAATGACCATAACAGGAGGAAAGTAGCCCTGTCTACAGTTTCCAGAGCCATGCCAAAGGGTTTCCCGAGGGTCCCTCACCCTCTGCACCCCACCTCTGCGCTGTCAGGGCAGCAGGCTCACATCAGCCCATGCTGCTGGCTGCTTCAACCTCCATATGCGCCCAGTGCAGTCCCTCGGGACACAGCAGGCCCTCTCCTGTGCCTCTGGCCCTCTAAATGGTGGCGACAGTTCCTTGTCCACCCTTGCTATCTTCTCCCTGCTGTCTCCAGGTGTCCATGTAGAGCCTGGGAGGGTGGGAATAGGAGCCAGAGCTCTATTCCATGGTTAGCTGCCACACAGCGTGGGGTGCTGGGCCAGGCTTCTGCTTAGGCTGTGCTCCAGCCTCTCTGCCCCAGGTTGTCTTGGGCCTTCCAAGTTAAGAATAACGGCCTGGAATCACTTCCTCCATGACAGTGTGACAGGTGCCAAGCCACTCACTGGTCACCTAGGTAGGTTCACATTGCCTGCTCAGTTCTGTGACTGTGGTGCTGGGTATTCCCAGTACTGAATGGGTTACAGATCAGGTCCATTGGGTTTCCTGCGTAGGAGCCCTAAGGAGCAGAACCCCACCTTACCTCTCCTCAGAGAACAGCTGAAATGTTGACGGCATTTTGTCATTAAAGGCGGTGGGTAGTTTTAGCTTCCTGCACATATACCGAACAGGTGGAACATTATGTATGTAAAAAATTAGTCTCTTTCCAACAAAAGTTTCCTGTCTGTTCCTGGCTTGGGGGCAGCAGCACTTCTATTTCGGCAGTGAGGTGCCATCTGCTGCAGAGCCGGAGGTGGGGGTGCATCTCATTCCAGCTCTGCTCTCCCAGTGAGCCATGATCTCTCTCTCTCTCTCTGGTGGGTGTCCTGGCAGCATGTGCTCCTTGCCAGGGAAACCTGGTGGGGTGCATTCGTGCTGCCTTCATGAGCACATGGCAGCTGTCTTGGCACCGAAGCCTGAAGGTTCTCAGGGTGCCTGGGACGGCTCTGTGGCACAGGATCCCCAGTGATGCCCCTCCCTCTTCATAATAAATCAGGAAGCTTTCCTATTAGCTCTCCTTCCCTGGAACAAGTAATGGCAGCCTGGCAAGCACTCCGTCGTGTTCTCGCTGTGGTTTATGCATGCACACTCTGTGACATACCTCAAGTGAGTCCAACTATCAGGAAGTGATCTCAGCTCTACAAAGCTCGTAGGGAAATGCTACACAGCTTAGCTGTATGATGAACCAAGGGTGTTCGCAAACATGGTGGTTCGCTCAGTGGAAGTGTCATGGCTCAGAGGTGATGTCAGCTAGTGAGTTCCTCTTACTGCTCTCACTCTTGTGCCTTTGACCCTAAGCCCAGTGCACTGGGGATCTTAAGGGACAGTGCGCAGGTGCTTCTGTACAGGTAAGCAACTGCCTACCTGGAAGACACAAAGCCTTCCAAACAGGAGCAACCTCACAGGAATAGGACAGGCAGAACTGTGCTATGTCAATGCAGGGAAACAGAATTCTCTACCCTGCCTACCCTGCCGTGGGTACACAGCACCATGGTGTACCCAAGTCCAGAAAGATACAATCTGTACTCCAAAGAAGGTTACATGTGTTGAGAGTAGCAAGAATTCTCAAGCAGAAAGGAGGACAGGCAGTGCAGTCAGCTGCTGGAAGCTAACGCGAGCTGCACAGTGCCACCAGAAGCCCACATTCCTGACAGCCAAGGCTGCACCCTGCCCCCACCAGTCTCAAAGATGGCCTTCTGTGTTTAGTCAGATGGGGTGGGGGCAGGCCAAGCAAGCAGGAGTGACAAGCCAGAGTCTGCTTGGCAGCAGGCTCTGTCCATGTTAGCAAGTGAGCTTGCACAGGTGTCTTGGGGCTGGCTTAAAGGGCTGTTCTTGGGACACACAGCCGTGATGGTGCTTTAGGAGGGCAAAGGCTCTACCAGTGACGGCAGCACACAGCTAGTAAATTACAGCAGGGCGGTCACTAACATGTTATCAGCACTTACCTCACACCAGCCACGTTAAGCACTTTACAGAGATTATTTCATTGTTTTCCTGACAACCTCTCTATAAAGTAGGGATGTCTCTTTTTTTTTGGTGGGTAGGACTTTTTCCCCATTTCAGCAATAAAGCAATTTGAGGTTCCAAGAGTAGTTCACACGTAACAGAAGCAAAACTCAACCCATCTACATCGGTCTATGGTCTATACTCCCCTGCCACCCAAAGAGGAGTAGAAGAGTGGCCAGGGTGGCTCGGGGAGCACGGTGTTGGGGTGCACAGAGCCTAAGGAGACAGAACTGACAGGAGCTGCTCACTGATTCCATGGAGGAGTAGTTACCAATGCCTGCCATTTCTGCTGTGGCTGGGAACACACTGAGGGGTAACGTCAGGACAGGGAGACGCTCCAGGAGGAACCCGAGCCTGGAGGAGACACCAGGCAGGTGAAAGGCCAGCTGTGTGAGCAGTGCATGCTTCGAGGCCAGCAGAGCAGCCAAAGGGCAGGCCATGGTGAGAGAGAGGAACTCGGCGGGAGTTCCCAGCAGGAAGGAGCCTTCTGCACTGTCAGGTCCTAGGCTCAGAAGCTGGCGAAGGGATCCACGCCGCTCCATGAGGGTGCTGAAGGGACCTCAGGGACACCAGAGTAAAACGCTGTCACGTGCCGCTCGCGTATGTTGATGTTTCCTGCCAGCTTTGTGTTACTTGTGTTTCTCCCCTTTACCTAGCCACCATCACTGAAGTCACGTTTGGAGCAGGGGTCAGCTACATAGGGACACCGCAGACTCCTTTCCCAGCCAATAGTAAGTTCTCCGTTTCCTCCTTGTCTGTTCAGTTTGCTAGCTTTGATATCCTGGGAAAGCTGAATTTGTGTTTTACTCCCTTTCAGAGAAAGCTGAGACGCAGAGTCAAGGAAATGACATTTTATGTTTGTCATTGCCGGATAAACCGTAAGTTGACTACGTTCCTTTTGAGGTCAACGCTTTTATCAAGTCTTTTTCTTCCTAGTGCCAGAACGTGTCTTTTATTTTCCCAGGCCTCCACAGCCTCAGCAATGGAATGTGCAGTCTCCAGCGAGGAATAAAGATAACCCACCCGCGAGCAGGAGGTCTCTGCGAAAGCCCCCCCTGAAAACAGCCAACTGAAGCAGTGTGCTGCAGCGGGGTCCAAGGAGGCAAGGGCTCGACACTCCTCTTCCCCTCTTCCTCTCCTTCTTCCTGCTGTACGACATACAAACCACTGCAGCTCACCCCTGTGGCCAGGCAGATGCCACCACTGGGACCCAACAGCAAGTTCAGCACAGCCTGCCAGCCACTCGGTCCAACTCCAGCAGTCGCTCCCGGCACCTGGAGCCTTTCAAACCACAGGGTTTTGAAAGCTTGTGTCATCCGTGAACTCCACGCGCATCTGTGCCCAGCACCTCGGTGACCAGGCCAGCTTGACAGGCTGCACCATCTTGAGTTATGACGACAGCCCAGCAGCAGTCAGGGAGGATGGGGAAACACTGTTGGGCTCCGTGTGTGGGCAGACAGACGGAGCTCTGCGCGCCTGGGGGCGCTGCCCTGGCTGCTCCCTGAGCCTGTCCTCAGCTGGCAACTGTGTGGCTCAAAATATGTGAAACAACAGGGAACACCAAATCAATTTTTATCCTGAACTTCAACTATTTAATTTTATAACTTTATCCCATTTGAAAAGTGTCAAGTCCATTCTGATAAGCCATAATCTAATCTTTAAAGAACACAACTCAAAAACGTCAGCTTTTATATAAGCCAAGCCTCTACTGGCTTGTTTGAATTCCTTTTAGTACATATTTTCCCACAGTTGGTGATAAAACATTGACTGAAATATTTTTTCTATTATTTATAATTGCAGATTCCTGGAAGTGTACAGTTTTCTAAAATGAATTAATAAAAAGCATAAATCCCACATTCAATACAATTTTCCTATTTTTAGAACAGGGTTTCCATTGCTTGTCATTTCTATTTTATGTGCAGGATTGTAAGAAACATTATATCTTTGCTGTGGAGAACATGCTTTTGTGTTAGAAGTTTTGTGTTTGTTCTCACACACCTGGTCTGTCTCCTAACTGCAGTTACCCTTTCCTACATGATAATGCGGTTTCTGCTTACGGAAAGCCAGAAAGCCTAGTCTGGGCGGCACGGACACAGAATTCTGCAGCTCTGCTGAGAGCTGCTGGGAGTGAGGAGGAGATGGTGAGGGGACCATTAGGCAAACTCGAAGAATATTTGTTTAGCAATGGCTAAAAAGGTTAAGAGTTTGCCATCTTTTAACCCCAGTGTTACAACAAAAGAATGAAATTATTGTTCTGATTATTTTTAGGATTTTCTCATTTCTGATTTACACAGGGAAGGAGAGACACAGAGCAAGATCTTCCATCCACTATTTCGTTCCCCAGATGGCTGCAACAGCTGGAGCTGAGCTAATTGAAAGCCAGGGGCTTCTTCCAAATCTCCCATTTGGATGCACGGTCCCAATGCTTTAGGCCATCCTCTACTGCTTTCCCTGGCCATCATAAGCAGGGAGCTGGAAGGGAAGTGGAGCAGCCAGGACACAAACTGGTACCCATATGGGATGTCCGTACTTGCAGGGAGATCGGCCCCTAGAGTGTACCACAGCTCCCCAAGCTGTGCGTCGAGGGACACATATCAACGCTTGCATCACATCTGGTCCTGTTCTCCCTGTAGAACGTGGTGAGATGAGACTGTCTCAGTGCCTACCTGAAAAAATCCCAGGAACACAGGAGCAAACAACAAAGATGCAGACTGATTTATTTAAAGCTTTTGTGAGTTTTAACAAATACCAAATTGTAGGTGTGTCAGTACAAGTCTGTAACATCTATGTACAGTAACATCTGCATCAAAGGCCAGACGTACCACCTGCTCAGACCTTGAGCCTTCACACACATGCACATTAACACCGAGTGCTCCGGGCAACTGCTTCCCCACCCCTACACCCTCCTGCTACCTCCTCTGTCACATCCACAGTAGATGGTTCCATGTGAGAAAGGAGGCAACAGGCCATCCCTGCGACAACCAAGAAGGGGCCACAGGGTTACATCCCAATAGCTGGGGACCATCCCTGTCTACCAGGACAGGGCCAAGAGGAAGGGACAGTCTTAACTGTAAGCAGAAAAGACAAGTACCTTGGAGCAATGGTTGCCTACTTCTGCCAAACACCTCGAAGCAAACTATTTCACATAACTTACAAAAGTAAAAGTCAACTCGTCTCTCAAGTATTCAATAAAACAAAACTGAAATTACCAAAAAAAAAATGACACAAAGTTGAATCACAAGGTAACTACGTTTTTCTACATAAAAACCATCTTTTAGGCACACAATGGAATTAGATGTTCCTTTTGAGAAGCCATGAGTCTAACCCAGCAGTGTGTCCGAGGCAAAGAACATCTCTCTGAAGAACAAAGGCTTCTGGATGATGTCTAATGTTCCCCACAAAGTGAGCAGTGTCCCGGGCAGATAAACTATTTGAAATCAAAATTAGAAAACTACTTTTGATTCGGGCGTGAGCTGTCCTCACCACACTCCTGACGTTTGGAAGGCCAGGCTGGCTGCCGCCACACAAAGCTTTATTACAAGGAGACGGAGAACCTGTGGTGTTCAGGGCCTTTCTTCATGGCAAAGAGGAACGGTGGGGCGCCTCTTGAAAAAAATACTGTAGTGGTCAGATCTGATGTCACAATTGCCTTTGACCCTGGACAGTCTTCTGAGCTACACAAACAATTGAAATGAAATGGCAGTAACTGCTTTGCTTTGTGAGCCATCCACAGCCAGAGAGAGGTCTGTCACAAGAACCCAAAGGCTGGGCCGTCACACCGGGAAGCCTCGGAATGCAGCAGGCGCCCCGGGACGTGTGTGCACCACCAGGAAAGCTGAGGGACCCAGAGCCACGTGAGGGCTGTGGAGACGGGAGGGAAGGCCATCCTGGCTAGGGCACCCTGAGATGAGCAGTGTGGTGTGGACACGGACACCCGCGGGCTGCAGGAGCCTTAGGGCACAGGCAGTGTGGGTGATCTTGGGAAGAGGTAATTCAAAACTAACCTGAGAGCTCCTTAGGTTCACCTGGACAAATGTAGATTTGGATACTGCTCGACTAAGACCTTTTCAAAGGTTTCCTAAGTGGCAACGGCCTGATGTACAGATGTTGTTAAGTTCCCTTATGAAAAATGCTAAAAATTAAGTGGCAAAAAGGAATGTTACAGTAAACTTTCTTGAGAGGAGTCCTTGGATAAAATACTGTCACTGATATTTTCCAATTTAACACTAGTAGCTTGGAAACTTCTATATTAAATTGAACTTTTTTAAAAAAAATAGGTTAACATTATATGACAATATATTTACAGTTTAAATAGAAATTTTCTTCAATAATCAAAATACATCTTTAGAAGAAATTTAGAATGTAAAATTCTATAAAATAAACAAGACCCATAGAAAAGCGTATTTCAGTACCATTTCTGACTTAGCCTAAGACGACGAAGAAGGCCTTCCTTCAATTCTCATACCCTCCTGGACATGCAGGGTTCCCAGGTTAGAAGATCTCTCTTCCAGCAAGGATTTGCCCTCCTGATTTTTGGTTGTTTTTTTTAATAAAATGTTGATCTAAAAAGAATTTTTCAAGATGACTAAAACAATGGCCACCAGAGCCTTAAGGAAATGTGGGGGAGAGGGAGAGGCAGGGGGGCAGCTGTGGGCAGCGGGACACGGTTGTCACATGCCAGGCCTTTTCTGGGTTCACAGATGCGAATGTGGGCAGAGGGTTGGGCTGGCGTCACACAGCTGCCTCGTCCCTTCTGACGGGCCCGTCTGGCTGCTGAGTAGCCAGCGACATGCCGACAGCTGAGGCGATCAGACTAACACTCGTGTGAAAACCCGACTCGGGACACCTGTTCTGCTTGTCCTCGTGGTGACCAGACCCATCTTGATAAGTCTTATTCACGTGGCTTGTTAGAGTAAGAAAGGAGTAGCGGTCAACTTTGGCCAAAACAGAAAGCTTCTGCATGAGTGTGTAGCTGTGTCCTGGGTGCACTCAGCAGGCTCACGGCAGCTGCCCGGGCAGGAGGTTCTAGCAGAGGTGCCTGCACTGCTCGCAGCCACGATGCCAGCTCTCAGATCACAAAGGATGACTTGTGCCTGAAATCACCCTGCAAAGTCAACACACATTAAGAGACAATATGAAGCCTCGGGTAGTAAAAATCAGAAAAACGGCAGATGACGTGGGCCCAGTGTGTCCTGGAGAATGGGCAAACGAAAACCAAGAGCGCATGCAGTTAATGTGTGCACGCTACAGTTAAGGACTGGGGAACGCAGTGGAGCCCACTTGAGTTCCCTGCTGGCAAACCTGGACGCGTAGCTTTCCACTGCTTACCTCTTCATCTGTCCTGATGTAATTAACTCCATCTGGTTTCCCTGGCGCCTTGTAACTGTGGATGGAAAGGGTCGTCTCAGTGATCCCATGGGCTTATCAAGGTCAACTTGCACCTAGCTTTTTTCGTGCAAGGCAGGCTCACCTTTCTCCATCCTGCTTATTGTTGATGAAGTAACCACGTCTGTATGCACAGCAGATGCCCAGCGTTATCAGAGCCAGGACAGCGAGCACAACCAGCACACCCCCGATGATGCCAGCGATGTTGAGGTCATCTAAGTTTTGGGAGACAAGATGATACATACCAGCTGTTCCTTAGGAAGACCCTGAATGCTCCTCTCTCCCAGCCTCAGCCCTCTTCCCTTACTGCCCATCCCAGCCACCAGAGCAAACAGAACGGTCAAAACTTTCCTCCTCTAGAACACAAGGTACCATAACTGATTTCACAGGTTAAAAAAAAAAAAATAGAGGCCCACATTTCAGTTGCAGTGACAATTCCTTCTGTATTACAAAGAGCTTGTTCATAGATAAGAAACAGAAATCCTCTGGCTAAATGCCCAAGATTGTCATTAATGGATGAAATGATTACATTATAAGGACAAGATTAGGATCTCCTTCTGTTGTGAATTATCTGAAAGAAAGCTAGTTCCAAGATCAGGAAGAAGCTTCTGGCTTCGGCTTGGCCCAGCTCTGGCTGTTGCAGCCATGTGCGCTGTGAACCAGAAGATGGACCATTTCTGTCTTCTAACTCTGCTTTTCAAACATACAGATAAAAGCGTGAGGGGGAGACAGGAGACCTTGCCCTTCCCCTGCACTAGCCACCTGCCGCCCATCTCCAGGCCTCACAGGGGAAAGCCCCTGAGCTCCCGCTACCACCTCTCCATGCTGGGAGAACACCAGTGGCTGTTTTTCTTTATACACAGGATTTAAAAATGCAGGGAGTTCATTAGCACTCAACAAACTTAGAAGCTGTCAAAATTCTCCCTTTTCCTAGTACTCTAGTTCTTAAACGTGAGTGTTCCCTTAAATCAACTTGCAATTTGATCTTAAAACATCAGTGCTCAAGTCCCATCCCTGAAGTAGTCTGCAGTGAAACTCCGGCATTTTTCTTCAGGAGAAAATGACCCCGGTGCAGGGTTTCCCCATCTGGAAGGCTTGTTATCCACAAACATCTGGGATGGGCCTGGAAACTCTACTGTGGGAACAGTGGTCCAAGATGCTTCTCATTAATGATCTTTAGAAAATACTTCTCTGGGGCGGATGCAAATCAGATGGAGAAGAACTGAAAAACTTGGGGAATGATGAAGACACTCCCACGCATTCTTCCATCCCCTCAACACCTGCACTCTAAGGCCAGTGCGTCGGTGGAGACGTCATCGGAGACAGCTCCTGCAATTTCCTGAAAAATGACTGTAACTGATTACGCCTCATAATGCTATCACTTACCCAGGAAATGGAGTTTATTAAACTCACCGTGAAGGTAACATGACTGGTCACATCTCCAACACCAAAGGAAAGTCTGCCGGGGACCTTGTCTAGAGTCCTCCTTTCCCTTCAGTGTCCCCAGTACATCCTCCAGTCAGCTCCACAGGAAAGCTGACCCGCGAGGAAGCAGCTACCTAAGCTGATGACCTAATATGCCACGCTGAATGTTCTATTCACTTTCTAGTTTTCTGATGAAATCTTCAAAAAAGAGACTCACAGACTTCCATCTCCTGCTCCGCACACCTGGCTGAGCCCGCATCATTGGAAGCAATACAAAAATACTGCCCAGAGTCCTCCTTGTGGACAGCACTGAAGACCTGTCGCAAAGAAGTGACAAGGAAATCAACAGACCAGTCAACAGGGCAGATCTGAGGGGACGTCACAGCTGCCGCCCAAGACCCTTCCCTCACTGAGCCCAGAGAGGAACCCGATGTTCTGCTCGTTGTTTCTCGAGGACTGTTGGGGTTTTTCCTCCTGACACTAACAGCTTCCAACCACCAGTGCCCCTTGCTATCTGGAGATAACAAAGCTGGTAACATAACATTCAAAGGAAGAGGTAGAGGTTTACTGTTATCCCAGAAAGTGGTCTGATAATGACTGCTTACCCGGCAACATTTTGACAAAATAAGTATTACAGATCGTATCCTGTCATGATCTGCCTACTATCTGACTACATGCAGTTAGATACTCCACAGGCCAAAAGGTCCCAGGAATTACCTGCTGCTAAGTCTGTCTCCTAGCACAGGACTATTTTTGTCCCACCAACCAGTCCCCCACCACCTCAGGGATCTTCTGATGCAAATACCAGGCTTTATGCATAATTACTTCAATATTGCTAAAAGATAGGAGACTTTAAAAACCATAACCACAATGCCATGATGGTGCCAAAAGCAATTAACTGCTTATTATCATCAAAGAAGAAATCAGTAAGATTTCCCTGGTTGTCTCTAACTGCTTTTACAGCTAATTATCCAAACCACGTCTCTAATAACATCTGTCCATAACATTTAATATTTCCCCTCAGTTTCCACTAACCTACTCATTCCCTTTCCTTACTGCACCCCTTAGAACTTCCCCGTCTAGAAAAGCAGGCAGGGTTTTCTTTCTGTACGGTCTCCAATATTTTCAGCTCCTTCCCCAGTTAGCTTCGGTGTCTCTCCCAACAACTGCTCTTTCAACAATAACCATCCCTAGCCCCAACACACAACTCCATCATCACCTCTTAGAAGACTCTTACCAGAGTGCCCGTTTCAGAGTTTAAGAGAAAGGAGGAATTTCGAAATCTGGGGTTCACCCTGGAGTCCGTCGGCAGTGGCAGATCATTCCGATACCAGCTGTAGTAGGGCCGGGGATAGCCCTCGCTCTCCTGGCAGTACAATGTTGCCATCTTGCCTACGGGCACGGCCTTGGGTACTCTGCAGACAGGGCTTACTGGCTTCACTGTAGGAAACACATGGGTTGGGATTTCACATCTAAGCAACATGGCTGCATCCTATCAATGAGATGCGTGCCAGCCACACTTGCTCCAGCACCATGGTTATGTGCTGGAGATGGTGAGGTGGAGGCAGGAACTCCACTTTCCCACCCTGATGCCAGCAATCTCAACCTCAAAACTTCCTCCCTCCCAAAGTCAGGTGATTCGCTGGGAAAGAGATCAAAATCTTCCTCTTATTGTACAGAGATTCGTCAAGCCAGAAAGCAGTGGAAATGTTTACCTGCTCCTGTATCCCTACCTTGCACGATTAGCTCAATGGTAATCTCATCAATTTCTTTACGATCATTTCGAGCAACAACTTCACAGCGATACAGGGCTGAGTCTTTCCGAGTCACATTCCAGATCTTCAGGGAAGTTTGCCCCGATACTTCTGCACGTCCTGCCAAGTCTCCTACAGGAAAGAAGACACAGAGCACTGAAAAACTAAAGATCTCTACCACCTGAAGGGGCAGAGAATATGATATCACCATAAGCGGAATGCAGACTGGTTTCTGTCTCAAGTTAAATTAACGCCTTGAGAACTAGAATCCTGACTTATTCCTATTTGTAATCCGGGCAGTAACACAGTACCCGCTGTGTAAGGAACACTCAGTATAAATCTGATGCTAAAGCCAGGAACCTCATCTCCAAGTCTTCTGACAAAGGACTAGTCTCCACAATGTATCAGCATCAAGAGTGTAATTCAACAATGTACAACTGGGGAGAGGATGTGAGCATTTCTCCACAGAAAACAAAGAGCCAATATGTACCTGAGGAAAGTGTTCAACCTTATCAGTCAACAGAGAAATCCACACCAAAATCACGTGCAGCCTTCTCATTCTACCCACTAGGATTGCTAGAAATGAAGTTAAACAATACAGAGTGCTGCTAAGGGTATAAGTAAACTCTCCTAGAAGGGACACGAATATAGAGAAACACGTCAGCTTCTTAAATATATATTTACATTTATATAAATATAAATAAGCTTATATAAATATAAGCTGACTGGCTTAGCAATTGTTCTCTTGCTCTCCCAAAGAACTGAGAACTTATAGTCACACAAAAACTCGCAAAGGAATGTGCTCAGCAGCATGACCAATAGCAGTCAAAAAATGGAAACAATTTAAATGCCCATCAACTGCCAGATGGGTCCAACAACATGCAATATTTACAATATTATTCAGCCATAAAAGAAACCACAGACACTACTGTATGAAGAAGTTAGAGAAAGAAGGCTGTTAAGATTTCATTTGTATGAGGTGTCCAGAATAGGCAAGTGCGTGGAGAAATAGGCCTGAGGCCGCCAGGATCTTGGCGGAAGAGGGAGTGACTACCAGTGAGCATGAGGTTTCTGTTGGGCTAATGAAAAGCAAGTGACAGGGGCGATGGCTGCACAACATTGTTGAGATACTAACGGCACTAAACTGAAGTTTAAAAGAACGAGATGTTTTAGAAATTATCTAAAAATGTATGGGATTAGCACTGTGGCATCAAACTATTGCTTGCTTTTCTTCCAAT
The DNA here is from genome assembly GCF_017591425.1 of Ochotona curzoniae. Lineage (NCBI taxonomy): Eukaryota > Metazoa > Chordata > Mammalia > Lagomorpha > Ochotonidae > Ochotona > Ochotona curzoniae. The sequence continues at coordinate 309,038 of NW_024466580.1, forward strand.
CCAGTTTCCTGCCAGTATTACCTGGGAGGCAGCGAATGATGCTTAAGGGCTTGGACCCTGCCACCCACATGGGGGACCCAGATGGGATTCTAGACTCATGGCTTTGACCTGACACAGCCCTGCTATTTTAAAAATTTGGGGAGTGAACCAGTATAGGATCGATATCACTCCCTCTCTTTTTCTCTTCTATACAAATGAAAATTAGGCTTTAAAATGATATGAAATATATATATATATAATTATATATATATATATAATTTTTTTCCTGGGACCTTTCTTCACACACCTGTACCTGCCAAATAACTATTTTATCAATATTAAAATGATGATACACACACACACACACACACACACACACACACACACAGGTCCCAAGAAAAAAATTTAAGCCACAAACAGACACAGTAACCATTTCAAGAAGCATAAGGAACCTGGAGAAAAACAAATAGGAGAAGCAATTAGGAAGGAACACAGCACAGAAAAGCAGAACCGACTAGTAAGCCTGCGAGCCAGGGACAAACACCATCATCCAACAAAATCAGGAAAAGGCTTCGGCCAAATAAGACATGTTTTCATCACCACTGGCTAATAAAGAGGTTATTCCATAAGGAACAGCCACTCCCTAGCAATTCTCACCTGTGTCCCTCTCCACTGTCTGCAACCTCCAGAGCAAAACCTGACGAGGTCTCCTGATGTAAGCGGTGTCCAACGCCCACCTCTTTCCTACAAAGCAACTGCCTCAGTCTTGTGAAGCATGCGTGGACCAGGCAGTTTGCCCTTGGACACAGCCCACTGTCCATGCTCGGCCGGCACTCGGCACTGCCCACAAAGCCAGGTGGTCCAGCTCATCACGTCCCCAGTCCCGTCTGGCTCCTCCAACCAAGCCCCGGCGGCAGTGAAGAGTGTCCCACTGCTCCCATCAACAAAGCTCTCTGACGCCTCTCCTGCCCAACACCTTCCTCCATGGCGCCCTCATCACTCTCTACCCCAGCATCCAGATGCCGCCTCTGTGCTGGTGGCCACTGGCTGGACTCGAGGGGGCAGCTCAGTAAACACCCGTTCCCCTTGGTTGATCTCCCTGAACACTCATATCCCTCAGGTCGCGCTCCATCCATCCACGTGAAGAGAGTCTAAGAAAATATTCACTGTGATTTCTCAGAAAGATGGGTTGTGATCACACTGCCGGGGAAGCTGGGTGCCAGGTACAGAGGGGTCCAATCTACCACCTCCATCCGTTGTCAATGGATTCAAACATTTTCCAAAATCAATTTTTGAAAACCAAGACAGTCTCACAGATATATGGGTGCAGGAAGGCAGTCTGAAGTTGCCGTTCGTCGTAGATGCCTTGTGGAGAGAGGAGAATGCAGTAGACAGTATTATGAGCTCATACCCTGGATTTTGTTGTCAAAAAACACATATGCGGTTTGGTCTCCTTGAATTTTCTTCCATTCAATCCTGGGGTCATTTGTCTGCGAATCAGTAATGATACAAGACAGTTCCACACCTAATGAGCAAAAAGGGGACAAAAGAACTCTGAATGTGGAGCCACTCGTAGTGTCCTCTTCGCTGGCATACACAGACTCTGTAAACTGTATCAGGTTGAAAAGAGATTATTCACACAAATTATAAACCTAGCCATCTCTACACTTTTCAGAAAGATGAGTTTTTGCTAGAAAAATAATTAGTAAGACTTTTGCCACATAAAGTGTACCCTTCCTTAAATACCCTACTTTTATACAAGCAGTCCTCTCCTGTCTGCAGTTCCTGTTGCTTTCAATCACCTGTAGTTCATAAGTCACAAATGGGTAATTCCAGAAATACCCAAGTTGCAACTTGGAAGCTGCTACTGTTCTGAGCCATGTGATGAGATCTCTGCCTCACTCTGCGCAGCCTGTGAACCAGCTCTTGTCTGGCGTAATCTGCTCCGATCCAATCCTTGGTCACTTAGCAGCTGTCATGGCTATCAGTTGGACTGCTGTGGGTAACGCTGCACTCCCCACGCAGAGGCCCCACGCCACATCGCAGCGGCTGTGTCACGTGCTCCGCTTGCCTCCTCACAGATCTCACAACAAGATGGGTGAGTGGAGAGAGAGAGGCAAAGATCAGAAAACTTTCTTACAATTGTTATGTTATTATTGATATCAGTCTCTTAGTGGGCCTAATTTTATGAGAGCAATGCTATCACAGCTACAGGGAAAAAGGCGTGGTGGTACAGAGGGGTCTGTCCATGCTGGATTCAAGCGTTCCACTGGGGTCTTAGAACAAATCCCACACAGATCCTAAGTCACTACTGGGTAAGAAGTTTCTCCGTTGCACACACACAAATCCACAAAGGAATCATTAGTTCAGCAAGTATAACCATGAAGAGCTCGCTGCTGGCCCAGGATGGGAAGGATGCTCTCTCCACACGCATGCGCGGTTAGGAGCTGCTCCTTCCAGTACAGAAACGCGCTGTGTGTGGAGTCTGCTGTGAGACCTCCACATGCCCGCCCAGTGTGCCCCTTCTCCTCACCATCTCTCCTGCACTTACTCTCATATTCTTGCACCACTGGGTTTCGGTTGCTGGATTTGAGATTCACAGCTTCTATCAAGCAGCCTGAAAGGAAAAAAAAAAAAAAAGCCAAGTACAATCAGACGCCATGCATCTAACACAAGGGAGAAGCTCTAGAGCGAGGTCGGTTCTTTTCCTCCCACGTAGGGAAATGCTATATTTCCAACAAGCATGGGGGAACAGCAAGCTGCCAGCCTGTCTCTCGGGATGGCCTTCCCTGGGAGGAACCGAGAGGGAAAACAGAGTTCTTAGAATTCACGCCCCTCAGTCCCAGAGCCCAACCTTGTCCAGTAGCTGGGAGCGCATCAGTCACTGTTGCTTCCGACAGTAGTTCCGTGCCCTTCTTCTCTCCCTCATAACAGCCATGTACATACCCGTCTATTACACACGTCGTACTTGTTCCACTCTTTTCTGTTCTTTGTCTTGGGAAGTTCGTGCTTCCACACAAATAAGGAAGTTGAGGAGAAGCCTTACATTCGCAAGAGACCACAGAACAGATATTCAGCAGTGGGGGGGCTGGGCTGATCCAACCAAACAGTGGAAATAACAGAGTTGGCAGCAACACACGGACTAGAGCAAATAAAGATGGGCAGGCCAGTAAAGCCAACAGAGTGTCTGTTCAAAGTCAAGTCTTCACAAAGGCAACTGAGATATATAACTATCTGACATTCCAAGTTCAAAGCAGGGCCCGGTGCGATGGCCTAGTAGCTAAACCCTCGCTTTCCATGCACCAGGATTCCAAAAGGACACTGATTCATGTCCTGGCTGCTCCGTTTCCCATCCAGCTTCTTACTTGTGGCCTGGGAAAGCAGTGGAGGACAGCTCAAAAGCCTGGGACCCTGCATACACGTGGGAGACCTGGTAGAAGTTCCTGGCTCCTGGCTTCAGATCAGCTCAGCCCCAGCAGCTGTGGCCACTTGGGGAATGGACCAGCAGATCGAAGAGCTCTCTCTCTCTAGCTCGCTCTCTCTCTCTCTCTCTCTCTCTCTCTCTCTCTGTGAATTTGCCTTTCCAATAAAAATAAATAAATCCTAAGGGGAAAAAAAAAGAAAAGGCCAAAGTAAACTAAGCCAATTTGATCCTCTTTTACAAGATTTATTTGTGGACCCACAGCAGTAGCCTACTGGCTAAAGTCTTTGCCTTGCATGTGTTGGGATCCCATATGTGCACTGTTTAGTGTCGCAGCTGCTTCACTTCCTTCCAGCTTCCTGCTGGTGGCCTGGGAATCCATGTGGAAGACCCACAAGAAGCTCCTGGCTCCCAGCCTTGGATTGGCTCAGCTCTGGCCGTTGTGGCCACTTGGGGAGTGAACCAGCAGGTAGAAGATCTTTCTGTGTCTCCTTTCTATAAATCTGACTTTCCAATAAAAATAAGTAAATCTTTAAAAAAAAAAAAAGGATTTGCTATGTGCATATGTGTCTGTCTGTATGTGTGTGTGTGTGTGAGAGAGAGAGAGAGAGAAAGAAAGATTTTCCATCATCTGATTCACTTTCCAAACCAAGGCAATGGTCAGTGGGGGGCCATGCTTAAGCCAGGAGCCAGAAGCTAGGGGCTTGTTCCAGGTCCCCCATGCAGGGGTGGCTGGACCCAAGCAGAGAGCAGATGGAAAGTGGAACAACTGGTACACGAAGCAGCACCCATACGGGAAGGCTACAACACTGACCCTCGCCTGTTTCGTATCATCTGAAAGAAGCTCCCAGTCCCAGATAACAGAAACCGCCCTTTTCCTTCTCTGCCCTGTGCCTTGTTGTGACTGAAGCCTTGGCCTGACCTGCCCCCTCTCCTAGAAAAGTTTCACAAACAACTTTCTATGTCAATCCTAAGAGACAAAATGTCCTAGCAAGATACACGCATAGAGAACCACTTCAAGACAAAAGGAAGATCCAGCTTGCATGATTATCTGTAATAGCTGAGTCAAGGTCTGAAAGAGCCCAAGGCGAGTGTCTTCTAAAAATTCTCAATCTATTGCAAAACAATGGTTAACTGTCTAAGTATTCCTGAATTACTTGCCCATCCCTAACAGCATACTGGGTTACTGTAAATTTAGTAATAGCTATGAAAGAATGGTTCTATCGGAAACCACGGCCACAAGGTCCACCCTGACAGTCATCACAGGTGACTCAGCTAGAGTACCATCTGTGCCCAGGGACAGGAGACTGGCATCACTAGCTAGGAAATGGGTCAGAGAGCCAATGTGAAGTGCTGGCTGCCTACGCATCACTGTACACACACCAACACTGTACACGAACCAACACTCACACCGAGATCACCTTCGGAGTGAGCAAAGCATTATCCAACCCATTTAGCCGCATGTGTATCTTGGCCTATGAATCAGACGTTAAGCTCTGAGAACTCAGCACACAGCAATTTTTATTTTGTACCTGTTAGGTACCACACCCCGGTTTATACATAAAGCAATGATAAATGAATCAAACATAAAAATCCAGTGAGTCACAGAGCTTGAATTTTAGTGCCAAAAACAAAAACCCTGGTACCACATTTATCATCTTTATCTTCATATCTGATCGGAAAATTTCCTATGGATGGTGCATCCGTGCAACCATTAAGACTATGTGGATATGCCTTCATTCCTCATCAGAGAGCCTGGGTTTCGAGTTCAGCTCCATTTTTTATTATGGATTTCCTTTTCCTGTGCACCTTGAGAGGCTCAAGTACTTGGGTCCCTGCCACTCACCTGAAGCTGGGGAGGGAACCAACAGATAGAAGAATCCTATCGCTATTTCAAATGCGTAAGACTAGAAATACGAGCCAGCCATTCATTTGGAGAATGAACAGCAAATGAGAACCCTTCCTTCCTATTTATTGCTCTGCTTGATTAATTAATTAATTAGTCTTTTTTAAAAGATTTTATTTTTACTGGAAAGTCAGATATACAGAGAGGAGGAGAGACAGAGAGGCAGATCTTTCATTCAATGATTCGCTCCCCAAGTGGCTTCAACGGCCGAAGCTGAGCTGATCCGAAGCCAGGAGCCCCTTTTGGGTCTCACACGTGGGTGCAGGGTCCCAAGGCTTTGGGCTATCATTGACTGCTTTCCCAGGCCACAAGCAGGGAGCTGGATGGGAACTGGGATCACTGGGATCAGAACTGGTGCCAATATGAGACCCCAGGGTGTGCAAGGTGAGGACTAATTTAGCTGCTAGGCCACCGCACCAGGCCCAAGTAATAAATCTTAGAAACAACACTCTGAAGAAACCATGGAAGGAATTTCCATGATACTGTATTCAGCAATGAATTTTTGGATATAACACTAAAAGTATAGACACCAAACTAAAAATAGGTAAACTGAATTTCATCAAGAAACTTTAAGATATGATTTAATGGACACTATCCAGGAAATGGACAGATAACCCACAAAAAATGAGAAAAAAAGATTTGTAAAACACTTATACATAAGAGATTAATACCTAGAATATATAAATAACTCCTACAACTAACCAACCAAAAAACAAGCTGCTAGATTCAAAATGAGCAAAGGAGAGTCCTCCAAAGAAAGCGCACAAATGGCCATTAGCACGTGCAGATAGCTCCACTTTACTAGCTAGCAGAAAAATGATATCAAAACTACAATACAATGGCTAAATTCCTTGCGTTCCATGTACCCGATCCCATATGGGTGCCAGTTCATATCCATTTCCCATCCAGCTCCCTGCCTGTGGCTGGCAAAAGCAGTCGAGGACAGCCCAAATCCTAGGGACCGTACACTCATGTGGGAGACAGAGAAGAAGCTCCTGGCTCCTGGCTTTGGATCGGCTCAGCAGCCACTTGCGGAGTGACTCACTGGGCAGAAGATCTTGTCTCACCTCTCTGTAAATCTGACTTTCCAATAAAAATAAATAAATCTTAAAAAAAAAAAAAAAGATGGGGACCCGGCAGCATGGCCTAGCAGCTAAATTAGCCTAGAATGCTGGGATCCCATATGGGTGCTAGTTCTAATACCGGCAGCCCCACTTCCCATCCAGCTCCCTGCTTGTGGCCTGGGAAAGCAGTCCAGGACAACCCAAAGCTTTGGGATCCTGCACCCATGTGAGATACCAGGAAGAGGTTCCTGGTTCCCAGCTTCAGATCAGCACAGCACCGGCCGTTGCACTCACTTGGGGAGTGAACCATCGGACAGAAGATCTTCTCTGTCTCTCCTCCTCTAATAAATAAGTCTTAAAAAAAAAAAAAGATAGCACTAGCACCCAGTAGAATAGTTACTATTCTTAAAAACAGAAACCCCCCTGCATTGTTGAGGCTCTGGAGCATTCAGAACGCTCACGCACTGCCAGCAGGAATGTAATTTGGCACAATCACTACATCTGCCTAAGTGTCTCCATTCCTCAAAAAATTAAACTGCAGGGGCCAATTTTGTGGCACAGTAGGCTAAGCTAACACCTGCAGGGCCAACATCCCACATGGGTTCTGGTTCACGTTCCAGCTGCTCCATTTCCAATCCAGATCCCTGCTTGTAGCTTGGGAAAGCAGCAGAGGATGACTCGAGTCCTTGGGACCCAACACCCGTGTGGCCTGGGAAAGCAGTCGAGGATGGCCCAAAGCCTTGAGACCCAACACTGCTGGTCTTAGACCAGCCCAGCTCCAGCTGTTGTGGCAGTTTAGGGAAGGAACCAGCAAATGAAAGATCTCTCTCTCTCTTTCTTCTCTAACTTTGCATTTCAAATAAAAACACAATAAATCTTTTTTTTTTAAGCTAAACAGACTTATTATAAGAGTTATGCCAGCATACATATGCCTAAGAACTGAAAACAAAAATTCTAATAGGTACAGATAGAAGTACCACAATGTTGCAAGAAGCACCCCAACATCTGTTATAAATGAACCGAAACAGTATGGCACAGTCACATGCTTACAGTGCAATACTATTCAGCTGCAACAGGGGGTACATTCTGACACACACTACAGCGCAGATGAAACTCAGGGACATAAATCAGACACAAAAAAATCAAGTGTAAGGGCTCACTTATGTGAGGCTCCTAGAACAGGCCAGTACAAGTTGGCAGGGAGAAATGTGGCGTCATTGTTTAACGGATACAGTTTTCATTTAGGAAGATGCCAAGTTCCAGAAATGAGAAGCGATGCTCGTTGTGAATGTTAACACCACTGAACTATATACCTTAAAATGATTTAAATGGTAACTTTATCAGAATTTAAACTTTGTGACATAATGACAGCACCCAAGGGAGGCAAAGAGGCAGAAAAATGGTCATCACTCACATAGCTTATACACAGAAAGCAGAGAGAAGAAAAAAGGGGCACACCTTTGCAGAAAGCATTTATAGGGGCAATTTTTATGGTACATCTAGGTGATGTCCCTGAGCTTTAGGCTCTAGACCGCAAAATAAAACGAGTGGTGCCACCAAAACTTGCTGTGAAAATTAAGGATACAGTCCACTAGGGGAAAAATTTTTTAATATGTATCACTGGAGCTGGTATTGCGCACAGCCGTTGGGCCACCACCTGCTAGGCTACCATCCCATATAAGCACCACTTCAACTCCTGGCTGCTCTGCTTCTGATCCAGCTCCCTGCACATGTGCCAGGGGAAGGCAGTGCAGGAGGGTCCCACTCCTTAGGCCCCTGCTCCCACAGAGCAGACCCTGGATCCTGGCTACCGCCTGACCAACCCTGGCCATGTGGCTTTTGGGGAGTGTAGGGCTTAGGATGAAAGACTCCCTCTCTCTCTCACTCAGCTTCTCAAATAAATAATAAACCTTTTTTTAAAAAGATCTGTTTGGGTGGCAGAGGGCAGAGGAAATGGATCTTCCATCCACTGGTTCACTGCCCAGATGGCCATCCTGGGCCAGGCACTGCGGTCTGGCAGTTGGGGCCAGCTATCTCCGACTTCCCTGTAGCACTTGACTCACCTGCTGGGAGCCACCATCTTTGGCCCAGCAGTTACCACAGCTCCAGCTGTTTAGATTCACTCATACACAGTTTTAAGAACAGAAAAAATGGGTCTGGTGCAGTAGCCTAGTGGCTAAAGTCCTTGCCTTTCACACTCTGGGATCCCATTATGGGAGCCAGTTCTTTTTGTTCTTTTGTTTTGTTTTTTGAATACTATTTTTTTTACTTCTTTTTATTATTATCATTTTATGATACAGTTCCATAAGACCTGGGATTTCCCTTATCCCCTTCTCCAATTCCCCCTCCACTGAGTTCCCCTATATCATTACTAAAGTGTAGTTCTTCATACACAGTCATATGTCCATCATTGCGGGCATGGAGAGTGGCAGAGTGTCCAACATCCTATTGTCAAGATATAGATCCCAGTGGCCCTGCTTTCCATCCAGCTCTCTGCTTGTGGCCTGGGAAAGCAGTCAAGGATGACCCAAAGCCTTGGGACCCTGCACTCATGTGGGAGACAGAGAAGAAGCTCCAGGATCCTGGCTTCAGATCGGCTCAGCTCTGGCAATTGCAGCCACTTGGGGAGTGAACCACCAGGCAGAAGATATTCCTCCCTGTCTCTCCTCTTCTCTGTAAATCTGAATTTCCAATAAAAATAAATACATCTTAAAAAAAAAAAAAGAACAGAAATCCATTTTTTTTCTCTTGTCTTTCTCTTTGCTTCCAGTTTTAGAAGTTTCTGTTGAGATATTCTCTGACATCTGTGTTCAGTTGACCTACAGGGTTTAAAGACATTTTTCATTTCTGTTATATTTTGTAATATTTAGCATTTTTAATCCTTTCTTCGAGGTTCCAGTTTTCTGCTTGTTTTGTCCATCTGTTCTTCTCTGCTGTCCACCTTTCCCATTAGAATTTTTAAGCACATGACACACAGTTCTTTTAAATCCCTATTCTGATCAGGTAAACATCTCCGCCACAGCAGAATTCCAATGCCAGCTGTCTCCTCAACTATGCATTCTGCCTTTTAGCATGCACCGTAACTTTTGGTGTCAAGCCAGATATAATTTATTGGAAGGAAATGTGCCTTCAGTTTTGTGCCGGGAAGGCGTGTGGAGCGGGCAGAGAGGTCTACAGCACCGTAATTAGGCCTCAAGCATTTAGGGATCCTGTGCTTCTGTATGACTTTCTGGTCCCCATGCCTACAGTCCTACGCTGGACAAGATGGCTAGAGGAAGATAGGTTGAGGTATTTTCCTTTCTCTAGGCTAGTTGGGTTCTAATGAAATCCTGGGAGGTTAGGCTCCAGTAAGACAGTTTCTCCTTGGGTGAACTTTGCCAAGAAAAGGACGCTCTAAGAAAGACCTAGGAAATGCAATCCCACTGGCACCTTTATCTAGATCTTTCAGCCTCCAAAACCATGAGGAACTGAATTATTTTTAACTCATGGGCTTGTGCTATTTAATCATGACACTCTAGACAACTTTTAAATGAAAAGAAAAGGAAAACGAGACATAAAAATGACGATTCCTGACCTTTACAACATACCCCAAAATTGTACATTTCTGAGCATCAGAATATGTTCAGGTTGATGGCTGACAAAGCTGTTTATCTATGCACCATGATTTTCAACTGTGTCTGGGCAACAGATAAGCTCTCAAGGTACAGGATCTGGGTCTGTCCCAGGAGGGCTGTCTGCACTGAGCAGAGATAAAACCCCATGGACTAGCTGTCCCAGGACCCTAAGAAGACTGGACCTCAGACTGGTGTGCTGTCAAGCTGATGATAAATAAAAACACAGCAGCTCCAGTGTTGAGGTTGAACCACTCCTCCCTGCCCTTCCCCACTTTAAAAACAGAAAAGAGACTTTTTAAAATTTTTGTCTGAAAGACAGATCGACAGAGAGGAGAAACAGAAAGATCTTCCATCTGCTGGTTCACTCCCCAAATGGCTGCAACAGCCAGAACCTAGCCGATCCGAAGCCTTGAACCAGAAGCTACTTCTGGATCTCCCAAAACCCAAAAGGCCTTGATTTTATTTTTACAACCAAAAGAGGAAAAACTCAGAGTAGCACTGTGCCAGGGCAGGCCAGGCTGCAACATGCAAAGCTGGCATGCCATATGTCAGTATCAGTTCAGGCCGCTCTGCCTCTGACCCACCTTCCTGCTAATGCTCCTGGGGAGGCCATGGAAGACGGCCCAAGCACTGGAGCACCTGGCACCCAGGGCTGAGATTAAGATGCGGTTCCTGGGTCTCGGTTTCAGCCTGGGCCAGACCTGGATTTTGTGGTCATCTGCACAAGGAGCCAGCAGACAGAAGATCTCTCTTACTCTTCTTTCTATGTTTTCCCCTCTGTCACTCTTCCTTTCATATAAATAACTTAAGGAAAGAAAGAAGAAAGGAAATCACTATTGGATGCATTGAGATTCAACAAGACAAGTTAGGGGAGCCAGGAGCTGCAGCCAGGGAGGGCAAAGGCCGTGGTGGGAGACCAGGCCCCTGTCACAAGCCTCACCTACCTGGCTTGTTTCTCCCTGTGGCTTTCTTAACATTATCATAGAAGCAGCAATGACCACACCATTCTCCATTGGTTCTACTGATTTCAAAGGAATTAAACCAGCTCAGTATTTGCAGAAACATCAAGTTCTGAAATGGCTTACTCTAATGGCCTACTTTCCCCTTCCCGCACTCAGGGCTATGAGAGATACCACAATTCCAGGGGAAGGGAGGAAGTGAAGAGGATTCAGATACATTCCTTAGGATCACTCTGCAAAAACCGGCAGGTGGTATGTCCACCTTACACATGATGATGTGGTTAACTCTAGTCCCCAACTGAGGAAGCTAGCAGTCCAGGCTGTGTCCTTAGACTCCAAGACCGCTATTTTTCCCATTAACGCCTGCAATGCTTTGTTCTCTGTTGCTCAAGGAGAGATGAACTAAAGATTGTGTTGGTTGTATCCTATTAAGATTTATTTATTTGAAAGACAGAGTCACAGAGAAAAAGCAAGGGAGAATGTCTGTATCCACTGGATCACTCCCCAGATGGTCACAACAGGTCTGAGCCAGGGCAAAGCCAAGAAGCCTGCACTCCCATAACGTGTGGCACTGGGCTATCCTCCGCTGGGTCAGAAGCACTGCAGGTGCTGGCCTGGCCACAACCCCGGTTTGGGGCTGTGTCATGCACTGTCTGCTTGCTTGACAAGAAGTAAGACAATAAAGATTTTTTCCTCTATAATATAACCACTTGTTTCCTAAATGCTCAATAACGCTAAAAGCAAGACTATCCCACAGTGCACCAAAGCTGGTGACCTCCATCACAATAAAAGGAAGAGAGAAAAGGAGAAAGAGAAGCAGGAAGGGAAGCTGAAAGATGGAAGAGAGGGGGAGGAGAAAGTTACTGCTGCTACCTGAAAACCAGAGCTAGGCACTGAACAGATTATGAAATCCCCAAGGATTTGGGAAAGAAGAAACAAAATCAGGATATAGAAAGATTACATGCAAAAAAAAAAAAAGATTCACTTGCAAATGCATGTCTCATGTCCTCATGCCATAAACAGCATCCGGCATCCAGTTTTCTACACAGGAATGACCTGACCAAATAGCTGTCCTTGCTCCCCTAGCTCAGGCACACATCGCCCCAGTCAGGTCGATCTGCAGGCACACAGCCACACAGCAGTGTGCACTTGTGTGTGCCCACGGCTGAGCAAAACCAATCATGAGATGCAGCAAAAAGGCACTGCTGTGTGAAGGATTCTCGCTTAGAATGCTGCCTTGAGCTTGCGGAAAATGGGGACTCCACCAGATAAAGAGCACAGGCCCTTTCCAGGGAGCTTTACCTCTCAGCTCGCACAGACAGATGAAAGAGTCATGCATATAAATGAATCTGCAGGGCACTGCAGCATGGGCCGTACCGAAGATAACAAAGAGAGCTGACAGTTAGGGAGCACAGTATGGCCATTCATCCGCACATGAGTCAGCACCCTGGAGCAGCAGCCTTTCGCTCATGCAGTTAGGGAGCTCGAGCAGAGCAAGCAGACCCTCGGGTCAACTCGCTTCTGTTAGTATTTACTTGAAAAGGCAGAGACAGAAGGACAGACACCTCCGGTCCTCTGGTTCATTCCCCAGATGCCTACAACCAGCAGAGCTGGGCCAGGCCCAAGCCGGGAGCCAGGAATTCAACCCAGGCCTCCACGTAGTTGGCAAAGAGCTAACTGTTTGAACCATAGTTTTTAATCTCATGTGACTAAACAGCTAGGCCCAGCAATCACCAGCTCTCCACCCTATGGAGACTGGTCTACAAGGAAATACTAGGTATTAATTGGTAAGACAGAAGTGGCTTGAGAAAATGTCATTAGACAAACTAGCAGCTACGCAGAATACGCATTTTCACAAATATGAAGCCAGTCAGCAGTACAGGCCAAGGAACAAGCAGAGAGAGGAGTGGACCCTCTGAACTCACAAGGAGCAGTGTTTTGACATGGAGCTAGTGTGTAGTTTCTTGTAGGTCAGCCAACCATCGTGGGGAACAGAACTTCATCTCCAAATGTGACTGTCAACCTGCCAGCAGAATGGATACCCAACATAGAGCCAAAAGGAGCAGAGCGCTGTCCCATCTCCCACCTGCACTCTGACAAGGAATGAAGCCACAGGCAGGAAAAAGTGAGCTCACAGCGCTGCTAGGACCTTAGTGAACTCTATATCCCCCTGAGGACCTTTGGGCTGACTCACCAAACATAACACCAATTCCACTTGCTGGCAAGAACTACTGTGCACCCACATTCCAGACAGGGGATCAGATTCCACAGAGGCGACTGACTGTGAGCATCATGCAAAGCAAGCCCAAAGTCCATAATGATCTGTCTAATAAGGAGCAGATTTAAAATCTACCCAGAACTAAAACGGGCAGCTACAAACAGAGGTGAGGAACTAAAAGGAAGACGTGAGTCAGACCCCACAGCCTAAGCGCATGTCCCATTGTTCTCAAAAACCACTTCTTAGATGACTTGGCCAAGGAACTGCTCCAAACAACAGGCCTGTGACATGATGTGCAGCTGGCACTGTCACCTTCACACAGCATCCCTTCCTTCCAGGGAAGAGGTGGAGCTGAGCCGTTCAAGGGCAGCAGGAGCCGGCAGATGGGAATGATAAGGCCAGAGAGGAAATCCCGACGTGCCGGCCTTCACAATGCCCCCTCCTCCAGTCCACAGGCTGCTCCAAGTATTCCCTGGAGCTGTTCTTTGTTTTTCCTTCCCTTTCCTAATCTGGAACACTTTTACCAACTGTGGAACACTGCCGTTTATTTCAGCTTTCCGGAATTCTGCCAGCGGCTGAGGCTCTCATACCAGACCAATTACACGCTGATCACTTCTCTTGCTTGATTCCTAACCACAGAGCACACATCCCCAATTCTGATTTAGGCTCAGAAAGGGCTGAGTCTGTATTTTTCTTTCCGAAGTCTCCCAGATTACAACATGCATCCCATTTGGAGTGTCCTAAGTCATTCATTCTGTGACGGCCAGACTCCCAATCTTAAGATACATGCACAGAAACACAGCCCCAACACTGAGCATCCCCGCTTCCTGTACTGTTACGAAGAATGACTGGCCATGAAACGCTCTCAGGATCCCAGGCAAAAAAAGAACACAAAATATCAAAATCAAAATAAACCGAACAGATGTTGAGGTAGCGTAACCGCCTGATTCAGTAGAGGTTGGCTTATTTTGATGGATTTTCCTCAAAGCTTTGGCACACGAATGTGTGCACCCTGAAGCAGAGGAAAGGACTCACAAACACTGCACGCTAAAACTGCCAGCTTGATGCACTTCCTCAGATGAAGATCACAACACGCAAACCACCTGCCTCCCTCTCCTGTGAGAGCAGAACGCAGCGGCACATCAGAATAGGCTGCGGACTCCTGAAGAGCGCTGAGCAATGAGATCGAGGGACTGCTGTCTGCACCCCCGGGCTTACTGTTCAACTGCCAGGACAGCTAAAGGGAAGAGGGACAAGGCAATAGCTGTGTTAGTTTTCCACAAAAAAAAACTAAATTGAGAGAATATTTAAACATTACCATAAAGCAAGAGCTCTTTTAGAAAATGTTTCCACTCCAAGTCAAAGTGTCGTTCCTTAAGTCGTTTATGTATGTCTGGCTGCTGAAGAGTTATATTTAGCCTTCTGGCACCCTGTCCAGTTTCTCCCCCTGGGCAGGACTCGCGCAGCATGGGTGCACGTCAGCAGGCATCACTGGGAGACTGCACTGGGCCACCGGGCCAATCTAAACATAAGGCAGCAACATGGGCTTTCCAACAGAGCACGGCTACACATCCCTTCTCCAAAGCAGACCCCTTCTGTATGCTTGCTGAGCAATATTCATCTGACACAAGGCAATACCTCATCAAACTGCACGTTTTCAACCACATCTCAGTTCATTAATCTTTTTTTAAAGATTTTTATTTATTTATTTATTTTTATTTATTTTTTAGGCGGTGTGGCCTAGTGGCTGGTTCTAATCCTGGCTGCTCCACTTCCCATCCAGCTCCCTGCTTGTGGCCTGGGAAAGCAGTCGAGGACGGCCCAAAGCGTTGGGACCCTGCACCCGCGTGGGAGACCTGGAAGAGGCTCCAGGATCTTAGCTTCAGATCGGTTCACCTCTGGCTGTTGTGACCATTTGAGTAATGAATCATCAGATGGAAGATCTTCCTCTCTGTCTCTCCGTCTCTCTGTATATCTGACTTTGCAATAAAAATAAATCTTAAAAAAAAATTAAGTACAATATATTATGAAAGTTTGGATAAATTTTGATGTGATGGTTAACTTTCAGTGTCAACTTGCAGGATGTGTATGGATAACATTAAATCTGAATTTGGCCTATGACAGGCTGCCCTCCACAATGTGGGAGCCTTAACAGAACAGAAAACAGCCTCTCCCCATGAGAAGCGGATGCTCAGCCATATTGGTAACTCACAAACCTTCAAAATGACATAATCCCATCCTTTATACCAAGTCTTCTCTTCCACTAGCTCGGCTTCCCTGGACAACATGGATGTACTAATACTACACTTACGGTATTTCGTGGCAGAAAAATCCACACCATTTCACAGTATAAATACTGAGAACTTACATGGCACCAATCCCACTCCGAGAGTTAGCAGTATCGTGGAATATTTCAGCTTTAAGCTAGCAGGAAAACATCAGAAAAAAAAGGCTCCTTCTCCGAGTACACTATCCTGTAGTTTCTACTTGATTCTACTGTCTGAAACCCAGACCAGGAGATATTTCTTAGGCATGAATCTGATTAAACCATACAGAGAACACCAGACTGAAATTCCATCTAGCACTCACCGTAGCCAAAAGTGTTTATCAGGGTGGCTGAGTTGAAAGGAGCAATATGCATCCGCCTGCCATGTCTAAGACAGACTGAAGGACCTCACGCAGGAAGTTATCATAAGGATATCCTACAGAAGTGACTGTCATGTCAATGGAAGTTAGAGAAACCCAAAAGGGGAAAAAATATAGCTAGCTCTTACATGCTTTCTCAGTACCCGATGCATTCAACTATCCGAAGTACAGGTAAATGATCCTAAATTAGTGGCTGGGGAAGGAAGGGGTCGTGACAGGTAGGGGTGAAGGCATCAGACAGAACGGAGGGGCTAGATGGAAATAGGCAGGTGGGAAACGGAGTAAAGGGAGGAGGAGGGAGCCGAACGACCCAGTGTGACTGTAATCCCACAATACTGTCCCAGCTTTTTCCCACGATTCAGGATATCCATGCAATAGGAGTAACATTCACCTTTACTCAACATTGGCTTAGCTCTTCTCTCCAATAAATAAGCAACCAGTTACATAAACGCTTGATGGAAAAGTGTACCATCTTTGCATGAACCTAGCACTGTTACTTTTTGTAACCAGAGCCCAATCAGACCGAGTGTAAAATATTTTGCGCTCTAAAGCACAGATAAACAACATAAAATTCTTCTGTCTGTTGCCATGAGACTCATCTCAGAGGTACTGAGGCATGACAAATGTGTATGACTAAACACAGAACATGTGTCAAGGGATATCTTGTTCTGTAAAACGCCTCATCTGGAAATACATTATCACTAACACTTGCCCAGAGCACAAAACCTCGGCATGAATATAACTCTTCTATTTGAGCCAGTCCTGTAAAAACTATTTTGCATAGGATTACAGATTCTGGTATCTGAATTCCAAGAGAGGCTTACGTGCGCTCAGACATGGAAGAGAACAATTCAGAGCGGCACCTGTAGACCAACTGTGAACACACTGGAAACATCCACGCAGTTTCTCCTTTCCAGGACTCACTCTTCCGACTCCGTGGTCCTCGGAAGAGGCCTTCACTGTCAGCATGCCAGGCACTGCGCATCACCCTACGTTAGAACACGAACTCCTGAGCCACATCAGGGCCTCCAGACTCAGAAACAAAAAGGAACTGCACCAATCACCTTTCAGGAGATAGTGTCCCCTAACACATCAACAAGAAGAAATATGGTCAAACGAAAAACCTATTAACAGAAACATAGCTCTACCTCTTCCCGTAACAACCACTAGGCCATACACTCATAAAGAAGTAATTTTTAAAAATTATTTATTTATCTGAAAAGCAGAGTGACAGAGAGATCCACTGATTCAATTCTCAAATAGCCACAACAGCCAAGACTGAACCAGGCTTAAGCCAGAAGACAAGAACTCAACCGTGGTCTCCCACGTGAGTGGCTTGGGCCCACATACGTGGGTCATCTTCTGCTGCCTTCCCAGGCACAGAAGCAGAGAGCTGGGTTGGAAGCAGGGTAGCCAAATTAAAAAAAAAAAAAACAAACAGGAGGTAGCTTATGAGGGATAAATATTCAATTGACTTCTATTATGAATTAAGACCCAGTTAACTATACACATATTAAATGCATATGTTACATACTGATTATTATTTGTAGTCCACATATGTAAGCATACCAAATAATATAATTAGTACCAATAAATAATTTTAAGATTTCAGAAGGAGCCAGGCAAATTTAACATTAAAATGGGGTAGAGAACTGGTGCTGTGGAATAGCAGCCTGAGGCAACAGCATCCAGTGTGGGTGCCAACTGGAAACTTGGCTGCTCTTTCAACCCAGCTCCCTGCTAATGGACCTAGGAAAGCAGCAGAGGATGACTCAGGTGCTTGGGTCTCTGTACCCACACTGAAGACCTGGAGGGGGCTTGGCATGATAGTCTAATGGCTAAATCATGACCTTGGATACACCAGGATCCCATAAGGGCAACGGTTCATGTCCTCACTGCTCCACTTCCCATCCTGTTCCCTGCTTATGGCATGGGAAAGCAGGGAAGGATGACCCAATGCCTTGGGACCCTGCGTCCCCATGGGAGACCCAGAAGAAGCTCCTTGCTCTTGGTTTCAGATCGGCTCCAGCCATTGAGGCCACCTGGCGAATGGACCAGCAGATGGAAGATCTCTGTCTCTACTTCTCTCTGTAAACCTGCCTTTCCAATAAAAATAAATAAAATCTTTTTTAAAAGAAGAAAAAGATCTGGAGGATGGAGGAAGCTCTTGGTTTTGGATCAGCCCAGCTCCAGCCACTGGGCCATTTGCGGAGGATGGAGGATCTCTCTAAAAACAAGATATAAAAGCTAACTCACGTCATTAATAGATTCAGAGATTCTGAAATATTAATAGTAGCAGGATACGGATAATGACCCTTCACCTACTTTTGACTAACCACTGCATCTGCTGGTTTCCAACTGCTCTAAAAGGATAGGGAAAGCAGAGACAGCTACTTCGAGAGTGAAGTACACTTGGAAAGTCGCATCAGAGACTCATTCTAGGACACAAGGAAAACAAAGTAGTGGCCTTTGAGCCTGATTTCCTTACTACTGATTTCAATTTAACAAGACCTAATGACTAGCTCCAACTTACATAGTTTTCATCTCAAAAACACCATGAAAAAACAATCTTAGCACTTTTCTATGTGCCTTAGTAACAAAAGAGTTTATTTTAATAAATAATTTCACTTTTTAAAAAACCAGAGATACAAAGGGGCTCTATGGTAGAATCTTCAGATGAATTTGACTGTAAATATTTTTCAAAACTTCTAAAACTATACACCTCCAAGAGTGAAACTTTACTGTAAAAATTTCTTTAAAAGTTAGAATGTCCAGCGACCTAAGATGTAATGTAGACTTTATAAATGAAAGTAACTGTATTACAAAATGACATAATCTCACTTAGAGATAAAGGAAAAGGAACTGACATTAAAACGTTGAAAACAGAGCTCTGACAACATACCATAGCGTTATCACAAAAAATTCTTTTCCATTTATTTTTATGTCAAAATCGGATCTGATAGAGATGGAGAAACTCTTTCATCTGCTGGTTCACTCCTCAACTTGCTGCAATGGCCAGAGACGATCTAAACCTGGGGGAAATCCTAACTCCCCCGCGTGTAAAAAGGCCAGGGGCAGAGCACAGAGCTAACAGAGGGCCTTGAAGGTAACACTGGACTCCGCACCATCACCTGAACCCAACCACGCACACACTCAAGTGAACATTCGGGCAACCTCAGCTCGTGCCATTCTGCACAATCCTAAAGGAAACAGGGTTGACCAAACCACAGTGCTGAAAGAAGGAACCCTAGCTCTCCCCCTCCACCATGCAGTTCTCCCCCAACATCTCAAAACTCAGTTTGTGGTCCCTTTCTGAATTTCTTTAGAATGAGATCCTACAACTCTCCAAGGAACAAGGATGAGAATGGGGGAGTCAGAGTGTGGTTAAGGTCACAAAATAAAACTGAAGCTCAGAAAAATGTTTGTTCTCACCTCATATAAATAACAAAACTGGAAATGTTCATGTCCTTTTTACATAATTCCTCTCAATGGGGACAGATTTCTTTTTTTAGCTTCTTCCACAATTTAACAGAATACGCACACAGCAAATGTCAGCCAGCTGTAACGCAAACCCAAAGCATGGACAGCATCCCAACTCCTCGGGGACCTGGAATCCCACTCAGCGGCTTCTCCATTAGGACACAGTCCTTACCCAAATCAAAGGGTTCTTCTACTAAACGCTCGCTCTCAAGCAACAAAATCTGACATTTTCCTCTCTCTAGTCCTCATCTCGTGTCTGACTTTACCTCTTGACAACAGCGATTTTTCAATTTACTACTTTTCGAATGCTTTATTTAGTGGAGCGTTAAGCTTACGGTGATCAAAGAAACTGGAGCATGTTATTGTAAAAATTAAAAGAAGAAAAAAACCAAGGAAAGGAAGAGGCCAGGAGGCAGGATGAACGCATAAGTGGGAGAGTAAAGTTATCATGCTTTCAAATCTGTATGCGTGAAATTTGTCCACCTTGTAAAAACAAATTTTTAAAAACAAACAAACAAAAAAAAAAAAACACCCTCAATGATTCCCAGGACACATCACTTTCTAAAGAACTGAAGGGAAAAAAAAAAACTCATACTTAAGTTTGTATTTAAATAACAATCATTTTGTAAATGATTCACAATTAACTCATCATGACCATCACATAGTAAGCGTGAAATTCATAATTTAAGTTGCTGAACTGTTGAGCTGCTCGTTGTTATCTGAAGAACTGTAAGAACAGAGAAGACATTTCCACAGCACTCAGGCTCTTCACCAGGGCAGGCTGTCTGCAATAAGAACGGTATCTTCTTGAATTACAAGTGCTACACTCAGCAGCTTGCATCCATGCTGACCACTTAAACTATGTACGCTTTAACTCTAGGAGGACATAAAACCTCACTGTGATTCATTCATCTTCTGCTCAACAAATAGTATTTTAAAACTAAGCATCTAACTTTGGGAGCAGTGTAATATAGCGACTGAGAGCTGAAACTCTAACACACCTGATTTGAATTCTACAGCCGCTCTCTTACAGGTGCTTGGGACTTGAACCCCCTAATCAACCTGTTTCCCATCCTTAAAACAAGAACAATTACAGTACTCTCCTTGGAATGTTGCTAAAAATTCAACCAGCTTAGTACCCTATCTGATGCCCTGAAAACAGTCAACCAACATCAGCCACTACTGCTACTTTAGAGAAGTACTTTCTAGACACAAGGGTTTCCACAGTGTACAAAAACCAAGACCGACTTCAAGGAGTTCAATACCGAGAACCGGAGCATAAATGCAGAAAAAGAGTGTGGACTGTAAAGGTGGTCTTCCAAAAGGATGGGAGTCTAGTTTCGGATTTTTAGAATCTGCTATCACCCATTTCATGTTTAACTTCCCCAGGGAGTTTCCTCCCCATCTGCACCATCACCTCACACAGGTTTGGAAAGCTCTCATGATTTGTCTGCCTCACACCTCCTCCTTCACAAGAAAGGTTCTGTGGGTGGAAGGCGCCAAGGCACAGTGCGCGTCACGCACGGAGCAGTCGCTCTTCAGGAGTCAGAGAAGCCCGTCCCCAGCAGAGAAATGTCGTCACTTTAGTGATGATGCCAGAGTCAAGACTGAAATACTGATCTTTTTAAGATTTATTCATTTTTTATTGGAAAGGCAGATACACAGAGAGGAGGAGAGACAGAGAGGAAGATCTTCCATCCAATGATACACTCCCCACGTGAGCCCAAACAACCGCTGCTGCGCCAATCCGGAGCCAGGAGCCAGGAACTTCCTCCGGGTCTCCCATGCAGGTGCAGGGTCCCAAGGCTTTGGGCCGTCCTTGACTGCTTTCCCAGGCCACAAGCAGGGAGCTGGATGGGAAGTGGAGCTGACAGGATTAGAACTGGCACCCATATGGGATCCCGGGATGTTCAAGGCGAGGACTTTAGCCACTAGGCCACGCCGCGGGTTTTTTTTTTTTTTTAAGGGGAAGGGGAACTTAAAGTACTTTTCTAATGAGAACTATGTTGAGAACAATTTGTCAAATTAATATACACTTCCATATTTATATCCATTGAGCAAACACTTCGCTTCAATAAAAGATAACCTATCACTTTCCTACACAGCAAGATCTAACTTTCTTTATAAGAAGTCTAACATTAAAGATAGAAGCCATTTCAAAAAAAAAAAATAGCAAACTTTGAATCATTCATGCATTCAAGATAATATTACTGCTGGATAAAGCAGAAAGTTATGGGGTTAGGTGAAGGGTGGGAGTGATGCAAAGGGCAGAAATCTGGAGAGAAATGCTGGCAGATCAAGCCCAGTAAGACTCTGACTTCCCAAATGCGGCCTGGTTGACCACAGCTGACAAACACTGTTACTCCACGTGTCACCGGCACAGCAGGAGCAAGACATCAAGCGAGAGAATGATTGGAGCAAGACATCACGCGAGAGAATGATCCAAACTGACTCTTCTCACTTAAATCTTCCTCTAAGACCGAAGAACGGAAAACAAACCTAAGAAAATGAAAACTGACTACAACAAAAATGTTGGTATAACTTTGGAACCTGTCCCTAGACCTGCTGTCCCCAGGCCAGAAGCCATTCGCTTAGGATTTCCCTTTAACTCGGTGTTATCTAATCTCGTCCTTCACCGTGCAATCTAGGTGTTCTTCAATGGCAATTTTCTGGAGAGTGATGTAACCCAGAGCTCTGGCGCTAACAGGGAACACCAGTGCCAGCATCAATGCGAAAGGCAGCCGGCAGGAAGCAGAGGGTTTACTGATACATCCTTGCAAGTATCAGCAGGTGGACTCCACCTCGGAAGCTGGCTCGGAGGCACACTGCCTAGTAAAGCCAGCAAGACAAAAGGGAAATATTACTGCTTGTCTAATTCATAGTTCAGTGCACTTTGACAACATCCTTTAGTGATTCAACAAAGGGTATCTCCTCACTACTTTTAGCCATCTTTTTGGAAGCGAGACTGACACACAGTGAAGACAGCTGATCCAACTACAAAGAGAAAGCTTATGGGCCCACTCACCCTGGCAGTAAAGCCTCAAGGACTACTGGTTCTGCCTGCATAAGCAGGATGAGCAAAGCCCTGCACAAGCAGACATAGGGGTACTGTCCACTTCATTCAAGCTAATTTTTCAATTCCCAAATGTCTCCCATGAAAGTTCTAACAAGTTTCATCTGGCTTGGGGGACCATGCTTTTCCCATACATTAGCTCATTTCACTGACACCTCCGTTAATATGGAAGTGCTTTTCGCAGCTTTACCCTCTGGAGTTAGTGTTGCTTGCACTTCTTCCTTAAGCAGCAGCCCATTTGCAACTGAAGATGCTGCATACAGGTGATGTACAGGCATGCACACTACCTGCAGTCAAACAGTGCTTAGCTCTTCTTCCCTGGAAAGCAGGGAACCCAAACACTTAAGTTATCAGTTTTCTCCAAGTCTGCATTAGCAGGAAGTTGGAGTCAGGAGCCAGAACTGGCTATGGAATCCAAAGACTCCAATATAAAATGGGGGTTAAGTGGAACCTCAGTGTTGTTTTCATTTAAATTTTTCTTTTTGCCAGGGAGCTTGAGCATTTTTTTTTCTCATATGTCTGTTAGCCATCTGGATTTGTTCCTTTGAAAGGTGTCTGCTCATTTCCTTCACCCATTTCTTGACTGCTTTGTTTTGTTGCTATGGTTGATCTGGAGTTCTTTGCCTTTCCTGGAAATTAGCCCCTCGTCTCCTGTATAGTGTACAAAGATCTTCTCCCATTCTGTTGGCTGCCTTTTTGCTTCGTTGATTGTTTCCTTTGCTGTACAGAAGCTTCTTAGCTTAATGTAGTCCCGTTTGTTTATTTTGGTCTCGACTTGCTTTGCTTTTGATGATTTTTCTAGGAAGTCAGTGCCTACACTTCTATCTTGCAGAGTATTTCCAACTTTTTCTTCCAGAAATCTGATGATTTTCGGGTGCAGGTTTAAATCTTTTATTCATTTAGATTTGATCTTTGTGTATGGTAAAGGTGTGGATCTCGCTTCTTAGCTCTGCAGGCTACTAGCCAGTTGTCCCAACAGCAATTGTTGAAGAGACCTTCCTCTTTTCCTGGATTGTTTTCTGTTTTCTTGTTGAAGGTTAGATGGCTGTGCGTGTGTGACTTCCCTTTTGGTCTGTTTTACTCCATTGGTCTGCCTCTCTGTGTCTGTACCAGTACCAGGCTGTTTTGATCACCACTGCCCTATAATATGTCTGGAAATCTGGGATTGTGATCCGTCTTGCTAGGTTCTTATTCTTCAGGATGGTTCTGACTATTCGTGGTTTTTTTGTGTTTCCAGATAAACCTTTGTATCATTTTTTTTCCAGCTCTATGAAGAATATTCTTGGTATTTTCATTGGAATTGCACTGAGTGTATATATTGCTTTGGGTAATAAGGAAATTTGGATGATATTGACTCTGCCCATCCAGGAGCATGGTATGATTTTCCACTTTTTGAAGTCTTCTATCTCTTTTCTTAATGTTTTGTGGTTTCCCTCATAGAGCTCTTCCATCTCCTTAGTTGGTTTTATTCCCGGGTATTTGATTTTCTTCTCTGTTATTTTGAAGTCTCAGCATCATCTTAATCACTAAGCCAACCTCCTCTCCCTGGTCCTCACACATTTAGTCTGCACTAAATCTGCAAGCTGTCAACCACAGAGCCCTTAACAATGTTATAGACTCAACAGTAAATTCACAAGGCAAAGAAAGTAACATACACACAGAATTTAAAACTTCTATAATTCAAATTTTAAAAAATCTGAAGATAACACCTTAACATTACTTGTCATGATTTAAGGATCTTACAAAATATTATCATACAACAGCAAAAGTCAAGAAACAATAACCTGCCAAACAACAGGTGGTTACACACAGCAAATGTTCTTTCAAGTAAAATATAATTTTATATTGGTGTTTGTGGAGTCACCATTCCCTGTGATATCTCCACTTCTCTATTAAATAAATTAACAAAATAAATTAACAGCTGCTCCTCAAAGCCAGCACAGCAAAGTACCAACAAGATACAGAAACAGATGTCTCGGGTCTGCCGCAAGAGCGTAGCCTAGTGGCTAGAGTCCTCGCCTTGCACACCCCGGATCCTGTAAGGGCATCGGTTCTAATCCCGGCGGCCCTGCTACCCATCCAGCTCCCTGCTTGCGGCCTGGGAAAGCAGTCAAGGACAGCCCAAAGCCTTGGGACCCTGCACCTGCATGGGAGACCCGGAGGAAGTTCTTGGCTCCTGGCTCCGGATTGGCGCAGCAGCGGTCGTTGCGGTCACTTGGGGAGTGAACCATTGGACAGAAGATCTTCCTCTCTGTCTCTCCTCCTCTCTGTGTATCTGCCTTTCCAAGAAAAATAAATAAATCTTTCAAAAGAAAGAAAGAAAGAAAGAGAGAGAGAGAGAGAGAGAGAAGGAGGAAGGGAGGAAGGGAGGAAGGGAGGAAGGGGAAGAGGAAGGGGAGGGGAGGGGAGGCGTTAATGCTGCCTGCTCCTGAGCACATGATAAAAAGCAAAATGACTAGCACAGCCAATCCAACAGGCAAATGTCTACTGCACACAACACCCGCCGCACAGAGTGAAACCTGTTTCCACAATTCACCCATTTCCCTCTTTCTTACGAGATTCCCTATTCTATGTAAAGTTTCTACTACCAGGGCCCGGCACCATAGCCTAGCTTCCCATTTAGCTCCCTTCTTGTGGCCTGGGTAAGCAGCAGAGGACAGCCCTTGACCTGATACTGTCTTACGCAAACTCAGCTGCCCAGTTCACAGATCCAGGCTCTCACATGCACAGCCTAAGAACCAATCAGAGAATCCAGGCTCTTTTCTCTTCCTGTTACTCCGTCACTTTAGTGTCATCACGCAGATGTAAACCTAGACAATGTTAACAGCTGTACAAGCAATTAATTCAGCAAATAAGATTTACCTACTACGTGCTAATTTTTTTTTAAGAATTGTTTTTATTTTTATTGGAGAGGCAGATGTACAGAGAGAAGGAGAGACAGAGAGGAAGATCTTCCGTCCAATAATTCACTCCCCAAGTGAGTGCAACGGCCAGAGCAGCGCCTATCCGAAGCCAGGAGCCTAGAGCTTCTTTCGGGTCTCCCATGTGGGTACAGGATCCAAAGGCTTTGGGCCTCTTCAGTTGCTTTCCCAGGCCACTAGAGAGGTGCTGGATGGGAAGTGGGGCTGCCGGGATATGAAGCGGTGCCCATATGGGATCCTGGCTCATGCAAGGTGAGGACTTTAGCTCTAGGCTACCTTTCCAGGCTCTGCGTGCTAAATTTTTTTTTTATTGTTAATAACATTGTATTACGTGAAACAGTTTTATAGGTACTGGGATTCCCCCCACCCCTCCCTCAACTCTCCATCTATGGTGGATTCCTCCACCTTGCTGCATAACCTGTGTGCTAAATTTTAAAAAGAAATCTTACCCCCCTCCAAAAAAATCTGTCAGAATTGCATTTGTTATGCAAATGTGACAGGAAAAAATTTCAAGAGAAAAAGAAAATAAATCTATTGTTTTTCTTCATTTATTATAATCAGGTTTTGTTAACAGAGAAAATATTAATATTGTTAATGATACTCACGGGCTGTGAGTAGCCTCTAAGTATCTCTTTGAATATAAAAATAGGAAGAACTTATTTTTCCACCGACAGAGATTATTTTGAAAGTGTTGTTCTAATGTAAAATACAAAATCAGGCAAATTATAAGTAACAAAAAAAAAGTGCAGATTAACACACTACGAAAGTGCTCACTTTGGACTGTGTGGGACAGAAGCTACTTTCTCCTCTCTCAGGAAAGATCTCAGTACATCAGACACACTGAGCATCGTAGTCTAAGTGTACACTCAGCTTTCCAAATGCTTGTGGTCCCTGACTCACAGCCATTCCACCCACACATCATACAACAACCTCCAAAGCCGGTGGGCATCTGATCTACAAGCATGTGTTATTTTCATGAGAATTCTGAAGTGGAGCCTGAAATAGTGCATTTCTATAAGATGCCAGTCTTTAGGTCACACCTTGAGCACCGAGGCCCTCAACTCCATTTTCAAATGATTAATGAAAGTTAAAGTCTGGCAGTGTTCTTGTTTAGGGGCTTCTGGGAAACATTTGCCAACACGGTGTCCCTACTTTTATGTCCCACAATTCAGGAATAAAGTGAACCCTTTGTGCTCAGGGACCCCTGGAGCCTCTAACCTCACCACATTCAACCTCTCCCCTCTTCTGTGTTACTTTAGACAGAGTACAACCGGGCCAGCGCAGCAGCTCAGCAGGCTAATCACCCAGGGGCAAGCGCCAGCATCCTGTATGGGTACCTGTTTATGTTCCGCCTGCTCCACTTCCCATCCAACTCCTTGCTTGTGGCCTGAAAAAGCAGCAGAGCGGTTCAAGGCCTTGCACCCCTGCACCCACGTAGCAGATCCAGAAGAAGCTCCTGGCTTTGGATCAGCGCAGCTAAGGCCATCGTGGCCATTTGAAGGGTGATCCAACGGATGTGAGATTTTTCTCTCTCTCAGTCTCTCCTTCTCTAGGTAAGAAAACAACTAAAAAGAGTACCAAGAGAAAATACCCACCTGAGCCATTGTGTGCTGGCACGTGAAGTGGGGCTGGCAGGCTCTGAAGCTCCAATCAGTTTCTGCTGCTGCAGCAAGGAAAACAAATGCCACAAAAAATACTCCCTCCCTGATGCTAAGAGCATGCCGAAGGAAGAGTGTCAATGTTGGGTGTGATCCTGGAACTCACACAGGATCAAGGAAAGGGACAAGAAGCCTGTGGGAGAGGAGGTCCTTAATGCTACCACCTAACTCCAAACTGGCTAGGGAGCAGCCAGTGAAAGGCATCCTTGGCAGCCACCTTCGAGACCTGCAGCCCAGTCAAGACCAGTAGTGCCTCCAAGAATGCTCCAATGCTTCCTGTTACTATTAGTTCCTCAGCCATCAGCTACAAATCACACTTTGACTACATGTGCAGGAAGCAGACTGCTGCCTATAGCACTGTCTCATTTATTCAGGTAGTCACCCACTTATTCTAAAACGTGGGCTCCGAAAAGCAGCAGAAACATTCTGCTCTCATGGATCCCCTCCGATGCAAGTATATTCTAATAATACACACACATACGATCTATACATAAACCACAAGCCAGTGTGACTGCAACCAACCCCAAAGCATAAAGGGCCAGGAAAGCAGATGAGTAGGAGGTCTAAATCTGGGTTCAGTCATGCAAAATGTGGCCAACAACCAAAAACCATAACACATACAGCGAGCCACACATACCAGAGTGCTAAGTATGAGTGGAGAAAAAAAAAAAACAAACCTGAAAAAGCCAAAAAAGAACAACTGCAGGGAACAAGAGGCAACAGTGAGAGAGAAAAACAGAGCATCGATGAGCAGCACACGACATGGGGCTTTGCACCAAGACACACGGGAAGCCGCTAGAGAATTCTAGGCAAGGAAACCGAAGCAGAAAACACATTGTACTTAAGAGGCAAGCTGTGAGGACACCGACAGAGCGCCTGGGTGAGGTCTCTAGCCCTGCTTTAGTCCCAGCTTCCAGCGAATGTGCACCCCACGAGGGGGGGAAAGGGCTCAAGTCACGGGGGCTCTGCCATTCAGCTAGAAGGCTGACACAATTCCAGGCAGCTGACTCGAGCCTTCCTCAGTCCCGGCTACCGTGGCTACCCTGGGCAGTGCAGGCGGGAATGAAAGTTCCACCTCTACCTCCGTCATGGTCTGTGTTTGCCTGTCTCTTTCAAACAAACAAAAACACAGGTCAACTACGAACTTAGTTACTTTTAAAATATTCAGAACAATGACTGAATATGAAAGATGCCATGATGCTAGAAAATCACCTTGTTTTGAGTGTTTTTCTTTTAGACTTAGCAAATTTCTACCATACAGAAATTCTTGTTGAAACACAGCCATGTTTCCGAACACAGCCTTTCAGCGCTTCCCTTCCTGCCTTCCTTTATGCATTTTTCCAGCATCACACACATTTACTTACAGGATACAGCCCCGACCCCAGACCTAGGATGTTTAAATCCTTCATCCTACTCCTACCGAAGTTGTAACTCAGATGACCATCTCTAAGTGCCTGTCAGTACCAGGCCAGTCCACAGTGTTTAAGCTGTTTGTCCTGTCACATTTCTGATGAAAAACTCCACTAGGAATACTGACGCCCAAATAGAAGAATGAAACCTCGAAGTCATCTAGCCATAACCTGGTCTTAAGAGGGTTCATACTGTACTTACCAGGAGAAGGAATGGAAAACCAGCAGGTAAATATGACCATGGCAAGGTAGTTAGTCTAAATGTGTGACACTGCAGTGCAGCTAGTCGGCGAAGCTCTGAATCTGAAGCTTCTTTCATATTGTTAATTGATTCCTGCTCAGAATCTATTCTGTAACATGCCAGCTATCCAAAATCAATTATCTCAATAGATAAAGCAAAGCACCTTTAAAGACAAGCATCCGAGGTTTTCAACACCACAGTAATCATGAGTTTTCAAGATACATGGCTTTGTTGACACAAAGATCAGAGAAAAGATTCTATCAAGGAGGCCGCACTGAAATCTACGGGGCTCAGATAGAAAGCTTAAAAAGCTCTCCACAACCCCACCGTTCAGGTGACTGAGACATGTTTATCTAAGTTTTAAGCCTTCCTACCTTACGTTCAGTTTCTTTTCTCACAACGAATATTACTGAACCTCCTCTTTCCTATCTTGCCCTTCATGTTCCCAAGGAAAATGGTAATTTCTATATATTGGAAAACAAGGAAAAATCCTTATTTGAAAGGCAGAGCTTCTCTCTCTCTCTCTCTCTGTGTGTGTGTGTGTGTGTGTGTGTGTGTGTGTCTTCCATCTGTGGCTTACTTCCAAATGCCAGCAACAGCCAGAGCTGCACAAGGCTGAAGCCACTTCCCTGGTACCTTCCCCAAGTCTCTCATGTGGGTTTGAGGAGCCCAGTAATTGAGCCATCATCATCATCTGCTACCCTCCCAGGCACATGAGCAACAAGCTGGATCAGATGTGGAGTAAAGGCTGGCACCATTGCATAGCAGGTTAAGCAATGTCAGCATCCTATAAGAGTGCCAGTTCAAGTCCTGGCTACTCCATTTTCGATCCAGCTCCATGCTAATGTACCTGGGAAAGCAGCAGGAGATGGCCCAGTTCTTGGAACCCTGCACCCATACGGGAGACCTGGACGGAGCTCTTGGCTCCTGGCTTCAGCCTGGCTGACCACTGGCTGTTGCAACCAACTGTGGAGTCAAGCCGTGGATAGAAGATACCTCTAGTTCTGTGTGTATGAATAATAACTAAGAGTGTCTAAGTGGAATAACTGGTTCCACTCTTGGAGGAAAATAAAATGGAGCAGCCAAGACTATAACTGTTACTCGACTATGTGCTGTAGGCACCCCAGTGACACACTGCTTAACCCACTGTGCCACAATGCCAGCCCCTGGTGTAAAACTTTTAAATATATGGCACTGCTTTGGGTATAGAACCAAACCCTGGGGAATTGGGTTAGAGTACATTAATGCAACTGTATTCTACTCCCAGCTCCACCACCTAAATCATATGATGGGAAGTCTGTGACTTGCTCTGGGCCTCTGCTGCCTCATGTCAGAGGAGCAATTTTTGAAATGCATGGAGTCATTTCTGCTGTCTACCAGCCTTAATGGGCAACACTGTACAATGTATAGTACAGCCCACACCAACGCAAGATTATCCGGCCCGAGGTGCCAGTAATATCTGGTGCCTGGTTCAAATGCCCGAGCGCATGGTTGTTTCAACAGTTCTTGAAAACTACACATCCTTTGGGTCTTAAGAGTTGCTTCACTTGCTGAGGAATTTGTTCCTTTCCTTTCATACTCTTTTTTTCCCTACTACACCAACACAGCACACTGCACTCTAACATAGCGTTAACATCTTAGGATGTACAATTCCTGCTGCTTCACTTCACTCCAGCTGTCAGGCGCTGGCGGCCCTGGAATATGAAACCCGTCTGTTAACACACCATTACTTACCCCCAAGTCAGCCGGTCTAAGTAGCTATTCACATAGTAGGCTGTTTGTAATGTCAACTCCCTGATTTATACTTAAAAATATGCTGGAATCTCCACTAAAACCCTTATTGTTTCAGGTTTGCCAGTAGAGGCATGAAAATCTCTCCCTGGGATAAGAGACATGATGTTTTTATTTTTATCTATTTATTTATTTTACAAATAACTTTGAACCGACTTTTAAATCCAAGAATGTCAAAGAGAAATTTTTCTTCTTTACTCCTGAAACATAAAACTAGATTTTTTTTTTCTTTTAGAAAAGTTCAAACAACAGTCCATACTTTAACATATTTTTCCAACATGGAAAAAAAAAATTTAACCTTGCTGTGTCATCAAAGTAAGCTGTAAGGTACGCTTTCACAAAAGAAGGGCCTAGGGTCAGGCATTGTGGCATAGGAAGCAAGGTTACTGCCCGTGACACTGGCATCCCATGTGGGTGCTGGTTCCTGTCCCAGCTGCTCAACTTCTGATCCAGCTCCCTGCTAATGCAGGGAAAGCAAAGAAAGATGGGCCGCTACCCCCCACAGGGGAAACTCAGCCAAGCTCCTGCCTCGAGCCTCGTACAGTCCTAGCCATTGTGACAATCTGGTGAGCGTGCCAGCAAATGGAAGCTCTGTCTCTTTCTCCCACTCTCTTTAACTGACTTTCAAATTAAAAGAAGAAGATTCTTTCAGTGAGGATTTTTACAAAAGAGCAAAGTTTCTTCCATATTGAAGTTCTAGGAGATTATGGGGATTTCAGGTTTTCTTGTACAATGACTAATCTTAAACAAACTTTGATATGATAAATCTCATTACCTAATTTCACAGCCACATCCCCACTCACATGGCATTTAGAAGCTTACAGTGGCATTCACAATGGGCACTACAACTTTATGGTACAGAGGTAAAATAAATAAAGCCATTCCAACATGGAGATGGCCAGCATAACAATCACGCACTACAATGGCTATGGACCAAACAATCCCAAACTCAGCTCCCCTTCGCTGGGAAAAATGCTTTTGGACATCCTAATAGTATCAGGAAAAAATGCTAACACAGGAGTAAGAGAGGAAAGCAGAGTGGAATAAGAGAACTGTCTTAATGTAAGTAAGTATTGTTGGCAATGTGTGGACATACTGCTAGAGTGAGAACCTGGAAGAGTTCCTTTGTAAGGAAGGGATCTTAAATTGTCTTGGTTTATAAGCTTCATTTTAAATTTGCCTCTCACGTAATGAAGACCAGATGAGCTACAACGCGATGGTAACAGAAGTAGTGGTGCCAGTGATGAGTCAGAAATGGCAAATGCCTACCACATCAATGAGCAACAAAGCTCAACACAGAAGGCCCGCTATCACGCCAGCACTCGGCTAAGTACTTCACATACATTATTTACCTTTGCCATGTTAATGTCATTTTTGTAATTACCATGATACTTTACCAACCATACAAAGTCACACATTACTACTTCTCCACTTCAAAAGAAGAGATTGATTTTGACAAGTCATATGCAGCAGAACTGAGATTCAAAGTTAAGTCTGGCTCCTCAGAAACCGGAATTTACAAGAGGAAAAGACAGCTTCAGACTAGGAAATCCACAGGGGGAAAAAAAAAAGCTTTATAGAAAAGTTAGAGAAACTGCATAATGGGAAATGAGTAAAACAGAAAAAGAAGGTCATGCCCCACATAGGGAATGCATGGGCCACAATAAAGAAAAGTGGCAATGAATGGGGTATGCAGAGGTAGAGACGGGGACAGCTCTACAGAGCCACGGGCCATGCTAAGCCAACCTGCCACCCCTGCAGCAGAAAATCAACGTGTCCCAGTCTTGAAAAAAGCAACACTTGTTCAGGAGCCAACTCCATCCTCTACGAGAAGGATGGATGCAGACAAGACCTGCCCTGGTCTGAGCATCCACACAGCCAAACTCAGTTCTGCAGCCCCCGAGCTTCTAATGCTCTTACGGAACACGGAGACATGGCAAGCAAGAGGTTGTCAAAGCCCCACGGCGTCTCAGTGAGGTCCAGAGAAGAACAAGTCATGAGGCTTGAAACTGGAGCCTCTCGGTGCCAGCTAGGTTTGTTTTTCCTCAATGTTTCATCAGAAGAGCTTTACAAATGTGTGAGATAAAAGTTGTGGCTCACACATAACAGCAGCAAACAAGTTTTGACATTTTATCTGCTCTGCACATGGTACATGTGTTTGACAAGAACAGCACAAAAAGTAAAATCTGTGAGCTCAAGAGAGAACAACAACAACAATTCCTCAAAAAAAGTTACCTCTGCACTCACTCGGAGGAACAGTTTGCCATAACTTTCCAACAGCCTGTAGGATATTAGCCACAGGGTAACAGCAGGGGAAACGTGATTCTGGTTTTGAGGAGCTATAAATCCTTCATCAAAAGTAATGAAGCATCCTCTTACCACTATTGCTTAAATTAGAGAAACAGCAAGTGAAGAAAAGAGACCAAACGAGACAGAGCTTGGCTGAAATGAACAACAGGGCAGACAAAAGAAAAATTCCAGCAATAATTCCATCTCATCATTGCTGCCTGCTTTTTGTAAGAGTTAACTCTGCATCTCTTCCAGAACCGTATGACCATAAGGAAACACTGTGAAAATAATGGAATTAAGCCATCTTCAAAATTACATGCATACACCGTTTTTTCAATTTAAAGTAAAATCTCAACCCGGACGTAACTCCAGAGAACAATTTAAGCTGGGAATGCATAAAGAATTTGATCAAAATGTTTGATACTAACACCCATCAACCATGAAACAGTCTAACAGCAAGGTCAAGCTTATACAGAATTAATGGTAATAAAAAAGACAAAAATAAAGTAATACCGTGCATACCACCTACTGCACCCCAGATGCAGCTGGGGGGTATTTCAGAAGATGCTCTGGATGTGTGTCTGCACAGGCTTCCTGCGCCTAGAGCACATTCCTCAACTTGAGAAGCAAAATGGCTTTCTAGAAAATCACACCCCTAAAATGGTATACAAAATCTTTTATACACCCACACACACACACGAATAAATCATTCTTGCTAAGCTGGGTCCACGGCTTTTATCTTTTCCTATAAAATGTTCAAAACTTAGGCTGCTAATGTTCCCCTCCCAGGTCTTCAGCAGTGCTTGGTAAAACAGACGCCGAACTCCTGTGCTAGGACCTGCAGCTATGGTCCCAATCTCACTCTACTATCAGTGGACCTAAAAGCAGGACCAAACATGGTCAGAGCAAAACCTTATTATCTGACACTAGGAAATCATACTGAATTGAGAATACCAACCCACCAACCAGGTAGGCAGCTTCTCCCAGGGGCTCTTCAAACACCACACCTAGTAAGTAGGGCTGGTTGCTGAGACAAAAAGTTGAGGCTCTAAAAGAGCAAATCTCCAAGCTTCTCAGAATGGAGAAGGACTTCAAAACAAGTTTAACTGACTCCAAAACACAGATAAACTTGCAGAAATTAAAGGGATTTCCGTTGACTGCACTTTCAAAAGCTTCAAACGCAAGTGCAACTAACAAATATGAATTGATTCAGTCAATAAGTTAAAAATTCTTATACATCTATAGAAACACTTTGCATATAAACACACTCATAGCTAAAGAGGTTTAGTGTTACAAACGTAGAAACGTCTATATTTTTGGTGGTGGTGGTGTGAGAGAGATTGGGGCTTAAACTACTTTCAAGTGATTTGGATTAAAACCAGTTATTATTTGCACGAGGTCCAAAAACCGAATCACATGCAAAGTTGGGAACTGAATCCAGAATGCCTACCACCCACGATGCTGTGCTCCTCCCTACAGCATGGGGCGGCTCTGAACAATGGGGCCTGCCTGAGCAGCAGTGGAGTGGGGGTTCTGACCCCTAGCGCACAAGGTCGAGGCTTTCCATGAACCAGCACTTCACCTCCTAGAAACTGGAGTCTCAGATCGCAAGCGGAAAAGCTCAGGGTGGTCTTTGCACTTTGGCACTTTGTTCCCCTGTGTCGGCTACCAGCAGAGGAGGGAGCTGCAGATTCAGGTGGATTTCCAGGGTGGGAGAGCTATGAAAGCACACATTCTCAGAAACTGTGCCTGCTTCTCAAAGTGATCCAAGGATGCAGATGACAGCCATAGGACTGGGCAGACTTATCGAGTGACACAGTCCCAGCCCTAAAGATGCGATTCTTAGCAACAGTCACACAATTGCTTCCCCCAGATCTATCAGAACCTCCTAAGAGACATAAACACCAGATAAAACAACAAATACTTTTAAACACAAAAGCATTACAGAAAGCCACATGGTACCTGTGTTCATCGAAAGAAGGAATGGGTTAAACAAAGCTGTACAGAGAATACGAAATTGCAACAGAAAGGTTAGCACTCCCACAACTGAACAACTGAAAATTTACAATCAGGGTCTCAGAAGAATTCGTAAAAATTAGGCAATATTTGAAGGGATTTTATATGAGAATTCCTCAGGAAGTGAATTCAAAGACACACAAAGCATAACCTAGTGACTAAGACACTCTCATTCCACCAAGGAGTACCAAGCTCCATCCCCAATTTCAGTTTCCTACCAAGGCAACATTCACAGCCCAAGGTAACAGGTTCCTGCCACCACGTGGCAGACTTACACTGAGCTCACGGCTACCAGTGCTGGCCTGGTCCAGCCTTGGCTGCCACACACATTCACGTGTGACCTAGAAAATACATTTTTTCTCTCTCTCTCATTTCCCTTTTCATAAAAATAAAATTTAAAAGGAATAAAATCACCCTAAACACGCTGAAAGGTCAAAGACAAAATATGCTCACAGCAGCTGGAGAAGATTCAACCCAGAAAAGAGTGAAGATATTGCAGGCTAATTGCAAACTTTGCAACCATAATAACAGAAGGCAGAAAGCACAGATGGCCCAAGTAATACAACAACCCAGTCATCAACCTGAAGGCACCCATCCAGCAGACTGACATCCCAGGACAGGATTAGCATGATCACATTTTCAGTTACAGATGTCTTGCTCCCCCATCCACAGGCTCAGTTTCCATGGTTTCAGTTACGTACAGTAAACCAACATCCAAAAATACTAAGTTGGGAAACTCTACAAACATGTAATGGCTTTTAGCTGCACTGTGCGCTAACCAGTGATGAGATTCAGTGTTGTTTCATTCTGTCCCACCTACGACGTGAATCATTTTGTCCCGCGTATCCATGTTGTGTATGCTACCCACTGCTCAGTCTCTTACAAGTCATTATCAGGTTTACTGTCGATGTATGCCAACGCTTTGTGATGAAGAAATCTTTGTTTTTCTTAACAAGGACCTAAAAGCACAAAAATAGTGCTACCAGAAACTTTGGTGTGCCAAGGAGGTGCCACAAAATGCTCCTTTTTAAGTGAAAAGACAGTTTCTTAACATGCAAAGAAAAAAAAAAAGTATATACTAAGGATGCTGAGATGTATGTAAGATGGAATATTTTCTGTGACATTATTTAGAAGGGGAAAAAAATGCTGGTTTTGCTGTTACATCTGAAACAGCAAAAGCTACAACCACAGTGAGCTATTAGTGCTTACTGAAGATGCAAAAAGTATCTTGAACACGCCCGATCTCATCTGATCTCAGAAGATGCAGAAAGTATGCAAGGTCAGCGTTGTGACTCAGTGAGCTAGGCCACCACCTACAGCACTGGCATTGCAGAGAGGTGCTGGCTAGAGTACTGGATGTTCCATGACTCAGCTCCCTGCTGACACACCTGGGAGGGCAGTGAAGGATGGCCCAAGTGCTTCGGCCCCTGCACCCATGTCAGAGACCGAGATGAAGCTCTTGGTTCCTCGCTTCTGCCTGGCCCAGCCTTAGCCACTGCAACCATTTGGGGAGTAAACTATTGGACAGAAGATCTCGCTCACCCTCTCTCTATATTGCGCTCTCCCTCTCTCTCTCTCTCTCTCCCTCTGGAATTTTCCCTTTCAAATAAACAAATCTTAAAAGAAATTGATCAAACACAGTATAGGCACCAGGGTTGTAGTGTAAAATGGTTAAGCAGCTGCCTGAAATGCAAGCAACCCTGGCTGCTCCACTTCCAATCTAGCTCCCTGCTAATGTGCCTTGGGAAGCAATTCAACATGGTCCAAGGGCTTGGACCCCTGCACCCAAAGAGACCTAGAAGTTCTGGACTCTTGGTCTGCCTGGCCCAGCCCTGGGAGTCGTAGCCACTTGGGGGGTGAAACAGCAGATGAAAGACAACTCTGCTTCTCAAACAAAAAGTAATTACTCTTAAAAAAGCGGTGTGGGGGTGGGGGGGTAGGGAGAGTACAAGTGTACGTGGACTTGGGCACTACCGAGGGTCCCAGTTATTGGCTGGGGTTCTTGAACACATTCTCCACAGGCAAAGCCATCCGAAGGGAGCTACTCCAGTTCAGCACCAAGAACTCTGAAACAGGATGCTACTAGTTACGAGTCCATTGGCTTCCCAGCTGACCTTCCCTTTCCAATCTTCTTGACTAGAACTACCATTTCCCTCTTTAAAAGTGTCAGACGTATCTCTGGGCCCCACATAACCAACCCACATCTCTCAGTCTGGCCTTTAAAGTGCTTTACAACCCAGTTACTGGCTAACCTTCTGTGTGATGGATTATACACCTCTCCCCAGACCACGGCCCAGCAAGTGACTAGCCAGCTCCAATCTCTGATTATCCGCAAAATTAAACCTACAAAACTAACTGCCGAGGCTAAATAAGCCTAAGCACTCTAGACTGAATGTGTTGCTCCACAAAACCAAGATGTGGAAATCCTACCCCTTAATGTGATGGTATTAGCAGGTGCAGGTTGAAAGAGGTGATCAGGTAAACATAAGGTCATGGGTGTGAAGCTCCCTGTCATGGGATTAGTGCCCCCTCTTCTTTTTTACACATGTTTATTTTTATTTGAAATAGCTAGAGAAAGAAAGACCGCACACACTCACACACACACACATGCACAGTCTTTCCATCCATTGGTCCGTGCCCCAAATGGTCACAACAGCCCAAGTTAATCCAAAGCCAGGAACTGCAAGTTACTTCAGGATCTCTCACATATCTGCAGAACTTGAGCCATCCTCCATTGCTTTCCCAAGCCACAAGCAGGGAGCTGGAGCAAAAGCGGAGCAGCCAGGACCTGAACAGGCACCCATATGGGATGCCAGCGTGCTGCAGGCTGAGGTTTAACCCACTATAGCACAGCACCAGCTCCCAAGGGATCCGCACCCTTTAAAGAAAAACACCAGAGCTCTCAGTCACGTGGAGGAAGGGAACCCTCACTAAGGACTAAATCTCCTGAAAATATCTGCTTTTTAGGTCATTCAGTCTGAGACCTTCTTTTACAGTAACCCAAACTCACCAAAACATCAGATAAAGCAATCAGTACAGTGCCTGGCCCATAGTTTTTTTGTTTGTTTGTTTGTTTGTTTTTTAAGATTTATTTATTTATTGGAAAGTCAGATATACAGAGAGGAGGAGAAACAGAGAGGAAGATCTTCCATCCAATGATTCACTCCCCAAGTGAGCGCAACGGCTGATGCTATGCCAATCCGAAGTCAGGAACCAGGAACTTCTTCCAGGTCTCCCACGCAGGTGCAGGGTCCGAAAGCTTTGGGCCGTCCTTGACTGCTTTCCCAGGCCACAAGCAGGGAGCTGGATGAGAAGTGGAGCTGCCAGGATTAGAACTGGCACTCATATGGGATCCCGGTGCATTCAAGGCGAGGACTTTAGCCGTTAGGCCACTGTGCCGGGCCCATGACCCGTAGTTTTTAATAAGTAGTTGTCTTACACAACATTCATGCTTCCAAGGCCATGCCTTAGCTCGTAATATCTCCTCTATGTTGCCAGTGTTCAGTATCTCCAATCCCCACAATCTGCATTTACAGAAATCAAAAGTATTCCTAAAAATTCAATTTTCTCCTGAATCTCCAGTCAAGGCAATCCATACAAGTGCTCTCTCTCCCAAAAATATAAGGTATGTACCAAACATTCCTCTTACAGGAGACGTTAGCTTAAATTGAAACGGATCATGAAAACGGATACTACCAAATAAATGGATTAAGTGATGAAATATTTCAACATTCTAATAGACACACTGCAAGGGGGAAAAAAAGAATCAGACACCCCTCAAAAACAAATGCAGCTGGCTTTGGATCTGCTTGATTCTTTGTAAGCCTCCAGACAGCTGCACTTCATACTGAAGACATTAAATATTTCCCTTAGATAACACTAACACAGCAAGGAAGTGCATGTTGGACAGGAAGAAATGAAGGGCTGCCTCACTTGCTTCAGGAAACATCTTTTAGAGTGCTGTTCCAAGGGAAACCCACTTGACCTTGCACTCCTACCACCCAAGAGGAAG
Source organism: Ochotona curzoniae (assembly GCF_017591425.1). Taxonomy (NCBI): domain Eukaryota; kingdom Metazoa; phylum Chordata; class Mammalia; order Lagomorpha; family Ochotonidae; genus Ochotona; species Ochotona curzoniae. Next base: position 347,735 of record NW_024466580.1, read on the forward strand.
AAATCGGGTCCTCCAGCACTGGCTTGACCGGCACAGCATAGATGCTCAGTAAACACCGGCCAACTCAGTAAAGCCAAACGCAGTCAGTTATTTAGGTTGTGGGGCTTCTTTATTACTATTATTCACAAAGAAGAGTAGGAGCAGGAACTGTCAGCGGCTTTTCTTCAGTTTCCAGTTAGCCAATTACTGAGGAAGCCATAGTTGAATCCCTCACCCAAAAGCTAACGAGAAGCAACCTCTCAACTGAGTCACCACAAACACACGATTACATAACTGCATTTCAAGTCAGCTCCTCCTTCGCTCAATGTGGCTGGCATTAATTAAGAAGCTAGGAAAAGGCACCATCCACATGATATCACATTAAACTAAACAAATTACGCTTCCCCATTCCTAGTGCTAAATTTAAAATTCCACTGTTGTATCTGCAGGAAGCAAAACAATTATTTTTTGCATAAAAAGCATCCTGATTAAAAACAGACAAAAGAATCCAATAGAAAAACAAAACAAAACAAAAAAATAGAAAACAATAAGCCAGAGACCCACAGCTCAAAAACAACAACCTACTATATCCTGCTTCATTTTCTTCCAGATATATTTTTTTTCCCCAGAGAACATGACATTTTGCCTAATCTGACCATACCCTAAATACTATAAGGACCCACAGTGTTGCTTCAAAGAACATTTCTCTATGTTCTGGGTTTTGTTTTGGTTTTGGTTAACCTTGAAACTGTATAACACAGACGGAGCATTTTTTTTTCTAAACTTTTTATTTTATTTGAAAGGCAGAGTTAGAGCTCTTCCATCCACTGGTTCACTTCCCAAATGCCTCCAACAGTCAGGACTGGACCAGCTTATGGCCAGCAGCCAATAACTCAATCTGGGTCTCCCAGCCGGGTAACAAGGAACCAGTACTGGAACCATTACCCACTGCTTTCCAGGGTGCCATAAGAATGCAAGTCAGGAGCAGTCATGGGACTCAAACCCACACACTCCATGGGGCACCTGATGCCCTGTGCCAAACAAGCACCCTGAAAGATTTTACACTTAAACCAAAGTTAGGAAATACTATTCTCTTCCTCAGAAGCTACTATAGTAAAAACTGAGACTTTCCTGAGTTCCTAGGGCACTGAAGCTGGCTCCATCAATAATTTCTAGACATTTTAGCAGTGTTTGAGAAAATTTCATTGGTTTTCCATCAACAGAGAGACAAACTACATATATAAGAGTCACCTCTAGAAAGCTACAGGAAAATAAAAAGGTAAATTCAGCTTCAGTTCCCCACCCCCCCAAATTTTGTTATCACTGAGAAAATACAATCTATTCATAGCCAACAATTAAAGGCCAGTGTTGATGCAACACGCAATCACACTGACTTTTCAAGGGCTGGGGACACTTCATTCACTCTGGATCCTTAACACAAAGAATGGTGCCTGGGATAACAGCAGGATCAGTTGCACTGAAGTGAACTGCAGATCTAAGCTCAGAGCTAGCAAGAATCTCCAAAGCTGAAGTTGTTAGACACTGGAGGCAGGACAGATGGCAGAATTTGATTTCCACAATAATTTGAGGAAAGAAAGCTGAACCATAGAAACCTCTGTAAATTAAAGACAGAAGGAAAAACATTTATATAGCCCTAAATGTATTAAATAGTTTGGTCCTCTGCACAAAAAACACTGAATGTTGTATGTAACACACAGCAGGTATTTGAAAACAGAAAACAGGGCTGGCACAGCAGCACAGCAAGCTAATTCTTAGCCTGCAGCACCCACATCCCAATTCATGTCTCAGCTGCTTGATTCTAACCCAGTTCTCCGTTAACGGCCTCAGAAAGCCGTGGAGGATGGCCCAAATCGCTGGGTCCTTGCACCCACATGAGAGATCAAGAAGAAGCTCCTGGCTCCCAGCTTTGGATCACATCAGCTCAGCTCTGGCCACTGCAGCTACTTGCGGAGTGACCCAGCAGATGGAAGACTCCTCTCTGGTTCCACTTCTCTCTGTACAAAATCTGCCTTCCAAAAAAATAAATCTTAAAAAAAAGAGAGAGAGAGAGAAGAAAACTAATACTAAATACTATAACATTTCCTGAGCATCAAAGCAAGGATTAGCTCTCAGCAAGCTTTCTGTACACCATGACAAATAGCAAAGAAAGAGTAAATGAAGAATTTAACTCTCCACATACAATATCAATGTCCTTGCTAAACCAGGTGTAAAAATGGTGCCTATCAGGATTTCTTTATACTCCAAGAACTATTTTCATATCCTGCTAGTATCCAGAGGTTATGTAAAAAGATGCTATCTTTTATATGCAACCCTAGCAGCATTACTTTGCACCATGTGATTATAAACAATTCTTAAAAGAAAGTCCAGCTCATGACTACGGCATTGTTCATCAGACTCCACTTATCTAAACTTCATTCCCACAGATTTTCCTTTCTTCTCCAACACCTGTGCTTTCAAAAAATTAAAGGAATTCATGGAGGAGGAATTTATTAATATCACATCCCTCTAACAGCTGCCGGCTGAAGGCATTAAATGCATAGCTGCTTCCATGACATATGTGGCCAGCCCAGAAAGCATGCTTGATAAAAGTCTGGTTTCTTTCAAAATGACTAACTAAAACTTTCTACCCTTTGGGGCTGCCTTCACAACAAATTCCACCAGAGTTCAGGGGTTTTGTAGATAAATCTCTGTGGGTGTAAGACTCCAAGGACACGTGCTCAAGCATCTTTAGTAGCTATCCTTCGGCATCCCTCACCCCAAGCGCTGGACAACAGATGCCCATCAGCCAATCATCCGGGAATGAGCAGCTGAGCCGCAGCAGTTCGTGTTCTCGGGACAGGTGTTCTGTGTTTTTCTTAAAGCACACAGGCCAGTCTAATAGCAAGTATACTTTCCAGATCATTAAAAAAGAATCAAAACAACATAAAAGGCCACTCTAAAGTACATTAGAGCAATCTAAACAAATGCAAATGGAAGAATTCATCTTGTTTTCCTGCTAATCTTCATTCTCACATTTTGTACCTTTCGGTATATAAACTCTCTCATCCCAAGAATGCAAACTGTTACGATTTTAATTCTACAAGAAGCATTTCTTTCCAGGACATCAAAAGATGTAGAAACCTAACAGTAATTACTGCGTAATAAATCACAAGACATGTGGCATAATGTTTGTAAAGCTGAATTGCACCTGTCACCAATTTAACGAAAGAATATATACAAAGCACACAGCTTATAGCACTGAACAATTTGGTTACACTGATCTTATTATTCCCTGTCAAACAGAATAATTCAGGTAACCAAAATCGAATTAATAAGAACAATTCCACCACCCTGGGCAAGTTATCGAATTTGTCCATATTCTGCTTCTTCATTCTCAATGTGGTCAAAACAAAAAGAACAGCTCCTCAGAATCGTTATCAAGATGAAATGAATCAGCTTCTATTAATTATTATAACAGAGCCTGCCAAAGGGTAACTCCCAGGGAAATACTGGGTATTAAAAGGAAATGTTTGCTAATCAGAATGAAAATGCAGAACAGTTACAGCAATTGAAAAGAATGATTATAGAAACGTAAGGAGACACAGCTGTTAGGATCTGCGGGCTAATAAAGTTCAGGAATTGGCTAAGAGAACAAAGCAAATATGTAAAAAGGGACCTTAACTAAAAAAAAAACCCTCACTACATCCCTTCAGAATAGACAAATATCCCCTTGCATCTTGATTCTGTCACTAGTTCTAGCTTGAAAATCTTGATTCCTCTTCCTAGGTCAGCAGGTAGATCCTAACCCTCAGTTGTCATAAAATATATATATATAGCTGGTTAGAGCAAAATCAGAAGTCTTAAATTTTTAACATTTTTCTAGTTTTGTTAACAAAGCACCAAGTTGAAACTTATGCCAAATGTTTCTGCAATTAAAACTGCAAACTTCCACGTGAACAACAATAGAGAGCTGTTCCAGTGTGAGAACAGGACAATGCCAGTATGACTGCCACAGTGGGGGTGGTCCCTGCCCACACCCTCGTGCCTGGACAGCCTCCTATCGCCTCCATCGCCAATCCAAGCTGCTTTTGGAAAGCATCTGTGGAAGCAAAGGGACCTGGGTGAACTTGCTCTGTGTCTGAGAGTCCTGCTTCCAGGCCCCCGTGGGGAACCTCCCTTTTTGCCACCACCACCACCCTGAGCGCCCCACTAGAAAAAGCGTGAAACACAAGATGCTTTGTTTGCCTAAATCTGTCCACCCCCACTTCCAAACAGTCCCTTGGTGTTTTACTTGGAACATTCTGGAAAACATCATGGGATAACAGTGACAATTACAGAATAAAGCAACTTCAGAAGCTAGAGAATAAAATGACTTTAGAACTGAAAAAGGTCCTGGTAGAACCAGGTATAAAATGACAGTTCTATCTATTAAGAGAACTAAAGAAAAAGGAACGGTTGTTCTGGCTTTACAAAGCAGACTCCAAGCGGAGGATGCAGTGCACGCGGCTCCCAGGGCATCTTGGTGATGCTTCGGGGCTGCCTGCCATGCCCACATCCTCAGAGGCACGGTGCCTGTCCCTCCCGCCTGCTTCTTTCGCAGAACGAGCCGGCCAGGGGACGCTAGTCCCGCACCTGCAGCTTTGAGAAAGGACCATGATGTAACAAGGCAAGGAGTATTTCCTCGGCAACCAATGACCAGCATACCATAACTCCACCACGAACTTGCTGCTCCCGATCTCCCCTTTCTTTCCTTGTGGCCTCCTTAAAAGAAATCCCAAACACCCTCACTGCGCAGGGCAGCGGCTCTTGAGAAGGAAGTCTGCTAGTGTCGTGTGAATCTGTTTTCTTTCCCTCACACTCTGTCGTCTTCTTGGGACCAAACTTCTCGGTGACCCGGTTCGGCCACTTGTGGATAATAACACAAGGGAAGGAAGTGCGGGGCGTAGCTTCGGGCCAACTTTTTTGAGTCCGTATCCTATCTGACTTGGGAAAACTCTCGGCTCTGACAACGGGCCCAGAAAACATCTGACCCAACTGTGGTGGGCACCGAGACCCTGGCTGCCACGTGCCCAGTTCGGGATACGGAGTCACACCCCGTCCGCGCGGGCCGTCCAAGGACAGCGGATCCAAGGCCAACTCCCGCAAAGTCGCCCAAGTTCCCCCCGGGCTCCCGGCCCGCAGCAAGCCCCGCCGGGCGCCCCCCGAGGGCGCTCCCTTTGTGCAGGGCGCGCCCGGGGCACCCTGCAGCAGCGCCAGCCCGGATTCCCGGCCCCGCTCCTCGGGGACCCCCGGCCTCGCCGCCCGCCGCCCCACGGCCCCGCCGCCCACGGCCCCGCGCCCGCTCACCCCGCAGCAGCAGCAGCAGCAGCACGTCGGGCAGCCGCGCGCAGACACGCAGCACCGGCCGCCGCCTCAGCGCCATGACGAGCCGCCTGAGGGGCCGCGGTGGCTCCGCGCGCTCCGGCTCGCCCGGCCGTCCCCGCGCGCATGCGCTCGGCGGCCGGGACCCTGCGACCCGCCTTCGGTTACCATAGCGACCGCCCAGCCCCACGGAGCTGCTGCCATGGCAACAGAGGAAGCCGACGACTGTTGCTGTGGATGCGGCGATTCTCTGGGAGACCCCACCACCACCACCACCACCACTATCATCACTACCACCACCATCATGACTACCACCACTACCACCACCACCACCACCACCACCACCATCACCACTACCATCACTACCACCACTACCACTACCACCACGACCACTACCACCAACACTACCACCACCACCACCACCATCACCACCACCACCACCACCCACACCATCCCCACTACCATCACCACCCCCACCATCCCCACTACCATCACTACCACCACTACCACTACCACCACGACCACTACCACCAACACTACCACCACCACCATCACCACCACTATCATCACTACCACCACCATCATGACTACCACCACCACCACCACCACTACCACCACCACCCCCACCATCCCCACTACCATCACTACCATCACCACCCCCACCATCCCCACTACCATCACTACCACCACTACCACTACCACCACGACCACTACCACCAACACTACCACCACCACCACCACCATCACCACCACCACCACCCGCACCATCCCCACCACCATCACCACCACTGTAGCGTCTCTCAGTGAACTCCGTAAGAGGGGGGCAAAGAAGCATGTTGAAAAGGAGTACAGATCTGTTTCTGCAGCTATGGAAGGAATCCATCATGACAGGTTTGAGAAGAAACAATAGAATCGAGAAAATGAAGCGTTTCCTAATTTACAAATAAGAATGCAACCCAGTTATCTTGAAAGCATTTTTGCCTTCTTATCTTTCGGGTCCCAAATTAGAAATTCAATGGAAAGGGAAAAAAAGCACTGAAATCTGATAAAGCATAAGCAAGGCATACATTAGTATATTAAAGCAATGTCTTGCTAAAATAAACAGAACTGGTTTGTTTCTGTGGTAAATGAAAGGCATGATGATATGCCAAAATAGTTTATTCTGCAGAAAGGTCGGCTAATTTTTTACTCTGATTTTGAATTCCAGAGGATGGTGGAGCTGGGGGAGAAAAAAGGAGCAGGATCTTACAAGGACATACAGATAAGATGAAAAGAAAGTTACTAAAGTGAACCAGAAATTGAACCATAGAAAGCTGGGACCAGAAATGGGGCCAAAGAAGGCAGCAGACTTGGATGTATTACTTAATACTGTGGGAAATCTTGGAAAAGAACCTATTTTATCTAGTATGGAAAGAACGTCAATGAGGTCTCCAGAATCGATAGGACAACAATTATCAGCACACTTACTAGTAAGATGTACCAGTTTCCAAAACCTAATATTTTCAATGTGGTTTTGTTTTGTTTTTGGAAAGTCGGATTTCCAGAGAGGAGAGACAGAAAGAACTTCCATCCACTGGTTCACTCCCCAAGTGGCTGCAACTGCTGGAGCTGAACCAATCCAAAGCCAAGAGCCAGGAGCCTCTTCCCAGTCTCCCACATGGGTGCAGGGTCCCAAGACTTTGGACTATCCTTGACTGATTTCCCAGGCCACAAACAGGGAGCTGGAAGGGAAGTGGAGCAGCCGGAATTAGAGCCAGCACTCATATGGGATGCCTGTACATGCAAAGCAAGGACTTTTAGCCACTAGGTTACCACACCAGGCCCCATTTTCAATGTTTGAATTAGAGAGTTTAATCACATACAGCCATCCAACTCTTTTTAGTATTATGGGATTTTTATTTTTGTAAAATAGAAATATATATATATATACATGTATATAGCACATATTACATTTATACAATGATCTTTCACAAAGTAGTTTATGGAAAATAATACTATGAAGGCATTGCATGGATTTCAAAAATATTTATACAAAAATACACTTATCTCTTAAGCCCATTATTTACAAACATTATACAAATGCCAAGAGACAGGAAATTAACTGAGGCTGTTGCCAAGAATATGCTTTTACTTATGTCACTTTATAAATTCCTAAAACTTGTCCAATGCTTGCCTATTTGAAAATGACCTTCCCTCAAATCTCATAAAGACAGTTAAAATACAAAATAACACACTAATCTGTTATGTTCTGTTTGTGTTTTCTTTGCTAATACCCTCTTTCTGTGTATGTTATTTTATAGTGATATCTTTCTCTCTCTCCCTCTTTCTCTCCATCAAACAGAAAAGAGAGACATTTAGAGGTGGAAGAGTGTCTTCTTAGGTCCAATGAGTTCTTTTCCTGCCCTCTCAGTTTTCCTGACTGTATCTTGAGCTCCTGGCCACGGGATCAGAAATATTCACCTAACTGGAGGTGTCATTTTGTTCCCACGGGAAATGTGAGTTGGTGTCTGACTGTGGACAGTTTCCAGAATCCAGAGCCTGCTATCTGCTGCCTGATTACCTGTGTACAATGGCTCTCCTCTGTTATACTCTTCTCAGCTGCCAATTATTGGAACTCAATCTAAGATTATAAAGAATCTCATGAATATTCTATAAGGGTCAAGGTTTCCTAGGAGAGTGAATGGCAGATGTTTCCTTGTCCCTGGTGGAGTTTCCATGACATTACCAGTAGCTGAGACACATTTTGGGGGTAGAGGCATAACCTTGAAATGTGGCAGGGCCAGGTAGGACACCTGAGGCTGGGATGTGATTTGCTCCTCCATTGGACCCATTGCTTTCTGGAGAGCTCTGGTCCTGAGAAGGGAATTGGAGCTCAGTGCGACTAGAGGAAAGCCTGGAAGAAATAACAGGACTGTGGGGTCTGTGCCTGTCACAGCATCATTCACTTGAGCATTTTTATTTCCAATGTTTGTTTTAATAAAGAGTGAACGTTTCTTAAAAGAGTTCAGGAAGCGAAATACACTTGTGTTGAACTTACACAATCATCTGCAATACTATTCAATATAAAAACTGCAAATCAAGTGGCAACAAAGAGTCGGCTTCCTTGGAAACTCACATCTGAGCACAGTGGAGGAGTTTGTTTCTTGTAAACTTGAGAAAATTACTTAAATTCCTAAGCCTTGACATTCTTGTTTAAAATAGGGAAAATACTATAGCAAATGGCTATTGCAGGGATCATGTGAGGTTAATCTCTGAAACTTAAGTCCTCAATAAATGTTTATTACTTACACCCCTGCCTTCTCCTGCTATGTTGGTTCAAATTAGGCAAAATGTTTCCAATATTTCTGAAGAGCTTGAAAGGGAGTCAGAAGGAATGGGAAGCGAAGCAAGAGTCTGACATCATTGTTCTCTTGGTGTGCTTATGTTCCCTTTTTGGATTTAACAGTTTAGTATGATTTGTAAGTGCCATTTCCAAGACATCAGTCCATTAAACTATGCAGAAATAAGTTTGCAAAAAGTGTGCAGGTTAATTCTGATTTATTCTCCAACTATAAGCATCAGCAACCCATATGGGCACAGTTTGCATCTCAGATGCCCCACTTCCCACCCAGCTCTCTGCTTGTGGCCTGGGAAATCAGTCAAGGATAGTCCAAAGCCTTGGGATCCTACACCAGCACGGGAAACCTGGAAGAAGCTCCTGGCTCCTGGCTTTGGATTGGCGCAGCAGCTCCTACTGTTGCGACCGCTTGGGGAGTGAATCAGTGGATGGAAGATCTTCCTCTCTGTTTCTCCTCCTCTCTGTATATCTGACTTTCCAATAAAAATAAACCAAAGTTTTTTAAAGTGCACAGAAGAAAAAGCATACTTTAAATGTATTTAACTAGATTGAATATCTAAAATTTCCAACTTTTCAGTCACTTCACTCTTAAGCTATGGCAGCCAAGTAGTCCTTAATCTCAGCTGGGGTAAGCCTCCTAAATGCACTGCATGGCAGATTCCAACTTCCGTGTTATCTTCCGTCCTTGGTCCTTCGAAGTTTCCTTTGGGTTAAGATGGCTGTATGATTGGCATATTCATTGTATGTTTCTCAAGCTTTCCCATTCACTTTCCCAGTGCTTTGGGCTTCCAGGCAAAAATACACTGCATACGTACCTGACAAGTAACAATGATCGTTCCCTTACTCCAGCCACAGATACGTACAAATGCATGCACACCAACTGACTTGGTGTATGCCTGCTCCATTGAAGCCACTCTGCACCCACTGAGCTGCGGGAATGCGTTCTTGGTAAACAAGAGAGTTTTGCTGCGTGAGCTTCCGAACTGTGTGCACTGGCATTGTGTAACCAGGGCCCATGCCACCATACCCCAAACCTCTGTGCTTGATCATGGCTCCGCTTCGTGTGTACTTGGTTCATCACAAAGAATGGACTTTCATTTCTTCCCAGTTGCTAGCGGTGCCATTTGCATCTTTAACTCCCACTGAAGGGGCTCCTCTGGCTACAGCAGCCGACATGTACCCAATGTGATCGGCAAAAAGCTGCACCCGTGCTCTGCTCTCTGTACCCTGTGTCTACATTCTTGAAAAGTAACAATCTGTCACTGTACCATTACACCTCTAAACAACACATGAACTGCACCCGCACATCCTGAGGGAGGTGGGAACCTTTGAGGGAAGTCTCAGACTCCACACTGACCCATCAAGTGTTCCTCTTCAAGGCTCACCAAAGACCAATTGATGTTTCTGTTGCTCCGTTTCTCCTCCCTTTAGATCCCAACTTCCTTGTAATGTTTCTTAACGTTCTGCCCACATTTCATTTCATCTCCTGCTTCTTAAAGCACTGATTTAATTTAAACATAGGCGGGTTCTCCTGATCTAGGAAAATCATAGCAGACTTTAACCTTTGTTTCCTCCAATAAGACAATCGGCCTGTACTCCGTAAAGGAAGCAAAAGCCATACTGATACTAAAAGCCAGTGGCTTCCTAGAGAGAGGCCTTTATCATATCTAATAAACCATGTGTGTATGCACGGGTGTGTAAGAACTCAGCCCTGCGTGTCTGTAAACTGCATTTGAAGAGAGAGTCACATACACTGGGGCAGAAGAATGCCCCAGGTGCATCTTCACCAGACAGGAACTATAGCCAGTGCACCTGAAAATAAAACATCAATAAAGACAGAGAAAGAGAAAGGCAATGCAACACCATGATCAACAGAGGATACAGCCATAAGTAAAAGAACGCCAGCCCCTGCCGGGCCCAGTAATGCTATCCAAGACAGAGAACCGTCAGAATCGCAAATCTTGTCCCCTCGACAAGTTCACCTTTGCTGCCTCTGTCTAGGTGCCTGTTTCCATTCTTTGTAGATGAGAAGAAACAGCGATTGGCTGGGTGCCTCCTACAGACACCAGGGAAAGTGTATCCGGGATAGCCAGGAGACAACAGTTCCCAGACGCCGTCCAGGAGGGACACCTGCAATGAAATGAAACAGAGCAGCTCTCAATCTCTCTCTCTCTCTCTCTCTCTCTCTCTCTCTCTCTCTCTCTCTCTCTCCATTTGATTTGAATTCTTGTTCTGGACTGGGGGAGAAGGTGAAAAGTTGTTTTCCTCAATTCTGCCTCAGGGCTGGGGGCCCCAGGGAACCTGAAAAGTATATATGTTGCAGCAACTTGTCTTAAAATGAAACCCAGGAATCCCTGCTGCTCATGAGGTCCCCAGCGAGCCTCCATCAGGCTGGGGAGTCAGGTTGGGGTTACCCCTGCAGAGGAGCACGCAAGGTTCTTCCCTTACCACGGTGTTCCAGTTGCATGCCTCCAGGATGCTCTAACAGCTCTGTTTACAGATTGCAGATATTTTTATCCCAGCCCTCCAATTAGAGGTAATTTTCTCTTCACACAAATTGCACCATCGAGTGTTTACTCCCTGGTGGCATGAGAGGGGTGGCATGAGAGGGGGCACTCTGATGTTCTCCTTCTACTATGGAGACCTTGCATCTTACACATAGACCTAAAGTTAACCCCATCCCAGAGTTTGGGATGGAAACAGGTCTTCCAGAAGGATCCGGGCCCAGAGGTTTGGCAGGTCATTGCACTGCTCAGACCCTTCCAGAAAATCCAAGGGTAGTTTTTGTGACTTCTGCCAAAGAGAACGTGGACACCCTGCTTTAGGACTGCGCAGTGGTGGGGAGGGATTATATTTGAAAGACATTTTCTTCATATATTATCCAATACCATGTCTCCTTTTTTTCCTATTTTTTCTTTTTAAGAACACACTTCCTGGACTCCTGACAACAGCTTCTGCTTCTTGTGGGTCCTTTTCTTTTTTGATACTGATCTATTTTTAGATAGATATATTGGTGTCCATAGGGGGTGCCGGGCACTTTCAGGCAGAGAATTAGCCAATTGAGCATTTGTACTGGCTTCCCAATATCATGTCTCTTAAGCAAGCGGATAAGGACTCTCGGTATAGTCTGTGTTTGATCTCATAGGATTACAGTCCCACAAAATTTAGGATCAGGAGGAGTAGACCTGTCTGGTCCTCGTGGGAAATGTCAGATTGTCAAAGCACTCAATAGGCTCAGCAGAAACCTATTTCAGTGGAATGGTCACTCTTCGCCCTACAGTGAACAGAGACAGCCAGCCATCATTTAGAAGTCTGACTTACTACTTTCTCAACAAATGGCTATATTGCTAACACTAACTGCTGCGATCCTAGAGCAAGTTTTGTATAAAGTCAAATGGTTTGTCTTTGAGGAGACAGAATTTATGGCTTAGAAATGGTTCTTTTATAAGGCCTGTTGCGGGGTGCGAGCGAGATCACACCAGACATGTCTATGGCTTATTAAGGAGTCTTTATTAACCAAGCTTGGTGATAATATACTAGAAAGAGCAAATCACAAGTCCATATGGCAATCCAACAAATCATAATCCAACCAAACATAATCCAAGGAGGAACAAACGGTCATTATCCTTAAGTCCATCCATTAACCTGAAGACCTATGTCCCAGCTTCCCCAACAACATAAGTTATCCTAAGAGACATGCAATGAATAACCTGGACACACTTACAAAGCTGCAGACATTCACCTTTCCCTGACTTCTCTGCCCACATGCCATCACTGCTAGGCCTCACCTCTCCTGGAACTCCTGATAGGACACAAACCAGAAATAACGTTACTATATCCATTGTCCAATCAAAGCAGTACACAGGAACCATGCTCAGGGGATCACATGTCCTGGGTCAGCCAAGAGTCAAGGTGCCAGAGTAATGGAAGCACCTGGGCAGAAAGAGTGAGCCCTGGCTTCACCGGCCTTTTAAAGGGGCTTGTGAGGAAGGTGGTTACACAACAATGCAGTACTGTCCCCTCTCAGTTGATAGGTGAGTCGCAGGTGGGCAGGAGCAAATACCTGAGTGTTGTGGATCAAGGAGTTGATTAGTGCTCTTGGGATGGGCAGGAACAGGAACTGGGCTTGTAGCTAAAAACACCTAGACTAATTGCATTTATCTGCATCCAATATCCTTGCTAAATTAAGACGTGGGAGAAGTGGTTGAGGATAGAATTCCATTGCTGTTAGGACCCACCTTCAAGACAGAGGGTAGGGGACACAGCCACATTTCATTTGCCCACTGTCAATGGGTGCTGTCTATCACTGGCTATACCCCATCACAGGCCTTTCATATTTCTTTTGAAAAAAAAAATTCAGTGCTTATTTGAGAATCAGAGAGAAGGCGAGAGAAACAGAGTACACATCTACTAATTCATTCTGCAAATGCCTGCGGTGGTCAGGGTTGGGCAGACAAAAGCAGAGAACCAAGAACTCAACTCAGGTTTCCCGTGGGCAGCAGGAATCCAGTGAGCTCAGCCATCCACACTGCCTCCCCGGGCCACACCAGCAGGAAACTGGAAACGGGAGATATGGAGCAGAGCCAGGTGTCAGTATAGGATCTCTAACTTGGGCTGCTGGATCCTACCCAACACCTTAACCAGCAGGCCTAATGCCCTCTCCATTGTTTAAAATGTGCAGTGTGTGGGGACCAGTGCGGTGACTTGACAGGCTAATCCTCCATCTGGAAGCACCAGCATCTATAGGGTTCTGGTTCAGGTCTTGGCTGCTCCACTTCTGACCCAGCTCTCTGCTTATGACCTGGAAAAGCAGTAAAGGCTGGCTCAAGTCCTTGGGACCCTGCACCCACATGGGAGACTGGGAGGAAGTTCCTGGCTTCTGGCTTCAGATTAGCTCAGTTCTAGCCATTGTAACAGTTTGGGGAGTGAATCAGCAGATAGAAGATCAATCTCCCTGTCTCTCCTTTCTGGAAATCTGCATTTCCAACAAAATAAATAAATAAATCTTTTTAAAAAAATGTGTAATGTGTGCTTAAAAATAAGATGTTTGCCTTGGGCCCAGGCAGTAGCCTAGTAGCTAAAGTCCTTGCTTTGCACGTGCCGGGATCCCATATGGGCACTGGCTCATGTCACAGTTGTTCCACTTCCCATCCAGCTCCCTGCTTGTGACCTGAGAGAGCAGTTGAGGATGCCCAAAACCTTGGGATTCTGCACCCGCATAGGAGACAGAAGAATCTCCTGGTTTCTAGCTTCGGATTGGCTCCACACTGGCCTTTGCAGCCACTTGGAGAGTGAACCAGCGGATGGAAGATCTTTCTGATTTCCTTCTCACTGTAAATCAGCACACGGGAGAGCGAAACCTGCTTCAGGTACTCTTGTGTCAGTACTGGGTTTGATCTTCAGCTCTATCTCCTGTTCCCAGCTCTGTTCTAACAGAGATCTGGGTAGCAGCGACTGGGTTTCTGACACTCAGGCGAGAGACTTGCTTGAGTTTGTAGTTCCTCACCCAGGCTGGCATGGTGCTGGATACCACAGGCCTTGGAGTTTGAATCGGAAGGGCAGAGGTCGCTGTCCCTTACCTCTCAAACAAATAAATACATTCTTCTTGCAAAAGTATACTAGTAATAGTTTGTAAAGGCCTCAAACTATACATTCAGTTTATTTATTATGCTATGCAAAGGCTTGGTATTATTGCTATAAGGTATAAATGTAAAGACAGGAAGTTGTTCTGTTTGTACAGATCAGATTCCAGCCAGCTGCCAGTTCAGAGATGTCTCCGCAGGGCCTTGTTGATGCTTTGGGGCTGGCCAGCGGGCTTCCTGCCTGCTCGTGTCCTAAGGCGTTGCCTCATTCCTTGTCTGAGTTTCTTTTACAGACAAGCAGCAGAATCACCTGGCCACAGGAAGCTAACCTTTCACCACTGTAGTACTCGGATTCCATTCTGATGAAACCGAGCAGGCAAGTACTGCCAGTGGGCTGCTGGGACCCTCTGGGGGCGGACACCAGCGCTGGGTGAGCCCTGCACGCTCTCACCACACCAGCTCCCTCTCCACTGCAGTTTCCTTAGTAAGCTCCCACACAGCCTCTCTCAGCCAGGTGACACGTGCCCCGAATCTGCTAGTGTCCCCACCTGCCAATACATTAAACTTGATGTTTCATTCAGCTTCGGCCCTTGTCCTCACTGTCAGGATCTGGCGCAAGGACTGAGTGTTCAGTAACACATTCCTTGCCTTTCCTGTTGTGGCTGCTTTTTTCTGCTATCATTTCTTGAAAACTGTTGTTAAAAAAAAATCACACTTTGGGCCCAGTGCGATAGCGCAGTGGTCCTCATCCTGAACATGCCAGGATCCCACATGGGCGCCGGCTCTAATCCCAGCTGCTCTGATTCCCATCCAGATCCCTGCTGTGGTCTTGGAAAAGCAGTCAAGGACAGATCAAAACCTTGGGACCCTGCACTCACCTGGGAGACCCGGAAAAGAGGTTCCTGGCTTCAGATCGGCACACCACCGGCCGCTGCGGCCACTTGGGGAGTGAATCATCGGACGGAAGATCTTCCTCTCTTTCCTCCTCTTTGTATTTCCAGTAAAATATATAAATCTTTTTTTAAAAAATCACACTTTGATAAGGATTGCCTCAAATCTCATCGCTCTGTCAGGATGCTTTACTTTCAACCACGTGGCACAGGTTCTGGAGTGTAGTACCCTCCTGGTGGCATCAGGGAGCTTATGGCCTGCCCTTTCACTGCCTCCTCCATCCGGCTCAACACGCACAGTCCCTGCCTTGCTTGGAGCAGCTGCCCACGTTGCCACGCTCCCCCACGCAGGCCTATTAAGCATTGTCTTCCCACAAGCACGACCCTCCAATGAATGAGCGTGCGGCACACAGCGTTCTCCATGTCACTGTGAGAGTCATGAATTCCATACCAGCTGAGCAGAGCTCATCGCAGCCTCCCGAAGGCCCGCTGCACAGCCATCAACACATGCGGGTGTAAGTGAAGAGAAGCACACGTGCTTTGGGAACACGTGTGCAGTGTAGAACCCTCTATGAGGAATATCCTCCTGAAGATAGAGAACTCTAACATGAGAGTGACTTTTTGCATTATTCTGTGTAGGATGGCTGACACTGAGCCTCAGCACCACATGGCACATGCACGCAGTTTCCTGCCTCCGAGAGCCTGTTGTCCCCTGGGAGCAACAGGGAGAAAAGTTGGTGGTGGTAATTGGCAGCCTGCTCAGCCTCGGAGGGGGATGTCTGCTGTTCTGCATATTGCATGCAGAGATTTTGCACGCAAGAGAACAGAACAGTGAAAATGCATGCAGAACTTCAATGGGAGACCGAGAATCCCCACACACTTGCAGGTCAGCGGCAAGATCATGGGAATGAAGAGGACGTGGGTGTAAGGAAGAGGCAGGGATGGGTTTTATTGCAACGAGGGTAGCAGGGACAACAACCACTAAGTTATGAAATTAAACCTTGGAATTAAAATCTTACTCCCTTAAAGCAAGGTATCTAGGAAATTAAAACAAACAAACAAACAAAAACACACCATGGCCCAGCGCTGTGGCCTAGCAGCTAAAGTTCTCTCCTAGAACGTACTGGGATCTCATATGGGCACCCGTTCTAATCTCGGCTGATCTACTTCCCATCCAGCTCCCTGCTTGTGGCCTGAAAAAGCAGTCAAGAATGGCCCAAAGCCTTGGGATCCTGCACCCACGTGGGAGACCTGCAGGAAGTTCCTGGCTCCTGGCTTTGGATTCGTGCAGCTCTGGCCATTGTGGTCACATGGGGAGTGAATCGTCGGACGGAAGATCTTCCTCTCTGTTTCTCCTCCTCTCTGTATATCTGACTTTGCAATAAAAATAAATAAATCTATTTTAAAAATCAGATTTCCCCACCTAGTTTCTGGCTAAGAAGAAAAAAGCATTTCCAGTGAGAAACCAGCATCTCCAGGTGAGGCAGAATGTGAAGTTACACTATCAAGTCCTCAGCCCATTTATGTAACCCTTGTTCTTACACTGGGGAAACCTCCGGGTATCCTTTAGCAGCAGGTACACAATTCTTGGCCAGGTATCCCAGAACCAAAAGGAGCCCCCAGGACAAAATAATCTCCATGAAGCGGAACTCACTCTCAAGGCATCAGCCAAGGGGAAAGTCAGCCCAGAGAATTGGCACAGCTGGAGCCTAATCCCATCAAGTCACCTGAAGGCAGTGATCAAACAGGGCAGGAGGGACAGGAGGAATGAGGACTGGCTGGGAAGGGCTGGCTGTTGGGGTCCGTGCAGTAGATGTGGGGGACATGAGGGGGTGAAGAGTGTTCCATTGCAGGCAGGGCCGCAAGGAATTTCCCGCTGTTTGGCAGGGCCCGCCCAGCAGATGTCTCTACAACCACCTGAATGCAGCTCCACCTTCTTTTGCATGGACACCAGGCCACCCTGTGGAAGAATTCTAATCCATCCTGGCATTTGCTACTGCGAGGTTAACCTTTTGCTCAGCCTGAGCTTGGAGGTCAATATCTTGCAAAAAGGGCCCTTTATCATTCCTACTGTCTTGGCCGTCCCCATTGAACCTATGCTAATCAAGGGACCTGCATTTAGGCTTTCATTCTTTCCTTGATCTTTAAGTTCTCCTTTTCTTTGTGATACAAGATTGAATTGTAGGATAAGAATTGTAGCAGGAACTTCTAGGTACCGGCAGCAGGAACTTCTAGGTAATACTATGGCAGAGTTATCTTTAGAAACACCCACTTGACCATGACGTAAAACGTCTGAGCCAGAGTTTGACTGATTTTGTATAAATAAAGTGGACAGCTTGTGTGCATTGTCCATTATGATCATGAAATCCTAGTGGTCCATCTCTTTCTTTCCTCTTTACGCCTCATCCACGCACCCTTCGCGAGTTCCGAACTCAGCTGGAGCTGGACTCTGGCAGCTGGCAGGCGAGAAACAGCTGTGTGGAACCTTCAGCAGTAAAGCATGTCAGAAAGCAAAGAACCAAAACAGGAGGCGCTCGAGGGGAGAATGAAGGAGTAGACGGAAAGAAAGCCAGTGAGATTGAAGGAATGATCCAGGAGGAAGCTCGGAGAGGTAAGACAGGGACCTGCAGGTGAACCGCCCTGGGTTGTGCAATGCTAGAGTGAGAGATGTAGTGGAGCAAAATGAGAAAGGCAGAAACAGAAGCTGATGGCTCCGAATTTTCCAGAACTGATGAAAGACATCACTATCTCCAACAGAATAAGGAGGTATTTCATCGTTCAGTCACGTGGTTGTTCCAGACACAACATAATGAAATGCCGGAGGTTTATTTCGGGACTAGTTACCTTGGAAAGATCTGCTGTTCTTGGGGAAAACTGAGGAATACCTGCTTCTAAGAAACCAGTTCAGAATTTGACGATCAGCAAAACTGTAATTCAAGAACAAAGGCGAGGACTGGTGTTGCGGCTCAGTGAGCTAAGCTGCTGCCTGTGACTCTGCCATCCCATGGGAGCGCCAGCTCATCTCGGATGGTCCACTTCTAAACCACCTGTCACTCAGGTGGGAGATTCCATGTAGAATCCTCGCCTCCTGCCTTCCGTCTGGCCCAGCCCCAGCTGCTGTGGCTGGTGAGGTGTGGTCTAACAGATGGGAGCTCTCTCTCTCTCTCTCTCTCTTGCTCACTATCTTTCTTAAATAAATGCATCTTTAAAAAAAAAGAGCAGAGGTAAAAAAATTTGAAACCGTTTATGCTCTTTTACTCATCAAAAGAAACACTGGAAGATGCTTAAAAAGGAGGCAACCATTGCTGGAAGGAAGCAATTCTAAGAAGTTCATAAGCAAATGGACACATCTCTGCAACCTAAGCCCGGGCAGCCATGATAGCATCCCTGCGAGGCTGAAAATAAAATGACACAAGTAACTGGAGGAAGAAGATCCGTGGCATGTGGGGGAAACCAGTACAGCTTCATTGTGCTTAAGTTTTGCAGGCAAATGCGTGTGCTTCCATATTAAAAGGAGTACAGAGAAGTAGCCAGCATCCAGATCGGGGACTGAGAGAATAAGGATCTGGCAAAGGACCTCAAATATCGGACTAGGCTGCCGGGGGAAGGAGAGGGGCTGCAGCTGGCTTGTGAGCCAGCAATGCTGATGGAGGCTTGCCCCGCTTGACCCTCCTGGGCAGAACTGCATCACCCATTCCACGCTCCAAAGACTGTTGGAGATCTCCACGAAGCAGGACCGGACCTATCCTTTTCCACACCCTCCTGTGCATATGGGGGTAACACCCAGCAGGAAGGAACATTGTGCACCCCAACTCTTTTCAGAGGATGGCTGGGGGTGCAACTACCCCTGCTCACTCTAAGTGCCTGGCAGTTCTGTCCTGTTGATCCTTTCCTCCCAGCCTCCCCAGCTCCCCTAGGGATCCTCTGAGGCAGGGCCGTCCTTGGATGTGTGCTGTCCCTTCTCTGACCTGCTTCCCACATTGTGAGTCCCTCAGGGAACACTTCCTCCCACGTCAATCCTCATCCCACAAGGGCTTTGTCCCTCACCTGAGGCAAAGCCTAGCAAGCTGTCACAGTGCACTGGGAAGTCTCAGAAACTTCTACACGTGCACACACACACACACACACACACACACACACACACACACACACGTCACGCGCACACACTCATACACAACACTCCCACACACAACATGCACTCGCACACACACATAATACGGTCACACAGACTCACACTCACACTCACACACAGTCCTTGCCTTTCTGTTTTGTCTCCTCAAGTCATGTGATGTCATCAGCCGCCACATTCCGCATACCTCATAGGGTGTGGGGATGCCTGAGCTTCACTATGGAGCAGCGGTCCTCAGTTAAACGCACTACTCTTGGCTTTGTTTGCCTAACATTGAGGGCAACAGTTTCCGGCATTCCTCTCTCCTCCCTACAGGCTCTCTGTGACTACTCACAAGGAAAGAGAGACATGGCAGTATTTTGGGAGAAGGAAGAGCCCGAGGCACACACTTGTGCAGGCTTAGGAGTCTCTCAAGACCTTCCAGAAAGCTCTCCAGACACTTCTGCCTCTCCGCCTCCTCCTCCTCTTATGGGCTGGGTCCCTCCACAGCAGGTGCCCAGCCTTGCCCTGCCTGCACCCACATACCAGCCTGGGAGGAGCGTCTGC
Organism: Ochotona curzoniae; assembly: GCF_017591425.1. Lineage (NCBI taxonomy): Eukaryota > Metazoa > Chordata > Mammalia > Lagomorpha > Ochotonidae > Ochotona > Ochotona curzoniae. Next base: position 367,559 of record NW_024466580.1, read on the forward strand.
ATTCCCTTTGTAGAATCTGCAAAGTATTAATAACCGTGGCAGGGAGGATTAGCCATATGCCACCTAATTCCTGCTAATCAGGATCGAGGCTGAGCTTGCGCTTGTAAGTAACAGATGAGCTGGGCGGTCTCCCCCAAGCCTGGCCGTGCTCACCGCCAGGCCAGCCCAGCCCTGCAGCACGCCTGGCTCAGCTCTGCTCCAGCCTCCCTCCCTCCTTCTCCCCCTCGCGTCTGCTCAATTCCTCCTGCTCCCTACTCACTTCTCAGACTGGATTCAAATTCCTCCTCTCCTGAGCTAACCGTTCCTGCACCATGCTCCTTGCTTCTGCCTCTTTTCCCTTGGGCTTCTGCCTCTTGCTCCTCTCTGCCTGTCCCCCCTCCCCCACACCACATTTGTTTGTTTACGGAGATCTACGCACTTCCTTTACATCAGCCAATGATTCTGACCCTTGGCTGCCCTGAGAAGGTCAAATTCAAGGATCTGAGTCTTTCTTCCTTCCCTTACTGAGACCAGCTTCTCCCGGGTGTGTCTTCCTCACATGCTCTTGACCTCATAGAAAATTCTAGATCAAAAGCTCCTTCTGCTTGTGTGCTTTTGTTACGGAAGCTGGGCATCAGAGGCTGCAGTCTGACCAAGTCCCTCATCTGTTCCTCCTCCCCCACCCCATCTATCTACACTGGGCACAGGAGGGACACTTGTGGCTGCACTGGGCAAGGGGAAGGACACTAGGGGGTCACACTGGGAGGGACACTCAGAGCCACACTGGGAGTGGGAGGGACACTCGGGGTCACACTGGGTGTTGGAGGGACACTTGGAACCACACTGGGCATGGGAAGGACACTCAGGGTCACACTGGGCATGGCAGGGACACTCAGAGCCACACGGGGAGGGATACTCGGAGCCACATTGGGTATGGCAGGGACATTTGGGGCTGCATTGGGCATGGCAGGGACACTCGTGGCCGTACTGGGCAAGGGGAAGGACACTAGGGGTCACACTGGGCATAGGAGGGATACTCGGGGTCACACTGGGAAAGACACTCAGTCTCCAAGCGGCACTGGCAGAATGCTACCAAGGAGTGTTTGGGAAAGAACTTCTGCAGGCATACTCGTCAAATGATCTAAGGGGGGAGAGGCCTCTGATTTGCGTGATCTATGAATAGGATGGATTTTGGGTGAAGGGCAAAAAAGTAGCCCACCTACGCTCCAGGAAGCGTTTCAAACTGGCTCCTAGGACAGCCCCTTTAGCACATCACATCCCAGAGCAGAGGATGATGCTCAGGGTGTGATTTTAATCCAGGAAAGAGCTCCTAAGACTAAGGAAAAAGACAGCTTTAGCCCCGCCTCACAGGGTTCCAATCTCAAGAAGGCACATGGAGCTGCCCCGGTTGCTAGCCGGACCTCTCGGCTGGCACATGGGACTGCTCCTCTCGGAGCGCGGGTCTCCCATCGGAGCCAAGGCTACTCACAGCAGGGTCCAACCGCATGACCTCGGGTACCCTGGGTCCTGCTCGTGACCACAGATGTCCATATTAAAGGAGAGTAGGAGCTCTAAGAACAGAAGTGACTTCCGTGGTCCCCAGGTCGGCACCACCTGATCTTCAGCTAGAGGACTGACGGGGATCTCCTCTCTGCCTGTACACGCCATTTCCTCAGCCTCACCGCTCCACCTTGTGGTCGGTTCTTACTATTGCAATTCCTCTTCCTGAGACATGCCCTTCACCCTAGTCCCACTAGGTCCAGAAATAGCCCTTCAAGGACACAGATTTGCTTTAGATGCGTGTCTGCTTCATGTTCTGAGCGCGAGCAGAATTTTGAGGACAATATTTTAATCCTGCGTCCCAGTGTTTTAAAGAGCCCGTGGTTGTGAACATGAGCCCCGGAACTGGGCATGCACGTGAAACAGTCCAGGGTGAATGCTAATGGCCACAGGTCTGACACACAGGAATTCACAGAAAGAAGAATTACAAACATTTCAAACTGGACTAAGCAGGACTAGATCCAGGCCCCGCTTCAGTTTGCTAGGGAGATGTTTCTGTCATCCTCAGACAGGCAGTCAGGGGGGAGGGCAGCTGGATTGCCTCACCTGGCCTGCAGAGAACCCTCGAGGGGGAGGGGTGTCGAGGTCAGAAGCATCCCAGCAGCACTGAAGATGAGTCCAGAAGGTCTGCCTCTCAGCCTGTGGCCTCGAGGAAGAAGAATTGCCCAGAAACCCTTGACCTTGGCTCAGCTCCATCCGCCACACTTCCTGTGTGCCTCATTGAGGACATTCTGGTCACCCCGAGCACATTGCTCCCCATCCTGACTGTGTCTCCGAGTCCCAGCTGTGCTCCAGGCACACCCGGATTCCTCCAAGGCGCGCTGCATGGGTCCCTCTCCCAGCACACTGTCTGGTGCTTCGCGGTACATTCTAGTCATCTCACCTTTAATTTATGTCCTCCGCGGGAGGTAGACTCTATTTGTGGACACTGCTATATGCATCTTCATGCAGCATGAGGAACCAACACTGTGTTTTAGTCATATTAAGTGTTGATGAAAAGGAATTTTTCCCCCTTTTTTCCATAGCTCGACTTAAACAGAATGCTTCCCAGGAAGTCTTCACGGATGTGTCCAATGACTCCCAACTAGGGAGAGGTGCCCTCTTGATGCTTCTAGAACACGCATTCTTTCCACAATTTGCAGTAAATACTTTCCCACTTGCATTCTTACCCATTACAAGACAGTTCCTTTGGGAAACAGACTACAGCTCCTAAGTCTCCAGTGGCTGGACCATGTATGGCAAACAGTAGGAACTCAACACGCACCTGATGAATGAAGAAAGACCAGTGAACTGATGGGAAGGAGAGGAAATTAGGGGCCTCCAAGATTCTTTGAAGCTCTGATGCTTTATGAATTGAGGGCTCTGAGCTCTTCTCTTGAAATGGTGGTGGGGGGAAGAAATTTGGAAAACAGACTAATGGTCATGGGAGGGTCAATGGTGATTTTATTTTCCAAAGGGACATGGTCTTTCTTTTTCTGTTCTCCGTGGGAATTTCATGTTCTCTGAGCTCAGTGGGGCGAGAACTTGGCAAGATCTCTGGGGTGTTCATTTTGTCACCCAGGGCGGGTAGGAGGGTGGATGGGTGGGAGAGAAACTGTTTTGGGAAAGAGTGTTGGGGAGTGTTTGTGTGTGGATGAGTCAGGGCAGGGAGCTGGGGGGTGGGGCTTGCTTCTCCCAGTTGACAGTGGAGGGTGGAGGATCACCAACTGTCTTTGGAAAGTTGGGGAAGTTTTCTTAGTCATAACTTATACCAAGTCAGTTGGAGCCTTATGTAACGGGGACTTCATCCTCCAGACGGCAGAGCATGATGGCATCAGAGTGGCTGCCACTGTGTCCCAGCATTTCCCACTTCTCACAGCTCCTCCTGATGGCCAGGACACCTGTCCTGTCCTTAGAGTACAGCCCGCTGGGGCTAGGTGCAGGAGCTCTGTCCTCGCTGGAGGAGTTGTGGTTATATCAGAACACACAGCAGGGATGGCTCGACACATCCATGGGTGTCCCTTTGCCTGTCTGTGAGGCCAGGCCTCCATGGGGCTTCTGGGTCCACAAGACCCCCCAGTGGTAGATGACATAGTCTGGGAGCCTGGGATTTTGTCCTGCTTTGTCATCTGCAGAAGGAAGCCTGTATCTGGGGCCATACGCTTTGGAAAAGACAAAACAGGAAGCTGTTTTCATGGGAGCAGGATGCATCATGCCTGCTACTACCCAGAAGAGAGGAAGAGTGAGCACACTTAAGAAACAGAGCCGGAAACGAGGATGAACCTCCTGACACTGAGAGTGGTTCTTCTGGCCTGCTGGCTCCAGGAGAAAGCAACTCTTCGACAGTTATAAAATCAGACCTTGAGTCAACAAGGAGAATCAGTGTTAGGTGAGGAGGCAATGGGAGGGAAGGGCAGCTGCTGGCTTCTGGGGTCTTCAGCTGTGTGTTCCAGCTTTGCTCCTTCCTCAATGCCAGCAGCCAGCAAGTTCCATGGGAAGGAGAGAGGGGGAGAGAGGGAGAGAGGGAGAGAGGGAGAGAGGGAGAGAGAGAGAGAGAGACCGCTGGTCTGAGGTTAGTTTACTGTTGATCTCAAGGCTTCTGAGTAGCACTGTCTTGTTATAGGTGCTGCTGCTGATGGTACCATGGTTTGAGCAAGATGGGGTTCCTTACTCATGCAGGTATTTAGACTCCAAGGTCATAAGGGAGCAGTACTAAGAGGTTGGAAGCTTAATTCAACTGCGGTGTTTGGCAAGTGTGTCTACCAGGGAGTCCTTGGAAGGGTGGTTTAGCTGCTCTGTCTGCTGTCTGATTTGCCCCCATGTGATCCTTCTTTTTTTTCCCTTGGCTCAAGTTCAGCCATTGCCATCCACTGCACTTGTGAGAGACTAAACCTGTGTGGTCACTTGATCCTGCACTTGGTCCTCCAAAATTGTGAGTAAATAAGCCTGCTTATTTTTTAAGCGAAGTTAGTTGCCTCAGGTATTTTGCTATAGTGTTGAAGTCTGAGAAACACCTGCTGGCACAGACTAAAATAGACAAGGCCAGGAGTGATGAAAGCTTTGGCGGCTGAGGACAGTGTGGTACAAAGCAGGACTACTCAGGGTTTCACCAAAGTGAGAAGCCCAGCTGAGTATAGAGGCTGGAGCTGCTTGGAACCCAGTAGAGAAGAAAGGGAGGAAGGAAGAGAGGAAGGGAGAGCAGCACTACAAAGGGCTGGGAAAAGGAGAGAGAATCAAAGTTCCCCAGCACACCACGAGGTACCAGGCAGGGACAGCAGCAGAGGTGGCCTGGCAGGAGATGGCAGCCCCGGGCAAAGCCTCGGTTAGGCTTTGTCAGACAGAAAGAAGATCTTCCCAAGGACTATCAGTATCAGCACCAAGGATTACTCCCAACTGCCAAACAGACCATGGGCAACTGGAATGCCTTCGGAGGCCAAGAACTCTGAGGTCATCCACCCCCGTTTGGATCTACATGGGATGGAAGTAGTCCAAATCCTTCCTTGCAGGATCCAAGGTCATTGGAACAGTAAGCTTCCTTCAGGACTAGGGAGAGAGCTTTCTCTGGTCCTCGCTTAGTTCCAACTTTGGATCCCCACCCTATCTTGCAATGACCATCAGGGTCGTTCCGAAGCCCCCACCCCAAAACACACACAGACACACATGCATGCACATACCCACACATACACAGACACACACACACATACACAAATTGGAATAGATAGAGAACAACAAGGAAAGCTCGGAACTGTTTCCTACCTTTAGGTAGGACACAAAGATTAGTTACTCCTCACTAAGGTATTGAAGGTTTCTCTGCACACCCCTCCTAAAACTGTTCTGCACTTCAACTGTTGACATATGCCTTGTTAGAGTTATAAGCCAGTTTAGACTATCCCAAAATCTGCCAAGTTCAGCAAAATTAAGCTTCAACACTCTAAACTGCTAAATGCTAAAATGAAAATAGTCATGAGACAGCTGAATAGTACCCTATAGCCATTTTAAGGTGTATAGCAGCCGGTTCTGTGTATAAACCAAAATTGAAATGTCAATGAAGTAGTCAGAGGATGCAGTTAAAAACTTGCATTTTTAAAACATATTTGTTACTCAGTACCATGTCAATTAATTCCGTAATGTTATAAATTGATGTTGATGTTATGTTGTGGCTTTTAATTGATCAGATTGATATTCTGCCAGCTCTGCTTCCCGACCAGAGATGTTCTCCCCAAGAAACCGTTGAATTAATCTGGACAATAAGATGCTGGACTGTATGCTGGGTATATGCTTGCAATGAAAGAATCTTAACTGAACTTGAACTGTAATACTGCAACAAGATGGAGGAATCCACCATGGGGGGAGGGTATGGGAAGGGGTAGGGGGGAATCTCAGAGCCTATGAAACTGTGTCACATAATGCAATGTAATCAATTAATTTAAAAAGAAAGGAAGAAGATCTTCATTCAGGTTGCTGCTGTTCTAGGGTTTCTGGTGAGACCACGGCAGAGGAGGCTCTCACCCTCCAAGTCCCTGGGATTTCATGCCTGTCCCTAGGACTGTGGGGAAGTACCCCCATGGCTTCCAGTAGAGTATCAGGGCTTGGAAAGGTCTTCTGGGGCACTCAGCACCTGTTTGTGATCCATGTCCATGCCACCTTATGCTTGGTTTGGATCCATGTGTGTGAGGACTGCTTAGGGCAAGGCTTCCTTCCTCAGTCTAGACCTCTGACTCCACACATCCACCTGTGATGCCCCCGTTGCAATGCTGGGTTTCCTCCATGCCCATCTTTTGAGGGTGGAGGAGGCAAAGGGTAGAGAAGTTAGGCCTGCAACTGTGAGCCACAGGTTGCCTAAGTTGCATCCCTCACTAAGGCACCTGCTTGTCTTGTGACCCTGGTCCTGTCGCTGGACAGCTCTGCCTTCACATTCTGGGGAAAGCTGATCCTACCTTGAGTTTGGATGAGATAGTACATGGAACATCTTCTTTCTCTCACGTGTTACTGCACTGTAAGCTCTCTGCACATGCTGGTTCTGCTTAAGTCCGCAACTGGCCTCCTTGATGTAATCTCTGTCGACCTGAATACAGGCAATGCCTGACTGTGATGCTGGCCTCCTCCTCCTTCCTGTGCTAAGAACAGCCCGTGCTCAGCCCTGTTTTCACACACATAAATGTCCTCCCACCCCGTGCACGTCGACTCACACTCTCCCACCTCGAGGCCTTACTAAGTGCCGCCTCCTTCCCCAAGCCTTCACTGATCATCTGGGCCTACACCCATCGCAGCCTCCTCTGCCTCATTGTGCTTGCAGCCAGTGACTCCAAATTGAACACTTGAATCATAGAGTGTGGGAGTTGGAAGAGGCTTCAGGGATGACCCCAGTCAGTTGCTCTGCCTCAGGAGTGGGGAACAAGCAGCAGTCATGTTGCCAAAGTGTTCCAACAAGTATGGCCAATTGATCACAGGACTCTTGCTTAGCGTGTGTACTGCCTCAGAATCCTCCTCGACACAGCACAGCTTAGCTTGTCGGAAGTGCTACTGCCTTCCATGATGAGGCAGCTGGAGGCAGCTGGAGCTTTCTGAGGGGTGGGATCTTTCTCCCAAGGTACTGGGATGGAAACACTGGTCTTGGCTGTTTTCAGAGCTCCTTTTCCTATATACCAGCCACCTCTTTAATTGCCTTTAGAAAGATGTATTTATTTATTTTACTTGAAAAAGTAACAGAGGAGGAGAAAGAGAAAGAGAGAAAGAGAGAGAGAGCTTGTAATCTATCTGCAGGTTCACTGTCACGGCAGAGGGAGTCCAACCCCAGGAGTCAGGTGCTTCCTCTAGGTCTCCCACATGGATACAGGGGTCCAAGCACTTAGGCCATTTTCTGGAGCTTTCCCAGGTACATTAGCAGTGAGCTGGATTGGAAATGGACTATTGGAAATGGCACCCAGATGAAGTGCCAGTGCCACCCGCAGTAGCTCTATCTGCTACAGTAGAAGGCAGGCCCCTTGACTGTGTTTTGATTTTTCTGCCTGTTGTTCTAACCTTCCCACCTACAGGTGTAGTACCTGTGAGGGTGGAAAGGTCATCTTAAGTTACTCTAGTATTCTGCCCGCGCTGAACACCAGGCAGGACAAGGACAGGCTCACCTGCTGATGCACGGACTGCTCGCATCTCCCCACTTCTGATTTCTCCTTAGAGCAGATCCAAGGGCAGGAGAGCTGGGGTTGTGAGGAGCCTCAGTCTGTCCAGGGCTTCCAAGTCCATCACTCTACCCAGGGTGGCTACTCAGATCATCTGGAAGTACCTGGAGTATCAGGCACACAGAGGGCCATCTTTGTCCGGTGAGTTGCCTTCTGTGGTCCTCAGCGAGCTTCCCTTTCAGGGCCTCCCGGTCCCCATCCACTTGGTGAGGGAGGGGGCTGAATGGGAAGAGGAGGAGAGGGTACAGTCAGATGCCTGCCGCTTCTGGGCACTAATGCGCATGCCAAGCGTGTAGTGGGGGACTTTTAGTGAAGGTGCTCGCCTCACCATCAGGCTGTTGAGGATGCTTCCCCACGGCCAGGGTCCTAGGAGTATAGTTTCAGAATGGAGACTTATTTGACATCATCAAAGAACACATCACCATCGGCCCATGCCCAGAGCCCTCGATTGTCACTGTGCCTGTCCTTTGCTTTTAGCATCCCATAACTGGAGACTCCTTAGCTGTGTGTCCCTTCCACCCCCATCCTCTTGACCAGGGTTTCAGTCTGGGCCCTCCTCTAGCTGTAATAGCCCCTCCAGGTTCCTCTAGTGAGCTGGATTGGAAATGAAGCCTCTGGATGAAGCCCTCTAGTCGTATCATCACTCACCAGACACATATGTTGGGATGTCATTGCCTGCTTCACCATGTCCACTACTCATTGGCTTTTGTAGATTCCACTGGACAGATTCTCACTCCCAGCACCATTGCCTTTGAGTCGATCCCCGTGGTTGAGGCGCCTCCCTGGATGTGGTGGGAGGCTTAACAGTAGCCCTGCATCCACCCACCAGGTGCCAACATGTGGTGACAACCACAAATGGCTTCAGGCACTGCCAAGTGTCCCTTGAGAGGAAAATGGGTTCAGAAGCATTGTCATGGACCACAAGTGAAAACTATGTAGTTCTTTAGCCGTGAAGTCACTAGTTGAGTCTCCAGAACATCCCCATGCCATTTCACAGATGATTGATTGGAAGGTGTCCAAGCAGAGGCTGTGCAGACTTTTCAAGCAAGAGAGGTGGTCGATGCCTACAGAAGGCAGACTCGGAGCCCAGGTCTGCCAGCTGAATGGACCTGACGCCTCCCACTAACCCCAGCTAGATTCTGCAGTACCACAGCTGTGTCAGGGGACACTCGAGGCCTTGGCCTGAGAAGCTGCTTCCTGAGCTGAGGACATCCGTTCATTTCTCCAGGTCAAGTTAAAGGGAGCAGGTGTTTAGCCTAGCAGTGAAGATGCCTACTTCCCATAGTCCTGTCTGGGTTGGATTCCCAGTTCCTGGCAGGTGGTAGCTCCAGTTTTGTGCTGATGCAGATCCTGGGAGCCACAGTGATGACTCAGATGAGTGGGTTTGTGCTCCCCCTCCACAATGGCTGACTTGCACTAAGGATCTGCTCCCAGCCTGGCCAGCACCAGCCTTTGCTGGCATGTGGCAAACAAACCTGAGGATGGGAGCTCTCTAACTTTCACATCAATAGATAGAATTTAAAATACTGTTGAACGTGAAGAAAATGAAAGCTGCAGGCATGTGCTCCATTTTCCATGTAAGTGAGAAGCCCTGTAAGAGGGGCTAATGATTTCTCCTGAGTGGCCAGCCTCAGGGGGCAGTTCTGTCACAGCTTACTGTGCAGGCTGCCTTCTAAGGGGCACAGATCTGGGGACAGGGACTCTGTAACGACACTTGGGGTATCTTACCCAGGTCTTTCATCCTCATCTGGTTGTAGAGTGCTGTTAATAAAGTCAGTGGGTGGACAGACAGGCAGTCTGCTCCAGGAGTTCCTCTGGGCACACAGAGGAAACACAGGTGCCCTGCCCTGTGCCTAGGTTGTCTTAAGGAGTCGCATTACACACTGAATTTCAGCCCCCAAGCCTGGAGTCTAGGAGCCACCTATGAGTCTCACACTTCAGGGCTGAGGGGCTTGGAGCCTGCTCTGGTACTGGTAATAACAGGATCTGCACAGGAATCAGGTCTGGCCTGCTCTGCGCCATTGTACAACAGATGTGCCCGTGGCCAAAAAGGCAGCGCGGGCCTCCTGCTGGGTGCAGGTGATGCTGACAACACAGGTCACCTGCTGAGATGCTGGGACTTGATGTGAGCAGGGAGTCCAAGTGGAGGTCCCTGCAGTCATTCTGGGGTCCTGAAGGATGCAGTCTGCCCTGCCTGTTCCCGCCCTGTAACATGGTCACACGAAGTCCCCTGGCACCCATTATCGTCAGAGTAGCTCTCCTCTCTCCCCCGTGCCAGGCCAGAGGACCAGAGCGCTCAGCCCCACCAAGCACTCTGACTCTCAGGGCCTTAGTGAGTTAAGTCATGGGAGGTGTGCCGTGCAGTGCCGGGCCACCTCTTATGCCCTAATGATCAGCAATGGGGAAAGGATTTATGGCAAGTGGGAACGATTATTGGGGCCAAAAGTGTGGCCAGGCAGAGAATAAGAGGACACAAGGACCAGAGTCACCCCCAAATCACGGCCAGACCGATGGGCACGAGTTCAGGTGGATGTAGCACCTGGGCCTGTGTGAGTTAGGTGTGGGTCTGATATGGGCTAGGGAGGACCTGTTTATGGGACGTGTACTAAGGGTTAGATATAAGCCAATCCCATTCGAGTTTAGGCAGCTGTTCTAAAATTTTCCCAGGGATACTTCTGGCCCCTCTCATGTTGGTGTGGCTGCATGGTGTGCCCACGCCCATCTCCAAATAACATGGTATGCATCATGTCTGCATGAGTGCAGTGGCCCCCACAAGCCACCCATGACGCTGAATTTCTGAGGGGTGCTCATATTTAGGCCCCAAAGCAGCAAATGCACAGCCAGCATCCACAGCCCCCACGTCCTGTGTGTTGGGAAAAGACAAGGGGAAAAAAGGGCCAAGAGACAAGAGGAGATAAAAATAGCTGAATAGAAGCTCTTCAGATCAGAAAACTCCCTGTGTGTTAGTGAGTCACCAGTTTTCCAGACTGAAACCTTTCCTGTGCATGCACACACACACAGGCAAACAGAAACAGAGGCACCAACACATCCCGAAACATGCTCGCAATGCCACACGGGTGCCTTAGGTCTGTTGCACTCTCCTACAGCTGTGTGGCTCAGGCAGACGTGACCCTGTGGAACCCTGTAGAATGTCCTCTCTCCCATCCTGAAAGGCCTGGGTCACTCCCCTCCACCTTTGCCTCTCCTGTTTCAGCTTCCTCTGACTCCTCTGTACTTTCCGAATTTTATCCCCACCCCTCAACCTCCTTGTAAGAGGTTTGACTTAAAGGGCTGGTCCTGCTGTCCTACTAAGAGTCGTGCCGCATTCAAAGAGGCCAGATACCTCTCTGCACAGCATCTCTGGAGCTGGCCCCCAAGCGTGGCAAGAGGAGACAGCTCCGGACGTCTTGCAAAATTTATGAACGCGTTTTGCTAATTGCATTACTGTTTCTGCAGGAGGATGGGGCACATTCTGGCCTTAAACAAGATGAGCCCATCAGAGGCGTCTGTACAGCAGACAGGACAAGGCTTCCGGAAAGCTGGGGCCACCAGGGTTCCTCTCTTCGTTCCCACTCTTGCCAACACCAGGCTCTGTTCGGGCCACCGGTTTCCACTGCTGCCGAACTGTAGCCCAGCAGGGCCAGCAAGGTGGGCCCTCCGCTCCCGGGATCCTCTAGCTGGGAGAGGCATCAGACTGGCAGCTGTCTTTGGGTAATTATTCTCTGCCATTCTTCCTCTTCCACCTTCTACCTTCTCTCCTAACCTTTCTGTTTTTCCTTAACCTTCCCTCTGTCCTTCTCATCTTCACCCCTGCTTTACAACGTGTACACAGGCCCTTAACTGGCCTTCAACTGGTCCTCCTGCCCCATCCCTACACTCAGCTGTGGCCGCCTTGTCTCTGGGACCCCTATGCCTCCAGGGGCAGCTGAGCAGATTTCCCTGTGGTGGGAACATGCAGCATGCAAGAAGGGATGGGGCGAGTGGGGAACTTGATCTAAACATTTGCAGCAAATCTGAAGGAGTGGCTCAAGGGGCAGTAGGCCTAGCAAGCTGTCGAGAGTCCAAGGTTAAAATGAAGGCATGCCCTTCACCTCCGAGACTGCTCTTCCTCGAGCCTGCATGGGACTCTAGCTCCCAAGAACCCATGTGCCTGTTGCATCTGGGGTCGTGGGCATGGCAGGGGCATAGGCTACATACTTAGGCTGCCCAGGTGGATATCAGCCACTTGAAAAAGATGTCTTGGGGTTTTAATTTCTTCGAGAGGAATAGCAGCAGGAACAGCCATGTCATAGGGCCCTTTTCCATCCACGGTTTGTGAAGCAGTGTCAGGTGCCTGGGATACAGTTCACCAATGGTAGATTTTGGTGCATAACTATGGGCCCTCGGAAACAGTACTGAGAAACCCATTGCCCTTGGTTTGAGAGATTCTGAAGACCTAAGCGGGGTTCGGGTGGCACATGGGAGCAAGGCTGTGCTTTCCCCACTCCAGCTGCACCTGACCTTTGCTTGTTTGAGGGTCCCTTGTCTCCATCCCCACCCTGGATCCCTCTGCCTCTGAGGCCTCTGCAGAACTGCCAGGGTTGGACATGATCAGGAAGGTGGCTATTTTTAGACCTAGACAGCACGGCAGCTGTCCTCTGCCTCTCCAAGCTCACCCAAGGCAGCAAGGCCACCAGACTCAGCTTCCTCTTGCCTTCCTCAGAGAGGGGCCCTCTGTTCCTGGACCAGCTGATTCCCATTTGCCTACTGTGTCCACTTCTCATTTCCTTTAAAAAATTTTTTTTGTCTTTATTTATTTGGGAAACAGAAAGAAAGGGAGAGTAAAGGCTAGCTAGATCCCATCCGTTGTTTCACTTTCCAAACGTCCTCATTGTCTCCTGGCTCGATTGGAGGCCAGAGCCAGGAGCTCAACTGCCCATGGAGTGGGCAGGAGCCCCTGAGCACAGCCATCCCCTGCTGCCTCGCAAGGTCTGCATTCACAAAAGGCTTGAGTTAGGAGTAGAGCCAAGAACCGGTCCCCACATACTGGGATGCAGAGTTGCAGGCATGCTAAGGATGCCTGCCTCTGCTTCTGCCTCTTAATCCTCAGTGGATTTAGCAGCTGAGCTGCAGAGGGGGTGCTGAGAAAGGCACAGCAGCCTGTGCCTGCCTTGAGGCCTTGACCAGCCTCTGTGTAGCTAGCTTTGGAACTTCTCTTTATTTGGCACCCCGCCCCCCCAACACACACACACACTCCTGCGGTGTGGTCTTTGAGACAGGGGATTTATCAGTCTTGCTCTGTTTGCAGGGTTAAAGGGAGCTATGCACAGCTGCCTCCACACATGATTAGCCCTGAAACCAGGCTTCCCCAAGGAGCTCAGGTACCTGCAGGACATACCACACGCAGCACGGAGAGGCTTGGCCCTGGATCTGGTTGTCTGCCTTGGCTTCTTCGGATGATCGTTTTTTTTTTTTTAAAGATTTATTTTATTTTTTATTGGAAAGGCGGATATATAGAGAGGAGAGACAGAGAGGAAGATCTTCCGTCCGATGGTTCACTCCCCAGGCGGCCGCAATGGCTGGAGCTGAGCCAATCCGAAGCCAGGAGCCTCTTCCGGGTCCCAAAGCTATGGGCTGTCCTCAACTGCTTTCCCAGGCCACAGGCAGGGAGCTGGATGGGAAGCGGGGCTGCTGGGATTAGAACCAGCGCCCATATGGGATCCCGGGCATGCAAGGCGGGGACCTTATCCACTGCGCCACCGCGCCAGGCCCAGATGATCGGTTTTTAACACCATTTTAGCAATAGGCAAAATGGTCTAGAAGCTCAACAGTGGATTACAAGACAGTTGTGGCAATTGTGGATATGCGACTCCCGGAGGGCATCGTTCTCTTGATTCTTGGACACCAAGTGGGAGACAGCATTGGAAGGGGACCATCATGTAGGTTAATAGGTTATCCAATTGTGGGTGCATCTACTAAGCTCAGGCACTGCACCAGGCCCCCATGTGGGCAAGGGCCCTTGCCTGGAGGAACTCACAACTGAAGCACAGACACTCTTGCGTATTGCACAATGAATAACTGGCCAACCCTTTGTGTCTCAGTGCTGCTGAGGTCCCTAGCAACCAATGGCTTGGATTTTATTTTCCCAGGGGTGCGATTCTGGAAGCTCAGGTTGTGACTCTCAGCCTGCCTTATGCTATGCAGCTCTTTGTAAATCAATTAAAGCTGTGAACCTGTCTGCAGAAAGATGCCCAGAACAGACACTCAAAAATCTGCCCACAGTTGGAGAGGCTCACGCGTGGACCTTGGATTTAGAGCACTTGTTTAAGAGTGGGAGGCAGCTGCTGGGGCCTGCGTGGATGGATATATCACCAGATTTCCCAGCAAAGCTATGCAGCTGAATTTTAATCACAGGATTCTGCCAGCGCAGATTAGGGGAAGCTGGCTGCTGTCTAGCCTGATGAAAAATGTCTAAGTTCCACTACATTGCTGAAAACCCCATCTGCAAAAATCCTGCCAAGTTACCATCTCAGCGTGGTGCTGTCCCTGATGAACTCTATGACCTTGACAGAGACCCTTCTGTCTTAGGAGTGAGGCTGAGGGCTCCACCTTCTGGCTTGTGACTGAGGTACTGGGATAGCGCTGAGACCTCTCTCAGCTCTGAACCTCTGCAGTGCGGCCATTGAGCTGTGTGCTCTACTAAGGAGGGAAAGAACGCCCCACCACCCGTGCTGCAGCTCCCCAGGCACTGGGGACTTGAGCCCAGGAAACAACGCTCAGCTGCTGGAAGGTGTGCGTGCCTGCCATACTTCTGCCCACCCTAGCCCTCTGCCTTCCTTCTAGGTCACTCTTCCCTCTGAAGCCGAAGCTGGATACAGGGGGCCAGAGCTGTAGGGGCTGCTACGGGGCTTCAGCATTTAGCACCCCTGTTCCATGATTAAAGCTGAGGCTGTCATCGCTGTGGCAGAGGTTACTGCCTTATAAATCTCCATTCCATGAGGAGGGCTCAGCGCAGTCGAAACACTGGAGGTGGAAGAGAAATGAGGCTAGTCATGGTTACTGTGGCAGATGGACTCCCACGGCAGCAGGGCTGTGCGTGTGGGAGTGCAGGGCTCTTTGCTCCCAAAGACTCATGGCAATGTTAGGGATACCCAGGACCACCTTGCCAGTGGTTTAATTGGAGTACCTGCTCATAGAGTAGAGGATAGTACCCTGTCTGCCCTGTGCTACTCTTAGAAGCATGGATGTGAGCAGGTCTGTCTAACGTCCTAAAGCCTTCTGCCCTAATCACAGCTTCAGCACAAAGGGTCAAGTTTAGGTTCCAGGATTAGGTTCCAGGCATCACAAGGGAAGAAGCACTGGGCACTCTGAACTTGATGCAGCGGGAACTGGCTAGCTCCAAGTCCTGCCTTTGGCTAGCTCCAAGTCCTGCCTTTGAAATCCATTCCAATTTTTCCTGTCTATTTCCCAGGGCCTCCTCGGCACCTCTGGGCCAGAATTCAAATGTGATTAGCCATAATTTATCTGCCTGGACTGCTACTGCCCCAACGCCACCGCCCCCACCGTCTTCTGCAGAATTGGGAAGGAAATGAAGGATATACTGCAGGATAGTACAGCTCTGCCAGGGCCTCCCAGGCCTGGGCACATTCACTGTTTTGTCCTGGGTAGGTAGGTTCTCTATGAGTCACTTTGAAAGCAGGAGAGGTACACTTGACTCCGTCTTAGCCTGGAGCCCCAGGAAATGTCCTTCTGAGGTTTGTGTTCATGTTCTGCACCTGAGAACTCGTCCCCATCTAGACACAGGACATGCTTGTACATCCAAACACACACAAGCATGGAAAATGTTCCAGGCATGAAACCCACAAGCGTGGAAAATCCCAGTTCTGTGAACTTTTGAAAGTCCTTTTCTAAGTGTACGTGTACACCTACGGACGGCCTGCATCTCCTGAACGCAGACACACAGGAATGACAGCTTGGGACCTGAGTTGTGCTACAGCTGGCTAAGCCACCACCTGTGGCACTGATATCCTACGTTGGCGTGTCAGTTCAAGTCCCAGCTGATCTGCTTGTGATCCATCTCCTTCGGGCATATCCACACGCTCGTGGCCTCTCCTTGCGTCACACCGTTTCCCTGCTGTCCCTTCCCCCTTCCTTTCTCAAGCAGCCCTCCCTGGGTGGAAGTCTTGCCATGAGTGTCCTCATCAAGCTGCCTGGGGGGAGGGCAACGAGTCTGTGCCAGGTGCCTGGAAGCCTGGGCTCCCCCCTCAGCTAGATTCTCAAGAAGTGGTTCCCACAGTTATTTTTTGCGAACCTTGAAATGCCTTCCTATTCTTGGTTTCCTCATCTACACAATGGATTAACCTGCAACTGCTTTATTTCCATTCAGGTAAATGATGGGAGTAAAATGTGATACACAAGAAAGTAGGCTGATCGTATGCACGAGAGTGGGGGTTTCAGAGCCATTTGTCTTGTTTCACAAGTAAAGTCCAAGACATAACAGTATCAAGTGACGTGTTCTCCCTGTATGAGTTGGCTGAGTGCTGGTCTCACCCAGAGGCCCCAGTCTACAGTTCAGCAAATCCAAGTGCAGTTTTCCGTCCCAGCCCCTCTTTGCCTGTTGCTGGCACCACCTTCATGTCCGTGTTTGTCCACCCCAAACAAATCACAGCCACAGCACTAAGAGCTAAGAGAGCGTCTTCATGGAGCAGAGCATTCTCCTTGGGTGTAGGGCACACGTGGGCCAGGCTCTCAGCCCTCCAAGGGCTTGGACCCACCAGGAGCTCCTCTATACGCCTGGCTGCACACCTAGCAGCTGGGTCCAAAAGAAGCCATGGAGTGATGAATTTAACAGATCAAGCTGGCATTGGTTCTTGCCCCTCAGCCTCCCCAGGTAGCTACGGATCTTCAGTGACCAACGCACAGTATCTTGGCATCTAATGGGCAAGGTCAAACCTTTCGAGCAGGTTTCTGCCTCGTCCAAGACCACAGTGATTGGTGCAGGTCGGGGTGGCTCTGGAGAAGGACAGGCAAGAAACTGGGGCCACCAGCTGACATGGGGCTATCCTGTGTCTGGCACAAATGTGTGAGAGGTCCCTCGTTGAGGGGACCTCTGGGCTTTGGGACTCGTCTCAGGGCCTTTAGTCCTTGGGGTCAGCACAAACGGGCCTGGAAGTTCATTGACCTTGGACAGAAAAGTCCAGTGAGACTCATGGAATTGGGCAGTGCATTTGAGCATTGCTACATATCCTCGGGGAGGGGAGAGGCTGAGGCTGGGCTCCTACAAGTCTCAGGGCTGTCCTAAATGAAGGTGGGAATGAGTGAGGATGGGGTAGACAAGGGCCCTAGAGAAGGCCATCCTCTGCCCAGACATGGTTTTGACAGTGGGTGACCCTCCTTCCACCCGCAGCTCTGCAGCAGGGCCCAGAAACAGAGGCGACCCTGGTGGGTGGAGCCTGCTAACTCAGTAAAGCTGCAGCCTGGCCCCGCCCCTTCCCCCCGCCTGAAGCTCCAAGGGATGACATCACCTAGCTGAGGGCTGCAGGCTGGCCGGGCTTCCCTAGCAATGCAGAGCTCAAGGATTTCCTTCCCCGGTTTGCAAGCAGCAGTCGTCGGCCCCTCTGCTCAGTCCGCTTCAGTGCTTGTGGGGCCTCTGCTCTGGGGTCTTGGGCCTGGTGCCTGCCTATTCAGACATGCAAGTCTGTGTTTTCCTCCATCAGAGACCAATTCCTTGGGCAGCCAGCCTGAACACTCCTTCCCCCAACCCTGCCAAATGCCTCTTTTCCTTCCACGCCAGCTGGAGCCGCGACTCCATTTTTTTTCTGAGGCTCCGTGGTGAAGAAGGAGCTCACCTCTTCTGACCAGACATCAGTCAGCCCGCTGCGAGAGCCCTATGTCCCCCTCCCCCACCCCAAACTCTACTGGGTGCTTGTGTTGCCTGCTTGCAAAGCATATGCTTGGCTGCTTGCTTGGTGTCTGCTGTTTATCCGTCTCTTCCTACTTAACTTCTGTTTCTGCTCGGCCCATCTGGCTCCCGTGGTACCTGTCTTTCACGCCGACTGTGCCTGCCCTCCAGGCTGTATTCCCCGCCCGCCAGCCCCTGCTCTACCACCTCTGCTCCCAGGGCTGGCTTTTGTCCATCTGGGGCCACCAGAGGGGAACTCTCGACCTTTGGGGTGGTGTCTGTAGGGATTGCGGAGTCTGATGTGGAATGTCACTGCAGCGGTCTCAGGACGCCATTGGAGGTGGGGCGCTACAGGGTGGAATGGGAGTTGCCTTTAGACTAGGGCGGGTAGGTCTTGTTGAATACCTCCCTCTCCCCAGGCCCATCTGGGCTCCCTTCCTGATCGAGGGAGTGGTACCTCGATCAGCTCTGCAAATGTTACAGAGGGGCCTGTAGGGGACAGTGGGGGACCCAGAGGCGTGGAAGCCCTCCTGCTCAGAAGAGGCTGTGCACTCAATCCTGCGGCTTAGCTACGCTGAGGGGCTGCAGAGCAGCACTCAGCGCAGCCTGGAGCTAGAGGGCTCTGGGAACAGAAGTACCTCCACCCCTTGCCAGCCATGCTGCAGGGCTGCGGCCGCCCCCACGTCTAGCCTCTTGGCACTCGACTCCAGTGCCAGCAGCCTGTTTCCCTCTCAGCGTGGGTGGAAGGGGCCAGCCAACACCCAGTGTCTGCTGCAGCTCTCCCTCACCCTCCAACACAGCCCACTTCCTTCCGGGAGTGATGAGGAAGCTCATGGCTTCCCTAGGATTGCTAAGTTCCCCATCAGAGATGGTGAGCTGGGTAGAGCCTGGAGGAGGATGTGGGAGAAGACACGGAGCTGCCGCAGGACGCAGGCTGGGGGCTACCTCGCACCTGCCTCCCTGGCCCCAGGGTTGCTGCGTGAGAGGGCCGGCTGCAGAGGAGGCTGAGCTGGGCCCGGAGTCAACAAGGAAGCACGTGCTCGGGGCCGTCAGCTGCTGCTCCCCATAGAAGCATCTGCTTTCCAAGGAAACCCACAGGGCTTGGCTGCCAGGCCTCGCTGCGTGCCCACTCTGTGGCTCCGTTCTCTGTCTCAGTCGGCCCATCTGCCTGCTCCACCGGCAGCCTGGCTCTGCTCCTCTCGGCCTCTTTATTTCTCGCTCTAAGTCCTGTCCTGGCACCTGGTTTGCCCCAGCATTCCTCCCTGTCTCTGTCCCACCGCATCAGGACCCCCTCCCCCGGCCTGCACCCTTTTACCATTTTCCCTCACTCCTTTTTTTGTTTCTCTGCTGCTTTCCCCACAGTCGTTCTCTCTCTCTCTCTCCTCCCTCTCCCTCCCCCCATTTCTCTCTCTCTCTCTCTCCCTACTTCTCATACATAATTCAGTGGCTCCTGGAAAATTCACCTCAATTATTTGACTTGTTAAAAGCCAAGATCTGTTTCAGGAATGAAACTTCTTGGTATTATAGGACCCAGACTCAGACCATAGCCTAGATTAGTTGGATAGAAAATTACTAGACACACCTACCTTTTGCCCAAGCAGGGCACAGCCTTTCCAGTGCTGCGTCTTCTGAGTTGGAGCAAGGTGCTTCGTGAGTGGAGGCCCCCCAGGCAGGCTGCAGCGCCTCCCGCAGGTGACACTACAAACATTGGGGTGGCAGGGGGTGGGCAGGGGTGAGTAGCTTCTCCCCTTTAGGAAGCCAAGGGCTTTGGTTCCAGAAATAAATGCAGAATCCAAAGACGCTCATCCTCCAGTGCTGTTACAGCCCTGCATCCGCTCTGTTATCCCCTTACAACTCTCATGGGAGGTTCGGAAATGTAGAAACTGCTTTGTCAGAACAGGAGTCACGTCGCCAGTGATTCCAGCGTGCGCGGAGCTGTGATCGGAAGCTTGGCTTCTGGAGTTTCAGCCCTTGGCTGTGGCAGGGGAAAGCACAGGCAGAGCCTGGGAAACAGGGATCCCGGCGCTGTAAGGTGAGGGGCTGTGCAGAGCCTGTGTCAGCCTCCAGGGGAGCAGGGAGGCTAGAGGGTGTGAGTGAGTGGCAGGTGCTGGCACCTCCTGCTGCCTGTTTAATGTCATGTTGACCACCAGCGACAGGAGAGGAGGATGGGTCACTGCGACCTGGGTCTCACCCAGCTGCTTTGTCGCTCAGCTGTTAGCTGGCCTTGCAGACCCTGTCCGCTTCTTTCTCCTTCTTTAGGCCTCTTCCTGTCTGCTCTGTAGGCTTTCTGCGCTTCCCATCCTTCCCACCCACTTACTTTGGGCATCAGTTGGAAGGTATGTTACAGGGCTGGTCTTCAAGTCTTGTGTAATAATGCTTAGGGGGTGGACATCAGTTGTGGTGTTTGGACGTGGGGCCTCAAGGTGGTGCCCTCATGACTGATCCTGGTGGCTCTCTGAGAAACCCCGTGGACACAGACAATCATGTACCTCTGCTCGCCTCGGATGCTGCCAGCAAGAGCACCGGTATCAGAGGCCAAGCTGACAGGGCTGCCTGATCTTCAACTGGGAGCTTAGAGACCACAACTCCAAAACCAGTTCCCATCCTTTGCCTTTCTGTGCCTCAGTTTCCTCATCTGTAATAACGGGACCAACTACTCCATTCTAAGATTCAAAACTTCTCTGAGCTTCGTTGTCCCTCAAGCCTGCTTCCACACCATCACCCCCTCTTACCAAACGATGCCTTGCACTCCCCCTGGTTGATGTCCAGACCGACTGAGACAGAAAGAAAACAAGCACTTGGTCTGTTGCTGTTACAGCTTCTTTTCTTTCCAGGCAGGAGATCAAATTTAAACTGTGCCCCAATTAGTAAGAACAAGAGGGTGCTCAGTCTCTGGTGCAACGTATTACATAAAAACAGACCACCTCTGGGCCCCACGCAATGGTCTAGTGACTAAAGTCCTTGCCTTGAATCCGCCCGGGATCCCATATGGGCACTGGTTCTAATCCCGGAAACCCCGCTTCCCATCCAGCTCCCTGCATGTGGCCTGGGAAAGCAGTTGAGGACGGCCCAAAACCTTAGGACCCTGCACCCAGAAGAAGCTCCTGGCTCCTGGCTTTGGATCAGCGCAGTACTGGCCATTGCAGTCACTTGAGGAATGAATCATCAAACAGGAGCTCTTTCTCTCTGTCTTTCCTCCTCTCTGCATATCTGATTTTCCAATAAAACTAAATAAATCTTAAAAAAAACAAAAACAGCCCACCTCTTATTGCCTTCTGTCTTTGTTCCTGATCTTTTCCAATCGCTTGATCAAGCAATCTATATTAAGTAGATGTGTCTGTGAGGCACCATACAGTCACACAATCCAGAATGACAAGGTCTTTGTCCAAGAGGAACTTAAAAACCAATAGGTACGCAACATGGAGGGGAGTGTGAAGGATAAAGTGTCTGATGTGCTTTAATGTGTTAACGTTTCCTTACTTAATTGCTCATTTTCTACTAGTACCACATGTTTTTGTCGTCGTTGAGCTATGGTCCTATCTTCTCAAGGATGGAGAAACTCGACCCTAAGACAGGGCTCCAGTTTACAGCCCCACCACCCAAGCCTTGTGCTTCCAGGCTCACCCCTTGTTCCTGATCACAGAGCCGTAGTCCCTTCATCCCTGCAACGCGCCACAGGGCTGTGCCCTGCGAGTGGTGTCTATGCCAGCAGGCGATGACACTCTCAGCAGACGGACATGGTGCAGGCAGTGGGGATTTGCCTTCCTCCTTTCCTGGGGCCCCTGAGCTCCCAGGCAACTCTGTGTTCCTGAGTTCTTTCTTCTAATTCCATCATTAAACCTCTTAGCAAGTGCTGCCTGCTGCCTCCTCTCCTCCTTTCCTCTCAACACCCAAACGCGCCACATCTGCTCCATAAATAATAACTTCTCTATAGCTCTTCGTAATTTACAAAAGGCCTGCCCTCATAGTTCCTCATTTAATCTTCTCAACAACGCTGTGAGATAGGATTATTACTGCTCCTCTTGACTGATAAGAACCTGAGGCTCAGAGAGATTTAGTGAACAGCCCCGGGCCTCACAGCAGGACCAGCTGAGCTGAACTGAGCTGAGCTGAGCTGAGCTGAGCTGATCTGGGATGTCACAGAGTTCTTTCCACCCTGGGTGCTGCTTTGTCAACCTCCAGCAAGGTCTTCCACGTGCAATGAAAGGGAGAAACTCATCCTTCCTATGGCACTCACCACTCCGCTCTACCACCAGGATCTGGAGGACCGGGAGGCACTTGCAGGCTTGCACCTAAAGTTCTCACCCTATTTCCTTATGTTAGCCGAGAGCTCAGAATTCAAAGTGCAAGTAAATCCAAGTTTTCCCATGCCCACCCCCCAGCTAAGGAGAAGGCAAAGCAGCCCAGATGGACAATCGATTTCTTCGCAGTGACACCGAAGGCTGAGAACATGCAGTGTGTGTGTGCTTCTCGTGGCTTTCCCCTCCTCCTTTGTTTTCCTTAGCAGAAATGAGGAAGGAAAAAAAAAATCAAAAAGCAAAACAAAACAGAACAGAACATTGGCCTAGGGGCCCCATGGAAAAACTAGCAAGCATCTTGCTGTGGAAGAAAGCCCATCTGGGGAGAAAGAGCAGGAGTTCCTGGCCCACAGCCCAGGGCTTACAGAGGTCAAAGTGCATGGGCAGGGCAGCAGGAGCTCTGCCTAAGGACCAGGCGGTGGCCCTACATGGGTTTGTGTGGATGCAGAGCAAATCCGCCACAGGTGCACTGAGGAGCAAGCTGAGCATACGGCCTGGGCCTTGTGCATACGGGAGAAGTGTGCAGAGTCTCCTCGATGGGGAAAAATCAAGGGAACCACCACCATCAGCTTCTCCTGACAGGGCCTCAGCTATGTAGATCCTGTAGCTTTACAACCCAATGCAAGGGTTTGAAAGTTGTGATGTGCTTGATGGCAGGCAAGCTGTGCAGGTAAGTGATGACTCTCTTAGCAGACAGATATTGTACAAGGAGTGGTGATCTACCTTTGTGGGCAACGTACGTAAGTGAGAGAAGCACAGAGTTGCTTGTGAACTGAGACAAAGAAAGAGCATGTGACCACTCAGCTCCAGGTCACTGCCCGGCCACGTTGAGACCACTCTAGCTGCTTTGGCAGTGAGAACACAAATACTAAATGTTATGGTTTAAATCAGATTTAGGTCCCCAAAGTCTTACATTAATAGTTAATAGACTCATGTTAGTGGAGTAACACGAGTTTTGTTCTGTTCTGTTCTAGCTAATAATGGCATGAGAGGGGGCCTGGCACGGTGGCCTAGCAGCTAGAGTCCTTGCCTTGAATGTGCTGGGATCCCATATGGGCACCCGGGGTTCTAATCCTGGCTGCTCCACTTTCCATCCAGCTCCCTGCTTGTGGCCTGGGAAAGCAGTTGAGGACGACCCAAAGCCTTGGGACCCTGCACCTGTGTGGGAGGGAGACCTGGAGGAAGTTCCTGGCTCCTGGCTTCAGATCGGCATAGCATTGGCTGTTGCTCTCACTTGGGGAGTAAATCATCAGACGGAAGATCTTCCTTTTTGTCTCTCCGCCTCTCTGTATATCTGACTTTGTAATAAAAATAAATAAATCTTTAAAAAAAAATGGCATGAGAAGCAGTTGGAAGCCTTTATGTCAAGGGGGCTTGCTCTCCGAAAGTGGTGCTCTCTTCCCCTCTCTGCTTCCTGGCTGCCATGGGATGGTTTTGCTCTGTCTTCCTTGGGCCTCATCAGATGTCAGTACCAACAGGGCTCCCCAGTCACAGACTGGGTGCTTCCAACTGGAAGCCTCACTAAGCCTTCCTCCCACCTGAGTCACTGCTCTCGGGTGTCCTAGAAAGCTAGCCTACACATCAAGCCTTGGAAGAGGCAGGCAGAGCTAAGAGATGTGTATTAGTCAACTTGTTGTTGCTGCAACGAAAACAGTCTGGACAAGCTACTGTAGGACCGAGTTTGATTTAGCCTCATGGTCTCGAAGGTCCCAGTTGAAGATCAGCCCTTGTTGGCTTGGCCTCTGTTGCTGATATTCTTGTCGGCGGCAGAGCTAAGAATGTAACTTGTGCCTTCTAACTGCCAGTCCTGAGTTCTTCCCATAATCACAAACCACCTCTTGAGAATGGGTGTCACAGTGGAACACGGCCCTTAAATCAGGCTGAGCTTGAAGGCAGCTTCTGGTGTTGGACAGGGAAGGAAGATCAGGTTGCGGTGGAAAAGACCCTTGCCCAGGCATGAAAATGGGGCATTAAGACACACATTTTCCCAGCTCCCACTTACTCCTAGGGTCACAGCAAGAGCTGTGGATGTGA
Organism: Ochotona curzoniae; assembly: GCF_017591425.1. Taxonomy (NCBI): domain Eukaryota; kingdom Metazoa; phylum Chordata; class Mammalia; order Lagomorpha; family Ochotonidae; genus Ochotona; species Ochotona curzoniae. Next base: position 391,468 of record NW_024466580.1, read on the forward strand.
AAGCCTCACCAAAGAAACAGAGCCCAGGGAGGAAAGGGGCATGCAGCCTTGAGGCTAGCCTGGGGACCAAGACCCAGGTTGTTCCCTGACAACCCTCCCTTGGCACTCAAGCTTGGTGAGGGTCCTGCCCACTCCCCTCCCCACCGCCTGTAGTTGGAGACAGAGATGGACTGAGAGCCTAGTCCTGGCTTCTGGCTCGCTCTGACTCCTCTTCTCCTGCCTGGGCTGAGCCGCGGGAGTATGGATGGAGAAGAGAGCTAAAAATAGCTGCAGGAGGAAAGGTGCCCATCTGTTATGGGGGCAAGGGGGTGTGGAAAGGGTTGGACTCCAGCAAAGCATCCTTAACAGGCCACAAGGAGCGGCCTTGGGTGGGGTGGGGGATTGGTCAGAGGGTAGAAGAGATGGGCACAGATTTCAAAGCCAATGGATTTGAGTATAAGTCCTGATTGAGGCTCCCTAACACCATTGAACTCAGATTCTCACTCCATAATCTCATGTGAAAGACTACCAAACTTAGAGAGTTATTGTGAACATTCAACAAAGAATTGCACTAGAATTCTTGCAATATAACAACTGCTTCCAAGTGCCAGTGTCCTTTCTTTCCACTAACCCTGCCAGGCCGAGAGACCCTCTTCACAGTGGAAGTTTCTGGGGGGCCAGTGTGGCCCACACAGGGTCCTTTTCTGTGTGGAGCTTCCTAGGAGCCACTATCAGGCGAGTCAAGTTCTGGCACATGGCTGCTGCTGCATGGATGCTGTCCCTCCCTTTTATCACGTATGTTTTTAAAACAACTACACAAAGCAATCAGCACTGTGGATCCCGAAGGAGTAGAACTGCTCCTTTCGGTGTTACAGGCTGTGTGTCTAGGGAAGGACACTCGGCCACCAGGGCTCTGAACTCCAAAGCCGCTATTGAAGTGCTTGCCCTAGTTGTGGCTTTGGGCCCCTCTGCTGCCTGCTGATTCATCAGTGGTGAATGGGATTTGTAAGCAGATACAAGTTCAGATTTCAGCTTTACTACTTTCTGGTAGTAAAATGGTTTGATTTTTCTAAGGTTCAATTTCCGTACTAGTAAATGGAGGGTGATAAATGCCTCATACACATGCCAGTTTCACATGAGAGTTGGGACTGTAGGTAGGCTGGGCTGAGCTAGGCTGTAGTGCCCACCAGTGTGAGCTGGAATTGGGAGTGGGCTGAGCCCGGCCAGGCTACAGCACCCATTGACAAATGCTGAGGTGAGGCAGGCCATGCCAGATTGAGCCACAGCACCCAACCAGCGCAAGTAAGTCCCTGGGAGGGAGGGGTTAAAATCGGTAGGGGGGTTGCATGGGACTCCCATGCTGGACCACCACCCCCACTGGAGAGCAGATCAGACGATGCAGGGCTACAATGCCTGTTGGCTTTATGTGAGCTAGATCAGGGAAAAGCAGGCTGGGGTGACTGTTCCTACATGTGCATGCATAAACCAGAGTGGGTGTGGGTTGGTTGGGCTTTACCACCGCAATAGCTGGCAGATGCACTGGGGGCAAATTCTGTTAAGTTAAACTGCAGAACCACTTGGAGAGTGCAGGATCGGGGCATAGGACCGTTTGGGAAACAGTCGACACCTCCCTCTTGGGTTGCCACTGCCAGTGGTGAACATGAGAACCAGGACTGGGGCAGGCATGGTTAGACAGGGAGTGGTACCCAGCGGTACATGTATGGGTTGGATAGTGGGGCTGGTCGGATTGGACTAGGGTTCAATGCCCATTGACATGTATGGGAACTGAATGAGATGTGGGACAAATGAGACCCGTCTGTTGTACATACTGGCAGGCATGGGAACCAGTGCAGTGCAGTGCATGGGACTGGTGAGAGTTACTGGGGGTCACTCCAACTAGGCTGCAGTTCCCACTGCTTTGCGTGAGGGCTGAGTGTGTGGTGGGTAGGATTAGGCTGGACTCCAACACCCATTGGTTTGTGTAGAAGACAGGGCTGGAGGCAAAACTGACTGAGCAATTGCAACTACCAGTATATGCATAAGCCAATTTGGGCAATGGACTGTGCCATACCCTGTATTGGCAAGCACACACAAGAAGCAAGTCTGAGATCACCTCAGATGAAGTATCTTTGGGAATCCCCCACTTGAACTGCTGGACTCAGAACCTAGTCCATGAAGAGAATTGCAGGTTCCGTGGTATGACTGGAATGCATGCTTTAAAGCTGAACCTCTTCAGTGGCTCAGACAGAGCAGTGGACAGCATATCTGAATGCGCATGGAGGATATGGCAGTACATTGGAGCCTGCGGAGGACACTTGGTGCCATGATAGAGGACAGAACAAATTGACCAACTACCCCAGCCAAGTGTTAGCAGTGAATATCTGGGCAAATAGAGACTAGGGTGGACTATGTCAACCAGTGGATTCTGAAGTGATTTCATTGTGCTTGGAGTGGTGAGATTTGCAATAATTCAGAACTGTTGAACTATCAAAACCTCTTGAGCAGGACCTTCAGAGCATGCACCACATTGAGGACTCTGGAGTGGTGCCGGGTGGCTGTCCTCCATCTGCGGGTGTGGAGGTGTGTGTGAGACTGGGTTTGGTTCTCTGCTTGTCCCTTCTTTCCCCAGATAAAAGAAGGAAAAAAAGAGAGAGAGAGAGAGAGAGAGAGAGAGAGAGAGAGAGAGAGAGAGAAAATGTGGAAATGGTCATCTCACCCACCTTCCTGTAGCCCTGGACCATTATCACCCTAATCAACTCTCACCAAAAAGAAATATAATTTAAAAAAAAGTTTGCCTTGAAGCTGACGTTGAGGTTAGAATGATGTTTAACCACCACTCAAGAAGTGGTACCAAGGATGGTGCTTTTAGATGATGATAGTTCCAGATAGCTCTTCTAATTAGACTGGTATTTCGACAGTATTCAAGTTGTGGCATGGTTTCACCAGCTCTGACTTCATCCGTCCTCGGGTATGGATGACCATCCACCCCCAAGGTTTCACTCTTACAACCCATCTTCTGAGTGACTGTGCTGTGTGTCACCCACTTGCTGCTTACTTTGGGTCTCCCCAGTAGCTCTGTTCCCTTGGATGACCTCTTGGTGAGGAAATGGCTCTCATAAGTACAGCTGTCTGGCAGAGGGACTGGCAAACGGGCATCTCTGGGTACCAGGGCTATCTTCTTAACAATTGTATCTTCTGTTTGCAAACTGGCCAAGACACTCACCCCTGACCTATCAGACCAAAGGGGTTCCTGCTCACCAAAGCTTCATCACCTCCATGCTTCTTTGCCTACTTACAGCAGACCCTTTCACCTCAATTAGCCACTTGGGGAGAAGAACGTATAAGTGCGGGCTGGGAAACCTGTCCAGACCTTGACAAATAGTTTCCCATGGCTGCTGTTGCCATGGCAACCAGCTGGGAACACCGTTTCCAGGGCTTGAGGCGCTCAGACATGCATGGGGGGGTGCCGTCCTACTGGGCTGCTGCCCACTCTTCTTCCTCTACCCTGGCCTCCTGGCTCCCTTAGCAACAACCATGGCCATTGCTATCGCAACCACGACTGCAACTCCTGCACTGGCTAGGGGCAGTGTCCAGGGACTCAGGAGGAGGGGAGATAGGGTGTGTGTGTGTATGTGTGTGTGTGTGTGTGTGAGAGAGAGAGACAGAGAGAGAGAGACATAGAAGAAAGCCTTAGGATGTATTGGAGAGGAAGAGGAGAAAAAAGAATCTGACAGTCTCAGCAATCATAACAATAACAAGATTACGAGGATGCTTCCTGATCATGTAGAAAAGAGACTCATTCATTAAGCTGGGCTCAAATGGACCTCTTAATGACCTGATGATCATCCGAACTTCTAAAAATGTGTTTGTGTGGATTTTTCTGGAGAAATAGGTTACAGTTTTTGTAAGATGATGAAGGTTCTTGGTAAGTAAGAATCTTAATTATAGAAGCTTTTGCTTTTCAGAAACAGAATTCTCTCAGGTACTGATTGATTGGGGATCCTGTAAAGATACACTTGGAAAAGGAATGAGCACTGGGTAAGAACATGAGACAAGCTAACCTGCACCTGCTCCAAACCACAGGGTCTCCATGATTTAGCATTTGCCCCAGTGGGGACCTCTGAGTAAAAGGAACAGTGAGTTTTCCTAACATGACATCCCCACCTGAATATCCTGGTCTCTCGCTTCTCCTGCTTTCTGTGTCCGGCAGGTCTGCTTTGTGCCAGGACTCCCTCCATGGCACACCCATTGACCTTCACACATCACCGCAGGGAAGGTTCTCAAACTATTGCCCTTTGAAAGATGAAGCTGGGAGTGTGCACTTGGCACAGCAGCTGAGATGATGTTTGGGAGACCCACACGTCATCTCAGAGTGCCTGCGTATGAGTGCAGGCTCTGCTGCTGGTTGTTGCACAGCCTGGACAGCAGCAAACAATGGCTCAAGTGCATGGGTCCCTGCCGTCCACATGGGAGACCCAGATTGAATTTAGGAATGAGTCAGTGAACAGAAGCTCTCTCTCTGTCTGCCTCTACCTCTAAATTTAACAAAATCAAAATAATTCAAGATGAGAAGGTTGGAGCAAGAAAAGTTCTATTTAACCCAATTCAGAGGAGGAAAAGTGGGAAGAGGTGCTTAGGAGAGGGGGTTACGGGCAGGCAGCCCTCCTGAGTGAGCTGATCAGGGCGTCCACCATCTCGGCTGCAGACTGAGGTAATATCTGCTTCAAGGGCAATTATGGAGATCAAGGAATTTTGAAGTGTTTTTGAAAGTCTTATATATCTTATAATATCTAGTCTTATAATAGTCTATTAGTATCTATTCCTGAGAAGTGAAGATACATTGCAGTATACATCTCTACTTACGAATAAAAGATGGACTCCCAATGAAACTGTTAAACGCATCTTGACAATAGGATGCTGGACTTTCTGCCATTGTCTATACCTACAATGCCATGATACACTTAAACAGCAGAATGACAGACTTGTGATTGTTGTTGAAGGGCTATACTATTGTAATAGTTTAGGGGAAAACAAAGTGGGGGATGGTGGGAGGGGAAATCCCTGAGCCTATGGAACTGTGTCATGAAAAATAATTAAAAAAAAAAAAACAATAGTGCTTAACATCGAGCATGGGTCTTTCTCCCTAACTCCAAAATTCAATGTTGTAGGGAGAGATTTTCAGGAGCTATTTTCTCCTCCTAATGCCAACAGCATGGTCTGACACAGCGGAGAGCCAAAGGCCTGGATGGCGCATGGCTGCTGAGTGGGTGTGGATGAGTTAAAGAGCAGGGTTAGCAGTGCCGCCATATTTTCAGGGAGGATAGCTCTATGGGAATTGCTACTGACTGCACAAAGAGCAGATGAAACACATCTGGTAAGTTCTTTGCAAACTCTACCATGCTACAGAAATGCATTCAGTACTTGGGCCAGTCCCCACTCATGCCCTATGGCGTGCTGTGTGCCCTTCCCTTGGCTGGTGGCTCTGGGCATGGAGCCCAGTGTGACACCCCCTGAGGCGGGCAATTGGCGTGATGCCCTTAGGACCCATGTGCCTGGGCCAGCAGCCAAAATGAGAATGCTTAGGAATTCCATAGAGGCAGCTGGGTGGCAGGCTTCAGTGGCGGGAGAGAAGTGGGTGTGCATGTGAAGTCAGAGAGGGAGTTGGGGCAAGAGAGGAGGTGGAGCTACGGGGTGTCGTCCAAGGGGGCATCGCAGACCTGCCAGGGGGTGTGGCGGCTGTTCATGTAAGAGAAGTTCAACAGGTATTATCCAATCGGCTAAAGGAGGAGGCTAAAGCCCTCCAGGCTTCCAGAGGGAGATTTCATGTCCCCCTTTAGTTTTGCTCCTAGAAACCTCAGGATACTGAGTGCTGATGGGAAGGGGGGGGGTCCTTACTCTTGTGTCACTTGGCTGCTGGGACACCTCTAGGGGCCTCTGGGAAGGAGGGTGTGTGACCAGCCTCTCGGACTGCGAGGTAGCCTGCTGGTAGGACTGAGCGAGCAAAGTGCGGAGGCAATGTGTAAATGACTCGCAGCTCAGTCACAGGCTGTAACTGGAGGCGATTCATCTGTGTTGAGAAGTACCTGGGAGTCATCGCTGACTCAGGGCTGTGGCTGGCTGGCTTTGTCTCCTCTTCCGCCTCACCTGCCTCACTAGAGGCCAGTGCCGGCACAGGAGGCGGCCTGAGAAGCTGTGTGATCCAGAGGCAGCTCCGGACCTTACACAGCAACTCCCGAGGCTGTATTGAGATTCCTTAAGCCTTCCTGTGGTGATGTGTAGAACCTGAGAGCCTTTCCTGGACATGAAGGGCAAGAAGCTCTGTGTTCAGGAATGCCCACTTCTGAGGCAGATGTGGGGCTCTTGGAGCTGATGACCATGAGATGGAGCACCCTTCGCTGCTTCCGTCCCGGGAGGGGACACGACTAGCGCATGCCTTCAAAGAAGCAGCATCCCATGCTTCTGCTGGTCCTGCCCTCTATTCCCAGAGAAACAAGCACATTAGACCAGCAGCAAGAGCTGGGCTTGACTTTTGTACAGTCGCCAGGGTGGAGCAGCCATAAAGACAAATCACCAGAAAAGGATAGAGCAATTAGTTAATGAAACAGGTTGTGTTAAATCACCAACCAGCCTTCCACTTTTGGAGAAGGTCATGAAACCACACGTAGCCTGAAAGTGCCCAGTTGGCTTTGGAGGAGACTAGGTGGCACTGCTTTCCGTTTGGGGTGCCGAGCCACAGGGATGAGGCGTTGTGAAGCAATGGGGATTCTGGAGGGATGTAAATGGAATAAAAAAGACAGTTCAGCCCAGCTGTGCCCAGGGTTGGGGAGAGGACTGTAGTATGGAGCTGAGCCTGGATCTCAGAAAAGTTTACCTAATGGCCCCTCTCAGGCTGGGATACACTAAGCATATGCCTTAAGCGAAGTTTTAATTCGGGGCTGATCCTCTGTTTACAGTGCTGGCATCCCATATGGGCACCAGTGGGAGTCCTTGCCTGCTCCACTTCTGATTCCAACTAGCAGAGATAGCAGTGTGCTCCCAGATAGACCTCAGCTCATAGGCACCCCATCGTGGTGGAGGGGAGTCATCCGCTTGTTCTAGTTAGTTCAATCCTGCAGTGACACCAGCTCTGGCTCTCTAACCGTTCAGAACTCTTGCTATGAGCTGGCCTGTTTCCCAGGTATAAACAATTGATGTAGAGCTTCTCTTCCATCTCCAAATGCTGATTATGGAATTGGGAAAAGCAAAGTGGGTTTTTTTTTTTTTTTATTATCAGGAGCATCCTTAAGCAGGTCTAGGTTTTAGATCTATCAGGGTCTGTTTTCTTGGCACATTGCATCCAGAACATTCTATGAATTGCAAGAACTCTGCCATGCAAGATGATTTCACTCCAGATCAGGTAGCCGGGTACCTAAGACCTGTATGTCAGCGAGCATCAGAAGTAACATCCCCATTCTTACAGCCAGGAGAGGTTTGCTTCTCCCTGGGCTGTTGGCTGCTCAGGCGTCCTTCTCAGCTTGGAGGAGTCCAGCTTTTTTAAAAAAGCTTGCTCCCCCACGCATTCATCAGCCTCCACCAAACAAAGAGCAATACATGACTCTCTCTTGGGAAGCCTCCTTTTCACTTCACATTTGTGGGCTGAAACCCCTTGCCATTTAGTGAGTGGCCACCAGGAATCAGTACATAGATGGAACTGCAAAAGTAGGAAGAGCAAGCAAAAACAGGGAGGAGCGCATTATGGAAACTGAGCTGGCCTCCTCCAGAAGACAGCTGCTCAGCTACCTCTGCTGCTTAGACAGAGCACGGTGAAGAGTCTTACGGCAGATCTTGCCACAAGGCTTCCTACCCCATGGCCCACCCCTCCCCAGGAGCAGGAAGGAAAGGGCGGGACAGGAGCCAGCCCAGGGTCAGGCTGCTGGCTGTGTTGTGATATCTCCCTGCTCCATCGGTCAGCGGGTGCTGAGGCCCAATCCTGACCTCCTGGCATGACTGCATACTTTCAGTTGGGGAGTTTGGGTCTCAGTCCTTTTCCAACACCCCTCCTTTGACTTTCTGCCCCAACCTGCTCTTTGCTGAGTCTTGTCAGATGAAGCACTGAAGAGGCAGTTGTGGTTCCCTGGGCGTGAGGGATCAGAGCAGCCAACTGGGGTGCAGGGTCTGATTTGGAGCAGAAGCTGAGGGAGTAGGTATTTCTAGATATATGCATGAAAATACACGTTGGGGTTTCTACCAAAGTGACCTGACACCACCTGAGATGTAATGATTGTCAAAGGTCTTGCACACTGAATAGAGAACAGGAGGAAAATGCAAACTACCCTACTTCCAATGCTTCCTGCTGTCCACAAAGCCTTCTCCACTGCGGAGGGCTCTGGCCCTGAACAGCAGTCCTGATACATTTTTGCTATCTTAAGTCCTTCCTAAGTTGTCCTGCGTGTAGTCTAGAGGGTCCTCCTGAGATCATCAGGAAGTGTTAAGCCAAGAGAAACACCACTTTGCTTCCGAAATCCCATCAGTCTTTGCAACAGTCAAGACTCTGAGTGATCTTGCAAAACTCCAACCAGTCATTTCCTTTGCATATCCTTGAGTTCTCCTGTAACTTGGACTCGTCATCATCACTACTCCCACAACGAACTGGTCTTGAACACGTTCTCTATCCGCACCCCATCACCGCCTCCACTGGGGCCTCCTCCACTCCACCTGTTGTTCTTTTCTGTGCATTACACAGCTGGTCTTGTCCCCATTAGTTGTTGCTTTCCTACCCTGAAGCTGGCTGAGAAGGGCCCTAAGCGCCTGGAGGGGATGCTGTCATTTCTCAACAGACCAGGACTGCAATGTCAGCAATTCTGTGCCCATCCTGCAAACTTCGTTGCATTCCTGAATTGTGCCAGACACTCTGCTGCACTGGGGCTGCCTCACCTCCTGCACAGGGTCTCTGCCCTACAAGGATTACTCCACTGAGGGAGGAAACAGGCAAGCAAAGCCAGGTTGTCCCCATGACTCAAAAGGCACCAAGCAGGAGGCTGCTTAGGAACAAAATGGAGGAACAGGCAAGTCAGCCTAAGTAGCAGGAAGCTCGCAGAGAGAGCAGAGGTGAGGATAAGGCAGTGGAGGACATAGAGGCTTGAGGTGGGCCAGTAAGACTGAGAGAAGGACAAGAAGACTGCTCCTCTCTCACCTAGGAAGCAAAGCCAAGAGCACGAGCCAGTGTCCAGCTGCCTTGCAACTCATTATTCAAAGGCTGCAGCCAGTGACCTTCCCACAGGGGTAAGCTGCTCTGGTGGAAGGAGGCTTATGACAAGGAGAATCAGAAGATGCATGTGTGGACTTGGGGAGCCCTGTGGACCAGATGCATGACTTGAATACCTTGCTGAGCTCTCTGAAGTCCTTGCCAGCTTTAAAACTGTCTTCTTCCTTCTAAACACACAGCAAAGCTGAACAAAAGTGATTACGGCGCTCGGATCTCCATGGAAGTTGGATTTAGGTCAGAAAGACGGTGGCAAGCGGCCTCCCCATCTCGGCAGGGAAAGGAAGTGGCTGCTTCTCCTTCCTCAGGTCAGGATTCCCTCTGCCTGTGAGCAGGAGGACACTGGGGCCAAAAAAAAGAGAGAGAATTGATTGAGACACCAGTGGGAACTCTTCCTGTCGTGATGTTTCACTCCAGCGCCTCCATTTCTATTATTATACCAAGTGATGTTTTCCAAAAGCATAAACCCAGCAGCAAGAGTAACTGGCTCCCTAAAGAGAGGACTCTTCTTCCCTCTCCTCCTTCTCCATCTGTGCACTGTTTCTTGGGACCAGCCACATGTCCCTCACCTGGCTTCAGCCACAGGGTTGAGCAACAGCTTGAGCTGTGTGTGGGATGGGATTTGGTGTGTGTATGCAATCACCTAGACCCTGTCCAGGGTTCTAGACCTTCACCCACAGTTCAGTGTCTGAAACTTAGGAGAACATCCTTCTCTTGTGGTTTAGTTTATTCTTGTTAGAGTCCCGGGGAAGCTGTAAGACTTGGATTCAGCCAAGTGCTCAGTTACCTCCAAGCTTTGCTCACTCCTCCTGCAGATGCGGGGATGTTTCCTGACTCTGAGTAGGGCCACTTCTTCCACAGGGCCATAACACAACTCCCCAGACCAGGAGCCTGACCAGGAAGCACATGCCTCACCATTTCCTTTGAAAACAGAAAACTCGGGAATTTTTTTTCATCCTCCCAGTGACACAGGATCATGTCTTCGTCTGACTGAAATGGAAATTGATTACGTTCAAGCGGAGCCTTGAGTTATGTGGGGAAATGGGAGGGGCTAAGCCCATTTCCATGGTGCGCAGGATGGTCACTTGCTCCTCTGGAGCTAGGGGACCGTGTGTGGTACACTTCCATCACTTGTCACTTAGGCTACGCTCCTTCATCTTTTAGTGATTCAAAAATTTATAGCCCTCCTATATTTTAAAACTTTCAAGGGAAAGAGTGGAGTGATGCCCTGTAGGCTTGCTATGAATGATTGGTTTTGTCATTGTTGGTGATTTTATCTATAGCTTCAGGATTTACAAGTCAATGGAAGAATTATATTTATGACCTGTTAGCACATAAGGATCCCCAAGTGTCAGGCCAGCTTCTCTACTGGCTCGTGCAGTGTAACTTATAAGATTTTGTCTTTGGGACCTGGCACAGTAGCCTAGCAGCTAAAGTTCCTGCTTCGCATATGACAGGATCCTAAATGGGTGCTGGGTCTAATCCTGGCGGCCCAGCTTTTCATCCAGCTCTGGGCTTCTGGCTTCAGATTGGCTCAGCTCCATGTACTGCACTCACGTGGGAAGTGAATCATGGAGCAGAAGGTCATCCTCTGTCTCTACTCCTCTCTCTATGTCTGACTTTCCATTAAAAATAAATAAATCTTTTTTAAAAAGATCTGAGAAAAAAAAGATTTTGTATTTAAAACCATTTTGCTTCCTTTTAAGATGTATCAATAATTGGAACAGCTCTATCTCCTCTCGTTCGGTCCTGAGTCTGAAGATGAGGAAACCGGGGCCAGGCAGGTTGAGCAGGTTGCCTATGGCCACATAGGCAAGAGCAGCAGTGCTGGGGTTGGATCACTGAGTGATTGCAGGGCTCATTTTCTGTCTACTACATGATCCTTTTTCTTGGTGAACTGACACGGGCAGGGACTGCCCCAGCAGCTTGCGAACCCTGCTGAGGAGCCAGAAAAGGGAGAAGGGGAGCTGCTCAGGGTGACATGGTGACCCCGCGGGACATAACGCTCCCAGCTCCCGATCATCAGCTCTGCAGTCACCCACACAGGTAACTCACATATCCTCGGGCTTCCAAAACAGGGACTAGTGATTTTTTTTTCCAGCCAAGTTCAATGTATTGAGAACAATCTGAACAACTCTGCAAACACTATACATTTATTCTAACAAAAACAGGACATCAGGCTGTCTGGTTCTGGAGCTGGGACTGGCACCAAGACTCCTATGGTTGTTGAGTCTCCTGCACCAGAAGGAGGAAGGGTGGTTACAGCCACATCCATGCTGACAAAAAAAAAAAAAAAGGTGTACTGGGCTTGCTCTTGGAGTTTGTGCTGTGTGTGTAAAGATGAGGGAGGGATGGGATTCAAGGGTGTTCTTTCCTCTCTTACCGAAGGAATCCCCTTGCAGAATGATCAAGCTATGATGTGCTTTGTGGAGTGTTTTCTAACCAGAGAAGCTAGTCCTGGATTTCAATACTATTCCAGTGAGCACGGTTGCTTTCCTACCAACTGTCCGCTCTGAGCTAAACAGCGGAGCTGCTGAGAGGTAAGAGAGAAGAGAGGAAAATCAAGAGGCAGCAGCAAGGGAAGAGGTGTTTGTTTTTTTAAAAGCAAGAAAGGAAATGAGACGGCAATCAATAAAACAGACAGAAGCAAGATGCCTATTCCAGGTGGCAAGAGGCAGAGATGTCTTTTGTGTGGTAAATAACTCTGGGATTGCAGCCATGTGCCCAACAGGGAGGGCAGTGTGCTAATAGCAGCCTATATTAACACGGACAGTGTGCTTTTGTAGACTTTTCTACATGCACTTGTTTGTTTGCTTTCATACCCTGCAAGGAAGGACAGATCCCAGTGTCATTTCACATGTGAAGAAAAAGCAGAAAGTTTTCCTAAGAAATGTCAGGTACACATCTGAAGTTCAATGGCAAGGGTTTTTGACCAGGCTGTATTGCTCAACCCGGTGCTGCAAGGTTCAACGCAAGAACTCAGTGTATTCTGCAGATCCTGGGGGGGCAATGCACAGGTCCGCACAGGGAACAGCTGTGATGAGCTTCAGCCTTCTTTCCTACTAGAGAGGTCATCACTGCACAGCACCATTCATGTCCATCACGGTGAGGGAAGCAGACAAACTGCCCTTCCTGTCAATTGTCGTGTGTTTAAAAGCGACACTAGAAATGTGAGCAAGGCTGTTGTACAAGGGTCAGTATTTTCCAGCTCACCTTATGAATTGGGGCATGAACAATTATGCAAGGGCAGCTGTGTATTCCTATGACATAATCTCCTCTTTTTCTTGGACAGGCAAACATATGTAGGTTCCCTTCTTGCCGTCCTCGGATAGTGGAAAGTCTCAACCGTCCTCTCATATTTTCTTCCCTCTGCCTCCCCCAGCCATATTCCTTTCACTGAGCTCTATCAAGCAAAAAGCTCTCCATGGATTTTCTGTGATCATACATTCTTCCTGACTTCGAATCTAACCTTTTGATGACATCCAAGAAGTCCAACATTCCCACACAAACACAATCTTGTGTGTACAACCACACTGCAGCTGGCAGATCCTGTATTTGATGGCGATCTCATAAGAGGTAATGGGGTTGAAAAATTCCCATCATCTAGTGATGCTGAAGCCATCATAATGTCTTAGCACAACACATCAGTCACATGTTTGTGGCAATGCTGGTGAAAGCACATGCTCTGTGCCGCTGATTGCAACAGACTCAATCATGTGCTGTCTATAATATTTTGGTAATGACAATAAATGACCTTGGCACAGGTTAATGTATTTGCTACATTATACATTTTGTTGTAATTTAAAGTACACTCTTATGTTAAAAGTCAACCATAAGAGAGTTTGCCATGTTGTACTAACACCAGTGTCACACTTATAAGTGCCTTGATTTCACGGCAGGGGATTGGTGCCTTCCATCAAGGTTCTTGCAGTGTGTACTGGTGTTCGTTCAGTTGCCTAGAGATGAATCTCCAAATGTACTTCATCATGAAGTGATGCATAACAGTAGCTGAGAAAGTTGAACTGACCCCTTTTAGTTGTGCAAACTTACAAACTCAGGACTCCTCCATTTGGAATCAAATTCATCTTAAGTTGGGTGAGAGCTCCAGAATCGGATTATGCTAGAGCTTGAAGGGGTCTTACAATCTTCCCCATCAGCCTCTTACTTAATACAAGAGAACACTGAGGCCCAAATGTTGAAGTGATTTGTCACAAGTCACTCTTCCTCAAGCCACTTTCCGTTACTCTAACTTACTCTTACTTTCAGGTGTACTTGCTTTTGAGCCATCTCTTTTCTCCCTAAACATCTTGTAAGGGAAAGTGTAAGTCTGCCATGGAGAAGATGATTCAATGTGCTTATTTCACTAGGCAGGAAACACTGCTCTGGCATTAGAACTTTCTTTTCATGACTTTTAACTTTCTTGTGACCCAATTTCTTAAGCTTTTTCAAGATAGAGGACATGGATTCTCCAGGCTTACATATTTTTCCACCAATGTCAAATCAGCAAATCCGCCCTTTATGTGCTTTCCATCTTTCGCCTGCTCTAGACTTCTCTTCTTGAAGTTAAAGAACCAGATCTTCCTGGCTTGGAATGCCCTACAGTCAAATGAAAGTTAGTCCAAAAAAGTAATAACTCTGAAAGCCTTTTTTTCCATTGCATGCCAGAGTTCAAGTTGATTTATGAAGCTAGACTGAGTGTATGTTTGTGGCACCCAAGCATGTCAGAGAACCAAAAGAAGACATAGAACAAGGCAGGGCTGAAGAGGGGGCTTCTGAGGGCTGAAGGTTCTGGTGCAGTAGGAAATTTGCTGGGGAGCCCTTCAATTTGCTGCTGTTAAGGTCTCCACATATGAACATCCTGGAAAACAGCTAAGAAGCCAGGCTAAAAATACCCATAGATATATTGGATCTACCAGGAATGTAGAGATCGGTGTGAGGTCTTGGCAGAAGGTGTGAGGCTGCACACACTGCGGGACTGGAGCATCTGAGGCTCCCATGCAGCCACTGTAGGTAGCTGGTGAGCAATGGGTGTTCTGGAGTCAGATTTTTGTTTCTTTTATTGACATGCCTGGCTCGGACTTCGTACTGGCAGGCACACACAAGAGTGAGGTCTGGGATCACTTCAGAGATTTCTTTCAGGATCTTCCCCAACTAAGCTGCTGGACTCAGAACTCCAATCATGGGGAAAGGAGCAGGACCTGTGGTCTGACCATGGAGTGCATGTGTCAGAACTGGGCCTCCTCAGTGGCTAAGATGGAGCAGTGGACAGCATGCCCAGATGCACATGGAGGATATGGGAGCACATCAGGGTCTGCAGAGGACATCTGGTACCACAGCAGAGGAAGGAAAGAGCAAATTGGTCAACTCCCCCAGCCAAGAGTTGACAGCTAATATTTGGGCAAATGGAAACTCTGAGATGGACTGTGCTGACAAATGGACCTTGGAACAATTTCCTCATCCTCAGATCGATGAGACCAACAGCATTTCAGAAATATTGAAACCGCTTAAGTGGAACCTTCGTAGCATGTTCTACATCAGGGACCCTGGGATGACATCAGGTGGCTGTTGCCCGTATCTGGGTACTGAGGAGGTTGGGAGGGTGGATGTTGCTTCTCCCCTAATCTCTCCCCCTCCCCCAGATGCAAGCAGAAGAAAGGGCAAAGTTGGAAACAATGGTCTCATCTACTTTCCCCTAGTCCTTGAGCCTTCCCACCCTGGTCAACTATGTAAATGCCAGTGGCGCGGGTGGGGAGGTGGGTGGGAGGGGAAAGTCTGGCACAACTGTGCAGCAATCATGTAGAATACAAATGCAAGAAAACACTCTTTTGAGGAAGTTTATATTTCTGCATGAATTTCTTTTCCTACTTCGGAAGAGAAATTCGTGGGGTGCCATTTGTTGCATTGTTAAAAATCAAGAATGAATGCATTAGACCAGACACGATGGCTCAATTGGCTAATCCTCCACTTGCAAAGCACTGGGAATCCCATATGGGCCCCTGTTTGTGTCCCAGATGCTCCACCTTCCATCCAGCTCCCTGCTTATGGCCTGGGAAGGCAGGGGAGGATGACCTAAAGTCTTGGGACCCTGCACCCACATGGGAGACCCGCAAGAAACTCTTGGCTTCTGGCTTCAGATAAGCTCAGCTCTGGCCATTGTGGCAATTTCCTGGTCTGTCCTTCTCTTCTATAAATCTGCCTTTTCAATAAAATAAATAAATCTTTTTTTTCTTTTTAAAAGAATGAATCCATTGTCTTTGAGTATTTCACATAGTTTCTTTCTCTAATTCTCCCCGTTCTTTCAGACTGTAGACTTCCTTATTTTATTTGAGAGGCAGAAAGACACAGAGGGAGGGCATGGAGAGAGGGAGAGATGATACCAGCACATGGCGCTCACTGCAGGGTTTTTATCGTGGTGGCAGGCACCCAACAACTTGAGCCATCACCTGGTACCTCCCAGCGTGTGCAGTGCCAGGAGCAGAGTGGAGTGATATTTAAACCCCAACCAACATCTCCACTGCTGCTCCAAATGCCTGTTATTATACAGTTCATTTTACTTGATAAGCAGCAATTGTGTGTATTTAGGGTATGCTACATGTTTTCATATATGTATACATTATGGAAGCACTAAATTGATCTAATTAGTGGATGCATTACCTCACATGGTTATCATTTGCCACCCACGTGGGAGACACAGTCTGGACTCCTAGATTTGGCCTGCTTATTTTTGGCTGCCATGGTCATTTGGGCAGGGGGACAATGGGTAGGTTCTCTCTCTCTCACTGCTTTTCAAATACATTTTTTTTTTACAATTAAAAAAATACTCTAAAAAATTCTCTCTTACTGGTTTTTAAGTGTACAACACATAGTTACCACACTGTAAGATGGATCTCTTAAACATACCCTGCTGCCTGCACCAACATCGGTCGTTTGGCAGTACCTCCTCACAGCAACCCCTTTGCCGGGATCCCCTCGCCCTGTTCTCCACAGCTTTCCAGTTCTGCCTCCCAGCTCTTAATCATGTGTCCCTAGAAGTCACGGTCTCTATCCTGCTCTTTTCACTTATCAACCTTTAGTTTTTGAACATGGGAAACATTTTAAAAATATTCATTCATTCACTCATTTTCTTTCAAGCTCAGAGACACATTAGAAGAAAGGCCAGACCTTCCATCCATTGTTTCTCTCTTCAAATGCATGCAACAGTCAGGCTTGGGCCAACACGAAGCCAGGAGGTGAAAATTCCTCCAGGTGTCCAGCACGGATGGCAGAGAGGCAGCCACTTGGGATGTCACCTGTCCCCATGCAGAGTGCCCTCTAGCAGGAAACTGGAATGAGAAGCACAGCTGGAACATGAACCCAGATACTCCGACATGGAATGTAGGATTCCTAATCGCTGTACCAAAGCCTGCCCCCAAGTTTACTGTTGAGCATTCCTTCCTCATCCAGAGCTTCCACCAACAATCCCAATAATGCTTACTCTTGCTCTCAGGCAGGGGCATCCCATTTCCGGCACCTTTTTGCCCAGGATGGTTGTCATGAGCCTTCCTCTCAGTGCCTCTCAACTTCAGGAGCAAGAAACAGGGCAGAAGTTGTTGCTGAGCAGGGCAACATTCTGACCTTTCTCTCAGAGTTCACTCAGGACCATGTTCTCCACATTGATGGAAAGTATGCAGACTCATCTACTTTTTTTATTTTTTGCATTAAAAAATTTTTTTATTGCATTATGTGACACAGTGTTATAGGCACTGGGATTCCCCCCACCCCTCCCCAAACCCTTTCCCCATGGTGGATTTCTCCACCTTGTTGCATTACCACAGTTCAAATTCAGTTGAGGTTCTTTCATTGGAAGTATTTACCAAGCATAAAGTCCAGCATCTTATTATCCTAGTGGATTCAACGATTTTTTGGTGTGACCATCTGTGGTCTGAAGGTAAAGCCGGCAAAGTACCATCCCAATCAATTAAAAGCCCCAACATAACATCAACAACAATTTACAACATTATGGCATTAATTGACATGGTATTGATTAACCAGTAAGACTCATCTACTTTTTTTTTTAAAGATTTATTTATTTATTGGAAAGTCAGATACACAGAGAGGAGGAGAGACAGAGAGGAAGATCTTCCGTCTGATGATTCACTCCCGAAGTGACTGTGCTGGCCGATGCTATGCCGATCCGAAGCCAGGATCCAGAAACTTCTCCCGGGTATCCCACATGAATGCAGGGTCCCAAGCTTTGGGCCGTCCTCAACTGCTTTTCCAGGCCACAAACAGGGAGCTGGATGAGAACCAGGGCTGCTGGGATTAGAACTGGCACCTATATGGGGCCCCTGCATGCTCAAGGCAAGGACTTTACCCACTACGCTACCGTGCCAGGTCCCATTTGTTTGTATTTTTAAAGAAACATTATTTGAGGCAGAGATCCCCCTTTGAGAGCAGTGTAGCACAGGCAAGCACCCACAGGACACAATGAACAAAGTTAAAAACAAAATTAAAGGGACATTTCAATTATGCAGGGATCAAGGTAAGTGTCTTTGTCACCCTGATGTAATTTGGTTACTCTGTCCCTGCCTGTTCCCTCAGGAAACTTTTTCCCCTTGTACTTAAATTATTTCCAAAGTCTGTTCTTTCTGAGGACAGAAGTAGAGATCCATGTCACCTTCTGATTATGCCATCTTATGCTGACAATGATTTGTGAGAGATGGGTTGCACTGGAGGTCAGGAAGCGATGCCAGAGAACCGAGTGCTATTGATGAACTTCGGGCAGTTTGTCAAAAATTTAAAATCTCTGTTCTGTTTGTTCTGCATTGACCTGTTTGTATAATTTTCTTTCTGAGTGCTGACATTCAAGTTTGCTTGGGGGTTGCGTGCTTGGCTGTGACTGGGTGCTCTTCAGTGTTGCAGAGTTTGGTGGAGAAATGAAAATAGCATGGTGGCTGGGATGCAGAGAAGCTTCCCTTGGTCCCCAGTATCTGATCTTCACAAGAATCAATGGCCACTCCTGCCTTTGAAAAGCAAAGCCACCTGCTTGCTTGCAGACCTGTGACATGGGTAGGGTAGTGTTTTTTTTTTTTTTTTTCAAGATTTATTTATTTTTTTTTAAAGATTTATTTTTTTATTATTTTTTCATTGGAAAGGCGGATATACAGAGAGGAGAGACAGAGAGGAAGATCTTCCGTCCGATGATTCACTCCCCAAGTGAGCGCAACGGGCCGATACTATGCCGATCCGAAGCCAGGAGCCTCTTCCGGGTCTCCCACGCGGGTGCAGGATCCCAAAGCTTTGGGCTGTCCTCGACTGCTTTCCCAGGCCACAGACAGGGAGCTGGAAGGGAAGCGGGGCTGACCGGGATAGAACCGGCGCCCATATGGGATCCCGGGCGTGCAAGGCGAGGACCTTTACCACTGCGCCACCGCGCTGGGCCTGGGTAGGGTAGTTTTTAAAGTTCTTTGGGAGAGTGACTGTCAAACTCCCTCCCTAACGCTGCTGGCATATTTGTAGGCCCTGAATGTCCAAGAGAGAGAAGCAATCACCTGGCTCTTTTCTGGACTTGCTGGCTAGACCTTCTGTGGTTCTACTCCACCTCAAGTGTTGCTGTTTTCTGCAGATTCAGGGCTGACTGGAGCTGCAAGGCACTTGATAGCTTGCCATTGCACCTGTCGCTCTATTCCACAGCTCATCCAAGCCATCCCTGTGCATTCACATCAGTAGCTACAATCCAAATGGACCTTTTATTAGAAGCAGCCCTATCTAAGACCCTGCCGGGGCCTTTTGGGTGGGCTGTATCTTTTGAAGTCTGTGCTTCAGGCAGGAGCTGGAGGAAGTGTTTTTGGGAGCTGGTGAAGATAGCCTGGTAAAAATGCAGTCCAGAAAAACAGAGTTGTTTGCTTTTGTTTTGCACAGCAAGTGTTTAATAAATACCAGTTGTACCGCAGGAGCTCACTGTAGTGAAGGAATCACTGATGTAGTTCATATCCCATGTTAGAATGCCTGACTCCACTATTGATTCCAGCTCCTTACGAATGTGCACACTGGAAGGAAACAGTCAATGAACTACATGCTTGGAACCTTGCTACCCACATGGGAAATCTGTATTGGGCTCCTGGTCCAGGTTTGTCCCATCCCAGGACAGCTCTTAGATGTTGTGAGCATTTGGGAGACTACACCAAATGTTCACAAGCTTTTTTTTTCCTTTCCTTTCCTTTCCTTCTTCGTTTTCTTTTTTTTTTTTTTTTGCCTTTCAAAAAAAAATACAACTTTGTAAATCAAGATTACATGGTGTTTTAATCACATTTTAATTATTTTAGAAACAATTAAAAATAAATGTCAGTCGCAGGAATGATGAGGTAAGAAAGCCTAGACAAGTGAGGCGGTGAGAGCTATTTAATATTAATGGAGAAAAGGAAGGAAGTGAATAGATGAGGGAGGATGCAGCCTATTCCCCCCAAGGACCTTGAATCCTTTCTGCAGAATTTCAACAAATATCAGGGGGGCTTATTCATAGGTTGGGGGAAGAGCAGAGGCCAATGAACTTCCATCACAGAACTTCTGGACTACAGAGAAAAAAGCCGATGGAAGAAGCCTGGGAGGATTGCACGCATCCAGAGCTGCCAGTGAGCTGTGAGCACTCTGTTTCTGCTGATGTGTCTATGGAGGGCAGGGATTGTTCAAGGGCTCAGAGAGGTCAGGGAGTGTGTGGGAAGGCGCCAAGAAGAGGGAGCATTGACATTTCACCCTTGACCAAGAGTTGCTGTACCCGATTCTCGACTGAAGAGGATGGTTTTCATTGAGGCGTTTAGCCACCGAAAAAGACTTTTTCAAGATTTGTTTATTCTGAAAAGTTACAGAGAGAGGGAGAGAGACAAAAAAAAAAAAAGTCTTCCATTTGCTGAACCATTCTCCAGGTAGCTACCATGGCCAGGGCTGGGGCAGGCAGGTACCAGGTTCCAGGAGCTTCATCTAGGTGTTGCACATGGGTGCAGGTGCCCACACACTCGGGGCATCTCCTATTGCTTTTTCAAGATTGTTACCAGGGATCTGAACAGTAAGTGGAGCAGCCAGGGTAGGGAACAGTGCCCATAAGACGTGCTGACATCATAGACGGTAGCTTTACGCACTATGCCACAATGACAGCCGCTGACATAGGCTTCTTAAATTACCTTCTGAGACTCATATTCTTTGTCTCATAGAACTAAAAACGAACAAAATACCAAACACATACGAAGTCCTGGTCTAAATGCTTCCATCAATACTCTCTCATATCCACCCTTTACAGATGAGGAAAGTGTATCTCAGAGACGTGGCAATGTGTCCCTCAAATAAGAGCCAAACACAGGGCTTTCCCTGTGGGCTGCTGGACCCAGCTTTGAGTGCTCTTCAAAGTCTAACCTAAGTGCCTGGTTCATCCCTTTGGAGGGGTCACACGTCCCAGATCCCTGGAAAGTCACCTGTCCAGAAAGCTTGTGGAGGTCTGAGAAGGCCTCCACAAGGCTTACACAACCAGAGCAAAGAACCTAGAACTGAATTGCAGTTGTGAGTAGAAGCCACACGTATCCCAAGAGGATGCAATCAAGGGGGTGCTGTTCCCAGAATCCACAGGGATCTCAGTGTTACTCACTGAAATGAAAACATGGAGACAAATTCTATGTGTCTTTTCTTTGAATTTGGCCAGGTTTGTGACTACTTAGAAGAACAGATTAAGGGGAAGCAACACTGGATGACTTCTTGAGTAGGTCTTAGGAAACAATGCCGCTCTGTTTTGTCCACAGGATACTCTTGTAGCCTCGCCACACTCTGAGGAGGTCAAGCCCAAAGGGATTGGCTTGAACAGGTGTCCATAGGGGTCAGCAAGCCACGTGAGTCTTCGGCCAAAAGCCAAGCTTTTGATGTCCAGCCAAGCTTAGCTTCCACTTTTTAAACTTAAGTTAAAACTATTTTTTTTTAGCTTAAGTCAAAGTTATTTGTTCATGAGAGAGACAGAGGTCTCATCCACTGATTCACTCACCCAAATGCACACACAGTGGCCAGGGCTAAGCTGGTCAAAGCCAGAAGCTCAGAATTCAATCTGGATTCTCATTGCTGATGGCAGATCACCTCCTGCTACCCAGGATGTGTATTAGCAGGAAGCTGGAATCAGGAGATGAAGCCAAGATTCAAACCCAAGGAATCTGATACAGATGTATCTTAATTCTATGCCAAATGCCAACCTTGAGCCTTAAATGTAACTGCATGATAGACCCTAAAGAAGAACTACCCACTGGAACCATGTTTTCCCTCCCTTCCCTGACCCCATAGTTTGAAGTGAAAGAAAATTGCTGTTTTGACCCACCAAACTATAGGTTTGTAGTAGTTCCATGTGGCAATATATGAGCAGAAGAGCATACTAGCCTGGTGCAGCTTCCTTCTAGTGCTGCACTGGTGGGTGTCTTAAGTTAAACAGTGACAACCGCTGATACTGCAGGAGAAACAAGCTTGGGTATCTACCATGTTCCAGACATGCTATTAATCCTCATAACAACCAGCTGGGCTGGCAGCATTAATCACGTTTCAAAGATATGACAACTGAATCATAAAGAACGCAAATAGCTCTCTGCTTCATTCGAGATTAGCAATACTTCCTTGTGTCTCACAGTTTGAACTGAATAATCGAGGTAAGTTGATGACAGGGCAAGAAGCAAGCTGCTTCCTCTCTGACTATGCCCACCTTCCCTTTATAAAGTGCCTTTAGTTTTCTAGAGCTAAACAGGTCTCAACTTGTTCTGGAGTGTGTGATATTTCACGGACCCTGAATCATTATTCCCTTCATCGCCTACACAAGGAAACTGAAGCTTGCAGAGGAGAAGGGATCTGCCAAGGTCAGGAGCTGATTTAATCTTACGTGTACCTGAGGTCAAGGCTAAGCCTGTGTTCTTAGCATGCCTCCAAAAGGGCAAAGCTGGGCAGAGAAGGGATGGCTTCTGTGCACACAAAGATTAATACTGCATAAAATAATGCTTGTTAAATAATCCTACATCAAGCTCTTGTCAAGAACGTAGAACATTTCCAATACTCTCATAATGTCTCCTTACAGGCATTAACCATCAAGTTGCCCTAAAAGCCATCATGGCCATTTCTCTTAGGAGAGTCCTCATAGTTTTATCATCCAAGCTTTCTTCCTTAAAACTAAAAGTGCATTTGTGCAAATGTAGCCATTCAGCGTATGTTTTCTGTGTTACTTTGTTTTACTAGAGGTTATACTCTGGGGTTCATCCAGGTAATTTTTTTATGGCTGTAGTTTATTCATTTTCATCAGTGTACAGTATTCCATTATTTGAATATGATGGAACTTCAAAAAGCTCATGGAAAACGGAATTAAAAAATGACACACTTTCTGTAAACCCCCTGAAGTCTGCTCATCTCCCACAATTTGTTCATTTCATTGGTGGTGGATGTCCAGTTGTGCTACTGCTGTGGCATTTTCATGTCTCTCTTGGCAGACATGTGCACACCTGTTGGAAAGGTTTGTGTCTAGCAGTAACACGGTTAATCATAGGGATGCATAGATTCGATCGTAGTTACCACTGCCGAACATATTCTTACAGTAATTGTATCAGTTTGAAGGAGCAGCAGGAACATATTGAAACTTTCGTTGTGCTACAGCCTTGTACAAATGTTTTACTATCCTGTAAGTTTAAACTTTAGTGGGTGTGTAGTAGTAGCCTTCATGTAGATTTAATTTTTTCTTGATCATTGAGGTATTTCTATGTATTTAATGGCCATGATATTCTCTGCAATGAATTGCCTGTTCAAATTTCTTAATAGTGATTTTTCTTTTGGGTTACATGATTTTTTTTCTAAATTCTCTGAGAATACACACACACATACTCTAAGAATATATATTCTTTAATATGCATTCTTTATTATTATTATTATTAATCTTACTTAGTTGGTTAGCATACAAAGGGTCAAGGGTTACAGGATGAAAGTGGGGAATACCGTTGTTTCCACACTAACATTTTTTTTCCCTGTATATGGGGTCAGGGGAGAAACAAAGGGAAAAGCCCCACCCATCCTCCCACCCATCCCAGATTCCCAATGTGAGGCATGCTCGGAGGGTCCTGCTCAAGCAGTTTTGATAGTTCAACAGTTCTGGAGTGCTGCCAATCTTGCTGTTTCAATCGCGATGAAACCTCTTCAGAGTCCACTGGCTGACATAGTCTTTTCATGGTTGGGGTTCTAAGATCAGCAGTTCAGTTGGTGGGATCTCCAAAGAAACTTCATCTGAGATGATCCCAGACCTGATTCTTGAGTGAGTTTGCCAGTACAGGGTCCGACACCGTCCGTCACCCCAATCAGCTTATGCACATGCTGGTCGTTGCTATTGCCATGTCAGTTCTGTTTCCAGCCCTGTCATCCACTTGAACCAATGGGTGATGTAGTCCAGTTCGATCCTACCCACTTCATATTCGGTCCTTACGCAAACCAGTGGAAGCTGCAACCTGATTGAGGCGACTTGCGATAACCCCCACCAGTTCTGCTCCTACCTTGGTTCCCATGCTTGTCAGTATGTTCCGTAGACTTGTTCAGTCTGTCTCACATCCCATTTAGCTCTCATACATGTCAATGGGCATTGAAGCCTAGTTCAACCCAACCAACCTACTATCCAGTCCACACACATACTGGCAGGTGCCTTTCTGTCTAGCCATCCCTGCCCCTGTCCTGGTTTTCATGCTCTCCAGTGAGAGTGGTAACCCCGAGGGAGAAGCCCACTATTTCCCTTCTAGGCCACACACACTCCCAGATTATGCACTCTCCAGGTGGTTTTGGCATTTGACTTGACATAATTAGCTCCCAGTGCCAGCCTCTGCCAGCTGATGCTGTGGCTAAGCCCAACCATCCCTCGCTCGCTCTAATTGTTGCTTGCACCAGTCGGAACAGTCAGCCCAGCCTGGCTGTTCCGTTATCCAGCTCACATGAGGCCCACAGGTGCTGCAGCCCTGCCTAGTCTGATCTGCCCCCATCCCAGCTTATGCTCTCCAGCGGGTGTAGCTGTCCAGCAAGGGAGCCCACATTCTCCTGCTGGCTTTGCCTTCTCCCCCAGGTTTTCACATGTGCTGTTTGGGCGCTGCAATCACATCTGGTACGGGTAACCTCACTTTGGCATTTCTTAATGTGCACTGGTATGTGTCGCAACCGAACCTGGCCCGACCCATGCTCTATTCTGGTGCTCGAATTCGCTAACAGGTGATGTGAACGAATTCCTCCTGGTCTGCCTCCAACCCATTCTGAATGTATGCCAGTGGGATAGTTTCCATAGCCTGCTCTGGGCTGTTTCCTATCATGTTTCTTGCGCTTACCTACTGATGTGAAAAGCAATGGTCTTTCTTCTGAACAGGGACAAAAGAATGCTCTTTCCTCTGTCCCAGCTACTTGTGCTTGTGGCCAGTTTTGCTTCCTATCTGCTGGGTCCTGACACCTTGCTGTGGGTCCTGAAGGATGTGTGAGCCATTGACAAGCTCTACCCCAGGGTATCAGAGTTTAGAGAGCTCTGTGCAGCTTTCTGTTGTCAGACGATGTCCCTTTCATGAGCATCTGGGTTCTGGCTGCATTTCAATCCCATAGACTATTACTGTCCTGTGCTCTCTCTCAAGGGATACAGGCAGGTGGTTCTGAACAGACTGGTTCTGATGCTATCGGTCACCAGGGCAAACAGTGTCAGTACCTCCTGCCATCTCTAAGTTCTTTGTACCAGGCCGGAGGCTCTGGAATGACACCAGCTCTTATGCTATCAGCCCCGAAGGAGGACAACACACTTGCAGGCTGATGGGGAAGGGAGACTGGGCTGCATTGTCTTCATTACTAGTTGGCCTTTGCAGAAGTGCTGGGCGTTGTCAGCTTTGCCTCTCTATCACAACTAGCTTACAGCTGAGGGCCTACAGGTTGCGGAACAGTAACCCCAGAGGCCCCAGGCAAGGACACGGAGTCAGATCACTGCTTGGTGGGAAGCTGGGAGCCTCAGAATGATGCCTTTCAGGATACTGGTTTTAAATATAACACCTGCATTCTCTTTTTCATTTTAAAATTACAATGATCAGGGTGCTTAGTCTGGCTGAGTTCATGACTTGGACACTTGCATTCCATGTTGGAATACCTCAGTTGGAGTCCCAGCTCCAGGCCTGATCCTGGGTGCTGATGGTAAACACCCTGGGAAGCAGCAATGAATGACTCTATTAGTTGGACCTGCACCAGTCAGATAGGAAACCCAACTCAGGTTCTGGGTTTCTGGCTTTGGCCTGGTCTGACCCTGGCTGTGTGAGCAGTCTAGGTATAAACCAGCGATATCTGTCACTCTCTCTGTTTCTGTCTGCTTTGTCAAATAATTAAAATAGATCATTTAAAAATTATAACATATGTAATTAATGCATGAAAAAATGCCAGTCACACAACTTTTGTGGGCATGTGGAGGCTGACGTTTAGATAAAACTTTTTTTTAAAGGTCTTTATGAGGATAGAGACAGGTTAGGTTAGAGGGTACTTACAGAAATATGTGAGAAAAATGCAGGTGACAGATAAGTTTACTGGGTGCCAAAACAATTGAACTGCATGCACAGTTTTTTTTTTTTTTCACAAAATGCGCTTTTCAAAAAAAAAATGCATTTTCTGTGAGGTTTCTGAAGGTCTCTTATTTTGGATACCAAAGTATAACCAGAGAAGCGTTAGTGCTATTGTTTAATAGCATGAGAAGCTAACTATGGTGTATAACACTTGATGCCGTATTTCAAAGCACCTAGTAAAGAAGGACCCTAAGGTTTCTAGCATATAAACATGACTCACGTTTCAGAAGGTGAGGTGCTCACTCCGCTCTGGGGACCCTGATACAATCATTACATGGAGTAGGAGCTCCCTTAGAATGTGAAGCTGCTGCTGTTTCCTTCAACACCCTCTTTCTTCTGCTTTCTGCTGCAGTGATACCGCACCTGGGACCAGGTAACTGATCATGTATAGGGTTTTGGAAACTGCTTCTGGACAGGAAAGACTGTGAAGGTCGTAGAGCCCTTGGGGAGGGTCCCCTCCTCATCTGGGTAACCCAGCAAAGGTAGTCCAATGCCAAGGGAATGTAGAGGTGCCGACCTAGGTCTCCGTTTTGCTTTGTCCTACAAAGCCACCCTTTTATCCCAGTTACTGCTCTAGGATGCAGTTGTGAAACCCACTGACATCTGATCTTGGAGACTAAGTTTCCGACACATGAACTTTCAGGAACACACTCTAACCATAGCAGACGTGCGGTGTGAGTGCTCCTGGGACTCTGCTATGTGTATCAACGCCTCCTTCCTGCTTCTTTGTCCAGGAGAAATTCTACAGCCAGAAATTCAGAACTCTACTTTTTGGCCAGTAAAAATTCCATGCCCAAAAGTCAGAATTCTCTCTGGGTCCAATTATATGAGTGGCAGCCAGTGCCAAGTACGGCCCCTGGTGATTCTTGACTCCTGGCATCACTATCATGAGAGAACCTACCCACTCTAAGCAGAAGGGCCCACTCTAACCATACCTGCCCACTCCAAGTAGATCTTGCCTGTGCAACTCACAAGGCACTGCAATAGTAGGTGAGACTGACAATGTGGCAAAAAGCATGTGGCTTGTTCCTGCCTCTCTCTCCAAGACCTGCTTCTGTTGGGAGATGTCAACGGCCATGCCATGAGGATGCTGAAGCTGCCCCGATAGAGAGTTCCATTAGAGGAGGAGTTAAGGCATTTTCTAGAACGAGAGCTCTCCTTCCAGGCATGTAACTGTACTAATTAAACCTTCAGATGTCTTCTTACTTGTACCTCACAAGATTACAGAACCATCTAGTTAAGCTACTGCAAGTAGCTTCCAGATTTTAGAAATGGTTTAAAATAGTAACCCTAACTTTTTTGGCTACTGAGTTTGGGGTGTTTCATTAACCACCAATAGATAATATTTCCCATTTCCCTCAGAGGAAGGATTCTTTTATCACGTCCCTCCGAAAGTGACTCTTCATGACTTTTTCAACAACTTAGTTTTTGTTTATGAGAGAGGTCTTCCATCTGCTGGTTCACTCCCCAAATGATCACAATGGCTGGAGCTGTGCCATACTAAAGCCTAGAACCAAGAATTTCTTGTGGGTTGCCCACATTGCTACAGGGGTCCTAGCAATTGGGTCATCATTCTCTGCTTTCCCAAGCCATTAGTAAGGAGCTGGCTTGCAAGTGGAGCAGCTGCGACTAGAACAAGTGTCCAACCTGGGACCAGCACGTAGGTGGCAGCTCAGTGTGCTATAGTGCAGTGCCAACTCGGAGCCACCTCTTTTAACTGTTCCCACTAATAATATTAAAGCACAACTCTGCAAAGGTTACACTTTGTTGCTAGATTTGTGTTAAAAATACCGTTAATCATTAAACACACATTATTTGACGATACATATCAGGTGCGATATGCGTCTTCCATATTAGTATACATGGGTTCAAGGACTAGTTCAGGTCTCAATTTCAGCTTTCTGTTAACAAGCCTGATAGAGAGCAGGTACAGACTCAAGTGATTGGATCCCTGCCACCCAGAGGGGAGGCCTGGATTGAATTTCTGACCCCTAGTTTTGGAAGCAACTAGCAGTCTACCTCCAAGAGGTGTGGGCATCTGGGGGAGTGAGCTAGTGGATAAAAGATGCCTGTCTCTGTCAAGTAAAAAAAAAAAAAAAGAAGAAAATAATCTTGAAAAAAAAAGTACATTTGGTGGCATCAGGGGATGACCAATTATAAGTTTAAAAAGTGCCATGGTAACTACATCTGAATCTAGACATTCAAAGCTATCCCAGCTAGCTGGAACATACAACTAATGAGGTTAAGAATATGGATATGTCAGCAGCTAATTCTCCCTGGCCATAATTCATCTAGCTGTATCCCGTAGCTTATAGCGCAACAGAGAAGGGATATAAAAGACAGAATAAAATTGGAATTTACCCTGTCAAATGCTCTACTGACACACCTTCATTTAAAGCGAACAGCAACCTTATGAGCAAGAAGCTTTTATTATGTCTTTTACAGATGGGAAACCAAGGGCGCCAAGGTAGTAAGCAACTTTCCCAAGCTCACAGAGCTAGTAAATGAAACCACAACTTACACGCGGTTCTGTTTGCTTCTAACCTTATTACTACCATCTTCATGGACTCTGCCATCTGGGAAGCAACTTTATAGTTATCCAGATTCTTGTCTGATGTTGAAGGACTATACTATTTTAAGCAAAACAGTGGGGGGAGGCAGATTGGGGAGGGAGGACTGGGAGGTGAAGAGAGGAATCCCTATACCTAGATAACTGTATCATGGAAAAAAATAATCATCCAGATTGATTCTCCTGATACATTACAGATAGAGACTCTAAGAGATTAATTACTGGGTCAATTCAACTCTACCATGAATGGTACAACCCAGATTACTTTTTAAAAATTTATTTTTATTTATTTATTTTTTTACAGAGAGAAGAGGCAGAGAGGAAGATCTTCTGTCCATTGATTCACTCCCCAAATGACCGCAATAGCCGAAGCTGTGCCGATCTGAAGCCAGGAGCCAGGAGCTTCTGGGTTTCCTATGCAGGTGCACAGTCCCAAAGCCTTGGGCATCCTTGACTGCTTTTCCCAAGCCACAAGCTGGGAGCTGGATGGGAAGCAGGGATGCTGGGGTTAGAATCGGCACCCATATGGGAGAGGAGAGGACTTCAGCTGCTAGGCTACTGCCCTTGCCTTGCTTTTGCTTTTGTTGCCAATTCACTCTCTGATAGTAAGACTGACTCTGTATCCCTTCATGGCTCTGAGAAAACATGACTATCGGAGATTGTTTGACGAGTTTTTTAATACACACATTCAGAGAAATGCAAAGACTGCACCGTGTGGCAAAACAGGATGAAGACAGAGTTTCGCCTGGCCTGCAGTACCCCAGCCTGGGCCCTTTGCGTTTGCAGATCCACTGAGAAGTGGCTCTCACGGGGTGCAACATAGCGCTGGGCGGAGCGTAGCTGGTGACGTCAGTGGCAAGGAGGGAGCCCCAGGTTCATCCTGGCAAAATCCTCACTCTAATCCAGAAGTTGAAGTTCCAGTTTGCTTACATCTCCAGAGTGTTTCACTTCAAATGTGACTTTCCAGCTCTTTCTCTCCTCTTGCCATAAAATATTTGCATATTTGAATGTCAGATTTTCCAAGTGCTGGAAGCAACAGGCTCTGGTACGTTCTTGAGTTATTTTGTGTAGCAGCATCTGTCTTGTTTCAGCAGCCACCCGAGCTGAGAAGTGACCCGGGGGCAGGCTGGTGGGGAGCAGTGTGGGATCCAAGCGGGGTTCCTGACGACAGAGAGCCCAGGCAGCTTTGGAGCAGATGTTGCCCCCAGTTTTCGAGAAAGGCAGAGGAAGCAAACACTGAGTGATGGCTACAGAATGTATCTGTGGAACTTGCTAGACTAATTACGGAGGCTCCAAAATCACTTTAAAAGCAACACATTTTGTTTTGCAATATACATTCTTGTTGCCAAAAAAATTTTTTTTTATTACTTCAATCAGAATCCACCTCAAACTGGATAACTAATTGTGGTGAATACGGGGTTTGGATGCAAAACTCCTATTAAGGCACCGCATTTCAGAGTGTCTTGAATTTTTCTTGTACATAGAATCATATCTGGACAGTTTTGTTTTTTAAAAGATTTATTTCATTTTTATTGGAAAGGCGGATATACAGAGAGGAGAGACAGAGAGGAAGATCTTCCGTCCGATGATTCACTCCCCAAGTGAGCACAACTGCTGATGCTATGCCAGTCTGAAGCCAGGAGCTCTTCTGGGTCTCCCACATGGGTGCAGGGTCCCAAAGCTTTGGGCCGTCCTCGACTGCTTTCCCGGGCCACAGGCAGGGAGCTGGATGGGAAGTGGGGGTTGCAGGGGCTAGAACCAGCACCCATATGGGATCCCGGGCATGCAAGGCGAGGACCTTAACCACTGTGCCATCGCACCGGGCCCCCCTGGGCAGTTCTTGTACAAAGTCTTCTCGAGACCTCACAGATTCCTTCTGAAACAATACCTTCGATGAAAACAGATGTAATAATAACTGCTCGGTGTGTGGCATGTGTATCTCCATGGGGTCGGTGTGGTGGTAACAAGTTCATCCTGCACCTCCAAGTGATGGTATTCTACATGGGCTCTGGTTCGTGACTCAGCTGCTCTACCTCCCATCCAGCTCCCTATTTACAGCCCGGGAAAGCAGTAGAGGATGGCCCAAGTCCTTAGGACCTTGCACCCACGTGGAAGACCTGGAAGAAACATCTGGCTCCTGGTTTCCGGTTGGCTCAGCCCTGGGCATTGAGGTCATTTGGAAGCGAACCAGCAGATGGAAGATCTTTCCCTCTCTCTCCCTCTCTCCTTCTTTCTGTAAATTTACCTTTCCAATAAAAGTAAATCTTTCGAAAATAATGACTCCAATCCTCCCTGCTCAGTAAGGATCTGCATTACATAGAGATATATAAACTGAGGTTCATGGAAGACATTTCTGCAAAATATATCACTGCAAGTCTAATCAGGCAAGCACTTTTTAAATAAAAGATTTGATTTATTTTACTTTTATGTGAAAAGCAGAGTGACAGAAAGGAGGAAAGAGAGGTCTTGTATCTGCTGGTTCACTCCCACTGGGTCTGCACTGTCCGGAGTTGGGCTGGTCTGAAGCCAGGAGCTCATTCCAAGTTTCCCATACGGATGCAGGGACTCACAGACTTGCACCATCCTCTGCCATTTACCTAGGCCATAAATGGGCAGCTGGGACTTGGAACTGAGGCCCATGTGGGATATTGATGCCTCAGATGAAGTTTACCTTACTATGCCATGGTGCCGGACCCAATTTTTCTTTCTTTTTAAAAGATACTATTTATATATTGCATTTGAAAAACTCACACAGACACACACTATATAAAGAGAGGGTGGGGGAGGGGAAAGAGAGATTTCACATATCCTGACTCGTTCCCTAGATGCCCACAACGGCTAGGGCTGGACCAAGCTGAGCCGGAAACTCCATTCAGGAGTCCAATGGGCGTGACTGGGATCCACTACTTGAACCATTACCACTGCCTCTTAGGATGCACATTAACAAGAACCTGGAACCAGGAGCTGAGGCCCAGACTCCAACACAGCACTTTAGTAAGGGGGGGGGGGGGGAGATGGCTCTCCCAAGTGGGATGCTAACTGCTGTGCCCACCAGCAGCCCCTGGATGGCGCTGTTTTTTGTTTATTGCGTGCCTTGTGTCATTGCTACCTGTTCAGACAGAGGGTATGACCTACCAATGCAGTCTCCTGATGCGTAAATGCTTAAGCCCAAGCCTGTGTCAAGTTCATATTTCCCTGAAAGTTCCTGGAAATTTCCAGAGTATATGGTTTTCCAGCTAATTTTTAATCTGAAATCGAATTCTAGCTTAAATACAAACATGGCTCTGTGAAATCCACATCTGAGGAACCATTCTTTTTTTTTTTTTTTTGAAATTGCTTTATTTTGACGATCTTCACATAGTTGTTGAGGGCACAAAGGGTCAAGGGCTACAGGAAAGTGGGTAAGACTATTGTGCCCACATTATTGCTTTTTTTCCCCCCCTTCTGTATCTGGGGTAAAGGGGAAGATAAAAGGAGAAGACCCACGCAGCCTCCCACCCCATCATAGGTCCCCGATGTGGGGCATGCTCTGAGGGTCCTGCTCAAGTGGTTTTGATAATTCGACAGTTCTGAATTGCTGCCAGTCTCGCCATTCCAAGCACGATGTAATAGCTGCAGAATCCGCTGGTTGACATAGTCCACCTTCAAAACTTTTTTTTTTAAGATTAGTTGAGGTGACAGAGATAACGTCCCTGGTGGAGTTCCCCGTCCTGCTCCCTGCACTCATCCACACGTGGACTGTGAGACAGGACTGTGGTAGCAGGAAGACTTGTCCTCATTCACCTGCGGGCATTACTAAGATCCTCACTGAAACGCGAGAGTATTGCAATGTGGTATCATCTCACCCTGGTTAGGATGGTTATTGTTCAAAAAATAACAGGTGCTGATGAGGCTACGCAGAAGAGGGAATCTGATTCACTGTTGTTGGGAATGCAACTTAAGGCAACCACACGGACATCAGTATGGAGATTCCTCGGAAAACTGAAAGTGGGTCCACCCCACAGCCCGGTTAACCCACCTCTGGAAACAGAGCGAATGGAAGTGAACTAAGCTTAGGAAGTACACATCTGTGCTACCCTATCTGTGGCACTAAAAATCACAGCAGCAAAGATACGGCATCTACAAACTGATGACGGGACATGGAAAATGTGGTATGTGTATGCGGGGATATGACTGGGCTATGAAACGCATGAAATCCTGATGTCTGTCACACAGTGGCTGGAAGTGGAGGTCATTTAAATGAAATGAGAGCCAGAAAGACAACCACGTTTTCTCCCCTGTTGGAAGCTAATATCTACACCGTGTTAAAAAGTGTGTGGCTGTATTACCATTCGATTACAGGAAGCTGTAAATATTGTCTTCCCTAAATTATGTTGTCTTCATGACAATATTCTTCCCCTTTCTTACTTTATGATCATTATTACAAAAACCACGTTGTGTGAAATTAGTACCACTGTTTTCAGGAAAAAAACAGTGCGGTATATATGTATATAACATTTACATATGTAGGGAACATGGCAAAATGTTAAAAATTGTGAAATTTTTTTTTTTAAGATTTCTTTATTTATTGGAAAGTCAGATATACAGAGAGAAGGAGAGACAGAGAGGAAGATCTTCCTTCTGGTGATTCACTCCCCAAGTGAGCGCAACGGCCGATGCTATGCCGTTCCGAAGCCAGGAGCCAGGAACTTCTTCCAGGTCTCCCACATGGGTGCAGGGTCCCAAAGCTTTGGGCCATCCTCAACTGCTTTCCCAGGCTACAAGCAAGGATCTAGATGGGAAGCAGGGCCGCTGGGATTAGAACCGGCACCCATGTGGGATCCCGGGTAGGTTCAAGGCGAGGACTTAAGCTGCTAGGACACGCCGCTGGGCCCCCAAAATAGTGAAATCTTAATGATAAAGTTTTCAAACACTTCTAGGAGCACACAGAGATGTCACACTGTCTTCAAAATAAGTATAATTATTATCAATAATATTTTAATCAACAAAATCAAAAATAAACAAATAAAGAGATGCCATTTCATAGACATGGAAAGCTGATGCCAAATTGCAGAGTCCAGAGCCACTCAGGAGTTAGAAGGGGAAAGATGGGGCTCCCCAGGGCGGAGATCTTCAGATTGCCTTCAGACGTCGCTTTCATGTTGGGAGAAAGAAAGTTCTTTCTGTACAACTGAAAGGAGGGAGATGGGAGGTCCCAATGCCTTGGCGTCTGCCTTTCTAGTGCACCCCTCCCCATCAGGGGCCACGTCTCTGAGGAAGGATGCTGTTTCCATTCTCAAAGCTGGGGTACATGTGTTGCCTCACACCCCCTCATTTGGCAGGAAATTACCCAGAAGATCTGTTGCTGCTGAGAGCATTTAACTTGGAAAAGGGATGGAAAATGCAGCTTTAAAAGAGCTGACACCTCTGTTATATTTTGGTATCTGTGGGAATGAGCTCCAGTATTTAGAGACCTGCTGAGCGCTTGCTGGCAGCTCTGCAGGTACAGTCTGTCCTGAAAGGTATTTCCATCCAACTTTAGGCCAGGCATAGACATCTAAAGTGGGGACCCTGGGGGTGGAGACATCTGGGCCATATCCCAGGTCATTGGCACCTGCGGCTCCGTGCTTATCTACACGTGGTATGACACCTGCCATGCCTGCCTTAGACCATCCCGCGCCTGGCAGCCCTTGTCTGACCGTGCTGCTTGAGAGTGGAGCAAAAGAGCCAGATTGAGAAGCCAGAGCCTGGGTCTCAACACAGCTCTACCATGACCTTGAGCTAATCACTCCGGCTTCCAGGAACTCCTGGGGCTGACCTGAGATGCCGAGAAGCAGATGTGTGCATGGCAACACTTGGAAAGCCTTCTGATGCTGGAGGTAGGACCCCAAGTACTGAGGCCAGCAGCTGAGCCCTGACCCCCGACCCCAAGTTCCCAGGGCAGGGAAGACCCACACTGGGGTGGGACCTGTCCCTCAGGGGAAAACGGATGGTAGGTTCAGGCCAGCAGCTGTCAAAGCTGTCAGTAGGACTTAAGTGCTTTAACAAGTGTGATGATGAAGAAGGACACGCAAAGCCCATGGGGGCTGGACCTGGTCTTGTTAAGAAAGAGGGTGGTATTACCATTTCTTTGTAAAGACGTATTTGAATGGCAGTGCAGTGGAGAGGGAGGGAGGGAGGCAAGGAGTCAGAGAGAGAGAGAGAGAATCTTCTATCTACTTCCCAAACAGCTGTAATGGCTAAGGCGTGTCCAGGCCCAAAGCAGGAGCCAAAAACTCCACCTGGGTTTCCTGCATGCATAGCAGGGGTCCCAGCACTTGGGCCATCTGCTGCCTTCCTAGGTGGATTGGACTCTAACCAGAGCTCTAGTGTAGTATGCCTACAGTGAAGGCTTAACCTGCAGTTTGTTAAAAATGGCCTGTGGGCTCCTTCTGTTTTCTCACTCGCCTCTGGGTATCTGCCCTCACCCTCATTCCTGCTCAGCTCTCCACCTGCCCCGAGTGTGCTGTTCTGGGCACAGGACCCTCTCCTTGGAATGGAAGAGAAGAGAAAATATAGTGACTGATGGGAAGGCTGATTAGATTATCAGGTCACTGTCCTGTTTCTGACAGCCTGCCCAGGAGTGTACAGAGACCAGCTGGTCCCGTTTTGCCCAGAACTCACCTGTGTGAGCCCTGTAAACTCAGAGAGTTACCACATTAGAACAAGTCTAGCAGTGTCTTCAACAGGTCTCCCTGCAACAGACCAGCTTTTTTTGTAATGAGGTTCCCAGTGGATATAGCACAATCCTCTCCGGCTTCTCAGAGTTCAGATTGCAAAGAGAACCAGGCATCCCAGAGGGTGGGCATCATACAACCTTCACCCCTGCCACAGTCTACCCCTAGTGCAGCTCACCAAGCAAGCAGGCACACATGCACACCTCAAAAAAGACCACACAACCCCTTGCCCAGAGGGTCCTGCCAGACAACCTGGCACTTTCTGGACTGGGCATTTGAGGCTCATGTCAATGAAGAAGCATTTGCTGTCCACAGCCTGTTTCCTTTCTGACTCTATAGAAGCATGGACAAGTCTCTCTGTCCAGGTGTTGACCGCTGGCCTCCCCTTCAGCTGCCCACAAAACCTTTCATCAGATCATGCATCAATGACAAAGATCACACGGAGAAGCAGGGCCACCCAGGAGGATGGTTGTTCATCACTGCTTTGTCCATGGAGGCTGGACTGTGCATCTTCTCACCCCTAGTGGACAGCTCAGTGTGGCAAGGGGACAGAGCACAAGCCATGGCCGCTGCCCCGAGGACTGGTGGTGGGGACTGTGCTCAGCCCGTAAGCCTGACAGCAGCAACCTTGCTTCATCCTTTGCCAGCCTCTGAGGATGTGTGATCAACTCTACTTTACAGATGGAAAATCAAGCTGCCAAGAAGTACTCTGGTTTGCTCCGTGCAGAGCCCAGGGCTCCTCAAGCTCACCAGGAGCTTGGGTAAAGCTGTGATGTTTTGTCCACATCTCCACTGCTGTAGGTAGGTGGATGCTGCAGCCTGCATTGTGCACACAGAGGCTAGAGTGACCAGCATGGGCTCGCTGAATTCTAGATTCCAGGATCTACTCATCCTGCCCTGGGTGCTAGGGACTCACTGCTGGCAGAAGGAACTGTGACATCCCTGTCACCAGCTCCATGTCCCCTAGCCTGTGTTTGTTATCCTTTTCCATGGCACCTCTTCCTGTGCAGCAGCACAGTGAATCCTTGACTTTGGAGGCCACTCTGTCCTTCATTGCTGATGGATCCCTGCTCATGGCGATTGCTGTGGGAGAGCTGAAATCACACCTCCCAGTGCTCCAAGGAACAGCCTTGTCTCACCCACTGCTTCTTCTATTCCTCTGTCAAGCTCTGGGTCACGTGTCCTTGTAGGCAGCTTGGAAAGAGAGTGACAGGGAGGTGGTCAAATGTTTCAGAAGCCAGCCGCAACTCCTAACTCTCTCTGATACATCCTGGTTTCTGCAGGTGGCACCAACCTGGTTCATTAAATTTGCAAGTTTTCATTCTTCTCAAAATGTATGGATGGGGTCTTGCAAACATTCGTGGAAAATAGGTTGCATGAGAAAGTTATGACCAAATTATTAAAATGTTTGGATGCAACTAAACTCTTGATTTTATTTTCCATGAAATGTTTAAAGCTCCCTGTATAGGACCCTACTATGTGCTGAGTAAAACTATTCACAGAGCCGCTGTCTCTGTTTTTTAAAAAAGAAATATTTCTGCCAGGGAGCAACTGTCCTTTGCAAATTGTCCTAATGCCATGAACATGTCCAGCATTCCAAGCACGAGTAGGCACACAGAGGCTTCTGAGAACCTCTGAGCTCCCCGTCTTGACAGGGATGGGGACAAAGGGATGAGGGTCTTCCCTCTCCCTCTTGTCTGCAGCCTTGTGTTTCCCTGTGGGTGGGGAGGGGAAGAGGGGGAGAAGGGCTGGAGGTTGGGGGGCAGAAAGGGCTGTTCTTTTCCCTGAAAGAAGCACAGATGTAACCAGAGACCAGGACGAGGCAGGGATCCAGTTCTATACTACAGACAGTGTTATGGCATCCTCCTTGCCCACTCTCCTAGGGATCCCTAATGTCTGGAGCTGGGATTGGTGTATTTCCTGCGTGTGTTTCCAGAGCATTTTTCCTGCTTGGGAGCTCTGCAGTGTTGAGCACACCCTGCAAGGGGGCACTCGAAGCTGCATTTGGAACAGCACAGCTTGTAGCCCCCAGCAGGGGGAGAAGAAGAGGAGGAGGAGGAGGAGGAAGATGGTCAGTGCTGATCTGACAAGATCTGGCTCCATGCATACAGATGTTTAGGTCGCCATTATAAGTTCATGGCACTAATGGGGGAAGAAACTGAGTCCAATGACAGTGTCCTGGGGGTGGGCTGGTCCTGGGGACTGAGCTCCCAGAAGGTCCTGTATCAAAGCTGAGTTGGACGAGCTGCACTTTGCTTCAGGGCTTGCCTTGTCCAAGCTGTCCCACTGCCACCTGCTGCAGTCAGAAGAGACTGAACTCATTGAGCTGCCCAATCTTGGAAGTGAAGCACCAAGACTGTGAGTTAAATATACCTTTTCTCCATCAAGTTCATTGCTTCAGGTGGTTTGTTACAGTGATGAAAAGTTGACGATTCTGAGCTGGGTCACCCAGTCTGGTGCTCCCTGCATCTCCTCCTTCGTCCACTCACCCGCTTTGGAGACTGTGGAAAGAAGAATTGCTACCTCCATGGCATGAACTTGCCCGAGGGGAAGAGAGATGATGGATAAATACACTGCCAGGTAGCGAGGAGGGAACGAGGGAAAAAGGCAAGAAAGTAGGCGTCAAAGGTGAGTCCTGCCTGGGTGTTTCTGGAAAAAGTGAATGCAGAAAGACTGTGTGTGTGTGTGTGTGTGTGTGTGTGTGTGTGTGTGTGTGTGTGTGTGTGTGTATGGTTTGTAACCCCAAAGTGCCTTTCATTGAAGGCTTTCTTGGGGAAGCTGATGCTTTATATTCAAATGGCCCAAAATTGTAACTGCTTCAGTGAGTCACAGTTCTTTGAAAACCTCTGTGTAAATCCTGGGGAGAGGATTCCAAGGGAAGAGGGCAGCTGGTGGAGGGAGCCTGGGATGGGATCTGAGCTTGCTGTGCTTGAAGGAGAACAGGGAGGCGACCTAGAAAGTCTAGCCTAGGGGATCACCCTGCCAGAGCCAGGCTAGACTTGGTAAGGGTTTGTTTATTGCATCCACTGGAGGGGAGAGCAGGGGAGTGGTATCCTGTGACATGTATTTATTTACTCCACTTAAAAATCAGAGAAAAAGAGAGGCTACTACTTCACTATCCAAATGCCCACAGCTATCAAACCTGGCCTGAGGCAGGAGTCTGGCATTAATCCAGACCTCCCACATGAGTGGCGGGGGCCCAGCTGAGCGAACCATTGCCAGCGTCAGCAATAGCAGGATGCTGGAAGAGGGAGTGGAAAAGACAGGACTCACTCTGAGCCAGGCATGCTGAAGCAGGATACAGGCATCCCAGCTGCTGTACCAAATGCGAGTCCCCTGATGTACCCATGAAGGGCTTATTCCAGCTGTGATGGACTCTGGTCCCTCCCAGAGGGGCAACTAGCCTATAATGAACACTGTTAGGAGAGAGTGCATGTGCCATGCTTTCCATTACCATACAGAACAACTGAGGTAGCTTACTTTTCTTTGTTTTAAATATTTTTATTGCAAAGTCAGGTTTACAGAGAGGAGAGACAGAGAGAAAGATCTTCTGTCTGCTGGTTCACTCTCTAAGTGGCGACAATGATTAGAGCTGAGCCAATCTGAAGCTCCTGGGAGCGAGGAGCCTTTTCTGGGTATCTCATGAGGGTGCAGGGTTCCAAGGCTTTGGGCCATCCTCGACTGCTTTCCCAGGCCACACAAGCAGGGAACTAGATGGGAAGTGGAGAAGCCGGGACATGAACAGGCATTCATATGGGGTTTTGGCGCATGCAAGTTGAGGACTTTAGCCATTAGGCTACTGCGCCAGGCCCAAGGCAGGATACGTTATGAAGGGGACAGATTTGATTTGGCTAATCATTCTGGAGAATCACAATGTAAGGCAGAGTGGCTCTCACTGGTGACAGCGTGTTTGCAGAATCCTCAGGTGACAGATACCCCATGACGCAAGCCAGGGTGTCCATGTGTCACACCCCCTCTCTAGCCTTACAAACCTACAAGGATTCAGTCCTAGGAATCCCACTCTAATGATCTAATCCAACCTAATCACTCCCCCAAACCCTGGTCTCTAAATTGTGTAGGTGAATTAAGTCACCCTGTTAATGTCATGAGCGTTAAGACTTTGGAGCTTGAACTTCAGCGAGAGATCAGAGAAGTGAGTCCCAATCAGCCCACAGCAATTCAGAAGTGCAGAATACCTGACATGGTAAGCTCCTGCATCCTGCTCTCTGGGCACTGTTGTGGTATGGTGGGAAGACTGTGGCCTGTGAAAACAGGAGCAAAGATCCTGGCACCAAGGCTGACATTCCGAACCCCAGTTATCTAATTTGTAAAACAGAGATGAGTCACAAGTCCAGGATAATGCTGTTGTGAGATCAAACAGCATGATGAGGTGAAATTGCTTTGACACTATCAGGCCATCAACCTTTGCTGTTTGTTTATTTAATTATGTGTTTCCCTCCCCGAATGGCCACAGCAGTCAGGGCAGTGCCAGGCAGAAGCCAGGACCCTGGAAGTCCATCCAAGGCTGCACACGGCTGCAGGGATCCAAACATTCAGGCCATCTTCTGCTTCCTTCTGGGGCACATCAGCAGGAAGTTGGGTCGCAAGTGGAGCAGGTAGGACTCTTACAAGCACTCTGATATGGGATGCTGGTGTTGAAGATGACAGCTGGACCCACTGCTCCATCACGCCTGGGCCCAGGCAAGGGGTAATGCTTGCTTCATGCTGAGCTCTTGCTCATCTCACCTCTGCAAGGAATCATGTATTACAGGGTCTCCACTGGCATCAGTGCCATGCGCTTTCTCCTGCTTGGCTTCCAGGTGGAGAAGGAGTCTAAGTAGTTACTGATGTCTTCTTGTGCTCTGGCATCATGCAGAGGCCCTGAGTCCTGAGGTGTTCTCATGTTCAGGCTAGTCCTGGGAGTTAATTTCCTGTGGGTTTCATGCGTGTGCACATCAAGGGAGCTTCAGCAAGCATCTCCCCTTCCAGGCTGTCTTTGTGTGAGTGTAGGGGCTGTCTCCAGAGTAAACGCAAATTTGTTGCTGCCCAGTGCTATAGCAGGAAAGCCAGCAGAGCTTACAATTCGTAACACAGGGTTAGAGCTTGAAAGTTCTTGTGCCTCTTCTGGAATACCACTGTCAAGCCTATGTACATATCACCTGCCAACTGCCATCACCAAAGTCCTGGCCTCTGGCCTAGGAGTTCCCTGGCTTCAGCTTGAATTCATGAAGTGAGGGAAGGTGACCTTATAACAGATAGCAAGTTAAACCCTTCACAGTTCTTAGCAACAAGGGCTTTCCACTGTCAGTGGTCATGTACTTTCATTTATTTGTTTCAATTACTATTTATTGTCTTGAAAGGCAGAGAGAGAGGGAGAGAAGATGAACTTCCAACCACTCAAAACTTCCGTATTGTCTGCTGGGATCTGCTTTGTCAGGCAGCTGAAGTCAGGAGCTGCAGCCAGGCATTGAACCCAGGCTCTGATATGGCACTTGCTGTCTGAACTAAGTATAAGCAGTATAAGCACTAAGCCAAACACCTACCCAGGTGTGGTTGCTGCCTTCAGTCAGCTCACTCAAACCTGGAGCCACTACCCTCACTCCTGACTCTCCCTGCCACCATTCTTGTATGTTTAATTGATAAAATTATATATATTTATTGTATAGACAATATTTTGAACTATGTACATAATTTAGAGTGGCCAAATCATAAATTGATATTGCATTGTTTCATATAACTACCACTTTTGTGCAACAACATTTAAAATCTGTGCTTGGCAATTGTGAAGTAAATAATACATTGCATTTAGCTCTAGTCACCATGTTGTGTGATAGGTGGCTCTTTGAAGAACCCCCCCACCAATGCCACATGCCCTGACAACTTCCACCCCACTCTCTACTTTCATGAGTTCAACTATTTTAGATGCTACATGTAAATGTGACCTAAAGTTTGTTTATGTGTCTGTCACTACTTGATTTGTTTCACAGAACAAAAAGTCCTTCAGTTCCACCCACCTTACTGCAAATGACAAAATTCCTCTTTGTGACTGGCGAGCAGTCAATCGTGCATATATGGCACACTTTCACTTCCTGTTCCTCTACCAGCCGACACTTAGACACAAGGTTCTCTACCTTGGCTGTGGTGAGCAGAGCTG
Organism: Ochotona curzoniae; assembly: GCF_017591425.1. NCBI lineage: Eukaryota > Metazoa > Chordata > Mammalia > Lagomorpha > Ochotonidae > Ochotona > Ochotona curzoniae. Next base: position 432,695 of record NW_024466580.1, read on the forward strand.
AAATGAAAAGGTCCCAAAGGATATAGCTCCACAGGTGAGATGGCTCGTTCAGGTGGCAGCTCTATCTTTAAGTTTGTGGGCAACCTCCACGCTGATTTTCTGTAATGACTGTATCCGTTTATATATCCCAAACAGCATTGTGCAAGGTTTCATCTTCACACAGTCTCCGACACTTGTTGTTGTTCATCTTTATGATAGTAGCCATTCTAGGTGAAGTGAAGCCTCATTGTGATTGTGGCTTGTATTTCTCTGGTATATAATGATGTTCAACACTTTTGCATATACTTCTTATCCTTTGCATTCTTACCATTCTTAACAGTTTCAAAACGTTCATATACATTCTCCCTGGCAGGGAAGTGAGTATGGTCCTTACCATAGAGATTTTTTATGTCAACCTGGCTGGGCCACAGAATGCTCGATATTTAAGCAAACATTGTCGTATGTTTATATGGATGAGGTGTAGGAGGAAGATTCTGGAACAGGTGCTGAGTCTGAAGTTAAGACTCAGGATGCCTGTGTGCTACATTGGAATACCTGGGTTCAATTCCCTTCTCCAGCTTCAGATTCCTGCCGCCTGCTGATACAGATACCAGGGGGTAGAGGTGATGGCTCAAGTCTGTGCTGCCTCCACCGGGGAGCTCTGAATTGAGGCCTGGCTTCTGGCTTTAGCAAGGCTGTCTTGACTGTTGTAGGCATTTGGGGAGTGAATCTCAGTTGGGATGTTCTCTCTCTCTCACTTGCTCTGTGTGTGTGTGTGTGTGTGCTTCTTCAATAAGAAACCAAAATAATTAATCAGAATATTCTGAGCACTACAGATTGTCATCAATAATGGAGTGGGCCTTGTCCAATCAGTTGAAGATATGACTAGAGCAAGTCTGACCTCCACAGAGCAAGGAACACAACATTGAAACACAACATCGGGTCGTCCTTGGATTCTCAGCCTTCTGCCCCATTCTGTAGATTTTGGACTTAAATCAGCCTTCATGATCGCATGACCAAGTTTCTTAAATCCCAGTCTCTCTCTTTACATATCTGTGTACATGTATGTATATTTGGAAATATATCCAAAGCACATTTATTTGCACATATACATGCATGTATGGTGCTATGTAGCCACATGCACATGTATAATTTTGTGCTTGGGTGTATACACATGTATACATTGAATTATCTGTCCATGTGTACTCAAGTATCTATATGTGTACACATATTCATATATATATGGACATTTAGATCCATGTATATGTGTACATGTGTGTATATATGTGCATGTATGTTTATGTGGAGATATATCTGCATGTGTATTTAGGTATGTATGTGGGGGACCATATCTACTTACGTATATATGTGTATGCATATGCAAATACAGAGCTATGTTGAGTATGTACATGTGTATATTTGGGTGGAGACGTATGTATATGTATATGCTGCCTATTGGATCTGTTTTTCCAGGAAGCCCTGGCTAATATAATAAAGGTAGCTGCTATTCCCATTTGACAAAGGGACCAGGCTCAGAAATGCAGAGAAATTTATTCATAGCTCATTATGAGAGCCCAACTCCAGCTCTCTTAGATTTTAAATCTCCCCAGCTCTTTTTCAAATGTCTGCAGCCTTTGTCACTTCCCAGCTGGGTAATTTTCAATGATTTCTTACTTCTGGAGCCATCATTCCTTCTCCTTGGTGTTGAAGTCTCCCACGATACAGCTTCATTTTCCCCTTTCAGTCAGGTGATTTCTCTCAGTTTCCCAGGCATCCACAAGGGAGAAATAAAGAACTCCCAGAGAGAATTGAGCCTGTAGTTTCAATTGAAGAGAAGTAGACTATCCCATAGGTTAAAGGTGCAATGAAAGGTTAAAGATGTAAATCTGTTTTGCAAATATGATGGAAACAAGGCATCTCTTAGACTAAACAGGGTTTTAAATGCAAGCTCCAGAGTATGTGTCCTTGCAACCTAGAGAGAACAGTGGGTGGGTTGTTGACACACACCAGTAAGTCAAGGGTGAAGGTGGTGTTCACGAGACCCAGCTGTCAATACTCCTTAATGTGGTAGCTACTAGTAAATTTTTGACTGTTTCAATTTAGATAAATCACAATTTTAAGTACATTTTTAAAATCAGTTTTTTATTTTTTTTAAAGATTTATTTTTATTATTTTTTCATTGGAAAGGCGGATATACAGAGAGGAGAGACAGAGAGGAAGATCTTCCGTCCGATGATTCACTCCCCAAGTGAGCACAACGGGCCGATACTATGCCGATCCGAAGCCAGGAGCCTCTTCCAGGTCTCCCACGCGGGTGCAGGTTCCCAAAGCTTTGGGCCGTCCTCGACTGCTTTCCCAGGCCACAGGCAGGGAGCTGGAAGGGAAGCGGGGCTGCCGGGATTAGAACTGGTGCCCATATGGGATCCCGGGCGTGCAAGGCGAGGACCTTTAACCACGTGCGCCACCGCGCCGGGCCCTAAAATCAGTTTTTTAGATTATTAAACTTTAAGTGGGGAGAGCAGAACCAAATGGAGGTCTTCCCTAGCCCTCAACAAAGGCTCTTCTTTGTCTTGCAAGCTACACTTCATGCAGACTCAAGACACTCTGGGTTGACTTTTATGAAGAGCCACTCAAGCAGTGCGGCCCTTGCTGGACAAAGATCCCAGCAGCACAGCAGACTTCATGAGATAAGCTAGGTCCGACAAAGAGCTGGTGTATTAAGAGCACAAGGGGCGATGTAATTCTGGGTGAGCGGCCTGGAGGGCAAGAGAGAAGGCTCCAGCATGCTATAAATGGGGCAGAAACCTAACCATGTGGACAACAGTGCAAGTACCCAGGACTCTCACCCAAGAAACCTCACCTGGGAGGTCATCAGACTTGACTGCTGTGTGTAGCAACTAGTACATGGTCAAGTTCGGTCCATCTCTTGTACCAGCCAAGTGGATGTAGCTGCCTGGTCAATCCTAACCCCAGTCTCATTTCTCACACAAATCAGCAGTTCTGTGGTCTAGCCTAGCCGAGCCTACCCCAGGCCTGGCTCTCATGCAATCCAATGGGTGCTATGGCTTAGGCTAGGTGACTCCCAATAATCCTCTCCCCCAGGCTTGCCCCCAGCCCTGGCTTTTGTGTACGCTGGCAGGTGCTGCAGCCTAGCCCAGCTGGACCCACTCCCAGCCTGAGCTCTCATGTGAACCAAGGGGTGCTGTGGGCTTGGCCAGCCTGGCTCACCTCCAGACCCAGCCCATTTACATGCTGACAGATGCTTCAGCCTTGCCCAGCTTGGTCCATCCTCAGCCCCAGCAGTCATTTCCTAGCAGGGGAATCTCCCATGTTCCTCCATCAGGCCCATTTCTAGCCCTGGATCATGTGTGTGCTACAGCCTAACCTGGCATTGTCCATCCCCAGCCTTGGCACTGGTATGTGGGTGTTACAGTATGGCCCAGCCTAGCTCACCCCCAGTCCCAGTTCTTAGCAGTAGGAGCTGCATCCTAGTTGGGGAATCTCCAAAATTTCCTCACCATGGGACCTCTCAGAATTGAATCTCATGTGTGCTGGTAGGTGCTGTGGCCCTGTCTGGCATGGTCTGCCCCCAGTTCCAGCACTCATCAGCAGGTGCTGTGACCCAACCCAGGTGCAGCTCCTACAAGTGTCAGTGAGTGCCATGGCCTTTCTGGCCTGGCGTGCCACCAACTCCAGCTTTCCAGCATACCAGCAGGTACTGCAATCCACCAGGGGAAGCCAACAAATCCCATACTAAATTCATCCCCTGGTTCTTCTGTGAGACAGTGGGACTGCAACCCAGCCTGATGGGGTCCAACCCTGTCCCAACACTCACCAGCAGGTGCTGTGGCCCAGCCCAGCCCAGCTCTTCCATGCAAGACCTAGACATGCCGTCCAAATCCCCTTTCTGAACCACCTCATCTCGGCTCCCTCAAGTGCCTGAGAGTATAGTGCCCTGGTCTGTGAAAGTCCCCAGAAGTCATTCCACACTTGTCAAACATGTCCCTTGTGGCCCTTATTCCCATATGTCATTAGGCCCCCTTCCCTAAGATACCTGAAGCCTCCCCACCCTATGTGACACCGGGGGATTCCAGGACCCAGTCTCAAGTGTTTGAAAGGAGCGCTGTTGGCATTTGGGGTGAGATAACCATGAACAATAGGTGATGCTTAGCACTCTAGCTCTTGCCTACTAAGTATTGGTAGCATCCCCTTTTCTAAGTCATTATGACAACCAGAATGCTTCTTAACACATGTCCATTCCCATACACTACCAGTGGAAGATGACTTACCAGTCCCTATTCTCTGAGGAAACAGAACCATCAGGGTGTGTGTGTGTGTGTATATACACTAGGGGTCTCCAAATGCATAGTATGAAAAGAATATGTGTGGATTTCAAAATTTCTTGTATCAAAAAACTTCTTTGAATTTCATTTTCCATCAACTTTTGAAAGATCCTGCCATATATGGACTCCCAGGTTATGAGAGTTCCACTTACAACTTTTTTTTTTTTTAAAGATTTATTTTTATTATTTTTTATTGGAAAGGCGGATATACAGAGAGGAGAGACAGAGAGGAAGATCTTCCGTCCGATGATTCACTCCCCAAGTGAGCACAACGGGCCGATACTATGCCGATCCGAAGCCAGGAGCCTCTTCCGGGTCTCCCACGCGGGTGCAGGTTCCCAAAGCCTTGGGCCGTCCTCGACTGCTTTCCGGGGCCACAGGCAGGGAGCTGGAAGGGAAGCGGGGCTGCCAGGATTAGAACCGGCGCCCATATGGGATCCCGGGCGTGCAAGGCGAGGACTTAACCACTTGCGCCACCGCGCCGGGCCCCACTTACAACTTTTAGAGGTGAGAAGGTAATACGCACTTGACCCTAGCTGAAACATGAATTTGGATCTTTTCCTTAGTCATCCATATGTAGTATAAGGCAGTTCTGCAAAGCTGGACAGCAGTGGCATGTATAGTTCCCGGTCAGCCCTGGTGCTGCAAGAGGAATAGTCAACATTCTGTGATGGGTAGTGTGGCTGAACTGCGATGGCTGATGGTTAGGCAGATTTGATGCACATTTGGCTTACAATATTCTTGGCTTTCAGTGGCCTTTTGGAGCTGTGATTCCATGGTAAATCCAGGAGCACGTGCATGTCATATATAGGAAGAGGCGGAGAAGTCCCAAGATCTGTGATTGGCAAAATGCATTTGCAGGTGTCATGGTGCAATTCCCATCCAAAGGCCATCAGGCCTGAGACTCAGGAGGAGCTGAGCCTTCAGACTGGGTCCAAAAGCACAAGCATGCCAATATTGCAGGTTTTAAGAAATGATCCTTTCACTTCTTCGTTCAAAAGACAGAGTAACAGAGAGAAAGATACAGGATGGAGAAGGGGGAGGGAGAGAGAGAGAGACAGAGACAGACATTTCCCATCAGTTGTTCACTCCTCAAATGGCTGCAACAGCCCAGAGTGGGCCAAGCAGGAAGACCAGGATTTGCATCCAGATCTCCCAGTGGGTTACAGGGGCCCAAGCACTGGGATCATATTCTGTTGCTTCTTCAGGCAACTAGCAGGGAGCTGGAGAAGACATGGGGCATACAAGACTCGTACAAACACGGTGATATGGGCTGTCAGCATCAAGCAATGGCTTAAGCTGCTGTACCACAGACAAGAGAAATTCTCCATTGGGGAGAATTGTGGGGTTTTCGCCTGCTTGCATAGGGCCCAACAAACTGGGAAGGCTTTGTGTCCTACCCAATCTGCTAATTCACATGCTTCTTCCCAAAATACTTGCACAGACAGAACCAGAATATGAGAAGTCTTCCAAAAGTTCTTAAGTAACGCGTACTATGAGAAAAGTATAGATTTAAGCAAATGTTGTACCAATATGAGCTCATCTTCTAATTCCATTTCTGCAAAGTTTATTAAATACCTTCATAATATTTGAGAAAATGTCTGAGCACCCTGTGATCGTATGAGTTTGACTCATGAAATCAACTATAATGGTCACATGAGCCTTAATCTACTTCCTGCTCATGTTTCTGTGTGGGATAAGCCATGGGTGAGTCCAAGCAGAAGCCAGTTGGAAAATATGAAAGGAAATAGCCATGAACATCAAAATTTTATGCTGGTAAGGTTTGGGGTGTGCCATAGTTTGGAGAGAATTTGGCTCCCAGAACTCATACAGTTATTAAACTCCAAAATCACGAGTTAATGGTGGGAAGGTATGGACATTTAATCCAGTGATGGTGATTGGAGGTGGAACCTAGTGAGGTTAGTGAGTCGCTGAAGTGTCCTCAGAAGGTGATTCTCACAAGAGATTGCGGTAAAGCCTGGGACAGGCCCAGTCTCTCTCTGTGCTTCCAGGGTCACTGCGTCACTGCGGGATCCTTCCACCATTGACAACCTTGGGTCTTATCAGAAGCCAAACCAATAGAGCCTGCCTGACCCTGGACCCTGACCCTCCGTCCTTCATGAGTAGCTTGCCTTGGGTATTTCATGGTAGTAATAAAGAACTGACAAATACTGGGTAGATCAGAATTTAGGAATAATAACAACAGCTCCATCTCCCATTCTGACAGTGCTTTGTGACTTGTAAAGTACTTGTACTTGCATGATCTCATGGCTCGTGTCCCCTGCAGCAATCTTGAATCTGCCTTATTGCTGTACTGTCAAAGCAAGATCAAGCTTAGGAGGGCAAGTGCTTTGCCAAGTTTGCACACGTAGCTGTAGTAGAGCTAGGGCCAGGGAAAAAGTTGGATGGAGTAGGCTGGTCCCAGAGCGTGGCCAGAGCTGTAGTGGGTGAGGGGACAGCGTGTGTGCACTGCAGGCAGGGGAAAGTCAAGGACACCGTGCGCTGCTGGCTGCAGCAATGTAGGGAGCTGTCATTTACCAAGGAGACGGCTGTGGCTGACAGAGCCTGCTGTGAGAGGTAGCTGGGGTCAGGGTGACTTGGAGGGAGCAGGCCTTCAGGGCTGGCAGGGAGGCAGGCAGACAGTGGGTAAGAAGCAGTTGGATCTGTCACCAAGTCAAGGGCAGGCTTGCAGCCCCAGGAGAGGAGGCCAGAGGCATGCGACATGGGCAGTCTTGTCTTTACAATTCTTTCCTAGGATCTAGCCATGGGGCTGCTGCCTGTGCCTGCTCCCCAAATCAGCTGATTCAAGACAGCTGGAGGATGGCTCCTGTGCATTTTGTCGTTGACACTGCAAGGTCAGAGGAGCCAGGTGAGCCTGTCAGTCATCCATCCATTGGGGAGGGAGTTGCTTCTGCTGCTCAGCTCTGTCCCCTGCACTTGATGATTGTTTGCTGAAGGGAAAGGATAGAGAGCTTTAGAAGCAGGTTACCCTAAGCCTGGGTCAGAAGGGAGTTCTTAGAAAGAACCAGAAGGCTCTTTGCTCTGTGCTAGCAGACAGGGAGAGAGGGGATACGAGTTAACACCACCTTGCACCTCAGAGATGGATAAATGTTTTCACAGGCAGGGCCATCTGCTCTCAAAGATCAGAGCGTCGTGGACTGAGGGCACTCCAGGAACTCAAGGACAGGGAAGAATGGGTCTGGGGACAGCCCAGGGAAATGCAGAAAAGGGGTGGGAAGGCGTATTGGCCAACTTTTTCTCACTGTAATGAAAACATTTGGCAGATACTACTTATGAGGAAAAAAAGGTACATTTTGGCTCTGGTCTTAAAGAATGTCACAGCCAGGCATTGGGGAGCTTCTCCTATCCGGGTGTCTGTTGAGGGTAGTGGGCATGAGGAAGAACGTGTGGCAGCCAGGAAGCAGAAACACTGAAGAATTGAATCTAACTCCTACTTTCCAAGGGCATATCTCAACCATCTCCCACTGGACCTAGAAGCATAGTTAGATCTAGTCTCCATCCTGAACCCACTAACCATGAACATGAGTCCATTGTTATCCAAACCTTGGCAAGGGACTGGAGTCTGGGAAGTAGCCTGGTCCTGGCTGGCCAGCGGGTGCATTATAGAACTGGACCTCCAGAAATCCCAGCCACATGGAGCATAAGGTGAGAAACTCGTGGACCTTAGGAAATAATACAAATAACAGGCCCCTTTGCCTGCAGGCTTCCCGTACGGCCTGATGTGCTGGGGACAGGGGCATCTGATCTAGAATGGGGGCAGATTCTATTTTCAGGGGCCCTGACTGGGCTCAGTCCAGCTTTTTCTCTGCCTGTGAGGAAGAATTCAGGGAGGAGGCATACAACAAGGCGAGCAGAGAAGCAAGATTTATTCAAAGCAAAAATACACACGCAAGGAGTAAGAGTGGGCAACCCAGGGAGAGAATGAGCTGCCTTTAACAAGGACAAGGACTCTGTTTTTGTACAATCTAGAGGCATACGGGTGATGTTTGGGGTAGAGTTTAACTGAATAATCAGAGAGGAGGCTTGAGAGCGCCCCCTTTTAAATTGTGTCATGGCATCAGATACATAACAGCAGCAGGAATGCTGGCCGTGGCTATTTTATTATTATAATGTTATAATGCCTAAAGGTCTTGGGGAGAGGAAGATTTGGCATAGCCCACAGCGGTATCAGCTAGTTAGAGTTGGCACTGATTCCAGGTTGTAACATCATGGAAGTTGAAACTGGTGGTGTTCTGCTTCACAGAAGGCGAGGGGCGGTCATGGAAAGGGATTTTCAGCAGTGCACTAAAAGGGGTTTGGTGACACAGCTGAGAGGAGAAGGTTCCAGCGGCCAGGATGTCTCCCTGCCTACCTCAGTCCTCTGCTATCGGCTTCGCTCACCATTCTAGGAGCTCTCATTGTGGGCCAAATCAGAGGAGCTGGAGTTTGCCTGCAGTGGGTGGCCAAAAGAAGTGGGGCTCAGATATGGTTCCACACCCAGATCCCCCAGGATGCCCCCCACTAGCGGGATTTCTGTGCCTTGGGGACCAGAGAAGTGGCTGTCTATGGCTGGTGATCCAGATGCAGGTACAGATGTCAAATGCCAAAGCTTGGTGGGATTCACAGCCATTTCCCTTGATGCTAATGTTCATTTGTTATTTCCTAAACAGTTAGAGCTCCTGCTGCTCTATGATTTCTGTGATAAATGTAAGACCGAACTCAGAACGCATCTGAGCTCTGACACACAACACACCCCTCTCTGTACCAGTCGTACGCGGCCCTGATTTAGTCAACCTCAAAAGAAGGTCTGACTGCATTTTGTCCTCTAACGCAGCATTGTTCTCACATTAGAAATTTTTCAAAGCACTCGAAGACCTTGTATGTTTTATACAGTCTTTTTTCAGAGGGACATTTCTAGCTCTGCAGGGAAATTAAACCAGAAGATTGGAATTGTCCCCAGCTCCTGAGCTAGGGTTAGCTCTCCAGAATGACTTTGAGTAGGGGAAGAGCCGTCCCTGGCTCTGGAGATGGATACAACAGAGACCCAAGATCTGGAGGAGGCCTCATTCTAAAGTCTGTTTTGTTTCCATTGTCACCACCAATATTCACTAACTGTCTGCTGAAGGCCAGGCATCCCGCCAGGTGTGCTGCCTCCTTCCACCTTGAGGTTGCAAATGACTCTCCCTGACCACAGAATTCCTGAAGTGCAAAGACAAGTTGGTGACCCAGCTCTCTTTCCAAAAGCTCCTGCATGATGGTGTAGAAAGCCCAGCAGCTGAGCACCCAATTCCATCACCTATTCCTGCACACAGCTCTCTCCTTGCAGTTGAGCTGGCTTCCACTTTGCCTCCTCCACCTCTGGCTTGTTCTGCGCATTAAAGCAGCAGTGAGAGAGAGAGGAAGGAAACCTTGGAAAGAACCCAAAATGCTCATTAGATGATTGTTATTATGTTGGTGCCTGTTGCAACGATGTACGTCTGAGGTCTTAATAAAATCCAGCATTTTCCAATTAGCTGTTGCTTAATTAGCATCATGAATATTCAGAATCCTCTTGCCCTTTGGCGTCTTCCTTCATCCAGGCTCTCCCAACAGGGGCTGCCAGTCAGATTGCATCAACGAGCAGGAGTGAGGGGAGACCCCCAGAGCTGCGTTTCCTGCACCTCCTTCAAGGTTGAGGAGTGCTGGAGGCCCAAGGACTGACTCTCACAGAAGGCTCTGGGTTGGGTCAGACCATTAGCATGAATGCCTAATGTCCAGGTTTGCTCACTTGTGCAGTGTTTGTGTAGGATGTCTGAGTCTAGGATAGGCCACCCTAAGCAGTCAAATGTGGAGTTCATTAAGGACAGGCTATGAGACCAATTAGAAGTGCTTCCTTTCCCACTCCTTCCTTTGCACCCGCTCTCCCTTCCTGGTTGCTCAGGCCTTTTATTTTTTTAAATTAGCAACAGGGTTCTCCCCCAAAGGCAGCCTCCCCATGCAAGAGTTACAAAAGGCACAGTTCTAGCATTTGCAGCAGGAAAGCACTCAGCTGGGACACCTTCCTCATATCTAGGCAACCCCAACAAGGTGGAAGACACGAATTTTGGTCTTTTTACTTCCAGGAGAAAATGACAGGTAGCGGTGGGTGTGCCTGGTGGAGAAGTGACCATGATGGGAAAGCCATTAGAGACAGGGGGACTGGCGCTGGGCTTCTCTGACTTCTGCTTCAGGTTGTTTCCCAGGACACTAACCTGGCGAACCAGAAAAGATCAGGGGAGAAAGCTTGCTCTTAAGTGCGCTGAGTTGCATTCTGCTTCCTCGGAAGGCAGGGGCAACCCTCTTTGCTCACGAGTGAGGGTGCGTGAGGGGTGGACAATGTTTGTCCTCTGCCCGCAAAGCCCCTTCCCCAGCCACTCTCACCCACCAAGTACTGAATGTGTTGCACTGATTATAATTTGGGCTTAGCCTGGAGGTAACTTCCCAGTGGTGCCTGCAGCTTCCTAATGCAGGCTGTCAAAATGATGTAGAATTGTGCTCTGCCAGTGCCTGGCTGCCTTTATTCAGAGACATCTAATGTGACAATTTTGTCAGTGCTGGTTTTAAAGAGCTGTTTTGACTGGGTGCTACTGCAGCCTTCCTAATCAGCCAGTCACTGCATCTGCTCCCCGAGACCAGCAGCGCGGGGGAAGATGATTTCTCTGGGGATAAATGTTTCTGGCCTCGTATCCCCTATGCCCTCGCAGAGGCAGGCAGCGAACAGTGGGTGGAGGGGCAAGGGGACAGAAGCCCTGAGTCTCTCAGCTGAGAATGTGTGGGAGGGAAAGAGCTGAGGGAGCGCTTTCCAGAGAAGGCAAGCTGAGGGGATCTGTGAGCAGCTCCGAGAAGCTAGCATGACACCAGATTACCCAGACAGAGAGTCCTTGTTTCTGACCAGAACCGCAGGACTTGAAAGAGCAAGCCCTGGAGTTCTGGGCTGACATATGAGTTAGAGTTCTACACAGTTCTGGCCCCACGCGGTAGTCCAGTGGCTAAAGTCTTCACCTTGCATGAGCCACCAGCCCACATGGCCAGTAGTTTGTGTCCTGGCTGCTCCACTTCCCATCCAGCTTGTGGCCTGGGAAAGCAGCCAAGGATGGTGCAAAGCCTTGAGACCTTGTACCCATGTGGGAGACCCGGAAGAAGCTCCTGGCTCCTGACTTCCACCATTGAAGCCACTTGGTAAGTGATCAAGCGGGTGGAAGATCTTTTTGTCTCTCTTTCTTTCTGTAAATCTGGCTTTCCAATAAAAATAAACAAATTTTTAAATAAAAAAGATTCCTGCACAGTTTTAGTCCTGGGCAAGTTTCTGAGCTCACATGTTGGCCCATCTGAGAATGAGAAGGTTGATTTTGGGGTGGGTGACTGTGCGGGGTAAATGCATTGTGCACAGAGGAAATGCCCAGCAGGTAGGAAAAAAGTTTGAGGACGGCAGGTGCTTTTCCCCTTCAATCCTGCCGTTAGGTCTGGGTTGTAAGGCAAGAAAGCCACACAGTGACATCTTCATGGAAGCAGACAGAACAGTCCACATCATCTGGGTTTGTCCTCCACACTCAATGTGCTCCTTGCAAATATCCTTGCTTGAGTTTTTACCTTGGTGGGGCTAGGAGTTGAGGATTTGCTGTTTAGGATGTATCCCAAGAAGCTCATATATTCTGTTGGAATCCTTGAGGCCTGATATATAGTGTCAAAAAGTTCTCATACTTGCTATTCTAAGGTTTTTGTCTGCTGTAATTTAAATTTCTTTAAAAATTGGGTTTTATCCTCTAAGGAAGCAGAAAGTAAATAAATAGTTAACTTCTTTTTTTTCCCTCTAAAAATTTATTTATTTATTTGAAAAGCAGAGTTACAGGGAAAAGGAGAGAGAGAGAGAAGAGAGATCTTCAATCTGTTGGTTCACTCCTTAAAGAGCTGCACCAATCCAGGGATATGCCAGGCCAAAACCAGGAGCCAGAAGCCTAAGAGCTCCTTCTCCCATGTGGGAACAGGGGTCCAAGGACTTGATCATCTGCATCAGTTTTTCTGGACTTATCACCAGGGACCTGGATCGCAAATGGAGCAACAGGAATCCATATAGGATGCCTGCGCTGTAGGCCACGGCTTAATCTGATGCAGCACAGAGCTGGGCCCATGTGCCAGGCATTAGAGATGATAAGGACAGAGTTTGGGTCTGTCTTGCCTCCACTGTCTCCACTGCACAGGGCTCTCCGTGACATCACTGCCAAAGCTGAAGGCCCAGTGTGCCATAAGCCACCGCAGCTCCTGCCCTGGAAAGTTAACAGCTGACATTCTGTGCCCTGCCTGGAGGGATATGAGGAGTCGGGGGTGCGGGTGGTCTCCAAATTGCCTGCAGACCATCTATCCTGAAGGGCTCTGACAGTTGGCCGCTTCCCTGGCCTGGTTTTTGAAATTTCCCACTCGATTTGCATTTCAAAATGTCATCTCCTTTCTCCAAGTCGCCGGTTATTGTTTATCTTTAAGATGAATCAGAGCTCTCTCCACCAGCTGCAGCTGTGCCTCCAGGTCCCTCTCTGTCCCGGCTGGGGTTCCTGCCTGCTCCTGTTCAGCTGAATGGCTCAGATGCATCTGACTTCCCGTCCCGTCCCCAGAGCCTGCTGTACAATTCTTTGATTTCTGTCCGCATGCCTTGTTCCCCAGGCCCCTTTTCTCTGTTACACCTGGAAATTTCTGTGCTGTTGCTGATGGCACTTTATTGGTCTCTTCAGAACAGGAGTTAAAAATAATAACCAATAACCAACAGAACACTAGGGTGGGATTAATTCCAATTTTGTAAATGCTAATGAGACTTGGAACCCTGGCCTGTGAGACAGGAACGGAACAGTGTCTTTTTGCTTGGTTCTAGAAGGGCTTAGCACGAGCCCTCCTCTGCCTGCCAGGTCCCTGTCCTCTCAGCCTATGGAGCCAGAGGCTCAGGTTATGTCTGTGCCATGGCATCCTGTCTGACCTCAACACTGGAGAGGGGAGTGGGCTGTAGCGGCCAGAGGGAACCCAGGAGGTCCATGGTGCTTGAGTGGTCATTCTTCTCAAGACCCACAGCAGGGTCCTGCAAGATTTTTCCTCTCCAGGTGCACTGTTCTTGCCTGAGGAGTTGCTTAGTTTGGCTCCCACACCTTACTTCTTCAACTCTTTGAACGTCTCCTTCTCAACGAGGCCCACCTTGAACACCCCATTTTAACCAGTGAGCCATTGCCCACATGTCCTCACTCCTCCCGCTCTCCCATGTTTCTTTCTCAAAGCATACCTAACATCACAGTATTTATTCATAAGGTGCATCAAATTACCATGGAAAAACAAAATTCAGAATTTATTCTGTATAAACAATTTTGAAATCCATGCATGCAAGGGAATCCTCAAAAAGTTAATGGAAAAAAACTATGTGCGGATTTCAAAGGTTGTTTTTTTTTCTTTTAAAGATCAAAAGAAACTAACCTTTGAATTTCATTTTCCAGGAACATTTTGAAATTCTTTTGTGTTTACCACCTGTCACTTCCACATGGGCAGAGTTGCCTGTTTGGTTCAAATGTGCAGTCCCAGTGCTGTAACCACAGATCACATGGCTGATCATCAACTAACACTTATTCAAAGAAGCAAGGTGGAGAGGCTTAGTCTGCCCTTCCTTCTGTCTTCCATGGTCCCAGGTACTAAGGTAACAAGTTGAGGCAGGCACCAGGAAGTGTGACGTGGCCTATCTAGTCCATGCACACAGCACAGCAGGAGCAGGGACAGCTGTTCATGCGGGCTTTGAAATAGCTGTATCTCGGACAACACACTGAGTGAAAGTGGCTGGGTTCAGAAGCTCCGATAATGTAGGAGACCATTTATTCGCTTTACTGGATGAATATAAAACTATGATGCTGCCAACCAAGTCCGTGGTTGTCATGGGTGACATACTGGATGAGGGTTTCATAATATAGGGCTAGCCTGAGGGAGTTCTGACAGAGCAGCAACATACTCTGCTTGTGGTGATGCATATCTGATTTTACGCATGTGCAAAACTGCCTGTTCAGTTAGACCAAAAGAAAGAATCAACTTTCTTATGTGATAACCCTAAAAAGAAATAGGGGCCAGTATTGTAGTATAGTGCCTTGAACCACTGCCTGCTATGCCAGCATCCCATATGGGCACCAATTAGAGTGTCAGGTGCTTTTCTTCCAGTCTGGCTCCTTGATAATGTGCCTGGCAGAGCAGTAGAAGATGGCCCAACTCCCCGGGCCTCTGATGTCCACATAAGAACCCTGGATGAAACTTCAGGCTTCAACCCAGTTCAGCCCTGGCCATTACAGCCCTGTGGGGAGTGGACCTGCCAATGGATATCTCTGGTGTCTCTCCCTCTCCCTCTGCAACTTTGCCTTTCAAATGAATAACCTAAAACAAACATAAAATAACAATATCTTCTAAAAAGGGAATGGTGAGGTGGACATTTAGTCTGGTGAAGGGCTAACACCACAGTATAGCAGGTAAAGCTACTGTTTGCAGTGCCAGCATCCCGCATGGCGTTGGTTGCAGTCCTGGCTGCTTTACTTCTGATCTGGCTCCCTGCTAATGCTCCAGGGAGGCAATGGAGGATGGTGAAAATGTTTGGGCTTCTGCACCCATGTGGGAGGCCTGGAGGAAGCTCCTGTTTCCTGGCCTGGCCATTGTGGCCACCTGGCAGTCGGTCCTCTGGTTGGACAACTTGCACGTCTGCCACTATGCTAAGGCTACATGGGACTGAGCTAGCTGCAGGTCTGGGAATTTTACTTCATCCCCACTTTCTCTTCTAGCTAGGTTGCAAACTGGGGCACCCCTTCCTGAATGCTCTATGTCTGCACCCATAGTGGCCAGCTGGCTCCAGAAGCTGCTCAGATGTGCCTGTATCTCTCCACCCTCACAGCCTCTGCCTCAGGAGGGGCTAGCAGCTTCTTGTCCCCCAACCATGGACCAGACCAGCTGTCATCCAAACTCCCCATTGGTATTCTCTCCTTCCCACACACTGCTCACCCATGCTCTGCCGACGTCCACATAGCCACTCATCCCTGTTCAAGAGTATCACAGTTCAATACTGCCTTTGGAATGAAATTCAAGTGTTTATAAAACCTGTCATAAGTGGAATACGAGCCTGTTCTTAAGCCCATTTAAGACCACCACCCTTATTGAAACACATGTCTGCCAGTGCCTGCCATAGCCACTTGCCCCGTGTGTCACCCTAACTCACCCTCTAGGGTCATGGGTTGCCTTTTCTAAGAAGTCTGCCCCACCTCAGCATCTTGTAGAATTTGTCTTTCCCTTCTCTGAGCCATTCTTCATCTGCTGCATTCATGCCAACAGTAAGCCAACGATCACGCTGTAACCTTGGATAAGCTTACAGAGGGAGGCCCACGTTTTATTTCTCTTGGCATTTACAGCACCTGGCAGAGTACCTAGCTTGGAGGAGAAAATTTAGTGCATGCAGGTTTGTTGAATTGAATGGATTCCAAATTTCCAGATACTATCTTCTCCAGGGGCTCTCTCTTTCTCTTTCTCTCTCTGTGTTGGATCTTTCTTACTAGTCATCTTTAAGACACCTGACCTTTCCAGCTAGGTGCTTGGTTAAAGTCCACTGTTCTAAAAATCAGCTTTCCACTTCCCCCACCCCCACCCACCCTGGCTTTCTATCAGCCTCATCACTGGGGCCAAGTGTCCCTTAGTGATGCCCCCTCCCGTGAGGAGTGGCCACAGTCGCAGTTCCCTCTGGGCCTAGCTTCCAGGCTTGGGATGCTCAGAAGCCGGGAAGAGGTGCAGCAGCAGGAACTCTGGATTGCTTCCTCTGCAGGGAGCTCACAGCTCCAGGATTTGAGACTGCATGAAGGTCACGGCATCCCCTTAACGTGCTCAGCTCTGTTTTAAGGAGCACGCTGGTTGCTTGAGGAAGTGGGAGACTGCCTGGTTTCAGTCAGGATATGCGTGAATACTCGTGGATCCAAGCTTTCTAAAAATGAGGGATTGCTTTTCTTCCTCTCCTTCCCGCTTTCTTTGCCCCCATATCTGCCTGAAGAGTCAGGATGTGATGGACAGTGGCTGCTCACATCTTTGGAGAAATTGATTTCTAGCCTATGGTATTTGTCCCGCCCCATCCCTGTCCTAGAGTAGAGCCCAGGTCTCCATTCTCTTACACAGATTTGGTTTGTGTCACCCAAAGAGATAGAGGGCCTTTCTGGGTTTTGCTCTCTGAAAGACTGGCATACTTGGAGGAACCGTGCACGGTGGAATGAGGAGATGGGGGAGTGGTGCTCCCCAGGGTCCTTACAGTCCCATGCACTTTTCCGGTGAGTGGCACCTTCACACCTGTGCTTTGCTCAGCCCCCAGATTCCCATGGTGGGGTTCTTCAGTTCATTACATCTTTGCTCAAATGCTATCTTTTAGAGGAGAACCTCTCCGACAAACCCATCTGCAATGACGGCCTTCACCAGGGTCTTTCCCATCACACCACTTTGCGTTCTTCTTAGCAATAGAATCGTGTCTGTATTTCATTGTCTGATTTCTTGTCCTCACAAGATAAAAGCTCCAGGATGCCAAACATTTCTGCCCCTTTTGGTTTGCAACTTTCTTCCCAACCAATGACTCCTGTGAGAGTTAATTTTATCTCAACTTGGAGAGGCCACCGCACCTTCATCTTTAGTCGAACACCAATCTGGATGTTGCTAGGGAGCTATTTTTTAGACAAAATTAACATTTAGGTCAGTAGCCCTTGGGTGGGCCTCATTCAATCATTTTGAGCTACAGGGAGAAAAACATTGATCTTCCCAGAGGAAGATTCTGACCTCTGGTGACCTCTGTCCCTGAGCTGCACTGTCCTGCTTCCCGTTTCCAGATTGCTTCCCTGCTCTGCATTCTTCAGACTTACTGCTCCACCCACACATGCCAGCTACTCATGTCATTCTGTCTGTGTATGTACTATATGTATACTCCTGAGCGTGCATATGCACACATCCACATGCATTCTGTGTATGCCTGCGCACACATCCACACGTGCTATTACTTCTATTTACCTGGAGACCTTGAGCATTGCAGTACACAGTGCATAGTTGCTGCAAGAATTAATGAATGTGAGACCTCAAGAAGGAATTTCCAAGAGACTGTGCACTAGACACGGGGACTCCCAAGAAGGTTCTCCCAGCTGCTCAAAGAAGCTTGCTTTGAGCCAAGACGTGTGCCTTCTGAGAATGTCAAAGTTGATTGTAAGGACATGAGGGCAGAGGTTCTTTTCCATGTGGGGCCCTCACCCAAAGTCTTGAGGAAGGCTAAAATAGAGGAAGGGTGGTGGTGGCTTTGGGTGACCATAACCACCATTTTTTGGAGGGGAGGAGACCACAGAGAGCAAGTTTAGTGCCTGCCGGCAGCAGGCATCATCCAGGAGGCGAGATTGAGTAGTGCTGTGAGTGGGAAGCCTAATAATAGTCTCACATGGGGAGGCATGGGCTCTGGGACCTGGGGATGTCCTCAGCCATTTAGCACCATACAGACAAAGTCTTCGTATTTGATACAACCACTGCTGTCCTTATGGCCGGCCACCAGCATCTCTACTTCACTTCTTCCTCTGTCATCTTCTCACCCAGCGTGACAAGGACCTGGCAGATTTTGGCATCCAGGACAGTGCTATTCCCTTGTTTATTGAACACCCGAAGGCCTTCAACACCGTCCTCATAGGTTCCCTGGTCCTTGTTCTTGGCAATGGTCTGCAGCATGGGCAGGAAGTGCTCAAAGTCCAGCACCTTCACATTCATCTCGTCACTCTTGGGCTTCCCTAGGACCTTGAGCACCATACTGTGGGTGGAGTTCTGGTCCAGGGCCCTCATCAGGTCCCCACACGCATGGGGACATGGACTCCATAGACTCAATTTATTATTTTTTAAAGATTTATTTTTATTATTTTTTTCATTGGAAAGGCGGATGTACAGAGAGAGGAGAGAGAGAGAGGAAGATCTTCCGTCCGACGACCCACTCCCCAAGTGAGCGCAACGGGCCGATACCATGCCGATCCGAAGCCAGGAGCCTCCTCCGGGTCTCCCGCACGGGCGCAGGTTCCCAAAGCCTTGGGCCGTCCTCCACTGCCCTCCCAGGCCACAAGCAGGGAGCTGGAAGGGAAGCGGGGCTGCCGGGACCAGAACCGGCGCCCATATGGGATCCCGGGGTTGCAAGGCGAGGACTCAACCACTTGCGCCACCGCGCCGGGCCCGACTCAATTTATTATTAAAGAAAGTGACAGGACCTGCCTTGTGGTACAGAATGTTAGGCTGCCACCTGTGATGTTGGCATCTCTAATGAGCACTGATTTGGGTCCCAACTGTTCCACTTCTGATCCCTGCTTACGCTTGTGGGAAGGCAGCAGAAGATGGCTCAATATAGCACTGCCATTCATGTAGGAAACCTGAATGGAGTTCCAGGCTCTTGTCTTTAACCTGCCGAAGCCATGGCTATTGCAGCCATTTGGAGAATGATCCAATGGATGGAAGATCTCTCTTTATCTTTCACGAAGTTTGCCATTCAAATGAATCAATAAATAAATAAAGCATCAAGATGACATATTTTGGCATTTCGTGAATACCCAAGGCTATGGGTTAAGGACTTCCTTCCCAAGATTTGAATGACGGTTCTAACCAAGGCCCTTTTCCTTTCTCCCATTAGTGCTCACAGAGAGAAGTTTCATTCATTCATCAGACAGCATCTGATCACTTGCAATGTCCAAGGGCCTATGCTATTTTTCTGCCTCATACCATGTTGTCACAATGTTAATAGTGTAAAAGAGCCCTAAAATTTCCTGTCTTCCATGCCATCTGGGAGTGACTTAATAAGGCGATCCTGTCCTGGGATCTCTCATTTGACAGCAATCAGAAGTCGGCCTGGGCTGCAGCCAAGGTGCCATCTGAAGGCTTGACTGGGGCTTGGAGGAACTACTTGCAAGTTGTCCTCTCATGAATGGAAAGTTGGTTCTGGCTGTTACTAGGAGCCTCGTGGCATGGCCATAGCCTCCCTGGTGTGAGAGATCCAGGGAACCAATGCAGAAAGCACAGTGCCTTTCCAATCCCACACTATTATTTTACAAAGCATACACATTATCTTACAAAGATAAGCAACATGAATAAATTCCCTGTTGCTCACAAATTAAATGCCAGGATTTTGGGTCAGTATATGCTTTAATAATTGTGGACAGGGACCACTTCTCCCAGCAGTTCACTTCTCCCATATCCCCAGTATCAGTGCCCCCATCAACTTCCTTCTTCCAATCCCGGCACTATCATCATTAACTATCAAGTACAGAACATCTTGTGCCTTTTTGTAGGGTGAATGAACATATACAAGTGATCTTCACGGTGCAAAAAGACTCCTGAATCAAATTCACAGGCTGCAAGGGCAAAATATCAGTCATAGATGAGAGGGTTCTCCCCCAAAACAAGCCTGGGTATAGGGAGTGACATCTGACAGCTCTGTTGGGCCCATTGTAGTGACACCACCTGTTTATTTGGGGCTTGAGTCATACTGCACTCATCTGCACTTATTTCCTATTAACGCTCAGGCTTCCTGGGGTCAGGGAGTGAGCCTCTTCTTCTGGATCACCACCCTAATGTAGATTCAAGGGCCAAGACCTTCAGTGTTGCATTCTCATTGCCTGATATGGTTCCTTGATCAGGAATACAGGGTAGCAATTCTTACCTCACTTTGCAGAGTAAAGACTTAAAAAACGATCATCAAGTGAATAAACGAATGCTTGGCACACAGCAGTAAGAAGTGAGCCCTTGGATGAGCTAACTCATCCACACAGCCCCAGCCCAAGCCTCGTTCGCTTTCTGCTAACTCTTGCCTGATGCACCCCTTCCAGACTTCACTTTGCCTCCTGGAGCTTTGTCTCCTGGGGATGAGAAAGAGATGCTTATGAATAGTGAAGATTTGTGGGCTCCAAACCCTGATTACGGACAATACCCACTTGGGCTGCGGACGTGGGAAGAAGATCCTCTTGAGTTTGTCAGTAAGAAGGTGCTATGTGCAGAGCTGGACCCTGGGGATGCGATGGGGGTGCATGCATGGGTAGAACAGGCGGGAGCTCACACTCCAGGAAGAATCTCGTGCAGCCTGTGTGGAAACAGGTGGCATGTGCATCATTACCCTATGATTAAAATATAATAATATAGTAATCACCAGGCAGTGCTGTGCTAATGCAACAGTAGACTGGAAACAATACCCACAGGAAACACTGTCAAGCCTCCCACAGCATCAGCAATTTGGCCTTTCGTGCTGTTAGCTTAGGTGAGAGTAAGGGAATCCTGAGGCACTGGAAGTACTGAGTCCTAGCCTGTACACGTTGAGAAGTGTCAAGCATCCAGCGATCCAGTTTGCCTTTGGCTACCTGGGAAAGCTTCAGAATCTCCACGCTCCCATTCTCCCTCCTTTATTTCATACATGAGCACAAACAAGATGAGATAAGGGTGATATGAGGTCAAGATGACCTGTGGACTGCAGGCTGGGCCCTCAACTATGAACCTAAAGCAGAATTGTTCCTCTTTCTGTCTTGCTTTGGCTCCTGTCCTCTGGCTGTCAACTGGGGGAAAGCAATGGCATTTTGTTTTTAGTCTTAGCCAGGAGAAATTTCTATGAGGTCAGGTTGCTCACCCGGGACCGTTTTGGAATTGGCAATATAACTTACTTATTTTAAAAAAAATATTTATTTATTTGAAAATGAAAGAGAGAGAGAAAAGGAATCTTCCATTCATGGGTTCACTGCTCAAATGGTCATAATGACTAGCGGTGGGCCAAGACTTAGTTGAAGCCAAGATCCAGGAGCTTCTTTTGGATCTCCCACGTGGGTGCAGGGACTGTTGCTTTCCCAGGCACATTAGCGCATTAGCAGGAATCTGGATCAGAAGAAGAGCAGCTCGAACTTGAACTGGTGCTCATGTGGGATGCTGGCACCACTTAGCCGCTACACCAACAACATCAGGCACAGCACTACAACTTTCAAGAACAGACTGTCCTTCATACATTTACCCTTGTAGGAACATAAGGGGGTTGACAATGGGGATTTAGTGGGACTGTGATGGGCAGGATTCAGGGGTTCAGGGCTTGGGGTTCTTAAATAAGCATGCATCATCTGCTAATGTAGCTAACACACGGGAATAGAAAAATGTCATTTTTGGATGTATAAAGTCATTGGAGGTTGGGAACTGATGGCTCGACCTCTGCAAGATGCCAGAATTTGCCAGATCTTTTACACCCGCAGTGTGTGACAGTTGCTTAAGAAACTGGCTCAAATGGGAAGGAACAGTATTTCTGAACAATCTTTAGAGTGGAGCTGATGATGTGTTTGCTGTGGGAGGAGCCATATCATGAAAGGAAGCAGGGAGACACTTTCTGGAAGACAGGAGAGACATGAATTGTAATAGGGATGAAAGGGTGCAGGCCCATCCTATTGGTTTGACTAGACAGCATGCTTGCACCTGCTCTGTGCCCCTCACGTCCTTTCTGTGCATCCTGCTGTTCACATCTCTCTCAGTTCCCTCGTGTCTGAATTTCTGCTTTGTGGCTAAAGGAAGATTTTCTTGCAGTTACTCATCATGTGGGAACACTCCTGGATCACATGTGAAGTGTGATCCTTTGTTGCTCACTCCGTAAGTGCCAGTTTGGAGGTGACTTGTATGGCAAATTAAGACAGAATAGGATATCAGTCTAGTGAGCAGGGAGTATGTGTGTTCTACCTGCCCAGGACAGGAATGAGACATCCACTAGGAAGCAGGGAGGATGGGACCAGGTGCGGGTTTTGGATCCTGATACCAGGAGGGTCAGGCAAGCAAAGCTCTCCTGAATCTGTTGCTTTCTCTTTTCTCTGTGCCGCAGGGATATCTCCTTGGCCAATTACACTCTGAGAAGGGGCACCACCTGCTCCTTTGGAACAGGAAAAGGCAGGCGTTGAGGCTGAGAGCAAGTGGAAGAAACTTCTGCAGAATTCCTCGGATCGCTTCTCTTCCTGTTTTGCTGACTCTGGTCTCCCAAAGTTTTGGGGGGCAAATACAGGACTAGGAATTTGTAGCTCTGACCCGAGGGAGAAACACCAAGATGGGAGGTCTAACCCTAGGGCAGAAAGTCTGAGCACAGGCCCCTGTGGCACTGTCCCTCTCCACTGGTACACAAGGCATGCAGTCCACACTGAAGTCTTCTGGGTTGTACTTCCCCTCTCGGCCAAGGCTGGTTTGGATCAGTTGTCAGCCTCCCTTATCTGGGCCCAGGTGACATGTCCCCACATGCTAGGCCTCGGCAGGGCTGCCTTAGATGATAGATACAAAACTCTTCCTCCTTCCTCCTTGTTGGCTTTTAAGTTCGGAAACAGCATGACCTTCTATCTAGGGAGGCGGGAGTGCTCCCTACAGGACAGCCCAAAACGGGAAGCAGAGTACATGTGTGTAGCCTCCTGAAGGAGGGTGAACAAGATGCAGGTTTGAGAACCTTGGGGGCAGTGTGCCATGATACATCTTGCCAGAAGACAGCCTAAATGTCCTCCCTTGCTTAGGCCCCCTCATGTCCATTGGTGGGTCCTTCCACACAGATCAGAATTCACAGCCACCTAAGTAACAGCTCTGTGTGTGATCTGTAATAATAATAATAATAAAACTCTGCTACTTTGTTACTTAATTAATAATCTCATTACTAATATCGAGATACCTGCAAGTATATCCATTTTTTTTATGTGACCATGTGCCGTCTTGGTGGAATCCGCTGGACCCCGGTTCTGCTCAACTGATGAGGATGAGGGCAATGAAACTAGGTTAGGAGCCTACCCCTCTTTCCCTTGACCTCATTCCGTCCAATTCTTATTCTCTAGGAATCCTGTCATACAGTAGCTATTTTATACTTGTATTCAGTTTCTCCCAGATTGTTTCTGCTGGGCAGCTCTGTGGGCGATGATATTATCTCTGCCAGTTGCACCCTTCCTTGTAAGGGGATATGTTAAAGATTGTGCCCACCTCCCACCCCATCTGGGTGACCTGCACTCAAACTGACTGGTACAGGCTATGTGAGGCCAGCAGCTTGGATCAATCTGGGGTGTGACCCCTAAGCTCAGTCTCTGCATCTGGGGAGCCTGATCCAAGATTGTTTACTCAGTGGTAGGTGAGTGACTGTGTGCACGTGTGTTTATGTGCCTGTGTGGAAAATGGTGGATTGGGATCAAATGAATTTGTAGGGGAGAAGCCTCCCAAGGAGAGGTGTGCTGTAGCCTGGAAGCGTGAGAATAAGGGGACATCGAGGAAGGTTACATAGCAGGAGGCAGCAAAATAGTTGAGCATTGGTAGAGTGCAGGTATCTTGCTTCCACCCCTGGAGAGTACTGGGACCAGGATTCAACCCATCTGCCTGAAACACTCTTAGTCATCCTTGAGGTTGGATGACTGTGAGGATACTGGTCCACCTGCTTTCCACCCCACTGCCCCCCACCATGGCTGGACATGGTTTATCAGCTTGCAGGACTTTCTTATTCCAAGGTTACTACAGCAACAGTGCCTAGCACAGCACCAGGCGACTCGAGCAGCACTCAATAAATATCTGTTCCATGGAGTGACACTGCAACTACTCTTAACCCAGCTCACATCTTGTATGTCAAGGTTCAGCGAAGAAGCAAGTCTCTGCTGAACGTGACTCAAGCAGAAAGGAATTTAATGCAAAAATTCAAGAACTTCACTGTCTTTGGAAAGGCAGAAAGGACAGATTCGGGGCTGAGGATCTTGCAAAGACTCCCAGAACAATAGTTAGGAAAGTCCATGGGGCTAGACCCAATAAAGTTGAAGCTGGCCTGTTGCCAGAGAAGCCTCTGGAAGCTAGAGGAGAGTGAGGAGATAGTGGGATGCAGGGAACAGGCAATTAGAGGAAGAACATCTGCTACCATGTTTGAAAATTAGAGAATGCAGAAGGAATAGCGCAAGCTTCTCTGAGACTTTTGTGACCTTGACCACCAACAATCAAGGCTGCAGGAAGAGCAATCTCCTTCCTGTCTGCATTCTGCATCCTGTGCAAGTGCACATTGCAAAGGAGCTTCGGCCATGCTGCCCAACATTACTGCATAGCGGGTTTTGTGACGGAAATGTCTTGGTGAATGAGACAGCCAGTCACGTGTATCTGCTTAGAGCATCAAACTATTGCTTTGATCATCAAGGGACAGAGGAGTGACCAGAAATCCCCTTCAGGCCACACAGTTGTGACTGGTAGGGCTCCTGGAGCTTGGGGACCTATAGCTGATGCTGCTCAAGCTCCCAAGGAGGGATTAGAAATGACTATGTGAGTGAGAGTGGGAACAACACAAGGAAGGTTTAACCACAATCATGGTCAGAGGGAAGACAGAGACTTCCACTTCCTGTGCTGGCTCAGTTCCCTGTCCTGGAGCCAAGGTCTAGAGGGACTCTTGTGAGTGTCTGCAGTGCTAGCTAAAGATGTCCTCAGAGACTGACCAACATCTGTTGTTGTAATCCTGTCAATTTACCGCATAGTGGCAGAGCAGCTTAGTGAGACCCTAGAACATCCCCCTCTTGTACAGAGGAATGTTAGCAGATGAAACAAGAGACTCAAAAGTGGCTGAAAGATATCTTAGCTGTCTCTGAGAGTTTTGTCTTACATATAAGAAGTGACAATGCCCTGCACACCCACCTGAGCGTCAGATTACCCTCAGCGTCTTGCTCCTCAACTTCTGTGGAGTCCTGTACGAGGACTGTGAATAGGAATGGACAACAGCAGTCCTTCCACTGAGCAGCTCCAGCATTCCAGTTAACCACCGAGAACTCAAGTAACTTCATTTCTACTATGTGCCAGCTGGTGGACATTATGGGGAGTGTGGCTTTGGCTTTATTCTCAGAGCTTTTGAGCTTTTCTGCCAGAGACCTGGAAGCTTGATGAGTGTTCCTCACTCCTTGTGGTGTCTCTGCGAACCTACTCAGTGATGGACAGTCTAAAGCAGTGAAGATGTTGAGAGAATATGGGTGGTGGGGAGGGGGACTTAATGCCAAAGGGCTTTTCTGCATCTCATGTCCCATATTTCTATGACTTGATGGATTGACACAAGACCAATGTCTCGGCTGCATGTGTTCAGGCAATTATGAACTTGACTACAGGGTAGGGGTAGTGAGGTCTGAGACCTTAGACACTTTGCCTTTTTAGTCTTCTCTGCTGGATAGGTAGGGGCTGGCTGCTGTCACTCTGTGTTGGTATCCATAAGGCTTGGTGCAGTTGCAGTTGCATTTTGTACTTCTCTGAAGACTGCGTTGTGGAGAGAGCCCAGCTGAGTTATAATGTGCTCCATCCACTGGTAGAATGGTTGGGCATTTATCCAACCTCTTGAAGAGAATACAGGCAGGGCACATCCCACTGGAGGCAGAGCCAGGATCCCACATCACTGTCAAAGGGTTTCTTGCAAATGTGTGTCACACTCATTACTGACTATTAGTGCGTACTCATGGATAGGCAGTGTGGAAGGGGGCAGGTGATGTGTCTGCCCTCTTTTTCCAGTCAGTGGCACAGGTATATCCCTATGTGTGGCAGGGTGTGTGTGCTTCTGATAGGCACGTGTGTAGACATATAGAAAAGCATCCACGTGTATATGTCGGCAGTATTCATGTGGGGACATGTGAATGCCTGTATACCTTCTGTGTGTTTATTCACTCACATGCCTCCTGGCCAAGGGAGTGAGTGTGTGTGTGTGTGTGTGTGTGTGGGAGCATGTGTGCACACATATACATGAATGTGTGTGCATATGCTTTCAACGTTTGGTTGGGCAGGTCTCTCTGGTGGACGTTGCCCTGGGCCATTGGTTTCCTACAGGCTGAGTTTGGGTCTGTGCTCTGCTCCGGGGTCAATGGCATCGATCCAGGAGGAGTGAGCAATCAATTGTAATTTGGTTGGAGGGCCTGGCGCCAGAGTGTGTAAAGAGTAATTAGAGGGCAAGGAGCTGCAGAGGGCTGGGCCTGCTGCCCGGGATGGGGGCTGCTTGCCTTCCGGGTAGATAGGACATTGGTGAAGTGTGGGGACTCATTCAAGGTGATCCATGCCTCCTTGACTGCATGACTTCCAACTCAGCCTCCTTTCCTGTAACAGGCTTAGGACAGGCTGGAAGAAGTGTCTCTGGGGAGTGGTGGGGACGGGAGGCCAAGCTCTTTGTGTCTGTGTCCTTGCAGGCTTGTGATGTGGAGACGGCATAGCCTGACAGATTCTGTATCTTTTAGTCCCATGTATCTCTTCCAGAATAATAAGTGCACATGGTATGTTCAAAACTTTTAACCATTCAAGAAGCTTTCACTTTTCTCTTTTCTTCTGAACTTTACATAATAAGAAGGAAGGGAAGGAACAAGGTTCATGGCCCATTAGATAGCGGAAGCAGTGGAGGCGTTTGTGAAAGGTGATTGCAAAGTTCCCAGTGTGAGTGAATAGCAAACTGGGGTCACAGTTTAGACCTCACTCTGGGCTCTGTCAGTGTGCTCCTATAGTGGTTCAGAGCCTGTGTGTGTGTAAGCACTTTGACTTAACTAGAGAGAAGGTGGATAGAAAAGAAAGTGTCTCAGCTGGCTTTGGAGGGCAGTGCCTGCTACGGGCAGGGACTGGCTCCTCCAGCTGCAGTGAGCCTGGACCCAGATGGCTATGCAGAGGGCAGATTCAGACTCAGAAGGCTGTTGCAGGTCTCAGGTGAGGCCCAGGTACCCAGGTGTGTGCTCCAGGTGATTCTAATGAGGGTGGTGTTTGGAGAAACAGCATTAGAGAGTGGAAGGAGCAGAGAGATGATGTCACGTAGCAGATGTTTCCTAACCAGGACTTGCTAAGTAAGAAATGTGAGTTGTTGGGGCATCTTATCTTTCTGTGGCAGAAGGAAGAGAGGGAGGCTTCTACAGAGAGGACAGATCTCAGCCATGAATGAAAAGGAAGGTGGGGTGGGGGTTGCGGTCCTGAGGCTCAACTGGGTAATCCTCCATGGGCACTGGTTCATATCCTGGCTGCTCCACTTCCCATCCCACGAGCTCCCTGCTCATGGCCTGGAAGAGCAATGCAAGGTGGCTCAAAGCTTTGAGACCCTGAACCCATGTGGAAGATCCAGAGGAAGCTCCTGGCTCCTGGCTTCAGATCAGCTCAGTTCCAGCCATTACAGCCATTTGAAGAGTAAGCCCGCGAATAGAAGATCTATCTCTCTGTGTCTCCTTCTCTCTGTAAACATGCATTTCCAAAAAATAAGCCTTTAAAAAGAAAACGAAAGTGGAAAGATAGCTCCCTACACCCTACTAAGGTTCCCTGGGATTCCACCACTGTTTCCAGCATCCTCACGTTTAGGAGAGGTGCCACAAGACTCACTCTTTAGGGTTTAGATGGTGATTGTATCTTAAATGGGGTCCAGATCAAATTGGAGGAGGCAAGCTAGAAGACAGGAAAAAATAAAGACCAAAATAGAGAGCTTGGAGTGCTTGGGGGCTTTCACTGCACCACTAATGGTGACAGATTCCCAGCCATTGCTGTAAACGCCTGAGATCATTTGTCTAACTTGGGGAACACAGGAAATAACTCAGTCCTAATGGATTCATTAGCAAGGAGGGCCAGGAAGGGGGCCAGGTTGGGGAAGAGGAAGATTGGCTAGGATCCTGAAAACAACAGGAAAAGTAGAAGATGCGAATTGTATGAGGGGGTTGAAAGATCCTCCTTCTCAGGCTCAGAGACTGTTCTGTCCTGCATGGTTGCAATCAAGAAGAGAGGGCCTGTACTTCCTGATATATGGAGTTTGTCCTCATGTAAATGCAATGATTTCTTTCTAAGAATCAGGAAACTTCTTCAGGAAGCACTAGGTCATATCAGATTGAGTACCAAGCAGTACCTTAGAGACTGGTCTCCTTTTCTTAAAGTTGTTTGCATGGAAGTTTCTGTCCTCACATCCCACTCTCTGGAAGAGTAGAAGCACCTGCATCTTTCATAGGGGACATCTGGCGTTGAACTAGACTTCTGAGTCCTAACCTACCACTGGTCTGGGCCGTCAAAGATCTCAGTATGTCCCAGGACAGGGAACACATTCTAGACTTTGGAATACAGTGGAGGAGTAGTGATGGTAGATGTGGAAGAGCAGGGGAATGGGGACAGAATGGTTACAATTAGAGGGTAGACTTTAGGGTGCGTTGAGGATCACCTTTCTCATTCTATACAATAGTTTGATTTCAAAATGGACTGAGTAGAGAGGAGGGTAGGAGCCAGACACAGATATTCATGGCTGCTTGCCCCTTCAGGCCTATACTCTATCCATTTCTCCCCTGTCAGTGTGATGTACCAGTTCCAGATGGCACCCATTCCCAGCCTACATCCTGTATTCCTCTGGGCTCTCACTCTCCATGCAATTACTCATCCATGAGCCAGGCTGTGATGCATAACAATGTACACTGTCATTTGTATGATGTTTTGAAGTCTTCAAACTACTTTTAGTCATTTGATGTCATTTGACACATATGACATGCCGCAAAGAGGGCAGAGTTATGTTATGCTCAGAACACAGATTTTAAGGCAATCTGCCTGGGTTCTTATTCTGTTTCTGCTCCTATCAGTGGTAAGTACTTTCATTTCTTCTGTGCAGTAAGAATGTAAAAGATCTTTCCGTTCCTAACAAAAGATTTCTTGATTTATTTGAAAAAACAGAATTATAGAGAGACACAGAATAGAGACACCTTTCATCTGCTGGTTCATATGACTGAAGTTGTTGAAGCAGGATCAGTCCAGACTTCGGTGCCATGCAGGTTCTGGGACTCAGGCACTTGAGCCATCCTCTAAGGCTTTACCAAGTGCATGTGCAGGGAGCTGGACCATACGTGGGGTGATCAGGACTCAAACCAACATCCAAACGGGATGCTGGTGCCACAGGCAGTGTCTTAACCTGCTGCTCCATGACCTCGGTCCCAGATGCTTCCATTTAATGTCTTGAGGACAGAAGGATTTTTGTGAAGTGCCCATAAGGGCCTGCCCTGTTGGACTTGCATGTTAGTATCATTGCTGGGAGTGTTTCAAATTATCTGGAGGGGAAACTGAGACTCAGATGAAGAAATGCTTTGCTAGAGGTCAGAGCTAGAGCTAAACTTTGGCAAGGATTGACTCCAGATCTCCTGGCTCACAGTTACCCAACCCGGACATGCAGTGTTACCAAGTATGCGTGGCACAGGCTATTCAGTCCCTGGTCTGGAAGTTGACAGAGAATGTACCAGAACCAGTGTTGTCTCTGTTGAGAGTCTGGAATGTGCCAGGCACAGAGCTGGGAAATCTGCGATTCCTGGTCATTTATCACTCACAACAATCCTGAGGTAGACACTGTTTTCCACTTACGAGGCCCCATACCACTGAGGTCGGGATTGATGTCTGTGATGCCAGATACTCTTCTGAAGGCTCCAGCATCTTGCAGCTCTGAGATGCACAAGGGCTTCCCCTTGGCTCCAGAGGCGCTGTCCATAGTGCTGAGGTACTAAGCTGGACCTAGGGGGCTGGGAGGTGCAGCCCTTTCCCCTAGGTGCTCTCCCCTACTGCCCACCTGCATCCACACATCTATCTTTGCTCCCCAGAGTCTGAGAGATGAGGATATTGTCCAGGATCAGTGAGGCATCATTTTTACTCTACTGAATTCCCTTTCCTCTGAGAGTGTAGGGACATCGACAGCCCAGAATGTGCTGGAGTGCACATGCCTGCATGCTCTGGCAGAGCTATAGTGTGTCTGTGCCGGAGCTATATGTATCCCCAGGGCTCCCTGCGGGGCCCTCTATATGTGTGAAAGTGTGTAGGCGGGCAGGTCCGTATGTGGTGCACAGCACCTGTCTGTGTGGGTGGTGAGTGTGTGTGAGGTGGGAGTGCGTGGGAGGAGGCTAATGAGTGTGGTCTGCACAGGGCTGGCGAAGCTGTGGTTGTGAGAAGTTCTCAGCTACTCCCACCCTGAGTTGCACCACAAACGGCAGTGTCTGCAGACATGTACACACACACACACACACACACACACACACACACTACACTCTTATCTCTACATTCTCCCACCTTTTCATACTCACTTCTTCAAACGTTCCAGCAGCGTAATTCTGAAATCTGCAAGCAAATACAAATGTCCGTGCATCGCAGCCTGCAGCCGACTACAAGAAGTGACTCTGCCGCTCTATCCTCTTTCCTGTCCCTCATTGTCAGTCTCCCATCTTCTCCTGGGCTGAGAACCTTTTGTCTTTTCTTTCCTCTGTCCCATGAATAGCTTTCCTGGGCCTGCCTCTTAGTAGCTCTAGTCCTGGGGCTGCCTTGGCACAGTAAGGAAGGCTAGACTTAGTTTAACTGCATTTCTTCCCAGAAACACAGGTTTGTTTCCTTAGTGCCGATCCCAGCAACATGAGGCTCCTGCTGGCGCCACCTGCTGGTGGTTGTTCCCTAGCATCTCCAACAGGTGCCTGGTGCGGAGTTGGGTACCCACGATATCAGAGTTAAGGTGAAGTGCAGAGGAATTTGGACATGGGACTGTGGGCCGGCTCAAGAGATGTGGATCTCATGTGCAGGAGCCTCCTTGGAATCTGGTTCTGGCAATAGGGGAAGTGCTGTGTTGGAACATCCCTGCTGACAGCTCCCTGTGTTTCCAACACAGCACTAGGTCCCCAGTACATGTGAAGTCCATGTGTGTCAGCGTCCATGTGCTGTGGTGTGTGAGGCTGTGACACACATTTTCCCAAAGCAGCTCAAGGTGGCTTGGATTTGTAGATGACACACGTGACTGTTTAAGAGCTTCTGCAGGTGATCGTGAGCACAGGTGTATATATTTGTGTGTCTAATTGTGCAGACATGTATGTCCCCCCCCCATGGGTGTGTGTGTGCCATGAGTGCTTGTCTGTGTGTTCATAGAGAGATGTGGGTTTCAGTTGCGTTAACACACTATCTGGCAAAAGGCTCAACATTTCTGATTGTGCCAAACTCTACAATCTAGAACAAGGCCCTGAGTGTTGTCAACATCTTCCGCACTGTGGGCTCCAGATCCCTTCCTTCCAAGGGCACTGTCCAATCTTCTGTTGAAGCTCCCCTTTCTCCCCTTCCTTTCCTTCACGACCTTCTCTAAATGCCCACTACTGACCAAATAGGGCCAAACCCACTGGAATCCCACATTCAGAGACTTCCTGGCTACTGTCATCTCCATCCAAGAGCAGCTGAAGCAGCCACTGATCCCCTTCTGGCCTGCCAAGAGTCGCCGTCTGCCTGGATGATGAATGGCAAACCGTCCTTTCTGCATACTCACCCTGCTCTCTCCATGCTTCTTTGCAAGGCTCAGGCCTCAAAGAACTTGCACAAAAGGACAGCAGCCCAAGGCAGAGAAAGGCCCCTTCTCCCCATAGCAAATGCTTCTTTCAAACCAGCCTCTTGTGCTGGAATGTTGCAGAGCCTGCTCTGTGCCCCTCCATTAACCTTGGGAAGTTGCCCAGGAGAAGCCCTGCAGCAGCCTCCCTCCAGCAACCCCCCCCCCATTCCATATTCCTCCCTCTATCAGCTCATTGTCCAGATTCTTCATGAAACTTTCTTTTCACTGCCTCCACTGTCCTCCTTCCACCCCAGTTCCAGCCCCAGCCTGTGTCACAGGCTTCCCTGGCAGCTGTGTCTACTCCCAAGTCCACTGACTTTTGCTTTTCTAAGTTTCCTAGAAAGGGAGCAGGGAGTGGGGAGTAAGCCCAGTTTCTGATTCTCTGAAGCCAGGGCCCTGGAGATGCTTCTCCTATCCACATAGATCCCAGCAGCATTTCTGTGGCTTCCCCTCCCCACCAAAAACAAGAAACAAAGCAAAACCCTGCAAAGCCTTGTTGTGTACAATCTCCCATATAGCTGAATCTCCCTAGCTCTGGCCATCTGTCCCCTGTGGAGAAATGTCTGTGCTATCTCATGCTGTCCCCTTGTTTCCAACCCACAGAAGCAAACACTGGACTGCTGTCAAGGTTTGACCTTCAGTGCTCTCCTCATTTTAACCAGGGTCATAGCTGCTACCTCCCAAGGGATGCCTGGAGGCCAGACTCTGCCTTCCCACCCTGGACATAAGCTCTATCTTCCCTGATAGAGCTTATGTACATAACACCTCTTGAACCTTATTCAGTTATATTGAGCAGCCCTATTGGCTCTTAATCGCAAGTTCTGTAAAGGCAAGAGCCATGTGTGTTGCTCAACCCGCATCTGTACACTGCTGGCTTACTGCAGGTACTCAATCCACACTGGTAGGTTCAGCCTGCAGTTGAAGTGGTTGGGCATTTACAGAACTCCCAATGGGGCTGTGGAGGATGCATAGAATGTGTAAGGATGCCTGCTGTGCTGGTGAGGTGAGGCAAGGGTGGCACTGGGCGTTCCAACCCTAAGTCCAAAAGTCTATCCCGTTACTGTCTCTTTCTGCTGTCCAAGCACCATGGAAACTTGTTGCTGTGGTACTCTCTGTCACGGATGTGTTTCCAAGAATAAATCTGGCTCTGTCTCCAGGCTCCCCAGGCCACTCTGAGCCCAACAAAAAGAGGAATAGAGCGGGGGAGGAGAGGAAACTCTGACAGTGACAGCTGGGAAGGAAGGAGAGGGCAGAAGGGCAGCAGGTAGGCACGGTGGGACATCAAGAAGAGAGGGCAGGGCAATGGAGGCTGACACTGGATCTGACCTTGTGCTAGAGTCTGATGCCCAGCTCTTGTCTTCCTATCCCCTTGCACCTGGTGGAGGGACGCTTGCGCCAAGCCTCTGCCGGGGGCTAAGGGGGACATGGCATAAAGATGCATTTGGCATTTCACGGAACTGCACACAAGGCCCTTTTGTGTGGGGGCTGAAGCTAAGTGTGAAGGGGTCTGGGGAATGAGAGGACTGGGGGTCGAATGGGTGCCAGAAATAGACACTCCCCAGCTGTGGCTTCCAGGCCTGTCTCCTCCCCACCCCCAGCCTTCCCATCTGTGTGTCCAAAGCAGAAGGATAGTTCCCTACCAGCACCACAGCTGGCCCCTTTGCATTCCCCGTCCACTCCTCTGTGAAAGAGAAAGATGCTTTCTTTCAGGCCTTTCTTTAGGACCACACCTGTGTTTTAATGCCCAGGCTCTCCAGTTCACCTCGCACTCAGCCATGGCCATTCTTACTCCCTATTCTTCATTCTTACCCTGCGCAGGCCACCAATCTTCTTGTCCTCCAATTACCTCCCAATCTCTATTCAGTCACAAATGCCTGTTCTCAAGTCTCACCCTAGCCAATCAGGTCACCAACTTTGCACCATTTGCCCCAAATCATGAGTGCTCACTAGGGCTAGGCCCCAGAGGTGCTGGGAAGACCGTGTAGTGGGCAGACTCCTTTGCCTGCAGTCTCTCGCTTTTTCCATCCTGTTCTTGGCTTTTTTGCTGTGGACAGAACTCAGCATTCACCTACCTGCACTATATCCACCTGCTTGAGTTCTGAGGCAATGTAAGTCAGGGTCAAAGGATCTGGTTTAATAGAAGAATAGCTTTATTCCAAGTGTATGCCAAGCTGCTGCAAGCCTATGACAAGATGTCCTTTGTACTGCTCAACACCAAGTGGATCACACTAATGTGCAGTGGCTATATGTCCACCGTGGGATTTCTTCTATTGTTTCCTGAACCCCCATTGCTGGGACTTCCAGGGTGACCCACTCTAAGTTACTAACAACAACTTTTATTCTTTTTCTTCTTTTCTTCTTCTCTTTCTTCTTCTCCTCTTCCCCCTTCCCCTCTTCTTCCGCCTCTTCCTTCTTCTTTAAAAAAGGAAGATTCATTCATTTCTCTGAAAGGGAGAGATATATAGATAGAGAGAGAGAGATAAAGAAAGAGACTAAATGGATATCAAGGGCCCAAGTACTTGCACCATCATCTGCTGTTTCCCAGGCAATTAGCAGAATGTTGGCTTGGGACTAGAGCAGCTGGCACTGGAACCCATATTTTGGTATGGGATACCCATGTTGCAAATGGTGGCCAACTTGTTGCATCACAATGTGAGCCTCCAGGCTGACTTCTCATATCTTCCCCATCCATTGCTTGCATCCACCTATTGCTAGTTTCAAGGATGCCAGCTACTCAAGTTTGTGACTCTACTTCGCACTGTGGAAACTTCTACATTCTTCTGAAATCCTGGATCATGCTACCCATATAAAGTGCCAGTGTCATGCATCCTGGTGATTGGGGTGTCTGTGACAGTGAAATTGGCATGAGAAAGTTTAGACACTCTCTCTTGCACAGCTAAGTTCCTACTGTCTTCTATTCTCCTTTTACAAATGGAGGCAGTGTAAGTCAGACAAAAAAGGATGGCCCAGATACACGTCTTGCTAGGGCCAGATCTGGGATGGTCCAGTGGAGCTCCGAGGCCTGGCTGACTTTTAAAACTCCTAAAAGCCCACATATGTGAATTGAGAGTCTCGTGCTCCATCTGGCATCTCACTGCTGGAGCCTGGAGCAAGGCAGGCTCCATTGGACCATCTCAGCCCTAGTTCTAGCAAGAAGAGGTCTGGGCAATCCCCTTTGGTCTGAGTTACACTCCCGGAGCTCAGCAGTGCCTCAGGTGAGGTGTTTCTGGACAATGGGGTAACATGTTCTGAGCTCTGCATTACTAAGTCTTTGATAAAACTTCTGAGTTCTGTAGAGTGAATTTCACATGATCACTGAACCTTTGCTGTGCTTCCTAAATAAAGCCACAGAACCATGCAACCTGACTTCCTAGGATTGTTTAGAGCCGGCCTGGAACACTAAGACACAAGAAGAGAGGGATTGATAGAACTAAGGGTGTGAACTCTCAGGTGTTCAAATAAACCTTTCCTACGCTATAGAGTTACTTTTTGTATTGGGTAGAAACGTGTCCCCTTTTCAGCCAGACAAGAGATGAATACCATTTGACTAAAATGCCAGGAACTGCTTTCTCTATTGGTTAATTCCCTCTCCACTGGAACTGGGCATGAGAGAATCCTACTCTGTTGAGACACGCACTTGTCTGTGAGCAGGGTGAGTTGTGGGATGTGCACAGAATGAGGAGATTTTAGACTTGCTCCTGCAAAGGATGGGCTCTGGTAGATTCTATTCTTGGGCTTATGCACCCCACTGGATAAGATACCATCCAATGATCTTAGGGTGGTTGAAACAGGCGCCTGCAACGTAGAATGATAGGACCCTGCATCGGTCATCAGTACCTAACCAAGCTATGACCTTGTGGGGGAACATTGATGTTCATAGGAAAACTCAGGTTATTCCAGGAAATCTGAATAAATGATATTTGAGATTTAATGGGACAAAGTCTTTAGAAACCAATTTCTTCAGAGGGCAGAATAGAGTGTAGAGAAATAAGACTTGGGTCCAGAAAAGAAACTGTGACCAGAGGCCAGCTGCCCAGACAGGCAGGGAGTTGGAAGAAGATGGAGGCCAGCAAGGCACTTGCATGCTTCTCTCAGCTTTTAGAGTCAAATGGAGAAATCTTGTAAGAGGGTTTTGAGAACCATGCAAAACTTTCCTCCTTTTTTCCCAGCATTAGATCTTGAAATTATTTATATTTCAAAAATCCAATTTCCTTTGTTTATGTTCTTCTCTCCTCCTGAGTTCTTTAAAAACTAGGCTGACTGGTCTCTGAGGTATTAAGAGAAAAACAGGTGAAAGGATTTGCTTCACAAATAGGCTGGTTTTTTGGTAAAGGTCAAGGGCACCTACTTAGGAACCGTGATTGTGGTGGCAGTTTGAGTTGAAGTGGGAAAATTCTAACAGGCAGAAATTATATGTCAAACCCTCATGTGATTATTAATTTTCTGTGCCAATTTGACGGGGTTAGGGGTGCCCAGACAGCTGGTGTAACAGTAGTTCTGAGTGTGCCTATGAGAGTGTTTCCAGAAGAGATTAGCATCTGAATCAGCAGGATGGCTATACAAAGATCCATTCTCACCAATGTAGGTGGACATCTAATCCATGCAGGACTGGAGTTGGGGAGGAAGAGTGATTTTTTTTCTTTCTTCTGGAACCCAAACAATCTGTCCTCTCCTGTACTTGGGCCCTCAGATCTTCAGACTTTAGGGCTCACACCAATGAGTTCCAGCTCCCCATCGTAGGCTTCTCCAGTTCCCCATTGTTGGTTTCTCCAGCTCTCCATGGGCACGTGGGCACATTGTTAGCCTCCCATTATTGCACGAGCTAATTTCTATGATAAATCTTCTCTTGGCTCTCTCCATGAATAGATGCATAGATAGAACACATTGATTCTGTTTCTCTGGAGAACTCACACCAGCATACATTTCTAGAGATTTTGTATCTAGGAGCATTTGCTTTAATCTGGAAGACTGTATTCATGGTAAATTGCATCATCTCCAGTGGTTGCAAAAGCATCTCCCACCCAACGAACCTCTCTTGTAATGATATGGCCACTGTTCCAATGAGTGGAGGGGGCCAGATTTTTGACTCAGATGGAAGTGCTATGTTTCCTTCAAGGCCAGGCTATAATGAGTTGCTTAGTGTTCACTTGGATATACCGGTTTGCCAGGTTTTGAACCTAGTCACCCTGCTGTGAGGAAGTGGGGGCAGCCGCTGCAGAAGAACCACAGCCTCTGGCTGAGACTCTTGGGAAGCAGCTAGCAGCAACTTACTTGCCATGCGGATGAATAATCCTTATGATACCTATGAAGTTGCGTCCGCCAAGTTGCACATCCATGAGTGAAGATCTGAGACGTTTTGGCTTAAGCCATTCCATTTTGGGCATTTGGCAATGGCAAAGGTAACTAATGAAGTTCCTTAAATATGTGAAACTAAACCTGCTTTTTGGCATTCACTTTGGAAAGGTCCCTCTTCACCAGCAGCCACCACAACAAGCTATCCCTTCAAGGATCCTGGAAGCAGTGAGGATGGTAATCAGTTACAAGTGAGTGAAAAACTGTTTTTTAAGTCTCACTTGCTCAGTGGATGTAATGGGGGAGTGAATGTCAATTTCTCTTCTCTGATATTTCAAAGTGCTGGCTGTCACCTTCCTTGCCCTTCAAAGACAATCCTATAAGCATGTAAGAGTAGATGGCAGGGTTGAGGCTTTTGTTAGAGTCAGTGATAAGAGAAGTGTTTTGTATCCCCAGAATGCAAGGCCTTAAGAGAAGACCACAGCCACTTCCATACCTGGTGTGCATGGGGCTCTTGGATAGATAACCATTGACATTGGAGACTAATCACGTAAGCCTGAGAATGGCTCTGGGTCCTCCCTGGTTGCGCCCAAAGCTGAAGACCAATGAACATGCTTGGTGATAAATTGCTTACATTCCCCATTGCAGTTTAGTTTTCTTTCCTTACTCGTAGCCCTCACCCCCTTTTTCTACTCCACTTCCATTAGATTGATCCAGAGGAAAATTCTTTCTCTCTTTTATATAGTACGTTTGAATCCCTTCCCAGCCCAACTTATGTCTTTAAGCTCTACATGGTTTTATTTTTTTTCCATGCTGACAGACACCATTGATTTCTAGCCGAGACCTCCACCCTGGGTTTAACCAAGACAATAGCCAAGGAAAGAAAATTAAGAAGCAGGGTAAGAACCATGTCATTTATCCCTTACCCTGTAGGCCACTAGGAGTTTTCTCTGAACCCAGATATTTCCAACTCCCTGATCTCATTTATACCAAAAGTGGTAAGGAACTGGGACTAACCCTTGGGAATCCAGTGCCTCACTTGAGTCTAAGAGGCTGGCTAAACTGGCTCGCTTAGCTGACAGGTTTTGGAAAGAGAATTCTCTTATTGTTACCAGTTCTGCAAATAGGTTTCAGCAATGGATTCTACCTCTCAGACCCAAAGTATGTGTGTACCTGCAACGTGTGTGTGTGTGTGTGTGTGTGTGTGTGTGTGTGTACAATGTGTGTATTTGGTGGTGGTGGTGGTGGTGGCGGGGGTATTGGGGCTGGAATGACTCCAGGATGTCATTGCCTGAGAATTAGTACATTAATGGATCTTGGAACTCCAGGCTCCCCACATAGCGCCCAGAAAGGCATCCTTGTTTAGGAAAACAAAAAACAAGCAACCTAAAGTCAGGGCACTGGGAGAGGTATCCCCAGAGTCGTGCATCTTGAATGTGTTTTTCTGAGTGGAGTGAGCAGGTTGGAGATTATTCAAGAGTTTTGATCTCTCAGATGACACCCAATGTGTTTGCTGGGGGTCCCAGCGTTCCACCACTTAGCTGAACAAAGATAATTCCTGTTTTGGGTAAGAGCGCTGACACAGTATTTAAGGTCACTTTCTATGCACAGTGTGTGTGTGTGTGTGTGTGTGTGTGTGTGTGTGTGTGTGTGTGTGTGTGTGTGTACATGCATGCGTAAGTCTCATAGTTGTTTGGGGGAGCTTCAGGTCTTAGACACAGGCTATGTGTTTGATGGGTACTTGGAGTGGATGGAATTCCAGAGCTGTTCCTCTGTTTCCTTCCTTAGCCAACAGCCCATCCGAGGGAGCTGTGTAGCGCTCACCTTGCTGGCACACCTGGAAGGAAGACACATTTTCACAGCAGCCTCAGAGTGCTGGTGTGAGCTGACTGGAGTTTCCATGACACTCATTTCTTTCTTTTGCAGATACAACTGTATTGGGAGGTAGGGATAAGTAACGCCCTGGGTAAGAGACTAGGACTGGCGAGGGGCTTCCACTTTCCGGATCTGTCTTCCTCTGTCAGAGGAAGAACCCCCCTCCCCCCTGCCCTTTCCTTTTTCCAAATCTCCTCCATCCCAACCCCCTTCACTGCTTCGGGTTGCTAAAAGGGGCTAGGCTCCGAGTAGGCTGGAGAGGGGAGGATTCATGCGCATGAGGAATCAGCCTTTTGGGAGGAAGAAACATTTTTCATTGCTCCAAGTTGGGGTTTAGTAATGATGAGCAACAATGACCTGTGCTGGGGGTGGTGCGCGTGTCTCACGGGGGTCTGTGACTCTCTGCAGCTGAGCCAATGACTCATCCTTAATCTTAGGGACTCTTAGAGGTCATTTTCATCATCCCCCTGTCTTCGGGCCCGATGATGGAATCTAACTTAGCACCCTGTTCGATGGGGGTGGGGTTCTGCTGGGGAAATCTGTGTGCATGTGTGCGTGCGTGCACTCGGGGAAGGGAGTGGGGGCGGGGAGGCAGCGCGTGACCTCTTTGAAGAGCTCTCCAGCGAAGGACGTCTCCTAGCTCTCCCAGGCCGCCCGCTCCCGGGTTTCCCCCATCACCGAAACAGCAGGGTCCTCAGGGAACCGCTTTCTACTGGAGGAAAACCGGATGTTGGGTTCCCTGAGTGGGGTTGGGGCGCCATCCCCTCAGACCTGCCAGGGGACAGCTGAGACTCCCAGGTTCCCGGTACCCAACCCGAGAGGCTACCATTTCCTTGACTGGAAACTTGCAGTGCACTGTGAGCACAGAAGAGCACCGAGCAAAGACGCTACAACGCCTTCTCCTAGGCAATGCGCATGATTCTGCGGCTCTGTGCTCGCCACACTTCAACGCACCTTGAAATGGGCTCGCCTCCTTCGCGCCTCGACGGGCAGACAGCAGGGCCAATAGGCCCGCGGATTTGTGGGCGGTACCCAATGGGCAGGCGGCGGGGGCGGGCCCGTACCCCCTGCCCGGCTAGGCTTCACCGCGGACCTGGCTGCTCTCTGCCTGGGCTAGTAGTGCAGGTGTCGCTGCGCCGGGGCCGGGGAGGCTGCGCGCCGAGCCGAGCGGAGCCAGGGAGGGATGGAGAACGGACCGCCCGGGCTGCAGGAGCACCGGCGTGGGGCGTAGGCGGGCGAGAGGCGGGCGCTAAGGCACGAGAAGTGTGCGGGCGCGGGAGCACTTTGCGATAGGATGAGGCTCTTGGCTGGCGCGCGGTAGTACTATGATTTGGTATGTGGCCACTTTGATAGCAAGTGTGATCAGCACCCGAGGTCTCGCGGCTCAAGGTGAGTTGAAGTGCAGTGTCCTTTCTCTACCTCTCCTGGCACGCCCGGCTCCGGTCCCCGGCGGCTGGCTGCCGAGCACCGCGCCTTCCCGCGGGTGCGGCTCAGGCTTCGGCTCCGGCCAGGCGCACCTCGGGATTTGCCCGAGAGGGGCCTGACTTAGCGGGCCAGAGGAGCTGGGCGGGAAGGGGCCTAAGTCCATGGGCACTCGGAGTGGGTGGAGGTTGAGGGGAAGGATGCCTTGCCATCGAGGACGACTTTGCAATTGAGGTGGACACCAGTGTGCCCAGCTGGTTGCCATTTGCTTGAGCAGTGCTTCCCGAGCTCTGCGCTCCCCTAACTCTGGCCGCTGAAGAGTTTGCGGGTCTTTGGTTTGCTGCAGCACGCCCAAGCCCCGCGCAATGCCACCGTTCCATGGATGAGCCCTTGCCCGGAGGCGCGCCCCGAGCCCTGGGACTCTCCGCATCTGCGTCCAGGGAGCAGGATGCTCGGCCCAGCGCGCCCCGCGCTCCGGCTGGCGCTCCTTTAACCCGCACACACGTCCTGGCGGCTGGAGGTGGGAGCCCCCCTTGCGAGGGCGGGGGCGCACAGAAGGGATGCGAGAGCAGACAAGGACGACTCGGGAGGAGCGTCCGCTTTGCGCCTGGCCCTGGCAAGCGCCGGAGCCTCTGTTGGCCGCGCTTGGGCCCTGTCCAGGCTAAAGTTCCCCAGGAGTGCAGCGCAGCAACGCCGACCCCACGCTGCCGTTCTGGTTCTCGGCTTCAAGGCAGAGTTGGCTGGGGGCAAGGGCTGCAGAGGAGGGGGTTCCCTCTGCTGCATCTCGTCGCGGAGGCGGGGAAGAGGGGAGGTTCTTTTTCCGAGTCCCCGAGTCTGAGATGGGGACGTTGCAGGAAAGCCGGCGAGTTGAGTGATGCGTGCGTGAGCGCGCGCGCTTTTGCTGTGGAGACGGGCAGAACGACCTACAAGCCTCTGGGTGGCACCCCCGGCTTTAGGCCCTTGTATGGAAGTGGGAGCGGAGCCTGGAGGGTGCCAGGATTCTGAGCTCACGGTTCTCAGCGCGCAGACACGACCCGGCTACAGGCAAGTTCACAGAGCTGGGGGAGATGGCGGCGCAGAGAGCTGAAGTCAGCAGGGTTGGCTCGCCAACCCCAACACCCACTCCCTCGCCGCGGCGCAGAGAGGGTCGGCAGCAGGCACCTGACACAGGCTGCCTCACCTTGCCTGGGGGTGTGTAGAGAGAGTGATTCCGACAAAGTTTCTGGACTGGAACATGTCGCCTGTGCTGCTTGGGGAGGGTGGTCCCAAAATAAGCAGGGAACCAGGGGGAAATTTTGTTAAGCACTGAACTGGCCTGCCTGGTTTTGCGGATTCTGAATTTGTCAGATGGGGATCCTGTGGCAGGGTGTCTGCAGGCTGGCTATGGGTTGCGTTGGCCTTGTTCACGAGGTGTATGGCTTCCTCCTCCACCTCCTCTCCCCCATTTCGATGTAGTCTTCCAGGGCCAACCTCTTCCTCCCCCGAGTTTTTGGTTTGTTCCTGCTAAGGGACTGTTTGTTGCTGGAAGCACAAAATGATGTGCTGAGATCTCTCATTAGAAAAGAGGCCCTAAAGGGAGGCTCAGAAAGAGCCTTCCAAGGCCAAGGCCAAGGCCAAGTGAGGGGAATGGCCTTTCTTCCAAGTTTAAGCTCAGATGAAGCACAGTTGGTTGCACTGCAGAAACACACAAAGGGCAGGACAGAGCAAGGACTTCCCAACAGTGATGGTTGTGCCTCCACTCAGGAGGCAGAGGGATTCTCTCTCTCACCAGGCTGGACAGGCACCTCTGTCTGGAAGCCGTGTGGGGGTGGCTTGATTGGTCTTGGAGTCATTTAGCCTAAATGGCTTTGTATGTGATGGTTGAAGACATAGGTCAGGAATCAGCTTTCAGTTGTATTTGCATGCTGCTGACCCTGTGACCTTGGTCAGCCTCTCCAGCTGTCACTTGTCTAAATGGAAAATGGGCTTACAGAGTTTATAAGGTTTTTAATTTCTTTCCTTTTTTTTGTGAACATTAATAGTCTAAAAAGCGAGTGTCTACCTGCTGTATAGTATATGCTCAATAAACTGATATTAGTATTACTATTTCAGTCTCTCTGGAATCCCAGCTTGTTCAGGTTTCCCTCCTTGGGCTTTGGGGGGTACTAGGGGATGGGAAAGGGTTGGAGATGTTCACAGTGGGAGCTCCTCTGTCAGGACCTGAAACCCCTGCCTCGGCTGACCTTGGCTATGCAGAGTCTCTTGTCCCTGCACGGTGCAGACCGTGCAGGCCTCCAAGCTGCTGGGGGGAGTCCTTACAGGATCTGGAGAGGCTGGGGGAGGGCGTGAGGTCAGGGGTACCTGGGA
Source organism: Ochotona curzoniae (assembly GCF_017591425.1). NCBI lineage: Eukaryota > Metazoa > Chordata > Mammalia > Lagomorpha > Ochotonidae > Ochotona > Ochotona curzoniae. The sequence continues at coordinate 475,292 of NW_024466580.1, forward strand.
GGGCTCAGCTGTCCCTGACTGGCAGAGGTGACGTGGGAGGGCTGTTGAGAGATGTTGGGGATGTGGCTGATGCTAGGGTTGTTCCTGCAAGGAGCTGGCCTGGGGTTGGGTGGGGAGGAGGCAGGCTGTGCTGCTCACAGGCTTGGAGGAGTTCCCACTGTGCTGGAGGTCTGGCCGTGTCTGGTTCCCTCTGCATCTCTGGTCTTGTAGTGAGGCACAGGGCCTTTATTTCCCCATCGGCCTCCACTGTCCATCCACTGTCCGTCCACTGTTCTGTGGTTGGGTCATCCCCGACTCCAGTGTCCCCAGATAAAGTCAGGTTCTAACTCCAGCCCTGTGGGAGGTTGGAGCAGTGCCCTCTGCTGGTGTTGAACTGCCCTTCTCTTTGGCAATAAATATGGTCAGGAGAAGGTTTAAGATGTGGAGACCACCAGCTGACCTCATGGGCCTCAGTCTGCTGGCTGAGAAGGACTTGGTTCAAAAGTTGTGTGTGTGTGTGTGTCCTTGTCCATGTATGTATACTTGTGTGTCTCCAGCACACACTTGCTGGAGGCAGGTTTGTGTCCTGGCAGCATGTCCCCTGGGAGCACTTGGGGAAAGGATGTCTGAAGGGGCACAGCCTGGGGCAATAGGAAGAATCAGCTTTCAGTGCTGGCCTGTGGCCCAGTGTGTGCCTGTCTTGAAGCTATCAGCTCCCAGGCCCTGGGTGGTTTCATGTTTGTGGCTCTGAGACAGAAAGCCGGGATCTGGTTACCCAGGGAGCAGAGGCTGCCTCACCATGGCTATCTCACCGTCCTTCCTCGCATGCTCAGTTCTGCACATTGGCACCTGCTTTCCCCTCTGCTTCTGTCCTCAGGACATTGTTGTGTTTCTGCTTTCCTGTTTGCTGTAGGAAGAGCTGGGGGTAGAGGGATGTCCCCAAGGAGAGCTGGGTCTGGGTCACAGCATGACCCTTTCCTCTGGGGAAATCTGCCCGGTCTCCTGCACAACCTGAGGTTCTTAGAGGCTGCAGAGTTCCCAGGGGGTATCCTGAGGAGCTGCCTCTGTTTCCCAAACTGGGCTAAGCAGCTTCTATGGAGTTGATGTGAATGATGAAAACAGCTGTGAATTGCTGAGAACATCCAACTCTTGAGGTACAGGTGCCCATGTGTGCATGTGACTGTCTCTGTATGTACTGATGCTTACCTTCTTGCACATGCGCATACCTGTATGCATGAGGATGCATGTACAATGCATGTATAAGCACACCCATATTCTGCACACATGTATACAGTGTGTGCATCCACCTGTATGTTTGTGTTTGTTTGCATATGTGTGTAGAATGGCAGAGCTGGGGCAGATAACTGCAGGCGTGGGCATACACCTGTGCTGGGATGCCCATGAAACTATACTTGGAGTGAGTTCCTTGCTTTCCTTCCATCACACTGTACCTGAGTTGAGGGGGCCAAGAAAGCATGGAGTTGGGGCAAGATCAAAGCATACCTGAAGTGCCAGAGAGAAAGCCCATGTTGGGGACCAAGGTCCAGCTCATGTGGAAGCTGAGAAGGGTCTGCTTTGCTAAAGCAAGACTGTGGCTTGGTCTGCCATTAGCCTGGCCCCGCAATATAGGGCAGAGAAGGGGCTGGGTCCCTGGGGAGCTGGGTGAAGAGGCTGAGCTAGGAGAGGCGCTTCCAGCCTGGCTCCCTGCTCTGGGGGTACTGCCCATGGTTGTGAGCCTGATCTGTCAGAGGCAGCTGACCTATTTTTCTTAGGAATCTTCCTGCTTTTCAGTTCTCTCTCGCGTGAATGAACAGGAGATTGGTGATCAGAGATGGGGCCTCAGAAGGGGTTGGAGGAAGAGTCTGCAGGGACCTAGGGCTGTGACGGAGGGTGGCGCTGTCCTGAGAAGCAGGGGCAGCCCTGCCTCATGCACCCTCTAGTACCCTCTTCCTGGCCTCTTAGTACTCACTGAGTAGGGCCTTACAACCTGCACGTGGCCCACGCTGAACCAGGTGAGTCTCTGCCCTTGTTTACTGGCTTTGGAGTAGGGAGCGTTCTGGGCCTTAGATCTCCCACTTGGATCTTGTGTCCTTCCAGAGGGGCTGGGCTTGTGAATGTGCAGAGTCAGGCCTTGACCATGGCACTGGGAAAGAGGCGGGGCTGTGGAAGCATGGGGGTACGACTTTGCTTTCCTGCTGAAGAGCCATTAAAAGAAAGCAGATTGAATTACTGACTTCCTTCCTGCTAGTGGCTCCCTGAGAAGGGCTCTTGGCAATACAGAGCAGCCTAGAGCAGATTAAGGCTGCTAATGGCATGGTCATGGCTGAGTCAGAAGGAGAAGCAGGCACCCCAGAAGGAGGGAGCATACCATTCCTGACCTCTCTCTTCCCATGGCTTGCTCTTGCTAATCTGCTGAGGTTTCCCGGCCAGGTGCACCTGACCTCTGAGGTTTGGTTGGTTATGGGAGGACCCTGATGGGGAAACCACTTCTTTGAGGGACTGCGTGGGATGGACGTTGGGTGGGGCATGAATGATGTCCCGAGGTGCCTGCTGTCTTGGTCATGGGCCTCCTCTCCAATGCAGTTGCTCTGTTTTGGACAAGAGGGATTCTGCCCTCTGCCTTCTCCCCCAGTCCCTCCCAGTGCCTCCCACTTGGTGAGTCCCGAGGGAGTCTGCCAGCTTCCTGGAATCTCCTGGAACCTCCAGGCTTGGGTGGGGGTGGGAAAGGGGGACTGTTGGGGGCTGTGCCTTTTTGGGACTCAGCAGGGATTATTTTTAGGCTGGCAGATGGAGGTGGCGGTGGCTGTCGCTGGTATTATTAGACAACAGGCCTGTGGTTTGAGAGTCGGTGCCCAGAGGAGGAGGAAAAAGAGGAGGAGGCCGCACTGAGGACTTTTACTAATGAGTCCTGGGGGCTGAGGCACAGCCCACACCCCTCCCTTTCCTTAGCTGCCAGCCAGATGCAACCAGAGCCCCCAGGGAGTCAGGCAGAATGGTGTTCAGCCATCTGGAGGCAGACCTACCTTGAAATCCTTTCCCCATCTTCCTGGGCTGTGGAGCCTGGACTCTGAGAACCTGCTGGGGGTGGGGAGGAGCATGACACTGACCTCTGACCCTGTCTGGAGGGAGGGGCCCTACTCCTCTGAGTCTGTGCTGGTGGAGTGGTGATCCTGCTGCCACCACCTGTTACCCAAGTAAGCTTGGGGGAACCACACAGCCTCCCGGTTGGCTTGCTTGTGATATGGAGACACCAGTATTTTGGTCAAACTAAGTGAGAGTCACATCACTGTCTTAGCACTGATCCTGGCAGATGGCAGAAATGCATCCTGCCCCGGCTGACTCCCCCCTCTTCCAGCATTTAGAGTGTCTCTGTTTCTCAGGTGCCTTTCCTCCTGTGACCACTCCTTGGCGGGTGAGCTGGACAGTGTTGGATATGGGAGCTGTGCCAGGCTTCTTGTGTCCATGGGGGTTCCGGTGGCTGTCCTGGGTCCAGCTACCTACTGGGTACCACCTGGTCCTGTGAGTAGGAGATTTGTACCTCATGGGTTTACCAAAAGGTCAGCCAGACTGTAGGGGCCCTTGTGCCGTCTCTTCCCTGCTGGGATGGCGGAGCTGCAGGGGGCTGGGCAGACCCCCAAGGTGCAGACTTGTTAGCTCAGGGTGCCAATATTTGCTGCTTCTCTAGGGAGAGTGCTTGAGGCGCCCTGCCAAGGTCAGTGGTCTTCCTCTGGGGGAGGAGTCTGGTGCCTTTGAGCTGCTCACCTGCCCTCCATCCCACTGTGCTGCCTCCACCAGCAGTGGGCACCTGCTGCTCCAGTCTCAGCTCTGCCCTACTGAGTGCCCTGGGTGCCCTGGTGGTCCTGACCCTTGGGTCTCCTGCATCTCCCTGGGGTGCCCCAAGACCCAGCCGAGGGTTCTGCCCTTCCTTGTTTCTTGAATGTCTTTTACTCCTGCATGTGGATTTGGCTTCCACTGTGTCTGATTTCTCTGTCTTCTCCGTCAAGTCCCTCCTGTCTCTGTCCCTCATATGGGAAAGGGTGTTTTATTAGATAGACTTTGGCTCGGAAGAATCAGGCTTAGGAGGAAGTGCTTGTGGATAATGGAGTGAGAGAACATGCCGTGTGTGTGTGTGTGTGTGTGTGTGTGTGTGTGTGTGTGTGCAGGAGAGGAGGAAAACAGATAAATATTTTAGGATGCAGGAAATCAGGAGGGCTTGTGCTGTGTGGGGTGGCTGGGAGCAGCTGCTCCCTCTGCACTGCTCAAGGAAAGCCCATTTCCTTGGGTCTTGCTGGGTACATCCTCTCCATATCAAGCTTTCTCCTCGCTGAAGGGGTTCCTGGAGAAAAGACGCAGGCGGGGCTGCTACCTTGGGGTGGGCCTTGGGCAGGCTGGGGCTGGGGGTGGGCACATGGAACCTTCTCAGTACTGGGGAAAGAAGGTGTGAACGAACTGCCTCATTGTCATGGAGTGAGAATGAGGCAGTGCTAGGTGCAAATGAGCAGCTGGCACAGTGGGAACTGAGTCAAAGCCCACCCATCTCCTTGCCTTGCCCCCTCGACTCTCACCCTCAGCAGCCTCTCTCCAGGGCACAGGCTCACCGTGTGAGACCACCCTTTGTGCCCACTCCTGGGCTGCCGAGGAGGCACCCTTTGTGCCCACTCCGAGGGCTGCCATGCTTTGTCCCCTCAGGCCCTCTCAGGCAGCCACTTGTACACACACAGTCTCCCCACCAGGCTCACAGTGCCTGCTCTTCCCCCATTCCTCTTGGTTCAGCCCCAGCCTGTATGCTTATGGATGCCAACAGGCAGGCTTGTCCCCGCCTAGGTGCCCCTGGGGTCGTGGGGGTGGTGCTTGCTACAGCTGGGCCTTCTTCTCACTCTGCTTTCTCCCCCCAGGGGCTCGTGGCACACTCAGCCCAAAGCCAGGGTGGGGGTGGGGCAGCTGGGAAACCTGCTGGGGCCTCAGGCAGGTGAGTGCAGCACTGGCTGCCTCCAAAAATACTCTGTGATCCTAGCTCTTTCTCTAGAAAACAGTGATGTCACCGACAGCCAATCAGCTCTGGAAGGGCTTGCCTCCTCCTTCCGCAATTTGCAGAGGAGGGGGAGGGGACCAGGATGGCTTCTGAGACACCAAGTCTGGGGAGAGGAGCAAGCCTTGGAACCCCTTTCCCTCTCCAAGCCAGTATAAATCTCTGGCCCTGGTCCCCCAACACACACACACACACACACACACACACACACACACACACACACACGATGCCATGATGCAGAAACCTGAAGCAAATACTGAGACGACCAGGAAGGAGCTGGCTGGGGCCAGGGGAGGAACTGCCAGGGGGAGGGCCCTGCGTGCTGGGCTTTGAGCCTGCTGTATGCAGCTGCTGTCCCTGGTGCTGCCCGGCCTGGGACAGGGAAGGTGGGATGAGGAAGGGGGAAGGTGAGGTTGACTCGCCAGGGTAAGTGGGTGTGGGACAGCAGGGCAAGACTTCCCAGGGCTGTCCCTTTTGCTGAGACATTGGTAGCCAAGGTGACCTTGGCCTCCGTGGCCCTGACTTGAGTGGAAGCTGGGGTGTAAGGAGTGTTTTCAGTCCTAGTTGGGGCTGCAGCACTGTGGGGTGCACAGCAGCCCAGGCTGGGATATGGACCCTCACTGCACTCCCATGGCCCATCCACTAGCTGTGTGTGGGGGGTGTGAAGCTGGGGGCCCCTCCCCTGTCAGCCATGATGGTGTACCCCCTCCATCTGTCCCAGAGGCCTGGATAGTCAGGGTCTCTCTGCCTACAGCTCCAGTCTCTTGATAGTGATGGTCCACCTTCTTCCTCAGTCTCATATGGGCTGGGCCTTTGCAAACTGGAGCCTTGCAGTCCCCTCCACCCCTGCCCTCCCCTCCGGAGCTGGGCTGTCCCTTAGATCAGGAAGTTCCCTGGCTCCTGAGGGCGTGATTCCAGAATCCTGCTGCTGGGGCAGTCTGGTGCTGCTGGGCAGGCACCAGGGTTAATGGGAATGGGTCACGTGGGAGGCTGGAGCCACTCCAGCCGCTTGTCCTGTTTCCTTGTAGTTATGGGAGGTGGGAGATGGGTGCACTTGTTGCTCTTTGGGTCCAAAGAGGACCCCTCCGCACTGCCGTGTTCCCCACCTCCATGCTTGTACCTGCTAGAGTGCCCAGGGATGATGTGTGCACAGAAGGGGTAATGGGGCTTGAAGGGCAGGACAGGGCAGATGCGGAGGAGCTGAATGAGGGTGGTAGCGAGAAGGAGGCGGAGGCAAACTCTTTTGGACACTCTTTTTGTCATCGCGTCTCTGCCCCAACTGCTTTCCCTGCAGTCGCCCACGGCCTGCGAGAAGAGCCAGAGTTTGTGACCGCCCGAGCTGGCGAGGGTGTGGTCCTGCGATGCGACGTGATCCACCCTGTGACGGGACAGCCCCCACCCTATGTGGTAGAGTGGTTCAAGTTTGGCGTCCCCATCCCTATCTTCATCAAGTTTGGCTATTACCCGCCCCACGTGGACCCTGAATATGCAGGTAAGGGCTGGGCTGTCTGCCCTCGTTTTGATCTTACTGTTCCTCCACCTTTGTGCCTGTCCTCTTGTCTTTTCCTGGCTGCTCTGATTTCTCTCCTTTTCAGCACCTGCCTCTTTCTTCTCCCAGGGACTCTGGGAAGAAAGTAAGAGGTGTTTAGATGTCGGCCCCTTGTGAGCCCCATACAGGTGCTGCACCTGCAGGGGAGGAAGAGAGGATACTGCCTCCTGTTGGGGAGGATGGAGCTGGACGGTTCCATACTGTTAGCCTGGCAGCTGCAGAGTGGTGCGCCTGTCTGGCTCGGTCACTGTCTACTTATTGTCTCTGAACTTTGGGCTCCATATAAATGTCCTCCATGTCTGTGCCCCTGGCGGGCGCCTGGTCACACTGGCTCACTTCCCCTCAGCCACCCGGCCTCCCTTTCTGGGCTGCTGATGTCTTGCTCTGCAATTACTCTGCCAGCAGCAAGCAGCCTCACCGTGACTCACCACTGTTGTCTGCCAGGGAGGAGGGTGTGGGGTGACTGTGTGTGCTGGGCTTGAAAGGTAGGCAGGGGGCCAAAAAGACTCTGTTTTGACTGTTTTTCTTCCCTTGAAGATTTATTTATTTGAGAGGGAGGGAAGGAGCAAGGGGTGGTGGTGCAGAGGGAGAGAGAGAGAGAGAGGAGATATTTTCCATTTGCTAGTTCATTCCCCAAATACCTGCAACAGGCAGGTCTGAGCCAGGCTGAAGCTAGGAGCCAGGAACCCTATCCTGTTCTCCCACAGGGTTTCAGGAGCCCAGGTCCTTGGGCCATCATCTGCCGCCTTGCTGGGTGCATGAGCAGGGAGCTGGATGGGAAGAGGAGTAGCTGGAACTCAAACTGGCACTCCCATGTGGGATGTTGGAGCTGCAGGTGGCAGTCACAGGCGAGCCCCTGCGTGGACTTCTGTCTTTCCTGGCCTCTGAGCTCCAGGTTGCTTCCATGTCTGCTTCTCTCTCTTCTTCCTCCTGTGCCTTTGGCCCTTGATTTCTTCTTGGTCAGGATTGCTTTGGATAGTCTGGGTTTTTTATGTATATTATATATATATATATATATTTGCGGGGGAGGAGGCAAATTTTACAGAGAGAGGTACAGAGAGAGGAGAGACAAAGAGAGAGGTCCTCCATCTGCTGGTTCACTGCCCAAATGACCACAATGGCCAGGGCTGAGCTGAGTTAAGGCCAAGAGCCAGGAGCTTTTTCTGGATCTCTCATGGGGGTGCAGGGCCCCAAACACCTGAGCCATTCTCAAACTGCTTTCCCAGGCCATAAGCAGGGAACTGGATCCAAAGTGGAGTAGCTGGGACATGAACTGGTACTCATAGTATGCCAGCACCATAAGTGGAGGCCTAGCCTTATATGCCACTGTGCCAGCTCCTGGATAGCTGCGTTTTAGGCAAGTTACCAGTGTTAAGACAAGGAGGAAAGCCATGGAGTTGGGCTGGGCTGAAGGGGAGGTGGGGAACTGGCTGGAGCGCTGCTCCGTCCTGCTGGCGCCACAGAATGGCTCCTGCTGCAGCTCTCTTGGCTCGGTTTATGAATGGACCCAACCTCCTAATGGACTCAGGGGATGCTTGGGGACTTGTGCCCTGTTGCCAGTCACTCCCTTATTTTCAGGTTAATGGGCCCTTCAACCCTCAGTACTGGCACTTTCTGGGTAGTTTTTCTGGCACTGACAGCAACATTACAGCAACCCTGGTATCCCATCCATCTGCCTGTCTCCTCTCTGCGTTAGAATTGGGAGATTGGACAGGGCAGGCTGTCTATGGAGGATCTGAGTGCTTAACTGAGCTGGGGGTATTATAGTGCTTGAATAGAAATGCTGCAAAGCCTACTAGCCTACCTGGCCTCCCCTCTTCTGTTCAAATCTTCTGCTGCTCTCTCTCATCTCTGCTCAGCTCTGTGTTTCCAAAAGGGTGGATGGATTCTGAGGGACTGAGGCTACCATGGCTGCCTGGGACAGTGATGGCTTGGAAGAGAAAGTGGCTGCATGGCCAAGCTCTCCTACTTTTCCCTTGCCACTTGCTACAGAGGCAGGGCCCAGCATCCTTCTGGGCTCTGCTGTGGGATGTGGTTTGATGGTTGTTTCGGGTCTCCTGGCTTTGGCTTGGGTGATTACTGATGAGCTGCTGGACCTGCCCTGATGTGTTTTTTTGCTACTGTTTCCCCAGGCAGGGCCAGTCTTCATGACAAAGCGTCTCTACGGCTGGAGCAGGTGCGCTCCGAGGACCAGGGCTGGTATGAATGCAAAGTGCTCATGCTGGACCAGCAGTATGACACATTCCACAATGGCAGCTGGGTGCATCTCACCATCAACGGTGCGTGTGGTCCCCTCCCAGGACTGGCCCAGGAAGCCTGCCTCTAAGGGACCCCTCCCAGGGCTGGCCCAGGAAGCGTACCTTCAAGGAACCTCTCCCAGGGCTGGCCCTCGAAGCCTGCCTCTAAGGGACCCTTCCCAGGGCTGGCCCACGAAGCCTGCCTCTAAGGGACCCCTCCCAGGGTTGGCCCAGGAAGCCTGCCTGCAAGGAACCTCTCCCAGGGCTGGTCTAGGAAGCTTGCCATCCCTTGGACCCTTGCTGTTGTCTTCCTGGACCTCTGAGGTCGGAGGCATACATAGGAGCAGAGTCCTCTATTATGTGGTGGGGTCTGAATCCCTTACGGGAAGGTGGGATACTGTAGCTTGAAGTGAGGGGGTTTGAGGCTTTGTAGGGGCAAAATTGGTGTCCACCTTGGGATGGCACCGCTAGCCCAGGAAATGCCTGCCTGCTTTCTAGTAAATTTCCTAGAGTCCCACCATAGTCTTTCTTGCTGGGTTGGAATTTTGGTTCTTCATTGGATATACTTACTTGAATGGTAAGTGGCAAGGGTCTCCCTGTATGCCAAGAGTTGTAACACAGGGTGCAGACCCAGATGTGGTCCCTGCTCAGATGGCATTTGCCAGCTAATATAATGTAAAGACCCAGAGAGAAGGATGCTGTCTATGGCTATAAGTTATGTATAGCACAGACAAAATGAGTTTTTCTGTGTGTGGATGATTGTCAAGTGTCTGGGTGAGGGTTAAGAAGCCTTGGTGAAGTTGACAGGTTCCTGGGGCTTGGGGGCTGGTTCCCTGGCTGTAACAACTCTGTGGACTGGGGCCCGTGGGACTCCACAGAGGGTAAGTCTCCCGTATGAGGCCTTATCTAATAGGAGATTCTCTGGAGGAGCCAGAAGGCTGAAATCCTTCAGAGACGGGAGCAAAGACAGGAGCTCACGGTGGAAAGTTTTTTTTTTTTTAAGGGGCGGGAGCAGACACTTATTTTCCTTTATTCTGTTGATGAAAATAGCTGCCACCTCTGAACTACAGACACAACGCTCATTTTTGAGGCTGTGACAGCCAGCAGGCTTGAGTGTGCCATGTGCCATATAGGTCCTTGTGGCCTCACTGTCTGATGGATGCTGTGCTCGGATGGGAGAGATAGATGTTGTTCTTGGACTAGCAACTTCTCTCTAAAGCTGATTCTGTGTGCCCTACTTAGTCAGAATGGGTCAGACCTGGATTTCTCCTGGGTCTACAAACCTGTCCAGGGTCCAGGAGCATAGAGTATTGTAGAATGAACACTGATGTTTAGGGCACAGAGTCCTTAAAGCTGGTGGTTCCACACCTGGCCTGAGTGGCCTGGCCCCACTCTTCATACTAGATTTGCACTTGGTCCCAGCTGGTCAGCCCGAGACATTGATCCAAGTCATATTGTGAATCTCAAGTGGGTTGTCCCACCACCCAGCCAGCTTTGGAGTTACTTCCTTTTGAAGCCAGCTGCTATGTGTGCAGAAAAGAAAGCTCATCTTAATATTAATTCAAGAAAAACATGATTAGGAAGATAAATCTGCTGGAAGCATCTGTGACTGAACTGCAAGCCAAGAGCCACACGTAGCTGCACCTCTGGCCTCTGTTCTTTCCTAGATGGGCTTGCCATCTTCTGTAGGTGCTGATTCCATCTCCTTTCACATCCTTCCGGTGTCCTGGTTCCGTTGCAGGAACTCGAACATCAGGCATTCGTTAGATGACATGACAGGAAACAGAATTTAGGTTGCAATTGTGTGTTCCTTCTTCTCTGTCTTAGCTCATGTGAGTGGGAGTTGATTCTTTGGGAATTCCAAATTGCCTGGAGTGCAATGGATCAAGAATTTTAAAGAAATACTGTCTTTCCTGACCCCGCTGTCTGTGAGCGGTGTGGTCCTGGACAAAAGAATTGCCTACTTCTCTAAACTCCAGTTCCAAAAACCAGTGTCTATTTGCAGGGTTGTTTTAGGAATTTAAATGAAATGTTGTGTGAGAAAAGTGTTTTGCACAATGTTTGGGACATTAATTATGCATGGATACTTATGTGTATGCATGATGCTGGCCATTCTTCCTGAGAGAGAAAACGGAGAAATATGTAGAAGCAGCACTTGAGGCTGGAAGACATGCAGTACTTGGTTCTTCCATGTGTCCGTGTGTGCTTTCCAGCAATGTCATGGCTCAGGAGGAGACTGGTAGAGTCCAGACGCAGTTACACCATGCACCAGGGAGGAGGAAGAGGAGCTGCTGCGAAGTCATGGCTCCCGTTCAGAGACCCAGCTGGGGAGGGTAGCGAGGCAGGGGCAAGGATGCTCCGGGCAGGGCGGCAGCGTGTCTGGCAGCTTAGAGAGGCAGGAGGGCAGCACATTTTCCCAACACAGGCAGTGTTGGGCAGAATGGCCAAGCATCTCTGCCAGTCTTGAGCACTAGGGCTTCCCCAACTGCACACTGGAGAGAATGAACAGACATTCCCTGGGTGAAAGAGCGATCGCTTGTCCTCCTACTCCCCGGGCCCTTCTTGCTGGGCTCTGAGCTTTTTTACAGCATCAATATTTCCATTGTCTCTGGAAAGATTCCAAGTACTGGTGATCCATTGCCTCCCAACTAGAATGTTTCATGTCAGGCATTTCCTGACAGGGATCACCTTTGGAAACTGAAAGGCCAGTGAAAATTAGAATTACAAATTGTCTCATTCGCCTTTTGGGTTTTCTTTAAGACCAGTTGAGTGGAAACAAACCCAATTATTTCTTTATCACAGAGAAAATACCAGTAAAACCCAAGCCAAACCTTGCTGTAGGTTGATGAATTAGTTGGAAGAGCGGCCAGCCTATTTCTAACCTACACTATTAATTATAGGGCACTTGTAAGAAAGGATTAAGCTTGGAAATGCAGCTGGCAAGCTAACACCTAATTCAGTAAATAATCGAGAATCAAACCATTATTTTCCTGAAAACTTGAAATTGTTCAAACTACTTTCCTGATTAGCACCTAAAGAATGAAGTAATTATGTAATTAGTAATTAATTTGTCACTTCAGGATGTAATTTAATGTATTATCTTTTCTTTTAAGCTTGACATCCGAGGTAAGGGAGCGTGTGGCTGTGCTGGCCACGTTTCGAGGGACAGGCTGGGACTGAGGGGGATTATGGAGATGACAACCGTTCTAAGGGTGGGAGAGACGCCTGAATTAGGACTGCAGAATTGTTTGCAGAGGCTTGGGATAATTTTTAAAGCATAGATGTTAGTGTATTCTGAGACCCTGGAGCAGGTTTATTTCCTTGAGGTGTGTGTGATGAAATATGCTTTATTTTATTTATTTGAAAGGTTTACAGAGAGAGAAGGAGAGACACATAGAAAGAAAGGTCTTCCATCACCTGGTTCACTCCTTAAATGGCTGTGATGGTTTGAGCTTGGCCGTTCAAAAAGCCAGGAGCCAGAAGCTTCTTCTGGGTCTCCCACATGAGTGCAGGTGCCCAAGCAACTGAGCCATCATCCACTGCTTTCCCAGGTCACAAGCGGGTGGCTGGATGGCAAGGGGAACAGCTGGATGCCAGCACCAGAGGCAGTAACTTTACCTGCTGTGCCATACCACTAGTTCTGAAGTAGGCCATTGCTGCAGCTGCTTCTACGTCCTCCTCCTCCTTCTATAAAAGATTTATTTAGCTTTTATTTGTTTTTTTTTCTCATTTAAAATTTTTTATTATTTTAAGATATGGTTCCATAGACTCTGGGATTTTCTTTAACTTACTCCCCAAAACCTCTCTCCCCAACCACTGATTTTCCCTATATAATTACAATAATATGGTAGTTCTTCACAGACAGTCATAAGTCCATCATTGTGGGCATGGGCAGTGGCAGAGAGTCCAGCATCCTATTGTCAGGATATAGTTAACACTTTCATTGGGAGTCCATCTTTAATCTGGAAGTAGAGATGCATACTGTATTGTGTCTTCACTTCTGGATATGATAGTCTCCATTACACAGTTACTATACATCCCCTCAAGTGAAAAGTGACAAAATAGAATCAACAACAGGAAGAAAAATAGAAATTTACAACATCATGCAGTTAAGTAGCATGCTAGTGGATATGATAGTCTCTATTACACAGTTACTTATATGTCACCTTAAATGAAAAGCCACAATACAAAATCAACAACAGGAAGAAAAATAGAAATGTATAATGCAACAAATATAATAAGATGCTACTGAATGACTAATGTGTTGCTGAAGAAATAAAAAAGAAAATCAAGAACCTTCCTGAAGAAAATGATGTTACTGTATGATCTATGAATCAGTGAAGAATTTAATATGAGAAAAAACTGTTTTAACTATTTTGAAGAAATGAAGATAAACCCCAAAACATCAAAATCCATGTGATATAGTTTTGGTTGATCTTTGTTGGTGAGATATGTCTCCTGTAGGCAACAGAAATATGGATTCTGTTTTTTGATTCAGTCTGCTTATCTATGACAGTTGATTGATGAGTTTAAGCCTTTTACATTCAGGGTTAATATGAATAGGTGGTAATTTGGTCCTTTCATTTTAGCAATGGGTTATTCATTGTTTGATTTAGTCTTTTGTTGTTATTTTATGGGGATGTTCTTCACATTTGCCTTTGGTTTTGGTAGGTGCTAACCCTTTCCTCTGTCAAGAGAACATCTCTAAGTGTCATTTGAAGGGCAGATTTGAAAGAGGCATACTCTTTGAGCTTTACTGTGGAAGAATTTTATTTCATTTTCAAAGACAAAGGAAAGCTTTGCTGGGTATGTTATTCTGGGCCAACAGTTTTTTCCTCTTAGACTCTGGAATGTGCCACTTCATTTTCTTGCAGGCAATAGAGTTTCCTGTGAGAGGTCAGCTGTGAATCTGATTAGCATTCCTTTATGTGTCAATTGATTTTTTTCATGTCCACATTTAAGGATCTTTTCCTTATGTTCGATTAAAGAGAGCTTGATTATCATGTGTTTCATCATTGTGGCAAGAAATATCTTCCATTTCTGAAAATCTTTCTTCTGCTTCATTCATTCTGTCGTTGAGATCTTCCCCTGAATTTTTAATTTGCTGCATTATGTCCTTCATTTCCAATAATTCTGCTTGATTTTGTTTCAGTGTTGATATTTCCTGTGTGATGCATTTCCTTAAATTCCTTGAACTCCTCTATGTGCTTCTCACTGTTGATAAAAAGCTTTATAAGAAGTGTTTTGAATTTTGTGTCTCCCATTTTCTCGATGTCTTCCTCAGTGAACTCTGAGGTTGGCAAAGGCTTTTGCTCCTTTGCAGGAGAGTCTTCAGTACTATTCATTGTGCCTCTGTCTCTTCTTTTGCTCTTGGCATTGTACTTCTGATTAGCAGATTCTTCTCCTAAGGGCTAATTTCTAAGGTGTGTTACCAATGATCCACAATTCGATTTACTTTTTTGTGGTTGGTGTCCCGTTGTTTGCAGTCACTTGTGCCACTTCCGCAGCTGAGTTTTAGGTCTGGGCTCTTGTGTTAGACTTCCACCATAGTCTCTGTAGCCTGGGCTCCTGGCTCAGCTCTCTCCTCCTCCTGTGATCCCATGCTGTGGTTGCACTGTTGTCGGTATGACCTTTCTCCCACTTCCAGTTTGAGCAGTTCCCATGATTACATTGCTGTTGGTGCTGATCTTGCCAGAGCATGTTGGCTCTTAGATCTGAGGGCCACGTGAACGTATTTTGACCCGTAGGATGCTGAAGTATTTTCCCTGTGGGACCAGTACAAGGCACTGAGCTTGATGAGTTCGCTCCTAGTAGATCAGCGCATGTATAGCTCACTGTTGTGCCTCCAGTCTAATAGCTTTGCCACACTGTACAAAATGGTGCCTGTTGTGCCTCTGATGGAGTTCTGGATCTGCTGGTCATTAGGTCTGTGGGCTACCTAGACCTATTTTGGGTGGAACCCGAAGGATGCCACATCGTTGCAATGCATTGAGCTAGAAAGAAGTTCACTCCCAGCTTAGGGCATGACAGTCCTGTTTCACAGCCTTTGTCTCACTCCACAAAATAGTGCCTAATGAGGCTCTGGTCAGAGTCTGGTCTGGGTTATGAAATCCACTCTGTTCCCGCACCGGTTGTTTGTGGTATACTGGTCTGTCTATGTTCCTGGTTGAATCAAACAAATCAGCAGGACGAGCAGTTCTTTGTCTGGCTTCACTTCCTGACTCCTTGGTTAACTCCCTTCTCACCTGGCTGCTGGTGGAGCTCTGGACGCCAGTGGGGGTCAGTTTGGTGCTCGCTGGGTTATCTGTTCACTGCAACACCACACTGTTGTCTCTGCTGCTTTCCTGTGGCCATCAGTCTCTAGGTATCCCTCTGCCATCGACCTCTCCTATTTTCTGGAATGTGCCATTTCTGTTTCACCCTGGCTAATGATTCTCCATCTGTTTAAATGTGTCCTTACCCTATTCCACTGTCTTGATTCTCCTTTATAACTCTGTCTTTGAAAAACAAATAAACAAATAGTATCTTTGAGAATTGTTCCTTAGCTTTTATTTGAAAGGTGAATTTTACAGAAAAAGCAGAAAGAGAGAAGGACTTCTATCCACTGGTTCACTCCCAAAATGGTCATAATGGCTAGAGCTGGGCTAATCAGGAGTCAGAAATTTCTTCTGGGTCTCCCAGTTGGGTTCAGGATCCCAAGAGCTTGGGCCATCCTGCACTTTCCTGGGCCATAAGCAGAGAGTGGGACTGGAAGCAGAGCATGTGGGACTGGTGGCCACATGGCAGCACCACTGGGCAAATGATTAGCCTATTGCAGCATCACACTGGTCTCCGAAGTGTGCTTCATAGTTCCCTCAGCAGTCACTCGCTAACTGCATGGTGCGCCCACAGCGAGACTTGGATTTGGGAGATGACAGATGAATTTGTTCTTCACTTAGAAAGCTCTCTGCATTTGCGTTGTGTGGGTCTGTAGGTGAGTGTACAGGTACCTCATTCACCACTGCCTTTATTTCCTCTATTTGTTTATTCAACACATGTCTGTTGAGCACCGTGCCCCGTCCAGGAACTGTGCTACAGAGTATATGGTGGGATTGCAGAGAAGGTGTCTGTTCTTACTGAGAAATTATTCTAGTAGAGGGAATGGATTAGAGGCAAATGCAAAGGTACTTCAGAAAGCTCATAGGACAGTGAATTGCAAAAGGGTTTTAATATCCATGCCTAGCTTTTAATTAATTAATTAGTTTTAAAATGTATTTGGTCACTTGAAAGGCAGAGAGAGGAGAAATAGAGCAAGAGATTGTCCATTTGTGGGTTCATTCCCCCAATGAACTGTAGCAGCTGGGGCTGGACCATTCTGAAGGGGACCAAGTACTTGGATCATCTTCTGCTGGCTTCCTAAGTATATTAGCAGGGAGCTGGATCGGAAGTGGAGCAGAGGGACTCAAACTTATGGCCATAAGGCTTGGTGACCCCCATTAGTTGAATTTTTTAGAAAGATTTATTTCTTTGAATGAGTTAGAGAGAGAGAGAGAGGGGAGGGAGAGAAGTGAGAGAGACACACAGAGAGAAAGACATCTTCCATCTGCAGCTTGACTTTTTCAGTGGTCACAAAAGCCAGGGTGGGGTCAGCAGCCGGGGCTGCTTCTGTATTTCCAGGTAGCTGGCAGGGGGTCCAAGTGCCTGGATCATCCTCTACTGCTATCACAGGCACACTAGTAGGAAGCTGGATAGAAAGTGGAGACTCTAGGACAACAATGTGGCACACATTTGGGATGCAGGAGTACAGGTGATGGTCTAACCTGCTGTGCAATAGTGCTGGCATAATTTTTAACGCTATGCATTTGTCCTGAACTTTTTGAAGATCTCGTGTGTGTATAAGACTTTAGTTAGTGCAAAGTGCTTGGGAGGAAATAAGGGAGTGCAAGGCCAAAGAAAAGGGTGGAAGAGTCATCGTAGATGGTCTGATCAGGCAAGTCAGAGATGGCATTTTTAGCAATGACTTGCATGAATTGAAGGACCAGAGTTCTGGCCTGGGCAGGGGTGGGGAGATGGCACATGCAAAGGCCCTGTGGCCAGAAGTTCTTTGTATAACAGAAGACTACAGGGAAGGCCAGTGTGGTTAGAGTGCCTTGGAGGTGAAGTTGGTGCAGGACCAGACCAGATCCTCATCAGTGCTTGGCGAGGTCCTGAGATGGTGACAGTGATGACAAAAAAAACCTTTTCCTATATGATCTCCTCCCCATACATCATCTTTACTTCTCGTATCAGTGTGTGTGGGTGGGGTGGGGGGAGATGCAGTTTCAGCCTGGAGTGGTTGAGTCTGCTTGCCTAAGGTTGGATAATGGGTGGCAGGCAGGACTTGAACCTGGGTCCTGGGCTTGGGTGCCTTGTGAGGAGCTCTGGGTGGCCTGCTCCTGTCTAATGTAGTGAGCTCCAGGGCTGGGGTGCAGAAGCGGAACAGGCTTGTCGTTTTAGGAAAGACCACAGAGCTGATAGTCTGACTGGATTACTTCCACAAGCCACTCTGGCAAATGGATCTGACTCCCTTAGTAGCTGATTAGCCAAACAAGATGGGAGTTTTAAGCAAATCATCAAATGGGGGATGATGACCTGGCATAAGCCAAAGAGAATTAAGGGCATCGCTGCTGTCCTGGTGGTCACCTTTATCATGGGAGCCAGGCAGATGGGAAGGTGGGACTGTTCTCTGCAGAACTGGGACATGCAAGACTCTGGTTAGTTTAGGGCTGCAATATGTTTAGGCCAAGGTGGGGCCCAAAGAGTGAGAGCCGTGGACAGTAGGTCCTAGGAGAGATGGCGCGCAGGAAATTGGTCCTTGTGCGTCATGGGCAGGGGACAGCTGAAGTGTGGAGGAAGGATCTGAAGAGCAGCTGGCAAATGTGTGCCCTGGCTAGCCCAGAGAGCTGCTTCGGTTATGTCATATTCTTAGAGCTACCCATGGGGCTTGCCTGTTGTAGACTCTGCACATGAAATTATTGGGCATTAGCAAAGCACAGCAAGGGAATGTGAGATGCCAGATCTCTTGTTATCCCTGTACCCTAGAGTACTTGTGGGCAGAGGGTTTTTTTTTTGAAAGGCATTTAAATTAAAAGAAAATTGTTGGAACGGCAGCTCAGCTTTACAGAGAAAAGGAGAGACACAGAGAAAGATCTCTCATCTGTTGGTTCACTCCCCAGATGGCCACCATGGCTCAGGTTGAGCTGATCTGAAGCTAGGAGCAAGGAGCTTCTTCTGCGTCCCCTACGCAGGTAGAGGTTCCCAATGCTTTGGGTCATCTTCTGCTGCTTTCTCAGGCCACAAGCGGGGATGTGGATGGGAAATGAAAAAGCCGGGACATGAACCTGCACCCATGTGGGATGCCGGTGCAAGCAAGGTGAGGGTTTGGCCACTGAGCCATTGCTCTGAGCCCAGGGAAAAGGATCTTAGCTAGCTCTACCTGGCTGCTTCATTTCTGCATCCTGTTGACGTGCTAGGTGAGCTGCTTCCCACCCTTCACCTTGGTCATCTCCTTTGCAGCCCCTCCCACCTTTACAGAAACACCCCCCCAGTACATCGAGGCCAAGGAGGGTGGCAGTATCACCATGACCTGCACAGCATTTGGGAACCCGAAGCCCATCGTCACCTGGCTCAAGGAGGGGACACTTCTTGGTGCTAGTGGGAAATACCAGGTAAGTGTGGCTCAAGGTGGGGGGGCTGCTGCAGGTGCTCTTTCTTGCTCAACATCCTCTGCCTTCTCTGCCTCCAAGGCTGTTGAGAACTGGCTCTGTGCATAGCCTGGCCAGGCCTCAGGGGTTCTCGTGGCTTGGAGGGAAAATGGCCCCAGAGGCACCAGCCCTCCTGTTCACTCAGGTGCATGTGTCCCAAGGCCAGCCCCCTGAGACCAGCTTCTCTGCCTGAAGGCAGTACTGGTGGGACCCAAGGGTGGTTGCTGAGCTCCCTCTGCCCTCGGTCCCCAGGTGAGTGATGGCAGCCTGACAGTGACATCGGTCAGTCGGGAGGACAGAGGTGCCTACACCTGTCGAGCGTACAGTATCCAGGGGGAGGCTGTGCATACCACACACCTGCTTGTCCAAGGTGAGGTTTCTCTAGTCTCATCATTCCTTTAGTACCTGCAGTTGGACTTTGAATCTGGTGTTTTCCCAGGACACAGTTGGCCTAGCTGCAGGTGCTGGAGAAGTGGACTGGGCTCCTGCGTCCCATGCCTCTTGCCCTCCAGAGCACCTATGCTGGTCCACCTCCCGAGGGGCGAGGGGCATTTCATAGTGTGTTAGGGAGCCCCCAAGCTGAGTGTACTTCTGGCTCTTCTGTCTCTGTCTTGCTTGCTCCTCCCCCTTAGAGGAGATTTTCCTGAGGTCATCAAACCATTAGCAGCATCAGCACTTTAGAGATAAGGATTCAATCCAAGCCCTAGATACTGAATACCAAGGGCATTTGGCAGAACTGGGTTCTGTTTAGTCAGTGCCAAGAGATGGCCATCAGCACCAGGTTCCCCCAGAGGGGGCTGTGCACTGCCCAGCATGGGGACATGTCCAGGTTGTGGGGGAGGGGTGGGGAGCGGTGTATGGATTTTCCACCTTCATACCAACTCCCTGTGGAAGAAATGGGAATGGGGTTGGGGACATTAGTGGTGGCTGTACCCAGCTGCCAGAGATGTTGGCAGGGTGCCAAGTCCTGAGTGACAGCCAAACTTGAGGTCCTAGAAGGACCCTCTCTAAAATGTGAGGCTGGCACCAAAGGCTGCTGGGGTTTCACCATGCTGCCCTCTCCCCCTGTGGCTGGGCTGTAATGCCACCCTGTGGCTGCTGCAGAGATGAGCTCATTCTTTGCTCCAGCCCCCTATCCCCCTCTACCTGGGTGTCTCCTGTTTGGGCGGTGCTGGAGAGGGGCAGGCCCCAGCGGTTGTAAGGGTAGCTATAGGAATGGCAGAGGTGGTGCCAGAGCCCCAGCAGTGGCTGGAGTCTGCTTGACCACTGCCTGAGCACCTTAGAGTCTTCTGGAAGTCCGGTGCTGCTGCCTTCCCCTATCATGTGACGTCATGTTGGTCCCCTGTTCTCCCCAGGGCCTCCTTTCATTGTTTCTCCTCCCGAAAACATCACTGTCAACATCTCCCAGGATGCTCTGCTCACCTGCCGGGCAGAGGCGTATCCCGGCAACCTCACCTACACCTGGTACTGGCAGGATGAAAATGTCTACTTCCAGAAGTGAGCACCCCGCACCCTGGCCTTCTCACATGGGATGGGGTGGAGGGTGTGGTGCCTAGGTCCCCCGAGACTGTGCCTACTGCCAGGGAGCTCTAGGGACTTGGAGAGGGGGAGGTTGGGCTGTGTGGGCCTTGTGTTAAGACCAGAATGTCTGTATGGGAGAGGGGGACTGGGAGAAGAGTCCTTTGGGAATGTTACGTCAAGGGGAAGTGAAGGGGTCTCCTCCCATCTGCCAACGCCCTACCTTCTAATCTCCTTGCTGGCTTTGCAGTGACCTGAAGCTAAGGGTGAGAATTCTGATCGATGGGACCCTGATCATCTTCCGGGTGAAGCCAGAGGATGCCGGGAAATACACGTGTGTCCCCAGTAACAGCCTGGGGCGCTCCCCCTCAGCCTCCGCATACCTGACTGTGCAGTGTGAGTGAGAGGGAGAGCTCTGGGGGTGGGAAAAGGGAGCCAGGAGGCTCAGGCCTGTTGAGCCAGCCTGGGAATTGGAGGATGGCAGAGAGCGGAGGATTTGCTCAGGACTGTGTGAATGGACAAATGCCCCAGACTGGTTGGTCCCCAATGCCTTCTAGGCATCCTTGACAGGTTGCTGCATGTGTGAGCCAGGTCACTGTGTCAGCTGAGCACGGGCTGCACCAGGCTTCAATGAACAGTTGTCCTTCCAGACCTTGTCATTGAGTCGAATACCAGCAATACCTAGAATAGGCTGCTTTGGTGCTTTCCCCTGCCGGGTGTGTGAGAGGCATTTAGACAGCGTGCGGGGGTATATGTCCTGCGTGCGTGCTGCACTCGCTGTCTGCATGCCGTGGGCGGTGTGTGGGTGGGACTGTTTTGGCGTCCTCCCTTCCCTGCTCTGCTCTGGGGCTGCTGGAGATCCCCGTGATGCTGGAGATCCCCGTGAACGAGCTGCAGCTCAGCCAGGGCAGTTGAGGGACTTTTTTGGGGGGCGGCACAATGATTGCATTTTGCTCATCTCTAATACTTGGGCCCAGTCAGTTGAGAACCGAGTGTGTGAGAGAGAAGGGTGAGTAATGAGGATCCGATGTCTCCCTTTGTATTTGTGGATGGCCTGTCACTCTGGCGACAAAGGTTCATGTTGTCGCTGCAGGTGACAGACGCTCCATCATTTGTGGGTGGGTGTGGGAGAATTGCTCACTGGCAAGGACATGGAGGGACAGAGGTGAGAAATGTGGCAGCTTGGAGACCATAGCCCCGGAGTCAGGATCCTCCTGTAGGATAAGTGGGGGAGCAGTAGGGGGCGCTAGGAAGCAGAGCCTGTTGACCTGCTGCGCTGAGCCTGTGTGGATGGCTGGAGGAGCTGCACCTGCTGGGCCCCATCTTCCACTCTGCCGCAGTCATGCTGGAGTGACTGCGGGTGGGCAGAGGCATCCCTTCTGGGAGCTGCTGTGTGAGATTCCAAGCTTTTAGGAGCTGTGACTCCTGATGCTTTGGTCTGACTTGCGGTCAGGAGGTCATCCCCGAGTCACTGACCATATTTTCAAGCTGCGTTCTGATTCTGCCACCTTGGGGGAGTCTCTGTCAGGACATGGCGCAGCGTGTACCACTTGGGCTAGAGGAGGTAGCAATAGCAGTGTGGGAGTGCCCGGGTGACGGTCCTGAGCAGGACAAGGCTGCCTGGGATGCAGGCCTCATGTCCCTGATGCTGCAGGCTGCCTTTCTGTTTGGGAGACAGGTTTTGGTTTCCCCACCTGGCCTTGGCGCTGGTGCCACCGCCCCCTCTCATGGGTCCCTTTTACTTCAAAGAGAAGCTGGGGGTGCTGAGAGGTACAGGTGGGTGAGACAAGATCTTTATTTCTGCTAAGAAGTAATGTTCAGAGTATCTCCCATTCATAAACCCTTTGAAAATCTCGGAGAAAAAAAAAAGAACTGTATCATGCAACAGTAGAAATTCTGTCTAAATATATAACGCGGCCTGGTATTTATGTAATACTGTTCTCTGAAAAGCTCTGCGTGCTTAGAAGAGAGCGGCTCATTCATCCCCACTGCCTCCCTCTTTCTGGAGCCTTCTCTGGGACCCTTGGGGGAAACTGGGGAGAACTGAGGTGACTCAGGCTGCATCAGAGGACGTGCGGGGGCCTCTTGCTGCTCTCACGGGAGCCTCGGGTCTGTTCTGTGGCCCGGGTTGATCCTGTGCTTGCACTGCAGAGTCTGAGCGGGGGGAAGCTGTGGCCTGGGGAAGCAGGGCCATCACCAGCAAGGGGAAGAGACCACGCAGTCCCTGGGGTAGGCTTGTGAAGGCCTCATGTGCGGCACTGGCTTTTTTTTGTTGTTTGTATGTGTGTGGGGCTGCCTGGGAGTGGCTGTGGCCAGGAATGTGTGGGGAAGGGAGTGAACAGATGTTGGCTTTGAGATTTAGAATCTAGGACTCTGTAGGTAGGCACTGAGTCCTTGCCTGACAGGTCAAGTGCATGCATGTCAGGGGTCTTCAAAAGCCCATGGAAAATGCATGCTATGGAAAGCATTACACATGGATTTCAAAAACATTTTTTTTTTTGGTACCATAATAGACTTATCTTGTAGCTCCACTTTCCCATGCATTTTTTTAATGAAAATTGGAAACATTTAAGGCACAGGCAACACAAAATATGTGCTTGAGTGTAACAAGCATTTAGAACCAGCCCTCTTAAAAACAGCAGGGTGGGCAGGCAGGAGGCTGCTGCCTGACTAGGTCGGCTGATGGTGGGCTCTGCAAGACCAGCGTCAGTGATCTTGCTGTCTGTGGTGGCCCTGGGTCCTCTCCCGGCTGTGTTGTGGCTGCCTGATGGTGGGTGGGTGTGAAGGCGGTTCCTTGTAGTTGAAGCGTCTGGCTGGGGCGCTGCCCACCTCCTGCCTGCATTTCTCATATTGCTTCTCTGTGCCTTGCTTTTTTGCCCACCCGCACTGTTGAGTGCAGACCCAGCCCGTGTCCTGAACATGCCCCCCGTCATCTACGTGCCTGTGGGGATCCATGGTTACATCCGTTGCCCTGTGGACGCAGAGCCACCAGCCACCGTGGTGAAGTGGAACAAGGACGGGCGCCCCCTGCAGGTCGAGAAGGTGCTGGTGGCATGGACATCGGGGTTCAGCATGACAGGAACCTTTCTGATCCTTGCTTTAGTTTTCATTTCTTTCATTTGGAAGGCAGAGTGATTGTTGATTCACCCCTGCCCCTCCTACCCCAGATACCAGGGAGCCAAGCAGTCAGTCCTGGTCTCCCAGAGAGATGGGAAGGATCCAGCTGCTGGAGGCCTCCCAGCACGGGGCATTCCAGGGTGTTCAGGCTGCTGGGGAGTGGGGAGCGGAGCCAGGACTTGAACCAGGTGTTCCAGTATGGGATTCAGGTGTCCTAGGCATCATTTTAATCACTGTGGCAAGCAGCCACCCCCGCTTTCCTCATTTTGAAATGCCAAGTCTGAGATCTGGTTCTCCACCTCCTCCTTCAAAGCGAGCCTGTGAGAAATCCTAGAGTTACTTCCCTTGGAGGGCTGTAAGTCAGTGGTCTGCTGTTCTCCCCAGGGGACCCGGAGGATCCTCCCCAAACCCCAGGCAGTTCAGGTTTTGGCTGGTGGGAAGCTGGGCTGGGCGCATCTTCTCTGATTACAGTTCTGTGTTCCATTCTGTGTTGGGCAGAACCTGGGTTGGACCTTGATGGAGGACGGGTCCATTCGAATTGAGGAGGCCACAGAGGAGGCCCTTGGCACTTACACCTGTGTGCCTTACAACACCTTGGGAACCATGGGCCAGTCTGCCCCTGCAAGGCTCGTCCTGAAGGTGAGACCCCCCCCCGTGGGCTGCGGGCAGCTTCTAAGGGGTGTGGGACTCTTCACGCCTTACCTGATGCCCGTGTGTGTGCTCCCCACAGGATCCCCCGTATTTCACGGTGCTACCAGGCTGGGAGTACAGGCAGGAGGCTGGCCGAGAGCTGCTCATCCCCTGTGCGGCTGCGGGGGACCCCTTCCCCGTCATCACGTGGAGGAAGGTACCTGGGTTCCCATCATGGGGACGACACCTGTTGAGAGCAGCGGGTTCTCTGAGGAGGGCTTGGGCAGAGTGTGAATGGAGGACTGTCTTCATTCTGTGGCTTCTGTCCTCACCTCCGTGCCTGCTCTGCCCTCTTCCCTGCCCCTTGTTTGGCCAAGGTAGGGAAGCCCAGCAGAAGCAAGCACAATGCCCTGCCCAGTGGAAGTCTCCAGTTTCGTGCCCTGAGTAAGGAGGACCACGGAGAGTGGGAGTGTGTCGCCACCAACGTGGTCACCAGCATCACTGCCAGCACCCACCTCACCGTCATTGGTATGTGGCTGGTGGGACTGGGTGAGGGTCGGGGAAGCCCCTCACCATCATCGGTATGTGGCTGATGGGACTGGGCTGGGGGAGCCCTCATCATCATCGATATGCAGCTGGTGGGACTGGGCAGGGGGAGTGGGGGAGCACCTAACCATCATTGGTATGTGTCTGGTGGGACTGGGCTGGGGGGAACCCTCACCGTCATTGGTATGTGGCTGGTGAAATTGAGGGGTTGGAGGGGGTCTGGAGTGGGCGGAGCTTCCCGTGGTGGCCATGGGTAATCTGCAGTTGTCTTTCCTAAGTCAGGCCAGACACTGAGCCCAGAGTCTTCCAGGGACAGCCTCTAGCCTTCCGTGCCCAGTAAAGGGATAGGCCACTGGATCCAGTGCCCATCTGGTGCAGAGAAGAGGCCGCTGTGTGGTCATCAGGGACTGGAGACTCTGAGTTCCTGAGTTTGGTGGGGAAGCCAGGTGGAGGGGGATGGAGGGAGGATTGAGCCTTGCAGCACCTTCTGGGATGAGGCACTGAACTGAGGCCTGAGGGCCTGGCCTGGCTGAGGAGGCTCAGGCAGGAGGAAGCGCTGGTGCTTCTGTTCCCTGAGGCTTCAGGAATGTATTGCCAGGACCCCAGCCTGTTCCATCGTGGCCAGCACCCTCTGAGAATTTGCCCCCAGCTTTAGGCTCTGTGGCCCCAGCTCTGCCCCTCTTTATTTACAGCCCAGTTTCTGGGCCTGTAGCTTCTCCACATCATGCTTGTGGGTCCTGAGGCTGTTGGGGTGGAACACCTTGCCCATTCTGGGATCAGAACTCAGACCAAGATGGAAGTGCTTCTTTTTTTTTGTCATCAAAGTTTTTATTTAGTTTTTTTTTTTTTATTTGTTTGAAAGGCAGAAATAGAGAGATTGTGTTTGTATCTGCTTGTCTCCTTCCAAATGCCCTTAATAGCCAGGGCTGGGCCAGGCTGAACCTAGGAGCTAAGGCTTCAACTCCGATTTCACCTATGGGTGATGGAGACCCAAGCACCTGAGCCTCCCAGATGTGCACTAGCTCAAGGCTGGAATGAGGAGAGGAGCTGGGACTAACCCAGCATGCCTGTGTGGAATGCTGGTGTCCCCAGTGGGGACTTCACATCTGCATCAGCTACTCTTTTCAATAGATAGATTTATTTACGTATTTGAAAGGCAGAGTTACACACACACACACACACACACACATAGGGAAAAATCTTCCATTTTCTGGTTTGCTCTGCAAATGGCCACAACAGTTAGAACTATATCAGGCCCAAACCAGGAGCCAGGAGCTTTATCCCAGTCCCCACTGGAGCGCAGCAGCCCAAGCTCTTGAGTCATCCTCTGCTGCTTCCCCAGACACTTTGGCAGGGAGCCAGATAGAAAGTGGAGCAGCTAGGACTTGAACTGGTGCTCATGTGGGCTGCCCACGTCACAGGTGGCTGCTTAATGTGCTGTGCCACCATGTGGGTGTCATGGGTGGTGGCTTCCATTTTCTGTGTGGTGCTGCCTCTTACACAAGTGTTCACTGGAATGAGGCTGTCTCGGAATGCCAGAGAACTTCCCAGGAGGAGGGACTTTTGGCTTTGCTTGGGACCTGAGGGCTGAGGGCCTGAGCCTGGCCAGAGGGGTCCTGGGGCCTGACCTCAGGTGACAAGGGACCTGGGTTCCTACTTTCCCATATTCCCAAAGCTCTGTGGGTTCCTGCTGACCAGAGGGACAGCCTTCCGTCTGCAGCCTGATCCATTGTAGGGTCTGGAGTTAGCAGCTCTGATCTCTCGTTGCTCCTCCCTCACTGGCAGTGCTGTGTTGAGCTGCTCTGGGCTGTGGCCTCTCCCAGTTCCCCACAGCAAGACGATGGGGTCTCCCCTCTGCAGGCACCAGCCCCCATGCCCCAGGCAGCATCCGGGTCCAGGTCTCCATGACAACTGCCAACGTGTCCTGGGAGCCGGGCTATGATGGGGGAAGCGAGCAGACATTCTCAGTCTGGTACGGACCTCTGTGAGTCAGCCCCGCATGCTTCGCTCTCTGCTTCTCCTCCTGCCCCACCTAGGCCATCCAGGGGGTGGGGTGGGCATGCTAGGAGACCGTGGCTCTGCACTTGCCGGGCCTGCGCTGTGAGGTGGGTCTGAGTGAGTTCTCATGGGCAGCCCCGGGCCCCACCCTGCAGGTGGATGATGCCCGTCGAGATTTGCCTGGACTGACTGCCCAGGGTCCCCGCTGCTCTTTCCTCGGCTTCGGCTCCCCGCCCGCTGCTTTGTGTGCTGCTTCTCTCTTCTTCCAGGTCCCTCTGGAGTCTGAAAGAGACTCCAGTCTGCGAGGGCTTTGTGAAACAGCCAACCCTGAGACATAGTAGAGTCTGTTTGACTGACCGAGATAGAAAAGGGAAATAAAGAGAATTCCTCCTGTCTGCTGGTTTATTCTCCAGATGCTGGTGAAGAGGGCTGAGGCTGGACCCAGCTGAAGCTGGGAATGGGAAACTGAATCCGGGTCTTCCATTTGAGTGGCAGGGATGACCATTGCCTCCCAGGGGCTTGCATTAACAGGAAGCTGATGTCAGGAGCCAGAGCTGGGGACTGAGCCCAAGAACTGCCGGATGAGCTGTGGGCCAGGTTCCCACTCAGTCTGATTTCCTTTTGTCCTTTGCTGCCGATTCTGGAAACCAGAATGGTGAGGCGGCGTTCACCTGCCTCGCCTTGTCTCCAGCGTCTGCAGTGTCTCTCTAGGAGCCTGTGTATATATGTTCGTAATTTAGCCAGACTGGTGACTGGTGTGACGTCTCTTCCTAAAAACTTAGGGCACAAATGTACTGCCAGGCTGGCAACAATAGCTGCAGGAAAGGTGGCAGGAGTAGCCCAGCAAACGTCCTGTCGTCCTGGGCTTTTCCCCACACTCCTGCCCTGAGTCCTTCAGACCCAACCCACCGAGGCTTGAGCCGGGGGAACAGGCGGAATCAGACTCCAGAGGGGAAGTCAGCAGGATTCGGGAAGACCCCTTGATGCTTTTCTCAGCAGCGTGGGGAGCTGAGTGAGGACCCTGCACGGATCTGTGATCTGCTGCCTGTTTTGGGGCTGAGTAGCCTGGCATTCTGACATCTGGGTGGGCAACCTGTGTCCTGCTGGTGGGACCAGAACTCCTTGCCATCCCTTCTCATGGTCCCGCCTGTGGAGGGAGGTGGGGATGGGGCAGCACCAGCTCTCGCCAGTGAATGCTGGAGGGCTGTGGGGCTGCCGAGAGGCTGCCGGCCAGGGAAGGGGTCCTGGGTGTGTCACACCCTTGCTGCAGAGGCACGCAGGGAGGTGCTCTGAACGTGGACTGGGTTTCCTGGCTGCCTGGGCTGCTTTGCTTGCTTTGTGCGGTGAAGGGCAGGGCAGGGTGGGTGCCGAGATGGGAGAGATCTCCGTCCCTCATTTCCTTCTCACTTCCACTGGCTCTCCTGACTCAGGCATTTGGCACTGGCTTCCTTTGGCTATGCTTTTGTGCTGTCTCAGCTCACCCTCCTGGGCATACACAGTAGACCCTTTCAACCTAGAGGAAACAGCTGGTACCGCGGCAGCCCTGGGCTGCCAGGAGAGGGCCAGTCTGCACGACCACATCTCCTCCCTGTGGTAATGCGGCAGTACTGCACCTGCTCAGGCCAGCTTCATTGCTGGGCCGTGATGGGGGAAGTTTAGGAGCAGGAGAAACCTTGGTTTTGGTGCTGCCCTGCATAGTGTGACCTTGCCCTTGACTGTGACTTCCAACCCTTAGATCCTTAGGGATCCTGCCCTCACGGTGGGAAGCCCCTGCTCGTTTTGGTATTAAGCTCTGGACGTCCTCAGATGATCCGAGTCTGACTGGACAGAGTGAGCCCCTGGGGTTGCTGTGGCTTCCACTCTTGAGCATTTTGGCGGTACTCAGTGGAAGTCACCCACACTCCTTTTCCCGGCCTGCTATTCTGAGTTACTCATCCTTACATTCCAGTGCCCATGTTTCCCAAGACCAAGCTAACTTGGAGGATGGTACCCAGGGTGGGATCTTCCCACAGTGCAAATTGGTAATCTGGCCCATGCACCTCGGGATCCCTTTCTGTAGAGGGTCTCTGGGTTGTGGTGGGTGGCCTGATGTCGGGAGGGCTGGCCCAGCCACCCTAGCTGGAGCATCCCTGTTCTTGCCCTCAACCCTAGGACTGCCACATACATGCTCGCCTTCTCCTTGGGGGCCCTGCATGCACTCCTGTCTCTCTAGTGTGACCCACCCCATGCCTTGTCCCCTGTCCTTTCTCTCTTCTTTTGGCCAGGATGAAGCGGGCACAGTTTGGGCCCCATGACTGGCTGTCCTTGCCAGTGCCCCCGGGCCCTAACTGGTTACTAGTGGACAGCCTGGAGCCTGAGACAGCATACCAGTTTAGTGTCCTGGCCCAGAACAAGTTGGGGACCAGCGCCTTCAGTGAGGTGGTCACTGTGAACACTTTAGGTGAGGCCCCAGGGCTGGGATGTCCCCACTGGTCTCCTGGAGGAGCTGGGGTGGGTGCAGGTGGGGAGGGCCCAGGGCTGGGGTATCTATCTCCCACTGGTCTCCTGGAAGAGCTGGGGTAGGTGCAGTGGGGAGGGCGGTGGGCCCGTTGCTCCCCTTGATGGTTTCACTGTGTGCCCACCTCCTTGTCAAGCCACTGTGTAGAATCATACCATGCTTGTTTTCTATGGGGTTTGCCTTGTTTTCTATGGGGTTTGCCTGATCTCACATTGGAGCGCTTTCAGCTTGATTCCTGTTACTTCCTTTGCAAGAAGGAAGAGCATTGGGATTTTGTTTAGGGGGAAGGTGGGAGCTCTGCTCCTTTTGCACCAGGTTCTGTGTCTTTCCTTGGGCCCCTGGGTGCACAGCCGACTCTTGTGGAGTCTTGCAGCACACACCAAGTCCTCCTTTCTGGTCTCGGTGTTTTTTCTGTCTGCCCTGTCTGGCTGCAGCTGAGGCAGAACAGCCTCCACCGAGGGGTCAAGGAAGCATGACCCTGCCCTTTCCCAGAATCCCTTCCTTCTTCACCACCAGGAATGGTGGCCGGCCCCTGGGGAGTGCTTGCTCCAGGCTCTAGAGTGCCATCTCAGGCCTCTGGAAAAGAAGGGAATTGCATGATGAAACTGCTGTGAGAAGGTATTCCTTTGGAAGAAAGTAAATTCTTTCTTTTTTTCTTACTTTTTCTTCCTTTTGAGGAACAGATTCAGCACTCTTAATTCTAAAGTCTGGAATGTGAGAGCTGACCTGACTCTTGAAACTTTTAGAGTTTTGGAGCATTTTGGATTTTTCATATCAGGGTTGGTCAACCAGCAAACCTTATGCAAATATGAGCATACCTCGGGAAGCTTGAGAAAAAATGGGATTAAAAAGGAAATACAAATTTTTTTTTAAAAGATTTATTTGTTAGAAAGCAGGTTTACAGAGAGAAGGAGAGACAGAGAGAGAGAGAGATCTCCTGGCGTACTCAGCAAGTGGCCACAATGGCTAGAGCTCAGTGGAGCAGAAGCCAGGAACTCTCTTGGCATCTCCTGAGTGTATTCAGGTGCCCAAGGCTTGGGACCATCCTCTACTGTTTCCCAGGCTATAAGCAGGGAGCCGGATGGGAGTGGAGCAGCCAAGACATGAACTAGCACCCATATAGGATCCTGGTGCTTGGGGTGGGGAGGATTGGCCAATTGAGCCCCAGGCCCATGAAAAAAATTTTTCAAAAAAAAAAAAAAAACCACAAGTGTAAGTGAGGCTCTTCAAATTTTGTAGAAAATGTGCATTTTTAAAAAGATGAATCAAGTTTCAAATAGTTTTGTGCCAAAATAAATTTAATATTCTTGGTTGATTTAGAATTTTTTATTTAACAGTGAGACAGAAGGAGGGAGGGAGGGAGAGAGAGAGAGAGATACCCCCTAGTTAACTCATCAAATGTCCATAATAGCCAGGGGACTGAATCCAGGACCGGAAACTCAGTTCAGATCTGCCCCCTGGGTGGTAAGGGGTGCATGTTAGCAAGTAGCTGGAATTAGGAGATGGAGCTGGGAGTTGAACCTAGGTACTCTGAGTTGAGCATGGAATCTTAACTGCTAGGGTCAATGCCTAAGCTCAACACAGGTCCCCCAAACTTAGCTTTTAATTTCATCTTTTGTATGCTAGTTCTCTCATATGATAAGCAGGTGTGGTCCTGAGCATGTCTGACCCCCATCTGTATGTAATCTCCCTTGTGGGTCTCCTTTGGGTGCAACCATGAGTCCTTTTGGATCAGGAGGGCTCCTCCGAGGGTACATGATCTTTCAGCCCTGGCTCCCAGCTAGTGTTTCCTGATGCCATCTCCTCTCTCCCTCCTGTGCTGCAGCATTCCCTATTACAACTCCAGAACCCCTGGTGCTGGTTACTCCACCGAGGTGCCTCACAGCCAACCGGACCCAGCAGGGCGTGCTCCTGTCCTGGCTCCCACCTGCCAACCACAGCTTCCCCATCGACCGCTACATAATGGAGTTCCGTGTCGGGGAGCGCTGGGAGATGCTAGATGATGGCATCCCAGGCACCGACGGAGAGTTCTTTGCCAAGGATTTGTCCCAGGTGAGGCTCCTACTTTTCTTTGCCTCTTCTCGTGTGTTACAAGAGCCATCCGAAGTTTTGAGGAACCCAACTCAGGTGGATGGGGTCAGCCCAGGTACAGGCCACCTTCCTCCACTCCCCAATTCTCCAGACAGCCTGGTGAAGCCTGGAGCCCTGGGGTCTCAGTCTCTGCGGCCTGCAGATTCAGGGCCAGTTCAGTGGTGGTGGGAACTTGAGGTAGCCCTAAAGGCTCTGTGCTCGGGAGAGCACTGTGTCAGCTCTGAGCCAGCACTCACCCGGCTTGGGCAGAGGAGGTCTGGAAGGATTGCCTTTGGGGTGTGCCCAGAGCAGTGAGTGCCTCTCCTTTGGCAATGGAAGCCCCCCCAGAGGAAAACACCTTATCATTTTCTCCAGCTGTCCCCCTCCTTCTGCTCTGCTGCCAGAAAGGGCAGTCAACTTGTTGTGTAACTGCTGATGATCACATCGCTGTTGCTGCCTGCTCTGCCCTGGTTGTCACTCAGTGCAGTCCTGTGGCTCCTGACAGCCCAGGATGCCTGTCTGTCTGGGACTTTCAGGGACCTCATGGTCCTGACTTGATATCCGCTATGGTGACAATGTGTACACCACAGCTGTGGGCCTGTGTGACCAGCCACTTGTTGTGAAGCAGAGTAGGGCTCCAGGTGCCCCATTTTGTGGAAATTCATGGGCAGAAGCAGTGTGGTGGTGGTGGGGAAGAAGGTGGTGGCCGGGTCAGGCTCCTCAGTTGACTGGATGTTATCCTTGGGCCATAGGACACGTGGTATGAGTTCCGGGTTCTGGCTGTCATGCAGGATCTGATCAGTGAGCCCAGCAACATTGCCGGTGTCTCCAGCACAGGTACTTGGGGCTGGGAATTCTCTTAGAAGTATGGATATATGAGCTCCAGAATCATTTTTGTGAAATAGTTAATACAAAAAGGCTTCATGAATTCGTGGCAAAGAGAGGGATGGTGGAGACAGAGAGTTTGCTCCCATCTGATGTTTCACTCCCTAAATACCCCTAATGGCTGGGAGAGGGGGAGACGAGGAATTAGGAACACACCGAGCTCTCCCATGTGGGCAGCAGCCACTCCACTCCTTGAGCCATCGTCCATTGCCTCCCAGGGTCTGCCTTGGTAGGCAGCTGGAGCTGGGGGTCCAACATCTTCATAGCTAGGCCAGATGCCTGCCCTTGCATTCGGTTATAGCTTCATTATCCCAGACTCTCTGAAGAACCCTTGTATGGCAGGAGAGGTTGGACTGGAAGCTAAGGTGGTGTGTTGTTGAAAGTGCACTGGGTGCAGCATTCATTAAGCCTTCTGTTCTCATGTGTCTGTGACACCTGGTTTCCTACTCAGCTATGAAATGGAGCTGCCCACAGTCCTATTGGACTGCCATGGAGAGAAATGCAACCCATCTCCTCGTATGTGCTCAGTAATGGGGGAGCCCAGAGATAACAGGTCCACAAGTGTTTATTCAGTGCTTATTATAGAGTTCTTTGTAATTATGTGAGTCTTATTTGGAAAATTGTTGTTTGGTGTAGATTCCCTCCCTTCCTTCCTCTCCCTAGATGTTTTCAGCTAAATAAAGCCAACTCCCTAGCATTTTCTCTATTTATCTTTCTTACTCTTGGCCTTGGTCCCATTTCTACCCGTCATCTCTGCAGTTAGAATTCCCAGAACATAACAGGGTCTGTCCTTGAGAGGAGTCATGCTTGTGGCATGTGAGGAGGCTCTTGCTTAGGAAGGCTTGCGTTTGAGACTCCTGGGACTAGGGGGCAAGGGTTTTGGCTGGGAAGTTCAGGCAGCAGCACAGGGGTCCCAAAGTGCTGGAGTATGGGAGGGGTGGGGAGGACTGGGGGGAGCATGAGGCATAAGGGACAGGGAGTGTAGACTGTGGTTTCTAGCTGATGTCCTAGGCTTTTCTAAAACAAGGTCGCCTCCTGCAGGCAATGAACCCTACTCACTTTTGTCCTGTTTTGTTTGGCTTTTTTTTTTTTGTGTGTGTGTGTGTTTTTCTGGGGAGGTGGAGGTGCAGGACAGATGTTTGCAGTGAGGCTGGCGGGGGAACCTGGAACATTTTGTGGGTTTCTGACTCTCAGGCATTCTGGCCTGAATAGCTTGGTGCCTGGCTCCTGGAAGGAAACGTGCCAAGTCAGACGATTCCACACAGCAGGTGGGGTGGCAGCAGCCTCAGCCTTCCCCGTGCTAGGTCCCCATTTCTGAAGCTGCAGCATTCATTCTTCACTCAGCCCACCAGCAGGGTCGGGGTTATCTTCACCCATCATTGTAATTGACATGCCAGTGGGCTTTGGCCAGGTATGTCACAGCCTATCTGTTTTCCCTCTGGTGAACATGGAGTAGTAGCACTTACCCATGACCCTGTCACAGAGGATGGGTCTGTCGCTGGCTCTGGTACCAGACAGCTTGATGAGTTTGGGCATCAAGACAGACTTGGTCCTTTATCTGCAATGCAAGCACTTGGAGCCACCCACACCATCTTTGTTAGCTGTAGCATCCTGCATTGAGATCGTCTGGCCTATACTGAGTTCAGAGTTGGTTGGGTCTGAGTTCTCCAACAACAGTCCCTGTCCCAAGTATAGTATTTTCCCTCAAAGTACCATGCCATCTAGGCTTTCATTCTGAGGGGAAGAAGGCAGAAAGCCCAGGACTAGAAGTCTTGTTTGGGCATCGGCTGCAGCAAGCTGTGCACACACAGCCCGTCACAGAGCTGTCCCTTAGGAAATGGGAGTGAGCCCATGTGCTCTGGGTCTGCTTCCTTGGGTGCAGGGGCCAAGGTCTGACAATGTGAGTACCACACATGAGTGAGCTGGCCTCTGTGGAATGAGATGGTGAGCACTCTTCTAGGTCTGACCCTGTGCCTTGCCCCCTCTTTTCCTCATCACTACATGGCCTCTTGAACTGTCAAAGTCAAGCCTCAAGCCTCAAGCCTCAGCTCTAGGTGTTACAGGTACAAGAGGGAGAGCAAGGCAGGCATGGTGGATGGGACGTGGGCTCAAGGTAGATGGCTTGGGGTGGGACAGGAGACTGCTGACTGTCTCTGCCTCTCCCTGCAGACATCTTCCCCCAGCCGGACCTGACCGACGACGGGCTGGCCCGACCTGTGTTGGCTGGAATCGTGGCTACCATCTGTTTCCTGGCAGCTGCTATCCTGTTCAGCACCCTGGCCGCTTGCTTTGTCAACAAGCAGCGCAAGCGTAAGCTCAAGCGCAAAAAAGGTGGGCGATCCCTCTTCCTCCTCATTCTGCTGGTTTTTCAAGTTCCACCCATTAGGACAGAGGGCCTTTCGCAGAGCGCCCTCTCCCCAGTAAACGGGGGAGTTGGGGGTCTTTTGTATAGGGCTACCACTGGAGCTCTGTGCAAGAGGGAGAGGGAAGCAGGCATGGTGGATGGGGCGTGGGCTCAAGGAAGACATGGCGTGGCAGTGGGCAGAGGTTCTGAGCTGGACCCACAGCTGACAACATTGAATGTAGCCCTGTCCCTTGGTGGTCTTATGGCAACTCTCCTTGGCATCCTAGGCAGGGAGGCCAAGGAGAGGGGCTCAGGGCTCAGTGGATTCTTTCTCCTTCCCTTTCTCTAGACCCTCCGCTCTCCATCACTCACTGTAGGAAAAGTCTCGAGTCTCCGTAAGTATCTCAGCCTGGGACCTTGCTGGGCAGCCAGTGGGTTGTAGGTAAACAGCTGAGCCTGGCCACAGGGAGACTGTCGGTCTTGCTCAGCCCCACTTCAGAGGCTTATGGTTTTTAAGCTTTATTTATTTATTTAAAAGGGAGAGAGGGAGAGAGAGAGAGAGAGAGAGAGAGAGAGAGAGAGAGAGAGTGCGCTGCTTAACTCCCAAAATGGCTGTGACAGACAGGATTGGGCCAGAGTGAAATCAGAGTCTGCAACTCCATTGGGGTCTCCCATGTGGGTGACAGGTACCCAAGTACTTGGACCAACTTACACTGCTTTCCCAGGCACATTATCAGGAAACTGAATGGGAGCCCTGACATGGGATGCTGGCATGGCAAGCAGTGGCTTAACCTGGTGTGCTACAATGCCGGCCCCTTATTTGAATGCTTCGAAGCTGTTTTTTGTTCACTTCATGTTCACTTTATCTTGTCCACAAAAATGGAGAGAGTAGAGCCATAGATAATTCACGCCAGTGGGTTAAATGTTTGTCACCTCAGAATGTTTCTGTGCACCCCAGCAGATTGGCCTTCTGAATATGTCTTGTTTAAATCTGTATTAAAATGAGCTCTCATTTGCCAAACAACCTGGGAAGGAAATTAGAGGGAGGTGTGCTGAGTGAGTGTGCCAAATGTAGGTCAAGCCAGCATAAAAGTGGAAATGTGCATGTTGGCTTACAAAATGGACAGCGCTTGTCTAGATGGCTGAGAGTTGGCCAGCTGTGTGCTCACCAGGATGTGTGGCCCATCCGTGTTCCTCTCCCTAGTGCTTCCTTCCCGGCTGATCCTTGCCGTTTGTCAGAAGAATGGCAGGAAGCCATGGCCAGTGAGTGACCTGGTCCCTCTCCTCCTCTCCCCTCCCGTAGCTTGTCCTCAGGCAAGGTGAGCCCGGAGAGCATCCGGACCCTGCGTGCTCCCTCCGAGTCCTCTGATGACCAGGGCCAGCCTGCGGCCAAGAGGATGCTGAGCCCCGCCCAGGAGAAGGAGCTGTCTTTATACAAGAAAACCAAGAGAGCCATCAGTAGCAAGAAGTACAGCGTGGCCAAGGCCGAGGCTGAGGCCGAGGCCACCACCCCCATCGAGCTCATCAGCAGAGGCCCTGATGGCCGATTTGTGATGGACCCCTCAGAGATGGAGCCCTCGCTCAAGAGCCGGCGCATCGAGGGCTTTCCCTTCGCCGAGGAAACTGACATGTACCCTGAGTTCCGCCAATCGGATGAGGAGAACGAGGACCCACTGGTGCCCACGTCTGTGGCTGCCCTGAAGCCCCAGCTGACCCCTCTGTCATCCAGCCAGGAGTCATATCTGCCTCCACCAGCATACAGCCCTCGGTTCCAGCCCCGCGGTCTGCAGGACCCTGGCAGTCTAGAAGGTCGGCTGCAGGCCACGGGCCAGGCCAGGCCTCCTGCGCCCCGGCCTTTCCACCACAGCCAGTATTATGGGTACCTCAGCAGCAGTAGTCCTGGGGAGGTTGAACCTCCGCCTTTCTACATGCCAGAAGTGAGCAGCCCCCTGAGCTCAGTGCTGTCATCCCCACCCTTGCACGCTGAGGGGCCCTTCGGGCACCCCACCATCCCGGAGGAGAACGGAGAGAATGCGTCCAACAGCACACTGCCCTTGACTCAGACGCCCACGGGGGGACGCTCCCCTGAGCCCTGGGGCCGGCCAGAATTCCCCTTCGGAGGGCTGGAAACCCCGGGCATGATGTTCCCCCACCAGCTGCACCCCTGTGAAGTGGCCGAGAGTTTGCAGCCCAAGACCTGCCTGCCCCAGGGACTGCCCCCTGGCTCCTTGCAGGTGCCCGCGGCCTATCCGGGCATCCTCTCTCTGGAGGCGGCCAAGGGCTGGGCGGGCAAGTCGCCCGGCAGGGGCCCCGGCCCCATACCTCCTGCGGCCAAGTGGCAGGACAGACCGGTGCAGCCTCTGGCCAGCCAAGGGCAGCTAAGACATACCAGCCAAGGTATGGGCATACCCGTTTTGCCTTACCCCGAGCCGGCCGAGCCGGGGGGGCACGGCGGCCCCAGCACATTCGGCCTGGACACCCGGTGGTATGAGCCCCAGCCCCGGCCCCGGCCCAGCCCCCGGCAGGTCCGGCGTACCGAGCCCAGTTTACATCAAGTGGTGCTACAGCCTTCCAGGCTCTCACCTCTGACCCAAAGCCCCCTGAGCTCCCGCACCGGCTCTCCTGAGCTTGCCGCCCGCGCCCGGCCCCGCCCGGGCCTCTTGCAGCAGGCCGAGATGTCAGAGATCACCCTGCAGCCTCCGGCCGCGGTCAGCTTCTCGCGGAAGTCCACGCCGTCCACTGGCTCCCCATCCCAGAGCAGCCGCAGCGGGAGCCCCAGCTACCGGCCCGCCATGGGCTTCACTACCCTGGCCACGGGCTACCCCTCCCCGCCGCCGGGCCCAGCCCCTGCAGCCCCTGGGGACAACTTGGATGTGTTTGGACAGACGCCTTCCCCTCGGAGGATGGGGGAGGAGCTGCTTCGGCCGGAGCCCCCAACAACTTTACCTACTTCAGGGTGAGTGTACACAGCTTTCTCTGGCCCAGCCTCATGGTCAATTTCCTTCCCCCCATCCCTTGTCCCCTCCACCCCCCATCATCAGCCAAAGACAGCTGCAGGAGTTCTGAGGTTTGGGGGTTCCAGTCTTGGGTGTGTGGTCACTGGGGTGGGAGCTTACCTGCCGGTGCCCTGTCAGGAGCTCAGCCCAGAGCTCCCAGGAGACTCACAATATATTGGACACACAGGGGAGTGAGCCTGGTAGCCAGTCCCTTCTGTAGTTGAGGACTGTCCATGTCCCCGTGGCCCAGGCCCCGTGGGTGCTGTGGTTCCCAGACGTGGCCAACAGAGCTCCTGTCCTCTCTGCTTTCCTATGCCTTTCCCCTGGCCAAGCAGTTTGACTTCCAGGAGCTTGACTTCCCCTGATCACAAGGCCAGGGCTTCCCATCCATCCCAAGCTTCTGCTCCTTCTGCGTGCCTGTCCCAGGAGTGGTGGTCCTGGAGGCCGGAGGAGCAGTTTCGGTGCCGGGAGCCACATCCCCCGCCTGCACCTGTGTGCCTGCGGGATGCTGCAGGGAGGCACACAGACAGACGTGCTCCTGCCGTCTGCGCGACTGACAGAGCACGCTCTAATCGCTAGCAGCTGGTATTCCAGGTACCAGAGTCAGCCTGGACGCCTATCTGTGCCCTTCTCCCCTCCCTCTTTTCCCAAGCCCAGCCTCCTGCCTGCCCACCTCCCTTCTCCATCATCTGGTTGACTGGCCTTGCTCAGAATGGCCTGCCAGGACTCTGTGGGGTCTGCTTGACACCCCACCACCTGCTACCCCCTCTGCCATCCCTTCCTTCTCCCTCTCTCCTCTTTTTCTCTCTTTCTGGCTCCGTCCTTTGATCTCTCTTGATGTAGCCGTCTGTGGAGGGGAACAGAGTGGTTGGGAGGCGATGAGGAGGGGCCACGTCCTGCCCTTGCCCCCCACTCCCCGCCACCCTCTCTGGTACCTGGAAGTGCAAGCTCACCTCCCACCCTTGGTCCCAGTGTGGGCCGCTCCTGGTGGGAGAAGGGGATGGTGGGAGGGTGAGGCAGGCCGTGTGTGGCGGGGGTGGGGGGCGGCTGCAGCCCTGTCTCCGTGCTCTGTGGCCGCGCTCATCTGCTGCTTCCATTGTGCGTCTGGGTCTCCGTCTCTCTCCTCTCCTCCCTCGCCCATTCTCCGGCCTCTCCGTGGGTCTCCGCTCCCGCTCCCCTTCTGTCCCCCGGGTGTGCGTGGGTGGTGGCCGGCGCTGTTGGTAACTGCTTTGTTTCTGATTGATCTCAGCTATCTGGGCAGTGTTGTCGAGACAAGCCTCTCCTCAGCTCAATAGGTAAGGGAGCGCCTCGCTGGGCGGGCGGGGGCGGGCAGCGGCGGGGCTGCGGCAGGGCCATCGCTTCCGTGACAGGGGATAGGAGCCACATCCCCTCCCCGGCCCGTGGGGGGTGCAGCTGCCGCTCCTGGGACCCCCACATCGTGCTGCTCCAGCTGCCCATCGGGCCGCGCCGGCACTGCCTAGCTGCAGCTTTCAGCCCCCTACCCCGCGTCCAGCTCCCCCAGGGCTCCCTTGCAGTCCCCTCACTCAGACGCCTGCCCGTCATCCATCATCCTGCTGCCAACACACCTCAGGTCCCCCATTCCCCTGCAGCCCCCCCAGGACCCTGCATGCGCCCCAGGGACCCAGAATGCCCGAGATCTGCTTTGCATCTCTGCACCCTTGCGGGCCTCTCTGGGGCCACTCTGGCCCTCAGCAATAGCAGCCCTGCCGCCTTGTTTCCCCAGCAACCTGAGGCCTGGTGGCCCCCTTCTCCTTAGCCACTCCCAAAGACCCTGGGATTGCTGGTCCCTCTGGCCTTTTTGGAGTCGTGGTGACATTAGGCATTCTCAAGGAATGCAGGGATGGGATGTGGCCCCACTTCCTCCTTCAACTGCTGGGTTGCTGTCAGGCCATCCCAGTACTCCCAGGGCAAGCCTAGGGTAGGGTCCCAGCTCCCCTGCTCTTAGCACTGGTCAGCTGGCTCTTGGTTGTTGAGAACCGAGCCGTAATAACCTCATGTTTGGGTCCCTGTTACTTTCAAGGGTGGCTCCACCCACTCCTTGGGTCTTGAGGGAAGGGATCTTAGGAGGAGCTCGTTACAGAGTGATGGAGTGGGATTCCCCCTAGTACAAGGTCATTTAGACAGCAAGAGGTGGCGATCCAGAGAGCGGCACCTGTATCCTCTGCCTTGACCCATTAGGGCCAACTTCTCGTCTAGCATCCCAAAGAAGCATGGGCATTTTAGGGGGGTCACTAAATGTCTGAGAGAGGCTGGGGACAATGTGAGGCTCTCCTTCTCTCTCGTGGTAACCAGAGAGTGCTTCTTTTGGCCACGGACAAAACACCTGTGGCTCTGGTCCTATAGGCACTGGCTAGGACAGAGGGCGCCTTTGCCTGGGCACTTTCCCCGGGGGAGAAAGAACTTTGTCCCTTCCTGCCTGGTGCACTCAAGGGAGGCAATGGCTCTCTCTCTCAGTCCTAGGAGTGGCCTGCCCCAAAGAGGGCAGCCCAGGGACTCAAAACCTGTGTACAGCCCCCTGGCATCACCCTCCCTCAGGTGCTCTCCATGGAGGGAGCTTACAACCCGCAGGTGGTTTGCAAGCCTTTGTGCCTGCAGCCTCTCACGTGGCCTGGAGGAGGGAGATTGGCTCCCCACTTTTCCTGTTCTCCCTGTCCTCTGTTTTGACTCCTCTGTTGCCCTGCAGTGAGGAGGCTCTGGAGCAGTCTTCACCTGAGCTCCTCAAAAGTACTTGGTACCCCATTCCATTCTTTGCTTCCAGTGCCCCCCCTCCCCCGTGACTCTACTGTCCCCATTGCTACAGTTGCAAGAGCATTCAACTCTCTATTCACTGCTGTGGTAGACCCAGGGCCCAAAAGCAGTAATGCAGGGTTGTTGTGCCTCTCCGGGGGCTGACCAGCTTCCCCAGCCTAGGAGTGTGAGGTGCTCCTGTGTCCTCTAAGGTAGGCTTCCATGGTGCTGGGTAGCAGGAGCCTCCGCTCGCCCCTCTGCTTGCTGAGAGCCTCCCTGGGGCCTGGGAGCTGCTGGGCTCCTCCGGAGTGCTGTGGTCATGCTGCGCCTTTGCATGTCTTCATACTTGGTCTTGCCTGGAGACGTTGTGATGCCTCTTGTCTGCGTTGGTCCATGCCCTGTTTCTTTCCCCAGTCTCTGTCCTGCTTCTTCTGCCCACACCTGTCGTTGTTTCCCCCCTACCTTTCCTTTTCTTTCTCTCCCTTTTCTCCTCTTCCCAACTCCCTCCTCGCCACGGGGAGTTGTATGGTGTGGACTTGTCCTTCCTGTGACCACCGCTCAACACACCTGTCTGATTCTTCTACTTGTACCGCTGTCATGCTCCTGTCTAGCTCCCTCTCCCATCACCTCTTCCCGTGACCGTGATGATATAAGTGGATCTGGGAGCAGGGGAGTAGAATCTCTCTTTATTTGAGACCCACAGGAAGGAAGGAGGCCCAGTCTGGCCACAGGCCTCTGTTGGATGGGGAGGCAAAACATGAGGTCCTTGCAGAGGACCTGTTTTGGGTTCAGGCTGGGTCAGGGCTGATCTACAGACTCTGGGCTTTCCACGGGGTACCTGGAGAAAGGCTCATGTCTTCCCTGGCTATAACTGGTACATAAGTCAATTTCCTCCGACTCCCATCCTGGTAATGTGAGGTGTTTCAGAAAGTTTCTAGAAAATAGAATTAAAATATGCATGTTTTGAAATTGGCGTAGTTTTTCTCTCCCCATATTCCGTGAGCCTTTTGGATTTCCTTTTTATCACCTGGCTGGTAGAGTCAAGGAGGAGAATACTCTTTCAACTCCTGCTGCCTATTCACTGGGCTGACTGAAAGCTGTGCTCTTTGGGCACTGAGAGAAGGGAAGGCTCCGTGGCTTTTGCTTTTCTTGTCCAGGTTTTCTGGCGGTTTGTAACTGGCTGTCCTGGGGAAGCAGAGAGCTCAGCTGTTAAGACTTCTGGGGCTGAGGCAGCCTGACTGGGGCTTTGTGTGGATTTTTTTTTTTTTTTTTTTGGAAAGAGCTGGGAAAGGGAGAGTGGGAGGGGGAGAGTACTGAAGTGGATTCCAAGCGATTTCTGGTAGGAAAAGAGTATGTAAAAAATGTCATTAGGTCCAAGTGTGGGCATGTATGGAAAATGGGAGAGCCAGCCCTAGGCTTTAAGGCCTTTTTCTTTCAGTTTATACCTTTACTTCTGGGAGAATGAGAACCCCCACAGTTGGAAGTGTTCCTATGTGGTTCGCAAGAATTTAGGCTGATTGGAAAGCCATCCATGATCTTAACTTCTTGGGGAGTTCAGAGTTGGCTTTTGCTGGATGAGAGTAATCTTTAGTTCAGGCTCAGGTCAACTGGACAGCTTTATTTCAGGGCCTGGGCACAGTTGCATAACCCAAGCTGCCCATCTATGACGTTAGCACCAAAAGCTTCATTACCGGAAAGGCCCCAGGTGGGCTTGACATTGACAAGATATGGTTGTGTTTCCAACAAAAGGGAGGCTTGAATCCGCAGGACAGTAAAGTCTGTTGGAACACATTTCATGTGTCTTTTCTGTACAGTTTGCCCAAAATAGACTCATACCTTTTCCTCTTCCTCCCTCCCTTCTGTCTATGCAGACACTTGCTTTTATTTATTTATTTATTTATTTATTTTTTTACAAAATGCACTGTATGTCCAAGAGTTTGAGCCCTGAACCAAAAGCTAAGACAAGTAGGCAGCAGGCGTTCTAGAAGTGCTGCAACCCGACTCTTTCTCAAGGGAATGCTGGCTTCTCCTTGATGGCTCATTACTGTTTTGGAAGTTTTGCCTGAAGACATAAGTCCAGCTAGTTTTTCCTCATGCCTGATTTGTCTTATTTTGGGTCTTCCACCAAGACCCAGGACATCAATGTCAGGTAATTAGTATGTGGCATAGCAGATGGATTTCTCAAGTATTATGTGGAAACACTGTTTTTTCTTCTATCTAGCTTCTATACTAGTTTCTGTCAGGAAGGAATTTGAAGAGAAGTTTAACCTAACGTTGAGCCTTGTGTCCATCCCATTACAACTGGATTACTGGACAAGCTGTTGAATTTTACTAAGCTTCAGTTTCTCCATGTGGAAAATGAGGTCAATGGCTTATTTGCCTCCTGGGTGTCGTAAAGACTCAAGACAGTTCTTGCAGTGGACACAGAACAGTGCAGGCTCAGTGGCCAGTAAATGCCACTGATGGCAATGACCATGTTATCAAATGCTAATTGCAGTAACAATATCCACCCCTTGGAATTTTGTTCTAACTAGAAGCATCCTTAGGCTAGTTTCTCTCATGGTCCTGGGATACCCCTGGATTTTGATGGAGACCACTCTTCCTACTTGTCAGATCATATGCCAATAGGCCTTCAGATGGTCTTTCTCAAAAGGCTGGCCAGGACCAGAAACACAGGACAGGTGGAGTCTTACCTTTAGGAATTCCTGCTAGGCAACATGAAGAAATCTTAGTGAAGGTCAGAAGGGATGAGGACATTTCCACAGCCGTGGGAAGCCACGTCCCCTCTCTTGGCCATGTCTTTATCTGCCTTCCAGGTTCTCTTAGGAGTTTT
Organism: Ochotona curzoniae; assembly: GCF_017591425.1. Classification (NCBI taxonomy): domain Eukaryota; kingdom Metazoa; phylum Chordata; class Mammalia; order Lagomorpha; family Ochotonidae; genus Ochotona; species Ochotona curzoniae. The sequence goes on from NW_024466580.1 coordinate 517,990, forward strand.
TAAAAGAGGAAAGAATGGGATCCTGTCATAGTGGGTCTGATTTTTCTGATGGTGAGCTAGATCGTTTCTTCAAGTTGTGAGTGTTGGGGGTAGGGAAGAGGTATGTGTATTCATATAGACATGACCATGTGCAGGTAGAGAGAGGGCTGTGCAAAGCCAGGAAGTTGTTTCTGACCTGAGCTTCTTGATGCTTTGTGAAAGGCCTGTAATGCTGACCTCCATTGCCAGTTCATGCACTAAAGCCCGGAGGCCAGCAGCTAGAGTCTGTTCTATCCCTGGTTCCTACAGAGATGTCTAATGTTGGGTGGATGGGTTGCAGGTGTCGTCTGCCAGTCTTTTTTTCCCGAACTCTAGGCTGTGTGGTTTTGGGGGTCACAGGGTTGTCCATCCCGTTTCTTTTCATCAAGATTTGCAAAGTACAGATTGTGATGCGAGTGGGGGGAGGTTGAGGAGAGGAAGTGTGGATCGGCATCCAATGCATGGCTCCAAGACAACTCAGCTACCCTGGTTACTCACTGCAAACAGCCCTGGCAGAAGGAAGAGTGTTCTGTGTCTTGCTGCCTCCTGATTCCTCAGGTTCCAAGCTGGGCTTACTTTGAGAATTGGCACTGATAACATGGCTCTTAGGCTTTTTTCTCTTAGGACTTCTAAATCATTCTCTGCCTTGTGCAGACTGTTACAGACACCCCCCTGCCTGCACTCCTCTTTGGTCCCTTCTGTTACCTGGGTTGTACAAGCTCTGGGTAAGTGGTTGTGTTCTAATCATGCAGTCAGTGCCTCAGGTAAAGGACAAAATCTTTTCCATAAACTGGGGTAGAGAAAGCGAGGCTTATGCACACAGGTCTCCTCTCCCAAGAGCCTCAGTCTCTGTTGAATCTTCAAATGCAGGGATTTTCTGGACACTCCTGACAGACCACTAGGGCACAGCGAGGCTGCCAGGATCTGGATACCCTAATTGTAATACTCTACTTCCCCCTCCTTCTGTTTTCTTATATGATGGAGAAAATCTGAGCCTGGTCCACAGAGGATCATGGTGACAACCCTGCTGAGAAGTGATGTTCGCTGGGAGCTGCTGAGGCACGGCCTGAGTCTTGCAGGCAGGGAAGAAGCTGGAGTTTGTGGAGTTTCTGTCTCCCTGGGCAGTGTGTGTCCCTTTCGGTTGGAACTGCAGTTAATCTCCTGCCTTAATCTGCCCTTTTGCTTTACATTTAATGGCCTTGGTTATGATGATTTCTAGGAACTTCCGACGTTGAACCTGCTTCCTTGCCTTGACACTTAACTCATCCCAGCTTGAGTGATGCATGCTGGGGCTTCCTATTAAAGTCTTTCTCTTCCTCTTCTAGGATCTTCTGGTTGCTCCACAGGTTGATTTCCATCTGAGGTAGGCCACTTGCTGCTGGAGCGCTCTGCTGGGTTTTCTCTTTTCTAGGAGCACTAGAAAGGCAGTGACAAGGAACCATGGCAGACGCCTGAACCCTCCTTTCATGGGCCAGCTACCCGGCTTTCTTCCAGTCCCTCTTGCAAAGCTCCCTCCTCTGGGAGCTGACGTGTTCCTCTCTAATTGTCCCTTCCAGAACTCTATCGCCTGTACCCGGGAACGCTGCCGCACCTGAGAGGCTGGAAGCTCTGAAATACCAACGGATAAAGAAGCCCAAAAAGTCCTGCAAGGGCTCCTCGAAGTCAAAGAAACGATCCGGTAAATGGTGGGAAGCACCCATTCCTCTCTTTCCACCTGGTCCGGCTGTTGCGAAGACGGCTGGCCTCAGGACCCCCAACCTTGGGTTTTCTCAAGCATTGGATCCGCCAGCTTCTCTTGTTCTTGGTTTCTTTTTTTTTTTTCTGACATGAATTTTCAAGTAATACACAGATACAGTTTTCATGTAAGAAATAGAAAGATGAGAATCTTTGGTTGCCCTCTTAGTTCATTTCCTCCCACCTAGGAAATGAAAGTGATGGCTTTCATTAGCGTGTGTGCCTTCAGAACTTTTTTCCATGCATACCGCTTTGGAAGATGTATCGTGTGATTTGAGTATGTTTGCAAACAGTAGATTAGGCTCATTTTAACCTCAATCTGCAGTGTACTTTGCAAACATCTCTGAAGTCTTACCTATTTCTCACCTGTCATCTCAGTTCTTCCGGTTGAGCCTGATAACGCTGGGGCCCCCGTTTTCTACTCAGGGCATTTCATGGTGTGATCCCTCACTGTAGATTGATCAAATTTTTCTTGTGACAATGGAATCCATTTCTCTTTTCCCACGGAAAGTACATCTCTATGGAAATATGTCTAATGCTTGTCGGGCAGCGTTAGGTAGTTTCTCAGCACAAGGAGAATTCCACCCTCTGTTAGACATTCAGGAATCGCTGAATACTTACCACATATTCCCTTGCTGAATGCTTCCTTTGTATCTGTTGTGCAGTGACTTTCTGGACAGGGTTCCCATAGAGTACTGTCCAGCGGTTTCTGGGACAGGGGATAACTTAGGCTGACGGTGCAGCATCCCTTAGCAATCCATGGATGGCGATGCTAAGGCAGAGAAAAAGAGAAGGATTTTACAGGGATTGGATGATAAGGAGCCTCAACATGATATTCTAACTCATCTAAGTCCATTTCAGCGTAAGGACCAACTATATCTGCGTATTTGTAATTTATCTATTTATTGGAAGAAGAGACCCTGCCTCAGCTGTGTGTTGCCTCTCTTGTGCTTTGGTGTCTGCTGACCATGCTCTTCCCTGAGGTCAAGGCTCATTTAGCTGCTTGCTGAATATGCACTTGGGTCTTCTGTGAGCCTTTAAAAATATCCGTGATAGTGTTACTGATGATCCTCACCAGTTTTGCTTCTTTTCAACTCTTCCTCTACTTATTTATTTTATTTGCACTTGCTTAGGAAGGCTCTCTGCACTTCACTTTCTGTCCTATACCCCTGTATCCAAATTACTTGGTGAGGTTTTTATCAGTATTTCCCAAAATCTGCCGTGTCTGCCATCTCCACTACTAGAAGTGAGTTCTGACTCCTTCTCCCCTCCTGTCGTGACTGTCTCACTCCCTTTGCCCCAACCTTGCTCTTTCTAGTGTGTTCTATATGCTGTGACCATCCTCTGTCATGAGCATATCTCAGACACACACACACTTTTGCTCAACATCCTCCATGAGGGTTCTCTTACAGACCATATTTCAAATTTCTAACCAATCTGAAACCTCTTACCTGCTTGCTGGGGTGCCCTCCAGCTCTGATGCCCTTCCTTCTTTCTGAAACACCCCTCTTTTCCCTTCCTTCTGTGGGGGACCATTTGGTCATTCTCCCTTGCTCCTGTGAAAGGCCCCATAATTCAATATTCAACTCAGATGTTAACCCTCTGAGGGGCAGAAGCAGGGACTTAATCACTGGCTATTACATGATCCTTATTTTAAATTACTCTGTCTAGCTCTTTTAGTATCTGAAAACAGTTTGTCTCTTCCTCCTGACATGAAATCATAATCTTCCCGAAAGCAAAAGCTTTCTCTCAATAGGACCATGAGGTAGAGCTGTGGCTCTGGCCTTGCAGACAGGTTCCTGGCTGTCTTTGTTGCATCGAATCCAAATCCTGTACCAAGTTGGGGTGGATGAGAAAAAAACCATATTGAGCCCCAACCTGTTCTCGGAAGTTCTGCCCTATAGGATCAAGAATGATACCTGGGACCTGGGAGAAACTAAACAAGAAATAAGGATTGACAAAACCCAAGAGTCTGCAGAAAGAAAGCACACATCTGTCCTACCTTCCTGACCCTGGTTGCAAAGCAGGCAGCAAGAGTGTGGGCTGCTTGCTGTACTTGGGTAGTGAATTGGAATCTGTTGCATATTAGAATCTTGGATTCCGAAGGTGAGTGTTAAGGCTATGCCCTTCCTTCTCACCCTCTCTTTTTTCTTTTTCTTCTCACACCTACACCCTTTGCCTAGATGGTTCTGCCTCCCAGGCTCAGCAGCCTCCCAACTCTCAGGTTCTGTGGCCCGACGAAGCTGTCTGCCTCCGGAAGAAGAAGAGACACTCTCGCCCTGACCCCTTTGCCCGACTCTCGGACTTGTGCCACCGTCAGCTTCCAGAAGACCAGACGGCCATCCTCACTAGCGTGGACCACGATGACCCAGGCCACGCCACTCTGCTGTGACCCACCTCTCCTCTAAGTGTCCCCAGGGCGCTGGGCGCTGGGCTGAGTAGGCAGGGTGGGACTGCATGTGGGGACTTTGTCTTCCTCTGTCTGCTCAAAGGGGTACCCAGACCTCTGTCCTGGCTGCCTTCTCTGGCAGACAGGAGTGCCCCCATTTCCTGGTCCCTGGGCGCTGTCTATGGAACAGAGGGCTGAGGACACATCTTCCACCCAGAGGTCAGGGAGAGAATTGGGGACAGGGAGGCCTCTGTCTTTTTCCACCTCTCCCCTTTTCACTGGGTTGATTTTTCTTCCCTCTTAAAATGTCTTTGGAAGTCAAGGCAATGGATATGCTGCCCTCTGCTACTATTTTAGTTCTTTGAGCCCTGGAAGAGGACTGAACTTCGTCCTGTCTTCCAAATTCCACAGATCTATAGATATAGATACAAATGCACGTGTGTAGCTGGTAGACCACTCTATGTGTCTAAATGCACTGAAGCAAGCGCTCTTTCTGTGGCTCATGAAGGCAGGTAGGAGAGGGCGGTGGACGGTGAGGTCTATAGCGCGGTGCTAGCAGCTGGCTGGCAGGGAGCCCTCCTACCCCCCTGGGGATTATCCGTCCTGAAACAGAACTCACGCCTCTTGGCACAGCTCCCATGTAGAGCAGGAGCGAGGTGGGTCTGCTGCAGTGCTAACTGCCTGTTCTGGTGGCGGGGTGGGGGTGGGGGTTCAGCAATGAGGCACTATAAAAACTAAACATGAGCCTTTGATGCTTGGTTCCTGATGAAGAAAGGGTAACCAGGCACAGGCCAACTGGCTTCTTCCTTCCTTCCACAGTTTGGCGCATGCTACAGAAATAGAAGCTGCTTATCATGGGGCTGACAGGCACCAGTTCCAGGTCATCCTTTGGTCCCCCATGGGCCAGCTGGGCCAGGAGCCTTGTGGCCAAAGGGTCTGGTTCTGGAGCTCCTTGTGCCATCACCGCCTGCCACGGCTTTATTTATATCCTTCCTGGCTCTGTGCTCTCTGAGCGCCGCCCTAGGGTTGCTGACTGGATCCTCCTTCTCCTTTGTGGGAGCTAATTCTGCAGATTGATTAATTGCCACGTGTGTAGAGCCTGCTTGCCTTCCCAAGCTTGTCACGGGCGGGCTCTTCTCTGCACTGTGGATACAAGCTCCGATACGGTGGGATCAGATAAGGCTGGGTGCCTTGGTTGAGGCACCCTAGATCCCTGACTTTCCGCTGTTAAGTAGAGCTGGCTGAGGCACAGGAATGCTGGGAGAGGGCTGGACGCAGGGGCCCAGGCCCTGATCCTTCCTTCGCCAACACCTTGTCCTACTTCAAGCTATTAGCACCCAGATGCTTCTGTGCGGTCATCTTCCTGCTGAGATACGTTCTCTCTTCCAATCAGCTCATGGTGCTGCCCAAGAATGGCTTCCAAGGCCAAGGGTGGGGGAAGACAGGTCGCCTTCTCTCCCCCTCATCTTCTGCAGTGGCCTACCCTACTGAGCTGACCACGGTAAGGGTGGCAGCTAGGTTCCTTGAAGTATTTCCTTCTTGGTGCTGCTGTCTTGGTAGGTCTGAGGGCATCTACCTCGCACCGCCTGCCTGCCTGGATGTTAGCCACATCAAGGGCCAAAAGGGCTGCTGCTGGTGGTTCAGTCTGATGGCGCAGAGGCAGGCGCGCAGCCAGATGACGTAGGAGGCGGGGCCTCCACGGTCTGCAAGTGGATTCTCCCGCAGTTCTGGGGCCCTGGTGCTTCGTTCTCTTGCCTAGCGAGCCAGGGACTGGTTCTACCCTTGAGGCTCTGCCAGGCTAGCCACACCTTCTATAGTGTATTTCCAAACATGTGCAAGAGCTGCCAAGGACGGAGTTTATGTCTGGGCCTTGGCCGTGCAGCCTTGAGGTGGACCGGACATTCTGGCTCATTCCCTTCTCTGGGGTGGCGTCAGAATCCGCATGAGCTTCAGCAGTCCTCCGGTGTTTGCAAGAGTGCAGCCAGATGACTCTGTTCCCTTCAGAGTCCGCACTACCTCTGTCACCGTGCCATGATGTGACGGAGGGGCTGTGGGGCACAGGCCTGCCTGGATCAGCCTAAGCGAGCGGTTTGTGTGTAGCTTTGGTCTGCCCTTATGGAGATGGAGGGCCCAGGCTCTGGGATGGGTGTGAGTGGGATTGGAGTTTCAGGGCTCAAGTCTGCAGTTTCAGCCAGCCTTTCCAAGCCCAGTCTTGGGAATTTTGTGTCCTGGGGTTAGACAAGAAGAGAGGAGGTGGAAGGCTTTGCTTCCCTGGGACATCATGAGGGCCGAGGCACCTCAGCCTTGGCTTGCTTGTGTTTTCCGGGAGCTCTGGTGATTCCAAAGGTGCTGACTCTTTTCCTTTTGGTTCTGTGGATGCCCCGCACCTCAGTAACAGCTACACCGCAGGAGCTGAGCTGCAGTGTCTGAAGGTCTGGCTAGTTCCTGGCCAAGACCTGCTTCACACAGGGGGGTTTCTCCTTGGTGTGTGTCATGGAACCATCCTGAAGCCTGGGAGCTGTTTAAGCCCTTCCTGTAGGGACTACAGTGGACTCTGGCCAAGTGCAGTCTCCTGGGTCCTGGAGAGGGAAGGTGAAGCTGTCACAGGTGCATACTCGGTGGGCACCTGGGTGATGGGGTGGTGTGGATGTGTGCATGAAGGGGGCATATCTATTTCTAGGGACCAAAATCCTTCGTACTAGGCTTTTGCGACAGAACAACAACCACATCTAAGCTTCCTAGGACTCTCACACTCTGTGGGAGATCTTATCATCTAAACTTGACCTAGGGCTTTGAGCCTCACAGGAATTGTCTCTTGCGCAGACCTGGTCCCAGGTCTCAGATTTTCTACCGCTTCCGTCTGTGTCTTGGCTGGAAGTAGTGGCCGTTTCCATGTCGGGAAGAGTGAAACCATCTTCCAAGGGGCCTGCAGATTTTAGGGAAGAAGATGAGCGAACAGGATGAACAAGGCAAGTCCTACTTCTTGACTGCTGCCCCAGTGTGCTACCTGGCTTTGAGGGGAGCCCTACATGAGATCAGTTACTTGTGGTGCCATGCCAGGTGACCAGCCTGCCTCCCTGGTAGCTTTCTTTGAAAGTCCAGGGGACACAAAGGGACTGCCCTCTGCTCCAGGGGGGCTGACTGGGCCCTGGCATTCAGCAGGAGTGGCTTCAGTCAGGGATTTGGATTTGCAGTCTGGGTTCTGTCCTTATTTTAGGTTTGTGATCTGAAACATTCCGGCTTGAACTGATTTCCGTTGTTTATTTATGTGTGCTTCTCATACAGAGAGAGCCAGAGAAGGTTCATACATGGAATTTTCTGATTGTTTTCCTTCTAATTCTTGTTCTTTGGCATGGCTGGCAAAAACCATAGCTTGAGAAGAGAGAGATCAGCTTCACAGAGCATCTTATGTCTTTGCCACTGCTCAGGATTAAAATCCATGACTGGAGTGTCTGTGGCTGTAGCTGTTTCTTCCAGGGTTCTTAACAAAAGCCTTTGGGGACTTTGGGGTGGGCTGGGGAATTGTATATAAAGTGTATTTTATTTGTATGTAGAAAAGCCTTGGAAAAGAGGAGCTAACAGTTAATCTTGGCCTGCTTTGCATGTCATGGAGCTTTGAATGGCATCTCAAGGATTGTTGGGGAAATCGAAGGGCAGGGATGGGTGGGACTGTGGGAGACTCCTGCTGTTCTTGCTGGAAACCACACAATCCTGTTGCTACCCCTGGTCAGTTCTGCCTTTGCATCTGCTCCGGAATGAGGTCAGAGCAGGCTCCCCTGGGATGGACAGCCAGAACCCCGTGGAGCCATCTGTTGCTTTGCAGTGATGGCTGTAGGTCAGATCTAGACTGAATGTGAGAATTGATGGGGACAGGGCTGTTCCGAGAGAGGGAGTGGAGAGCTGGGGTGTAGAGCCCCTGGTTGTTTCTGATGTATGTGAGGCTAGAAGAACTGGAGAAAATGTGTTCAGTAGTCTGGAGTAGGAATCTCAGGAGACAGAAGACAAAGACAGGATTCAAGTATTATCACTCTCTAGGTAACCCCAGGGGGATCATCATGGTAGAGGGTGAGGCTGGAATGACAGCCGTGAAATGCGTGTGGGGCCGGGGAAGGAGGAGTGGCATCATGGAGAGCAGATGGGCAGTGGGCCTGGCACACAGGCCCAGGCTGGACCTGAAGTCTTGTTTCTTTGCTGAACTCCTTCTTCTAGAACTGGCCTCTTACGCAAGTGCCCAAACAAAACACAGCCATCTTCTTTGTCCTGTGTTTTTATTGGTGCTGGTCCTCATTCCCAAAAGCTGGGTGACTTGTCTTGCAATATCCATCCAATCTCCAGCTGTTCGTCATGAGCAAGGAAGAACAGCTCTTGCCTAGCACCGTGTGCTGCTTTCACATGCACAGCAGGCAGCCTTCCTGGCATCTTCTGCCACTTGAACATGTGCACGAGGCACTCACTGGTGGTGATGATGGAGAGCAGAGGTGTCCAGGCTTCTGCATGTATCACTTCCTTCTAGAAGCACAGAGCAGGTCCTGAAGCTACACTGAAGCATTGTACCTAGGTCGTTTGTTCTTCTTTTCTCTTCTGGAAGATGAATGAAGTCACCGGTCACATGGTTGTGATAGAAGGGTGAAGAAATCTCACTCAGAAACAGGGACCAGCCATGCTTCTTTCCTTCATGTCAACCAACTCTGTTTCTTTTTGTCAAGAGACAGAATTACAAATCTCTTCTTTGGAAGAAGTTATTAACCAAGTGTCAAAGTCCAGGCTTGACCTCAGTACTTTTACCAATTTGATACTTGGTAGGGGGGTCTGTTTGCTATCTCTCCCCCTGCCTGTAGTAAACCTACACTGGTCCAGAGCTGCCTCAGTCCTGGGCCCCTGTCTCTACCTTCAAGCCAGTCTCTTGGAAAGAAACAGTATCCCTGCCACATATTTTGTGTATTGGGTTGCCAAGAAATAGAAGTTTTTAATGACCTTATTTTAAGCCAATGAAATGCCTCCCATTTGACCAAATCTGGCTTAAAGATATCCCATACCTCAAGGTTTTCTGTGCAGGATAAGCAACAGTTCAACACCTGAGCAATGTTGACCATGCCTTAGAGAAGGAAAGTTAGGGCCTCTTTGCGGACAGACACTTTGGCAAGCTAGGATCCAGCCACTGCAGCGTTACTGTTCGGTGGCAACAGCTGCAGTTGTGGTTTAGCAAGAGCTGAGGTCAGCATGGAGCCATGGCTGGGAGACCTAATTTGGAGGGTTTCAGCAAAGTCTCACGGGTTCTGAATGCCAGATAACAGTATCTTGTGTATGTGCCTGTTCCAGCCCACCAGATGCTGGCATGACTGACTCACTGAGCCTGTTTCGCTTCAAGAAATGTGCTCACAAATCCCTACCATTTCCCGGCACTGGATTTCCTTGGGTGAGCTCTCCTTTCCAGCCTACATGTAGATACACTTGTGAGGTTTCCTGTCTTTGCTTCTCTACCTTATGGTCCAAGGGATCTTGCTCATTTTTTTGCCATGGGGAGGTGGTCGAGTGGAAAAGGGATATGCATTGTCAGCCTTAGACATACCACAACATCTGTGGACCGTGTGTGTGGTTTCACATAAGTGGATAAAAGGGGCAGGAGTATGAAGCTGAACTTGCTGGTAAGGAGGGCCTAGGGGCCTACTTGTATGAGACCTTATTTCCTTGGGAAAACATTGGCAATCACTTTATCAGTGAAGATCTCTTGCCCACTGTGGACATCGAGAGGTCTGCCAGGAGGTGACGATGTCCTGGTTGGGTCAGAGAAGTGGGTTGCTTGACCTGTCCCTCTGCAGGTGCTGGCTGTCTCTGGTCTCTAACCTCCAGCCAGATGTCTACTGTGGTGTTCCTTTCTTGGGTTCAAGAAGTGGGTGGTGTGTGTGTGTGTGTGTGTGTGTGTGTGTGTGTGTGAGTGTTTGGTTTGTGAAGTAGTGTGTGTTTGGGCATATGAGTGTAGGGTAGCATCTGTATGTGTGCTGTATAATTATGTATGATGTATTTTGGTAGTATGATAGGTGTGTGTATGATAGGTGTGGGTGCTGTCTGTGTATGTGTGTGAAGTGTGACATAAGTGTGTGGTTTGTACATTGTGTAAGACTTGTGGGGACACACTGATATACATGAGTAGCATCAAGCCTAGGAGATCTTAGATGGCTCTTTGCTAGACCACTTGTGGGAGGAGGGTCACATTAGTGATATGCCGTCTTTAGTGCATTTTTTAATGGGAATTGTATATAAAATTATATACACATATATAATTTTGTCTATTTTAAGCAGAGAGGGGAACTTATATGGGAGGGGGAGGGTACATGGATAAGATGCAATAGTGGTAGCTGGAGAGCAACAGGAGGATGTCTGTGTGGGGAGTTAGGCGAGCAGGCAGGCTAGGTGGGGCGCTTGCTCTCCACATACGTATATAACTATAAAGAAACCTATAGAAAGTCTAGTTATCTATCTTACCTATATATCTGTATATCTGTATGAAGTCATAGTTTGCTTTATTTTTGTACCTGTGCTTAGAGATGTCTCGAGCAGTGCCACTTTCCCCGGGTGGTCTGGGGTACTAGCTCATGCCTTGATGCTGCCTCCTTCCCCGCCATTCCTGGGACACGCACTCCTTGTTCAGAATTGCCTGGGTTACTCTGATGGGAATATGTATATATGAATCACATTTCAAATAACAAAACATATAATTCACCCACGAAAGGCCAAGTGAGGTACAGATTGGGGGGGGGGGCTTCTGGAACCAGTTCCCTGTGTCACAGGAAAGGGATTCCGACTTGAAAGCTTTGGCAGAGGTGCTGTACACAGTGTGGGTGACAGACACTCTGACCCCATCCCCTGTGGTTGACACTGGTCACTGGGAAAGAACGGGGAGGTGGCTCCCCTGGTACTCGCAGCTCCTCGGGAATGTGGCGGGAGAGGGTGGGTCTGTGTGGTTGACTGCGTGGGCTCAGTCTTAGAGAAGACACAACCTAGAGAATATTACTGCAGGTTCTTGGAACCAGTGTGAATGTGACATCTGGTGGAAATATATCATGTAGGCTTTTTTTTTTTTCAATGATTTCTAATTGGAAAATAAAGTGCCGTTGGAGTTGGACTGGTCCAACCCTGGGATCTGGAGTGAGGGTTGGAAGTGACAGGTTTGTATGGACCTGACTGGGAGGGTGGGTGATGCTGTAACCTTCCTTCTGGAAATCAGCCTGCGTCTTCCAAAGCTGAACCAGAACTTGAAAGAACTGGACCCCGAACAGCAGATTTGGGAGAGCAAGGGTTCACTTGTGTTTGAGCAGGAAACTGTCACCTGAGAATACCTCTCTGAGAATTCTAGACCTCACACCCATGTGGCAAGGTCACATGGCTTGCAGCCTCGGCAGGCATCTCCTGGGTGCTAGTTCTCTTCTAATTTGCCAAGAGCTCCAAGTGATGTGTTTGAAGCTAGCAAGGGGCCAGATGGTGCAGGCAGCCAGGAGATTCCTGACTGCGATCTCTTCACTCTTATCCCTGCTGATCCTGTGAGAAAAGGCAATACTAAACCCTCTTCTGCAACCGACCTGCCATGCTGTCACTGAGAGCCTGTCTGTGAGGTCGGATCCCTGGAGAAATCCCGATGCCCGCTTCACATTGTGGGTGCACCATGAGAAGAGGGCTTGAGTTTTGAAGCTGCAGTCTAACTCTTGACCTTCATGCGACTTCATGCTCTGTCTTTGGGTCCCCAGGATCATCTGCTCACAACCCCTGCCTTGTTCCAAGGACACTCAGGGGATATGGGCTCCGTCCTTGCAACACTGCAAGGACTCCAGTACTAGGTTCAATGGCTGTGTGTTCATTCTTGCTGGAGGCCCTCCTACAGTTCATCGGGAAGTCAGTGGCAGGACGCAGCCAAATGTTTCATGTAAGATTCATCAGGGAGGTTAAGAGGAAGGGCCATAATTACTTGTCCCCCGGCCCAAGCCACCAAAGGGTCCACATAGAGAGGACTTCCCATTCTTTCTTTGGTTCTCAGACCACCCTCTCCTCTGTAGACACTGACTCACTTCCAGAAGACATGCAACAGCAGAGCAGATCACTTCTTCAGCACCACAGACACCTTGGAGGCTCCTGCTTCCAGGAGGTTCTGGGTGGCCCTATCCCCTAGCGTCTTTCCGCTGAGCCCCAGCCTCAAGCCCGAGACACTTTAGCAGCATTAAAGTGTATGAGGTTCAGAGAATATACATGTTGCCACCTCCTTCCCCAACCTCCTACTGGACTCTTTATTTTGAGGAGAAAAAGGGAAGGCAAGGTTGTAGCTCTTCTCTTGAAATTCTGACTGCTGGAAACGTTGTGCTTCCCTGGGTCCTGTCTATGTCCCAGCCCTCAGGAGGGTGGGGGAGAGGATGGGTAGCTCAGATTCCATCTCCAGGCTTGTTGGCACAGAGGGCCAAGGGGCTGGGACCTATTTCCTATATGTTGGTTAAGACGGTTTTCCTCTTTCTGAACCTCTCAGTTAAGGGGGCAGATGGAGGTAAGGGGTGCCTTGACGAAGTCTCCGAGGTACACAGCCACTGTAGGAACCCAAGATGTCCCATTACACTTGTGGACACCATCCTGGGTCTCCACACAGTGTAAGGGATGTTGAGTTTTGGTGCTTTTCCTTGGTGGTAGGAAGTGGGAGAAATCCATCAAGTTATTTTCATTTTGCTACCTCTATTGTGTGGAATGGGAGTTGGAAGTAGCCCTGGGAGTCGCTCTGAATGAACAGCAAGGACTCGTCCTTGCTCCTAATCTCACCAACTCCTTGGGAAGGGGAAAACAGCTCATTGCCTTGGGGTCTGCTCTAGCTGCTGGGCCCTTCTACTCCCCTCTACTGCCAATGCTGACGTTAAACCACCCTGAGCAAAGTCAGAGCAGGGAGTGGGGAACAGGAGAGCCAGCATGTCATGGTTCCTATTAGTTAGGTCGGCGGGGCGGGGGTCTCCCCTGGCATCTAGCAAAGTGGTACAGAGCCCAGACAATGGGAGGGAATGCTTTGAGACTGACTGGCATGACACCCTTCTTTACTGAGTTGTAGGCATCCATGTCAAGAAGTCTTCAAGTCCCACATAGACTAGATGTCTTAGTTGCCACGTGGGGCTGGGGATGGAGGATGTGGACAGGGTGTGCCTCGACCAGACGCTCCCTCTTCTCCAAGCGACACGAAGGGACGCCATCCCACGTCCTGGCAGCACCTGTCAGCCCCTTTGCTCTTCCACTTCCTCTCTCCCACCAGGAGGGGCTGAATCATCTGGACCTAATTCTTCATATGAATTTATACCATGTCACCTGATGGCTCACAGACACACAGGATTGGATAGGATAGGATACTACTCTTCAGGTAGTATGGGCAAGGAGGGGCTCTGACTGACAGCTCCTCCAGTCCCTTCTGGGCCCCATGCTTCTGGATGCTGACGGCCTTGTGGCTTTAGTTCTTTGCTGACAAACTGACCCAAGTTTCGTCATGAGATATATTGCTCTCATTTCGAACTCCTTCTTTCCTCCTTCAGCTTTCTTTAGGGGTTATGCCTCCATTTTCATGGCAGGTCTTCTCAAAGAGACCACCCCGACCTCGTTTCCATTTCTCGAATATTGGGTGTTACCACGTCACTGCGCTAGGGTGCTCTATGGTGCTGTTCTTGAAGAGGCCAGCTGGACCGAATAGCCTTGGTCCCCTGGTTCCTTAGATCTCGCTGTATTTTGTCTTCTAGTTTTTTTCTCCTTGGGGGTCCTTGGGGTGGGAGATTTAGGGGTGGCTTTTGTGTTGTGTGTCTCTTTTCTGTATGTCTGGACTGGTTAAGTCAGTGATGGGCAGCTGTCTTCATGGAATCGTTGGCTGACTTTGGTTCAGTATGAAAGACAAACCAACAGATTGTGCAGCTGCACACGGAATGCTTTTGCGTGTGAATCTGAACGGCAACTAGAGGCTTACTTTTCGAACTTCAGGTATGTAACTCAAAAGTAAATAAAAACACTATTTTTTCAGTAAGCTTTTTTTTTTTCCTTCTAAAAGAGGACTTAGAAATCAAACTTTTAGAACATGAAATTGGTGCTGTACCAAAGCCTTATATGAACATATTCTACCCTCTGTACAACTGTCTGGGGAACCCCTGCTCTATCACCGTCTTCTCAAAAGCCTGGGAATGCCAGTGTGGGCCCATGGGTGTGAAAGATGATGGAGATGGGACGTCACCTGCCACCTGTGCAGGCTCCGCAAGACTGGGTGTGTGCGCATGTGTGTGAGTGTGTGCATGTGTGGGAGCTTGCAGGTGCACAATGCCAAAGCAATTGCACTCATGGGAGTGTGCGAGGAGGCCCCAGGCTGGAGCAGGATGGGTGTGGGCGTGATGGGGACCTGCTGTCTCCCCTGTCCCTGGTCTCCTTCCTTTTCTTCCTGGTTGGGGAAGTAGTAAATTGGGGACAGCTGCACTCTCATCCAGGTGCTTTCTCCTCCAAGATTTCCAAAGTCTAAGCATTGCTTAAGGGGCCCTGCCAAGGCGCAGGCACATCCCACCAATCAGAGACTTGGAAGACTGGGAGGGGAATGTGTCTTCCCAAGCCCTGGCTGCATATTTTGGGGGAAGAACACTCCTCCTGCAGGTTTTACTGGGCTTGGACCTGCTTTAGTGGCCGACCCTCCTCCCCCTTCTTCCCGTTCCACTGAGGAGATCCCCCGGGAGAACACCCCTCAGCCACACCTTTTCCACGGCCCTAAGCAATAATGCCTGCCTTGGCTGCCACCAACCAGATTCCTTTGGCCTTAGGCTAAGAACCCAGTGACACCTAAATCTCAATTTGCAGCCTGCTTTAGGTCAGACTGCCGTGCCAGGCTCCACCTGCTGGCGTTTTTCAGGCTTGCAGAATACTAACCGACTCATTACCAGTAATGCTACATGGTTGTATCCTGAGTTAGACATCCAAATGAGCGAATGAGGAACAGAGAGAGAATAGAGGCACATTCCGTGACAAAGATGTGAGGCCAGTGAAGGCACCCCGGGAGTGTTGCAAGTTCAACTGATTAAAAGAAGTTTAGTATTTAATTGCTCCTCATGTAACATTACTCTGCTTCAGAAATGTTTTGTATTTTGATATAAATAAATGTTTGCTAAAAAAAAAAGATTTATTGTTTAATTTTGTAACAACTATACCTGGAAAGAATTTAATGTAACATAAACTCATTTCTGGTCTCATTGTTTCTAAACTCCAGGCTCAATGTGATTTGGAAAGATGAAGGAGTTGCTATTCATTTCTTGATCAACAGATGGGTTTCATGCTGGTGTAGAGAGTGCTGCCTAGTGGTGGGAAGGCACACATGCATGGCTCCTACCATGAGATCCTTAACACTGACAGAAGGTGATTGATTATATTACGTGAGGGAAAAGCCAACTTAGATAGAGGAGAGAGTGAGTTGCATTTTACAGTGGAATGCTGGGATGATAATAATGATAAGCTGGGTAAGCTTGGGACACCTGGGTCCAGGCCCAGCTATCCTGCCTCCGGGCCAGCTTCCTGCTGATGCATTCTTAAGAGGCAGCAGATGGTGGCCCGAATGCTTGGGTTTCTGCCACTCATGTGGGAAACCTGGCTTCCATGTGGCTGTGGCAGGCACCGGGAAGTTTACTAGTGGGTGTAGGATGTCTCCATCTGCTTTTTAAGTAGATGAAAATACGCTTTAAAAATATAAAATAGGGTGCTCAGCGCAAGTTTTGCTGAGAACATGGCATGGGAACAGTACAGCTTAAGCAAATGCTTTGATTTGCTGCTTTGACGTGCTATTTACGTTGCCTGGCCTCTGTTGGCTCTTCAATCATATAAGGTATCTTGTGTCCTTTCTTTTGAGTCCCCAACGGTCCCAGGCACTAGACCTCATACAAGAGGCACGGCTGCTGCAGTGATGCCTTGCTCTCAACCCGAGGACAGCACATGGCTTTGCTGTGTTGGCTGCCTGCAATGGGATCACTTTCCTCCCTGGAGTGCCTCATCTTCCTCATTTCTCAGCACCCCTCCTCTTCTGTCTGCCCAGGCATTGCTCCCCCCCCCCACACCCCTTGTTAGCTATCAACTCCTCCTCTGCCTGTTTTGCATTTTATTTTGGGTTTAGGTGAAGGGCAAAGACCGAGCTATGATATTCCTTTTTTTTTTTAATGCTTCTTACTGCAAGTGAAAAAAGATAACCAGCCAAGCAGCCAGGCGAGCCAATAGGCCCACGTCACATGTAAATGCATCTGGCCTGGTTTACAGAGTTCCTGTCTATAATTCCCTAATTGCTGTAGGGAGAGGTTTCCGTATTGGGTGCCCAGTCACGACTCACTCCTCCCTGCTCCCCAGTTCCTCCTCCTTGGCTCCCTTCTCAATAGGGAGGAAGGGAAAACTTCTGGGTATTTCTCATATACTTCATTTATTTTTAAATTTAAGATTGTATTCGACAGGCACAAAGGGAAGAGGGAAGGAGAGAAGGGAGAGAGTAATCTATTTCCTATCTCCCCACAACTGCTTGTAGTGGATCAGGTCAAAACGGAAGCCTAGAACTCCATCTGAACCTCTCGTGTGGGTGCCAGGGGCCCTCTTCTTGAGCCATCATTTGCTGCCTCTCAGGGTAGCCGAGTTGAGCTCAAACTCGGCCACTCCAGTGTGTGATGCAGAGATCCTAAGCTGCATCTTAGCTGCTACAGCAAATGCCCCCGCCTGCTCTCATCATTTCTAAAAGCAGGTTAAGGAGGGGATGGCTTTGCAAACTCCTAGTTATGCAGGAATGGTTGTAAGCCACACGACCAAGCCCTCTGTGGAAGCCAGCTCCTCCAGGCTATTCCTGTTAGCTGGTGAACGGTGAGCCCTCTTTGACCCCTATGAGGGCAGGGATTTTAAAGGAGCAGAATTTGACCTTAGTAAACAATTTCCACTGCATTTGCAGACTTTAAAAAAAAAATCACCAACTGTGAAGACTTCTCAAAAAAGTTCGTGGAAAATGGCACGAAGAGGTGTTTATATCTTTGGTCTATATTTAGTGGTTTAGAACTTCCCTTTAAATTTTTGGAACAGTTCCCTTACACCCCACACACTAATTTCCCAGTTACTAACATCTTGTACCAACATAATGAGTGCAAAACTTTTGAAATCCATACAAACTAGGGTATTGCAGAAGCTGTGGAGAAATACATCTTACGAACAAAAGAGTATGTATTTCAAACATTAGACAAAATTAAAGACTTATCTCTTTTAATTCCGTTTTCTGCTAACTTTTCCTTTACAGTGAAGGAAAAATAGCAACTTTCACTAGGAGGATCTTCCCTGTGTTAAACTGTGTTATTTAAGACTTGCACCATTTTTAAAAAAACTTTGTGGTATAATAGTACAGGGTCTGGGATTTCCCTATGCGCCTCCCCCAAATTCCCACCCCCGATTGATTTTCGCTATATTTTTACTGTAGTATAATCCTTCATAGGCAGTCATAAGTCCATCAAGACTTGTGCCTTAAAAAAAAAGATTTATTTATTTTAGTTGGAAAGTGGATATACAGAGAGGAAGGTCTTCCATCCGATGGTTCACTCCCCAAGTGACCGCAGTGGCTGGAACTGAGCCAATCCGAAGTCAGGAGCCAGGAGCTCTTCCAGGGCCTCTCACGCGGGTGCAGGATCCCAAAGTTTTGGGCCATCCTTGACTGCTTTCCCAGGCCACAAGCACAGAGCTGGATGGGAGTTGGGGCTGCTGGGATCAGAACCGACCGGAGGCCATATGGGATCCTGGTGCATTCAAGGCGAGGACATTAATGGCTTCACTATCATGCCGGGCCCAACTTGCACCTATTTTTTAAAAAAAATGATCTTAATTTCCTGTTGATACAATGCTTCAGACTTGAAAAGCTCTTTTCATATTTATTTCATTCTGAAGTCACTATAAACTTATCACAAAAGTAGATCATATGTTTTCTCTTTAGGTCACAATCAATGGATGAGCAAAGCAGTGGCCCCATGTCTTCTCCCTGCCCTCTTCTTGGTCCATCCCTCCTCCCTGCAGCTTCTCCTCTCCAGCTCTGCCCCCATGTTCTTCAAAGACTTAGTGAGTGGCTGCCAGGAAAATAAAATATAAACACAAACCAATACAATTACAGAGGGCTCGAGCACTTTTCTTCTTAGGCCAGGATCCTTTTCTATCCATACAGCAGAGTCCTACAACACCTGCGCCGCCCAGGTGAGGTCACACAGCCCCCAGGAGCCCCACTGTGCAATTCCAATACAGCAGTGGACATTTGCAGTAAGTCACTACGCTGAAGTACTGGGGAAGGGGAACCGCGCACAGCAAACAACATGGGCCTTACCCATAACAAGATAACATGGACTTCAGGGCCAGGGCTTGTAGGCACTGGGAATGAGGCTGGTCCTGGGCAGCAGGTGCATGGTGCAGGGCTAGCCCCTGCCATACCTGCAAATCGCAAAGCTTCTTTTGGGTCCTCTTTCCAGGAACCTTTTCCACTAGTGATCATGTCTATAGCCTCAGCATCCTGGATGACTCCCAAGGTGCTTCAGTTAAGTCATCAATCAAGAGAGACCTGTGGCTCCTGGGGGCAGCACTGCAGTCCCTGCTCGTCTATCCTCTAGTGTGTCTGTCATCCACCTACATGAATGACAGAGGCTGGCTTCCTTTCTCCAGCAGAGCCACCTTCATCCTGCAGCTGCTATTCAGAAAGGCAGGAACTCGGGGGAAATCATGGAATCTTTCCCAGGGAGCACTGAGGAGGGAGCCAGCGTCTGTCCTGTACGGAGCCAGAGTCTGTCCTGCACGGAGCCAGCATCTGTTCTGCTCGGAGCCAGCGTCTGTCCTGCACAGAGCCAGACTGGGAAGAGCACATTGCTCAGTTGGCATCTGCCAGACAGGAGCTCCCTCCATAGCACCGGCTTGAACTGCTGGCTTTGGTGGCTTAAGCTGCCACACTGCAACTCATCAATAGCCATTCCTGTGAGAGCAATGCACACCCTCCTATGAGTGGTGCCCATCTTCCTATGAGTGACACACATCCTCCTCCTTGTTGGCTATTTGTCACCATCACAAGGACTTACTCTTTAAAAACAAGACTTGAAAAGCAGAGTAGAGAGAGAGAATCTCTTTTATTTGCTGGCTTAGTATCCAAATGGCTATAGTGACTGTGGCTGGGTCAGGTTCAAGCCAGGAGTCTGGAGACCCATCCAGGTCTCCTTACAGGTGGAAGGATTCAAAGTATGGGGGCCATCAGCTGCTGTTTCTCCAGGTGCATAGGCAGGTGGATGGATAGGAAGCAGAGCAGCTGGGAGCTGAACTGGTGCTTCTGATGGAGGTGCTGGCACTGCAAGCCATGGCCCAGCTGACTCTGTGATGGATCCCCTTAGATGCATTATTCCAGTTGGCACCGAGTGGGAAGCCCATCCTCTGCAGCCACACAGGGAGAGGAGCATTAGCAGATGTTTGTCATTTCACCAGGGACTCCGGCTTCCTTTTCATCTGTTTGGCAGCTGCAGGAGCCCTGGTGGTGCTTGGGATGACTGTGTCACCTGCCAGTCAGAAGCCACTTTGAGGACAAGGCTTAGATCCTGTGTGTCCCCCAGTTCAGGGCCTTAGTCACCAAATAGTAGGAAGCATCCTTGACCTTGTCATCCCTGCTCACAGTGTGTGGGCCTCATTAGCCTGCAAGCCTCTTGGAGGAGAAGTTCCTGTCTTCATGCTTGGTGCTGGAGCCCAAGTTCCTAGCAGACCCTATCACTAGAGAGAGTTTATAACTGTTTCTAGAACAAAAGAAAGGAAAAAGAATGCTGATCATACTTGACAAACCCTGTTTGGAGACCATCAGTGCACCGGATAAGCAGAGCTCTAGTGTCCAAATGAGCTCAGAAACAGGACTTCAATAAAGTGAGGAGTGAGAAGGAAGCAGTCAGAGATCGTGTCTATAGATAGTGCTTCTGAGGTCTGGGTTTGAAATACAGCATCTAATGGCTGGTATTCTGACACAGCTAGTTAAGCGTTATTTGTAACACCAGGATCTTATATTGGCGTACCAGTTCAAACTCGACTGTTGCACCTCCACCTTCTTGCTAATATAATTGGGAAAGTGGCGAGTTCACATTAAGGCCAGGGCTGCAGGCTGGCTGGACTGGACTAAAACATCCACCACTGCGCCCAGAGCCGGATGAGATTATACAAACAGTCATCCTTAAGCTTGCACACTCTGCTCATCCACTCCATTCCTAGGAGCCACGAATGGTGGTCTTCCCCTCAGCACCAGTCTCCCTCTGACCCCGAGGTGTGGAATCCCAGGAGAAGCCTCAGGTGGAGAAAAGAAGAGAATCATCTTCAGGGAGGTGGCCCTAGAAAAAATGGGGACACAGGCAAAAAACAAAGGTGCATAAAGGGCAGTGGAGAACGAAAGCCAAACTCAGGACTGTAGGTAAGTGAAATTGAGTCAGCAGAAGGAAGTTCAGCTGGAATGTGTGCAGAGAAAATCGAGAGTGTTGTACGCAAACCTGAGGATGGCATACAGATTAAATTTTAAGAATAACAGAATTTTAGAAAAGACTGAATTTCAATCCGTGGTTCCTATGCCAAAATCATGATTCTGATAGGAAAGGAGTGAGATTATGGGATAGAAATGGATAGATGAATGTGCTGAAGCATCTTCAACCTTCAGACTCCATGGAAATGATGGTCTTTCAGCAAGGGCCATGTCCTCTTTTTTTTTGTTTTAGTTGCAAATGGTATAGTTTTATTCATTTTTAAAAAAATTTTTTTTAATTTTAACAATCTTTACATGGTTAATTTGTGCATAAAGGGTCAAGGGCTACAGGAAAGTGGGTAAGACTATTATTTCCATATTGTTTCCTTCATATATCTGAGGTAGAGGGGGATATTGAGGGAGAAGCCCCACCCGGTTTCCCACCCACCCCAAGTCCCGCATGTGGGGCATGCTCCGAGATACTCATTGAAGTGGTTTCAATAGGTCGCCAGTTTTGAAATTACTGCCAATCTTGCCTCTCCAAACACGATGAGGTTGTTGAAAAATCCATTAATTGACGTTGTCCATCATAGCGTCTCTATTTGCCCGTTATTTTGTTGCCAACCTATAGCTGAGGTGGTTAATTAACTTGTTCCATCTTCTGTCCCTTCATGGTTAGGGTTTTGAGTCTGGCATTTCAATTGGGGAGATCACCAAAGAAACTTCGTCTGAGGTGTTCCCAGGCCAGATACTTGTATGCACACAGCAAGTACAGGGCCCAGCACAGTCCATCACCCGGTCAGCTGGTAGTTGCAATTGCTTGGTTGGTTCTGTTTTCAGCCCCGCCTTTTACTGGAACCAATGGGTGTTGCAGTCCAGCCTGGTTCTGCACAGCACATACTTGGTCTTCACCTAAACCAGTGGGAGCTGCATCCTGATGAGAGCGGCCCACAATAACCCCCACCAGGCCAACCCCCTACCCTGGTTTGCCAGTATGTGTGGCAGACCAGTCCAATCTGACCCACATCCCCCTTGGTTCTCGTACATGGCAAATGGCATTGAAGCTTGGATCCATCTACCCAGCTCAACAGTCAAGCCTTCACGGGTGTGGTTGTGTGCCTCTCTGTCTAGCTACCCCAGCCCCTGTCCTAGTTCTTGTGCCTTCCCATGGCAGTGGTAACCCAAGAGGGGGGCACCCACTATTTCCCTCCCAGGTCTCTCACTCCAGGGTTGTGCACTTTCCAGGTGGTTCTGCAGCTTAACTTGACAGGATTAGCCCCCAGTGCCAGTTTCTGCCAGCTGATGCTACGACTATGCCCAAACAGCCCTCTCCCATTCTAATTGTAGGTTGCACCCATAGGAACAATCAACCCATCCTGGCTTTTCCCTGGTCTAGTCCACATGAGGCGCACAGGTGTTGTAGCCCTGCTTAGTCTGGTCTGCCCCCATCCCAGTTCATGCTCTCCAGTGGGAGTAGCTGTCCAGCAGGGGAACCTCCCCTTATTCCCCCGCTGGCTCTGTCCCCTCCCCTCCTGTTTCTCACGTGTGCTGGATGGGCACTGCAGTCACATCTGGCACAGTCAAACTCCTCCTGGCATTCTGTAGTGTGGACTGGTTTTTATCGCAACCAAACCTGGCTCGACCCTTACTCTGTTCTGGTGCTCGGATTTGCCAGTGATGATGTTAACTGATTAGCCTGGTCTGTCCCCAATCCATGCCTAATGTATGCCAGTGGGAAACTTCTTGTGGCCTGCTCTGGGCTGTTTCCATTCATGCTTCTTGCGCTTACCAGTGGGGTCTGTGTCCTGCCAGAGGAGTTGCCCAGGCTCCTCCATCAGAACCTCTCCCAGTGCCGGATTTTGCGCATGCCAGTGGGTCCATGAGCCAGCCCTAGCCCAGTTCCTGACTATCTTTCGACCCAAGCTGGTTCTTGTTGTTGGGTATTTCAGCCCAGCCATGGCTCGTCCAGTCCATTCCCACATACGGCTCACACATGGATCAGTAGGGGTTGTGACCTAGCATAATCCGTCCCACTTCTATTCTGTTCCTCCAGGAGCACCAGACAGTGCTGGGGTCTGGTCCAGCCTGGTGCGTCCAGTCCCAGTCCACACTTGTGCCAAGGGGGATTTCACTGTTACCTGATCAGAACGCAGCCCCCATTCCAGCCCACGTGCTCCTTGGCGGTAGCCTTAATCCAGTTAGTGTGTCTACTGGACAAGACCCATGCCAAAGCTTTAGCATGAACTGGTATTTGGTGGTCAGCATTGCTAAGTGGTAACACATTCTTTAAAGGAAGAGTAACTGTCATTGGGAAACTTTAGGATGTATTCACCTTGCAGAAACACATCGGGTTCAACGTGGAGCCACATAAGCAGCAATTCAAACCACCAAAATCCCAGAGCTCCCCTGCCGGGTGGCCAGAAAACAAAGCCTGGCACCAAATGGCCCCCTGGCCGCCCAAGCCCGGTTCACCATGTGCCCATGATGGCAGGCGTATGGGATCGGGCATGAGACGCCCTGTCCTGGGACCCACCCGCTGCCGAGAGCAAAGGCCATGTCCTCTTGTAGGAAGATGGAAGGCCCTCCTTGCTTGAAGAACAGGGAAGCAGACACTGCCGGTAAGGATGGTGTCTCACAATAAATGCCCCACTTGGCAGCAGCTGTTCCAGTCATCCTTTCTCATTACTTAGACAAATGAGAAGCAAATGTCCGCATGACCCAGTAGGGTGAGCCTTGGAGATATGGGACGTGGGCTGGAGGAGCGTATCTGAGAGGGGGTCCTCCAGCCAGACTCTCAAACACTCCCGGGGAGGGTGTTCTTACTGTAGCTCTGCCCATCACACTGAAAGGTGAATCTCATAAACTGCTGGAGTGGTTCTTGACAGTTTGATGACGTATGCCAGTGCTCTGTGTATGTCATATGACATATGACGTATGTTGGCACTCTGTGCAGTTGTGAAAGAAGTCCAAGGCTTAGAGATGTGTGTATATTATACAAGACATACTCTGGAGGAACATTTTTTAAACTTAATTGCTACTTATTGAATTCTTTATTTAGTGGAGAGTTAAGCTTGTGATTATAAAATAAACCGAACGTATGTCATTGTGAAAATCAAATAAGAGAGGAAGGAGGAGAGAGGGTGGGAGTGTGGGTGAGAGGAAGAGCAGGATGCACAGTATCACTATGCTCTTGAATCTGTACATACAAGATACTTTAAATTTGTCTGATTTATATAGATAAAAGAGCAAATAAAAATAATAAATATAGTGGAGATTAGTTTTTCTGAAAAAAAAAAAAAAACAACAACCCACCATCTGTGTTTTCTGGTTGGGTTAGAAGACTCTTCATTCACCAAGGATACAGAAGATGGGGTAGGGGGATGACATGAGCAGGGAGAAGAAACCCAGTGTTCCTGTCCTCTAGAGATGAATTGATAGTTAAACAGATGACCTCCGAAATCTCAGAGTTGTATTATTCATGGTGAAATATGAGCAGCATTTCTTTTAAAAATATTTATGTTTATTTGAAAGGCAGATTTTTACAGACAGAAAAAGAAACATAAAGAGAGTGAAGGCCTTCCATCTGCTGGTTCCCCAAAGTGCCCGCAATCCAGAGCTGAGTTGATCTGAATCTGGCAGCCAGGAGTTTCTTCCGGGTCTCCCACGTGAGTGCAAGGACCCAAGAACTTGGTTCATCCTCTGCTGCTTTCCCAGGCCATAAGCAGAGGGCTGAATTGGAAGTGGAATAGCTGGGACTTGAACCAGTGCCCAAAAGGGATTCTGGTGCTGCAGGGTGAAGAATTAACCTGATGTGCTAACACGCTGGCCTCATGAGCCGTGAAGAGACAAGAGTTAAGGCACTAACTCTGCCATGAATTGCTGCACTGCAAATCCACCCAACATTAAAAAAGCGTATCAATGACAAATTTATAAGTTGGAAAGTAAAGCATGACTTCCATTATCTTTAGATATATGTCACTCTACATAGGAAATCTGTGACTACACTGTTAGAAATAGTAAACCAACCAAGCCAGATAACTGAGTCCAAGAGGGATAACCACATTGAAAGCCTAAAAGCTATCCTGACAGTGATGATGATAACAGAATAAGATGGAAAGATGGCCAAGACATTTATTGGTCAAATGGTAAGGCAATTGAGGCAAGTAAGAGGTCTAAATGAAAATGGAGCTTAAACTCACACACAAGTGCTCTCCCTGCTGTTCATCCTTTCTTGGAGGATGTGGGGCTGTGATGTAAGGGTCCGGGCCGGAGACCCCCAGATGTTAGGGTCTGGACTTGTCAACTCCCAGAAATGACAGAGTCTCTCTGGTAAATGCAAAAGCAAGCAGAGTTTATTGTGCCAACATGCTGGGGTCAGGTTGTTCTTGGGGCACAGAGGCCAGTCAAGCAGAGGTCGGACCCCGATCTAGAAAGAGCCCATTCGGCCCTTTTGGCCGTTACATGCAACATAGCCCGCACAAATGCAAATGCAGCAATCAGCTTGAAGAGTAACAAACTCCAGAAACGTCATCTTTAGGGCTTCCAGGTGCAAACAGTCTACTCTGTTCCCAGACACACTATCTTTGTGGCTCTTTCTGTTCCTGCCATCGGATAGTTGTGCCCCTGTCCTCCTGCACCCGGTTGTATAGATAAAGCTAAAGCTTGTGACATTGCTCACAAGGCCACAGAGGAACAAAGGACATACTTATCACTAAAGTGGAGTTTTCCCATGGTCCAGACACATCCTGTCCTTGGAAACTAGCAGTTTCTTGGCACGAAGGGGCCTAACGCTGCCTGATGCCAACATTCTAACATTCTACCATACTAACATTATACCAACACTCCAACAGTGAAAGCTCCACTTGCCTTCCACAAGATTATTTAGCCCCTCTACCAAGGTGTTAAATAAAAGCTGTTTCCTTATGAGACTGGACCCTCTCTCTGCTCAGCACAACTCAGTATCAGGCCCTGCATAGGATTCTGGTTTTTGCGTCTCTCCTCATCTTGGCTCATGGCAATTATAAACTTGGTTAAGCATTCAAAAGTATGCTCCACTGGGTCTCCCTTGTACTTGCCATAAGTCCTGGGAATGGACTAAACTTTGTAGGGCACCGTGCTCAGTTAGGGAGAGGCAGATAAAGAGGTTAAGGTAGAAAAGAAAAGCCAGTCTCAGCCACCCCAATACTTAAAGTCACTTTTTCACATTCTGAATCACACCCTAAGCTTTACTTGAAGGTTTATATGCAGTAAGTTTCTTCATTTCTTTATTGTTCCCTTTTCACCATTGGAAATAGATAGTTGGTGTGTTGCCACTGTGGCCGGCCTGCCTGGGGTCTACCTCAGTAATACAGCTGGCTACCTGAGTCACCTTGGGTCACTTACCCAATCTCTGTGTATTTTATTCTCTTTATCTGTGAAGTAGGGACAATAGTAATAATAGCTTTCCTCACCTGGGGGGATTAAACAAGCCAATCCTGGCAAGAAAAGCACTGAGAACTTTGCAGGAGCATGCTAAGTGGAATATCAGAATGTCAAATTAAACAACTGTAGACAGAATAATTATGCTACTCAACTCACATATTTTGAAGGGTTTATAAAAAAATAAGATTTAATAAACCAACAGTAAACTCACTTGTTGTGTGCTGACATCCCATATCAGGTACCTGGGTTTGAGGTCCAGCTCTACATTTGATTTAAGTTTCTTTCTGACACACATTTTGGGAGTCAGCAGACCCTGCCCTCCAGTTGGGCCTCTGCCATTCATGTGGGAAACGCAGATGGAATTTCCACTTCCTGGTTTGACACCAGCCCAGACCCACCTGATGTGGGCATTCAGAGTGAATGGGAATACTGATTGCTTGCCTGTATCTCAAATAAACACATGTTTTGAAAAAAGAAAGTAAGCTATAAATTCATATAAAAGGAAGTGTGCTTGGCTATATCTTATCTAGAACTCTGAATTTTGGACACAGGAGGTTCTGTAGGTTGTGTAGCTGGCCTATAACCAACACTGGAAGCCTCCAACATTTGTCCTGATTTCAATTTTTCTTTTTCCCCTAAATAACATATTTATAAAAGTATTAACTCAGTCTGGTGGTCTATTTGTTAAACGAACATCATGTTCTTTCAAATTGAATAACAACTGCTACACCTTCAATAGCATCCCAGCTTGCTGCTTTTCATTTGCCTTATCTTGTGGCTTTCTGATTTTTCCTTAAGTTTTCTGATTTGCTGTTTATTTTCCAATAACTATATTGTTGATGTTTTACTTCCTTGTTAAATTTGGGAATTTACCTGTTGTTTCCACTCCCCTTCCAAGCACTCAGCCAGGTCTCTGATTTACCTTGTGGCAAGAGGCCAGCTCCCTTTCTGACCATACCCGACTGTTCCTTGTAGCACCTTGCGTGTGATGACCCTTTAACACATGTTCACATTCCCATCCTTATCCTTCTCAACCTGACTGATGCCTGGGAATGCATCTACGTCTGTCTGCACATGTTAGTACCTAGATTATGCTGAATGTTTAGTACATTCATTCTAAGCTGTTAAGGCTAATCTGGCAACAAGTAAATCTCTCCTGTTTTAAGAATCCTTAATTTTTAGGTTATACATCATCAGAAAATAATTTTCAAGATGTAATTTCAATATCCAAGGGTGCTTCAAAAGGTTCATGAGAGAATGAAACTCAGAATGTCATCTAATTGCAAAAATTTGAAATCCACACCTTTTGATGATTTTTCGATGTTGTTTAGTTGAGAGGATGTATGCCCATGTGGACCACTGATTAGGACGAGGAGAGTGGAGGTATGGGGGAAAGTGCTTTTTTCATGTAGCTGCATGAGTCCAGGAGAGCAGGCCAGAGGGTTATCCCTACAGCATAAGCACATTCGTATGTGGGTTTCAGGGACAGCCACTCAATGTCCTGCTAGGTCCCTGATGTAGAGCATGCTCTGAGAATACCGCCTAAGTGGTTTTAACAGTTCTGAGATGCTGTTGATTTTCTTACTCCAAGACTGAAGAGATCTTTCCAAGGTCCATCGGCTGACATAGTCCCCGTTAGCGTCATCACTTGCCCAGATACTTACTGTCCATGCTTGGCCAGGAAAATTGTTCAATTTGTTCTGTTCTCTATCCTCTGACACAGTGCTAAACACTCTCTGCAGGCCTCACGAGCCAGCTGTCATGTCCCCCATGTCATCTGGGCATGCTGGCCGCCGCAGCAGCACTGAGGAGATCCATTCCCAGCACATGCATCCCAGGGTCAGACAACAGATCCTGTGATTTTACCCAGGGCTGCAGTTTTGAGTCTTTTTCCTCCAATTGGGGACATCCCAAAGAAACCTCATCAGAGGTGACCCCAGACCTGACTCCTGTGTGTGCCACCTAGTGAGGGGTCTGGCTTAGTCTGTCAGCCACACACACACACACACACACACACACACACACACACACACACACACAGATGGTTGTAATCACCTGGTCAGTTCTGTCCCCAGTCACATCTCATACACAAATCAGCAGATGCTCCAGCCCAGCTTAATTCGGCCCACCACACACTCAGCCCTCATGCACACCAGTAGGAGCTACAGGCTAGCCTGGACAGTTCCCAAGAACTCCATCAGGCTCCTCCCCAGCCCCAGCTCCTATGCATGCTGGTGTGTGCGTCAGCCTAATCCAGTCCAACTCGCATCCCATCCAGCTCTTGAAGATGTCAATGGGTGCGGCAGCCTATCTCAGCCCTATCAACACCACTATCCCGCCCACACTTATGCCAGTAGGTGCTGCTGCCTTGTTCAGTCAGGCCTGTTCCCAGCCCTGGTTCTCAAGCCCCCTAATGGGAGCTGCAGCCCATCAGGGGGTACCCAGCAGGGGTTTTTCCTGTTAAGCTCACTCCCTGCCCTGGACCTTCCACTTTTCTGGTGGGTAGTGCAGTCCAGTCTGACACAACTTACCCCAGTCCCGGCACTTGCCAGTTGATACTACAGCAAAGCCTGACCACCTGTACTTCTTCTGGCTCAGGCATGTGTCAGTGGACATGGTGGCTTAACTCAGCCTGGCTGTTGTCCCAAATGCAGCTCACACGCAGGCCAGTGGATGTTGATGTGCTGCC
Organism: Ochotona curzoniae; assembly: GCF_017591425.1. Taxonomy (NCBI): domain Eukaryota; kingdom Metazoa; phylum Chordata; class Mammalia; order Lagomorpha; family Ochotonidae; genus Ochotona; species Ochotona curzoniae. The sequence continues at coordinate 546,733 of NW_024466580.1, forward strand.
CAGCCCGGTCTGCTCCAAGTCCCAGCTCTCACACTCAGCAACAGGAGCAATAGCCCAGCAAGAGAGCCCCAGCAACCCCCATACAAGGCTCTCCTCCCCTCCCCCACCATGCCCCTCACAGTTGTAAGTGTGTTGTTGGTTGCTGCATCCCAGTCTGTCATAGCTGCCTCAGTTAAACATTCGCCAGCAGATACTACAGCCTGGCTCTGCCTGGCCTGCCCCCAGTTCCAGTTGATGCTAGTGGTGCTACAGCCTAGCCCAGTCCAGTCTGATCCTAGTTCTATCCCTAATGTGAACTGGCTTGGGTTGTGACCTAACCCAGCCTGTACTGCACCCCATCCTGTCTTTCACACCTGCAGGTGGGGGTGTGAACCTGCCCAGCCTTACCCACTTCTAGACCTTGCTCACACATATGCCAGTGGGTCCTGTAACCTGGCCTGGTTTGGGCTGCTTCCAGTGTTGGCTCTTATGCTCACTAACACGGAATGTATCCTGACAGAGGAGTTCCCCAAGCTCCTGTATCATGCCATTTTCCAGTTGCAGATCTTCCTGGTGGGTGTGTTGCCCAGTCAGTCTTGGCTCACCTCATGTCCCAGCATTCCCTGGTAGGTACTACAGCCATTCCTACCTGCCCCATCTAACCCATTCTGCCTCTTACTGGTGGGTGATACAGCCCAGACCCTTTGGCCCCCTAGACCCAGCTCTCATGTGGTTCAGCAGCTGCCTTGACCTAGACCTACCTGTTCTACACCTACTCTGACTCTTGCAAGTACCAGTCAGTGCTGGAACATAGTCCAGGCTGGCACACCCCCCCAGAGCCATGCCACACACGCGATAGGGGATGTTGCAGCCATGTCCAGCCAAGTGCGCTGGTGCCATTCTGGCTCTTGTGCTTACCGGTGGAATCCTCAGATCATTAAGGGAGTTCCCTTAGCTCCCCAACCAGGCCCACTTCCAGCTACAGATCTTGTGCATGATGGTGGTTGTTCTGATCCAGCCTGTCATGGCCCATTTCCCTTTCTTGCCCTTGCCATTGGATGTTGCAACCTGGCCTGGCCTGGCCTATCCTCAGTCCCAACTCTTGCCAGTGAGTGCTATAACCTGGCCCTTCCCAACCTGCCCCCATCTCAGGATCTTATGTGAACAGATGGGCTCAGAAGCATCAGCTGGCATGACCTGAGTCCTGTCCTGGCTCCCACCCATGCCGATGTGTACTATGATTTGGCACAGTTTTGCTTGGTCTAACCTCAAATGAGCCCACACACCTGTGAACAAATGGAGCAGGCTTGCTTGGTCTGGCCCACACTCAGCTCCAACACTCATGCTCACCAGCAGGTGCTACAGCTTAGTAGGGGAGTTCTCTAAGTTTCCCCACCAGGCCTACTCCCATACCCAGATCTCACATATGTCAGCAGGTGCTAGGGCCCAGTCCAGCACAGTCCATTCTCAATTTCTGCCTTTTAAAGTGTTGGTGGATGCTGGGTCTTGGCCCACTCCCACACCCATTTCTTGGGTGAGACTGCAGGAGCTGAGCTTGGGCCAATTTGGCCTACTCTGACTCTCAATTCCCATGAGTGTTGGTGAATTTCATGGTCATGCCTAGCTTGGCCCACTACCACCTCCAGCTCTTGTGCAAATCAGTGGGTATTGCAGTCTTACAGGGACTAGCACACAAATTCCCCACAGAGTCAGTCCCAGACCTGGTTCCATCACCTCTGGGGTAGTGTCATGGCCCTGTCTAACATGGCCCAATGCCTACCTTGACACTCACTGGTGGATATTGTGGCCTCGTGCTGCCAGGCAGGCTCCTTTAGTCATAGCATTTGTGTGTACTAGTGGGTTGTGATTGATGCCAACTATTTCAGCCTATGTCTCCCATGTGGATAGGTGTCCTAGTCTGTCCCACACATAACCTCTGGCCTCCCCACCTTTAAACTACCAGTCTAAGCCTCCTCATTTACCTGTGGTTGCAGTACTAGATCCGTAGAAGTCTCCCAGAAGTCATTCCCTACCTGTAATGTTTTGCCTTTCCCCTATATCACATTTCCAAATCCCCCTCCCAGGGAAATTCACAACCACCTGTCTGGCTGTGTTGGTGTAGCCCTATGTCTGGTGTTCTGATGGTAGGGTGTGCTGGCCCATGTTTTTTCAAAAGACTCATTGTCAATTCACTTTCTGAAGACCTCTTGTATGCTTAGATCTCAAAGCTTTAGGCACCTGTAGAGAGACACAAGAAGAGATCTAGAAGTATGAGTTGGAAAGACAGCAGGAAATTCAGGTGACAGAGAATTTTAAGGAGGAAGATGTGGATAGATGGAACACAAGTAAGACAAAGGTCATATAAATTTTGCATGTGTGTCTGCGCAAGCTGGTATGATAATGTATGCATTGCTGGCTCTCATTTGCCAAAGAAACAAGCAGGCCAGTTTCCCAAGGCCTGCCTTCTAATTTTTTCAGGATCACCTGAATGTTTATATGGACTGTAGCAGGTATTCTGGAGGGTTTTACTGCTTGCTGGTAAGAATCGTAGTTCATTCAGCTCAACAGGCACCACTGTGGCCTGCTGTGTATCTCAGGTGTTTTCTCCTGCTGCTGCTATTGCCAGGCAGGTAGAGATTAGCAAAACCAGATATGGGAGGAGGAAGACATTGGGGTTGTGTGCCGAAGGCTGGAGAGAACCACTTGCTGCTTATGTCAAGCGCAATCTCCTATTTTCTGTACTTTCTTTTGTTTCTGCTGAAACACTCAAATTTCTGGGGTGAATGACTTTATAGCCTGGCCTGAGAGAACAAGTACCTTGATCTTATTCTTTCTCAAGTCTGCCAATATTCCTGCAGCTGAAATCAACGAAATGCCAGAGGACACAGAAGTCCAATGATGTGAGGAGAAAGAGAGCAGGGAGGGTAAGGAGGGAGAGTGAATCTTGGAGGGTAATATCATTACCTGCCTCCAGGATACATGACAAGTTATGCCCAGTCACCATGCTTGTCACATGCAGTAAGAATCAAAACATATGCTGATTGTCAGTCCAGAATTCATGAACAGCAGTGGAAAACAGGAAAGATTAAGGAAGAAACTAAATCAGTGGGTTGAGTTAGGGGCAACTGAGGAAATGGAGAGAGCGACAGAAAAAAAGTGTGAGATGGTTAGAGATGGGGATTGACATACTAGTTGTAGGAACATTCAGGTTATCATAGATTGTAATGACGCTTTTAGTCATTATCCCTTCCTGTATTCGGATGTGCTGCCACATAATTTTCTGGTGCTTTCCCTGTCTTCTGAACTGAACCTGGCTTGGTCAGTAGAGCATCAAATGATACCTAAGCAATGGTTTGAAGCAAGTCTGTGTTTTAGAGCTTCTATTATTAGGTTTTTTTGCTCTTGTCATGAATTTTGCTCTGTACTTGTGGGAAGATGTGCAGCATAATGTAGTACTAATTTCTCTGGTTGGAGCCAGCCAACAGAAGCCAGTGTAGATCAGGTAAATCAGATATACATGGGTGAACCCATCCAACACAGCAGATGACTACCTGATTTGAGGTAGCATTCTATGTTGTCAAGTGTCTATGATTCTAAGAGTTTATGGAAAGTAAACACTTATTGCTACCTGCGATTGGCATTTTGTATCTGAATTTGTGCCATTACTGGGGTGACCACTAATTGGTGCAGAGGGCAAACTGATACTAACAAAATACTGGGAAGACTGGAATCCTGTATGTAAAAGTTACACCTGAACAAGTACTAGAGGGAAGTGTGCTTAGAGAGCCTGCATAATGTCTGGTGTGGGCAAAACGTATTTTTACCAAGACTCAAAATCAGGATACAATTAAAAAATAATGAACTTGAGTATTGTAACCTTAAAAAAATTTACCCAGTAAAACACTCAAGGCCAAAACGTTTATAGCATTTATCAATCAATAGGGATTGTATGTAGGTTCTACATACTGTATGAAGAATTCTTTTTAAAAAATGTTTATTTTTATTGCAAAGTCTGATATATAGAGAGAGGAGGAAAGGCAGAGAGGAAGATCTTTCGTCCGAAGGTTCACTCCTCAAGTGACTGCAATGGCCAGAGCTGTGCTGATCCAAAGCAGGAATTCTTCCAGGTCTCCCATGCGGGTGCAGGGTCCCAAGGCTTTGGGCCGTCCTCGACTGCTTTCCAAGGTCACAAGCAGGGAGCTGGATGGAAAGCGGAGCTGCTGGGATCAGAACTGGTGCCCATATGGGATCCTGGCATGTTCAAGGAGAGGATTTTAGCTGCTAGGCCACCGCGCCAGGCCTGTGTGTGAAGAATTCTTAAGAATAAATGCTGAACAATTAAATACTGAATAAAAGATGAGCAAAACATGTGAAGAGCACAAAACATGTAAGTGACTCTTGAATGGATGATGCAGATGCTAAACTTGTCCTGCAGTTACGGAAAGGCATATTAGCCACAGAGATACCACTCCTCACCTATCATGTTAGAAAAGTCTAAGACTTGATAAAATGTTATGCTCGTAAGGCTCTGAGAAAAGAGATACGCTCTTATACTGTCAGCAAAGGTGAAAAAGGCATAATCTGGTGGAGTGAAATCTAGCACTATCTAACCAAACTAAAAATGTTCCAAATGTTGAAGCTGTAATCCTACCCCTCTCAATTTCCTCCTGAAGCTGCATCTTCAACCACAACAATATGTGTGCATACCATTATTGATCAGGAAGCTATTTGGGACAGGAAAGTATTGGAAATATACAATGGCACAATCACAAGTGGCTGATTCAGCAAAGCACACAATTGACTAAATGCAGTGTTACAAGCTATAAGAAGATTGAATTTTTATGAAATTATAGAAAATAATAGCCAAGATACACAGTTAAATGTAAAAGCAAGGTGCAAAATAATATGTATATATTTAGTGTTATTTATTTTTTGATTCATAACAAATTCTCAACTTAATGATTTTCAGCAACAATGAAATGTATTACCCTAGCTTCTTTGGATTAGGAATTTGAAAGCAGTATCACCATGTTGTTGAAACTTACAATCTTTTATGAAGTTTCAGCCAAGATGTTTGCTTATGTACAGTCATATCAAACAATGTTATAATCTCAACAAACAGAATAAAATCTAACAAATTTCAACAGCTGTTCATGATGAACACTCTTAGACAACTACGGATGGAAGGAACCCTATTTAATTTGATGATTAGAATATACCCGAAAACTAGTATCATATTTTTAACATTTTTTTCTCAAAGAGTAAGAATAAATAAAAAGTTGCTTTACCCACTTTAGTTCAACACTTTACTAAAAATAGTAGCCAATGCAGTGAGGCAAGAAAACTAAACACTGCGATGACAGGAAATGAAGAAAAATGATCATTATTTACATGTGAAATAAATATGCACATAGACTGAAAATCCCAAAGAATATAGAAACGATTATTGTTAACAGGAAAATTTCACAGGGTCAATGGTTACCCAGACAATATTAAACCATTTTATTTAATATCGACAAAAAGTTGAAATAGAACTTAACTGGAATAATACAGTATAAAGTAAGTTAACATCAAGTATTTACCAAATCTTTTACACTTGAAACTATAAAACATTAATAAGATTGAAGGCCTCTGTATAAAATCTAGAATAGGCAATCATGTAGAAGAATTAAAAACTAGGGGCAATTTATGGCATCGACTCTCAAAACTAACAAAACAAAGTTAAGCATGTGTGCACATTCATTGTTACCTATATATGGCAGAAACACCTCTTCAATTCAGTGGGATAAAGGTGGTCTTTTCAATAAATTGTGCAAGACAAGTCTGTGTTTCTGAATGGAAAAGATAAAGCTTGATTCCCAATTGATCACAACATGAAAATGACATAAAATGTAAACGCTTCTAAACCAATAAAGCCTTTAACAGGAAGTACCACAGGATGTCTTCAGGATTCTAAGTAGGCATTTTCCCTTAAATATAAACACATGTTATCAATGAAAATTGACAAATTGAACTCCCCTTCTGAAGGTTTTGGGCCACTAGTGATTCTGCGTGAAATGGATTGCTGTGGTTTTCCATGGATTTTAACCATAGAGCATGGTGGTGCCATAGAGTTTCCTGATGGGTCCTTTGTATTTCATGCATACTCCTCATCTCCATTGTGAAGCAAAATCAGTTTCCTCTAGATAATTAGGGTCAATCATGGCAACTAGTAAGGTAACTTTGTCCGTTGTCTATTAATTCGGAGACACAAGATATCCAAAATGATTGGTGGTGGTGTTCGATGGACTAATTATTCAGTCTCCTGTGGAAGCACTCTTCCTTTTGAAACCAAAGTCTGTAGTCCAGAAAAGTGTAAGATCACAGGGACAGGAAGCAAGGTTTTGTTACTGAGTCATCAGGGGTAATGGTGATTAGTTCTATCCTTTGATTCCAGAGCTCATGAATTCTTGTGGTTGAAATAAGTACCATGCAGGGCATGGCAATTTGAATATTTAAGTTTCCTGATAACATTTCCTTAGCCCTGCAAGGTATTGCTAACCAATTGGCACTATAACTGAGTTTTTGAAAGATCGGTACATTATTTTTTCCTGATTTAGGTGCTTCAGGATGGTGGGAGACATGGTAAGACCAGTGAATGCTATGGCAGATTTCTTGGTCTGAAACAATGGTGTGTGGAATACTGTGATAGTGGCTAAGATATTTTTGAAGTGCATGGATTATGATTTTGGCAGAAACACTGCATGCCGGGAAAGCAGAAACTCACAATGCCTACTTCAGTAAGAACAAATCACTGTTGCTTCCAGGAAAGTTGGCACTGTGTTCTCAATCTGCTTGCACGCAGCTGGATTGCCACTTAGCTGAATGGCACTGTATCAGGACTTGATGCTTTTGTCTGCTCTTGGTAGACTGGGCACTCAGTAGTGGGTTGTGGCGAGACTGGGTTTGGTGAGTGGAAGGTGGTACCATGGAGCCTACGCATGCTTGTCCTTGCCACATTGCATTTTGTCTGCGCGTTGGTTGTGGAACAAGGGTGGCTTGATGTCCTTACAATGGGATAGCCTTATCTTGATTACAAGAGTAGTTCTGCAATGAGATTACCCTTTTGCAAACTTTTGCATTGAACACAAATATGTTTATATTTTCTCCTGTTCAAAGAGGCCTAGCCAAATGGCTCTTCCCCACACTTCTTTGTCACCTGTGTTCCAGTTATGATCTTTTCAGGTCGAGTAAGTAAATCCATTAGCTATAACCCATCAATTACTGCATTGCTTGAAGTCCTACCTTTTGGAGAATTTCTCCTTACCACTATCCTTCAAGGATACCCAAGAGAGGTCATAGCGTTCAACTGTTCACTTTTGGGTAGTTCCTGCAAACCAGGGTCAACTTTTCTCTTCCTCTCTCAACTGACTGGACACTCCCATAAGGCCACAGCTATGGACTGGGATCATAATATGAGTGAATATTATGGTTACTTGGGTCACTTCCTCATGTAACTTTTGTACCTTTCAGGGCTTCTTGGAGAGCTTGACTTTAGCAGTATCATTTCTGTTCGATGACCTATGGCGTGGTGGGTTGCACATCCCATGGGGTCATGATGTGACTACTGGATTACATGGCAACCAACTCCTTGACTCATGGCTGAGCACTTAGTTATTACATAAGGTTCGCTAGTAAGTCAGACACCTTTTCAAAAGGAAAGGTGTTATTTTCATAGCATGGGAAATCCCAGTGCAACATCTGAAGCATTCCCACAGCAGTTTACCAATGGACTCCTGTCAAAGGTTGCCAGTGACCTTCCTAACTGTTACTGCCACTTCTTGCCTCATTCAATCTGCTGGACATTGGTCAGGTTTGCTAAAAACTGTTAAGGAAAAAAAAATCACTTGACAGATGAATTTCTATGTACCAAGTACAGGACAATGTGTTACTTTTCTCAAGCAATGCAAATCTATTTATAACAGGAGCTTCAGTTGAAATCACTGTCTGGTTCTTATGAAAAGATGCTCAGGCTCCCTAGCTATCAGAGAGATACAAATGAAAGCACGTTGAGGTACCGCTTAAGTCCAGTGAGATTGGTCTACATTCAGAACTCAACTAACAACACCTGCTGGAGTGGATGTGGGGAGAAAGGCACCCTCCTTCACTGCTGGTGGGAGTGTAGGCTAGTACAACCACTGTGGAAATCAGTATGGAGAGTGCTTGGAGAATTGCAAGTAAACCTGTTATATGTCCCAGCTGTCCTGCTGCTAGGAATATACCCAATAGAAGTGAAATCTGCATATGAGAAGGGGATCTGTAATCCTATATCTGCAGCAACACAATCTACAATAGCAAAGACATGGAAATAATCCAGATGTGCATCCAAAGAAGAGTGGTTAAAGAAACCGTGGAACATCTACTCCATGGAATTTTATTCAGCTATTAAGAAAAATGAAATTATTGGACCCGACACCATGGCATAGTGGCTAAAGTCCTTGCCTTCAATGCTCCAGGACCCCATTTAGATGCCTGTTCTAATCCCACAAACTCCACTTCCCATCCAGATCCCTGCTTGTGACCTGGGAAAGCAGTTGAGGATGGCCCAATGCCTTGGGACCTGCATCTGCATGGGGGACCTGGAGAAGTTCCTGGTTCCTGGCTTCAGATTGGTGCAGCACCGGCTGTTGCGGTCACTTGGGGAGTGAATGATCGGATGGAAGATCTTCCTCTTTGTCTCTCCTCCTCTCTGTATATCTGACTTTGCAATAAAAATAAAATAAATCTTAAAAAAAGAATGAAATTATACTATTTACAACGAGGCAGTCCCAACTAGAGACCACTATGCTCAGTGAAATAAGTCAATCACAAAAGAACAAATACCATATGTTCTCTCTTATATAAGGAAACCAGCATGGAAAGTGTAACTTCAATAATCTGATGCATACTGTTTTTTGTTTGTTTGGCTGTATCCCAGGTGTTTTGATGTTTTTCTAATTTGACTTTTGTTTATTCCAAATAATTTCTTTTCTCCTTGTCGAATTCATCACTGGATCATGGATTACATGGTGGCATCATTTTTCCCAAGAGACTTTTGTGTTTCGTTTTTGTCACTCACGTGTTAGTTATTCAGTGGTGTATTTTTCATGGTTTTGTAATTTGTTGTTGATGTTGTTGTTGTGGCTATTCTAACTCATACCAGTTGTTGACCTTGTTTCATGGCTTCTCAATTTTGGAAATGTATAGTGATGGAGTACTGGGGTCTACCATATTCAGATGTGGGGGTATAATGGAACATGCATCCCTGCTTCCAGACGAAAGATGGATTCCCAGTGAAACTGTTGGACATATGTAGACAATGGGATGCTGGACTGTCTGACATTGTCTGTACCAACAAGGTCAGGGTACACTTAATTAAGAGGCTGATAGAATTATGATTCCTTATGAAGGACTACACCATTGTAGTAAAATGGGGAAAAAAATCTGTCTGGGGGTGGGAGTTTGTGGGGGGATCCCAGCCTATTGAAATTGTACCACATAATTCAAAATTCAAGATAAAAATATATCTACAAATTAAAAAATTTTGTTATGCTCCCATGGGGCTCCTGCACAGCCTAAATGGCAAGTTGAATGAAGGGGTGGTGAGAGTTCACCCCTGCATTCTTCACGGTGTTGATAATGGCACTAATTTCTGTAGTCTTTACAGGCATGTGTGCATGGTTTTGGCTTATTTTTAGTTTTCTTAAAAGTATTTCTAAAGGTTTATCTTTGGGGGTGGGTGCTGTGGCTAAAAAGGCTAATCTTCCACTTTTAAGCTCTGGCATTCCACGCGGGCATCCCAGATGCTCCACTTCTGACTCATCTCCTTGCTTACGGTCTGGAAAAGCAGTGATGGATTGCCCAAGTCTTTAGGACCCTGCACCTTCAAGGGAAGCCTAGAAAGGTGTCCTGGCTCCTGATTTCAGATTGGCTCAGCTCTGGCCATTGTGGTTTTTGGAGGAGTGGACTGATGGATGGAAGATCTTTCCCTCTGTCTCTCCTGCCTGTAAATTGGCCTTTCTAATAAAAATCTGAAAAATATAGTTTTCTTTATTTGAAAGAGATGAGAGTGAGCATGGCTGTGACAGGGCCAAGCTGAAACCAGAAGCCTGAATGTGAGGGCTCAAATGCTTTGGCCATCTTCTGTTGCTTTGCCAGGTGCTTCAGAAGGGAGCTGGATTTGAAGTGGAGCATCGGGGTCCAAAACCAGTGTCCACATGAGGACAGTGCTATAGGCAGTGACTTACCTTCTATACCACAGCACCAACCCCTGCTTTACTTTTTAATTACAGTCAGTTTCGTGACTTCCACGTGGTATTTACTATCACATTATCCTGACTCCACTGTCCATGAAACCAATATGAGGATCCCGTGAGTTGCTGTGTGTGTACATCCCAATATCCATTTTGGTACTGAAGAAGTGAGCATTGAATGGATTGAAGTACCCACAGGATCCACGGAGAAATACCTGTGCTAAAACTACGTTGGTCACCTGACTTCCACAAGTCCTTCTTCAAACTCATGAATCACAGATAATATCCTAGAATTAGTGTAAGTTCAGAGCCATTGTCCAGTAATTCCTGCAAAATCATTGTCCTTTTCTCTATCGCCCTGTCACTTTGGAGAAGGGTCATAGGTTTCCTTGGAGAAGGCATGTGGGAGACTCACAGCAGGCATTTTTGTTCCTCTAGTGGGATTCTCTCTAAATGGAGTAGGGTTGTAACACTCTCTCACTCTGCTCTCAATGGGATGCCTTGTTGCTGCTTCCTCACGTGAGCCATGAGTAAGACAGCTCCCAGCAGTCTCCCTCATAATCTTCATGAAGGCAAGAGCACTCATTTCTAGCCGTTTCCCAGAGGCCTTTGATACTTGATGCTATCATGTTGGGTTCGAGTCCAACATAGACCTCTGATCATAGTACCATCTACCCTAGGTATGAGCTGTTAAAGTGGTGAGCCCTTAGGGAATAGGGAGGGCTAAATGCCAGGGCATTGAAACTCTAAATCCCTTCAAGCCTTCTTTGCCAGTAGAAGCTGCTTTTCCATCTTTCAAAGATTAGCCTGTTCTGCCTGAAGAACCTGTAATGGGTGCCCTTCAGTATGATTCTACTCACAAAGTGCCTTCACCAGCCTTCTTTCCTTCTGGACCTACACATGCATTCAAATCCCAATCGTCCACAAAAGGTGAGGTACCAGGTTTAATTAGAGAGAGGTGAGGATAACTTCAAAAGAACTGCATGGCTTTTTGAATCATACAGAAAAAAATGGGAGGCAGATATGTGGAAAGGGATAATGGCTGAAGGAATGGAGTAAGGAGTAGCCAAGTTTGCTGCTATGGCCAAGGAAGCAGAAAAATCTGGATACAAAATTGCAGCTCTCAGAGTAAGAAAAGTTCTAACTATGTGTGTGACTGGTCAGCTACAACATGAACAAGTAGCACACACTAGAGGAAGATGGCATCCCAGACTTCCTAAAGCATCAGCATCAAGGAGATTACCCAAACATCTGGAGGACACTGGCACATTGACTTTGATTTTCTGTATAATAAAAGCTACCCTAGAAGATCCTGTAAAAACTTTGCCGCAAAGCTCTGAGGAACCAGAGGAAGCAAACATACTTGAAGAGTTCTGTGACAAATCTCTCAAGATCAAAAAACAGAAAACCGCTGCCACTGGATTGGAAAACGTAAGTGATGGGAGTGTAACTGGATGCTGCATTGGCAGGAGCCATGTGATGAAATCCCATCAGTAAAGACACGGTAGATGTCATTAATGCAATGGATAGTAGAGCCAAAGCAGTTATAAAGACAGTCTGGCTTAGAGACCTATCCTGTTGGCTGATCGCTCATGTTATTCCTAGAAATGAAACAGATGGACAGTGTGTTAAAATTCTAATTTAAGGGCCCAGCATGGCAGCCTAGTGGCTGAAGTCCTTGCCTTGCATGCACCAGGATCCCATAAGGGTGCCAGTTCATATTTGAGCTGCTCTATTTCCCATCCAGCTCCCTGCTTGTGGCCTTGGAAAGCAGTAGAGGATGGCCCAAGGCCTTGAGACCCTGCTTCTGAGTGGGAGAACTGAAGAAGCTCCTGGCTCCTGGCTTTGGATTGGCTAAGCTCTGTAAATCTGACTTTACAATAAAGAAAATAAATAAATCTAATAATCATAATAATAAGTTCTTATTTGACTCATATCTAAACTTGCATATAGTCATCTATGCCTAAAGCTCTTATTCTGTTTATATATGTAAAGAACAGAATAATTATTTTAAGAATTAGGTTGTATATTTTTTCTTCTAATTCTGTGAAGACTGTAATTGGAATTTTAATGAGGATTATGTCAAATCTTTAACTTACTTTCGGTAATTTGGACATTTTGATAATTTAATTATTCCAACCCATGAACATGAGAGATGTTCTCACATTTTTGTGCCATCTATTTTTTTCGTTAGTGTTGTAATTTTCATTGGAGAGGTCTTTCACATCCTTGATTAAATCCAACCCAAGGTATTTAATTTTTTGAAGCTATTGCGAATGGATAATTTTTATAATTTATAAGAATATATGCTTGGGGGAGGATGGAATGCCTATGCTTCTAAATATGAAAAATGTGAAATCTACTCATTATATAAAAATTAAAGTAGAAAACTAAAAAAAAGAATGTATTCTTACACGTTTTTCTCAACAAGATCATTGTTGACATGTAAGAATATAACTAATTTGCATGTGTTGAGTTAATATCCTGTAACTTTATTCAGATATAGTTGAACATTATTTGTTTTTTATTGGCAAGTCAGATATACAGAGAAAGGAGAGACAGAGAAGACGATCTTTCATCCGTTGATTCACTCCCCAAGTGGCTGCGTAGGTCAGAGGTGCGTTGATCCAAAGCCAGGAGCCAGGAGCCTCTTCCTGGTCTCCCACGTGGGTGCAGGGTCCCAAGGCTTTGGGCCGTTCTCTACTGCTTTCCCAGGCCACAAGCAGGGAGCTGGATGGGAAGTGGGGCTGCTGGGATTAGAATCGGTGCCCATAAGGGATCCTGGTGCATACAAGGCGAGGATTTTAGTCATTAGGACAGCGTACTAGGCCTGATTCAGATTTTTATCTGATTCCAGATATTAGCAGGAATGCTTCCAGCCTTTTCCTATTTAATATGATGTTGATTGTATGCTTATATATAATCTTCAATACATTATGTTTCTTCTATAGGCATGGTAAAGATTTTATTATGAAAAGTTTGGATTTGCCAAATTCTTTGTTACTGAGATTATAAAATTTCTCTTTCATTATGGTAAATCGTGCTTACTGATCAGACGTGTGCGTAACCACACTTGCATCCCTGAGAGAAATCTACTTTGATCAAGATCATGATCTTCCTGATGTGTTGTTGAATTATATTTGCTAGTATCAGGTTGATTTTTTTTTCTCATCAGGGACATTGCTAATTCTCTTGTTTTGTTGTATCTTCGTGGTTTTGGAGTTAAGGCAATGCTGGCCTCACAGAGGCCAAGTGAGTTTGGAAGGGCCCCTTCCTTCCCAGTCACTTAATCGTCTGAGAAGAGGGGAGCATGCCAATAACTTCGACGATAAACACCCCCAAACAAGGAAATCATAGCAAAGATAGACCTTTGTCATACCAAACTAAGAAGGTTTTGTACAATAAAGGAAATAATGAAAGCAGAGAAAGGATAGCAAGAAGAATGGGGGAAAATATTTGCAAACTATGCATTATACATGGGTTTAATATCCTATGGTTAACGTAAGTAAACATAAGGGTTTACTAAGGAACTCTGGAAACCAACAGACAGAAAAGAAATAGACAAAGAATATAAAATGCAACATTTCCAAGGAATAATTACAAATAGTTAACAAACACTTGGAAAACAAACTGTTCAGGTTCTCTAGCCAGAATGAAGAAAATGCTGATAAAAGCGATAATGAGATATCATCTCATTCCAGTTAGGATGGCTGTCCAAAAGTTAAAATAAATTAGCAAGTGCTGATGGGGATGTGGGGAAAGTGTGGCCGTAATACATGGCTGGTGGGAATGCAAGCCATTACCGTCGTTATAGAAAACATGACAAAGATGCCTTAAAAAAAAGCTGATCTACAGAATGGGAATGAGCCAGCTATCCCACCTGTGGGAATATATCCAAAGGAACTGAAATTAGCACGTGAGAGAGACTCCTGCTTTCTCATGTTTGTAGCAGGCCAATTCACAGAGCAGAGATACAGAATTGAGTTTGATGTCCGTCTACTGCTACAGAATGAACAGAGAAGTAGGATATGTACACGGTGGAGTACTGCTCCCGACGTTTACCACAAAAGGGATGGATGTGGAGAGCATCGCAAGTGGGATAAACCTGACAGAGAAATACAAATACCATACGCTTTCTCTTGTATGCAGTAGTCTATATAAAGGTTATAAAGTGTATGCGCAGTTGACATTATTTGGTATGTAGCTATCCTGCCTTTTCTACGTTATAGCCTCTACACTGTCTATGCCCTTTTGCTTTGCAATCATTGTCATGAACCCCATATGTTGTGCCCAGATTTTGAGATCCCCAGAAAATCATCAGGAGTCTGAAGTTGATGCAAATGCACAAGGGCAGTTTGTTCAGACTGACCTGGGCCCCCAGCCATCACCCCAGCCCAGCAGGCCTGGGGGAGGCGCGGCAGCCTCAGTGGCAGAAGGGGCAGAAGAAGAAAATGTCTGAGGCTGAACAGCACAGGTTTTTTATACATCTCAGGCCAATTCCACATAATTATCTAGCACGATTTTTTTTTCTTATCCCATATGGGATCCCGGCGCATTCAATGCGAGGACTTTAGCCGCCAGGCCACAGAGCCAGGCCCATATTGTACTTAATTTTAAAGGTTGTGTTTAGTGATTTGACCATTTCACTTGACCAAGGTCACAGTCAGCAAGTGTCGTCAGAGTTTCACAGCTCTGTAAGCAGTCTGTGTTTCACTGATTCCTTATATGTTCTTTGCTGTGTAAATGAGTGAATAGGGATCCCAGAGCATTCAAGGCGAGGACCTTAACCGCTACGCTATCGCACTGGGCCCTATCTGTTAACTTTTAAAAAGAGCAAGTTGGCAGGCTTCTATTGGTGGGTTTGAAGGAAGCAACACTTAAATAGTACAAACTGGTGGGCTATAGGGTAGCGAGCAACTTATCTAACAAGCGCACCAGGGGCCTCTTTCCTGCGGAGTGCTCTGCCTATGTGACCAGCCAGGTGTCACATAGACTGTCAGGCCTGGAGTTCACACAGCTCCGCAGCCAAGCAGGCAAGGCAGAAACCACAGAAGCAGAAACGCTTAGGTTCTTCACATACGTGTTATACTAACATCCTGGTTTGAAGAACAGCACAAATACATGCGCTATCTACATACGGTGCGAATATGGCAGAATGTTATACATTGTGAACTCTAAAAAACGAATTCTATGATAGTGAGTGATGGCAGGTTCAACATCCTGCAAGTTGAAGCAGAATGTGCCTGCTGCGTTCTCCAGGTGGAATTGATTGACCTTTGGCGAACTTGAGCCTTTGCTCTTGAAACTTCCGACCCTTCAGATGAAGCTAGCCACATTGTAAAGGGCAATTAAAGTTGGCTCACAATAAATGCTAGTCCCATCTACAGAATACTCTCCTGGCCATATTCAGACTCATATTCTGCCAAATGATTGAATACCATGTAGTGAAATCAACACAAAAAAATGAACTATCACAAGGTGCAAGAGAGAATGACTTATTACCTGCAGGGATCAGCAACACAACGAATGGGTCTTCCCAGCAGAAAGAACGAGGCCAGAAGGCAGTGACATTACACACCCGGGCCCGCTATTACATCAGCAAGGTCCGTGTCTCTGTTTCAATGAGCCACAGATTAGAAATAGTAGGAACAATAGCACCTACTGAAAATGTGAAGACTTCAGTGATCATTATTCCCCAAACAACGAATGAAACAGCTATTTACAAAGCATTGATGTTCTGTTAGATGTTACAGGGAATCTAGAAATGATTTAAGGTGTAGAAGGAGTTATATGGAAGCACACTTGGACGATGTCATTTCATATGAAGGGATGTTAGGCACCCACAGATATTGGCCTGTGGATTCCTGGAACCAGTGCCCACAGATATGAAGGGCTGGCCTGTGCTGAAAATGATGGAAGGAAAAGAAAATTAGTCAACTAAGGTTTTACATTCGCGAAGTCCTCCTTAAAAAGGTGGCATGAAACATCTCCACATCAACAGTAATTGAGGAAATTTGTACTAAAACTCCTTACGAGCAATATTCCAGAAATTCCTTCAGACAGAAAAAAAAAATAATGTTTTATGGTAGCTGCAATCCATATGAAGAAATGAAATGTTTAGGGACTTGCCAATGTTTTGAAACACGAAATTAAGAGTTAAATAAACACAATTTCTTTTATACCAAGATTATGAAGTTCAAGACATTTCTGTAAGTGACGAGACCAGGCATTTATTCCACGCCTACGAGTCCTGGGTGCCCTTGGATCTTAATCACATCCATACAGTCTTTTAAAACATTATTAACTAAGGATAAATGGATGCATTTAAAAAGATGTTTTAAGATTAGGAAACCAAGAAACATCAGAGGGAGCCCTATCAGCTCAGCGAGGTGGATGCCTAATGATTTCCCATTAAGCTCTTGCAAAATAGCTCTTATTTGATGAAAGAAATAGGAGGCAGTTTCATTCTGGTGAAGAAGGCCTCTGTAGTGAAGGATTCTGGGTAATTTTTCTCTAAATCTTTGGTTAGTTTTCTCAGAGCGCTCTCTTATTAAGCAGACACAACCGTTAGGCACTGAAGAAAGTTAACAAGCAACATTCCTCCAACAGCCTGAAAGCCATGGCCATGACCTTTGCTCCTGCTGGCCAACTTCACCTTCACAGAACCACTTCCAGCTATTGAAAACCATCACTTCGGGCCTGGTGCGATATCCTAGCAGCTAAAGTCCTCACTTTGCATGCACCAGGATTCCCTATGGGCACCGATTCTAATCCCAGCAGCCCTGCTTCCCATCCAGCTCCCTGCTTGTGGCCCAGGAGAGCAGTCCAGGATGGCCCAAAGCCTTGGGACCCTGCACCCACGAGGGAGACCAAGAAGAGGCTCCTGGCTCCTGGCTTTGGATCAGCTCAGCTGTTGCTGTTGTGGCCACTTGGGGAGTGAATTAGCGGGCGAAAGATCTTTTTCTCTACCTCTTCTCCTCTGTGTGTATCTGACTTTCCAATAAATATAAGTAGATATTTAAAAAAGAAGGAAAGAAAATCATCACTTTGATTCTTCCCTCTTCAGGTCATACTGGTAAAGCCGCGTTTAAACTCCTGTTCCAGTTACTTTAAAGAACTACGTGGGGCCACCACCATAGTGTAGTGAGTTAAGATTCTGCTGATGGTTGTGGGATCCTGAAACTAGATTGTATCCCAGCTGGTCCACTTCCTAACCAGCTCCCTGCTTACGGCCTGGGGTGGCAGAAGAAGATGGCTCAAGTCCTTGTGTGCCTGCAGCCCTGTGGGAGACCTGGAAGAAAGTTCTGGCTTTGAACCTGCAGCAAGCCAGCGATTGCGACCATTTGGGGGGTAAACCAGCACATCTCTGTTACTCTGTCTGTCCTTCTCTTTGTAACTCTACTTTTTAAATAAAAATAAATCTTTTTTGGGCCCGGCGCGCTGGCGCAAGTGGCTAAGGTCCTCGCCTTGCACGCCCCGGGATCCCATATGGGCGCCGGTTCTAATCCCGGCAGCCCCGCTTCCCTTCCAGCTCCCTGCTGGTGGCCTGGGAAAGCAGTCGAGGACGGCCCAAAGCTTTGTGACCCTGCACCCGCGTGGGAGACCCGGAAGAGGCTCCTGGCTTCGGATCGGCATCGGCCGTTGCGCTCACTTGGGGAGTGAATCATCGGACAGAAGATCTTCCTCTCTGTCTCTCCTCTCTGTATATCCGCCTTTCCAATGAAAAATTAATAAAAATAAATCTTTAAAAAAAATAAATCTTTTTTTAAAAAAACGAAATTCTCAAGATCTCGAGCATTCTTATTTAAAATTTCTACTGAAAGTTCTGTTCTTCTCTGCAATCCACCTGGGTGCAAGTTTTGGCACCCGTCAAGCAGAGAGCTTGTTCCACTTTAGTTTTTCAGTCAGGATTGTGCAGGCTGAACCAGTTGAGATGTCTATGGTGTTCGCTGTTCAATCTGCTATTAATCTCTGCTCCTCTTCAATTAGGGCACAGGCAAGACTGTTTCACAACATCGTCAACATCATTTCCTCCCTTCTGCAAAGAGTTCTTCATTTGTAATGGCTGTTGTCTTTGACACACCTTATCCCCACAAACTTTTCCTTTTGCTCTGATAAAGATTGCTTTCACATCGATGTTTTATGTTTCTTAGTGCTTCGATGAGATCCTGCTCATACATGCTAAGACAAGGTAGTATGTGCTTAGCTTGGTGCAAAAAAAAAAAATTTAAGTCAGTGTATGATGTTTTCCTCATTTACATTTCCGTGAGCTTTTCTGAAGCTCTCTCGCATGTGGGCACATAGAAAAAGCGAAATAAGCAACTAGAAAGGAATTCAGTAAGTGAACAGAAGATTGGAACACCAATGGGGAGCAAAAGGATTCTGCAGAATGTTCCATCCAAACAGCTGGATGCACATTCTGTCAATTGTTCATGCAATACTCTCCAGGGCACAGAATGTGCTAGGCCACGAGGAAATCATAATGTGTTTTTAAGACTGAAATCACGTGAAGCATTTTTTTCTGGTCACAATCAAATGTAGATTGAAATCAATAAGAGAGGGATGTTTTAAAAAAAAAAAACCCAAAATGGGTGGAAATGAAATAGAATGGTCTTGAATAATCAATGGTCCAAAAAGAAATCACAAAAGAAATTAGAAAATAGTTGAGAGCAATAAAAATGAGAACATCATATTCCGGAACTCATGGGATGCCATGAAGAATATTAAAAGAGATGTATGTAGTTATAAATGTTCCAATGAAAGGGTGTAAAAACCACAGATTCGTACATCAAATTTACATTTTAAGGAACCAGAAAAGAAAAATTAAAAGATCTCAGAAGTGAGAAAAATAATAGATTTAAAAACAGAGTGAAAACAGATTGATGGCTAGGCATTTGGTGCTGCAGTTAGACTGTTGTCTGGGACACGCATCCTCCATATTGGAGTGCTGGGATTCCAGTCACACTCTGCTTTCCGCTAAGCACACCTTGGGAATGAGCAGGTGCTGGCAGGGGTGGTTGGGTCTCTGCACCCACAGGACAAGTCTAGATTGAGTTTCTGGGTTCTGACTTTGGCTGGCCCAGCCGTTGCTGCTGTTGGATAAAGATCTTTGTCTCTTTCCCTTTCTGTCTCTCTCTTCCTCTGCCATCCAAAATATATAGACACAGGTGACAAAAAGATAAACTCAGTGAAAACAAGAATAGGTTCCACTGAAGAAAAGGTTACTCTTGAAGAAGACTGTAATAATTAAGACGTGTACTGTGGTGCTGCCGTGGTGGTGTAGCCCACTAATCCTCTGTCTATAACACCAGCATCCAATATGGGTACTAGTTTGTGTCCGGCTGTTAAATTGCTGATCTGGCTCTCTGTCTTTGGCCTGGGAAAAGAGTGGATGAGGTTCAAGGCCTTGGGACCCCACACCCATATGGGAGACCAGGAAGAAGCTTCTGACTCCCAGCTTTGGATCATCTCAGCTCTGTCCTTTGTGGCTGTTTTAGGAGTACACTAGCATGGAGAAGACCTCTCCGTATCTCTTCTCTCTTATAAGATCTGCCTTTCAAACAAAAATGTATCTTTACAAGAAGATGATACATATTGTAAATTCTGACCATATTTAAAATGATAAATATATTTCTAAACATATTGTTAAGAAATAATAAATACGAAACAAAAACACAGTTTAAAAAGTCAAGAGTAACGAAGTACTGAGACATAGGGGGGAAAGGACAGTTTGGGATTCTGGCATCTCATAGTGGAGTGCTTGTTGGGAGTCGTGGTTACCCAGCTTTGATCCAGCTCCCCGCTACTGCACTTCAGAAAGCAGAGGCAGAGGTCTTAGCTATAACCTGAAAAATATTCCTACAGTGCAAAGAAATGGCCTTTATCGGGATAGAAAAGCTTTCCCTTTCGAGAAAGAATATTAAGAGGCAGCTATTTGGCTGGGTGCCTGTGATGCTGTTTGGATGGCTGCATCTCAAAGCCGAGTTGCTGGTTTGACTTCTGCCTTTGCGTTTGATTCCAGCATCCTGCTGATGCCACCATACAAGGTGGCAGATGGTTATCGCCCACGTGGGGGAGCTGCAGGGAGTCCTAGGCTGCTTTTGGCTTAACCCCACTTTTGCTATTGCAGGCATTTGGGGTGTGAACTCCCAGATGGAAGACGTTTCTCTGTCTCATCTGCGTTTACCTTTCAAATACAAATTAAAATAGATGAAAAGGAGAGAACGTTGAGAAAATGCAAAGAAAACCCACAAATTGGGAGAAAATATTGTATTCATAGTATATAAAGAACTCTTAAGAGAATAGATGACAAGCTTACAAACATCATCACATTGGACAGGAAAAGTTGGAAGCATTTCCACTAAGATCGGGAACCATGCAAGTATGCTATTCCATTTAGCTCTGGAAGTTCTAGCCAGAGCAGTTAGACAAGAAGAAGAAATCAAAGGACAGGTTTACTACAACGGCTTAATCTGCTAAATTGTCCCCTTGCAAGCACCAGGATCCCATATGGGCACTGGTTCATGTTTTGGCTGCTCTGCTTCCCACCCAGGTCGCTGGGAAAGCAATGGAGTATGGCTCAAAGCCTTGGGATCCTGCAACTGTGAGGGAGACTTGGAGGAGGCTCCTGGCTTCAAATCAGCTCAGCTCTGGCCTTTGTGGCCATTTGAGGAGGACTAGAAGGTGGAAGATCTTCCAGGGTTTCCCATAAAAATAAATAAGTCTTTAAGAAAAGTCGAAGGGCTAAAAATTGGGAAGGAGGAAGTAAAATTACCCATTCACAGATATGATTCTCTATACAGGGGGAATTGTATAAGCTACTATATAGACTAAATGACTACTAAGAGGTAAATGAAACTCATAGGAGAGTACAAAATCAACAGACAAAAATCAATAGCCTTTGTATACACAGACAATATCATGGCTGATAAAGAAATTATAAGATCATTACCATTCACAACAGCTGCAAGAATTTTTAATTAGCTTACAGTAAATTTAAACAAGGTTGCGAAACATATCTGCAATTAAAATTACAAAAAAAATATTAAAGAATAGGATACACACATACCAAAAAATGGTAAGAGCTTCCATGGTCATAGATTGGAAGAACCAATTTACAGATTCAATGCAATCCCAATTAGAAGACTGATGATATTCTCATGTGTAAAAAAAAAAAAAGGTGGCAAAATTCATATGGAAGCACCAGGGACCCCCAGTAGCTAAAGCAATCTTAAAGAACAGAAACAAAATTGAAGTTACAGTACAGTAAGTATTATAGTCAGAACAGTTGGGTACTGGCGTGAGAATAGTCGCACAGATCAACAGAACAGAATAGAAAGCCAAGGAATTCATCCGCACTTCTGCAACAGATATTTGACAAATGAACTAAACTCAGTTCCTGGAGAAATCACAGTGTCTTCACTAGATGGGCTGGGAAAATTGGATCTACATAACCAGGAAACTAGATCCCTATATTACACCTTATGCAATAAAATCAACTCCAAATAGATCAGTGCCATCAGATTACAGGAGGCAAACACTCGGGAAAGACTGCATAGGAAAAGATTTCTTGGAAAAAAAAAACTTCAGAAGCATGGGCAATAAAAGCAAACATAGAAAATTGTGATAGCATCAAGAGGAAGCTTGTGGACTACAAAGGAATGCTCAACAAAGTGAAGAGGGAATGGACAGATGGGACAAAACACTTGTGAACTGTGCAGCTGATAAAGGCTTAATACCCAGAATCTATAAAGAGCTCAAGAAACTCAAGAACAACAAAACAATCTAGCTGAGAAATGAGTCAAGGACATGAATAGGCATTTTTCAAAAGTATGAAATTCAAATGGACAAAAGACATGAAAAATGCTCAGGTTCCCTAGACCCCAAGGAAATGAAAATAAAAACCTCACCTCAGTTAGAATGAGCCTAATCCAAAAATAGAAAACAATAAATGTTGATGAAAATGTGGGGCAAACGTTGCCATAACTGTTGGTGGGATACAAACTTGTAAGCCTATTGCAGGAGACAATATGAAGACTCCTCAGAAATCTGGAAATAGATACATCATCTAATAGCTGGGGATTTACCCAAATGAAATGAAATCAACATATGAGAGGGTTATCTGAACCATCATGCTTACTGCTGCACAAAATCAAAATAGCTAAGCTATGGAATGAACCAAGTTGTCCATCAGATGACTGGATAAAGAAAACACACATACACACACACACACACACACACACACACACACGTGTCTTTCTCTCTATATATACTTACATAGTGTATGTATGTGAGTATATACTGTGTAAGCCTACTCTGCCGTAAAAAAACGAAATTCTGCCTTTTGTAGCAAAATGAATGCAACTGCAAGGCATTGTACACAGTGAAACAAGCCATGTGCCTTCCCTGACTTGTCACAACAAATGCACAGAGTACAAAATTAATATTTTAAGATTTGATTATGGTTTATAGGCCTTGTCTATATCTTGAGGAACAGTTTTTAAAAAAAATTTATTTATTTATTGGAAAGTCAGATATACATAGAGGAGGAGAGACAGAGAGGAAGATCTTCCGTCCGATGATTCACTCCCCAAGTGACCACAACGGCCGGTGCTATGCTGATCAGAAGCCAGGAGCCAGGAACTTTTGGGTATCCCACACGGGTGCAGGGTCCTAAGGCTTTGGGCAGTCCTCGACTGCTTTCCCAGGCCACAAGCAGGGAGCTGGATGGGAAGTGGGGCTGCCGGTATTAGAACTGGTGCCCATATGGGATCCCGGGCGTGTTCAAGGCGAGGACTTTTGCTGCTAGGCCATGCCGCCGGGCTCCAGTTTTTTTTTTTTTTTTTTTAATGTACTAAGTGTTGAATTCTTTATTTAGTGGAGGGTTAAGATTGTGATTACAAAGTAAACTGAAAATACATCATTGTGAAAATTAAAAGAGAAAAAGAATAAAGAAAAGGGAGAGGTTGGATGATGGGTGGAAAGTATCAGTATGGTCTTAAATGTGTGCCTAGGAAGTGCATAAAATGTGTTCACTTATACAAATAAAAAAATGAAAAGAACTCATAATTTGCTAAATTAAGGTGCAACTGATTTGTGAAAAATTGATTATTACCTTGACTAAAATTAGGTAGATAATAGACACAGGAAGATACTACCAACATTATACACTTGGGACAATGCAAGAATATCTTTTTATACACAAACTGAAATGGACGTGGCAGAAGACAATTCAAATGTTTTGAGCATATGGAGAAACACAAATCTTCATACATTGCTGATGAGAATGCAAAGTGTTGCCGTTTCTTTGAGAAAAAGTCATATTTCTTTAAAAAGTAAATATATACCAAATATTTAAGGAAGCACGGCTGTTTATGCTTTTCTTAAACACGCCTAAAAAAATGGGAGAAAATGCGGCCCGGCGTGGTGGTGCAGTGGTTAAGGTCCTCGCCTTGCATGCCCGGGATCCCATATGGGCGCCAGTTCTATCCCGGCAGCCCCGCTTCCCTTCCAGCTCCCTGCCTGTGGCCCGGGAAAGCAGTCGGCCGTTGCGCTCACTTGGGGAGTGAATCATCACACGGAAGATTTTCCTCTCTGTATATCCGCCTTTCCAGTAAAAAAAAAAATAATAAAAATAAATCTTTAGGGCCCGGCGCGGTGGCGCAAGTGGTTAAGGTCCTCGCCTTGCACGCCCAGGATCCCATATGGGCGCCGGTTCTATCCCGGCAGCCCCGCTTCCCTTCCAGCTCCCTGCTGGTGGCCTGGGAAAGCAGGACGGCCCAAGGCTTTGGGACCCTGCACCCACGTGGGAGACCCGGAAGAGGCTCCTGGCTTCGGATTGGCATAGTACTGGCCGTTGCGCTCACTTAGGGAGTGAATCATCGGACGGAAGATCTTCCTCTCTGTCTCTCCTCTCTGTATATCTGCCTTTCCAATAAAAATAAAATAAATCTTAAAAAAAAAATCTTTAAAACAAAAATGGGAGAAAATGGAACACACCCCAACTTATCCTATGAGGTCAGTGTCATCCTGATAGAACAGATAAAGCTGTCGCAAGAAGCCAGATATGAAAATCCTCAACAGGATACCAGAAAATGGAGCCCAGCACACATAAAATATCAATACAATCTCTAATTAAGTGCCACCAGGTCGCTTTTTTTTTTTTTTAAATTAGGCTGAAGTAGACGTGTTGACTCTAAAATTCACATGGAATCCGGGGTCAAATCGGTCAAAGTGATCTTGAAAAGACCAAAGTTGGAGAACATATTTGAGAGGTGCAGGAATTAAGACAGTGTCAGTCTAGTATAAGGTTAGGCACAAAGGTCAATTGATGATCCAGAAATAGATTCATGGGTAACTGAATTTTGACAAGCGTAACAAAATAGAGGGAGAATGTTCTTTTTAACAAATGGTGCTGGAACATTTGGATTTCTGAATGCAAATGAATGAGGTTGAGTCCTCTCCCTCATGCCATCCATCAGAATTAACTCGGGGGATTATAGATATAAATATCAGAACTATACTGTTAAACGCTTAGAAGAAACAGGAATAAATATTCATGACAATGGTTCCTTGGATATTGACACCAAAAGTAAAAATAGATATGTTATGCTTAGTTGAAATTAAAAACTTGTGTGCTTTAACTGCTAAGTGAAAAGCCAACCCACAGAATGTCAGAAAATATTTGCTGAGCATGGACTTGGTAACACATTTGTGTGCCCAGCGTGATAGCCTAATGGCTGAAGTCCTTGCCTTACATGTACCATGATCCAATATGGGTGCCCATATGTGTCCCAGCGGTTCCACTTTCCATCCAACTCTCTGTGGCCTGGGAAAGCAGCTGAGGATGGCTCAAAGCCTTGGGACATCGCACCCGCGTGGGAGACCCAGAAGAGGCTCCTTGCTCCTGGCTTCAAATTGGTTAAGCTCTGGCGGCTGTTGCAGCTACTTGGGGAGTGAATCAGAGGACGGAAGTTCTTCCCTGTCTCTTCTTCTCTCTGCATATCCAATAAAAATAAAGAGATCTTAAAAAAAGACATTTGTGTAGTCAATATATAAAGAATTCGTACAATTTGACACTAAAAAGTCATGGGCAGTCATTTGGTACAATGTGATACAAGGTATCATTTGAGACACCACCCTGTCATGGAGTTCCTGAGTTTAGTCCTTGGTCCTCTCTTGATTCCAGCTTCCACCTCAGGGATGCCCTCGGAGCCAGCAGGGATGGCTAAGAAGTTGTGTCCCTACCAAGAAGGCAGAAGGCCTTGTTCGGGTTCCTGGCTCTCAGTCCATGTTGACATTTGGTGAGCTAACTAGCAGATGAGGGCTCTCAGTGTCTTTTCTACCTGTCAAAGAAAAGTAAAAAAATAAAAGACAATTATGAAATACCAAGGAATTCGAGAAGACATTTATCCAAAGAAGATGTGCAATAAACACAAGAATAAATGCAAAGTGGAAGCTGGCCTGCAAGTGGGTAAGAACCAAGCTCAGATGCAGGACACAGCATCACGAAGTAAGACATCAGGTTGCACAGGAGCAACAAAGTCAGGAACGGAGAATGCAAAGCACCAGCAGAGACACGGAAGCACGACTCAGGAAGTCCCTGGGATCGTAACCACCCCAAAGCTAACCATTGCTTAGGTGCTTCTGCTTCTCTGTGTGCTTGAAAACCTCCCCACTGCCGAGAGGTTCTGATGGAGGAGCCTGGGCAACTCCTCTGGCAGGACACAGACCTGGCAGGTAAGCGCAAGAAACATGATAGGAAACAGCCCAGAAGAGGCCATGGAAAGCTACCCACTGGCATACATTTGGCAGATGTCGGGGCAAGACCAGGCTGAATCTGTCCACGTCATCCACTGGCAAATCCAGGCACCACAGTGTGGGTCAACCCACGTTCGGTCGTAACAAAGACTAGTGCACAATATGGAATGCCGAGGTGAGGTTGCCTGTACCGGAAGGGACCGCAACGCCCAACCAGCCTGAGAACAAGAAAGGAAGTGGGCAGACCCGGCAGGAGAATAAGGGAGGGTTCCTTTGCTGGACAGCTACTTCCGCAGGAGAGCATAGGCTGGGATGGGGGCAGAGCAGACTAGGCAGAGCTACCACACCTGTGCGCCTCATGTGGACTAGATCAGGGAAAAGCTGGGCTGGGCTGGTTATTCCTACTGGTGCAAACAAAATTAAAGTGGGCAAGGGTTGTTTTGGGCTTAGCCACAGCATCAGCTGGAATCTGGGAGTGGGAGAGGCCTGGGAGGGAAATAGTGGGCTCATCCCTCTTGGGTTACCACTTCCACGGGAGGACATAAAACTAAGATAGCGGCTGGGGTGGAATGGGGTGTGGGGCAGACTGGATTACTGCTACACTTACTGGCAAACCAGGGTAGGGGGCTGGCCTGGTGGGTGTTATTGTGGGTCGCTCCAACTAGGCTGCAGCTCCCACTGGTTTATGTGAGTGCCAAGTATGTGCTGGGCAGAACCGGGCTGGACTGCAACACCCATTGGTTCCAGTGGAATTCGGGAGTGAAAACAGAACCAACCCAGCAATTGCAACCACCAGCTGATTGGGGCGATGGACGGTGCCAGGCCCTGTTCTTGTTAGCACATACAAGAAGTTTCTTTGGAGATCTTCCTAATCTAAATGCTGGACTCAGAACCCTAATGAAGAAAAGAGAGAAGACAGAACAGGTCAACCAACCATCTCAGCTATGATGGACTATGTCAATCAGTGGATTTTTCAAAGACCTCAGAGTGCTTGGAGTGGCAAGATTGACAGCAATTCCTGACTGTTGCAATATCAAAACCACTTGAGCAAGAACCTCAGAGCATGCCCTACATCCGGGACCTGGGGAGGGTGGGAAATTGGGTGGGCCTTCTCCCTTCATACCCCCCTTTAAACATGAAGGTAACAATATGGAAAACATACTAGTATTATCCACTTTCCTGTAGCCCTTGAACCTTCTTACCCTAATTAACTAGGTAAAGATTGTCAAAATAAAAATAAAATCTTACATTAAAAAAAATTGGGATAAAGGGATTTTTAAACAGAATGTGAAGATGCAGTTATAGAGGTCACAAGGAACTAATATGAAGGCTTCAACCATTATCACTTTCTGAATCTTTCTAAAATCATTAGCAGTTGAATGTCATGGATTTGTTGTGTACTGGTATTTGCATTAAAAGACTTGAAAATTGTCACAAAAAAAAAAAAAAAGAAAAGAAAACCTCCCACAGCCAGTGCCCAAAGTAGCTCATGCCACACTGCCCTACTTGAACTCCAGAGGGCTGGCCCTGGAGGCCCAGCCATTATGCAGTGGTCCAGGCTGGTGCCCTCCAGTGCAGATGAAGATGGCTTCCTTTCCAGAAGTCGCTATTGAGTTTCTGGCAATCAAGTTCCACAACGCATTCTCAATATTATTGATAATTAGAGAAATTCAAAAGAGAATTGTGAGATACCACCTCACATTCATTTGGATGGCTGAACTCAAAATGAGATAGTAATTGTGCTGGCAAGAAATGTAGAGAAATTGGAGTCTCACACATTTATGGTGGAATGGTAAAATAATGCAGACATTTAGACAATGTTTTGACAGTTCCGTGTGTTACACATATGACCTGTCAATTATACTCTGGCAAATATCAATAGTTCATTTACTTTTATTGTGTAATTATAGCCATTGTATAGATATAATAGGATGTATTTATACATTAGGCATTTGATGAGCATTTAAATGATTTCTGGTTTTTGATGATCATGAATTACACTGTGATGAACATTTGCAAAAAGATAACTGTACATAGCAGCCTTTTTCTTGTTTAGATTGTTAAGCATGGATTTGTAACTTCATGCTTGCCAGGGGAATGTTAGAACATTCATAGCAGTATTATTTTCTTATATTTTAAATTCTATTTTTAATATTGTTTCATAGTTGAGAGGGATGCATGCCCATGTGGGCCTCTGATTAGGTTGGGCTGGGTCAGGTATGGGGGATGGTGGATGAGCCATGTTTCAGGTTTTTTTTTTTTTCTTCTCCTGCAAGAAATGAGAGCTGCTTCTTGCTGTCAAACTACATTAGCACTCTGGAATGGGGGACAGTCCTTTGATGATGCCCCAGAGACCACATGTAGGGAAGAGTGAGTGTTCTGAGGGTGTTACTTGAGTTGTCTCAATAACCCTGAGATGTTGTTGGATTCGTTGATCCAGGGTTGAGATAATCTCCAAGTTCTACTGGTTGACCAAGTCCACCTTAGTGCATCCACACACCCAGGAACATGTTGCAAACTTGACCAGGAGAATTGTCCAACCTGTTTTGCTTTCTATCCTCTGATGAGACAGTTGCTATCCTATTCTGGTCTAGATGAGCTGGCTGTCATGTTCCGCCTGCATCTGACATGCTGTCCACTGCTCAGGCATCAGCAACTGAGCAGGCCCAGTCCCAGCACACGCACTCCAAGGTGGAACCACACATTCTGTGATCTTCCCTGTGGCTCAGGGTCTGAGTGCAGCGATCTAGTTGGGGAGTTCCCCAAGAAATCTCACTTAGGGTGACCTCAGACTTGACTCTTATGTGCCAGCCAAGGTACCTACTAGTCGATATAGCTTGTTAGTTCTACTAAACCCCATATCTCACACATACCAATGGGTGCTACAGCTCAGCCCAGCCAGCCCACCACAGACCCAGTTCTCATGCATACCCGTGGATGCCATGGCCTACTTGGGGTGACTCCCAAGATCTCCCACCAAGTCTGCTCCCAGCTCCAGTTTTTGCTCATGCCACCTTCTGCTGTGGCGTACCCCTGCCCAGCCCACATCCCATCTGGTTTTCATGTGCTGGGGTCTATGCAGTGGGTGTGGATAAAACGAAGGTATGAAGAGAACAGTGCTCCTGTTGTCAAGGTCGCAAGGTGCATAGCAAGGCCTGGTGGATATCTCTCCAAAAACCTTGACACAGGCTCACCTCCTTTTGCATGGATACTCAACCACCCCATTAAGAGTTCTGTAATCTAATGAGGCATCGTCATTTGCCCTTGTGAGATGATGTTTGCAGCTGATGTGAACTTGAGGGTTAATGTTGCTGCCAATGCCTTGGTGAGTGGGCCTTTACCACACAGGAGTATAATTAAACCCATGCCATCTTTGGACACCTTATTGTGTCCCTACCCATTGCCCTGGAATCTGGTGGAGACATGTAGCTAGCCTTCTGGGAAAGGGCCTGGTAAGTATCCTAAAAATTAATGAAGGTGAGCTGAAACTGCTATGGTGATAAATACAGATATTGTGACCTTAAAGGCTAGCCTATCTTTGCAATTTCTTTGGAGCATTGGGAATATATCTGTTTTAGCTGCTTATATAAGTTTTGACTAGAGGAACTAAAAGATGTTTTTACTAATATTGTAGAGATATGCTTTTAATTATTATTTAATTGCTTATGGGGTTATAGAGCCTGTAGCTATAGGGGGACTTAATATTTCAAACTTTGTCTTGGATTTTTACATTTTTTTCCTTGTAACATATTTCTCCCATTAAGTGATGGGCAAATTGTGGAAATAGAAATGTAGTAGGAATGTATTACTGATTAGTAGGTAATCACATGTGCCTTGGCCTTGGAGTCCTGGCTGTCACCCAGTGGCTACTACTGAAGAATGAATAATGGCTTGCTTTGAAGAAAATGATTATGGTAACTTACAGAATTATCTTTAAGAACACCTGGTTGACCATGAAGTAAAAAGTAAAATAATCAAACATCTGTGCATACTCACTTAGTTATGAAGTAAAAATAGAACAATCAAATGATTGTGCAGAGGCTTGTAATGTTGTCTGAGTAAATAAAAAGGACAGCTTCTTCTTGAGCTATTACAAGAGGGCACCAAGTGACAGTGTCCACGTCTTTTCTTATCGCCAACTCCCCACACCCTTCTTGAGCTTCAAACTCAGCTGGAGCTGGCCTCTGGCACTCATGCACACCAGCAGCAGTGTGGCTTAGCTTAGCCTGACTTACCCCAGACCTAACCCTCAAGTATGCGGACAGGTGCCACCGTCTTGTCCAGCCTGGCCTGCTCCCAGCCCTGGTTCTCATGCTTACCAGTGGTGAGTAAAGCCTACCAGGCTCGTTCCCACATTCAGCCTATCCTCAAGCCCTGCCAAAACCCTGCACCTGGATGGTGCAGCCTTGCCTTGTCTTGCCTGGCCTACCCCCAGCCTGGCTCTTGTACTCCCCAGAGGAAGCTCCATGCTGGTAGGAGAATTCCCCACCTTTCCCTACCAGGCTTGCTCCCAGCTTTGGTTCACATGCATGCCAGCAGGGACAGTGGTCTTGCTTGATACAATCTGCCCTCAGTTCTGATACTTGCATGAGCCAGTGGGTGCTGCAGCCTAGTCCCACCTGGCCTTCTCCCAGGCCCAGCTCCTGCAAGAGTCAGATGTGTTGTTAGGTGATTTCTGTGCTCCAGTCTGACTTGGCCCAAGCTCTCCAAGTAAACTGGAGGGTGCTGAAGTCCCACAGAGGTGAGCCCTCAATCTCCTTATAGAATATGCTACAGATCTGGTTCTCTCGCATTCTGGTGGGTTCTGTAGCCTAGCCTGACTTGGCCCACCCCTGCTCTTACACTCCAGCTTTTGCAAGTGCCGGGGGGATGGTAGATGATGCTATTTAGCCCAGCCCAGATCTCCGACATGGGTGGGTAGCTTGGCCTGACCCATACATGCCATCTGGTTTCCCTCCTCTGAACTGCTCTGTCTCAGCTCTCTTCCCTATTTGTGAGTGCAGTGGCCCAGTGTGTGGAAGATCCCAGAAATAATTCCTTCCCTGTCAAACACACCCTCTGACACTCTCATTCCAACATGTCCCCAGGACCATTCCCAGGCAATCTGCAGGTTCTGCCTGTACCCACCTGGGGGCCAAGGTGGTGTGTCCTGGCCCAGAGTCTCCTCCAAACCTTCTCCATTTCAAAAAACAGAATGAGCAACTACGCTGGCATACTGATACAGTTAACAAAAATTTGGCCTTCACCAGGCCCAGATTGTCTGCCAGCCATTGGCTACCTTTCTCCTGGTAGCGTAACACTTGTCTAGGTGCAAGGCAACCTACGTAGTTGCCCTCAGCTGGGGGCAGCATTATTGTGGAATGCAAATGCCTGTCAATATTCAATTTGATTATTTGTATCATGGCAAATATAATGATACCATCCAGAAATGAAATCATAAAGTTACAGCTCTGTGCAATGATAATATAACATTAAGTGAAGGGGGAAAAGAGTCTGATATGTCTCTATGCAAACTCAACCTGTTATGAGAGAGGTAAAAGGTTATTGTTGGGGGAGACTTTATTGGGGTTCTGCTGGGATACTAAAAGTGTCACACATTTTAATCTGGGAAGTGTTCAAACGGGTAGTGTGTGTATGTGTGTGTGTAAATATTTTTGAGCTGTGCATATGTTTATACATCTTACTTTGTGCTTTTTGTAATGTGGCACTAAGAAGCTAGAATAGATTCCTGTCCCTGCTTCATTTTGACAACATAAACACAGCATAACCAGTATAGAAACTAATGAAAATCTAATTTGTGAAATGAATGAGAACATGGTTGAAAGGGTGAGACAGGGGGAGGAACTTCCTTGAATGTAACTTTTCATTTGGTTCTTATTTTTAAATTCCATTGTTCTAGTATTACAGATTAAATTATAACAATAACATGAACAGTTTCTGGGAGACAGCAACAGGGACGAGGGATTTCATCTGCTTTTCTACAGATTCCAGTGGCCCTTGGGCTTTGGGTGGGGTCATGTGACTAGAACTGGCACTAAGGGAGTGAAGTCAAAGCTGCTGGGTTGACTTCAAGAGGAGTTAGTTTCACTCCAGGTGAGGTGTCCTGGTCACACGCGGTTCCCAGCCAGAATGGTGGAGCCAAAGGCTGGAGGCTTCCTGGATTTTCCAGCCACAGAACAGAGCATCTCACACTGAAGTTTTTCAAATGTGAGTGTTGGCTCGTTGCCTCAGGTCTCCGCATGGTCTCGTCTACTCTATCCCATCCATACGGTCAAGGTATAAAATCAAGAGGGTTGCTTGGGGTGGGGGGAAGAGATAGAGTGGCTAGGATGGTTGGGGTTGGGAAGAGATAAAGCTTTTCTGTGGTCTTGAGAAGAGATAGAAAGGCACATTTATGGAATACTAGAGTTTGAAGAAATTGGGTAGTATTATCCCTTTTGTTTTAAGATAAAGAAACTAGGACCAGGCAGATGGAAAATTAGATTGGGAGAAGACACACGAAGAGTTACTGGTAGAGACAGGATTGTGACTGCCAATTCTGAGGCTCCAGGAATGGTCTCTGGGCTGAGTCCTCTCTTGAGAGGCTCAACGTTTGTAGAATCTTTTGCGAAACTATAAATGTCCTTCAGTTTCCTCATGAACTTTCCAGATGCGTACAGTAACTACTGACCCCATCAACTATTTGCTCCCCAATTCTGATATCACAATGCAATTCTCTTCTTATTTCCTCTTCACTTTCCTTATGGAAAAACACTGAAATAGAATGAATCAGAAAACATTTTTTGAACACAAAGAAGGAAAAACATAAAATATTCCTGGTAAAACTTTCACTCTCTTTCTTTGATTCTTTTTCTAGGGGGACAAAAACCAATCTTCTCCCATCTGTAAGGTCAAGAATAAGAAACAAATATCCTGGCTTTGTTTTCAACGAAT
Source organism: Ochotona curzoniae (assembly GCF_017591425.1). Lineage (NCBI taxonomy): Eukaryota > Metazoa > Chordata > Mammalia > Lagomorpha > Ochotonidae > Ochotona > Ochotona curzoniae. The sequence continues at coordinate 579,675 of NW_024466580.1, forward strand.
GTCTAGAGGGCCCAGGCCATGTTGCCACTGACTTAATCCCCCGGTTTGTAAAATATCGTTTTGTTTTGGCATTGGTCAAGCCATCAGTTCCCTGCCTCCCACCCCAACCTGATTGTCCAGCAGGGGTTTGTGTAAGCATCCCGCTGCGTCTTCCTCAGGCTCATGTTAGGAATAGCTGGTCCCTACCTCTCATCTCTCCATTTCTAAGCTAGGAAGAGCCTTCTTACTTCATCTTCCATCACCATTCTGACCTCAGACATCAAAAGGGGTCATTGTCACATCACCACTGGTCAGCCAATCAGGGGCCACCACCTTCAATGACTTTCATGTCCTGTAGGAGTTCTCAGGCAGTGTCAATGGAAGGAGGGTGTCAAGAAAGAGGCCTGGTTTAAGTCCAAAAATGATCATCACAACATGGATTGTATATATCCTCACACGGAAAGGTGCAGGGCTCCCCTTTCCACCAAAGACCAGTTCGGTAAGCAGCCATGTGGGATTGCTCCTTACAGATCTGCTCACACATGGCCCTAGGCAGTCTGGTAGGAGCTCCACAACATACAACATTGACTAGGAGTGGCGGAGGGAGGGAGGGAGCGGATAAGAATCTAGATTTTCTGAGGTCATCAACTTACCTGTTTGTTCCAGGATATTGAAGTTGTGGAAAGCGAGGCAGTATCTGTAGTACAACATTGGTTGAAAAAAGTGAGTATGATTTCTCCCTGGCTCAGAGTAGCTCAAGGTCTAGAGAGCCGGCGTTGGTGGGTATAGGGGTCTGGACTCCTGTCTCCGTGGAACTGGGAAACTGTTGCCAAATGCTTTGTCTAATTTTCCCTAGTGTCTTTGAGGACAATGAGGCTATGTCCCAGTAAGACATGAATCATTGCTATCACAAAACCCATATACTTCTCAAGCATCTGGGACTAAGGGATTCAGCCCAAGGTTTTCCAGGAAAACCTTGCTGGGTAAACGTGTGTGGCACGTGATTTTGTGATGGAGAAGAAGAAAAGAGAAGGAGACGAGAAGGTCTTGGGATTGAAGGCAGTATAACATTTCAGAGGGAAATTCCTCACCTTGCAGACAGAAGAGGAGGCTTCCCAGGGAATAAAGGAGAAGATGTCCACCAACTCAGCCCCTGTCCATGGCCAAGATGTGCATGTCACCAGAGACGTGGTAACGGAGTTGGAGAGCATCCTCGTGGGAGAGGGAGCAAGGGCTAGGAGAGAGGCGGGATGGGTCCCTGTCAGGGACTCTGGGCCAGGGAGGTTCCTGATGCAGCATCCACAGGAACCCCGTTGGAATCTCGTAGGTGAAGCACCATCTCTCAAAGTCTGATCTGTCAGCCAATCACAGTCAAGAGGTCCTGGAGGAGAGAACGCGAATTCAGTTCATTCGGTGGAGGTAAGGTGCCTCAGCCACGCACACCCAAGGCGTCCTTCTGCAAAGGCTCCCTGTCTGCCGACAGAGGAATTTCTCAGCTTTGCCTTGGGGCTTTAGGGAATATTTTTGCTATGCTGAAAGCTCAGCTATTTTCTGCAATTCTCACTTACATGAGGGGTTGGAAAACAAGGTTTTTCTCTTAAATGCTTCTGAACATCTTTCAGACTTTTGTTAGTTTTGCACTTGAATTGTTGAGGCGTGGCTGCACTTCTAAGAGCTTAAAGAAAATAAGCCATCCCCCGTGTCCTTCCTGGTGCCTATGCTTGCTGGGGCTCCGGGATGGTGGGCTGTGGCTGGTCTCTGGCAGAACCATACAAGCGCCCTCTCCTCTCCATCCTCTCCCTGCCCTCTCCCCACCCTGCGGCCAGCCTTGCTCTCCCTCTGGGAAAGAATCTGTGCCTCATGTTTGCCTCAGCATAGTGGGTTCTCCTGTGTTCACCTTCTCCAGTGGCTTTTGAACTTCAGCAGGTGTGCAGTCATGACTGAACTGAAAGGCTAACGCACTGCAGAGTGCGAGCCGAGTCCATGCATGAGCTAGACTGGTGTCCAGGCTGCTCTGTGTCGGAGAGGCCTGCACGCTGGACCACTCAGCAATGCATTCCTTGACTTGGATGATGTGTGTAACCTTCAGACCTGTTTTAACTCTTGACTTCGGGACACATGTAGTTTGAACCTTGGGATACAAATCAGTTTTTTAAAAAAAAACTTTTTTTCATGATTTGATTCCATATTTCTCCATTCTGGACTTTCTATAGAAAATTTAAAGCAACAAACTGCCTGACTTCTGCTATGTCCAAACCACAAGTTTGGGTTATGTCCTCTTAGTTTTCAGAAAGTACGCAGCCAGGGAATATAAAAGGGGGCTTCCTAAGGTTCATGGACCAAAAACCATAACGTTAGTGGCAGTGTCACTGCTAAGCTGCTGCTGCAGACGCCTGCTTCTCAGAGCTGAGCCCCTCAGTGGGTGCAGCTGGGCTCCTGACCCCAGCGTCCTGGCAATGATGGCTCCAGTTGATGCATCGCTGCCAACCAGAACGATGTGAGAGACTCACACTGTGCTCTGGGCTCTGGGCTTTGGTCTAGCCCAACCCTGGCTGTTGCAGGCATTTGGAGACAGGACCAATGGATGGAGGTCTCTTTTTCCTGTCTCCATCTCAAAATCATTTTTTTTTAAATAATAGTCTATTTATTTGAAAAGCAGAGAGAGAGATTGAGAGAGAGAGAGAGAGATCTTACATGCACTGATTCACGCTGCGGTGGTCACTATGGCCAGCCAGGACTGAACCAGGTTGAAGTCAAGAGTCAGGACCTTCATTAGAGTCCTCTGTATGGGTGGCCAGGGCCTAACCACTTGGGTCATTATCCGCCGCTTTTCCCAGGCCACAAACGGAAAGCTGGATCAGGAGTGGAGCAGCCAGGACACAAACCTGTGCTCACATGGGGTGGGGTGCCAGAGCCACAGAGCGGAAGAGGAATAGCCTTTAATGCCTCCATGCCAGCACCTTAGATATCAAATTTTTTAAAATATGCATCTGAGGTGCCAGCGTGGTGGCATGCCGGGCTAATCCTCACCTCTAGTGTGTGACACGTAACAGAGACTGCAAGGAGCTGCCAAGTCCTTTTGACAATGCTTGAGATGCCTCTGGAGGTGTGTGACGTGACACTGATCCTGAGGTTGGACAGGAACTCAGCAGCTGTGTCTTACAAGCCATACAGACCTGGTAATGTTGGAGAAGTGCTCACCTGGTCTATTTCCTGCTTGCTCCCTGCTCAGCATCCCAGGGTAGTTTCAGGAGTACTTCATAAAACACCTTTGTGCCCATGACCCAAGAAAGGCAAGGGTCCGTTTTAAAGATTCACAGTGATGGGGCCAGAGCCACTGCCCATCGGCTTGCAGGCCTAGCAGTTTCACCACGGATGAAAAAGAACCCCAGGACCCCAATGTTTGAATGGCATTTTGCAGCCACACCCGAATCTTCCAAGTGCCCAGTGAGTTGACGAATGATGTCATGCAGGAACGGATTGAACAGGTGAGACGCAGGTAAGCAGTCTGGAACGAAGGAAGACGGGTGGAGGGGCTCCTGGTATCCTCACACAACGATCAGGAGCAGCAACTCCCAGGCCTGCTGTCCTCGTCCGTCTGTGCCCCACTTTCTTGGGGGCTCTGTCAGCCCTACGTGGAACCTCCAGCCCACACCAGCTGAATGCCTCTTCTCTGACAACAGCCAAGGCACAAGTTCTGAGCCCCTCGTGCGGACGTCTGGGTAAGCCCTGCCCCCTGCCCCAGGCACACTCCCTTCCACTCCGGCCTCTCCTCTGTTCCCTGTAGCATCTCCCATCTCACCTGCGACTCGACTCAGGACCCCAGTTTCAGATCTTCCTATTCGGAATGCTAAGATCAACAAGGTGAGAGCACAACAGGAGCAGGGGGGCAGATGCAGTCCTCTCTCATGCAGAGACAAAAGATGAACCTGACCCTGAGGCTTAGCCTTCCCCTAATGGCAATCAGAGCCCTGCAGCTGGGGCCCTGGGCACTTGCAGTTTCTCCTCTCTTAGATGTCTTGAAGGCCACGCCTTTCAGGTTCGCTTGCATCGGAAAGCAGCTGTATGGCTAACTGGCTATGGTGGAGCCTTCCACTGTGCATTTCTCAAAGTTTCCAGGCGTTGCTTTGAGGCACAAGACTGGGCAGCTAGGGGAATCTCTCTTGGGCTTTGGACCTGCCAGAAGTTAAGAAATGAACCTTGAATCAGAGCTGGCCTCGTTGCTTGTGCCTGGGTTCTACTGATCCTAACGATGGCTGTGTAGGGGGCTCCAGGGGTGCAAGGTCAATGGCAGTGACACTGCCACAGGTGTCTCTTTTCAGGGGGTCTCTTTAGGGCATCTTCTTGGGGTAAATGCCATCTCAGTTGTTGGCTAATAGTTCAAGGATGTTTCCAAGGTTTGGCCAACAGTCTGACACACCACCACTGCCTTTTCCTTCACGGGTTTCTGCTTTCTGGACCAAGTTCTGTGGATGTGCGGGAGCAGCAGGGCCGGAGGGAGCCATCACATCTCCCAGATGTGTCCCCTGGGCATCTGTCTGCTTTCTAGGGTCAAGTCCTGCAGGGTCAAGAGCAGCCTGTGTCAGACGACCATCCATCTCCTGCTTGACCCGACGAAGGACTGATGGGATGTGGGAGGTTCCAGCGGGCGAGCCCCTCATTGTGACAGCGGCAACACTGGAATCTCCTCTCTGAACTGCTAATAAAGAGACGTGCTATTTAACCACCCACCTGATGCTGGTGGGAGTACTTTTCCATCCATTTATTTGTTAGATGCTGGGTGCCTCAAGGGGCTGGGAACGTTGCAGGTGAGATGGACAGCAGGTGGGCCTGGTGACAAAGGCAACACAGGTGTTCCTGGGCTGAGCTTGGAGGACTTCCTGAGGGAAGCATGGTTGTTCTGTTGCAAACACTGATTTTGTTTTCATTTATTTCTTCTTCAATGTCTTGGCCTTTCTCTGTGTGTACGTTTCCTCTATCACCCTTTTCTCTGAAGAACTCCTAATTTTTCTTGCAAGGTTTGTCTGTTAGTGACAGCTTCCCTTACTTTTTTTTTTTTTTAAGATTTATTTTTATTACAAAGTCAGACAGAGAGGAGGAGAGACAGAGAGGAATATCTTGCATCTGATGATTCACTCCCCAAATGACCGCAATGGCCAGTGCTGTGATGATCCAAAGCTGGGAACCAGGAGCCTCTTCTGGGTCTCCCACGTGGGTGCAGGGTCCCAAAGCTTTGGGCCGTCCTCGACTGCTTTCCCAGGCCACAAGCAGGGAGCTGGATGGGAAGTGGAGCTGCTGGGATTAGAACAGGCGCCCTTATGGGATCCGGGCTTGTTCAAGGTAAGGACTTTAGCTGCTAGGCCACACCTCCGGGTCCAAGTTTTGTCCTTTCACTCTGACGTTACACAGTTTTTGGAGAGAAGTCAGATGTGATTCTTATTTTGGATCTTCTATTTTCCTCTCTAATTCTCTTAAGAGCTTTTAAGTTTGTCTTTCGTTTTCTGCGTTTCAATGTGGTATGAGGAGGTGTAGATTTTTTTCCCTTTATTACCTCATTTTTGGCTTTTTGTTTTCCTTTTGGCATTCCCTTGTAAGTATGTTGTACTTTTTGCAATTGACCCAGAGTTCTTAGAAATTCAGTTCCTCTTTTCCCACTCTTTTTCTGTCTGGGCTTCTGTTCTCATTTCTTGAAAGTCACAAAGTATTCCCTTGGTTCTTCTGGTCTACCTGCAGTCCCTCGCAGACATTCTTCATTTCGGACACAGCATTTTTGATGTTTAGTGCTTTCTTTTGAGTCTTCCTTGCAGTGTCCACTTCTCTGGCCACATGCATGTTACTCCCTTTTACCCAGTGGAGTCCTTGGCTGTCATCACTGTTGTACATGCCCAGGCTGATCGTTGCAGTAGCCCAGCCCTATCGAGTCTGATGCTGAGGCTTGCTCCCTCCCCTAAGACTACACACGCTGTCTTCTAGAACGCCTCTTCGTTTTTTTTTTTTTTTTTTTTTTATGAAAGGTAGCAGTGATGTTTCAGGGAAAGGAACTGCAGGAAAACAGGGCTTGAGCACATGCCTGGATAGGAATTAAGCTATGTTTATAGTGTGCTACAGTTGTGTCCTCTGACTCGGGCCAGTGAGATAGCTCAACTGGTTTATTCTCTGCCTGCAAGTGCCAGCATCCCATATAGCTGCCGGTTCATTTCCTAGTTATACCACTTCCGATCCAGCTCCCTGTTTGTAGGCTGGGAAAGCAGTAGAGGATGGCCTGAAGCTTTGGGACCCTGTACCTTCACGGGAGAGCAGGAAGAAGCTCCTGGCTCCTGGCTTTGGATTGGCTCAGCTTTGGCCATTGTAGCCACTTAGTGAGTCAGCAGATGTAATATTTGTTTTTCTGTCTCTTTCTCTTTGTAAATCTACCTTTTCCATAAAAATATTTAAATATTCAAAACGCTTCCTCTGATGTCCTTGCTTTCCCCTGCTGTCCTCAGGCCTCCCTGGCAACTCCTTCTTAAACAGAGTCTGAGCTTTGTTATGTAGGGGCCCTAGAAGAGTGGTGCTGCCAAGGGGTCAAGTGTCTGTACTGCAGGCAGGTCAGAAGTGAGACTGTGTACCCTATCTGAGAGAAGACTGGAAGGCTGGAGAGAAAGGGACTGGAGTTACATATTTAGGCTCCCAATAAGCAGAACACCAAGCTACATACATATTTATTTGTTTTAACATTTGAAAGTGAGAGGTAGAGTTAGAGTATGAGAGAAGGGGGTGGGGAGAGAGATCATCTGTCCACTGGCTCACCCCTCATGTGGCTGCAATGGCAGGCAGGAGAGAGCTTCATTTGGGTGTCTCACATGGCCGCAGGGGCCCAAGTACTTGGGCATCCACTGCTTTCCCAGGCCATCAGCAAGGAGCTGGACCAGGAGCAGAGCAGCAAGGACGTGAAGCGGTGCCCACATGGATGCCAGCGTTGCGTGTGAAGGGCTTACCTGCAACTCCAGAGCTCCGACTCTCAGACATAGTTGAAGATGGTTACTTTCCCCTCTGCCTTGGGAAAAGTGAGTTTTCTCTGCCTTTTGGTGTGAGGACTCAGCAGGGCTTCTGAAGGTGAGACTTCTGGGTCCGCAGCTTGTCTGGCACGGCATGGCGACAGCGTGTGTGTGGTCAGGTATCCTGCCCTGTGCTTGGCTCTGGGGCATCTGGTCTGGTGGCCCTGACTCTTGGTGGCCCGCTCTCTGCATCTCCGATTTTCAGGCCAGCAGTGTGCCCCGCGAGCTCAGCTGTCTGAGTGATACAGGACAGTTGTCGCGTTTTCGCTTTTTCTTACTGTGAAGTTGGTACTGATGACGTGCAACCTCTTTGCTTAGGACCTCATTCAGCATCTGCTAGAATAAGTCCTGTTCACCGAGCGGAGACTGTGTGCTCGGATCTACCTGAGCACATAAAATGTATTCTGGTGCTCAATTCCAGAAGCGCTTTGATGCTAATGACAGTAGAGACAGCACGAGGCCCGGGGCCTACGCCGCTCAGCTAACCTGGCCCGGCCCTAAGGTCTTCTTCCTCAGACTCTGCATCCTGATATGTATGGGTCCTGAGCTAGGCCTGGGGAGTGCAGCCAGACATAAGATCCACGCTGTGCCGATTTGTTTCCTAAGGAAGCTTCTACTTTGACAAAGAAGATGGACTGAAAACAGTGTGGACTCGCATTTCACTGCTCCAAAGGAGAAATACTGAACATGAGGGGAGCTTGCGGGTAACAGAAGAAAAGCAAGAGGCACTTCGACGTTAAAGCATGGTTCCAGGGGCTGGCACTCCGGCACAGCACGTTAAGCTTCTCCCCGAGGGGCTGGAATCCCGTGTGAGTGCTGGGTGGAGCCCTGCCCACTCCACCTCTGGCCCGCCTCCGTGTTGATGCACTTGGGAAAGCAACAGAGGATGGATCAGGTGCTTGGGCCCTTATCCCTTTGTGTGGAAGGTCCAGCAGAAGTTCCTAGCTTCAAAGCAGTCCAGCTCTGGGTATTGTGGCTATTTGGGGAGTAAACCTGCAGCCGTAAAATCTCTCTGGTTCTAAACTCTGCTTTTTGAATGAATGAATGAATGGAAACAGCACGAGTTCCAGTTTACAAGACGAGGCACAGGAAGTTCAGAGCAGCTGAGTAACTTTCCTGCTGCTACACACTGGCACATGGCACAGCCAGAGTTGAGTCCACGTGAGCGCATGTGGAGGCCAGCACCTGACCCTTGCCCTGGAGGGCTCTGCAGGATGGAGATGGCGATGGTGGGGCCTGGCCCATCTGGCTCACTGTGCGAGTAGGCAGGACACCTGCTCTCCTTGTTCAGCCCAGAGGGCGCTGGGCAAAGGGGGCGGGTGTGGGTGGGGCCCTTGGAAGGACTTGACCATGGCTGGCAGTGGTGTGCCTGTTAGATGCGAGGGATGTCCCCAAGTGGGGGTGAGGACGAGGGGTCAGGAGCCGGCTTGGGAGTGGCGCTGGTGACTACACAGCGAGTCTTGGATGCTGAGTGGCATTTTTGGACAATGCAGTGGCAGCTGACCCAGACGGGGAGCGTTCATCAGGTCGGTGCTGGGAGACTGCCCACTGTGTGTGTGTGTGTGTGTGTGTGTGTGTGTGTGTGTTGAGGGGGGGTGGGAAGCGGGGCACAGTCACCTGGCCTTGGCTGGCAGGTGCGACCTGTCTGCTGGCGCTGGCGGGAGGAGGCAGGCAGAGAAGAGGTGCGCAGAGTCGTCCTCAGGCTGCTCCGGACAGCTGGCTGGAGTCCTTCCCTGCTCCTGGGCAGCAGCGGGACCTTCGCTCTCCACTCCAGGGAGCTCAGGCGGTTTCACCATACGCCACCAGGTGGCGCCATTTCCTCATAAGACATCCTTTCTGAAGGTGACCTGGTTGGCTGGAGTCAGCTGTGGCCTGAAGTGGATGTTAGAAGAGGTATTGGGAAAATGTAAATTGGTGAGCATCCTTCAGAGATGAGGTTTGGTTAGAAAGAGGATCCATGAGCTAAGCGCTGAATCACTCAGGGACCCTTCATTTAGGGGCGCACTGTTGGCCAACACGTGGTGCTACGTCCGTTCAGACAGGAGAGAATTTAGCTCATGATGCTAAAGGGACTGATGCACGCAGCTGGAACGGCCTCGGCAGTGGTGTAGAGATGGCAACGGTTTTTCTCTGCCCCAGACCAAAAGAGACTTCCAGGGCTTGGGGACTTTGGTAGCCTTGGGCAGTAGAGCAGGGGACTTCTGTATCAGGGGCACCCTGACATGGTCCTGGGACAGGGGAAGGGGCTGGGTAGAAGAGGCAAGAGCTGGGCAGGTGCACCAGAGGTCAGGCCCGGTTTCTCAGGGGGAGAGGGGAGCCCAGCATCTGTTGGAGGTGCAGGCCAGGGGTGGGGCTGGCTGGAAGGGCCAGGCTTTCTTCTGGGGACAAGGAGACTCCTCTGATGCTCTCATAACTGTGACTCCTCCCAACCTGGGGCAGAAATGAATGCACAGCGTGGCTCACCTGTTTTGTCGTGTGTCCGATTGACCCCAGAAGAGGAGTTTGGGAACAAGCATACCTCCTTTACCTGTGTTACAGTGGGACAGAGCCACGGTAAATTAACAGAAAATCACTGGCAAATCTGGGGCCAGCGAGCTGTGACCAGCCATTTGTGTAGTTAAATGGAGCTGAAAGAGCTACTACAAGGGTTGTGGGTCAAGGATCCATGGGGAAGGGTGAGATGTGGGGGCAGGGGAGGCTGCCCAGGCTCCCAGCAGGACTTCCAGGGGCTGGCAGTGGGAGGTGGAGGGAAGGCGGAGGTTTGAGCTGTCAGTCCCTTCCTAGGGGGGCGTTGTTACAACCAGACATGGCTGGGGACCCAGACCCAGCCCTGAGGTCCAGTGGCTTCTACGAAAAGCGGCATGCAAATGGGGCCCAGGATCCAGTGTGGGAGGGTGAGCAGGTGCCTCCGGAGGGGCTGCGGATCCACGCTGCTCTCACTGACAGCACCAGGCTCTGCAATGTGAGATGCTTCCGTCACCCACCTGCACGGGGGTAGCCTGGGACCCCGGAGGGGGTCAGCCTGTGTCAGAGCCGCACAGGGACTGCACAGCGAGGGGCGAGGCCAGGTGCCAGGCTGAGGGGGCAATCAGACAGCGGCTGGTGCGGCCGTGCGGGGGCAAGCCGAAGGGTCAGGGCGTCGCTGCTACTGGAGCCTCCTCCATCCGCTTGCCCCCAGGGAACCCCGAGTGGGCTGTCTCAGCGACGCCTCCGTCCGCGCGCGGGGGAGAACAGCCGAAGGGCCGCCCGCGCCGCGCAAACAGCAGCTTGTTCGACACATTTTCCAATTACTCCGCAGCCTCCGCGGCGGTGCTCAAAATTCATTCTCCATCTAGAGAGGGCCAGAGGAAGACGCGGTTGCGCCTGCAAGTGCACTAAACCTCCCAGTAGCCCGCCAAGCGCCCCCCCGCCGTCCTTCCGCCCTGCTCCCGGAGCTCAGGGAAGCTGGAGACCTAAGGGGGTCTCTGGCGCACAAGCTCCCTCCACCGCCCGCTTTGCTTGACGTGGGGCGGGAAGGACAGTCGGGACTTGGAAGGGAAGAGGGTAAACTTAGTAGGTGCAAGTTTACATCAATTTTGTAACAATTTGCGTTCAGTAATTATTTGAAAGGCAGAGAGAGAGAGAGTTGCCTAGGGGGTTTGTGAAGTCAAGTGGGGCAGTCCCTGATGAGGACACAGGGTGTGCCTGACCCCTGGTACATCTGAGCCTGTGGTGGTCACCATGCGTAGGCCCTGGAAGAGGTGCCAAACTTTCTGACACTCACCAAATCCCTTTACCATTCTCTGTGTGAGCTGGTGACCTTTGCACTCCACACAGGAAGGCTCAGAGACTGCCCTTAGGAGTTTGGCCTGGAAGGTGAGAGCTTTGGGTGAGAAAATGCCAAGGAGGAGAGCTACCTGTGTTCAGGGAAAATAAAAGACTGTGAGGTGTGCATGTGGGAGCCACCGTGGGGAGTGTGCCCTTGATGACTCTGCTTAGACAAGACAGCGCCTACACCTCTCCAGGGTAACTCAGCGTGCCCGCTGCATGGGCTCTGAAGGGGACTGGCTGGCCCAGGGTGCCCTCCACTTTGGGGGCAGTGTGCCAATGGAGAAAGGGCTGCCCTGGTTGGGCCTGGACAGTAGAAGGGAGGTATGTCACCCAGTAGCCAGCAGATGATGCTGTTGGTCCAGCAGTGGCTGCTGTTGGGCCCTAGCCAAGGGCCCCAACATGATGTCCACCCTTGGGCCACTGGTTGCTCATTTTGCACTAAGTACACTGCACAGAGCCACCCCCCACAGGCAAGTGCCCACAGCCAGCTCTTTCCTTGTCCTCCACCTGTCCAGGCAGAGCAGACGGCAGGCTGGGCTGTGAGCACAGCTCTTCCATTCTGTTACTGGGAGGTTGGGCTGGGCTCTGCCCTGCTAGAGCTGTCAGGGCTTTAAACTTACCTGGACCTTCTCCAAAGCTAGACTTGCTGTCTGCACAGCACATGGGGCCTCTTGGATTCAGCCAGGGCCCCGGGCGAGGAGCAAGTGGGGGAACATGCTGGGCAGGGGTGGATAAAGAAAGGGACGACACTGTGAATCTGTGTCTTCAGAACCCCCTTTGGGGACCTAGGCTGTGTGTCCCCCGGTTCCTGGGTAAATTGCACTTCTAAGGAGAACGGGGCAGGTTGTGGAGTGTCATCCTCATTGGCTTGACTGAAAGGCTTGCGATGAGCCCAAGACCTCAGGCTCTTCTCAGTGTTCAAGTTCTTCCCGTCCGGTCAGTGTTGAGGTCCTTGAGGATAAAATCACAGCTTTCTCGGTGGAAGAGAACTGGGTCTCTCCGTATTCAGTGCTAGTGGAGTATACACTGCTTATGTAATGACCTTCAGTCACTCAAGTGTCCTGCCCAGGTCTAGGTGGGTCAGCCAAAGGGACAGAAGGAGAGACAAACAACTTATGGGTGTTCACTCAATGCTCTCTGCTCTGGCTCCCTTACCCATTTGAACATTTTAAAAATTATTATTATTATTAAGATTTATTTCATTGGAAAGGCAGATCTACAGAGAGATGCAGAGGCAGAGAGAGAAAGATCTTCCATCTGCTGGTTCACTTTCTAAATGGCCCCAATAGCTAGAGCTGATCTGATCTGAAGCCAGAAGTCAGGAACTTCTTCCAGGTCTCCATGGGCCATCCTTTGCTGCTTTACCAGGCCATAAGCAGGTAGCTGAACGGGAAGTGGAGCAGTGGGGACACGAACTGGAGCTCATAAGGAATGTAGGTGCTTCAGGTGGAAAAGTAGCCAGTTGAGCAATTGCACTGGCCCCCAAATTGTTTCAGAGCGGTCTCCCATCTCCTAAGGAATTCAAGGCTGATCTCACAGGTTGGTGGCAGGGACCAAGTCACTCAGGCAGTGGCCACTGCCTCTTAGGATCTTCATTGGCAGGAAGCTGGCATCAGGAACTGCGCCAGCAGTCTGATGTGGCATGTGGGCATCTTACACGCTAGGCTAAGTATGGCTCCCACCCTCTCCTTCGGTTCAGCCCTTGCAGGAATTCTCAGGTTTCCAGCTTTGCTGAGTTCCTTGTGAAGATGGGCTCTGTTTTCTGCAGGAACAGACTCATCCCCCAGTGTGAGGGCAGCCTCTGTGCAGGCTTCCTTTACTTCAACAGAGATGCTCAGAAGGCTTCTCCCTCCTGAGGCTCTGCCCCGTGGGCTCCCTGTCCTCAGGCTGTTGGTCAGCACACTGCAGAGTGGATGCAGGTCACTGACCGTGTCCAGCTGCTCGTTCTGTGAGCTGACCACAGTCTTCTGTGTACGTGGCTGTGATAGTGTGTGGTTCTGGATGAGGTGGCATATGCAAATCATCATAGAGTTCCTAGGCAGAGTTGGTGGTCATCCGTGTTAGCTATACCACCCTTCCTTACACCTGTGTTCTCCAAGAAGAGGAAAGACACTGTGTAAGACATTCATTGTTGGTGGACCTCAGCTTATGCCTCTGGAAAATGGGACTATTGAATACTTCTCCATTCCCACCCCAACCATGGTCATGACCAGGAACATTGGAAGGGGGTGGAGCAGGTTTGCCTGACACCTTTATTTCTTCCTGCATGTGGAACTGTTCAAGATCTTGATGGCAGACCATCCTGTGTGCCTCCGTGCTTTCCTGTCTTCATGCAGCAGGCCTCCTTGGGCCTGTGTGTGGGAGCCATCGGTGCCTGGAACACGGTCAATTGTGTTGGATGTGTCAAACTTTGGCTGCGTGACTTTGTACAAGCCATTTGACTGCTCTGAGCTCATAGGTAAAATGAGATACTGAAATATCCACATTAGAGGAACAGAGAAAATATGTGCCTGGTTTGCAACAGTGTCTGAGTGTGGCTGTGCTTAGGGGGCGCTCCAAAGGGATGGGCATTTTTCTTCCCTTGAAGTAAATTTTCGTGGAAGACATGTTTCAATGTAGGCATTCCCATGTGTTGAAGGAATTGAGAGAAGGTGCCATAGGGCAAGGCAAGTAAACAAACTTCAGCTCCTGCTGAGCATGAATACCCCATTTTGTCTTCTGTGTTGGGAAGAGAGCTGCTGTGCTGGCCAAGGTTGCCTCCCTACAGAGTCCCCAAATCAGTGCCCCCCTGGCTTTGCAAGTTCAGTCCAAATGAATAATCTGCTTACTCCCTTCTTCCATAGACAGTCAGCAGTAGCCACTGTGAGTGTGGATCCTCTTCAGGATGCCCTGGCATCCCTGTGCTTTCACGGCAGTATTTAATACCAATGTTGTCTTTATTTGAAGGACAGTGAGAACGAGAGACACCTCCTATGCTGACTCACTCCCCACAATGCTTGTACCAGCTGAGGCTGGGCCAGGCAGTGCCGGGAGCGAAGAACTCAGTCTGGGTCTCCCACAAATGCTTGTACTGGCTGAGGCTGGACCAAGACAGTGCTGGGAACAAGGGACTCAGTCCGGGTCTCACATATGGGCGACTCAATGACTTGAGCCATCCCTTCTGCCCCCGTGGGTGTGGGACTGGACCCAGGCTTTCTGCTGTGGGTTGCAGGCATCACTGGGAGCGTGTTGCCCACTACGCCACACTGCCAGTTCTGAGAGGCATTTTAGCAGACCTGAGAGCATCTCCCATACTCATATCATCTTTGCTGCTGCCCGTGTCAGGCAGGACAGGCGAGGGCCTCGCTTCTTACTTCTGTGGCCTTAGTCTGGTGTATCTTCCATTTCTTAGACTGCAATGCCCCAAGGCTTTCCCTGTGTGGTTTTGAAATCATCACTAATTTTTCTATGTTTTTAAATTTTTATTTGTTTTTAAAGATTTATTTTGATTGGAGTCAGATCTACAGAGAGGAAGATCTTCCATCCACTGGTTCACTCCCCTCGTGGCCGCAATGGCTGGAGCTGAACTGATCCGAAGCAAGGTGCTAGGAGCTCCTTCTGGGTCTCCTTTGTGGGTACAGTGTCCCAAGGCTTTGATCCATCCTTTACTGCCTTCCCAGGCCATAAACAGGGAGCTGGATGGGAAATGGAGCAGTTGGGACATGAACTGGCATCCATATGGGACCCTGGTACTTGCAAGGCAAGGACTTTAACCACTAGGCTACCATGCCGGGGCTGTCCCTGGTTCTTGAAGGCCATGATCCTCGCTAAGATGCTTGCTGTTTCTCTCAGCTCTTCATTCTCCAGAAAGATTCAAGCTTATATCCGCATCTCATGATGTACAAACAGCATAATTTCCTTTTCATAGCATGATTTTACGCAGTTTTTCTCCATTTGCAGACCTGTGAGTCTCACCACATTGTTAAGACTTTACGGCAAGTTCTGGGTCTTGTTAGGCTTAAGGACTGAGCTGATTCAGAACAGTCAAGACCATGCAGTGAATTCACAGCCAGTTTGCATGGTGTGTTCCCAGATCCAGGCTAAGGCCGTATCCTCCCTGTGTTGCTAGTATTTCCATCTGCCCATGGGCTGCCCCTCGCATCCAGGGGCACTGTGGCTGGGCCATTTCCTTCCATGAAGGTAAAATTATGCTGGATGTGACAAGGATCTTGTGAAGGGAACGTGGCTGTAGGAGAGAGGCTCTCCAGGGACTGGTGTTGTGGTGTAGTAGGCAGGGTTGCCGTCTGTGATGTCATTGTTCCATATCGGCTCTGGTTTGAGTCTTTTCTGCCCTAATTCTGCTACAGATCCTTGCTGATGGCCTAGGAGAGCAGTGGAAGAAGGCTAGAGAACCTGGCGCTCTTGACCCTGTGCCAGTGTCGGAGACCTCGATGAAGCTCCTAGCTTCTGCATATCCCAGCAGGATAATGGGGACTGAACCCACACTCTCTCTTTCTCTTCCTCTCTCTCTCTCTCTTCCCCGCCCTTCCTTAACTGAATTTCAAGTAGAATAAAAAAAAATCTTTAAAAAAATAAAGCAACTCTCCAAAGATCGCCCGGGCGACAGTTCCTATAGCAATGAAAAGCTTCACGGTCATTTCCTCAGGTTTGCTGTTTATTCTCATTAGTGAAGCCGAAAGCCTTTCAGGGAACACATGGAATGGGCACAAAGCTTTTGAGATCCTCTTCCGTGTGCTGTTTCTTTCTTTCTCCCTCCCCCCAATTTCTACATCAAGATTACCTTATTTTAATTCTATTTTACCTGAACTTTTCGAAGCACCCTTATGTGTGTTTGTATAAAACTATGGAATGAGTTAGTGAAATTTGCCTGTCTACATCTCTCTAGCAAACTATTGATTTGTGCCCTGTCAGTTTCTTTTTAAAAGAATTATTGAAAAATAAAAATCCTGAATGTGTTCTCAAAACTGTCAACTACGTGGTGAGCACGTCCCATGAGGATAGCGTCTCCTGTTCCCTTCAGGGTACCCGGTACACGCAGGAATCCCAAGCCGGCATGTTCAGATGGCGGGGCAGTGTGTGGGCTGGACAGCACGTTGGGTGGGTGTGGCAAGTGATGCCAGAGAGAACAGGGACTGAGAGTCTGCTTTTCTGTTCATGAGATGTTGAGGACCAGACAGTGAGGAAGACTTGGCTGCTGCAGCAATGCTGGGCATCACACACAGCAGGTCCAGCCTTTCTTTCAGCTGTGCCAGTGTAGACTGGCATGGCAAGCAATAGACAGAAAACCAGATAAGTCATAGAGGGGTGATGCCAGAAGAGGAAGGGGCCCTGAATGATGGCACCAGAGTGCTTTTGGTAGCAAATAACAGAACACAAGAGGGACGCAGGTTGAACAATCAAGCCATGTGCTCCTGTCAGGGTGAGGCTGAGTGTGTGTGGATGAGTCTGGGGCTGCTTTGTCTGCTCACAGGTGCAGTGTGGGGTGTGAGATGGTGCCACAGCAGAAAGCTGAAGGGTAGGAGAGTGCTGCCCGAGCTGAGCGGAGTTCAGTCTCTCCAATAAAACCTCAGAGCTAGCATGTGGAGTGGGGAGGCCAGGCAGGTGTCAGAGAGGGCTGGGACTCCAATAAGGATTGCAGTCTGGCACTCTGCCACGGCCAGCCCCACCTCTCAGCTGATCCCTGCTGGTCTGTGAGCCAGCTGTTCTCCACTGTGTGATGAGCTCAGCTGCCACCAAATTTGGGCAGATAACAACAAGCGCAAGTGATATTGTTTGTATCCTTGTTTAAATTTCGTGGGTGGTGGGGAGGTCAGTAAGAGAAGTCTCCCATCCATTGGTTCATTCCCCAAATGTCCGCACTGTTGGGGTTGAGCGAGGCTGCAGCCGGGAGCTTCATCTGGGTGAAGATGGAGCTCCATCTGGATGTTTTCCCCGGGCATGAGGTATCCAAGTACTTGAGCCGTTACCTGTCGCCTCCCGTGCTGTGAACCACAAGGAAGAAGCCAGGAGCAAATTGGGACTGAAACCCAAACACTGTGGTCTGGAATGTGGGTGTCCCAAGCGGCATCTTAGACATCAAAGTGCTTGTTGTGGTCTGCCGGAAGCTGTGTTGTGAACAAATAAGGCAAACTGCTGTGATGGCAACTCCCCTCTTGCCACTGTTGCATAGGTTTCCATCGATAAACTAGAGACAAGATAACTGTCTTAGAACACCTCACCTAACTCTGATGTCCCATTCTGAATGGTTGGAAATTATTGTTCCCATGGGACACAGAGTTTATACTGAGGCTTGGGGAGTCTGGGGAAGTTGGTGCACACAGCTGGTGTATGTGGGAGACCTGTTTCCTCCTAAGACCTTCAGACCGTGTATTCAGTTCTCCGGAAGAGGGTGCTTGTGGACACAGGTTGAGGTGTGGAGTCACAGTTGGGTCGGAGGTAGGCAGAAGTGGACAGCTACGGCTGCTATGGTCCCTGGGGAATGGCTGCAGTCTCCTAGACTACACAGATGAGTACACTACAGGCATGGTTGAAAATTCTCCAGCCAGGGAAAACGAGGAGACGTGATCACATACCCGCTGACAGCAGTGAAATCCGAATGGTGAAAGGAAGTGGCGTTCAGTTACGGTCCGAGAGCCTCATTGTTGCTGTGGCTGTGGGTACAGAGTGGGCAAGGTGGGGAGGCGCTTTCCTGCTGGGTAAAGCCCTCATGTTCATCCTCTACAGCAAGGATTCTCGGGAAACTGGAGGAGCCAGGAATGAGCCAAGATTGTGCCCGTTTCAACTGAATCCCACGGCCCAAACCCTGATGCTTTATTCTGTGCTCCTAGGGACCTGACAGCCCGGGGACTCCTGCTTTTTTTTTTTTTTTTTTTTTTCTAAGTGGCAGAGGGTCAGAAAATTCTGGGAATGCCCAGGACCTGCTGAGTAGCAAAGAAGGTGTCCCTGGGTGTTCCTTGGAGGCAGCTCGCAGCTTCCACGCTGCGTTCTTCACGTTGGCAGGAGCTCCGGAGCGTTTGTCATTTCTTCTTTAGTCCAACGTTCTCTGTTGATGAAGAGGCTCGTTTATTCCCCTTGTTCATTCTTCATCTCGTGCCCCGGCCTAAGTTGTTCTCGGAAAGGCTCCTCGTTGCTGAGTTCGCATGGGCTTGTGGGAAACAGGAGTGAGGCTGAAGAGAAGGAAGAGGGAAGGAAGCAGTGAGGCAGTCTGGGGTGGCTTGGGGGAGGTGTCCCTGGTGCGCCTTTATCAGCATTATCGTGCAATATTCCCAGCTTGCTTTGTCTTTGCTTTGCATTTTATCAATACCAGCGGGCGGATCTTGCTGTCCCTTTCTGTGGGTTTATTAATATTGCCCTCTGATCTATGGGTAGCTGCCACACTTTGTATTCCAGCCCCATCCCAGCTTCTCCAAACTCAGACACCATATTTAATTAGATTTTCTCCCTAGCTCAGGCAAACAGAAATTGAACTCCCAGTATATCTCTATTGCTTCGGAGCCCGAGCCTGACAGAAGCAGACAGCTCTCTTCCCCTCTGTGCTGTTCTCAGCCTCGCACCCTCCATCCCCACCTCTGACATTAATATTCCGGCACAAGCCCACTTCCAAGTTCAGCCTTTTGCCCCAAACTCTGAAATTCATACGCACGTAACCATGGCCATTCAAATGAGGACTGTGCCTTAGGAGTCTGTGGCTCAAACTTTTTTTTTTTTCTTTTTTGATCTTGCTCAGCTTAGGGCTGGTCCTGCCTGATGGCAGGTGGAGACTGCCAGGGTGGAGCTGAGCTTTTTGTCCTGCAGCACCAGGGGACACAGGTACAGACCTGCGGAGTGGGAGGAGCTGAGAGGCCAGCAGGTCTTCAGGGAATGTTCTGTCTTCTCCCCATACCTGTACTCCCCCAGGAAATTCACGTAATGCATTTGAGACCAACTTTCTCACCAGGTAAGTGGCGGTGACAACAGCTCCCCTCTGCACGTCCCGCGGATGTGCCCTCAAAGGGAAATGTATGCGGCTGTTCTTTGAAACATTGCCGTAAGGTCAGCCGCTGCACCTGGACTTGCAAACGTTATTGGGTAATGACAGAGAGGATGATAGCATGAGTTTCATTAAAAAAAAATAATTTTCAGTTAGCATAGAGACAATTTCACTGTATCCAAGAAATTTACTATTGTGTTAGCTTGTCTTCTCTGAGTTCTTAGATGACTGGCATCCAAAGGATTGAGGATGACTACAAGATAGTAAAGTAAGGAAGGGAGAGAGAGAGTGGACACAAACAACAGGTAATGGAGTTTTGGGGGCAACATCTGAAACTGTGTCCTACTGAGATGTAAAGATGCACGAGTCATTGGGCATGTCTGGCGAGTTCTCCCGTGCAGAGCTGTGGCAGAGGGAGCTGTTTGCTTCTCTTGCGTCCCTCCTCTGTGAAGGAGCAGAGAGCCCTGCAGGAGGGGCCTACCTGGTTCTGGGCATTGCCTGCCTACCCAGACATCTCCTTATGTGGTGCTCTCAGACAGTACAGGGAAGCCACAGGCTGAGGAGGGAAAGGAACATACACCTGCAGCAGACCAGATGGAGAGCAGGTACACATGGCCTTAGCCATGTTGGGTTCCATAGAGCCCAAAGTTCCGAAGTTGCAGTGTTGGCTGTGCCACCTTGCAGGTGTGACCTGTGGCAAATTACTACTCTCACTGTGGTCCGATTTTGTTCCTTGCAACAAAAGGCAGAATGTTGTCTGATCATGAGGTGGTAAGGCTTGAGGGAGCTTTCCAGAAGAGGCACTGAGAGAATGTTTATTGTTCTGGCTGGTGACACTTGAGCAGGTCTGCCCCTCTCCCTGGCAGCAGGTTCCTGTGCCCCACAGGGGGAGGGCCCAGGAGGACAAGTTGAGCACCTGCTTAGATCTGGTTTTCAAGGAGCCAGGTTTGCATTCTGATCTTGAGGTCTCATCAGCTAGGGAGCCAGTGGGCTTGAGCTAGGGAAAGCATTCTTAAGCTATGCTTTGGAAGCTCAAAAACCCTTAATGGGAAAGTGGAGCAACTTATGGAATGCACCTTGGGTGTGACTTGTTTCAGTCACAGAACTGTTTAGAGCAGAGCTGATTCTGGAAATTCCCATGGCACCACGTTGATGGGTTGGCTGCATATCTCAGGCAGCCAAAGTTGTTCCAAAGTTGCTAAGGCCTCCTGCAATATCTCCTGAGGCCTTGCTGCCTCTTCGTGTGGGTTGGGGGAGGAGGAGAGAGAGCACCGCTAGGGGCACAGAATCCCTCTTGGTAGCTTTAGCCTTGGAAAGGCACCTATCACTTTCTCTCATGTTACTTTGGTGGAAGTTAACGCCGGTGGTCACATATAACTACAAGAGAGGCTGGTGAGGCTGGTGAATGAAGCACACAGTGAAGTAGAGCATCATTGTGTGCCTGGAAAAGATGAAGAAAATTCAGTTCCGGCAGGCAACTGGCAGCCTAACGCATAGACCCCACTTCTGGTCACCAAGTGTGCCTTGTTGCTCTCCTGCCGATTCAGTGCTGACAGAGGTGCCATCTTCCACCTCAAGTCCTCATCATTCTCTCAGGGCCTGGTGCCCTATGAACTAGAAAGGCAATTCATCCACCCTTGAGGTATAAAAGAGGGGTTGACGAGAAGAACAATGCAAAAATCCCATTTGTTCTAGCGGTTGACACAGCCACGTGCCACCTAGTGGTACCTCGGATTGAATCCCAGTTCTGCTCCTTACTCCAGACTCCTGCTGATGTGCAGTGGTGATGGCTTAGGTTAGCTGGGTTTCTGTTGCCCTCATGGGGTACCTGGGTTGTGTTCCTGTCTTGCAGCTTCAGTCTGACCCAATCCCAGCCATTTGAAACATTCGGGGAAAGAAGCGGAAGGTGGGGACTCTCACGCGGGTGAGGTGAGGTGGGGTTTGGGGCCAGGGATCCGGTCTCAAGGGTCCCCGCATTGCCTGCCCAACAAGGGCCCATCACAGCTGTGGCTGTTGTGCATCTGTGCACTGACACTATCCAAACAGACATTTTTATCAGAGAGAAGAGACAAAGATGCTAGATCTACTCGTATGCTCTCTTAATGTTTGCAACCTTTGGGACTGCACCAGGCAGAAGCCAGAAGCCTGGAACACCAATGTCTCCCATGTTGGTGGCAGGAACCCAAGTTCTTGGGCCATCACTTGCTGCCTTCCAGGATTGCATTAGCAGGACTTGGGTGTCTGCCACACGAGCGAGACCAGGAAGGAATGTCTGGTTTCTAGTCCCAGCTTTGAGGGGATGAATCAGTGACCTCTCTCTCACGTACTTATTGTTCTTTTTCTCTCTTTCAAAAAGCAATCTGAGGGAAACAGAATTAAAAGATGAGTTTATTTTGGTGCAAAAGTTTTTGAAACCCATGCATATGAAGGGGTCTTAAAAAGCTCATGAAAAACACATGGTATGGAAAAATAATGCATGCATTTCAAGGATTTTTTTTATACCGAAATAAATTTGTCTTTTAACTATTTTCTATGAGCTTCTTGAAATACACTCACATTCTTAGAAAGAAAACTCCTCCCCACTAAGAGAAAAGGAAATGAAGTTAGCACCTGCTGAACACCTACTGTGTGTGCCAGGCACTATGACACATCTTGAATCTAAGTTTCAAAGTTGGAGAGCCTGTGAAATTAGAATCTTCCATGCCTGGGAGAAGCAAGCAGCTTCCATGCCATGTGCATACTTTCCACCCCTTTCAAGCCTTTTTCTGTTGTCAAGTTGAACCTGTTCTCATGTTTCACCCCTGTGACATTTATTCTTACCACCTTTTTACAGGATGTATGGTTTTCCACTGTTTGTGCATATTGTTGGTCCCTTGGAGGCAGTGTGTTCTGTTCACTCTCAGTGTCCAGAATAGCACTGGGCACATACATAGCACACACCCTGTAGAAGCTGGTCAGACCCACTGTGTCTGCAGCTCACATGCAGGACTGGAGCTATTGGTGAGGCTTGGGCTGCTCGGAACTGCTAAGAACTGAAGGGGTTAGAATCATCCGGAGCTGGTTTGTATCCCAGCTTGATGCTTTCCCAACAAGGTTGCCTTGGGAAAGGGGACTTCACCTCTCTGCTCTTTAGTTTCCTTCTTGCAAAAAGGAGACAATGCCATTCCTGATTGTGAAAGTCAATGTTGAAGGTGCATAAGGAAGTGCTTAGCAGGGGCCTGGAAACTAGGGGTGCTCAGCAAATGCTACTTTCACTTGTTTGGGTTGTTGTGCATAACACTAATTATCACCAAAGAAAGCCTCTATCTTTTCTTACATCTTGTCACTGTTTATAGAGTTTGAATTTCACCCCTGTTTCATGGAGGTCATGAAGTGAGAACTTCGAAGGCATAAGGTGGCTTTTGTCATAAAATCTTATTTCATTCTCTTTCTTTTTCTGCCAGCTCTTCTGACCTTGTGGAATTGTGTGTACAATTGTACTGGGACACCTCACTTGCAGGTTCAGTCTGGCTCCTCCCAGCTGGGTCTCCAGGGTCCTTGAGTCTTAGGATATCCCCAGTCCCAGTCCTTTTATTAATAAAATGATGGCACTTATTACTTGGTGGAATCTTTGGAGAATTCCAAGATTTGGGTGTCCAGGTTGGAGTGGAGATGAAGCTCAACAGGGGTTTTCTGGAGTAAAGGCCCCCTAATGAGTCTCAGAGGGAAGGACTCAGGTGATGGGGGATGCCTATTAGTGTTAAATTTCTTGATACTGTTCCCCAGGACTTAGAAATCCTTCTCCACAATGACTGCTGTACCAAGTTGCCATTGTGAGCCATACTCTGCAGCTGCCAGAGCCTAACGCCCATCTTATCCCTGCACTCAAGGGTGAGCGCTGGGTCCCCAGCTTTCCTGTGTGGCTTCCATTGTGCAGGAAGTGCATGCCCAGCAGGTTCCTGAGGCCAGAATACACTGATGCAGAGGCAGAGGTGAGGAGGTAGGAATTCTGGGAGGGCATAGTCCTGCGCTGGTTCTATGTTCTCTTCTCTATGTGGGAGCTCACTCTGGCCCAGTGACGATGGCGCTGGACAATTATCCTCTGAGTGTGTGTTTTATTAATAAAGAAAGACGGCAGCAGAACAGGCTGTAATGATATCACAGTATGCCTGATCTAATTATGCTAATCAATTTCTATGGCTCATCAGTGGGAATCCCAGTTGAGGCAGTGTTGGAAATCTCCGGAGGATCTGGACATGCAGGCTGTTGGGAACTTACAGAGCTGGGGAACTTCTCTGGCCACTCTCCACTGGGTTGGTAGCGAGGTGCAGACCTGGGATCTGGGGAACAGCCTGAAGTAAGAACAGCCAGGCAGAACCAGTCGAGGGAAGTGAGGGGCTGCCAGAGCTTGGGGCTGCCAAAGGATAGGCAGAGGCTCGGGCTGGTGGGCTGGTGGGCTGGTGGACTGGTGGGCTATTGGGCTGGTGGGCTGTTGGGCTGTTGGGCTGGTGGGCTGGTGGGCTGCTGGTAGGGACTGACTGCAAAGAGGGGCACTGGACATGGAAGCCCTTTCCCTGCTGCCTCTTGCTCCTCTCCTAGAACCTACACATAACTGCACTATCCACAAGGTCTCTGTCTTTGGTTTGTACCCTTCATACCTTCTTTTTGGGTCTCCTCCTTCACACGTGTATGTTCTCATGGCTGGGCTTGATGCCAGTTACATGCAGGAGGAGAGCGTATGAATGCGTCCTGAGAAAGAATCATCCCATCTTCACCTCTCTGGCTGAGTCCACGCTTTAATTTGTTTTGGGCTTAAGCCAGACTTCTCCCAGGGATGTGAGTGTGGTCTTACATCATCAGCCCTTCCATCCACCAGGGGCAATCTTCACAACTCCTTTCTTGGGGGGCAGGTGTTGAAGATGAGTGCAGAGCAGTAGCTGCATTGCCATCCTGTTTCCCAGTGCTGCCCAGAGCTGTGTCTCTGTGTAGGTAGCGTATGTCCAATGGCAAGGGTTACTCCTGGCCAGTTTTTCTGTCTGTTTTTATCCGCGTCTGCCCAGTGTGTGGGGGGTAGAAAGATATTCAGATAAATATTTGATGACTGCTGTGTCTTCCTTCAGGACATGTTGGATGCATCTCTGAGGGGGATGGAGCAGGACAATCAGGGCAGAGTTGTGGTCGGGGCCACATACAGTATTCCCAGACATTAGCCTGAGGAGCAAGGAGTGTCTTCCTATAGGGATTCTGGGTGCTATGTGTGATGCAACATCAGACTCTGGGTGTTGTCCTGAGAACAGTTCATGGCTTTAAGGTTTTGCAGCACTACTATGAATGCACGAGGCAGAAGAGGTTTATGCAGCTCACCTTTGCCAATATTTGAAGTCTAAGCGGCACAGTGCAGGTTTGGGTCTAACAAGGAGCTCATGATGGGTGAATGGTGGAGGGCTGTTGATGGAGGATCACATAAGCAGGAAGCTGGGTGGGGATACTGGTACCAAACTCAGGCCTCTGTAACAGTTCCCTGGTAAGAACTCTCTTCCAGGGAAGAGACACCCTTGCTGGCCTAAGCACCTCCTACCAGCTGTAAAGGTTTTCCCATCCCAAAAGGGCCTCTGGGGCTCAAGCCAGAGCATGCATCTTTGAAACACACTTGGACTGGAATTGAAACCACAGCACTGGCTGTATAAAGCTTTCTTTTTTTCCTTTTCTTGACAATTTTATTTATTTGCTTTTTGAGAAGGGAAGGGAAGGGCAGGGAAGGAGGAACTATGGGAGAGAGAGAAGGAAGGAGGGAAGGGGAGATTCTATCTTCTGGTTCATTCCTCAAATTTCTGCAATGGCAAGGCTGGACAAGGGCCTGAGATTGAAGCCAGGAGCTGGGAACTCAGTCTGAGTTTTCCTCACAGGCACCTGGGATCCAACTACTTGGATTATCACTGTGACTTCACAGGATGTATGCAAGCAGAAAGCTAGAGCTAGGGCCTGGAGCTGGGAACTGAACCCAGGTGCTCTGGTGTAGGAGGTAGTCATCTATTTTTTTTTCCCTCTAAGATTTATTTATTTGAAAGAATTATAGAGAGTGAGAGAAAGAGAATGAGAATGAATGAGCACTATCTTCCATTTATGAGTTCACTTCCCAAATGGCCTCAAAGGCTGTGGGCAGGTCAGACAGAAGTCAGGATCCCAGAACTTCATCCAGTCTCCCACAAGGATGGCCGAAAGTGATGCCTTGGGTCATCTTCCGTTGTGTTCCCAGGAACACTAACAGCCAGGACTTGACTCAAAGTGGTGCTCACATATGATGCCATGTTGCTGGTGGTGACTCAACTGGTTGTACCCCAATACTGGTCCCCAAGTCTGAGGCAAGTGTCTTCATCAGGAGGCTGAACACCTGTTGATGACTTAGCATGTGGATTTATTATGTTTTAGTTCTGTGGGCTGAGAGTCCCACTGAGCCAAAGCTGAGTCAACTGGGTTGTGTTCCTTTTTGGATCTCCTTTCTGCACTTACTTGCTCTCTCTGTTGTTTGGAGTTCCTTGGCTCACAGCTGCTTTGTCCATCATCAGAGACAACAATGAGGCATCCCTGATATCACAGCTCCCCTTCTGAGCACAGCCAAGAAAGGTTTTTCTGCTTTGAGGGACTCTTATTATTAGATGGGATCCACCTGGACAACCCAGCTGCTTCAAAGGCCTTAACCTCACTCACAGATTCTGCCACTTTAAATGTCACATTCACAGGGTCTGGGGCTTAGGACATGGGCATTTTGGGAGTCCACTGTTCTGTATGCCATTGTGGAAGTATTTAGAATAACTTCCACAAGTTCCTAAGAATAAGCTTCTGGGAAAGCTGGCAGGGACTCTAAAAGGCAATCCATCTAGGCACCACCCAGGGAGAGTGTGCCAGGCTTCCATGCCTAGCTTTCTCCCTTGCTTTGGCCATTATGGAGGACACTGGTTGATGCTCATGAAACCCAGTTCTTGCTCCATAGTTGAGCATTTCTGAGAGTGGTTTAGGGATGCCTGGCAGAGCTATGGCCAATGGAATATGAATGGAGGTGTGATGTGCATAGGACTCTGTGCTGTGGTGTGATGGCAGGACACACAGGGTCCAGGGCGGGCTGCCGGATGTAGACGATGGAGAAACACTGTCTCTATGATGGACAGAGCCCTTACTGGAGCATGTGTGAAAAGACTCTGCAGCCCTAACACTGTGTGATTGCAAAATCCCTGAGTAATATGGAAACCAGTGCTAGAAGCTAGTTCTTCCATACCAGGGATGTCTACAACACAGGCTGTAGGCAGTGAGGCATTGTGCTGGAGGCTGGGGAGCAGGACATTTGGGAGAACTACACAACAACAGTTTGGAGGCGAGACCATGTGCCTCGGAGTTTAGCTCTAGGGATGTATTTGGACAAGAGCATACTAATAGGGTGTGCATATTTGTATGTGGTGAGCTTCCAGGGACTGCTTTGGCAAGGTACCACAAGAAAAAGGCAGTTTCAAAACAATAAGTTGGTCTGCAAGAAAAGCAAAAGGAAATAGAGGAAATAGGAAATGTGTGGCGGTACCAAATGTGTTGTTTTACCTATTTTATTTAAAAGGCAGCATGACAAGGGGTGGGAGCGGGGAGGGAGAGGGATCTTTCAACTGCTGGTTCACTCTCCAGAGAGCCATACCAACAACCGGGAACTTTATCTGGGTCACCCACATGGGCGTCAAGAACTCAGGTGCTTCTTAGTCACCTTACTGGAGTGCTGGACTGGAAGTGGACTGGCTGGATTCCAACGATTGTACCCATTATCACTGGGCATCCAATTTCTCTAAAACTTAGTGCTGTCAACTGGTCATTAGGTGCCTTGATGGTGTGTGTCCGGGATTCAAGCAGGACACTGCAGATGCATGTTGACTCAGAAGATTTGAGCTTGGGGCCTGAGACCATGGACAGCTCATCTAGTCACATGCTCATTGATTCTGTTGGTTGGGCTCTCAATGTCTCTACCTATAAACTGCTTTGTGGGGTCATTCCACCTGGGTTCCTTTGAACTATCCTGTGACCTGGAAACTGAGTTGCCAGGTGGAAGCTGTAACAACAGTAGTTAGAATCCATCTTCAGTAATCACTTCTGCCTCATGTTGTTCATCACTAGCAAGTCACCAAGGCCAACCTGTATTTGGGTTGGGGCGTGGGGCATCAGACTCTCCATCATGGCAGACTGAATGGCAATGTTCTGCAAGAACAAAGAGGACTGTAAAACTGCTATGACCCAGGTCATTTTGTCACAGAGGACTGAAAAAGTGCCTCCCAAACACTGAGATGTGCGATCGAGAAAAGTCTGTGGAAGGAGACCCCCCGCAATTTTTTTTTTTTTCCGTTGAACAAATGCCTTGGTCCTGTAGTGAAAAACTAGATTGGTTTGTAGCTGTTCCATCCAAGCTATCCAACCTCAATACAGCTGCTGGGAATGAGAGAGAAAGGATGAGGCAGGGAAAACAACAAGCAAACAAATAAACAAAGCAAAAACA
Source organism: Ochotona curzoniae (assembly GCF_017591425.1). NCBI lineage: Eukaryota > Metazoa > Chordata > Mammalia > Lagomorpha > Ochotonidae > Ochotona > Ochotona curzoniae. Next base: position 606,973 of record NW_024466580.1, read on the forward strand.
ACAAAACTCGCACCTGCACCTGCTACAGCCCTTTGCGTAGGCAGGGGCTCGGCTCTGTTTGTTTTGCTATCAGGACTGTATGAAAGAAAACTGATCAGAAGCAACTTAAAGCTTTGCATCCAGGAAGTCCAGTAGAGGACTCCAAAGCCCTATAAAACAGGACAGAAAACTATAGATGGAAGGGACTACGGTCTCTGGGTGACCCTCCTGGTCCGCATACCCCACCGTTCCCACTGGCCTGTGGTACACTGCGATGTGAGCACGAAATGAGCCTTTGGGGGGTTGTGTAAATAGCAGTTAGTGTCCTCTGACCACTACAGGCTGCTTTTCCTGGCATAGCCTTTGAAGAAGCAGTAAATAACATTTGTTAAATAAGTCCATTTCTCTAATGGACTGGCACACCAATTCCCTACCACCTCCCTGCCTGCCAGCCACGCTGATTGCTTCAAAGGGTTGACAGAACTCGAGTCAGCCAGACTTCCCCACTTTGGGCTTTTGGAGTTGGGAGTGTAGTAGGGTGGTGGTCTGCATTTCAGATTAGAGAAGTCTCCTGTTGCTGGCAGGGCCAGGCAGCTGTGGCTCACTGCTCTGCGCAGAAGCAGGAAATGGGGCTACAGAGAGCGAGCACCTGCCAGAACAGGGGGTCACCTTGATGCTGGGAACCTCTGGGGAGCTGAGGGTAGTCCCCAGGAGCTGGTCCTGGATGCCCAGCTGCTTTTTCTTGAGTCTGTGAGAGATTTTCCATTCCTATGATATGATCCCCTGGGCTGAACCTGATTTGAGTGGGTTTCACTTACTGTAAAACTACTGTTGATGAAAATAGGAACAAAGTAGAAAGAGTTCATGGTGTTTCAGTTGGAAAGAAAAGTTTATAAAATAGATGTTATGACTTTGAACTTGTGATAATGTGACGTCGATATACAAGAAATGTGGACAGGACACCTTCGTGTCAGCAATGGTTATCTCAGGAATTAGCGGGGGCGGGAGGGAGTGTAATTATTAAACTTCTGCTTTTAGTGTTCGGTTTTTTATTTGTGGCTAAGAACACATATTGCTTAATGATTAGGCGAAACATCCGTTTTAATTATGTGATATCCCTGAAAAAGTAAAATAAGGAACTGAAAGCCAGTTTAAGCACAGTCAAGAGCACCCAGAGACGATGATTTCTGGTTGATGGTTTTCTTCTGGGTGTGTCCCCTCTTCACAAAAGTGGCTTGGAGGCACTCGGGAGTTTCTCAGTCCTTCCCATTCTGTACCAGCCATGCACAGTGGGTAGTCCTCTGATCCCACCCACCTAATGCCCCTGTTTTGTACCACATTTCAGCTGCACAGCAGCATCTGGATTTATGGAAGACACTGGCCTCCTTAGCACTGGGCCTCACTTAGTATGCAGGCACCTGATTTGTTCACTACTCATTTTGAAGAATCCCAAAGACTTTGTCTTTTGTTATCTTTCCCCACATTTCCTGCTGCTTTACACTCTCACAGCTCCTGCCTCTGTTATACCAGCTCTGGACCACAGGAGTGCTAGCCTCTCACCTCATTGACTCCTTTGAAGAGAGCTGGCCAGCCCTTTACTCTTCAGTGTCTTTGAAAATTTCCAGCTTTGCTCCAGCCTTGTTCTGTGTGGCCCGGCCACATCTTTTCAGAAGCTGGTTGGTTTGTGTTTTCCTAATGACCCAAAGCAACCATGATTGGCCTGTTTCTGTCTGATGAGCATCTCCTCTCTTGTTCATGCTCCTTGAAGAGGCACGATATCTCAGAGACACTCCATTCTCATCATGCAAGCCCCAGGGTCAAACCCACTGCAGGAAGATTCAGACCCTGAGCAGCCAGCTCCCCCAGAGGGCCCAGCTCCACTGGTGTCCTGCAAAGGACAAAAGTAGCATGAGCGCCTCAAAGGACTCGAGATGTCCTTAAACAAGGGACTGCCATGGTTTCACGTAAATTGCTATTGCTTGAAAACTCATGTTTTGAAAATACCGATGGAATTTTCATTTTGTTGTTTGTTTTAATGATCACCCTATCATTGCCTTGCAGCAATGTCTGCCTCCAGTCCCTGGAAGGCATATTACTGCAGACACAAGGGCACCTTTTGGTTGAGAAGGAAGGGGCCCAGAAGGAGGGAAGCAGAGTGCAGGCAGGAAATGAGTATTACGCCATCAATCTTTCTGAGCCCTGTGTTGTCTCCACACCAGAATGTGCAGGCAGCAGGAGCTGAGTCCCTCGTGAGACCACGTAGCTTGCCACTCTGAGATGACTGTCCACAAGCAGGCATAAAGCCATGCATTTACTCGTCTCGTTGGGACACAAGAGACCTATTCAGGAAGTCAGAAGCTGCAGCTAAGTCAAAAATCCATGGTTCATAGCCACCAAAGCATGACTTAGAAGTGACTTTGCTGCCTTCCGTAATAATTCTGCTTATACATGAGGCATTTGGAATGACTCACTGGGATCCTGCTTCAGTTGCAGGCATGGCCTCCCTGTTGGAGACCCACTTGGTGCTTCCTGCTGATGTTGGCCTCATTTGAGCAAGGTGAGCTTTAGGCCTTCGGCCCGTCACAGTGACACGATGAACACAGCATAGTTCACAAGTTGCAAGTGTCACAGGCAGTATCAGTCACTGGCCTTCTAACAAACCCCCCAAATAAATATTATTTCCACCCCTACTCCTACACCTCCACTGGGAACTGAGGCTCAAAGAAGCGAAATGTTTTGTCTCTGATAAAAACTCATGGAGCCTGGAGTAAGGCCTGCAACCATTTGGCTCCAAGGCTCATATTTTATTTCTGTAAACACAGGAGTAAGGAAACCAAGTACACAGCAGCACGCAACAAAGCCAAACATCTTGTTGTTGCTTGAATGATGGCGACAGCTTCCCAGCCCTGCACTGTGGGAGGTGTTTTCATCATTTTGAGTTCTTAACTCCCTTTGGATTTACTCATTCTAGACTGGTAAGACTGTGACAATGCAGAGAGAGAGAGAGAGAGAGAGAGAGAGAGACATCACTTAGGGTCATCCAAATCCGCTGAATATTTCGATGCTTATTTTGATATCATAGGATTTAGTGAGGTATTTGCAGGGGAAATCTAGGTTAATGTGTGCTGACGCTGTCAGAGGGTTCATAACATGTGACAGCTCAGGAAAAATTCTGTTTCATCATTGATACGGACGATTAGGGAACACTCCTTGAATTTTGTCCCGGTTAGCTGCCCTGCAAGTTCCGTGTTCGGCTTGCACCTTGTGATCAGTCTCTCATCCTGATTGTCCCTTAACTCATCGATTCCCCCCAGTTCCTCTCTTGTTAGGGGGGGACATTTCTACTCACATGTGCCATTAGTTTCAGAACGCAGAGGAGTGGGTGCTGAAGGCTTTCTTTAGCTCTTTTTATGGATTCTTTGAAATTTCATTGTCTCATTGAAGGATCAAATCCAAAGAGTGCTTTTCAATTAGGCTTCTACGGATGAGAGATGGGGCAAAATATCAGTATCACAGCATCCGGTTGCAAATATAATTTATTAACCTGAAAAGCCAGAGGGATTTAGGGCTTTCTCAGTCAAATACGGAGAAGCAGAACATTTTCAGCCTTTAAAAGCTCAGACGCGGGGCTCCACACGCCAGCAGGATCACTTCCTTGCTGTGTAAGCTCGCGCCATGGAGCCACGGGGCCCTCTCAGTGCAGGCGGAGGCTGTATGGAAAGCAAGCTCGGAGTGGCAGCTGGCCCAGGCCTGGCTCTGCTTCCTTCCCTCCCCCACGCTCTTTTTCTGCTGGTGACTTTCTGAGAGGATGGGGCCTCTAGGGACTGATCAGGTGCACCTCATTCACTGGGCTGTACTGTATGAGATGGATCTCAGCTGGAGGTGGTGAGCGTTGGGGGGAAAAAGGGCTGATTGAATTCAGTTTGGGACCTGCTCCAAGTGCTGTGAAGCCTGCAAATGTTTAGGGGGTGATTTCCATATCACTCTAAAGTTACTTGTCTTCCTCCGAAAGGCAAAGGCTGCTGCCAAAAGTGGAGGACTTCAAGCTGGAGGCTGCTCTAAAGATGGGGCAATGAAGGGGACTCCATTTCTGGAGCTCGTGTGTGTGTGTGTGTGTGTGTGTGTGTGTGTGTACATGTGCTTGCACATGTGTGCTGGTCTTTGGCTTCTTGTTCATTCTCCAGGATACAGATCACAGTGCTGGCATGAAAGCCCAGGACAGCAGCAGGCATTCAGCCAGCAGCAGAGGCAGAATGGGGCCTGGAAAGCAGTTCCTGAAAGAAAGAGCAGAGTGTCAAATGAAGAGTGATCTGCAGGGCCGAGTGGCCAGGAGTCCCGTGATCCCTTGATGAGGAGTTGAAATAGGGTCGGGGCGGGATAATCCGCTGTTGGAAGTCCTCAGGTGGGTCAATTTCTGGCTCTCTTTCTAGATGCAGATGGAAATAATGATCTTGGAACTCTCTGGTTAGTAGCTACGCAGGAGAAAGACCAGGATGAATGAGCTGCTGTTCCTGCCCTTGATTCCCTCCCTGCTGAGCTGGGGCTAACAGGATGCTTGTGTATGGCTTGGTGATAGGAGGAGCAGTGACCACTGAAGGCCTTTCCACTCTGATACCAACAAAGCCACACCCAGGAGGCCACTCATTCATTCCTTTGATGATTTAGCAGTTATGCAACTCCTTTAATATGCCAGGTCCTGAGAACATATCGAGGAACAGGACAGAAATTAGCCACGGGCATTGTGGCACAGTGGGTTCCCATTCTGTGTATGAGTGCCTCGGTCTAGCATTTGATTCTTTACTCCTGTATCCAAGATATCATTTCTCCGGAGCTCTAGTGTTCCACCTCTCAATCTCTGTACAATGCTGTTTGGTATCTGGCACTCACATTTGTTGAGTTTACTGTCCATGCAGCATCTCCAATGTAAGGACTCATGTTTTCAACTATTCAGATCGTTACTGAAGACGTTTATGGGAAAGACAATGAAAGAGTGCTTCAGCCTGTGGGCAATCTGAGACTTTTAGCAAGTTCTGTTCTAACTCTGTGTACGTTCCGTATTGCTCAAACTTGGTTGCTGCATGCAGTGGGAAAGTTTGGTTTCCATCCAAATGTCTCTTGAGATCCTGCCTACCCACATGCCCATAAAAGGAGCCCCACTGATCCTGTCTTGGTGGGATCTGGCTGCGTCAGAGGCTGACACCTGGTTCAAGTCCAGCTGACTCAGGGGTTTGGCAGCAGTCACTCGGCAGCTCTTAGGAAATGGAAATAAGAGACACGGAGACATGGTCACTGTGAATTCCTGAGTTGTGTGTACTGAAGACCACTGTGCTTTGAGACGCAGTTAGAATGTAGCAGGTGAATATCCCACAGTAAGGAAATAGACATGGAAACAGTGACAGTTCAGAGGCCAATTGGCGCAGAAGACAGCTCTTTGGTTCTTATGAGAGTCAACAGCGTTCCGAGTTACTGGCATGAAGGAGACCTTTTTTCTTTTCATGTGTCACTTGCACTGCAGAGCGCATGAGGACTTCACCCCTTCATGGAGGAGCAAGCTGGGGATGAAGTCTCCACCATTTGTTTCTAGCTCAGATGCTAGAAACTCTAGCATCACAGTGCCGGCATGAAACTCTAGCATCTGCTTTATCTGTTGATTATCAACCTACTCACATATCCATCTCTATTTCTTCTTTTTCTAAGATGTATTTTATTTTTATTTGAAAGACAGAGTTACAGAGAAGGAGAGAGAGAGAGAGAGAGAGCTCGTTCTTCCATTTGTTGATTTTTCCATTCCCATTTGCCTGCAATGGCCAGAGATGAACCAATCTGAAACCAGGAGCATCAGCTGATCCAAATTCTATTTTCCATGAATTTTTGAAGTTGATATATATATATATATTACATTTGCTTATACATGACATCAGTTTTTTTTTAAAGATTTATTTTTATTTTTATTGGAAAGTCAGATATACAGAGAGGAGGAGAGACAGAGAGGAAGATCTTCCATCCGATGATTCACTCCCCAAGTGAGCACAACGGCTGATGCTATGCTGATCTGAAGCCAGGAGCCTCTTCCGGGTCTCCCACGCGGGTACAGGGTTCCAAAGCTTTGGGGCCGTCCTTGACTGCTTTCCCGGGCCACAGGCAGGGAGCTGGAAGGGAAGCGGGGCTGCCGGGATTAGAACCGGGATCCCGGGCGTGCAAGGCGAGGACCTTAACCACTTGCGCCACCGCGTCGGGCCCATGACATCAGTTTTAAAAGAAATATTAAATATATAAGCTATAAAGATAAAAATGATAATAGATAATTATCTGTGTTGTCATGAACAGGATTTATCAAATTTTAAATTCTTCCCTTTCGTGTTAGCTGAAGTACCTTATATGTCTCCTAGGATGCAATTCTCTTCCTTTCCTCTCTTGGTATAATCCACTACTATAAATGTTTGTTTATAGAAAATTCTTTATTTAATATGCCCATTGATATTATAAAATATTGCTTTTTCTGGCTCTTGAATCTTGCATAATTAGTTTTAGAAAAATCTGTAATACTTATTCCCCCCTCAGCACTGTATATTTTAGATTTGTTCATTTGCCAGCTGTAGGTCTAACTTTTTGATTTTCATGGCTGTTGAGTATTCTGATGTGTGAATATATCACAATTGGGACTTCAGATTTGTTTTTCTCATTTTGTTTTTAATTGTTGGAACTATTACACGGATATTCTCCTGTGTCCCAGGGAATGTTCTTAGCATTTCACTGGCTGGACCTTAAGGCTGGGCCTATCTTCAGCAATACTAGCTTGAGCCAATTGCTTGCCAAAGCTGTTTGTTCAATTTTGCTTTACTGTAGGCTCCCGTAACCTCATCTATACACCAAGACTTGGTGTCTATTGACTTTCTAGGCTTTGCCAATAGATGGATGTGAAATGACATGTCATTGTTATAATTTGTATTTCTATACCTGGTAGAGGGATTGACCAGGCTTTCCAATGTATCCTGGACATTTCAGCTTCTTATTCCTTTATTGCATATTTATCTACTTACCATTATTCCATAAGATTTTCTTGTTTTGCTTATTGGGATATAGCTTCCAAATAATTTGGATAGAAATCTTGTTGTTGTTGGTTATATGTTTTGCAAATTTGTATATGAGAACTTTTGATGTTTGTGGATTTTTAGATTTAGTTTGGGAAAATTCATGTTTCCTTTATGGCTAGGTATTTTGTTACAGATGGGGGCTATTTTGCGATGCATTGGCATTGCTAGCACACTCATTTCTTGGGCTTTGTTGGCCTATCTTTTATTGTTAATTTTCAGATAATTACAATTGATCAGAATATTTATTTGTAAGACATTGGTACATGTTTAAGTTTTTCATTATATATGTTTTCCAATGAAATGCGTTTCCTCATTATTTATGAAGAACAGACTTAAAGTATTTTATGTGGATAGTGACTGTTTCATGTATGTTCTCTGTTAAAGTCCCTGTGCTTTGTTGTTTGAATCTGTAATACATATCCATCTGATCCATTTCACTGAGATACCTTGATATGCAGGGAAACTCACTGCATATGCCTTATGGATGCAGTTTAATGACTGTGCATTTGCATATAGCCATGAGACCATCACCACAGTCAGGATGGTGATGTATCAGTCCTAGTGCCCTTGTGTCCTTGTGTGTTGGTGTGCTATGTGTTATGTGGTAGCAATATTTAATATGATACCTTTTACTTCTTTTTTTGAACAAAAGTTAATTTTCTTTCTCACTTTTTAAAATTTTGCATTGTCTTCTTCTTCTTATCATCATCATCATTTTAGGACATAGTTCCATAGTTCCATAGGCCCTGGGATTTCCCTTATCCCCTCCCCAAGTTCCCTCCGTCCCTCCACCGAGTTTCCCTATATTATTACTATAGTATAGTTCTTCATACACAGTCATATGTCCATCATTGTGGGCATGGACAGTGGCAGACAGTCCAGCATCTTATTGTCAATAAATAGTCAATAGTTTCATTGGTAGTCCATCTTTGATCTGGAAGTAGAGATGCATACTGCATTGTATCCTCACATCAGGGTCTAACAGTCTCCATTAAGTGGTTTACTATACATCCCTTTAACTGAAAAGCAACAGCAAAGAAAAAGAATTACAATGCCATGAAGTTAAATAACAAGCTACTGAATGATTAATGTGTCACTACAGAAATGAAAAAGAAAACCAAGAACCTTCTTGAAGACAACAAAGCTACTGTATGATCTATGAGTCAGTGAAGAATTTAATGAGGAACAAAATGTTTTGAGGAGATGAAACTAAATGTAAGAAAATCAAAATCCATGAGATATAGTTTTTATTGATTTTAAAATAAGATTTATTTATTTTTTTATTGGAAAGGCGGACATACAGAGAGGAGGAGAGACAGAGAGGAATATCCTCTGTCAGATGGTTCACTCCCCACGTGGCCGCAATGGTTGCAGCTGAGCCAATCTGAAGCTAGGAGCCAGGAACTTCCTCCAGGTCTCCCACAGGGGTGCAGAGTCCCAAGGCTTTGGGCCATCCCTGACTGTGTTCCCAGGACACAAGCAGGGAGCTGGATGGGAAGTGGGACTGCCAGGACTAGAACCAGCGCTCATATGGATTCCGGCGCGCCCAAGGCGAGGACCCTATGCGCTACGTTATAGTGCTAGGCCCTCCATTGATTTTTGTTGGTGACATATGTCGCCTGTATGCAACAAGTAGATCTTTTTTTTAAATCTAGTCCACTAATCTATGACGTTTGATTGATGAGGTTAAGCCATTTACATTCAGGGTTAATACAAATAGGTGGTAATTTTGCTCCTGTCATTTTAGGAATGGGTTGTACATTGATTTAGTCATCTGTTGTTATTTTAGTGGGATGTTCTTCACATTTGCCTTTGGTTTTAGTGGGTGCTATTCCTCTTCTCTGTCAAGAGAACATCTTCAAGTACCATTTATAGGGCAGGTTTGGAAGAAGCATATTCTTTTAACTTCACTGTAGAAGAATTTTATTTCATTTTTAAAGACAAAGGAAATTTTTGCTGGGTATGTTATTCTGGGCTGACAATTTTCTGCTTTTAGAATCTGGAATAGATCGCTCCATTCTCTTTGGCCTGTAGAGTTTCCTGTCAGAGTTCTCCTGTGAATTAAATTGGCATTCCTTTATATGTCAATTTATTTTTTTCACTCCTTTATATGTTGATTGATTTTTTTCACATGCACATTTAAGGATCTTTTTCTTATGTTCAATTACAGAGAGTTTGGTTATCATGTGTCATGGTGAAGCTCACTTTTGGTTAACACTATTGGGAGTTCTGTCTCCTGGATGTTGTTTCCCAATTCTTTCTACAGATTAGGGAAATTTGCCCGTATTATTTCATTGAATACACCTTTAATCAGAGCTTCTCTTTCTGCATCTTCTGGGACTCCCATAACTCTTATATTTGACCTTTTAGTAGTGTCTTTCAATTCTTGAATACTTTTTTTAAAGCTTGATCCAGCTTTGCTTCCAGCTTTTGTTTGTTTCTTCCTGGTGACAAGAAATATCTTCTAATTTGAGAATCTTTCTTCTACCTCCTTCATCCTATTTTGGAGACTCTCCAGTGTACTTTCAACTTGTTCCACTATATTCTTCATTTCTGATTTATCAGCTTTCATTTGATTCATTGCTGCTGTTTCCTGTGTAATATATTTCTTGAGTTCCTTGAATTCCTGCTTCTCGCTGTTGATAAGGAGAAGCTTTACAGCAAGTGTTTCAGATTTTGTATCTCCCATTTTCTTAATTTATTCTTCAATTAACTCTGAGGTTGGCAAAGGTTTTTGTTCCTTTGCAGGAGTCTTCAACAATATTTGTTGTGCTACTGTCTCTTCTTTTGCTCTTGGTCATTGTACTTTGGGTTAGCAGATTCTTCCCCTTGGGGCAGGTTTCAAAGCTGTGTCACCCACAGGTCTACAGTTCAGTTTTATTTATTGCAGTCAGCACACGACTCTTGGTTTGCAGCTACTTGTGCCACTCCCTCCAGTGAGTTCCAGGTGTGGGTTCTTATGTTAGACTTCCACCATGGTCTCCGTAGCCCCAGCTCCTGGTTCACCACTCTGCACCTCCTGTGATACCATGCTGAGGCTGCACCGTTGTCTGTACAACCTTTCTCCCACTGCTGGTTAGAGCAGCTCCCAGGATTAGGAAGATACCATTTGTCCTATATAGCTAGGTTATTGGTGGTACTGATCTTGCCAGAACCTGTTGGACAATAAGTCTGAGGTCTACGCAAGCCTATTTTGAGCTATATGATGCCAAATTTGGTGTTATATTCCGTATGGGACCAGGCAATGCACTGAGCTCAGTGAGTTCACTCCCAGTTTAACGCATGTGCAGCTCACTGTTTTCCCTGTAATCTTAAAGTCTTCCACACTGTACAAAATGGCACCTGATGTACCACTCATGGAGTTCTTGAGAATTACTCAGGTCTATCTTGTGTGGAACCTATAGGATGTCACGTTGTTATAATGCACAGAGCCAGAAAGGAATTCATTCCCAGCTCAGTGCATGCATAGTGCTGTCCCATAGCTATTGCCTCCTTAAACAAAATGGCACTTGATTCCACTCTTGGGGTGGACTGGGCTATGAAATCTACCCTGTTCTCTCACTGCCTTTCTGGCACCTGCCATTCTGTCTCTGCTACTGGTCAAATCAAATAGATCAGCAGGATGGGCAGTTCTTTGGTTTCACCTCCTGAGCTCCCGATGAACATCCCTTCCTACCTTGTTGCTAGTGAAGTCCTGACTGTTGCAGTAATTTAGATAGCCACTTGCTAAATGACCCTGGGGTATCAGTCAGTGCAACACCACACCATTGTGTCCACTGGTTTCCTATGTCTCTGAATCTCTAGGTACCCCTCTGCTACTGTTTTGTCCTCTGCTGTTTTCTGGAATTTCCCCTCTCTTTTTCACACTGGCTTATTTTTTTCCATCTGTTTCAATGTGTCCTTACCCTATTCCACCATACTTTTCTCCCCTTCTCTCCATTTTTTTTTTTTTAAGAAAAAGGACTTATTTATTTGAAGGTAGAATTACGAAGAGAGAGGCAGAAGCAAAGAGAGAGACAGATCTTCAATTAGCTGGTTGACTCTCTAGTAAGTTACCATGGGTCTGGCCAAAGGCAGAAACCAAAAACTCTGCCTAGAGTGTTGGGTCTGGGACTTTTCCTTTCCCAGAGATGTCCGTAGGGAGTTGGATCAGAAGTGGAGTAACCAGGATGCCAACATGGGTATCTGATTTGCAGGTGAGTGCTTCACCGATTGTGCTGTAACACCAACCCCCAGATCTTTCACCATCAGCCTTCAAGTGCCACATTTTCAATTACAGAATCGTGTAGTAAGCAGATTTCTCAAATTTATTCATCTTGTTTATTTAATATTTGTCTTGCATAAATTAAACTTTAAAGCCTTTGAATAACAACTCTCCACTTCTCTCTCCCTTCAACCACCAGCAACTACCTTCTACTCTCTAGTACTTTGGGTTTGATTGTGTTAGAATCCTCAAGCAGATGGAATCATACCAACGATGTGAAATCGTACAGGCTTACCTGTTGTCCTTCTGTCTTTGTCTTGGTTAATTTTGAGCAATGTCTTCCAGATTCATCTGTGCTTTCACAAATAATATAATTTTCTTATTTTTAAAATATTCCATTGTATGTATTTATTGTCTCTACTAATTTCATCTCTTTTATATCTTTTGAATAGAAACATCCTAAAACCTCCAAGTATGATTACAAATTTATTATGCTGTAAAGGTAATTTTGTCAGTTTGAGAAAAATATGTGAGGCTAAATTGTTATTTATACAAAGTAACAGAATTGTTAACAATTTTCTGGGGATTAGATTTGTTGATGATAATGCAGTCCTTTATAGTAGACTTATTGAAATTTTTTTATGCCCTTGCTAAGGAAGGGGGGTCTTTCCCCCGTTCCCTTTGACATAAGGTTTAGCTGTGTGACTGGGTTTGTGTATTCAAGTCTGCATGGATGGGATAAGCATTATCTTCAAAAAGTAGAATTTGGATGCAGCTTCTGGCTGCTGATGTCTTTCTCTTCTCTTTTCCCATGAGACCAGCTTTGCTCTGGATAGAGATGGAGCTGTCAGCATGGACCCAAGAATGGGTAGGATGTAAAGCACAACAGCCCCCTGCTGTGGTGGGTATGCTGCGTGAGCCAGAAATCAACCATATTTTGAATGTCACTGTGATCTTTTAGGTTCTTTGTTACTGAAGCCTAATCTCACCTATCAAATTTGGAATTTATTCGCACTAATGTCTTTTCCCTATGGCCAATTTGTCTTTCATCACTATAGTTACTCTTAAGTAGTGTTTGCTCAAAATAATCTCTTTCTTTTCTGTTTCAAAAAAGGTTTGAAAGGCAGAGAGAGAGAAAAAGATGGTCTGTTCATTCCTAAATGTCTGCCACAGGTTAGTGTTAGGGTCAAGGTGGAGCCAGGACCCCAGGACCCAAGAACCCCAATCAGTTTCTCCACATGGGTGGCAGGAACCCAGGCCCCTGGGCCATCATTTGCTGCTTTCTCAGGATTAGCATGGAGCTGGGTTAGAAGTACAACATCCCTGACTGTAACTGGTGCTCTGACGTGGAATACCAGACCCAGGCTATCCATTTCAATGTCCTTCCTTTCAGCCATCTTCACATCTAATAGTTTCTTTAAATCTCCTATAAACTACATCTGGGTAAATTTCATTTTTGTCCTTTATTCTGAGATACCACATCAATTGGCATTGTTTTTACTGATGTATTTCTTCCCTTGCATTTCTGATTTTTATCATATTTTTACTTCCCTTCTCCTTTCTCTTATCATTCATAAGCAGATACAGTTTTTTAGAATCTATAGGTATTACTTTACATGATGAGAGTGTTACCCAAGATGGCAGACATATCTGAGTGTCAGTGGAGAATATACTGGTTTCCTCATTGAGAAGCCATCCTGAGACCAAAGAACAAAGATAGCAGCTGCTTATCAGAGAACATTTATCTCAGATCTTACACATGGATAACAGCCTGGGATGGATGGATGGACATTCTGGTCAGAAACTGTATAAATGGAAAAATATACCATATTCATGAACAAAAAGGCTCAATATTGCCAAGATGTTTAAGTTCTTCCCAAATTGATGTATAGGTTCAATGTGGTTCAATCACAGTCTCAGTAAATTATTTTGTGGATATTGACATATTAATTCTGGAGTTTATGTGGAGAAGAATAAGACCCAGAATAGACAGTACAACACGGAAGAAGGACAAGGTAGGAGCAGTGAAGCTATCCAACATCAAGATTTACTGTTGAGTCACAGTGATCATGACAGTGTGATGTTGGAGAATCATCATGACAGAACCAGGAATAGAACCACATATATACAGTGAAATGATGCTTGACAAAGGAGTGAAAGCACTGCAGTAGAGAAAGAGTACCCTGGTCAGTGTGCGATGCTGTAGCAACTGAACTCCCATAGGAAATAAAGATGGATCCAGACACAGACTTTGCATGATTCACAAAAATTAACTCAGTATGGATTTAAGTGTAAAATTCAAAGCTATAGAACTCATAGAAAGTAACATCTAGATAATCCTGAGTTTGATGATGACTTTTATACATAACATTAAAGACATAATCTAGAAAATAAATAGCTAGTGAGGATCAGCATTGTGGCACACCAGGTGAAGTCACTAGTCTATCCTATTGGAATGCTGGTTGAAGTCCTGTACTTCCACACCCTGCTAATGGACCTGGGAAGGCTCCTGAAGATGGCCCAAGTATATGGGCCTTTGCCACCAAAGTTGGAGACTGGAAAATTCCTCACTTTCTCTGTCTTTCCATCTTCCTCTGCTGGATTGCTTTTCAAATAAACCTAAGAAAAGAAATAAGTTCATAAATCAGATTTCATTATAATTAAAAACATTTTGCTTTGTCAAGGGAAAGAGAATGAATTACAGAGCAGATGAAAATTTCTTTCAAAAGAGATATCTGATAAAAGACTGCTATCAAAAACTTACATCAGTAGCATAGCCTGCTAATCCTCCACCTGTGGTACTGGCATTCCCTATGGTAGTAGACTTGCATATTGGCTGCTTCTCTTTTGATTCATCTCCTTGCTAATGGCCTGGGAAAGCAGAAGAGAATGGTCCAAGTCCTTGGGGCAATGGTCCCATGTGTAAGACCTGGAAGAAGCTCCTGGGTTCCAGCTTTGGACTGGCCCAGTTCTGATTATAGTAGCTATTTGGAGAAAGAACCAGCAGATGGAAGATCTTGATCACTCCTCTCTCTGTAATTTTGACTTTCAAGTAAAATAAATCTAAAAAAAAAAATACAACAAACTCTTCAAAACCTAATGCACAAAAATGACCAACCTGGTTTAAAAATGGGCAAAAGATCTGATATCTAGGTAAAGAAGATCAATAGATATCAAGAAGCGCGAGAAAAGATCTCATGTGTCACTACGGAAATGTAGATTAAAGCAATGAGAGCCTTTGCATACTCTGGCAATAGTTAAATCCCAAATACTGACAGCACCAAGTGTTGACAAGGAAGTACAGCAGAGAGCTCTCCTTTCTGGAGAATGAGAATGTAAAATGGTACAGTCAGTTTTGAAGACGATTAGGAAATTTCTCATGAAACTCAACCTATTCTTATTGTACAACCCCAGCAGTCAGGCTTTTACTTGTTGCAGAGAAAAAATGGTTCATGAATTTTTTTTTCAGTTTTAATTGGTTTGAATTACAACTTCTCCACTTCTAATCCAGTTCCTTGCTAATGCATCTGGAAAAGCAGCAAGAGGTGACCCAAACGCTTGGACCCTTACAATCCATGTGGGAGACCAGAAAGGAGTTTCAGACTCCAGGCTCCTGGCTTCTGTCTGGCCCAGCTCCGGCCACTGTGGCTACATGGATAGTGAACCAACAGATGGGAGACTCTTTCTCTCTTGATCCCCATCTTTGGTCAGATTAAACTAATGTGATACCTAATCCTGGGATCTGAAGCAACTCAATCTGCTTTTGTTTTCCTGAATTCCTTGTTTCTCTTAGTGGGTGCCCCTTCCCCTTTTGGTGACCCAACTATGAAAACTGCACTCAAGTTTGCTTCCTTCTTTGACCTCACTTGCAATCCTGTTTCACTTCAACACCTGGAGTCTTGCTTTCCTGCTGACATCTTTGGCATTTAGGTCTGCCCTCCTTCTCCACTCCTTCTATTAATGGGCCTTTCCTAGCCCCTATGCTTCTTTTCCTATGATTTTGACTTTCCCCTTTTCTTACATCTTCGTTCAGTCTAACAGCAAGAACTTTGTCTATCTTTATGCTCCCCAGATGATCACTGGCACAGCTATGCACCTAGCTTTTAAGGAACTTGGCCGTTCTGGACCACAGTGATAGGTTCCCTCTCGCTTCCTTAGGGTTCTCCATTCTGTGTGATTGACTAATTTTAGCTCGTTGCCTTTGAATTCCACCTGAGTCTTCCATGTGGCTGGCAAGTGTCCTAGCACTTAATTCATGATCTGCTGCTTCCTAGGGTGCATTGGTATGGAGCTGGATTGGAAGAAGAGCAGTCAGGACCGAAACAGGTTCTTTCATGTGAGATGCAGGCATCCCAAGTGGCAGCTAACTGGCTGTACTGTAACACCCTCTTCTGTTTATTTTCTTATTTGTTGATGTTTCCTCCTCCAGAATAAAAAAAAATGTCATGAGGTCAAGGATTTTAACTTGTTTCCCATGAAGTTTTGACTTGTGCCCTGTGAGTTTACCTGGGTTTACATTCTGGGTTCTCCATAAGTGTTGAAGATATGGTTTGTGTATTAAGTCGACCTTCCCAGATGAAGGTTGGGCAGGTTTTAATTGCACTTTCATGTTCTCTGGATATGCCCCACATTTCCCCTCCATTCCTGTTTTTCAGGAGGCCCCTCTCTATTTCGTGTCAGCTAACTGGTGTGGCCTTTATGTTTTTATCCAAATCCTCTCTGTTTTTTATTTCCTCACTTTTTATTTGACTAGTAAGCCATTCCCTTTGGGTTTTCCATTCCTGTTAGAGCACAGCCCGCCATCTCTACTCCTTAGGGCGATCCATTCTGTCTTCCCTTGCCTGGGGAAACTTTTCACTCTGAATTTCTAAGAGACCTGAATCTCTTATACTGGAACTGTATGTGCCACTCAGTGGGCACCCAAGAAATATTTAACTGAATGCATATGATTCTTTTATTTAAGCTATAAGTATCATCTAAAGTTATACTTTTTATTTATTGAGTAATCTCCCACAGTACCTCACAGGTCGGTTGAGGGAGTGAGTAAAGGAAAGCCATTGCTCCCAACTCCAAGGTGTAGTTCAATTCCTATTGCGTTCAGCATTCCTCAGCCTTTGGCTCTGGGGGCACATTGTTTTGTTTGCATCGATAAGAGTTCTGCATTTCAGAATTATTAAAAGAGCAATTGATGATTAGAGTAGAAAGAATTCAGAGACAATCTCCCAAGGAGCCTCATCTTTAGTGTATCCACATGTTTTTCCAGTTGTTCCAACTTGAGCAGATCTATTTGAGGCATCTAATTAGTTAACTTTAAAGTAGAAGATCATTGGAATGGGCTGGATCTGAACTGTATGAAAATGGAGCTTTCTTTGGTCACCAAAGAGAAGTCAGAAACCTGTAGCATTAGAATATTGGCTGTATAAGGAATTCCAGCTGCTGACTTTGAGGACTGGGGGAAGAGCAAATGGAGGAACATTGGCAGCTTTGGGGGATGGAGAGAAGACCTCCCCCCCCCCGACACACACACAAAGCTGCTCTCAAGGAAATGCTAACCTTTGTCCTTCAACTGCCAGGGAAGGAATTCTGCTCATCCATGGCTTAGAACCACAGCACTGGACATTGCAAAAACTTCACCCTGACCAGACCTTGGAACCACAATCCAGCCATGCCCACCTAATTGTGCCTTGCTGGAACTCTGGGCAACTAGATTCATGCAATACTTAATGTGTGGCACTTAACTGCCTAGCAGTGGAAAATTGATGCAGTGATGATGGTGAAGGAAGACAGAAAAATTCCTGAGGCCCGGACAAAACAAGGAGCAGAGCAAAGCTTTGCAGCATCACATTGCAACCTCATAACTCAGGGTGTTGATTCTGCCCTGGCCACTTGAGGCACACTCGAACAAAGAGGATTTGGAAGCTGTGAGCGGATGGGTATTTTCTTAGTCTGCATTTTCCTGTTAGGCTTAGAACAGGAGCACATGCTCTTTCTCCACTGATCCTCCTCTAATAAGTGTACCGACCTGAAACAATTGACCTTAAAAAATAAAAATACGTAAGCAGCCCCCAGAGCCTCAGCAGGCAGTATTAGCATTCTCTCGTCTCCCTGGGTTGTGTCCTGGGAGTCTCAAAGAAATGAATCTTATTATTAGTCTGCTGCCAGTGACTGCTCCTGACAGCTCCCTCCTCCCCCAGCTGTCTAGCCAGCGCAGGTGTCACGGAGCTGATGGCTCCCCGGATGCAGAAGGAAGAGGCAGGGGGAGGGGCACCAAACTGCCAGCCCCACACCCAGCGCAGGCTCCTGGGAAGCCTGGCTCCCACTTGTCAGAGGAGCCTCCAGATCTCTGCTCCAGGTTGTTCGCAGGCAGATTCCTTTGGTATAGTGCAACATATTCAGAAATGTGTCTTCCCTCCTTTGTTATTGTGAAATACAGCCTTCACTCACAGGCATGTAATATACCACTAGGTGTAATTTCAACTTTTTGTATTAACTTTGAGCCAAAAATCAGCATACCTTTTAATTTCATTTTTCTATAAGCTTTTGGAAGCACCCTTACATATGGATACGTTCAAAAAATATCAGCAATTCTTGTGTGAAAAGTAAATATGCAATGGGCAAATGGGATGCCCGCATCCCATTCTAGAGCGCTGGTTCGAGTCTCAGGTACTCCGGTTCTGATCTAGCTGCCTAATACTGTGCTTTGAAAGCGGTTGATGATCCAAGTGCTTGGGTGTCTTCTATCATGAGACCCAGGAGACCCAGGTACAGTTCTGGTCTCCTGGCTTTGGCCTGGCACAACCTGGCTGTTGTAGGTGTTTTGGAAGTAAACCAGTGGATGGAAATTTCTTTCCATGTCTCTCCCTTATTATTGCTCTATCTTGCAAAGAAATAAATTAATACAAATAAATCAATAAGCAAAATACATTTTAAAGCAAATAAATAAGCATTGACAACACTCTGAAGGTCTCCTTAATCCCCCTTCCTAAGTACAGTCTCTTTCTGTGATTTAGCCACTACCCTGAAGTTCATTTAAATAATTTATTTGCCTCCATTAACCCTGCAAGTTTTTGTTACTTTTTTTTTTAAAGATTTATTTATTCTTATTGAGGAGGCAAATTTAGAAAGAGAAGGACAGATAGAGAGAAAGCTCTTCTATCCATTGGGCTCACTCTCTAGATAGCTGCAATGGCTAGAGCTGAACTGAAGTCAGGAGCCAGGAGGCCTCTCTGGGTCTCCCATATGGGTTCAGGGTCCCAAAGCTTTGGGACATCTTTCACTGTTTTCCCAAGTCACAAACAGGGAGCTAAATAGGAGGTGAAACAGCTGGAATGCCAGGTCTTGCAAGGGGAGCATTAGCCCACTGAGCCATCATGCCAACCCTAAGGCCTGCAAATTTGAACTCTGCATCCCTCAATAGGAACAGTCTAACTTTACCTGTTTGCAAGCCTTATAGAGAGAAAACATATGTATTTTTGTACGTTGCCTCTTTATTCAATATGGAGTTTTTGAGACTTATCTATATTGTCTTTTATCTGTGGTTGTTTTATCTTTGCTGTATAGCATACTATTTTCCAAGAGACTATATATTCTGATCAGCACTTGAGTTAGGATTTTTTTCACTGATTGACTAAATCGCATTACTGTGGACATTCTTGTATGTGTGCACTCCTGTGGGAATCTGGCCGGGACATATAGACGATAGAATCATGTCTGGATGTGCATGTCTTGTGTGTCTTCACTTTTACTAGATGGTGTGAAAGTGCTTTGCAAACTGGTGGATATAGTATCGTAATTCTTTGCATTTTTTCCAGTACTTGGTGTCTCACTTTTGTAGTGCTGTATAAAAAATTGCCACAATCTTGGGGCTTAGAGCAATTTAAATTATTAAACAACCTAAACAGTATTATCTTACTGTTTGCATGGGACAGAGTCTGGGCACAGTTTTATGTAATCCTCTGCTCAGAGTCTCTCAAGGCAGTGTGCAGGTATCAGCCTGGGCTGGGTCCCATGGGAGTCTCCTGTTCCAAATTCATGTGGCTGTTGGCAGAATTCATTTGCTTGCACCTGTAGGTCACAGGGAGATTGCGTCTTCATGGGCAACAAGAACATGCCTCCCTGCTACATGTTTGTCCTTCCAAAGGAAACCCTGATTATGTTAGGCCCACTTTGCATATTTTCACTTTGGGTTAATTATAAATTCTGTAAGGCAAGAGGTTGCTATCTCGATCATTGGGCAGAGCCTATTCATTGTTTTTGCTCACAATGAAACAGAGGAAGTTCTACAAGACTCACCAGGTGTGGGACTCCTGGAGATCACTTGAGAATTCTGACAAGATATTGACTGTTGTTCAATTGTCTGGATTTCAACTTTTAGAGCACTTCATTTTGGAATGTCTGAAGTTAAGCAAGTCTTCCTCTGTGTTGATGATTGGTAGTTCTGGGGGCATTTGTTCCACCTGCTCTTTGCAGCTGTCTCTGGCCTGATTGAGCAATGGTTTTGAAATCATTCACTGGGTGCTCACTCTCTGTGAGGCCTTGCCTGGGATTTCCTCTTCTGATGTACTTAATGCACTTTGAATGGGTACTCCTGATGTGTCCATCTCACAGATAAGGAAACTTGAGCTATGAGGAGATTATGTGGTAGGGAGGTCACTGATTTGGTCTTGGGGCCATTCTGACTTCACAGCTCATGTGTGTCTAGCTTAATGGATAAGGAGGTCTGATCACTGAGACTGGCTTCCTATTTTATAATGAACACAGAAACACTGAACAGTGAGCCTCTCCATTTTCTGGGATAAGTTCAGATCATTGCCTCCTGCTGCTGTGGACTGCTAACTGCCTGTCTCTCTCCCTCTCATCTGTCCAATATGTTGTCATCAGAGCAATAGTCTCCTCTGGGTTTGAACTCATCATGACAGGCTCTGTCCCAAACCTGTGGAACCAACAGCATCTAAGTCCTTCTCAATCTGACTCTACTCCACCCTCCACCCCTACCCCAGACTCTCCGCCTCCAGCTTCCAGCTTCTTTGGTTCTTGGATATGACAAGCTCAACACTATCATTCAGACCCTTGCTCTCAATTGTAAATAGTATTCCCTACTGTTATCACCTCCATCTCAATTCTACTAACTGTGCCTAGCTCATTTAGTTCATATCTTCTAAATCAGTCACCCCTTAACCACTCTGTCTCCTGTCTCCTGGGTCCCCACACATTTGTATTTTTAACATTGACATCTGAACAGATCCTTCATTTCTGTGCTATTGAATCTCAATAAAATCAAATACACTTTGCTAGTTGGTAGATTGCAGAATTGTTTTCAATTCTTGTCTCATTTGGACTTTCTGTAGCAATTTGTAGTGGGTATTGATACTCATCCAGAGGATTTTCTTCCCTGCTGGATGCTAGGATATTGTTCTCTCCTAGTTTCTCCTTGATTTTGATTTGCCTCTTTTTCCATAACGTAAATGTTTGTTCCCTGGGATTTTGGATTTGTCTTCCCACTCTCCTTCATGTGTCACCACCCTTTCTCTACTGTCACTTTGCAGGGCACTCTTTCAGTGAACTGCTTGTTCCCTGCGGTCAAGCGTGGTGTCTGGTCCATGTTGTTTCCCCAGTGCTAAGCCCAGAGATCTGTGGGATGCTGTCCATGAGAACAAGTGTGTGACTTATCTAGTAAATGAACTTCATGGTGGCTCTGATGCTGCAGGGTGTGAGGCAAATGATAATGGAGAGAATAGGGCGGGACTGGTCCTATGAATGATTGGACAGAGTGCATCCGAGCAGGTTGAGGACAGAGGTACCACGATTTCCAGGGGGAAGATCTTCTTGGGAATGTTGTAGTTTTGCATCATTCTCTATAGAGAAGGCCCATTATATTCCAATATTTAAAATACATAGTGTAAATAATTTTGTGCCATTGCTCCAATTCATGACTTTTGTTTTTTCTTCAAATTATTCAAATTTATCCAGCTAGCTGCTTCTAAGACAGAGTTTTGCGGCTGACCTGGCTCCCCAAACTAGACAGGAGAAGTTCAATCAGATAATACAGATACCAATTCATTGTCCTCCAAGTGTCTCTATATCTAGCCTCATTTTGTTGTTTATCAGAATACTGCATGTATAATGCAGTATTATATATATAAATTATATATATATATATACTGAGTCCTGGCTCTTCTCCCAATATCAACTTTTTGTTAATGTGTACCCTGGGAGTGGCACTGATGGTGCAAGAAATTGAATCCTTGCCAATTGTAGGTACATTGGAAGACCCAGATTGAGATTCTGGTTTCTGTTTTCAGCCTGATCCAGCCCCAGCTATTGCTAGTACTTAAGGAGTACAGTGGCACTTAAGAGCTATGCCACTTGGCTTTAACAACATTGGCATCTGTTTCCCTTACTCCCATTGGGGGCTGAGGAAAGGATGGCTGTGACAATGACAAGGTTTCCCGTGATTGTTCTGTGAGTGAACAATGGAGCCAGGGCTTGAATTCATATCCTTTCTTCTCAATACACACAGCTCCTGGTCTGGCTAATATCTGATCCCTCAAGCCCATTGGAAGCGTGGTTCATAACTTTTCTTAAATGTAGAGGAGCACCCAGAATAGGGCTTAAAGCCAACACTCAGCTTTCTCCTTTGACTTCTTTCATGTTAAATGCCTCAATGTCCAAGAGATTTCTAATAATGATTTCAGAGCTCACTGGGATCTGGGGCACTGAGCAGCCTTGCCTGATCACTAATGCATTTTCCATGGGTCAGAGGATAGGGAGCGGTGAGCAGTCAGTCCTACTGGATTCCTCCTAGCTCCCACATTGACTTTCATGGAGGACTGGGGGCACGGCTGCCTGGATCTCCACCCCCATCCTGCTAACTTTCCTCTGCAGAAAGCAAAGGGTAAGTGAGATCATACAGCCAGGTGGGTGCCTGGATTCGCTTTCCCTGGGGCTAATTATGGAACTACATTAGATAAAAGTCAACATATGTTGTAAAAGGCACTGTGTATCATTGCTTGACAGTTTCTAACAATGTGCTCATGTAACAGCTGTCAAAGGCAGTGCTGGAAAATGAGTAATATGTTGATTTATGTATATCAGATCTGTCCTCATGCTGCGCGGCAGAGCAGACCCGGCAAGCTTGGCTCTGTGGGTGGAGACTCAGGAGGGGCCGCCAAGGAAGGAAGGAAATTCCCTCATCTTCAGAAGAGCCTGGAAGGGGTGGCTGAAGCCCGTAGCAGCTGCTACTTCTGAAGCCCTTTGGAGAAACATTGCCGAGGGGACATCTGTTCTCTTTGACAATACTTGGAGGCGTGTAATCCAAGTCTCCTAAGGCGACGGTGGCTACTGAGGCAATGGTCAGTACATTGCTCAGACTTTGGACAGGACTGGCGACAGGCCATGCGGAGCTGTCTGCCTCTGTGCTCATGGCTTTTGGGAAAGGTATTTTCTCTGGAAATAGTTGCTTTGAGTTTTCTTTATAGTTAGGGCATTTACAAAGAATATTTAGTTGATTAATGAAGATTTTTTAGGTTCTGGTGTTGTAGTTTAGCAGGTGAAACTACTGCCAGTGATGTTGACAACCCGTACGGGTGCCAGTTCAAGTCCTAGCTGCTTTGCTTTGAATTCAGTTCTATGTTAATTGCCTTGGAAAAGTGTTGGAAGATGGTTCAAATGTTTGGGTCCCTGCTGCTCACATGGCAGACCTGGAAAAAGCTCTTGGCTCCTGGCTTTGGCCTGACCCAGCATTGGTGGTTGTGGACTTCTGGGGAGTGAGCCAGAGGATGGAAGATTTCTCTCTGTCTCTTTCACTTTACATTTGGCCTTAAGAAGGATAACACACACACACACACACACACACACACACACATTAAATGATGTATATTCTGGGAGTGCTATGTGAACATCTGATACATGTATAAGGCACTTTTCCAAGTGTGCCACTACCATCACCTTTATTAGCAGACCCTGTTCCTCCCACAGTGTTGCTCAGCTTCTTATCACTTGCAAAAGTATTCCTTTAACCAACATCTCTTCATTTTGTGCACCTCCCAGTCTGGTCCAGCTCATGTTTATCATACTGCTACTTGACTGCTTAAGATTCCATATATGGATGAGTTAATGCACTATTTGTCCTTCTGCATCTGGCTCATTTCTCTTAGCATACTGTCCTTCAGGCTTATCCGTGGTGCTGGAAATGGCAGGATTTCCTTCTTTGTAAGACTCAGTAGTTTTCCATTGGGTATGTATAGCTCATTTTTGGTCTCCATTCATCCTTCAGTGGACATATAGTCATTTCCATCTTAGTTATTTTGAATCATACTGCCAATAGCAGATTGTTTTTTTAGTTACAAATTTCATTTCCTTTGAGCAGGTACACAGTACTTGGATTTCTGAATCATATGCAAGTTTTATATCTAATTGATGAGAAACTTGTTAACAATGGCCATACCAGTTGTCTTTCTTATTCCCATCAACAGTGAATATCTTTGCCAATGTTCGCTATCTTTTGTCTTTTTGTTTGCAGCCATCCTATAAGGTGTGAGGTGATGGATGCCCAGTATACATTTTTAATCCAGTTTCATTGTTTGTTTTGAAAGTATCTCAGTTCATGGTCAAAGCATGTTAAAATAAGAAATACAACAAGCTTTCATTTGTGTTTGAACTTCTGGGTAGGGTCTTAGGGTAGGCATTGTGCCGAAGTGAGTTATACTGCTTGCTACCTGCTTTCAGTGTGAGAGTGCTATGACTGCATGCCATCTCTGCAGCCCACACAGCTCCCTGCTGATGTGCCTGGGAGGCAGCAGGTGGGAGATCTGGGTGGGGATCTGGCCCCTAGTTCCTAGTTATGGTCTGGCTCAGACCTGGACGAAGGCATTTGGAGAGTGAACCAGCAGATAAAGTTTTGTTCTCTCTCTGTGCATGTGTTTGTATTCCCTCTCTCAGTTTCCTTTGCAAATAAATAAATACGTAAATCTTAGAAAAAGGTTCTGTCTCTATTATCTGTGTTTCAACTTGAAGTTATGCAGAGTGCTCACTGGTCTCCCATAAGGAAATTACTTGGGAATTGCTGTTGGAACCTTCCTGTCATGGGTTTCTTTCTCTGTCTTTGATCCCCTTTCTATATCTCTTGCTCAGCCAGTTCCATCTTTTTGCTTTTCTTATTTATTTATCTTAATGGCTTATTTATTATTTACTTGAAAGGCACAGTTAGAGGGAGAGGGAAGACAGAGAGATCTTCTATCTGTGGCTTCACTTGGGTGGGCCAGGCTGAAGCCAGGAGTCAGGAACTTCTTTTAGGTCTCCCACATCAGAAGTGGAGCAGCCGGAGGTTGGGACTGAGACTGGCACCCAGAAGCAGTTCAATTTGCTACACCATGATGTGGGCCACAGTCTTTGAATTTTTCTGATAAAAATTCATTTATTTTTATTGGAAACGCAGATTTAAAGAAAGAAAGTGAGACAGAGAGAAAGATCTTCCATTCATTGGGTTCATTCCCCAAATGGGTGCAATGTCTAGAGCTGAGCCAATCCTAAGTCAGGAGTCAGATGCTTCTTCTGGGTCTCTCATGTGGATCCAGGGTCCCAAGGCTTTGGGCTGCTGTTTATTGCTTTTTCAGGCCATAAGCAAGGAGCTGAGTGGGAAATGGAGCAGCTGGGACATGAACCGACACCCATATGGGATGCTGGAGCTTGCAAGTTATCCTTTAAGCCACCATGTTGGGCTCCCCAATATATATATTTTTAATTTAAACAGCAACAAATGATTTAGACAGAATCCTAGGTCCCAAACACAAAGGCAGTCCTTAAAAGTAAGAGTAATTCTTAACTTTGTGGTTTGGGGTACGTGGGACAATTCACCAACAAAACTCAGTATGTAATTGTGTTGTTATTAAAAATGAATATGGAAACTGCTTTACTTCTTGAGCTTCTAGGTCAAAGTCCTTGCAGTGAGACAAACTTTGAAACACCCTTGCCTTTGGGCAGGCCCTGTTTGAAGAAGTAGCCTTTAAGACTCACTGTAGGTGAGAGGGAAGAAGCAACAAGTGGCACCATCCCCTCTTGGAACTGGTTATATTTCAGGGATGCTACCGTGTGCAGAAAGATATGCCTCAGCCCTTCTGTTGCTGGCTGGCAGGAGCTGTGATGAGTTTCAGAGCACCCCAGGGCCATCCTTCCCATGTGCAGGCCTCAGTGCTCTGTTAAGCAAATATCCTTCTACCTTTAGATCTGTTGAGTTCCCAGGAGGTGTTTCTGGCAACTGAGTTAATGGAGAAAGCCACTTGTGAGCCTCTGCTGGGGGACAGTTGGGTGTACATGTGGTTAATGAAATCTTTATGGGCACTGCACTTTTATAAGGTCAATGATTTGGAAAAAAATAAGATTCATAATAGATCAAGAATAATTTATGTAGTGAATTCACAATTTGGATCTCAATACTGAGGCAATAACTCATTGGCTCACTCAACAAATATTTGAGTACATACTGTGTGTGAGACACTGCGTTAGATGGGGTGATTGAAGTTCCTATCCACTTGGACCCGATTTTGTAGAGGGGAATATACATGCAAGAGTAAGGGAGAAAGAAGTGGAGAGTCAGGGGAAGATAAAGAAGAAGGGAGAGAGGGAGGGAGGATAGCATCATTTAAGGAAAGAGGAATGTTTTATATATTTGGTTCATGAAGTTGTACAATATGATGTTGGTGAATCAGGCCATGCTATCTTCTGCCTTCTCACTCACGGTAACTGTTGATCTGTTGTGTAATATGTGGTAAGTATGAAGACACTTCAAAATTCATGGAAAATTGAATTAAAAGGCAAGCTCATTTTTGTGCGTTGTTTTTGAAGTCCAGACACAGCTGGGTTTGTTTGTTTGTTTTAACAAGATATGTTTACCATGACATTTTTTTTTTAAGGAGAAAGAGAGAAGAGAGAGGTTGTCCATCTGCTGGTTATTCCTCCAAATGCCTACAGTGGCCAGAGCTAAACTCATCTGAAGCTGGGGCCAGATGCTTCTTCCTAGTCTTCCACATGGGTGCAGTGTCAAGCACTTGAGACATTCTGCCCGTCTTTTACAGTCCATAAACAGACAGCTGGGATAGAACTGGAGCAGCTGTGACTCCAGCTGGCACCAGTACGATATGCCAGCACTCTAAGATGGAAGATTAACGTGCTAGGCCCTGACTACGAACTTTCTGAAGACCTTTCCATGTCGGTACTTCAAATTTTCTTGCACACACACACACACACACACACACACACACACACACATTCTATTTTCCACACACTCTCTGCATTAAACGCCTTTACACATTAAGTGCTACTCATTACTTCTAAGATACATGGGCAGAGAGTTTTAATTCACCTTCAGAAGGAGAATTTGCAGCTCAAAATGTACTGGGTGGGACTTAACCGTGTCCGTAGGTAGATGCTGACTTTGAGAGTTAGGGCTCTGCCTCCTTCCCCATCCCAGTCTTTGTCTGCATGGCTGTGGTACTGCTGATCTGGGAGAAAAGACAAAAGTCTTACACTGCAAAAGCTGCTTTCCTTGAGCTTTGCCAGGCTTGGCCCCACAGCCCTGCTGAGCTGAAGGGCACTGGGCTGAAAGAGCTGTGTTGGAAGTGACTCCTTTGATGTTTTCAAAGGTCGGAGCACATCTCTCCCCTTTTGGAATGTCACTGGGCTGTAGGCAGAGGCTGTTTCAGCTGGCGGGAGAGCCAATTAGAGCCAATTATAACCCAACTAACCTCCCATGACACTGAAACTCCTTGTAGAACTTGCAAGCTTCTTGCAAATGTAGTATGAATGTAAGGCCAACTCCAGTGTGGCTTTTGCCTTGACTGTGAAAATTGTTGGTGACTCAGTGTCTACCAGAGCTGCAAATGACAATTACCTGGGTAAATTCTTGATGGCTGACACCTATGCTGTCTATCCCAGAATGTCCAATTTAGATGGTATGAATGGTGCGTCCAGCCGTTGGTGCTGTAAGAATGTCCCCAGATCTGAAAGCAGTGACGAATCCTTACTCAAGCGCAGACCCATCCGGGTTGCTCTAAAACCCAGCACGTGCCTCTCCTTCCCCAATTGCAGACACATTTTAGTGGCTTAGTTGGTACCTTTTATCAGCATCATGTCTTTTTA
Source organism: Ochotona curzoniae (assembly GCF_017591425.1). Lineage (NCBI taxonomy): Eukaryota > Metazoa > Chordata > Mammalia > Lagomorpha > Ochotonidae > Ochotona > Ochotona curzoniae. The sequence goes on from NW_024466580.1 coordinate 634,384, forward strand.
TTTTGTATTTCTGTACTGTTCACAATTATTATCATCATAAATTCTCTTAGCCATGCTCTTAATTTGCTTGGCTTTTCATTTGATTTTGTTCTTTCTTAACATTGCAGGGATCTTGAACTAAGCAAGCAAACATGGTAAAATATTGTGTAAGCTTTTTTTCCGAGAGAGTTTGGACCGTGTTCTGTGTCCTGTAACCTGGGATGTAGGTCCACAGCCCCTGGAGATACGCTAATACATTTGACAGCGAGAGGCACATGCTATAACGGCATACATTTTCTTATATTTATCTGTAAACATGTATCCGTATTTCTTATAGGCACACACACACAGCGACACAAACATCCTGTATGGTGTAAAGCCTTATGCAAAATAGAAAGTCGAAGAGAAGCAATCCTCACAGGATGACTGTGTAGACGCATGGATGGAGGCACAGCAGCTGAAACTACAAGATAAATAACTTCTATATTTGCACATACAGATATGCGGATCTATAGCTTATATGTAAATACAACCTTATTTCCAGTTGGCATGGATAATGACAGGACATCTGTTATAAATTTCAAATTTTTTATTCCGTCTATGTAAATAACTGCTATATGTGTGTAGCAGGATATGACTTTTACTTTTTTAAATGTGAGTGTATTGCATTAATGCTGTTAATAATGTTTCAACAAAACTTCATTATATTCTCATTATTAAGATGATACTGCCAAGATGAAATTCAACATGTAAAGAGGATTGACTCATTTGACACCATGATGAAAAATACGAAGAAACAGTAGCTTTCAGAGTAAATTGGGTTCAAGATCCTGAGAATAACGCTAAGCAGTGTTAGAGACACTTGAGTCTCTAACTGGTTTCTATCAGAACTCGTCCTTGTCACAAAACCTTAGGCAGACACTCAATATGTAAAACCAGAGCTTGCCTGCCCTGTTTGTACCAAGGGGGCATAGAACTCTAGCTTTTAGGCCCCAAAGCTAGAGTGGAAGTCCTTGGGCTATTTTTGGTTTTCTGTACTGATAACCTGTTAAAGAGCTCAAGATTCTACCATGGAGATTCTGATTTCATTGGGCTAAGGGGAGACTTAATGTACTACTAACTTAGTAAAGGCTTTCTTGGCAGGGTGGGGTACCCTCAATGAACAGCACCTCTTCCTCCTTTTGGGAAGAGCTGAATCCCAAGGGTGGTGGGAAAGATGAGACAGCTTATCAGCAGCGCCAGAGTCACCCAGGATAGCCCATTCTGAATTCTAAAGGGGTGCTGGAACCACACCCAAGGAAAATCTGGCTATCTGGACTAGGTTGGTAGGGCCGTCCCCAGACGGCATCTTTGAAGGACACAGTAAGAAGAGGAGTTTGATATGATGTCCTCATTAAAGACTTGCAACTTCTTGCCCCAGGATTGGTACTCTCAGTATTGGTCATGTGATGCTCCTTGTAGGAAAAGCAGTTAGGGAAGAAGGGCCAGCGGCTATGGCTTTAGCAGGGCATTGCTTGGAAATAAAAAAGAACATTGGTCACTTTAGTAGCAGTGATTACTGCTAGGATGGGCTGTCTTATCAAGTGTTTTCTATTTAGTCTCTCACTTAATCTTTGCAGCAAACCGTGGGACTTAGCAGCAATTTGGGTGAAGCAACTTAAAAGCTCGGTCCTTGGAGAGACTTGGTGTTTTGCTCAAGGTCACAAAGCTTAATTGATTGAGCTGAGTTAATCATGGGTCCATTTGATTTGAGTGCCTGAATGTTTAGTGACCAGAGTACAAAACAAAATATAGAGTTACTCAGTTGCACTGGTTTTTAGGGGTACTCAACTCAAATTCAAGGACCTCAGAGAACAGCTCAACTTCATAAAATCTGGAGCCTTTTGCATCTAACAAATCCATCCCCTGGGCAGAGAAAACCCTCCAAGCCAGGAAAAAAAAGCGTTGCTATAAATGAGGCTCATTAGCTCTCTTTGTTTGTGTATTTATTTCTTTATTATTTGCTGTCGTTATCTGGAATCTATATTTTAACCCTAATTGTCTCCCTGCGGTAATGATTAAGGCATGACTCTGAGATTTGCATTGCAAACACCATGAGGCCTTCAACAGGAGCAGATGAATTCTGAACTTGGCATCCAACAGCATTTATTACTTTATTTTCAGGTCTTCTTGGCTTCATTTGAGGCCAAAATTATTAATATTTCTTTTCAAGTTTCAAAAGGATGGGAGGAGGTAGGACTCGGCATCATGATTTTAGACCTGTGTTGACTCTACCAATAGATCAAAATTGAACTTTTTATTGCTGAAGCCATATTTTAGAAAAAAAAAAGATGGATCAGTGCCTTGTGTACATTTTGCTAATGAATATTTATAAGACCACCCACAGGGTGTTCAATCTCATACAAGCTACTCTATTTAGACAATGGTTATTTCAGAAAACCAGAAAAGGCTCTAGCAAAACGTTGTATGTAGGATGCATTTTTATCCCTGCTAAAGGGGAGTTGAGAGAATTTCAACAGATAGCAGAAGCTTTCAAGTTTTGTTGTTTTAAAATTTTTATTTATTTTAGAAATACTTACAAATTTTCCAGGTAAATATATTGCCATACCTTTTTGCATTTACCTTTTTGCATCATTGAAATCTGGAATAGCCTTATAAAAGGCAACAAAACCCACAGAAAATTCAATGAGGGAATGAGATTGTCAATACAGTGTGTATTTGAAAATAAAATGGCACAATCAGGTATAAAGGAGAGTCTGTATACAAAGTAATAAAAATCAATCCAGAAGAGAGCAAACTGCATTTTGGTGTCTAAGTAATCTTATCTTCTAATAACAATAAAACTTTATACTCTATGGGATTTTTTTTTGGAATCTCTAAGAGTTTATCAACTAAGTGCAGGGAGGGGTAGTGGTATACTCCATTCAGAGTCCTTCTGTTGACCTCCCTCTGTAAGGGTGGTGAGACACTCCTCATTGCTACACACCTCTGTTCCACACACAAGCCTCCCCCACATTGCTGTGTCTCAACTCACCAGTCAGTAATTGTTCCAAGTACAAAATGAAATATAATTAAGGAGAAATGGAAACTGCACAGAAAAATGTTTGCCTTAGGTACGACTTTATTGCAGATAACGAAGCGCACTTAGTCAATAGTGGCTATGCCACATGAATAGATGACTCTGAATATACAAATGAAAAATAATAAATCTGACCTGCAGAGCCCTGTACAACTACTTTGTTTTTATGAAGTGATCATATTTTCGTGTCTCGAAGAAGTCGCTGATGGCAAGGTATGCCATCAATTTAATAGCTTTCCTGTGCAAAAGAGAAGTGTGACCCCTTTGCACATATCAGTTATAAGAAACATACTGATTTTAAGAAATAGTCAAGCATGGGAGAAGTGTGTCTTCCAAGTAAGAGAATACAGCAAATTTATATTTATACTGAGCTCAAAAAGGGCTTTTATATTTGTTATAAAATTGATTTTTAGCATATTTTCATAAAGTTTTTATGATTATTGTTACCGTTCTACAGATGAAAAACCAAGCCTTGGAAATGTCCACCAGTTAACCCAGGATTATCCTGCTATTTCCCAACTCTTGACTCATTACTTATACATTTCATGTCCGTTCCCATACTCCACCCTATTTTTCCATCTTCAGACAGTAGGGCAATTTTATTTTAAGGGATTTGTTCCCCATTGGTAAAGAAAGTTGTATTTTCAGACTTAGTATGGTAGATTCTCTACAACTGTTCCTGGAATTCCTCATGCTTAGCTAAGATTGTCTTTGTACCAACCCATAAATCAAGTCCTCTCACAGTCTGTGGTGGGGTGGCTGGTGGTTCACATGAGAGATGGAGTTGGGGCAGAACTGACCAGGTAGCTGGATCCACTGGTATGTGCTTTGGTTGGTAAGTGATAGACCGCACCTGACCCTTCACTGCTTGATTGTTTCCCCACTTAAGAGATTTCTTGGAACTCTCTGATAATACTGCTGGACTCCCCCAGCCATAGGGGAAAAAAAATCACAGGATGTGTGGTCCAACCTCAAAGTTCATATTTCAAGACTGGACCTCATCAACTGCTGATACCTGTGCAGTGGGCAGCACATCCAGACACATAAAGGGGACATGATGGCCAGCTCATCTAGGCCAGCATGGGATGTCAACTGCCTCATCAGAGGATGGAAAGCAGAACAGGTTGGACAACTCTCCAGGCCAAGCTTTGCAGCAACTATTTGAGTGTGTGGATACACTAAGGTGGACTTTGTCAGTGAACAGAGCTAATGCAAAGAAGCTGACAACATCTCAGAACTACTGTGTAACCAGCATGTTAAAAGAGAGAGAAAAAAAAAAGAGTGCAAGTTCTGAACCATATCCTATGACTTCTACATTGACATTACAATTATTAATTTATATACAACTGGGTTCTATACACCTTAACTAATTCCATTACGTTATAAATTGTTACTGATATAATGTCGGGGCTTTTAATAGATTGGGATGATACTCAGTTGGCTCTACCTTCAGACCAGAGATGGTCTCCCCAAGAAACCGTTGAACTTATCTGGACAATAAGATGCTGGACTCTATGCTTTGTAGATGCTTGCAAGGAAAGAATCTCAACTGAATTTAACTGTGGTAATGCAACAAGGTAGAAGAATCCACCATGGGAGGGGGCGAGTTTTGGGGAGGGGAGGGGGAATCCCAGTGCCTATAAAACTGTGTCACATAATGCAATGTAATCAATAAAAAAAACCACACCATCTCAGAACTATTAAAGCCACTCATGTAATATTCTCAGAACATTCTTTCCCATATTGGGTGTCTCAGGCATCATCAAAGGACTGCCTTCCATCCCCGGGTGCTGATGTGATTTGGCCGCAAGGAGCGGCCTCCTCCTTCCCTGTGGACACAGGAGGAAAAACAAAACAAAACAAGCAAACAAACAAACAAAAAACCCAATGAAACATGAGTCCCACTCATCTTCCTTCACACCTGGCCCTCCCGCCTTAGTCAGAGGCCCACACGATTGTGCATCCCTCTCAACTATATTAAAAATAGAATTTATAAAGTAAATAAATGAAACCTTAACTTGAAAAAAATTAAGTCCTCTCCTTATTGCAGTAATTGGACTTATAGTGATGCAGCTCTCCCAAGAGGGATGCCTTCCTCCAAAAGGAGACATGGCTCATCGGCTGAATGCTCAGGTGCACCCCAGAGTGAATGGCTCACTGCTCTTCACTTCACCACTGGACAGAAGACACTTGCTTTCATAGATTAAAAGTTTGACTTGGTTACAGTAATTGCCCTTGGTCTATTTGTAAATCTTAACCACTTTCCAGGTCCTTGTCCTAATAAATGTGGATTACTCATAAAGTTTTCATTAACTGGGTGTGCGATCAATTGGAGGGTGACCCCCAGCAGCCTGTCAATGTGAGTGTCTTTCTCCATGAACTCAATTGCTAAAAATGGATTCAGCTACAGCATGTGGCTTTGTCTAAGGGTGACTGTGGAGCTTCCTATAAGCTCAACAAATCTGGACTCAGAGTGGGAGGACGTTGGCTGCCCAGGTGTTCTGGTGTCCCACTGTGGTCAGAAGTGAGTAGAGATCAGAGGTCTACTCACAGGTCAGTCTGAAGGAATGTGCCAAGGGTGGGAAAGGAGATTGCGTTATGGGAACAAGAAAGGTGTGGATGAAAACAGGAAGTGAATAAGGTTGACACAGAGAGCAGTAAGGGCTGCTGCTGCCTGGCACTGCCTAGGAGGCTACAGTGTCACTTTCAGTGTGTGGATGTGTTGGGCTGGAGGATGGATCCTGCCTTCGTTACACATTAATTGGGCAGGAATCTTCACCTCTCCAATTTCTCTGAAAACAGAGATATGTGCCTGCTACTCTAAGTGTAACTCCAGTGAAACAGTAAAGGCTCCGCCTTGTCAGAAGACAGGGAATCCTGAAATGAGGGTAGGTCGGGGTGCCAGAGCCCAGGCCTTTCCCTGAAAGGCAGGATGGTCATCCACATTGACTGGCTGTGGTGCACTTCTTTGTTCACAGCCAGTGGGAGAAGGAGAATTGCTTATCCTCCCAGAATTCCTGTCCACTCTCCTCACAAGTTGGCTGAGGACATCTACCTTAGCTTTCTGTGGTTGCTGTAACTAAGCCCTGCAAATGGTGTGGCTCAGGGTGAGAGAAATCCATTGTGTGACAGCTTTGGGGGACAGAAGTGCAGAATTGAATCCAAGTGTCAACTGGGCTCTTTGCCCCCTCTGAAGAGACTGAGCAGGACCCGGGTTAGGCCCCTTTCCCAGCTTCTGGTAATTTCCTGTGGTGTAAAAGTTGCTTTCCATTTGCACATGGTGTTGTCTGTTCAATTTTTTTTTTTATCAGGAAGCTGGTCATACCACATTTAAACTTGATTATGTCTGAATAGACCCTATCTCCAAATGGAATTCAATGGTCAATTTCTGTGTGGGTAAGGTTCCTGTATGCCTTTGTAGACAGGCATGATTCACCCACAATACTGGCCCATTCTGAATTAAACACTAGAGAGGGTAAGATCTAATTGGCTGGCTTACTTCACATGAAGGAGCAGCAGGAGGATGTTGAATGTTGGGGAATTGTCCTAGCTAGGTATATACTCATGGGATGTTGGGAGAGGAATAGAGACATACTCAGAGGGGAGACCATGTCCACACAGGCTGTGTCATTTGGGGTGATGAATTCAACATGTGCCATGTCCATGGAACAGCTATTTCACTGGGGACAAGGTGTTCAGTATGGACTGCTGCTCATGGCATCAGCTGTGTCATTGGAGAACAGTGCCAAGCCTCTTAAAGCTTCAGCGTGTACAGCTACAAAATGGGGCTGAAGCAGCCTGTCCAGCTGGATGACCGTGCCCATCAATGATGACAGATGTGAGAGCTTTTGCATGGTGCCAGCCCTACTAGTTGCTTCACAAGCTAATAGTCATCATGTTTCTGTTATTACTACCATGGTATCTGGCTTTCATCAATGCCAGAGAAACTATACCTGAAAGGATCACTGAAAGAATGTGGGGTCCAAGAAGCCAGAGTAGCATTTGCCTTCAGAATCTGGCAATTCAGGCTCTTGAATGCTCATCCAAGGACCTTTATTGCCTGGGGATTTGAGGCCTGGACCAGAGAGCAATTCTAAAATTCTGAGTGTGAACCAGCTGGCTCAAGAGATGCTGAAAATGAGGAGAGAGGAAGAATGGGTGCCAATTCTGTGCAACACCTGTACTTGGCCATGGAGTGGCTGGAAAGAAAAGCTGCGTCTCACTTGACAGCACAAACTGACAGAAAATGCTGTAGGCACCTTTACCAAGCCAGTTTCTGTGTCCTCTGGGAGTGTTGGCTCAGCTGTGTCCCTGCTTACTGTGCAGGGAGTGGAAGAAAAAGCCAAGTCCAGGGAAAGAGAGGCAGTGGCTGAGTTGAGGGGTAGGGGTGCTTTGGGAAGGGTGGGTCAAGTTCAAGGCTGAACATTGGCATTTGGGGGTAATCCAGAGGATCACGGTGGAAATATGAGGGTCTGTTTTTGAACGCCTGTGATATTACTTGTGAACTGGGGTTTGCACGGGGCTCCATCTGGACAGGATTTGAAAATGGATGCCAAATTTGGAATCCTTTGAGCGCTAGAGTCTGGCGGGTGGAGAATGTTCTTGTAGCTCTTAGAGGACACCAGGCTTTGTGTTCACATTGTGCCCCAGCAGACGCTGTCCAGCTGGATCACCCTGGGCTTCAGGGGACTAAGAGAGCTGGGATGGTTCTGGCCCACATGGATGTGCTAACAGAGAAACCCAGAAAGCTATAACTGTAGATGCACATTTGGGGCTGGGGGTGGAAATGACGACTCCTTAGGAGAAATATGCTATATAAATTCTAGGTTTTTTTCTGTAGTCTGGACCTAGTTCAAAGCTCTGCAAATGTTATAAACCGAAAAGAAATTTTCCCCCAACTTTGTCATAATACTTTGAATTGATAAAATCAATGTATTCTGTAACTACTTAGTGATCTATTCTTAATTTGTGGATTTAAGCATCCTTCTTTTGTGGTGTAGTCTGTGCTTGTGGTTTGTTTATTCTTTCATTGTCTTTTTTTAGCATCTTCTCTGGGAACATAGGCATTGGATCTATGTCAATAGAGTCTGCTCTGTGTACTAAAGGTTAGGAATGAAAACCATTCAGTGTATTTCTATTGAGTATGGGAAATTAAGAAAAAAACTTTCTTTTACTAATGAAAAATCTTCCCTGTGTGTAAAGCAGGGTGCTTCGGTTCTGCAAGCAGAGTTGAGGGGTAGTAAAGGAAATGACAGAAAACTAGTGGTCCCAGTTTTTGGCTGAGTGTCTGTGTCTTTTCCTAAGGCAACTGGTTCCAGACTTCACTGTGTGTGGGAATCACCTGGACACAGAAAAAATGTGGTTGCTTGGTCCCACCCAGGACATTGGGATTTATTTGGCAATGTGGTGTGTGGCTCAAGACTCACCTGTTTTACAAGCTTCTAGAAGATTCAAATGTGTAGCAAATTTCAGAACTCACTTTCTCCAGTTCTTCTGAGTGTTTATATATAAGTCACATAATGATTGCATCCTCTGTAGTACAAGTAGAATTGCATGTTAGAAACACGTACATGTATATTGGTTTATGAATCAGTATGATAAAAACATGATAGGCTATCAACAATATATAAAACAGCATAATTGTGAATGATAAATAATGAGAGACAACCGGTTAGACTTAAGTATGGAAATAGTCAATGACATAATACACAGTAAAAGATGAAGACCCATGAATCGGTGAGGAATAGAACTGTTATTTATTAATTCTTAAAGTGTTTATTTACATATTTGAAAGGGTGACAGTGAGACAGGGAGAGAGAAAGAGAGACAGAAATCTCTCATCTTTTGGCTACATTGTCAAAATCTAGGCCAGGCTGAAGGTAGGAACTCAGAGCTCCACCCAAGTCTCTCATGAGAGTGACAGAGCCCCAAGTACTTGTACCATGTTCCAAGGCCAATTAGCAAGGAGTTGGACAGATGAAGGAGTAGGTGCAATTTGAACTGGTGCTCATATGGAATGCCGGTGTCACAAGTGGCCACTTGATCCTGTGTGCCACAACACCTGAGCCAGGAGGTATTATTTAGGTAGGGATGTTGCCTCATTTTTTTTTTTAAACAGCAGTCTGAATTGTTGGTTGACATTTTATAGGGTTTATAAGTAGCCTCTTTACACAGCATGTTTAAGGAGAGTTTAGAGATATATGTGGAATCAGAAAGGTGGAGACAATATATTACGCTGCCCACTAGTAAGTTTGGACAGAGACAGCGGCCCTAATTTGTTAGAAAATTAGGTATGCTAGCCCCTTGCGCCTGGGCTGCAAAGAATTGCCCAGGGTCTGTCCCTGGCAGGGACACTCCATGACTCACTATGGGGCTACCCCTTGTGAATCTTCAGGGAAAGGAAATGACCAACTGAGTCTCCTGAGGAGGGCAGAACAGATGGAAGGAAGGAGAGCCCGGTGGTCTCCCTCATGTCAGGATCAGACAGTTGCCTTTCTTGGGTGGAAAAAGTTGATCACAATAAAACCACAGCAATGAAAAAAATCAAACAAGATGAAGAGGGCTATCCACGTGCAGGGCTATGGGAACAGAGAGACCTCCTTCCCAGAGAAAGGCCCACTGCGCACACGTTGATGACACGTGGATCCTAGAGGTCAACGGAAGAGAGCAAATCTGAAACAAACAAAACCAGATTTGAGAATGCTTGTGTGCCTCGGAAGCAGGATGGGTTTCCCCAGAGCTGGAATGCTGGGAAGAAGCACAAAGGAGCAGATCAATAACTCCGTCTGTGAACGATTTGGCGACGATCACATTATTAAAGATTTTTTTTTAAAAAATGAAGATAACACATGTTTGGTGTGAGCATAAATTGAAACAACCTTTGTGGACATAAATCTAGTAATTTAAGAGCTTTAACATGTTCATTTCTTTAGACTCAATAATTCCACACTAAGAAACCTGGGAATATAATCAATGATAGGATCAGAGATTTATATCCAAAGATGCCCTTTCCTGGTTATTCATCATACTGAAAAATGGAACCTCTTAAATATCCAACAATAGCAGAATGATTAAATAAAAGCATGCATTTCAGTTCTAAGCGAGTGTGGCTTCCCTTTAAAATGGAGCTTCTTGTAAAAGATTTACAGGAAATGGAGGGTTACAGACAGGCCTTCCATCTGCCAGTTCATACCCCAAACAGCCCCAGTGGTTGGAGCTGGGTTAGGCCAAAGCCAGGAGCTTTACCCGGGTCTTCCACATGGGTGCAGGGGCCCAAGTATTTTGTCTAACCTATGGCACTTTTCCAGGCACTTGAGTTCAAATAGAAGTGGAACAGCTGGGATTGAAACTGGTACCACATGGGGTGCCAGCATCACAAGCATAGGCTTAACATACTACACCACAACACACGCTTCAGTTTTCAAGCATTTTGAAATGGAAAGATCCTTAGAAAAATGAGGAAAATCCGGGTAAAGAATAATCAATTGTATAATCAGAGTTGTGAAAATAGTAACATTTTTTTTAGAAAACATTTGAAAGAAATGTATCAAAATGTTAGTGATTGTGAATGTTTTTCATTCTTTAAGAATTCAGGTTCACACTTTTAGGTGAATGTGTCTTTATGTAAGTTATGGTTGTTTTTTAAGCTTATCAGGTCTGTGGTCATGCTGGTGTGGTAGCACTGGCCTGAAAATGAAAGCCCCCAGGAAGCCACACTTGATGGGAGGAACCAGGCAGGGGCGCTCCCATGGCACCCCAGATAGAGACCTGAGAGCACCTGGGGACAGAGTGGGGTCCATGCCATCCCTTCTCCATGAGGAAACCTGGACTTTGAAACAATTGGCTCTCCTGCTCTTCAAATGGGCCATCTGCCTGATAGACCTAAACTGCCACTAGTGGGACTGAGACTGAAGGAGGTATGGCTGTGATCTAGGGGTGTTCCTGGGGAGAAGTGTGTGACTGAAGCCAGGCAAAAAGCAGGACTGAATGTGCTCACAGAGCTGCTGGAGCCTCTCCAAAGTCTAATCCGGGCCAGTGGGGCTGTGCCGCCAGCATCTGCTCTGTTTGTTCTTGGCCAGAGCTGGGGGACAGTTGCACCATGAGTGACAAGCCAGAGAGAGTACTGTGCTGTCATGGAGCAGCTCCAGAGCAGCCCCCACCAGGCTCTCTCTCTCTCTGCATGAAGCCAGGTGAATTTGCATGTAAATCTAGTTTATGCAATTCTTAACTCTGCTACTTCATCCAAGCTTGGGGAGTGGGCCCTTGTGCAGATCCAAATATGACTGCAACGGAACTCACAGTTTCCTAATCTTGCAGAGGAGGGTGGAGTGGGGACTGCAGCCAGGACAGGCTTGTGGTGGAAATGACTTCAAGCCTGGGCTTAAAGAATGTGTGCGCACGCACACACACACACACACACACACACACACACACACACACAGGCGCGCGCGCACACACACACACACACACACACACACACACTCTTTTCCTTGTTTTCCTTGAGTCTGAACATACCCAGGAAACAAAAGTGCATTTACTGAGATTGGTAGTCAACTTTGATGAATCACTCCTTAAAGTTTAAAAATATTTGGGAAATCTTATTTTCAGTTTTGAAAACTTGCCCTGTGTAGAGATTTTGTGTTTATTTAATTACTTAAGAAATTATTTATCTGAGGGACAGAGAGATAGGAAGACACAAATAAAGACTAAGAGAAAGAATCAAGATGGCAGAATGGGGTAAGGACACGTTTAAAAAGTTGGAGAAACATTAGTGAGTGTGAAGCAGAGAGGGCAAAGCCCAGGAAATAGGAGAGGACAGAATAGCAACAGAGGGGCACCTGAAGACTGACAGAAACAGAAAAGCAGCAGACAAAACAGTGTGGCGTTGTAGTGACTGATAACCCAGTGGCTTTCAAGAACCCGTGATCTGAACTGCAACAGAGCCAGAACGCCACCCACAACCAGATGGGAAGGATGTTCATCAGGGATGCTTCAGGAGGAGGTGCACCCAGACAAAGAACTGCTCAGCATGCTGGTCTGTTTGATTTGACCAGCAGCAGAGATAGAGTGGCAGGTCCCAGATGGGTGGTGAGGGAACAGATTTCACAGCCCAGTCTGGCACCTAGAGCCAAACTGGGGGTCATTTTGTATAGGGAGGTAATGGCTATGGACAGTACAATGCATGCACTGAGCTGGAATGACAGAGAAGAGGAATAACACCCACGAAAACCAAAGGCAAATGTGAAGTACAGTCCAGTAAAATAACAACAGAAGACTAAATCAATGAACAACCCATTGCTAAAATGACAGGACCAAATTACCACCCATTCATATTAACCTTGAATGTAAATGGTTTAACCTCATCAATCAAATAGATTAGTGGACTGGATTAAGAAAAACATGTATTTTTTTTGCATACAGGCGACATATCTCGCCAACAAAAAGCAATGGAAACTATATTTCATGGATTTTGATTTTTTAAAAATTTAGTTTCATCTCTTCAAAATAATTTTGTTCCTCATTAAATTCTTCACTGACTCATAGATCATACAGTAGCTTCATTGTCTTCAAGAAGGTTCTTGGTTTTCTTTTTCATTTCTGTAGTGACACATTAGTCATTCAGTAGCTTGTTATTTAACTTCATGGCATTGTAATTCTTTTTCTTTCTGTTGTTGATTTTGTGTTGTTGCTTTTTATTTAAGGGGATGTATAGTAACTACTTAATGGAGACTATTATACCCTGATGTGAGGGTACAATGTAGTATGCATCTCCACTTCCAGAATAAAGATGGAGTACCAATGAAACTATTGACTATATATTGACAATAAGATGCTGGACTGTCTGCCACTGTCCATGCCCACAATGATGGACATATGACTGTGTATGAAGAACTAAACTATAGTAATAACACAGGGGAACTCAGTGGGGGGAGGGAAAAAACTTGGGGAGGGGATAAGGGAAATCCCAGGGCCTTTGGAACTGTATGATAAAATGATAATAATAACAAAAGTAAAAAAAAAATAGAATCAGATTATTTAAAAAAAGAGAGAGAGAGAGAGATGGATAGAGCTCTCATTCTCTGGTTCAGTCCCCAATTGCCTCCAATGTCCTGGACTGGGTCAGGCTGAAGCCTCGAGCAGGACTCTTTCCAGGTCTTCCATGTGGCCGGCAGGGCCAGGTTCCTCAATCCATCACCTGGTGTCTCCCGAGGTGCACTAGTAGCAAGTTTAAATCGGTAGTGGAGCCAGAACTTGAATGCAGGCACTCTGCTGTGGGATACGGTAGTCCAAACTGCTTTCTTAATCACCAGGTCAAATGCCCAATCCCTACTTACTAAAAAACGAAACCATGAACGAAGCAAGCCGCGAAAAATGGAAATTGGGGACAAGCATGTGACAAGCTCTTGCTTTAAGACTTCCGCATTTTCTGTACAGCGTTAAGCCTAATCGCTGCATGCAGCCTTCTTGTGAGATCAGCAAGGGGAGTATTTGATCTGTTACTATTTTGTTCACATTTTCTTAGAACGGCCGTGTTCTCCTTTCATGTCTTATGCGGCTGAGCCCAATCCAGTTTTGGATGTCTAAATTATTCAGCAGTACATGATGTAATTGCCGCAGAGTAGGAAGTCAGGGCCATGTGTGATGGCATGGGGCAGGGGAAACATGCGTGGGGCAGAGGTGGGTGCGATGTGCAGTGACCTTTCAGCAATGTGTCAGCCTTGCCTGTGTTCCTCCACCTGCACCTTCTTTGCGCCTGCGTAAACGTCGTGCAGCTCTGCCTTGGGGCAGGCTTCTCTCTCCAGGCGAGGGGAGTTTACTGCAGAATTGCGACTAGGTTGGATTTGGTAACTCGAAAGGGGAAATGTTTCATGTCTCAGTGTCTCGTTTGCTTTCTCCCACTGACTCCAGCAGGCACGAGGATCTAAATCAACTCGAGCACAGTGGCGGGGAGTGGGAGAGATAGAGGCAATCTGTTCTGGTGTCTGTCTCCCTGATCTTTGGAACGCGAGACGGCGTCACCTCTGAGCCCAAGTGTTCTTGTATGGGGAAAGCGTCCTTTTAAAGAATTAGTCTTCAGCATTCTGTCAATTATGGCCTCCAAATCTGGCTGAGTAATTAAATGCCAGCTGACAGTAAATATCAAACTGCTTGGGAGCCGTAGCGAGATATAGACAAGTGGATTCTGTGTGATTGCTTTGGTAATTTGCTTTTTAATCTTTAATACCAATTAAATGCAGGCGAGCAGAAGCTCCTGCATTGCCCAGAGGAGACAGCCTGTCAGCTGACGCCTGGAGCTGTCCAGCACGGCTTTCCTGGTGCTGGCGATGGTACGAGGTCCAGGGAGACAGGGAAGTCTGATCTGTGGGAGGCCAGTCAGGCTCATGCCTGCGCCATCTGCAGGCAAGGAACTCCCTACCCCTAGGACCTGGCGGGGGCCACATGGTCTTGCAAGCTGATGGGCAGGGATCCCTCCGCAGTTTACCCCTCACTGCCCTCAGCAACCCTGTCGTTCTTTTGCAGGCCTGATATTTAAGAAAATCTTTCCTCTTTGGCAGGGAGGAGGAGGGGAAGGAGTGTCACAATTATTGAAAATCTGTTAAATGCAATTGCATAGCAGTGGTTTCTATTCTTCTGATTTTGTTATGATTGCTTTATATCCAAGAATAGAGTGAGTTTTAGTGAATATTCCAGGTCTATTTGAGAAGAATGAGTTTTGTGTCAAGTAGATCAAGTTTAGCTTTGAGTGTTCAGGACTTGCTTATCTTTGATGGTTTTCTGTTTGTTTCTGTTAATTACTTGGAGAAGACTTACTGAGGCCTTCAAGTGTTGAGGACTCCAACTGTAATAGTGGGATTAAAAAGTTATTTGAAAGGAAGAGAAATCAGAGACAGGGAGAAGTCTGTTCATGTGTACCCCGTAATATTCCCAATAACTGGAGCTGGGCTGGGCAAATACCAGGAACCAAGAACTCATTCTGAGTCTCCCATGTTGGTGGCAGGGACCGGAATGCTTGAGCTGCTGTTGGCTGCCTCCAAGGTTACACAGTATCAAGCAGGCTGGAATTGGTGGTGGAGCCAGGACATGAACCCAGGAATTTGGATATGGGCTGTAACAGAGACACATGAGACATCTTAGCCACAGTGCCGGTTAGTGGTCCCTAATCATGGGTCTTGGTTACTTCTGTTTCAGTTATTTGAATGAGTCTTCAACAAATTCGTGGTGGAATGATGGATTTCACACTTTTTTTTTTAGATTTATTTTTATTATGTTTTTATTGGAAAGGCAGATATACAGAGAGGAGAGACAGAGAGGAAGATCCTCCTTCCGATGATTCACTCCCCAAGTGAGCGCAACGGCCGATGCTATGCCAATCCGAAGCCAGGAGACTCTTCCGGGTCTCCCACGCGGGTGCAGGGTCCCAAAGCTTCGGGCTGTCCTTGACTGCTTTCCCAGGCCACAGGCAGGGAGCTGGAAGGGAAGCGGGGCTGCCGGGATAGAACCGGCGCCCATATGGGATCCCGGGCGTGCAAGGCGCAAGGCGAGGACCTTAACCACTGTGCCACCTCGCCGGGCCCTCACAGTTTTTATTTTGAAGTAGCCTCCTGTCAATGCTGACTTCCTCCATCTTAAAGTAGTGCTGTTTTCTGTGTACACAATAAACTCCAACTTCCTTTTGGGGAATTCAACCCTTCATCATTATCATGTCTTTATTCATCCTTGAACACATTCCTGAAGCATATGTCTGCATTCTCTGATTGAAATAGCTGCTCTAGCTTTCTTTCAATTAGTCTTTGTGTGATGTGCAGCTATGCCCAAGGCTGCTCTCCTTACAGATGGCCAAGGCAAGACTGGCGCTGGCCTGGCATCTGGGACTTTGGATTCCGGAGGCAGTCCCGCCACTCCATGTTGACCCGTTACTGCTTTCTTCTTGCTGGAGTCAGGAATTCACAGGGCACAGGGGAGGCTGTTTTGTTTCTCCTGACCCAGCCTCTGCGTTTTGCGTTTGTGAGCTGTGGATTCTTACTGCCTACCTGCTGTGATTAGCCTCAGCTGTGAGTCCAACCGTATGCTAGTCTCCAGGTATAGCAGTAGTCTGAGGCCCTCTGGGTGGCTTGGGATATTTTTATCCTCGTTTCTTATCCCTGGGGGGAAAACTTTGAAATTTTCACTGATATTATGTATGCATGGCGTAGGTATTTCTTAGATATTCTTTATATATTTAAGGAGTTACTTTTTTCTTTTTGTTTTTCTACTCATGCATTACTATGAATAGATGTTGCATTTTTAAATTGTATTTATCTTATCTTCATGACATTTTAAGTTATAGTTTTAAGTTCATAGTAAAATTTGAGGAAGGCACAGAGATTTCCTAAATAGCTCTTGCCTCAGAGGCAGAGCCCTCCCATTACCAGTATCTCCTTCTACAATGGGACATTCTCTGTAACTGATGAATTTCTACTACGAATCATCGTTATTTAGCAGTCACAGCCCGCATTGTGTTTCATTCTTGTTAGTGTACATGCTAGGGATCTGAATAAAGTGCAATGTGTATTTGCTATTAGTGTATTTTATGGAGTACTTTCACTGCTTCCAAAATTTTCTGTTTCTGTATATGCTTTCTTTGCCACCAACCCCCCAAACCCAAACCACTGATTTATTTACTGTCTCCATTATTTTGCTTTTTTCTCTCAGAAAATCATATGGTTAAAATCGTGCATTGTGGAACTTTCAGATTGGCTTCCAATATACACTTATGTTCCTAGTATGTCTCTTCTGTGTTTTCATGGCTTAATGATTCCTATATTTTTAGTATGGAATAATATTTCATTTTATAGAAGTAATTTAATTTATTCATCCATGCACTTGGTTCATCCCCATTCATATCTTGGTTGGTTCGTAATGTGAGTTGTTAAGCTTTGGCACATTGAGCTGTATCAATTGACACAATTATGTAGTTTTTCTTTCTTGACCAGCTAATTGGAGGGTTGCATTTACTGATCTTGAAATATTGAGTAATAAATTGATTTTAAAATTTTGAATATTGCATCCCTGCAATAAACACTACTTGAACTTATAATCCTAAATCCTATTTGCTAATTAGACTCTTTTGACACCCATATTCATGTGCAAAATCAATCTACAGATTTCAAAACTTGGCTCTAGAGAGTTTTTTATTTGAATTGTAAAAAAATGAATGCAACTTTTGTAATATTTATAGGGATCTTCAAATTAACCGTGACACATTAGGAGACTCAGGGTTTGTGCTTTTGCAAGACTGTTTATTTTATCTCAGTTATCACATTATTCATAGTTCTGTTTTTATCCTTTTTGGTGTCTGCAGGGTCTGTGTTGCTATAACCTGTTTCATTCCTAATACTGTAGTTGATATATTTGTCAACTTTTTTTTTCCCCAAGAAAGAATTTTTCATTTAATTAATTGTCTCTATTTTTTGCATATTATTTTACTTATCGCTAGCCTTTATTATTACATTCCTTCTTGATCTGGACATATTTTGTTCTTTCTTTTTTTTTTGTCATGCTCGCAGTGGTAATTTAGATTTTGATGGGGGACTTCTCTGATCTGTGTATTTAGTGCTGTAAATTTCACTGCTTTAGCTCTGCCTCACACTTTTGATAGGTTGTATTGTCATTTTGTCGTTGAGTGTATTTTAATTGCCTTCTTGAGGACTTACTTTTTGACCCAAAGTCATTCAGAAGCATGCTTCTTGTGTTTTGTTTTCAAATACTTCAAAAACTCTTATCTTTTATGTTATTGTTTTCTATTTGATTCCTCTGTAATTAGAGGGCCCAATCTGTATGTTTTCAATTTTTGAAATCTGTTCAAGTTTGTTTTACGGCCACATATGTTCTGCGGTCAAAAGAAAAGGAGATATTCTGTCAGTGCTGTGTGAGTGTTACTTGGATTCTGCTGGCTGACGGTGCTGCTGAGCTATTTTATTTCCCTGCTCTTTGCTGTCTAGCTGTTCTATCAGTTGTAGACAAAGGAGTGTCGAAGTTCCAACTACACTTGTGAGTCTATTTCCTCTTTCAAGTTTTGTCAGTTTCGCTCCACATGTTTTGCAGCTGTTCCTCAGTGCATACAAATTTAGAATTGCTGTGTTTTCTTGTCCAATTCTTACTTTTATCATGGTGTAATGTTTCTCTCTAAGACTCTGGTGCTGCTTTCTTCCCTCCGAAGTCTATTTTTCCTCTGTTCTGATTACTTTTTTGCATAACATTTCTTTCCACACTTTACTCCCATTTGCTTATGTTGTTATATTTCAAGTGAGTTTATTGTAAACTGTAGATGATAGCATCATTGTAAAACTACTCTGTCAATCTCTTTTCAATTCATGTGTTTAGACTTAATGTAATTATTATCAGGTTAGGCCTATGTCTGCCAT
The DNA here is from genome assembly GCF_017591425.1 of Ochotona curzoniae. Classification (NCBI taxonomy): domain Eukaryota; kingdom Metazoa; phylum Chordata; class Mammalia; order Lagomorpha; family Ochotonidae; genus Ochotona; species Ochotona curzoniae. Next base: position 652,846 of record NW_024466580.1, read on the forward strand.
TTTATTTTTCATTTTCCCATGTTGTAGTTATTCGCTTGTTAGGCTTTTTTATTTTCTTTTGGTATTACTTGAACATTCTCAGAATACCATTTTGGTTCATCTGTAGTGTTTACAAAGAATGTCTCTTTGTATAACCTTTTACTGGATTCTCTGGAAATTTCACTGAGCACAGTTCAGCACAATCTACCAGTGTTGCTTGTTTTCCATTCAAGTGGCATAGTAGAACCGTGGTTTCCCTTTGTCTCTTTTCATAGTCCCATTTTTAACTATCTCAATGTATTCTTTGTTTTAAAACCACATTAGTGTTGCTTTTGGGAGAAGAAGGTGAACCTATTTTATTTAACCTGTTTTCTTGTACTGCTTTTTCCTCCATGTTTTTCAAGTTCACATTCATCATTTCTTTTTAAAAATTTATTTATTAATATTGGAAAGTCAGATATACAGAGAGGAAGAGCTTCTGCCTAATGATTCACTCCCTGAGTGGCCGCAGACGCCAGAGCTGGGCCAATCTCGAGCCAGGAACCAGGAGCTTCTTCCAGATCTCCTACGTGGGTGCAGGATCCCAAGGCCTTGGGCCGTCCTCAACTGCCTCCCCAGAACAAGCAGGGAGCTGGATAAGAAACACGGCTTCCGGGATTAGACCCGGTGTTCATATGGGATCCCGTGTGTACAAGGCAAGGACTTTAGCAGCTAGGCTACTGCGCTGCTTTCTCTAGAGAAAATTTTTTCAGCCAGTCTTTAAAGATATCTTTTAGGTTTCCTTCATCTGAGAATTTCTTGATTTTTTTTTTCCTTCACTTTGGAAAGACATTTTCACTGGATATAGGATTCTGGTGTGACAGAAACACAATGCCGGCATCACGCGGAAGCACCAGTATGGCTCCCCGTTGCTCCACTTTACTCTAGCACCCTTCTAATGCACTTGGGAAGCAGTGCAGGATGGTGCCTGTCCTTGGGTCCCTGTCACATACAAGGGAAGATCAGGTGGCTCCAGCCTGACCTAGCCTAGGGCATTGTGGCCACTTGGGAAGCACACCAACTCATGTAAGATCCAGCTCTTCTCTTTCAAACTTTCAAACACATAAAATGTACTGTTAAAATATATTGCGCTGCTTCCTTTTGGGTTCCCTTGTTTCTCATGATACATTCAGTATAATTTAAATTATGTTTATCCATGTAGTTGGTTTGTCAGCTTTCTCTGATGGTTTTTGGGATTTTGTTTGTGTGTTTTTACTTTTCTCAATTTAGTTATGATATGTTTTTAGTTTGATTACTTTTTTCTTAACGTTTATTTTTATCTGAGTCAGAGAGAGAAGGAGAGAACATGAGAGAGAGTGCAAGAGAGCGAGAGAGAGACAGAGAGAGAAAGAGACAAAGAAAGAGAGGAGAGGCACATCTTTCTTCCACTGGTTCATTCCCAAAATGGCCACAATGGTTGGAGCTGGGTCAATGTGAAGCCAGGAGCTAGAAGCTTCTTCTAGGTCTCCTGTCTGGGTACAGGGGTCCAAGCACTCGTGCCGTCCTCTGCTGCTTCCCCAGGTCATCAGCAGGGAGCTGAATCAGAAGTAGAATAGCTGGAAATCGAACTGGTGTCCATTTGGGATGCTGGCACTGAAGGCAGATGCTTAACCTACTAAATCAAGACGACAGCCCCTGATTACTTTGAATTCATATTTTTTGGGGGTTTCTCAGTTCCTTGAAAGAGTATGCTTACATCTCTAGCCAAGCTGAAGAATGCTTTTAGCCATTATTTCTTGGAGTACTTTGTCAGAGTGGTTTTCCTTTTCATCTCTTTCTAAATTGCAGTAACACGAATGTTGGATTTTTGTTGCAGTCCAACAGATCACTAAGACTTTATCTACTTTTACTTCAGAGTTTATTTTCTTTGTTGTCTACATGGAGTAATGTTTATTACTCTACTTTCCAATTTACTTAATGTTTAGTCTCTTGCATTTTGCTGGTATATCTGACCACTAAACTTTCTTTTTGTCCAGTTAAACTACTGTGATTTTTCAATTTCCCCATTGAGACATTCAGTTTCCTTGCTGAAGTTTTGTAATTTTTAAAATGCGTTTCAGGTATCTTTACAGTTGCTTGTGGAACATTTTAAAACATTAAGTCTGTTTAAAAAAAATTCCAATACTTCTATCATGTCAGTATTAGCATGTATGCATCATTTTTAAAAACCTCAGTAAGTATTTCTGATTTTGATATAACTAATGTTATCCAATGGAAACATTTGAAAATATTTATTTACTTACCTAATTACATGTAGAGAGAGAAAGCCATTGACCTCCCATTTGTTGGTTCAATACTCCAATTGCTGCAACAGCTGGTGAAAGTGGGGACCAGTATCTGCACCCAGGTCTCCCATGTGGGTAGCTGGGGCCCAAGCACTTGAACCATCATCTGTTGCTTTCCCAGGCATGCTAACAGGAGCTGAATCAGCAGTGGAGCAGCCAAGACTTGAACTGGCGAACATGAGATGCTAATACTGCGGCTGATAGGTTCACCCTCTGAACCAAAACACTGGCCCTCAGCAGGAACGCTTTAATACAATGTGAAGTGTCTCTGCATCTCATTAAAGTCATTTTAACTGACATTGTTTCAAGGTGAGTAAGAGGGAGTTCTGCCTTGATACTGATGGGAAAATCAGAAATCAGTTCCCCATTCAGCTTCTGTTGACAACTGAGCAGGTGCTGCTCTGTACTGCAGGCCTGGTTCCTCCTGTCAGCAGTGTGGACGATGCAGGGGAGATGGTTTTACAACTGGAGCTCCACTAGGTTCCCTCTGACACTAGCCCACAGTGGGGAAGGCAGGAGAACACCTTGTTACCGATGGGCTGGCTCCCTACGTTTTCCCCATTGGCATGCTGATGCGGGGGAGTTACCCTTACTGGCTGTAGAACATGAAGTCCTGGCTCTCTACTTGGCCTTTCCCAACATCACCTCAGCAAGGATGTAGTCGAACAGAACACTTCCTAGTGAGAGAGTAGAAGCCTGGACTCCACAGTTGGCTTTCACCAGAAACAGAAAGTGCTTTTGTGTGTGTATGTGTGTGTGTGTGTGTGACTACTTCTGATCCTTTGGTTAAAGGAATAGGACTCTTACCTTGTCTTCGTTATCTTCTGGTGGTTTGTGTTTTCAACCTCAAGGAAACTCATCACCATGCTGTACTCCAGGTCTGAGGTTACCTTGCTAGTCTTCTCTGCTCTTCACATTCTAAGTGTTCTTGTGTTTGCTGTACACATAGTTTGCTGTTGCACTTTGTAAGAGGATTGAGAATGCACACTTACTCCACTTTTCCTGTGGTAGAATCTCACACTTTTTCAAATTTTATTTTATTTCTGATGGTTAGGGGAAAGTGGATGAGACCATTGCTCCCAAACTTGCTTTTTTCTTCTTCCTGTATCTGGGCTAAGAAAGGAGATTAGACAAGCCACACCAGGCCTCTTAATCATCTCAGTTATCCAGGGATGGGGAACTGGCACCCATCTCATCTCAGGGTCCCTAACATGGAGCATGCTCCAAGAGTTCTGCTCAAATGTTTTTAATAGTTCTGAAATGCTGTCCATCGTGCAGATCCAAGAATGAGGAGCTCCTTCCGAGGTCCATTGGCTGAAATAGTTAACCTTAGAGTCTCTATTCACCTAGATATTTGCTGTCAACACTTTCTGGGGTAGTTGACTAGATTGCTCTGTTCTCCCTCTTCTGCTATGGTACCAGATGTTCTCTGCAGGCCCCAGTGGACAGCCATATCCTCCATGTGCGTTTGGGCAATCCATTCACTGTTCTGTCTAAGCCACTGAGGAGGCCCAGTTCTGATTGAAGAAGCTACATGGTCAGAAAACAGGTCCTATGATTCTCCCCATGGTTGGAGTTCTGAGTTCAGTAGTATAGTTGGGTGATCTCAGACCTGATTATTGTGTGTGCTTGCTAGTTAGTACAGGATCTGGCTGAGTCCATCAATCACATCAGCAGATGCACATGCTGGTGGTTGTAATTACTGGGTCAATTCTATCTCCAGCCCTGTCTGTCTCATAAACCAATAGATGCTGATGTCCAGCCTAACCCTGCCCACCACACACTCAGCCCTCACATACACCAGTGGCAGCTGTGGCCTAGTCAAAGCAACCCTCAATCACCCCCACTAGCCCCTCTCCCAGCCATGGTCCCTGTGTTTACTGGTATGTGGAATGGACTGGTCCATTTGTCTCACATCCCATTCAGCTCTTGCAGATGTCATGGGCATTGAAGCCTAGCTCAACCCAACTGATGCTACTATCCAGCCCACATACACATCATCAGGTATGATAGCCTGTCTAGCCAGGCCTGCCTCAGCCTGGTTCCTGTGCTCATCAGTGGGAGCTGTAGCCCATCAGTGAGGTGCTCATAATTTCCATACTGGGCCCACTTCCAGTTCCAGATCTTGCACTCTCCAGATGGTTCTGCAGTCTAGCTTGACAGGCCTTGCCCCCAGTCTCAGCACTTGCCAGTTGCATGCACAAGACCATCCAGCCACATCCACTCTGGCCCCTGCTTGCATCAATGGATATAGTTGGTAAGCCCAGCCTTGCTCTCCCCATAACCCAGTCCACATGCAGGTCAACAGGTGTTATAGCCCTGCCTGGCCTGGTTTGCCCCAGAGTTCCAGTTCTCATAATCACCAGTGGAAACAGTGGCATCCAGCAGGAGAACCCCCCACAAGCCCCCTACCAAGATTGTACCACATGCACCTTCCACCCCCAGGTCTCACACGTGCTGGTGGGTGCTGTGGCCCAGTCAGGCATGACATTTGCCCATGGGTGTTGTAGCCTGACCTGACCCAGTCTGTCCCCAGTTACAGCTCATGCTGGTGAGTGTTGTAACTTAGTCCAGCCCTGATGTGAACTGTCTGGTGTTGTGGCCTGACCCGTCCTGTACTGTTCCTTTGTCCTGGTCCTCAGATCTTCCGGTGGGTGCTATGAACTGGCCCAGCCTAGCCTGCCTCCAGACCTGATCCATATGTATGTTGGCAGGTATCATAACCTGGCCTGGTCTGGGCTGCTCTCAGCCTTGGTTATTGCGCTCACCTGCAGGAACTGTGAACTGACAAAGGAGTTCTCCAAACTCCTCTATCAGGTCTCCTGACAGTGGCAGATCTTGCGTACACCAGATGGGTCCTTGGTTCAAACTGACTTGATCCAACTCCTGTCCCGGCAAAAACAGTGGCCTTGCTCATCTGGCCCATACCCATTCTAATTCTTACTGTTGGGTGTTATAGCCCAGCCATACCTGGTCCATGCTCTGACACCACTCTTGTATGGTTCAGCAGGAGCCAAGATCTAGCTCAGTTCATTCTATACCCAACCATGAACACCAGTAGGTGCTAGATTCTAGTCCAGTCTGGCATGCCCCAGACCCAGTCCACATTCATGCCAAAGGATACCGCAGCCATGTCCAGCCCAGATTGCTGCCCCATTCTGGCTCTCATGCTCACTAGTGGGAACCACAACCCAGCCAGTGTGTTCCCTTAGCTCCCCAACCAGACCTGTTTCCAGATTTAGATCTTGTGCATGAAAGTGGTTGCTCTGACCCATTTCTGCATAGCCCATCCCCCATCTTGGCCTTTGCCACCGGAAGCTACAGCCTGACCTATTCTGACCTGTCCCAGCCCCAACTCTCACTGGCAGGTGCTGCATCCTATCCCTGTCCATTCTGCTCCCATCCTGGCTCATGTAAACTTGTAGATGTGACAGCCTAGCCCAGTCTGACCAACACTCCAGTCTGGCTCCTGCACATGTCAGTGGGCGAAGGTACAGCCAATTCTGCCCTGTCCACACCCCTCCAGAACCAAACTTTCCTGGCCTCACCAACACCCAGGCCTGAATCACATGCTTACCTTGAAAACTATGATCCACTAGGGGAGTTTCCCAAGTTCCCCCACCAGGCCCATTCCCAGACCCAGATCACACATGTTCTGGTGTGTGCTAGGTCCTTACCTGGCATGCTCTGCCCCTCCATCCTGGCCTTTGAATGAGCTGGTGGATGCTGTGGCCCGGACTGCCCCACACCCTATTGTTGGGTGTGCCTATAGGTGCTGCAGCCTGGGACCAACCAGGCCTATAATCAACCTCAGTACCAACAAGTCTCAGAGGCTCCACGGTCATGTCTAACTTAGCCTGTCATTATCTCCAGCTCTTAAGCAAACCAGCAGAAATTGCAATTCCACAGGGTTGGGCCCACATATCCCTCACAGAATCTGCCTCCAGACCTCGTTCTCTTGGGTGTTTGTTAGTGTCATGGCCCCGTCTAACATTAACTGTCCCCTGCTCCTACTTTCACTAACAGGTACTGTGATCCAGCTCTGCAAAGTAGGCCCCCATCCCTAGCTTTAAAGTGTGTGTTGGTGAATGATGGTCAGCGGTGATCCATGCTATTTAGCCAAGTTCAGGTCTCTCCTGTGGGATGGTGTCAGTCTGACCCGTAAAGGTACTCTTGTTCTCCTCTCAACCCCCTGCAAACCTGTGTCTCAATCCCCTCGCTTACCTGCAAGTGCAATGGCCTTATTCACGAAAGTCCCTCAGAAGTTGTTCCTCACCTGTAACATACTTCCTCAGCAGTCCTCCCTCCCACTTAGTCCCTTTATCCTTTCCTTGATCAATCCACAGTCCCTGCACTTGGGAGCACATGGGTTCCCCAGCCCAGCCTTCTGAAGCCCAGTCTTCCAGTGAGGAGGTGTGCTGGTCTGGAGCTCTGTCTGCCCACTGGGATCCCAAGCTCCTGGTACATGTGCTGGCCTGGGACTTTACCCAAGTTCCAGGCCCATTTAAAGTTCCCCAAGCCCACTTCACCAGCACACCAGGCCAGCATGCTAACTAACCTAGGGCTTGTCCCTCCCTACCCCAACACGGCCTGGGAGTAAGCATGTGGGGAAATCCCCCAGCTTGTTCTGCTTGCTTGGATGTGAGTCCACTGATGCCTGCATGGCCGCACAGTGCCATCCCCCAGGCTCCTTCCAAGCCCAAGGCCCACAAAGCACAAGTCGCCGGGTACCTTTCACCATCAGAATCTCATACTTTCATTATAAATCTATTTTTGTTTTTATACAAGGAGTTTTATAAACCCCATAGGAAGTGCATGTTATGGAAAAACTATGTGTGAATTTAAATTTTTTGCATCAAAATAAACTCTTAATTTTGCTTTTCCACAAGCTTTTTTGCAGCAGCCCAGTATTTCATATGGTTTCTTACTGATGGCACATTGCTGATGGTTTACTTCTACTCCCTTAGATTTCTTAAAAATGTGTTTAAGTTAAAGGCAGATTAACAGAGGTGGAAAATGCAGAGTTCTATTTTTTATCTGCTGATTCACTCCCAATGAATACAACCTGATGGTCTGGCTAAGCCTAGGAGTTCAGAGATAAATCTGGGTCTCCTCTTTGGGTGGTAGGGACCCCTACGCTAATGGCATCTTCTGCTACTTTCCCAGATGTCTTAGTAGGGAGCTGGATTGGAAGTGGAGCAAACCTGGGCGATAATATTGGATACTTATATCATGACCAGCAGCTTAATTAACTGTGACATGAAACTAGTACTCTTCCTTACATTTTATTTATTTTTGATTTCAGAGGCAGCAAGACAGGCAGGGAGACTGAGAGAGATTATAATATTCCCGTATTCTGGTTCATTCCCCAAATGTCAGCAACCTCTGGGATTGGGCCAAGCTAAAGCCAAGAACTTGGAACTCAATTCAGCTCCTCCTCAGGTGTCAGGAACCCGAGTACTTGAGCCTATACTGTTCCCTGGGTAGATTATATTAGCAGGAGACTGGAAACGGGAGCTTAGCCAGTCCTCACTCCTGCAGGTGTCCCAAATGGCTTCTTCCATGCTAGTCCATGAACTCATTCCATTCTCTCCTTTTACTTGTAGGTTTATTGTACCACTCACATCAAATGTGATTTTTGATATATTTGGCTTTGATTTTATCATCTTGCTAGCAAGATTTCATTTGTTGTGTCTAACATTTTCCTTTTTCTTTTGTGTGCTCATGGAGTGTTGAGCAATTTTATACCACCATTTTTGTTATTCGCCTGTGTTTCTATTCCTTTCCTACCAAACAGTTGTTCTAGGATTTACAATATACATTCTCACTGAATCAGGATATAAATAAAATGATACATAGATGTATAGCAAATAAATTTATATCATTTCAGTTATGGCGCGAAAATCATGCAAGCATGTAGTTCCAAATTCCTTCTTTCCATCTTTTGTATTGCATGGTTTATTTCTGCACATCTACATTCATAAATCATTACTATTTTACCTTAGATCACCAGTTACCATTCAGAATAAATGAAAGCACGGTGAAGTTTAATTCTAATTGTGCTTTTATTTCTGCATTTCCGGTGCTCTTGATTTCTTTTTGTAGCTCTAATGGCAGTAGAGAGTTCAGTTGCCAACACCCACTCCACAGTCCCCGGCTGTGTCACAGCAGTCACTACCCAAGCCCCACTTCCTTCATGTACTGTCGCCACGGCACTGCTCAGATTTGCAGAGAAGTGCAAGCTCTACTGTCTTTGAACATGTAATGATTCCCCATCTAGACACCATCCGCTTTGCCTCCAGACAGAAAAGAGGAGCAACCCCAACCTTGTTAGTTGTAGGACTTTTTTTCTGGTTTTTTTTTTTTTTTGGACCATGCCCATTATGAGTGTGTTTCCTTTTTTTGTTTAAGTAGAGCTGAAGTTCCTATTCATCTATGTCTATGTATTTTGCTTGACTTCTTTCTCTCATGAAGAGCCGGGACCAAGCCATACCATGGTAGTTTCAAGTTTGATCACATTTCTTTTGACCTAAAAATGACTTAGGATGTAGTTCTGCTACCAGTAAAATTTTTTTAGCTTCTTAGATATTTGTGCTCAGAGTTAGAATTCTAGTTATCAATTCTTATTTCTTTCAGCACCTTGAAAATGTTACTCCACTGCTTTTTCAGTTTTCAAGATATTCTAATAAAAGTAGTATCAAGCTGATACAATGGCTCAATGGCTGAATCCTCACCTTACAAGTGCTGGCATCCCATATGGGCACTGGTTCATGTCCCAGCTGCTCCACTTTTGATTCACCTCTCTGTTTATGACCTGGGGAAGTGATAGAGGATAACCCAAAGCGTTGGGACCCTACACCCAAGTGGGAGACCCAAAAGAAGTTCCTGACTTTTGGCTTCAGATCACCTCAGCTTTATGCACTGGAACCACTTGGTAATGGAACAAGCGGGTAATCTGGAAGATCCCCTTCTCTGCATAAATCCGATATGCCTTTCCAATAAAATAAATAATTTTTACAAAAGAAAAGTTGTATCATCTATATTTCTTTTTTTTTAAGTTATTTTATTTGAAAGAGTTATTTTATTTTTATCTGCTGGTTTCCTCCTCAGATGGCAACAATGTCCAGGGCTGGGCTAGAATGAAGCCATGAACCAGAATATTCTTCTGGGTCTTCCACGTGGGTGGCAGTGATTCAAGCACTTGAACCATCTTCAGCTGCGTTTTCCAAGAGCATTAGCAATACGGTGAGTAATAAACAGAGCAGCCTGGACGTGAATAAGTACCTCTCCCTCTGCATTTTTCTAAAGGCAATGGGTTCTTTCCTTCTGCTGTCTTCAAACTTCTCTCTTTACCTGACTTTTAGTCAGTTACTTTGGTTACTTCTTGAATATGCATACTTCTTTCTAATTTGTTTTAGTTTTAGTCTGTTTGGTGTTCTGTGAGCTTTTTTTTTTTTTTTACTTTTTAATTTTTTTTAAAATCAAAGCTAATCTGTAATTAATCCAGGAAAGTTCTTCATGATTATTTTTTCAGATTTTTATAGGGCCCAAGTTATCTAAGTCTTGTCCTTCCAACATTCTGATTGTTGGATTGAAGTTCCACAGTGCATGGGGTCTGCTCAGTTTCCTGTTTCCTCTTTTGTTTGTTCTCTTAGGTTTCATTAAACTCTTAAGAGCCTTCGATTCTTTGGGTCTTTCTTTAGCTTGTTGCTTTTTGATAAGCCATTGAAAGCATTTTTAAGTGTCTAATTATTTCCATTATCAACATTTCTGTTTTATTGTTCACCACTGCTGACGTCATGCTCCTCTTGCCATGAGTACCCTTGACATATTCATGTTCCTCATTTGCATTCATTCGCATGAGTTCCGAGTGGGTGTCACATCGGAGTCTGGTTCTGATGGCTCATTTTCCTCTTGGGAATGTGTTGCTTATCTTGCCTCTTTGTGTGCATTGTATTATTATTATTATTATTTTAACAGAAAGACAAGCATCTTGTGAAGGACCTTAGAGACTGAGGTGAAAAAAAAAAAAGACTCATGCCTGAAAAAGAGCTATAGCCTTCCTTCTGCTCAGATTTTAGAACAGTGGTTTGAGTTAATGTGACTAGGAACTGGCTGATGTGAGGTTTGTTGTTGCTATGGTTATGCTCAGTGAGTTACAAACTTCACCATAGCGGTAACAATAGGGATGGGGACTGATGGGGATGGGGCTGATTTGCTAGAGGATATTTTTCAGTGAGCGCTCCACTGTTCAGCCTGAGGTCTTCACCATGGCTTGTACCTAAGAGATTTATCTCTTGCAGTTTGTTAATTTAGCCATAAAGATAGGATATGTTATCTTTTCTTCTAATTGAGCATCTACGTTTGGCAGGCATTGTGTCCTTGAATCTCAGTGATGGTGACTTTTCCATATCAACTGTGCTCCCCGTTAGAGTCTCCTTCATCCAAGGTAGTGGAATTCTTTCCCTCCCATACAGGTAGTTCTATCTCCAGCTCCACTGGGTCTTCTCCTGTGCACTAAAAAGCTTTTGTTTTAGAAACAAGACAAAGAATGTAGGCACTGCAGTAAAAATATCTATAACATCCTTTTCAGATCTAGAAAAAATGATGTTAAAATTCATACAGAAACACTAGAGTGTCCAGATAGCTAAAACAATCTTAAACAACAAACATCAAGCTGAGGGCATCACAATACTGGACTTCAAGACATACTACAGGACAGGTGGAATCAAAACAGCCTGCTACTGGCAGAAATCGGACATGCAGATCAATGGAACAGAATAGAGATAGCAGAAATTAAACCACACAACTATCACCAACTAATTTTTTGACAAGAAAACTGAAATCAATCTAGGGAGCCAGGACAGTTTCTTCAACAAATGGCTCAGGGAAAATTGAATCTCTGCAGAAGTATGAAACAAGACACCTCCCATAAACCCTACATGAAAACCAACTTGGAATGTGTCAGATCTGCAACCTGATTTTGCAAGACATGGGCATAGGCAAAGACATACTGGAAAAGATCCCAGAAATATAGACATTCAAAGTAAATATAAACAATGGGAACCACATCAAGCCAAGAAGATTCTGTACCGCAAAGGAAACAATCAACAAAGCGAAGAAGCAATCAACAAAATGTGAGAAACTGTTTGCAAAATGTGCAACTGATAGAGGATTAACATCCAGCATCTACAAAGAGCTCTAGAAACTCAGCAACAACAAAGAAAACAATCCAGTAAGTGGGCAGAGGAGCTCAACAGGCAATTTCCAGAAAATGAAACATGAACGGCCAACAGACACTGCATCACTAGCTATCAGGGAAATGCAAGTAAAAACCACAATAAAGTTTCACGTCACTTCAATTAGAATGTCTTTGAAACAAACAACAATAAATGCTAATGAGAATGTGGGGAAAAGGTCAACCTAGGGGGTCCGGATGGATGGATGGATGGCTTGGTGACTAAATCCTCACCTTGCACTTGATGGCTTTCCGTAAGGTTGCTGGTTTATGTTCTGGCTGCTCCACTTCCCATCCAGCTCTCTGCTTGAGTCCTCGGAAAGGAGTGGAGGATGGCCCAAAGCCTTGGGACCCTGTACTGACATGGGAGACCTGGAAGAGACTCCTGACTCTTGGCTTCAGTTTGGCTCAGCTCCAGCTGTTGTGGCTACTTGGGGAGTGAAACTATGGAGGGAAGATACTTTTCTCTGTCTCTCTTCTCTGTAAATTTGCCTTTTCAATAAAAATAAATAAATCTTGGGAAGAAAATAAAAGGTCTTTCTGATACACTGCTGGTGAGAATGTAAACTTGTATAATCATCATGGAGGGCAGTTTGCAGATTCCTCAGAGACCTGAAAATAGATCTGCCACATGACGCAGGCATTGCATTCCTGGGAATTGATCTGAAAGAAATGAAATCATCATGCAAGAGAATTTTTGCACACCTGTGTTTGTTACAGCTCAATTCACCATAACTAAGATATGGAATCTACCCAGATGTCCATCGCAACAACTGATTAAGAAAATGTGGTAAATACACACTGTGGAATACAACTCAGCATGACAAAGAATGAAATCCTGTCTTTTGTAAGAAAATGCATGCAATTGGAAACTACTATGTTTTTTGAAATAGGCTAATCCTGAAAAGCAAAATGTTTCCCCAATATGTTGTAAATAATATACAGAGTACCAAAAAAAATGTAAAAATGTAACCTATAGGAGATGGACAATTTGACAGTTATTATTTATAGCCTTCATCTATAATCTTTAAAAAAGGTTTCATTTTATTTTATTTGAAAGGCAGAGTTTCAGAGATAAGAAGAGAGTGAAAGCCAGAGCGTGAGATACTCCCATCCACTGCTTCACTCCTCCAATGTCTGCAATAGCCAGAGCTGAGCCCATCTGAGGGTAGAAGCCAGGAACCTCCTCCAAGTCTCCCACATGGGTGTAGGAGACCAAGACTTGAGCCATCCTAACAGCTTTCTCAGGCCATAAGCAGGGTGTTGGATAGGAAGTGGAGTATCAGGAACTCAACTCTTCACCTGCATGGGATGCTAACACCAAAAGCAGATTAGTCTACTTGGCCACTGTGCTGAGCCCTCTGTACTTGTTTTTGAAGATACTTGTATTTATTTAATTTCAAAGGCAAAGTCACAGAGAGAGGAGAAACAGAATCTTCCAATCCCTGGCTTGCTCCCCAAGTACTCACACTGGTCAGAGTGGACCTGTCCAAAGCCAGGAGCCAGAAGCTTCTTCTGGGTCACCCATGTAGGTACAGGGTCCCAAGGACTTGAGCCCTCATCTTTTTCTTTTCCAAGCTATTAGAAAAGAACTGGATGTGAAGTGAAGCATAGTTTGGGCTTGAACTAGTGACCATATGGAATGCTGGTGCCACAGACTGTAGCTTAACTAGCTGTGCCATAGTGCATGGGGGAGTCACTAGTTCTAGTTGTTGTTGTATTATTCTTTCCTATCTTCTGGCTGTTGGTTTCCTGGTCTAATGGAGTGTTCGGCCTGTGATTGAGAACTGAAAAATATACCATGGTAAAAAAAAATTACAATAAAAGAAAACAGGAGAGGGAGTGGGGGAAGTAGGGCAGAAGGGAAGGTAGGGAAGCAAGCAGCACTAGACTCATAAAATTATATTGTGAAACATGTGACATTGTTCACTTCATATGAATAAAATAATTAAAAGAAAAGAACACAGCACAGGTGGAGTATTTGCCCCCCGAGACTGTCAGAGTTGGCCTCCTGGAGTTTGCATGCCACTTGCAGCTCAATCATTTATTGCTAATGTCCTCTTATCCATCCATTTGCCAACTCCCTTGGTGTTGGGATGTCTCCTGTGCAGGCCAACCGGTTATGGCTTTGCATCTTCTCTGCCGTCATGTGCCTCCCCTTAGATTTGGGAGCTGCTGGTTTCCCGTGAGCTCAGCACTGCAGCCGATTCAAGAAAATCATGAACCTGCTGTTTGTTTCTTGTTTTATCTATTATCATTCTTGAAGGGATGGCCACTCATTCTTTCCTGATCTCTAGCTCCTAGAGAGGAAAATAAAAGTCTCCACTAAAATTCACTTTTAAATATTGAAGAATACTTTATTCTAGATTTAGATTCAGCCAAATTGCTATTCAAAAACAAGGGCATTGCCGACATGTTTTCAGACATTTGAGATTTTTTTCTATTTATTTATTTATTTATTTATTTAGTTTTATTAATTGTATTGCATTATGTGACACAGTGTTATGGGCACTGGAATTCCCCCCACCCCTCCCCGAACCCTCTCCCCATAGTGGATTTCTCCACCTTGTTGCATTACCACAGTTCAAATTCAGTAGTGGTTCTTTCATTGGAAATATTTACCAAGCATAAAATCCAGTGTCTTATTGTCCTAGTGGGTTCAACGATTTCTTGGTGAGACCATCTCTGGTCTGAAGGTAAGTCCAGCTAAGCTTCATCCCAAACGATTAAAGGCCCCGACATGCCCTCAACAGCCATTTACAACCAGACATTTGAGATTTTTCACAAAGAATTTCCTGTTGAAGACAGTTCCAGATGACATATTACTTATTTATTTAGCATTTTAAAGAATCGTTTATCTGAGATGAGGAGAGAGAAATATTCCATCAACTGATTTACTCTCTAAATGCCTGTAAGTGTAGGGCACAGCTAGGAGTGGGGAGCTTAATCCAGTCCTCCATTATGGGTGTCAGCTACTTCAGTCATCCCTGCTGCCTCTTAGGGTCTGGCCTCAGTAGGAAGCTGGAAGCTGGAATAAGGAGTGAAGCTGGAATCAAGTCAGTCATTCTGAAGCAGGTCATGGGCGTCTCTGTTTTAAGTTTTATTTTACTTGGAATGTCAGAGTTACAGAGGGAGAGGGAGAGAGAGAGAGATCTTCAATCTACTGGTTCACTCTCCAATTGGTTTTAATGGCTGGAGCTGAACCAGCCTGAAATTGGGAACTAGTTTTTCTTCTTGGTCTCCAATATGGATCTAAGGCTTTGGGCCATCTTCTGCTGTTTTTTTCGGGCCACAAGCAGGGAACTGGATGCAGACCTGGAGCAGCTGGATCCAGCAGGTAGAGGATTATTGTGCTATGCCACGGCACTGGGTCCGGTCCTAGGTATCTTAACCAGCGCCTGACTATGATGCTTGTTATGGGCAAATGTATAGTCATCTTTATTCCAAGCTTCTGTCCCCTCAGAGGTAATTCAAAGAAAAGGTGTCAATACTGGTGAAAACTCATTTTTGTGTGTGTGTGTGTGTGTGTGTGTGTGAATAGGAACTTGTGAATAGGAAATTTGTCTGGGAAAGGACAGAAGTGGGAGAGGCTGCAGAAGAACCCATCAGCATGATCTGAAGCCAAGAGCTAGAGAAGGATCCTTCCATCATTGTTAATCTCTTTATGAGGTAGGGCTGTTAATATGTGAGGCTTGCTGAAGTTTTAAGTGCCTCCACCTGAACCCTGACATCATGCTGGATGAGACACAGGTGCTTTATGGGAAAGCAGCAATACTGGACTGATAGGTAAGGGGGAGAAGTAACAATGCTGCACAGATATTATAAAAACAATATTCACTCTTTGTCTTATGTAAGTCCTGCCAAATGTCTCCATGTTAGCATCTTAGAAAAAATAAGATACTCAAACACTCAGAATAATCCAGAATATTTATCAATGTTGAAGCAGTGGTATTGTCTTTTTAAACAAGGTATTTATTAATGGTGACTCCAAATTAAGTTTCTAGAGTTATAAAAGTATGAAAATTAACTGAAGATTTAAACGTTCTATTTAACTGGAGGGAAATAGAACCTTTGCAGAATTAAGAATGAATGAAAACACAGGAACGTGTAGAATAACCTTAAAAGAAGCTATGTGATAGGAACATGCTCAAATACATCAGTATTGCAATAAATGTAAGTAGACTAGCTCATTAGGTACAATGTACACACAGCTAGATAGTGTTAGGTTTCTAGATGGAAGCATGTTTGTAAGGCTTTTCTCTAGTGAAAATTTTCTTTGTGCAAAGTTGTTTTATTGTCCAATGTTTATAGGGTAGCAATACCTCCTAGCTTTTATGGGGATATTTTACGTGTGTTATGATCGAACTCCACCCCATTTTTTTTTTTACCATCATGATTTCAGGGAAAATAGCAAATCGTTTCTTAGGTACAATTGGTGAAGCCATGTATAGAAGCGCCTTGGATCTTGACAAGTGTTAGTGAGGCGAGTGCTCATTTTGGATGTTGCTGAAAGCCGTCTTGGAGTTGAACCGAACTGAGCAATTCTCTGCTGTTGTGCATTTGCGCTGAACGTGTTTCTTTCACATTTCGCTTGGTGTTGGAAGACAGGTCCCAAGAAAGTTGATGAAGTGTTGAAGAAAATTGTGGCGAAGAAATGAGCCTCCAAGAAAGTTGAGAAAACGTTGAAGGAAGTTGTGGAGAAGGAGGCGAAATGAACAAGGAGACTGGCGGAGTGGAGAAGATGCTGCTGTGAACGAGGGAACGGTTGTCATGCTGGTTTTTGGAGATTGATATGGATTATTTAAAAAATGTACAAGCTAACAGGTTTGGTAGTGACACACAGGCATTTGACTGTGCATATTTGTGTTTTAGGGAGGAGATCTGAGGTTTTTGCAAATAGAAAAGGTCCTCAAAAAGTTCATAAAAACGATGTGTTGTGAAAAAGTATGAAAAAAATTTTGCACTAAAATGAATTTTTGTTTGATAAATTTGCAGCAACTTTTTAAGATGCCCTCACAAAGTGTCTCAGGTAGCAAAAATGACATATTTGCCATTAGGCTGTGTGCTGTTGAATCACTTAAGAAGGCCGGCGTCCAGAATGAGTTGTTGATCTCATGTGCAAGTTGACTCTGCATAAAGCAACACATGGAGGTTGATACTGAGAGCATGTAAGAACGCGAAGACATGTCTAGAGATGGGAAGGGCCAGCAGACAGTAAAACCACGCTCAACTCACTGAGATGATTGGTTGGTACGTGCACTTCATGAATCACTGAAGCAGAAGTTGATGGATCTTCAGGAGGAAGCAGACAGAGCCACCTTTCTGCGGGAGATTCCTGCCTGCAAGTCACGCACCAAAAAGCCACACTTGTGTAACAGCTCTCAACAACATGAGAGAGTTTGTCACTTTTGGCCATAAATCCCTGAGGGCAATTGTGCCTATTGCTGAATTTTCTAAGGTCTGGAGATTTAAAATTTTTGTTTGATTGTATACTTCCTCCTTGCTATTGTCCCAATCTCTCTTCTAATTGTTTCCATGTGCTGGCTTTAATTCCACCCTATTGGATCCCATAGGAAAAAAACCTAGGGGCTGGCACTACGGCATGTAAGAGAAAGCTCGTGTCACAGATGGGCTGCTTCCTGTTCAGCGCTGCTCCCTGCTAATGGTTTGGGATAAGCAGCAGAGGATGGCCCAAGGACCTGGGGCCAGGCACCCACGCACGAGACCTGGATGAAGCTCCTGGATGTTGGCTTGTTTCTAGCCCAGAGCTGGCTGTTGTGGCTGTTTGGGGGAGTAAACCAATGGATAGAAAATTTCTCTCTCTCCCTGTCCCTCTCCCTCATTCTCTATAACTCAAAATTTTAAAATAAATAATTTTTACAAAAGGAAAAATAAGAAAAACGTTTTTAATAAAAAGACTATTTTCATTACCACGTGTGAGATTGTATGTCCTGTTTATATATGTGTATATGCATATGTGTATGTACATATATGCATATGCATGTAAATATATGCATATATTTATATATGTATATGAATATTTACTGTTTTGTGCATAGCAGGAAATGAGGGTCTAAGTTCCTTCTTTTGCCAATCCAATTGTACCACCACCATTTGCTAAGCAGTCTGATTTTCCCAATTGTCCTGGCATCTTTATTCGATCATTTGATAGCAAAAAATGGGCTTGTTTTGGACTTGTCAGTTCTGCTCCGTTCATTGATATTTTCATTCCTACACTGCCTTAATACATGCAGATTTATAGTTACATTTTGAAATTTGGAAGCATGAGTACTTCAAATTTATTACTTTTTAAAAAACGCTGCTTAGAATTTTGCATTTCCATATAAATTTTGCAATCTACTTCTCAGTTGCTAAGAAAGCAATGTTATGGCGTTATGGAAGTTTGTAACACTGCAATAGACAGCTGGAACAAGGCCATTTGCTTTTAGTCATTTTAAGATGTACTAATGTGTCAGGCTTCTCCAGGATGCAGCTTCAAAGTCACATGTCGCTTATCTCTTGCGATTTTTCTTTCTTTTTGATTCATGAGAAACACTCACCTTTTATCTATTATGTTTTATGTAACTGAAGCTTGTTGGAAGTTTCAGCAAACTGGTCACCTGTCCTATCACCCAATATTTGTCCTGTGTCTCTCAGCTGTGAGTCATTTAAAAGGCTAATAACCAATATTCTTGTAGTCCCTCGTGCAAGCTCTGAACAAAAATTGTTAGGCAGACCAAGTGACGTGGGTCCTGTGGTTTGTAGAATCCAGCTGTCTCCAGGTGACACCTGGGATAGGTGGGGCTTGATACTTTGGAGGTTGAGGAACGTCAATGAGAAACATTGAGCAGGGTGAAATGTCACTTGTGGGGGCAACACTTGTCTTTGTAAGTGCAGAAAATGACAATTGCCTTTGATGAATAAAGAATTCAGGGGCAAGAGCTCTTTGTCTTTACCTCATAGGTGTCCAGATGCAGAGTTTCCAGGTTGGGGGACAGCGCACAGGCTCTGCAGGCAGAAAGACTCACCTTTCCTGGATATGTAAAGGTCAGAGAGAAGTGGAAGCTGAGAGAGGGAGACCAAGATTCCACTACATTCACAGTGTTGGAGCACATGCCTCAGGGGACACAGCCAGCCATCTAGTGGTAGAAATTATCTTAAGGGAAGGAGAGATTCAAAGGAGAAAAACTGGCCCACTAGAAAAAGGAGAGGGTAAAATGACCATGGAGTTTCCACTGGCTGAGAGGCTGTATGCACTCAGCAAATCAACATGCAGCATGTCAAACAAAGCAATGTGGACAATTAGGACACAAGGGAGACCTCATGGATGAGCAGCTAGCACAAGTCAGGTGGAGCACAGGGAAGAGGCGGGACGTGAGTGCCTGCCTCCCCTCTCCATTCAGTTGTACTCAGCATAAAGGTGATCCCCGAAGGTTCACAGCTCCTGGGGAAGGACTCATGGTGGATCTGACTCATAACGGCCACCAGTCACACGTGTCAAGGATGGCAGTTACCTGATGACAATGATGTGGAGAGGCAGGCCAGAGGGGCCTAGGTTTCTCATCTGTGATGTGGTCTTAAGGTGAGACCTTTAGATATGCCCACCTGTGAGGGGGGAGGTATGCGGCATATCTGATTAACCTTCTGCACTCCAAGCATATTTGATGGGACTGACAGCCTTCCCTAGTATAAGGACAGATTCCTAGGGACCATAAGCCAAGCCAACCAAAGACACAGCAATAGTCGTAAGCTGAAGGCGTGGCGGACAGCTTTGGTCAGAGGTGAGCTACCCAGGAGCTACAGAACAGAAACACCAGGATTCCTTCTGGTGCTGCCTCCCAAACTGTTCAAGGCTTGGATGCAGAGGATCTCAACTGATTGAACGAGGTGTGTCAGCTTTTTCCTGGAAACTTAGTTACTCAAGCTGAAGTGAAGTGATGTCCATTTGACCATTTTTAAGCAGAAGGTTGCTTGGCATCTCGAGAGGGGCTATCCCTGTGCTGGCGAGAGGAGGACTGGCACAGTGGAGGGAGTGTGGGGGCAGGACTTGCTGTAGGCTGGGGGCTCCCTCCTGGCCTCACAGCCTTCTACAGGTGTGTCAGGTGACATCAGAGCCCTGTGCGGGCATCTCCCATCCTTGGTTCCTGCCTTCATGGCACCATCCCCTTCCTGTCCTTGGGGATATTTCTATAGCAAATTGCATGTTATGGATTACTTTGATGATTTTGGAAAAATGATTAAAAATTAATCCAACGTAGTATGAAAGTCTAGGCCTAGCCCCTTCCACCAGCCTGAGGGATCTTAAAATAGCTGACAGCAATCCGTGAGAGAACAGGGCTTTTTGCATTTCTTATTCTGCCACTCTTCCCTATTGATTTGCCAATCTGGTCTAGAAAGGGAGGAAAACACACAAAGACAACAACCCTGTGCAACTAATTAGTTATTTTGCCAGTTTGGGAGGGAAGTGGGAAAAAAAAACTTTAAAACCAAATAACAATACTTTTTAAAGGAACACAATTTCCATAAAACAAACATGTTGGACCTAGTGGCGAGAAGAGCAGCCTCTGGAGAGTGCTAAGCCCTTTCCACATTTGCATATGTATTTTTAATAGGGGTTGATGAAAACAAATACTCCAATACAAATAACTAAAATATTTCAATTGCATTTCTTTTAGGCTTTACTTTTTAAAAAAATTAAAAATATATAAGACAAAGTCAGTGCCACTAAGTGGCAACATTGGTTGTCTTTTCTTGAACTGTGTGAGAAGGGAGGCTGCAGGTGTGGGTTGCTGGTCTCTTTAAATGATAGAAATGGAGAGAGGGAACAGGTCTGAGGCTGATGGGAGAACGTTGCAGCAGCTCTTTGGTGCAGTCATTGCTGGCTGAGCTGCTCACTTACTGGCACAGGGCATGAAACCCAGTGGGGAGTTTGACCCCTCCCTTTTGGGGAGGGACTCCTCTGCCAATATGCTTGCTGGCTCTGGCAAGGCTGGGAGACTTTTCGTTGCCAAAGACCATTTGGATATTTGATATTTTTAATGCTGTAGAGTAGAGTCTCGGGCCTTTCAGCTGGTGGTCTAGGTCAAGCTATGGTCCCAAGTTGCTGGAAGTGACTTTCGATATTATTATGATCTTACTTCACTGAAGGCCTGTGGAACTATGTCACCTGAACGGATGAACCCTTTAAGGTTACTAGTTTGTAGGCAGAATTTGGAAAATGCTACTTTCAGAAGTGGGTTTGAGGTAGCACCAAAATTGCAGACAAAGCCCAGGCCAGCTGAGAGCCCAGCTGCGGGCTCTTTCACGCCAGCTAGGTCATTTGGAACCCACATGCAGGTTCAGGCGAGGCCCAGTCCTGATGGAGGTGGGGGACAGACTCAAACTTCATGGTTGAGTTTTGTGCCTGTGTGCAGAGCCTCCTTGGTATGTTCTCAGAGACTCAGATAACTCTCTTCTAACGTGAGGATCATGGTAGAGCCAAAGTGCATTATAGTGGCACTACTACTCTTTGAAGGTCACTCGATGTGGTTAAGGGTCTAGAATGGTCCTACAGAAAGTTCTCAATGACCTGTGATGGTGACTCTTGTTTCTCGCTCTTGTGACTCTCAGAAAGCTGGCGCCACTTCTTGCCTTTCTCCTCCTCTTTGGAGCCAACATACTGTCCTTGTTCTCAGCTTGGTTGTTGGACCTTGACCCAACCGGACGGAGCTCACCAGTGCCTGTTGCTTCTTATCTGGATTCCATGCCCCAGTCCTGATTTACTCACTATTGTTTCTGCTCAGCTGGCAAGTTTTCTACTCATGATCTGAGTTCCTCCTTCTGAGTCCAGCCTGAAGTAAATCTGACATTGCCTTTCCGCTCTGTCTTCTTGTCTTGTTCCAGCCCTTTCCAGGCATCCGAGGGCCCTCCCGTACTCTGCTTGGAGTCGGCTGCTTTAACCCATCAAGATCCCAAAGAAGACCCTAAGAAGTCTCTCAAACCAAAGCCCACTCATGTGACTTTCACTATTTTGCTTGTCTACCCTTCTGCCTGTCCAGCCCACCTCCCTTCAATCTTCCGAAGGCTAAAAAAGGAGAAACATCTGCGTCCAAACTCTGGCTCAGGATTGTCACCCAACTCAACAGAAAAAGACTGGGAAGATTGGGTGTGGTTGGAATACAAGGATGTGGAGCCTGTGAAAGGTCATCAAGGCCTGCTGTCTGCTTTTTTTGGGAGTGTGAGCATGAAAATTCATAAGGCAGAGGTAGAGAGGAGGGAAGAAGAGCGGGTGGGAGCAGTGATGTGGTGGGAGAGAGACGGCAAAACAAATGAGAGGGAGGGAGGGATTGCGAGGAGGAATAAGAGAAGTAAAAACAGAGCTCAACATTCTTTCAGTTTGTTCATTTATTTGCAAATGCAAGAAAAGTTGCTGAGCCTCACTTCCTTCCCTTTGCAAATGCAATTTTAGTATTTATATAGAGTTTATACTACAGCACTCTCCATTTGTTTCTCTGCTCCATATGTAGGTTGTGTTCTGGTTGTTTTCGTATGGGTCTATTTTATCTTCCCAACAAGGACTCCAGAACAAGTCTTTGTGTCAAATGAGTTGTTCAGAAACGCTTGGCAAAAAAAACAAATGTCTAAATTCTCAGTCTCTACCTGCCCCAGGCTTTGTGCTCTAGTATTATGTTCTTGTTTTATTCTAATGCCCAAGGTTCATTATATCCGTTCACCTCAATGTTCCCTTTGCTCCTTCATCCACAATCACCCCAAATTCCATTGTTTTCTGAAGTTCTTTCTCATTTCTGCTGTCACTTTGTTTCAGATTCCAACTCTGTATAAATGGATTAGTTTAATTGTCTCTTTTTGGCTCTGTTCTCGGCTGCTTTTTCTACCTGTTTAATCCTCCAGAAAAGACATTTATTGTGGAATCCTCTTGCTTAGCACATTGATTTAGATCCTACTGCTCTTTTATCCTAAAGTCTGTTGTGTTTTGTCTCCACTTCTCCGGTGTGGTTGTACTGTCCCCAAAGCACAGGGTTGCAAAGCACATGGCCTCTGCTGCTTCCTAAGCAACTGCTTCTGTTGCTGTCTGTCACCTAAACGCATACTGGGTCCACTCATCAAGAAGCCCAGTACTGGAATGGGTGGTTAGCTTGACAGTCAAGACACCAATGGGGACAACCATGGCCCTTATCTAGGCTTCTGGTTCCAAGCCTAGTCCTGGTTCTGACTCCAGCTTCTCTCTAATGTAGATGTCACTGGGAGACAGCAGATGGTGGTGGTGGCAGGGATTAGCTTCTGGCAGGGGAGAGACCCAGAATACATTCCTAACTCTTGGCTTTGGCCTGAGCTAGTCCTGCATGAGAGCTCTGTCTAAATGTTTTACTAATAAATAAACCAATATAAAATGTAGAAGTGCTATCCTTATTAACTAAGAAGAAGCCTAGTATTATGATCTGGATGTTTATGTGCCTCTAATTCATACACTGAAATCTGATCAGCAATACACTTGTAGTAGATGGGACTTATGGAAAGTCAACTAGGTCATGGGCATGGGTAGGGCGCCTTACCCCTTCCATTATGAGCAAGAAAATATCATCTGTGAACCAGGGACTAAGCCCTGACCTGGCATTTACTAGTACTTTGATCTTGGACTGATAAATGTCTATTGTTTGTAAAGGACTAAGTTTATGGCATATTTTAATAGCAGCCAGAATGGATCAAATCCCCTTCCTCTGCTCAGGTCACGGGATCCTCTGATCCATGTGGGATATAGGAGTCACACTGGGGTCTGATGGATACAGTCTTACCTACAGAGAGTTAGTGAGCTGTCCTTCCAAAACAGCTCTATGTTTTTGGTGAGCAGGGACCAAGCTGTGTCCTACGCAGCCTTTCTGCCATCACCCCACAGTGGATGATGTATTGAATGCTGGGAACAGAGGAGAAATAGCAACCACAGGCTTTGTTCATCCGGTGTCCCTGTCTTGGCTTCAGCAAGACCCAAGCTCAAGGTCTGCTCCATCATTTGCGACCTATCCTTCATCCGTAAGTGGAGTACACATATAATAGGATTCATTAGTTTTTTTTTTTTGAGTTCCTTAGTTTCAAGTATTTTTTTCTTTTCTTTTAACCATTTTTTATTATTTTTTTTATAATCTTTACATAGTTAATTAGGGTAAAAAGGTTCAATGGTTATAGGAAAGTGGATAAGACTATTATTTCCATATTGTTTCCTTCATGTATCTGAGGTAAAGGGGGATATTGAGGGAGAAGCCCCACCCTGTTTCCCATCCACCCTAGGTCCTGGATGTAGGGCATGCTCTGAGATACTTGCTCAAGTGGTTTTGACTCCAAGCACGATGAGGTCGTTGAAGAATCCACTGATTGACGTAGTCCATCATAGAGTCTCCATTTGCCCAGTATTTCACTGCCAACATATAGCTGAGGTGGCTGATTGACTTGTTCTGTCTTCTGTCTTCTCTTGGTTAGGGTTTTCATTAGTTTTAATCTTCTGGGCTTACCTAAAATGAAGGATACAGATCTCTATGGCTTTGAATTACCACAGAGAGCATGAAATCTACCCTGTGTCTCTGTCCTCTTATTGAGGCTGTGGATCTTGCCGCATGGTAGAGCTTCAGGCCTTCTTGCTGCTTTTCTTGCTACTTGGTCACCATACCAGTGTGGCTGGTAGCCCCTCATGAACGCTGGCTAGACTGACCAGTGAGAGACTAGCCACTGTGGCAGAAGGTGATGGGTTCATGCAGATGTCACTGGAGGGACATCCTGTAGCGGTTGGGATTTCTGTGTCTGTGTAGCCAGCTTGGTTTTGCCGTTGCTATCTGCTTCGCCCTCTTTGTTGTTTCCTCCTCCGCCTGCACCCCGTCTTGCTTGCCACTCTCTGTCAGCTCCATATCAAGGCCTCTGCCAGCAAAGGGCACTATTCTCAGTCCCCGTGTGATCCTCTGGGGAAGGGAGGGACCACTGGGAGTCTGTGGACATGTGTATGGGAGTAGGGATCCAAGTGCTTGGGAGTGTCGAAATGGGACAGCGAATGGGTGAGGAGATGGGAGGGAGTGGAAGTGAGGCAGAAAGAAAGAGAGAGGCAGGGAACTTGGGTTAGGATGAGGGTATTGGGTGAGAAAAGAAGGTGTGGAAAAGTGTGTATGTGTGTGTGTGTACATGTGTGTTCTTGTGACAAATGCATACACACACACATACACAGAGAGACAGCGAGCTTCTACTGTAGGAGCAAGAATCTACATCCAGCAATTGGAATTCCAAGATCAAAGGGTAAGAGCCCGAATCAGAACACAGCAGGACAGGTGGGCAGGCGGCAACAAGCCGGAAACATCCCAGGGCAGTGGAAGAAGCAGACATACACTCTGTCCTTGCCTTGTGGGTCCATGGTGGGCACTTGGTTCTTCCTGTATGTTTTGGAATTACCTTGGGGTAAAGGGGAGGGGTGTATTGATGGTGCCCTCAGAGGCCTTACCTTTGGGAACAGCAGCTTGGTCTCTGGGGAATAATCACCCCATATTTCCCTCCAGTGTTTAGTCCTGTATCTGCTGTCTTTGCACTCCTGGTCCTGGAGAAGTGTGAGATGGACCTTAGCTGGAGGTCCGGACACCTGCTGTTGGTCCTTCCCTCTGGAGCTTGGAGGACAGATGGGCAGCACTTCCCCGACTTCCTGGTGATGTACTATAGGTGCCAGGCAACCTCTCTCTACTCCCATGGACATTTCTAAAGCCTTGTGCTGGGAAAGTGAGTCCTTGGGGGAACAGCCTCTCTGCTTCAGAGCTTTGAAATAGTCGTTTCTCGGTGCAGCTCTGATGCCAACAGACTTGCTCTGAGCCCAAGGAGGGTAGTGATGGTGTGCTTGCAACTGTCTCCCAGGGAGCTGGTGCTGCATCCAATGTGGCTATTTGGGGTTGAAGAAGAGGAAGACAAAAGGGGAATACTGGGATGAAGAAACTGAGGAGTCATCAGGAGGGAATTGGAATCACTAGGGTATCAGGGTGGCATGAGCTCCAGGCTGCCTGACTGCAGCTACCAGGTGTCTGATACCCTGGGGGGTCCACCTCTTTGGAACCTTTAGCTCTTACCTGTGCTCACCAGGAGGCTTGCCCCTACCCCTCACTGTCAATTCTGGAGACATTTGAATAATGAATTCTGTTTAAGACTGAAAACCTCGAAGTTCCATCTGTAACAAGACTCGAAATAATTACAGCTGATGATTGCCTGCTACACTCAGCCAGAAAAAACAGAACAGCTTTTGGCCACCAGCAATTACAAGCAGCACCGGCTTCAGCACAGACAGAACTTTTAAATGAATACATGAATACATTGCAGAGGATCAGAGGCGAGAGCGGCTGCCAGGGCAGGGGCTTGGGTGGGAGTGTGGGGGCGTGAGAGATCCAACTCACCTCCAACTCTTTGCCCATCCTGATGTACAGCTGTGAGTTAGCAGGAGGAGATGAAGAGGACGGGCATCCTGGGCTGCTCTATTTCAGGGTTTTCTGCAGTCTGAGCTCTTACCCTGTGAGACTCTGAGGCGAGGGAGGAGGTTGGGAGTGGAGAGGGTTCAGTTAAGAACACAGCACCCTTCTTGTGTGGCTCTGGGGGAACCCATCAGCTTTGCACTCGGTGAGACCTGGGTTCCTTCATTCTTTTGCACCCTTGTTTTCTCATCCATAACGTGTTCTTTGGGTGTACTCATGGGAATCAAACAGGATCATGTTCATACAATGTCTTACAGTGCTGCAAGGAATAGAGAAAGCTGTCAGCAAATGAAAGCTTTCATATTTACCAATTCTCCTTTCTCTCTGGACTTTTCAATGATTGAACCAACCTGATCTCACCTAGTGATTTCAAAGAAGGAGGGTACTCAACATTTTTTTTTTTTTTTTACCAGATTGGCTACTGTGGTCTTAAGAGGGAAGAACCAATGCAGAGATAGACCGAAATCTGAGAGGGGCCATATTAATAAGGGATTGTGGAGCCAAGACGTCCCAGGACAGGGTGTCTTCAGGCTAGAGACTGTGGGATGCTGGCAGCTCAGGCTCAGAACCAGAGAAGCTGATGAAAAGTGTCAGTGAGAGATCAAGTGGTCCAGGGTCTGGGGTTGCAAAGGCAGGTGCGCTTGGACCTCTGCTGTTTCCAGGCAGCCAGAGGAAAGTGGATTCCCAATATCAGAGAAGAAATGCAACCACCTTCTGCATTTGTTCTACCTGGGCCCTTCACTGATCAGACAGGGTTATCAACACTGAGGGCTGACCTTCCTCATACAGGCTGCTCAGCCTCCCATGCTTTCTTCCCTGTGAGCATTCGCATAGACACACCCAAAAACAATGCCTTACCAATTCTCCAAGTGCTATTTAATCCATTCAAACAGATACTTAAATTAACCATTGTGTCTAGCTGTTTGAAGCTGTGGGGACTTGTGGAGTAACACCTTTCCAAGGACAGGGCAAGTACATTCTTTTTAAAGGTTTATTTATTTATTTTTTAATTGGGAAGACAGATATACAGAGAGGAGGAGAGACAGAGAGGAAGATCTTCCATCCGATGATTCACTCCCCCAGAAGCTGCAATGGCCAGAGCTGTGCTGATTTGAAGCCAGGAGCCTGGAGCCTCTTCCTGGTCTCCAACATGGGTGCAGGGTCCCAAGGCTTTGGGCCGTCCTCGACTGCTTTCCCAGGCAACAGGCAGGGAGTTAGATAAGAAGCAGGGCCACCTGGATTAGAACAGGCACCTATATGGGATCCTGGCATGTGCAAGGTGAGGACTATAGTTGCTAGGCTACCGTGCTGGGCCCAGGGCAAGTGCATTCTTACCTGTTCCGTCCTTGAATGCCTCAATCCATGCAGATTCATTGTGTTTTCTTGCCTGATTTACTCACCTGCTAATACTAGCCAGGATTAGGAGTAGAAACTGAGAACTCTTGGTACTTGAAAAACGAATACGTGAACCACCAAAGTCCTCGTAATTGACCATTGCAGTGGAGATTTCCAAGTTGGTTTGAAGACTCCATCATCTCAGTTCACTCCAGTTCCTCGCCAGCCTCTGACTCAACCCTCCCACTACCATCTGTGAGTTCAGGCAGGTGGGAAGGGCTGCTTCCTGTCCCTGCACACTGGAGCCATCTGGGTGGGATTTTCAGGCCAGCATCTGTGCATTCTCCGTGTGCTCCAGGGGAATTATTCCAGCAAAGCCTGCATAACCGTGTGTCCTCTGCAAACCAGGCTACCCAACGCTGCCCTCCCTTTCTCTCATCTATAAGTATCTACATGGCGCTATGCTGTGCCCCCTTTTACCTCTAACAGGAGAGCCCTGGGTTGTACACTATTCTCCAGTTGTCATCCGAGTGGTAATGGTTGAGACATCAGAGCATCTCTTGTATCTGGCCTGATAGTTTGACTTGATCACAGAGCCTTTTTTTAGGCTTAAGATTCAGTAAACCTCAGCGGTTCATGAACTCCAATCATTCTGGCTCTTTTTCTGTCTTTGTTGGAGTTCTGTCATTGCTCATAGCTTTTGCCCTTGGTAAAGCAAGGACTGGAGACATGGAAGAGGAGATGAACAGCAGAGAGTGTGGGTAGTGCAATTTCAAATTAAATATATGGAGAAAGTATATACCAGTGAGAGAAGCAGTGGATGAGCACTGAGTCTCTGGGCTAGAATGGACTGTCTTGGCCTTGCTCAGTGAATGACAAGCCTCAGATTAAATCATCCTGGTATCCTTGTCCCTGCCACCTCCATCCTGAGAACAAAGAGACTTTATTCTGTGCCTTTGGAAATTTTAAAACAAGAACTAGATGGATGTCTTAGCCCATTGTGTGTTGCTAAAATATAATACTAAACTCTGGGTAACTTGGAGTGGACAAAAATACGTGTTCTCAGGGCTCTGGGAGCTGGGAAATTCAACAGAGAGTCATCACAACGTGTGAGTGTTCTCATAGTGGAGGCATCTGTTAGAAACCCACTCCCACACCCTGGCGTTGACCCATTTATGAGTGTGCAGACTTTATGACCTGGATTCCTCTTGAAGTTCCCACCCTTCAATACAGTTGCATAGAGACTAACTTTCCAATACATGAACTTCGAGTGCCAGGAGGAGAGTGCTCTAGACTCTAAGTATGTCTTGTGAAGTCCATAATTCTAGACACCATCCCCAATGTAGGCGTGCTGGCAGGTGGGGACTTGACCAGGCCGTCATTGCTGTGTCTTCTCCAAACGATTAATGTTGGTATCACAGGAAGCGGTTCCTTGCGAAAGAATGAACTTGCCCTCCTATCTCTCCCCCTCTTTTTCTCTCTCTTCTTCATGAGAGGAAGTACATTTCTGTTCATTTTAGATACTGGGTGTTTATATTCTGTTAGGGTAGCACAGAAGGACCGAGGCTAGGCTTGACAGGCAGAATGGTGTGCATGGCCCACAAGTGCTCATGCGCATTCATGGATTTCGTTATTGTTAAGTGCTCTCTCTCAGAGTTGCCATTGGGGTCACAGCCCATGCTCCCAATCATTTGGGTTCCAGCTGGAAGCCTTATCCTCATGCTTTCATGTAGCTCCTGAGTTCAAAGCCAGTTTTGAGTTCCAAGAAGTGCTAGGTAAATGCAAAGTTCTGAGTACGTGCTTAGCCCAGTGTAAATCTACAAGGAGAGTGATGCTACTCAGGGATGCCTGACAGACTACTTCATATTTCTGAGCCTCTGATTTTGAGAAACTTATTATTGAAAGCACATCAGCCAGACATCATTAGCATTTATTACGTTAAAATTTACTGTCTTGATTCATGTATCTCTAGCAACATGTCAGTAAACATACCCACTCTTCAAATGGACTTGAGGTTCCTTGTGGTGGGAGCTGTGCTGTAGATAGAATTCATGGGATATACTGAGTATTAAATCCTTAGTGAGCTGGTTCTGGGTTACAGAGATGAAATATACATTCTTCTTATATACCGTGGGAACTCAGGGGAGATAGATTGATAGATGATAGAAAAGAGAGAGAGATATTCTGAGACTCTAAATAAGAAAAAAATTGGCAGCTATATTTTCTTGTTCCTATGACAGCATCTTCCATATGGCATGCGAATTTCTCAGTAAATACTTATAAATTGACTGATAAATAAGCCTAATTTCCTCATGGCATCAAGTAATGTTAAGAGTGTTAAGTGGCATTAAGTAATTGGTAAAAGATTTTTGGTTAAATTCGGTGATGTGAACACACAGTTACACGGTCCTTCCCTCAACATTTTCTGATATGGTGGTAAAAGATGTAAAAAATAAAATTATGAATAAATTCTCAGAGATTCAGTAAAAACACAATAGCTCATGAATAATGACCACAAGATGGAAGGTAACTATCATGAAAAAGACAAGTTGGAGCTTCACTGCGAGTTTATAAGTGGGTGAGTGGAAGAAAACTGTGAAGGCTCAGGCCTTGGGTCTGGATGCAGTAGTATTCGCCAGGGTTGCTAAAATGATGCAGAATCCATGTGGCCTTCACTGGCCTGTGTGCCTAGCTGCATGATCTCTCTGCTACCCAGCAGAGACTGGGAGATGTGCACAGAGTGGGAGAGAGCAGGTATTATTCAAATAAAGAAGTTTGCATGCTAAACACTGAGCGTTCCTGCCGCATTCTATCCTGCTTCTGTCCTCTGATACAGGAGATTGGAGGAGTCGCTGTGAAAGCTGCCATTCTGTCTGAGATTTGCGGATACTGAGCATACCCTAAGCAAAGTTGAGCCCACTGATTTTCCCGTCTTTCCATAAGTTTAGCAGCCAACACAGACTAGTTTATGTTACAGTACTCGATTGTAACATTATTGATTGGCTTTGGAGGGTGTGCATGTCTCACTTGAACTATTGTTCTTGCTGTGAAGTTCTCTTCCAAATTACCTTACAAGGGTTTTAAGTCAGCAGAGCAGTCATTATTAGGAATGTTGACTACCATTATGGTGGGAAGTGATAGTGTGTGGTAGCCTCTGCACTGATTTTAAGAAGGTATTTTATTCATCTATTAGAATTTAAAGTTGGTGAATAAAGTATGTTCACTACAGGTAAGCATTAGTGAAATAGTTAAGTAGAACTGATCAACATGTATTTTCACCATGTGCTTATTTATTTGTTTATTTTGGTATAAGGAACACTTCACATGTACTGTCAGCAGTTTTCAAGAAGACAATGTGTACACACATGATCTTCACACTGCACATTCCTCCCATCTAACTGAAGTGTTGCATTCTTCGACTGACATCTCTCGGATTCCTCCCCATTCTGCCGCAGCAGTCTCTGGTAAACACCATGCTGCTATAATGAGCTTTTGGGAGTTCAACTTTTTATAATTTCTTATATAAGTGAGACCATGTGGTATTTATCTTTCTGTATCTGGCTTATTTCACTAAACATAATATCCTCTGGGTTCATTCATATTGTCTTAAATGACAGACTCCCATTCACCTGTGTATAGACACTTGGCTGGGTGCAGAACTGGTTATTGTGAATGGTGCTGCAGTGGACAAAGCCGTGCATGCGTCTCTTTGATATGATGATTTCATTTCCTTTGGATATATAGCCAGAACTGGTATTGCTGGATCACATGGAAGTCCTATTTTTACTTTTTTTGGAGAAACCTCCATACTGTTTTCCATAATGGCTGTGCTAATTTGCATTCCCTCTAACGCCGTGTGCCTTGCTCCTTGAAATTCCCCTGGAAGTGACACAAGTCACTCCACACATCTCATTGGCCAAAGCCAGTCACATGGGCATGTCTAACTTTAAAGGTGTAAGGGAACAAAATTTATCATGCAGCTAGAAGAACTGGGATCCTTATGAATGACTTGGACAACCATCTTTCCATCTGGTCGCTAAGCAGTCTATTCATTCTCCTTTCCACATGCAATTTATACATTTTTTTTCTCCTTGAGGCAAATCAATCTACTGTCTCGTATAGCAATGGCATCAAGCTCAAACTCTGAATAATGGTACCTGGCATGGTGTCTCTATCACAGGATGATGTGTAGGAGTTTCTGTTTCAGATCCATATGCGATCTAGAAAATAAACACATACAGAGACAACACATGCTTATCCCTAAACAAAAAGCCAAATAATGTGATAAACAAGCTCTTCCAATACACAATCATAGAATAAGATAGAACAGCAAATAGAAAGGAGTTGGGGGATGCAAGTGGTGCTCAAGAGGGCAGCCACGTTCAAGGATGCTAGTCTATAAGAGTGATGTACTCCTTAGTGATGTTTTGAGTCCTTGCTCTTCATTTGTTCATTTGTTCATTGCTTTATGTTTTTGTTTTCTATTATCTATGGGGTCTCTCTATGTGAAGAGGCAGCAAAAAGGCATTTGTCTGCCTGATGTGTTGGCTCAACTGCATCCTGCATGTGCTGCTTTGTGTTCCGGCTGCTCCACTTGCCATCCAGTTTCCTGCTGATGGTTTGGGGAAGCAGCAGAGGATGGAATCCTGCATTTGCATTGGAGACCTAGAAGGGGCTCCTGGCTGTTACCTTCGGATGGGCTCAGCTCCCCCTGCTGCAAGCACTTGCGGAGTGAACAAGAAGATGGAAGGTCCTCCTTCCTGCTCCCCCATCTCTTTCTGTAAATCTGACATTCCAATAAAAATCTTTCTTTTTCAAAGAAGGCATTTGCTACATGTTGATCATTGATCTTAAAGGTTCTAACACCCAGAACCATTATCCAAACAACTTCTAGTTGCTATACATTACCCAGTCAGCGGAACTCTGTTAAAGCATCACAGACACTTGATGAAAACCCTAGTGTGAAAACCAGAAACCAACAGAAACAACGAGTACCTGGGGAGGTGCTCGTCCTAGGAATCCAGATGTTGGGTGGCTGGGTTCTGACCTGACTCCAGCTGCCTGATAATGTGTCCTGCAGGAAGCAACCATGATTGCTCACCTACCTGGGACACTGAGATGGAATTCTGGATTCCTGGCTCAGTCCTCGTTGTGGGTATTTGAAAAGTGAATCAGAAGATGGGAGATTCCTCTTTTTGTCTCTGTCGCCATCTTTTTCTTTGTCTCTGCTTCTCAAATAAATAAAACACTTAATTATAAAGGGTGTTCGGAACAAAAAGACAACAAAGAAGCAAAAGAAAACTGAAGAAGTAATCTTCCAGCTGATCTCAGAATAAAACTGTCACATTCCTGAAAAAAAACAACAACACAACAGAACAGTGCCATGACAAAGAAGAAACAGGAGATAAGAAACAGCCCATAATTACCGGCCATGTGATGGAAGAAATTTTGAAATTCAATGGAAAAAGCATACCCCACCCCCACAAGCAGGCTCGATTCAGAAACGAAAATAAGGACAAATAAATAAAGCCCATCCTTGAATTAATAGGAATTGCCTAGAGAGAAGTAAAATAGAGAATACAGCTCTCTAAGGAACATTTCCAGAAACTTTCCAGAACTGAAGGCAGCTGTGTTCTACGTTGCAAGGATTAAGCAAATGCTCAGCATGGCGATGGTAACGAGTGTTTCCCAAGTGTACACACCTGCATCCAGGACCCCCTGGGACAGGAACCTTTCCTGGAAACTGCAGGGGAGGGGCTGACAGGGGTCAGAATGGTATCAGCTTGTCCTCACATGTGTGGAAGTGAGCCTGGGGAATCCAGGGAACCACAAAGTTGAGGCAAAAAAAAATGTCTAGAAGAACTATGGTGCAGAATAGGGAGAGAGCTAGCAGTCCCACTGGGAGCTCTGAGTGGGGCCAGCAGGGACTGAGCCTGGCCACCAGCTGTGTATGAACCTCACAGGCCTCTGTGTCTTTGCAAAGGATTTCATGAAAACAAAGTCCAGAATTACAAAGCATCTTCCTGCAGCATTGCATCACCAATTAGAAACACCGATGTGCAATACATTTCTGACTCATGGGTGACTTGATCATGTCTTTTCTCGTGAGCCTTTTCTTGTGTCTTCACTTACAAAGCAAGGCAGTGGACCTCCAGGCCTTAGGGTCTTTCTCACCCTGTGTTCCAGAATTCTCACAGGGATAAGTGCATAGCTTCCTCATGCAGAAGGCCTCAAATCTCTCCCTGCTCTGCCCCCTAGGACCAGAGTTGCCCCTTTACTGAGGCTCCTCTGTGCCCCTCTGTGTCGGATTCCATTTCCTTTCAAAGGGAAAACCAGATCTAAGGACCCAGAGCTGAGTTTCAGGCTGCAGGGAAGGTAGCAGAACACATGGTTTATTTAGATCTGGTAGTTCTGCATTGGGAGACCCCTCAGAGGCTCCCTGCTGTGTAATGGGGCCAGCTAGGAGCTGATCTGGCAGCTCGTTAACACTCAATTAAAGCTCTTTTCTACAGCATGGCATTAACTTTTTAAAAATTTATACATGCAATTGAAGGAATTAAAGTGCAACTGTGGTTTTTCAAAGCAGCTCATGTGAGGGAGGCTGTGAGATTGTTCTCATCTGCCCAGTATTCAGTTTTCAAATTTATATGTGCAATTGTGTTGGAAATTAAAGTGTAGTTTGGAGGTGGGTGTGAGTGTCTTACATGGCACAGCATTAACCATTTAAATTTATAAATGTAATTAAAAAGGGATTACTTTGGAATTAAAGAAAATAAGAAGAAAGTAATGCATGCTTTTCTTGGGGGACATGCTGCTTTTTTCCCTTTCCTAAATTCTTGAAGAGGATGTGCTCACCCATGTGTTAACACCTGCGGAAGAGAGAGCTGGAGTTTTCCATGCCAAAATGGCAGAGGAATCCTCATCCCGATGGGGACCACTTTTCTCTCTCTTTTCAGGTTGCAATAGAAGGGATCTTCTTCCTATAGGATCTGGAGTGTGGACCTATCACATACGTCATCATCAGATTGGGATGACTTGAGGTTGTTGACTGCTATGTTGTTGATGCTCTGATAGAGACCAGTCCCTTGGGTTGTGTATGCATTTGTGTGTTCTGGAATCAGAGGAACAAATTCTTGCTTGCCAGGACAGCAAGTTGGAGGCCTGTTCACTTCATCATCCAATCGAGCAGCAGTCTGTTCAGGTAGGATGCTGCTCTACCCAGAAGCTACTTTCTTTCTTTTCTTTTTTTTTTTTTAATTTTATTTTTGATAATGTTTACATACCTAATTAGGGTGGGAAGAGTCAAGGATTAAGGAGAAGTGGATGAGACCATTATTTCCAAACTTTCTTTTTCTCCTTCCTGTGTCTGGGTGGAGGGGGGAATCAAAGGGAGAAGCCACACCCAGCCTCCCAACTGCTCCAGTGTCCCAATACCCAGAGATGGGGAATGGCCACGTGAAGTCATCCCAGGGGTCACCAATGTGCAATCTGTTCTGATACGATGCTCTGCCAATCTCACAAATCCAAGAATGAGAAGGTCTTCCAAGGTCCATTGGCTGAAATAATCCACCTTAGAGTCTCCATTCACCCAGATATTTGCTGTCAAGGTTTTGCTGGGGTAGTTGACTGATTTGTTCTGCCCTCCTTCCTCTGCTATGGTACCAGATGCCCTCTGCAGGCTCCAATGGACTGCCATATCCTCTGTGTGCATCTGGATGTGCTGTCCAAAGCTCCGTCTAAGCCACTGAGGAGGGCCTATTCTGATATATGCACTCCTCTGTCAGATGACAGGTCCTGCCACTCTCCCCATGGTTGGAGCTCAGAGTAATGGTTCAGCGATCTTAGTCCTGACTCTTGTGTGTGCTTGTTGGTAGGAGGTGCAGCTTATTCTGTCCCCCACGTCAAACTACACATACACTGATGGTTGCAATTACTGGGCCAGGTTTATCTCCAACTCTGTCTCTTACATAAAGCAATGGATGCTATGGCGAGCCCATCCCTGCCTATCACACACTCAAAGAAGCTACCTTCTAACCACGCAGGAGCCTTCAAGGATTGTGATGGATGCTGGTGAGAAATGGGGTCTGTTTCATCATTCTAGGGATCCACACCTAATGTTCTAGAAAATTAAAGAATTCTGGTGACAGTTGTCTTTCCTGCCTTCTCTGACCTAGTCAGAAATGACTTTAAGTATTTCCCTCTTCTGGTTTAGATGTGTTATTTGAAGACCACTGACTCATTGGTGTGCCTTGACAGGTTTGAATTTTTTGGGAAGCCTATGGCTCTGGAAAATTCTGATGTGGACATGGTGCCTGTGTGGTCGATGTGGAGGTGACACGACATGGAAGTTGCCCACTTGTTTGGTTTGACTCCAGGTGATTCAATCTTCCTACTGCCGGTTAACCAGATCTTTCCTAGTCTCTTTGCCTTTCGCTGATATTTCCTTGCCCTCCAGTTGGTTGCCCTGTCTCTAAGCAGGGACTTAGCAATGCAGTGAGCAGGAGTGGTTCTGGTGGCAGTCCTGAATCCTCAGGCATCTTCAGGCTGTTCAGCCAGGCATAAGCTGCCTCTTCTCAGGGACTCCCCAGTGCTAGGAAAAGGACTGGCAGGTGGCAGTAGCAGTAAGTGGAATCACCTCCTGTGCCTGTGCTCTAAGTCCTTTTCTCCTTTTTCCTTGTGATTTTCAGAAGTCTTTGAATCAAGACCCTATTCTCCACCCCTGATGCATTTGCATGTTCATTCAGGCGAAAAATTACATGATTTCAAGATTGCACCGAGTCCTGTTTCAGACCTGGGGCCTACTTAGTAAAGCCATCACTGCACAATTAATCTAGGAAGTTTGTATTCAGTAGGGTCACTGCTCCCACATGAGGACTTTCAGGGTCCGCGGGCCTTGCTGCTGCACTGCCCTGGATGCTTCTTTGTCCTATCTAGAGCTGTCTGTCTACACAGCTCATTCTCCCCACTGAAGTCTCGAGAAAAAGCACATCCAAGGGCGCAAGGAGCTGTGGTGAGTGAAGGACAGAGAGAAGGAATGGGTGCACCCATGGGTGGGCAAGAATTCTGCTTCAAAGTTTTGGAGAATCTAGACATCAATCTTTGGCAAGAAAGGCAGTCTCACTATAAAAAAAGACAAAACAAACAAGAAGCAGTCTTAACCGTTTTATCCTGTGCCTCATGTTTGCAAAGATTTGCAGGAACTTCTAAAAATATATAAAACAACAGTCTTGAAATTGAGGGATTTGGAGTGAAGGGAAAAGATAAATAATAAAAAAGAAAGCATTTATTTATTGAAAAAGAGGAAAAGAACATAGGTCTCGGCTATTAAATGTGATAATAGAAACACCTACCACCATGTAAGGGAATGCAAAAGGACAGTGTTTGGTCTGCTGCTTTAGATTCCCAAATACACACTAGGATATTTGGTTTTCATTCCAGGTTTACTGCAGTTCCAGCTTGCTACTGGGGGGCGGCAGTGATGAGCCAAGTCGCTGGGTTCCTGATACCCATGCGGGGAGCTGGACTGCACTCTTTGCCCCAAGCTCCATCCGATAACCTGCTGTTGTTGCGGGCATTTGGAGTACATCATAGATGGGCACGCGCTCTTTCCCAGTGAGCATTTGGGAGTATGCCATAGGTGGGAGCTTAGTCTCTCTCTCATTGGGCATTTGGGAATAAGCCATAGATGCAAACTCTCCTCTCAGTTTCTCAAGCAGAAAAACATGTTGAAAGCTTCATGGAAAAATTGAAGTATAAGACAAGTTTATTGGTGCAAAAATGTTGAAATTGGCACAATACCACTTCCATGGTATCTGGGGAGTTGTGTCACCCCTGGCATTTACTTCGGTGCTTCTGGGAATAGAGGAGGGAGGGGTCCGGGTCTTGCTTTGGTTCCTCTGGGAAGCAGAGATGTTCCCTTAATATGTGCCTCTATGGACTCTTCTTTACTGGGCTTTATGATTTCCTCATCATTTTTTCTTCTCACCTCCAGTTCCTCAATTATTTCAAAGTTCCTGTAAATTGTCGGTGACTTGAGGCACAAAGTACATCAGTGAAATTAGTTGGAAATTATTAGGGGATTTACCCAGAGGATGAGAGAAGCCACTTAATCTTCCTAAATTAACCTAAGTGAAGGGGACGGCAGCATGAATTGTCTGATTCAGTGGACATCATCTGTGAATATCTTTACCTGTTTTCAATTCATCCAAAGAAAACTGTGCATCTTTCAAGTAAGCGTGTTCCCAGTGCAGTGGAGTACTCTGCACATACTGAGAACAACAAGTTGGGAAGGTCTATGTCTCTCTGTTTTAGTTTGTGACAGAAGGTGTTGGAGAGAGTTCTTTTCAGATGGTTAGAAGTTTGGCCAAGACCTGACTTCCTTGGACTGAAACCTTTGCCCACTGCCACGGTTACTGACCCTAGTCACTGACCATGATGAAAAGTCTATAACAAGTTTCTAGAATCATGCTACACACTTTAGCAAGTAGCTTAGTCGATTTGCATCTTGTAATTTTTTTCTAAACCCCATCATTTTAATTGGGTTGTGATTGTTTCTGGGGCTGCTTCTGATCCTCAGACCTAGGAATGTTTACTTAACTTACAGACCCAGGGGACAATGCTGTTAGTGTGAAAATCAGCAGGTGTGTGTATGAATGAATGCAACATCTATCCCAAACTGGCTTCCAAGAGGTCAGTTTCTTTTGTTCTTGCAAATGGGAGATTGATCATTTGTAATGAGTATCCCTGTTGCACTTAGGTACTCTGGGGAGTTCATTTCCCTTAGGGGACCCAATTCCAAGATAGCTGTATTCTATATAGAAGTCCCCATCCAGCTTGTAGGTGATCAAAGATCTCTCTAGACCTGGACACAGACATATCCAATAACCTTTGTTCTAGCTCTCCTTGACTTGTAGACATAGGGCAAAATCATGATAATTTATGCTAAAGTCTGAATGTATTTGCTTGCCACACATTCATATTTGGGACTTTTTACCCTCAAAGTGATCATTTAGCAGGTGAAGGATTTGGGATTGTTTTAAGCTAAGAGGGTGGAGCTCACATTGGTGGAGGTATTGCTTTTATAGAAGGGGCCTGAGAGAGACCTGGAGCAGAGAGAAGGAATGTCTGTAAGTGATCAGACATGGGATCTTTTGGCTCCCTGTCGTACACTCACCAGCCTGCAGAGTGGCGAGACACAGCTTTCCGTTGTGTGTTATCCATTCAATCTGTGATATTTTGTCATAGTACCCTGAACAGACAACAGGAGTGCCCACTGCTCAGTATGCCAATCAGATGGGCTCTGCTCCTATGCTAGCACAATTTGTCCTACTCTCTTGTTTATGCCATTTATTTCACCAATATTCTTCTCTCGTGCATTTCCCATTCCCTACCCCCCAACATCCACGTAGGCAGGCATCTGACTGGACTAACTAACAAGGACTGGCAAACAAGTGTGGCATTGGAGGAAATATTGCTGCCCAGTCAGAGACAAACCTCTGATGAAGGCAGGAGTTCACGTTAGTGACAGATTTATCACCCTGTCCCTCCCAGGCTGAAGCAACTGAGGGCAAGCGTCCTTGTTTCTATAGCTGGTACCATGTCTAGCTCACCTGCAGGCACTTACCTCCTATTTATTCTTATCACCAGGACTGACAAATAATGGAATCCCTCCTGCCAGCCAACATGTGGAAAGGTAATTGCTGCTTGGGCTGGTATCAATTCAAGCCACACCATTGCAGCTGAGACAAGAACTCAGCCTTATCTTGAAGCCTTACAGCTCCTGGAAGCTGCAGGCCAATGTAATTTGCTGGGCTTTTTAACACAGCAGCAGTTTTTCAGCAAACACATGAAACACTTAATGGGGTTTTTGAAAGTAAATCTCCTGTTTGAAGTGAGAAGGAAAAGAAATAAACAGTTATTACCCAATTTCTCTCCTTTAACTTTTAATTTTGGGGAGGGGAGAGTGCTGAATGTGATAGGGATGGGCAAAATAATTTCTCTAAGCAAGGAGGAATCCCATTGGACAATCAGCAGTCACTGAGGTCCCCAGGAGCTGTTGTGGATAAAATATTAAGTACCAGGATGGCAGGCAGCATGGTTGCTGCAGTCATACTCCATGAGTAGTTAAAGGCCTGGCATTCTTTATTTTTTTTAAGATTTATTTTATTGTTATTGCAAAGTCAGATTGCAGAGGAGAACAGAGAGAGGGGAAGATCTCCCATTCGATGATTCAGTCCCCAAGTAACTGCAGTGGCCAGTGCTGAGCCGATCTGAAGCCAGGAACCAGGAGCTTCCTCCAGGTCTCCCATGTGGGTGCAGGGTCCCAAGGCTTTGGGCTGTCCTTTACTGCTTTCCCAGGCCACAAGCAGGGA
This sequence comes from Ochotona curzoniae, assembly GCF_017591425.1. Taxonomy (NCBI): domain Eukaryota; kingdom Metazoa; phylum Chordata; class Mammalia; order Lagomorpha; family Ochotonidae; genus Ochotona; species Ochotona curzoniae. The sequence goes on from NW_024466580.1 coordinate 692,573, forward strand.
GCTGGAGGGAAGTGGGGCTGCCGAGATTAAAACTGGCGTCCATATGGGATCCTGGATCATTCAAGGCGAGGACTTTAGTTGCTAGGTCACCGTGCTGGGGCCCAGGTCTGGAATTCCTGAGGGTAACAAATGATTGATCAACTCTGCAAAACGAAGTCACCTGGTTTTGAGATCTATACAGCAACTTTCAGTATTTAGTAGATTTGTGCGGTGTGAAGGATTTTCCAGAGCAGCACTCCTCGTCACCTGTGAATTTTGGATGTTTTATCCCATGTACCATTTTTAGCAAGTTTTGATGCAGGTCACAGATACAGGAAACACCACTTAAAAATGTTTTCCCATGCCCTTCTTGGCATGCTACTCAACGGAAGCCACGGCAACACACAGACGAAAGGGTAGCTTGTATTCTTTGGGGGGACAGTGTTGGGGCTGGAGTTATTGGACAGTGGCATCTGTCACAGAAATCAACCACAGCATGACGCATCCACAACTGGGAAGCAACGGACTGAACATAGAATGTGACATAGCACAGAAAAATGTATGAGCTTCTTGCTGAAAGCTGTTGATGTCTGAAGTTTTCCTGCACATGGAAAGGACAGGACAGTGTCTTGGATTAGCCTTTGTGATCTGTATCTAGCCACAGGAATGTAGGGACCTGTTTAGAAGGTGCTGCTCAGAGCAGAGGAATGCCTGTCTCTGCGGGCAGGGGTTGCTGAAGATGCTACAGGCAGGTGCTCAGGCCTTACGTGCTGTCTTAAGGTTTGGTCATAGGTAGAAGCTGTACTGAGGGCTGCCCCCATAGTGCTGTTGTTGCCAGACACTTGCCACTAGTCACCTAGTGGTTGAGTAACAACAGCTGGGGGAGGGGAGGATCTGTGAACGGATGTCTGGTTGGGGGACACATGGTATCAGGTAGGAGTTATCCTCTTAAGTGTTGAGATGTTCAGTCTTCTGTGGAGATAGTGCTGAATCTCACTGAATTCAGAGATCCTGAGGGCGCAGATGGGGGTTGACAAGAAGGTGTTTGATTCAGATCCATTGAAGAGATGAGAGACAAGTGTCTTGGAACTTTTTCCTGCCTCGCTAGTTGAGGTAGACAAGGATGCTTGATAATGGATGATTTCATCTATCAAAATGAAGCAATATTTAGAATGGGCTTGAAAATGCTCATAGTAAAATGGAATTAAAAGAGAAGTTTGTTTTGGTGTAAAGATTGGAAATCTAGGCATAGTTCATCATAATATGCATTTTGAATCAACTTTTTGGAGACTTTTTATCTTAGTGCTTCTTATATCTGGCTCTGTGCTGAGAACATGGAGACAACACATAAAAATGTAGTCTTGTCTCCCCAAAACATTAGTTTTCTATAAGAACTAGAACTTCATCAGCAGAGTGATATCTGTGGATCATACTGCATAATTAACAAGAGACATACAACATTTATTCATAGTATCTCAGGAAAATAAGACAGGATTACTTGCAATTAGGAGACCAGCAGAAGTAGCAGGACTGGGTGGTGGAGTCCTTTGTATGTGTTTGTCTGTAACCAGGCTCAGCAAGTCCAAAGCAGCTTGTGTTAAAGGGAGCAGATGGAGAGGTGGATCCTTCTTCCCGGGTCTAGCAAAGCCCTGGAAATGCAGCAGATGGCACTGAATCGTGCAGGGAGACCACGGTGGGGTGCACAATGAGTCTCCCACATTCATCCATGCACCCATTGTTTCCGTATGCTCTACAGAGGGGTAAAAAAGAAGCTGGTATGGCTTCCTGGGAGTGACCTTCACGTTGGGTAGAGGAGAAAAAGAAGTGAGGGTCACAGGATGAAGGAGGCTATGGGAGGGTGTGACAGCTCTTTCCTGGAGTGACAGCTGGCAGGCAGCTGTGGAGAAATACCGTGTGTGTTAACAACCACAGTGACTGGGTGTTTACTGAATTGCTGTGGATTTTGTAAAAGCAAAGCAAGCATGCTAAATTGCGGCAAATTACCAAGGGCTTTCCTAATGTTTGATAAAAATACTGTGAACATTTAAGGACACAGGCCTGGCAAATGGTTTTGAACGTGGCTGTAGGGGAGCTCTTGCACTGAGTACAAGTGTGCTGCTGGCTCTTCAGTACAAATAGAGGTGGGAGAATACAGTGGTGCCAGAGATGAGAGCTGCAAATCAGATTGTCATCCCTTCCCTCTGTCCCAAGCATGTTTGCTCACTGGTCTCTGCCCATTGTACCTTTAGAGCATGGTGCACCTCCAACTGGTGTGGCAACATGTGTTTTAGTTCAGAGACAACATTAAGTGTAGGAGGATAGACTGAGGCTTGGTCCTTTTGCTTACCGACATCTTTTTTCTCACTCATTGTCCCAAGCACATCCCTCAGCTGTTGAGTAACAGGAATATCTTGAAGGGCAGGTCTAGGGTCTAGACTATGGTGTGTTTCTGCTTGCAGTGGAATATTTCCACGTCCATGTCTTTACCAGGTTTAGCCTAACTCCTTTCTGTCTTTGGAGCTTTGTAATTTCATTCACTTACCTCCTGGATTCAGAGGTGTCCTCCGAATAGAAAGAAACCATAAGTTTTTGCCCTAAGGGGCAAAAGTACCATTGGGTTGTAGGTTTTTGGCTTCCAGGCTTACTCTGAGAAGTAGAGGAGAGTTGGGGCTCTATGAATTAAATTACACCCCTGTTTAAAAATCAAAGGCATAACGGTTTAGGGGCCAAATGCACTTTGGGTTAAATCAGTTCAAAGCATCCAAAAAATCGTTAGAAATATTTGAAGGGCACAACGGGTGGCTCAGTTTGCATTTCTTAACCTGTGTCATTTGATGTTTTGCTTCCACAGGGAAGCGTAAGGAATTTCAGTACCTTCCAACAGTTCAAGTGCATCAGGAATTCTACAGTAGCCTTGGTGGACTGCAACACTACTTCAAGGACTGACTGCTTTGCATCCTGTCTTGGTAAGCTTTGGTGGCTTAACACCATCACCTATAAGTATCCATTCAGGATTTATTTGTCATAATGTCATCTCATTAAAAGTCAAAATAGCCAATATAGCTTTTTAGGAGTAGTGAGTGTATTCATCTGTGGAATTTCTGGGTATGGGAGTGCATGGTATCAAGGTTTCAGTCTAATCTGGGAGATTAGGCTAAAAGATCAAGTGTTAGAATAGACACTGCCTAGATCAAGTGACTAATTAAGTGCAAGGGGAGACAGAGAACACACCTGGGGCAGAAATGGGGCAGATGAAGGGACTAGGGAGTAACGCAGTGTGAGAGGAAGTCATTGTGTCATGCCTTGCCATGACACACCAACCAGCCGTGATTGGACAGGAGCTGGGGTGAGACAAATAGGAGATGACAACAAGCAACAGGATAGGGACAGCAGATGTTTTCCCTCAAGAACAATTATTGAGCAGTAATCACAGCAGAGGCAGGCTGTGTTGGAAGCAGATGGACTTTATTAACAGCTTCATACAGTGGTGCAGTAAGACCCATCTGACAACCTCTCAGTCCTTAAGCCGGGATTCACCCTCTTTTGGTGGGACTAAAGGCTGCTCAATTATGCTGGCTAAGCACCTTCTGAGGGCATCCCTTCGAAGCATGGTTTCTCTGCATCAAAGTGGAGCTCTGAGGATGAAACTCCACGACCTCAATGTGATCCTATACAAGGAATAGGAATCCACAGTGCCCAATGCTGTTCTTGCCAAGCAAGTCACAGGATTGTTTTCATGAACTCTATTTCTCTGGGAATCTCCTAGGTTCCTTCCATCTCCTAAATTACCAGATAGAATCTCTCATATCACCTATCAAATATCTAGAGGCAAAAACGGAGGGACACTCATTGTACAATGTTTTACATTTGGCTCAAAACAAGTGTTTTTCCTGGAAAAATTTGTTCATCTATCCATCCATCCACACACCGATTCATTGGTACTTTCTTTTCAATGCAACAGAGAAAAGGCCCCTTTTGTTGGTTCATTCTCCAAATTGCCACAATGACTAGGACTCGACTGGTTTGAAGGGGATGCTGGAAATGCAATCCTAGTCTCCCACGTGAGAGGTAGAGACTCAGCCACTTGACCACCACCACTGCCTCTCGGGCAGGAAGCTAGGACAGGGATCTGGAAATTGGTGTTGACTCCAGGCTCTCCAAAGCAGAGCAGAGTTTACCTAGTTTCGTATCTGCAAGGCCCAGAGCCCATCTCTACTGTATTTTGACTGATTCAGTCATTAGTTCAGTGTTGAACATGTATGATACACCCAATCCATGATGTTTTAAGCTCTATTGATGCCGTATCTCTCCTTAGTATTTGGCAAATTAGAAATGCTTAAATATTTGCCAAACGAGCGAATGGAAGGTGACTATTCTACTTATCTCCCGAGAACAAAGGGGCGGGGGTAGTTGTGCTTTGCTGTACTCCGTTTGCCTAATTTCTTGGCAGTTGTGCATATTTCAGCCCTGAATAAACATTTGTTAAAGGAGTGAAGGAATCCGTGCAGCTGCAGTGGTTTATGTTTATGCGTTCTGGCCGGGTGCCTGAGTCTTGCCTCCTAAGGCAACGCAGCACAGCGGGGAGGGCACAAGGTGTCAGGAGGCAGGGGGCTCCAAGCCATCTCACACCCCCCCCCCAAGATCCTCACAAGCTGTGCACTTTGCATAAACCCCACAGACTTTCTGGGTCTTTCTCTCCTCATCTTCAAAGTGAGACATCTCCTTTAGCTCCTTCACGCATCGAAGTGCTTGAGTACAACGTGGTACTCACAGCTGAAGGGCTGCATTGTGTCCTTATCAAATGACTGCCATGATTTTATTTTTTTATTTTATTTTATTTTTTTTTTATGCTCAGTAAAGGGTTTATTATTTAAAACTCATAATCAGTCTCTTGTTTCTAATGCTTTTACATTATGATAAAACTGGAACAGAATCTTTCTCCACTTTTAAAAAAGTTCTTAATCTCCTTTCTACTGCATTAGAATCTATAGAAGGTCCAGTGATTTCTTTTTTTTTTTTTTTTTTTATTGTTGCTTACATTGTATTATGTAGTACAGTTTTATAGGCGCTGGGGATTCCCCCCACCCCTCCCATACCCCTTCCCCCCATGGTGGATTCCTCCACCTTGTTGCATAACCATAGTTCAAGTTCAGTTGAGATTCATTGCTTGCAAACACATGCCTAGCATGAAGTTCAGTGTCTTATTGTCCAGATAAGTTCAGTGGCCTCTTGGGGAGACCTTCTATGGTCTGAAGATAGGTCTAACAGAGTAAAGATCCGGTCAGTTAAAAGCCCCAACAAGGCCTCAGTATCAATATACAACATTATGGAATTAATTGACATAGTATTGGGTAAACAATATGTTAAAAATAATGCAAGTTCCATTCTTCGAAACATCTGGGTTAAGACAGTATCAATGACAGGTTCAAAAAATAACAAACAACCATACAAAAATTACAGGTTAAATCAAGGCAAACATGTGGTATCTAATCTTTTGGGATTCACTCATTTCCCTTAGCATTATAGTTTCCAGTTGTGCCCATTTAGCCACAAAGAACTGCATTTTGTTTTTTTTAATAGCTGAGTAGTATTCCATGGAGTAGATGAACCAAAGCTTTCTTTTTTTTTTAAAGATTTATTTTTATTATTTTTTCATTGGAAAGGCGGATATACAGAGAGGAGAGACAGAGAGGAAGATCTTCCGTCCGATGATTCACTCCCCAAGTGAGCGCAAAGGGCCGATACTATGCTGATCCGAAGCCAGGAGACTCTTCCGGGTCTCCCACATGGGTGCAGGGTCCCAAAGCTTGGGCCGTCCTCCACTGCTTTCCCGGGCCACAGGCAGGGAGCTGGAAGGGAAGCGGGGCTGCCGGGATTAGAACCGGCGCCCATATGGGATCCCGGGCGTGCAAGGCGAGGACCTTTAACCACTTGCGCCACCGCGCCGGGCCCGAACCAAAGCTTTCTTATCCAATCTTCTGCTGATGGGCATTTTGGTTGCTTCCATGTTTTTGCAATTACTGATTGTGCTGCAATGAACATAGGGATGCATGTTGGTTTGTCGTAAAACAGGTGTTTTGGATATATTCCTAGGAGTGCTATTGCTGGGTCATATGGTATGCAGATTTTGAGTTGTTTGAGTGTTCTCCAGACTGATTTCCATAGAGGCTGTACCAATTTGCAGCTCCACCAGCAGTGGAGTAGGGTTCCCTTTTCCCCGCATCCTCGCCAGCAAGCGTCGTTGGTGTTCTTGTTTATGTGGGCCAATCTTGCTGGTGTTAGGTGGTACCTCATCGATGTTTTAATTTGGATTTCTCTTATTGCTAGGGAGCTAGAACATTTTTTCATATGTTTGTTTGCCATTTGGACTTGTTCCTTTGTGAAATGTTTGCCCATCTCTCATGCCCATTTCTTGAGTGGCTTGTTCGTTTTGGTTTTTTGGTTGTTTTGAAGTTCTTTGTATATCCTGGAAATTAGCCCCCTATCGCCTATATCGTGTGCAAAGATCTTCTCCCACTCTGTGGGTTGCTTTTTTACTTTGTTGATTGTTTCCCTTGCTGTACAGAAGCTTCTTAGTTTGATGAGGTCCCATTTGTTTATTCTGTTCTCAACTGCTATTGCTTTTGGTGTCCTTCTTAGAAAGTCGGAACCTACTCCTAGGTCTTGCAGGGTATTTCCTACATTTTCCTGCAAGAGTTTGAAGGTTTCTGGATGTAGGTTTAGGTCTTTTATCCATGTAGATTGGATCTTGGTGTATGGTGATAGATGTGGGTCTATCTTTTTGTTTCTACAGGCTATCAGCCAGTTGTCCCAACAACATTTACTAAAGAGGCCTTCCCACTTGCTTGAGTTGTCATTGGTCTTTTTGTCAAAGATTAATTGGCTGTGTTTGTGTGGGTTCCCTTTTGGTGCTTCTATTCTATTCCATTGATCTTCCTTTCTGTCTTTGTGCCAGTACCAGGCTGTTTTGATAACCACTGCTCTATAGTATGTCCAGAGGTCCGGGATTGTGATTCCCCCTGCTAACTTCTTATTTTTCAGGATGGTTCTAGCTATTCGTGGTTTTTTGTGTTTCCAGATGAACTCTTGAATCATTGTATCCAGTTCCGTGAAGAATGTTTTGGGCAATTTGATTGGAATTGCGTTGAAAATGTATATTGCTTGTGGTAGTATAGACATTTTAATGATATTGATTTTGCCTATCCAGGAGCACGGGATGTTATTCCATCTTTTGAGGTTTTGTTCAATTTCCTTTTTAAATAGTTTGTAGTTTTCTTCGAATAGGTCTCCTACGCTTTTGGTTAGATTTATTCCCAAATACTTCATACTTCTCTCTGCTATTTTGAATGGTATCCTGTTGGTTAGATCTTCTTCCATCTTGGTGTTATTTGCGTACACTATGGCTGTTGATTTTCGTTCGTTAATTTAGTACCCCGCCACTCTGCCAAACTCTCGTATAAGTTCTAGCAGTTTCTGTATTGAGTCTCCTGGTTTTTCTATGTATAGGATTATGTCATCTGCATATAGTGAAAGCTTGACTTCTTCATTTCCTATACGTATGCCTTTGATTTCTTTTTCTTGTCTTATGGCCTCTGCAAGTACCTCTAGGACTATGTTGAATAGCAGTGGTGATAGCGGGCACCCTTGTCTTGTTCCAGATCGCAGTGGGAAGGGTTCTAGCTTTTCTCCATTCAGTATGATACTGGCATTGGGTTTTTCATAAATTGCTTTGATTATGTTGTGGATTTTCCCATCTATGCCTACTTTGGCTAGAGTTTTTAGCATGAAGAGGTGTTGGATTTTGTCGAAAGCTTTTTCTGCATCTATTGAAACTATTATGTGGTTCTTGTTTTGCAGTTTTTGGATATGGTTTATAACATTTATGGATTTCCGAATGTTGAACCATCCCTGCATTCCAGGGATGAATCCTACTTGATCCGGATGAATGATCTGTCTGATGATTTTTTGAATTCTATTGGCTAGGATTTTGTTGAGAATTTTAGCATCAATGTTCATCAGAGAAATAGGTCTGTAGTTTTCCTTCTCTGATGGTTCTCTGTCCGGTTTTGGGATTAAGGTGATGTTAGCTTCATAGAATGAGTTTGGGAGGGTTGCTTCCTCCTCTATTGTTTTGAAGAGCTTGTAGAGGATTGGGGTTAGTTCTGTTCGGAATGTTTTGTAGAATTCTGTAGTGAAGCCATCTGGGCCTGGGCTTTTTTTCGTTGGGAGATCTTTGATGACTGTTTCAATCTCTACCTCGGTTATGGGTTTATTTAATTCTGCAGTTGCCTCCGGACTGAGTTTTGGTAAGTGGTGGGAGTCCAAGAACTTTTCTATTTCTTGGTGGTCCTCAAATTTGTGGGAGTACAGTTCTTTGTAGTAATTTCTAATTATTTTCTTAATGATTGCAGTGTCTGTTGTTATGTTGCCTTTTTCATCTTTAATGCTATTGATTCTCACTTTCTCTTGTTTTTTTTTTGGTCAATCGGGCCAGTGGAGTGTCTATTTTGTTTATTTTCTCAAAAAACCAACTTTTTGATTTGTTGATTTTATGTATAGTTTTTTTGATTTCTATTTGGTTTATCTCCTCCCTTGTTTTGATGATTTCTTGTTTCCTATTGTGCGTGGGACTCTTCTGCTGCTGTTTTTCCAGATCCTGGAGGTGTGAGGTTAGTTCCTGTATTTGGCGTCTTTCTTGGGCCTTGACATGTGCTCCGATTGCGATGAATCTACCTCGTAGCACTGCTTTGGCGGTGTCCCACAAGTTTTGGAATGTTGTATCAGAGTTTTCATTGGTTTCCATAAATTTTTTGATCTCATCTTTGATTTCTTCTCTGACCCATTGTTCGTTTAATAGCATATTGTTCAATTTCCAAGAGTGCCTATACTTCCTGGGGAGTTTTGAGTTGTTGATTTCCAGTTTCATCCCATGGTGGTCTGAGAGGGTACATGGTATGATACTAATGTTTTGGAAGTTGTTTAGATTCGCTTTATGTCCTATCATGTGGTCGATTCTGGAGAAGGTGCCATGCACTGCTGAGAAGAATGTATAGTCTGTGGCCTTAGGATAAAAAGTTCTATATATGTCTACTAAGTCCAGTTGTTCTATTGTTTGTGTGAGCTCTGTTGTTTCTTTGTTGAGTTTTTGTTTCGTAGACCGGTCCATTGTTGTTAGAGGTGTGTTGAGATCGCCTACAAGAATTGTGCGGGTGTCTATGTCTTCCCTTAAGTCTGTAAGTAATTGCTTTACGTAAGTAGGTGCATTAAGATTCGGTGCATAAACATTAATGATGGTGATTGCTTCTTGATGGATCATTCCTTTCACCAGTATAAAATGGCCTTCCCTGTCTCTTTTGATGTTAGTTAGAATGAAATCTATCTCGTCTGAAATTAGGATAGCTACCCCAGCTTTTTTTTCTCGTCTATTGGCGTGAAATATCTTTTTCCATCCCTTCACTTTCAGTTTCTTTGCATCCTTTCTGGTTAGATGCGTTTCTTGTAGGCAACAGATGGTTGGGTCTTGTTTGATGATCCATTCTATTAATCTCTGTCGTTTGATTGGTGAATTTAGACCATTTGTGTTGAGAGTTAAAATTGAGAGGTTGCAATTTTGCCCTGCCATGTGATTGTGTTGTGTGTGTGTTGTTGCCTATGTAATTGTCTTGTTTGTGCGGCCTTTAGTTTGGAGACCTTCTTATTTGCCAACTTTGTTTGTGATTTGCCTCCTTTTTGTCCGGGACTAGCGCATTTCTAAGGAGACTTTGCAGAGCTGGTTTTGTGTAGACATATTCTTCTAGTTTTTCTTTGCTATTGAAGTATCTGATTTCGTTCTCATATACAAATGAGATCTTTGCTGGGTAGATTATTTTTGGTTGACAGTTGTTTTGTTTCAGGACTTGGAAGATCTTTGTCCATTCTCTCCTTGCTTGTAGGGTCTCTTCGGAGAAGTCAGCAGTGATTCTGATGGGTTTTCCCCTGTATGTGATCTTTTCTCTACTTCGTACTTGTCTCAGGATTCCTTCTTTGTCTTCATTGGAGTAGAACTTGAGCACCGTGTGTCTGGGTGAAGATCTCTTTGGATCATGTCTGTTGGGAGTTCTCTGTCCATCCTGTATGCGGGGTGGATTCGTGTTCCAAGTGTTTTGGAAGTTTTCCTGTATAATTTCATCAAGCACTGCTTGCATCCCAGATTCTCTTTCTACTCCCTCGGGGAGGCCGATGATCCGAATATTCAATTTTCTAAGGTAATCCTTCATCTCTTGCATCATTTTATTAGTTTTGCTGAGGTTTGTCTCCAGCTGTTTAATTCGCTGGGCACCTTCATTTTGTGTGTCTTCTGTTTCAGAGATCCTTTCCTCTGCCGCATTTATTCTGTTGATGAGGCTTTCAATCTTATTATCTTGGGCATCCAGTTTGGTTTTGATTTGTTGTATTTCGGTGATTATGCGGTTCTGGAGGTCTTCCAGCTTTGTGTCCACGTATCTGAAAAATTTTAGCATTATTTTCATCAATTCCTTTGCTGGTAACACTTCCATGTCTTCATCTCGTATCGCCGATATTGATAATGGCTTTTGGCCCTTGTTTGGTGGGGTGCTGGCTCTTTCATCTGGAGCACAACTCTTTCTGGTGGTTTTTCCCATTGCGTTGGTGTATTCTGGTGAGGCAAATGGACCCGTGTGTTGAGGGGCTGTCAGGTGCTTTCCTGTAGAGATTGGAGCCTGCAGGCGTGGTGTTGCCGGGCGTGGTAATTTTCAAGGCACCGTTGGTGCGTTCTCAGGGCCCGGGGCTGTAGAGCACCACCTTGGGGGTCCAGTGGATTCCAGGAACACTCTGGGCACCTCTTCTACAGGTGTGACACCCCAGGGCGTGGAGGGATGGAGGCACTCTCTGGGTGTGCCCCCTTCACGGGAATCCGCAGGGCGTAGAAGGTTTTATGTGCTTTCTCCCTGCGTTCTCCGTGTCAGGGACTGCAGGGTTTTTCAGAGCCCACCTGGTGTGTCTCCCACACACGGGACTGTGGGTGAGGCACTTTCCAGGCGTGGCTCTTGTGCAGTGAATCCACCACTCGTGGTGTGTGGGTGTTCAGAGCCCCTGCTCCCGTGTGGCTCCCCCACACAGGCCCTTAGCGGAGGAGTGGCCCAGGCGCCCTGTTATAATGACTTCACGGCAGGTTCGCACCGTGTCAGTTTGGTGCAGGAGTTTTCAGAGCTCTCCTGGTGGGTCGCCCACGCTCAGAACTGCAGGGTGGGAGGCGAGAAGTGAGCAGTTCACTCTATGGGAGTGGTACCTGCGTGTCAGGGACACACAGCGCTACACTTCCCAAATCTCAGAGCTCTCCTGACACCTGACACCTGCGCTGCGGAGGTGCTGCTGCTGCAGGCTGGGCCGCCAAGCCCGCTCGGTGCGGCATTCAGAGTCCTCCTGGTGGTTTCGCGCACTCACCAGGCAGGATGTGGGGGACTCCAGACCCTCGCCAGCTGCCTCTGCGCACCGAGACGCACTGGTCCCCAGGGCCCCCTCAGCCACCAACACCACTGTGCGTAGTTCCACACAGACCCAACAGTTTCGGCCGCCTGCTCCGCGTTCTCAGAGGCTGGAACCTCAGCAGGGGGCGAGAAATGCGGAGGCTGCCACGTCAACCCCCAGCTCACCAAACGTCCGGCCGCTGCAGTCTGCCTCCACCGCTGCCGAAGGCCTCCCGCCGGCGACGATCCCCCTGATCTCCCCGCCTCCGAGCTGGCCGCGTCTCCCGTCAGGCCGTTTTCAAAAGTGACTCAGCAGGTCTGGAGTGGGATGTCGGTTTCTCTGCCTTTGCCCTGCTCTGTTCTCGTTGTTCTTCCGAGTTGTGTGGATCTTTTTGGCTCCACACTGTCCCAGGGAACTTCACGGACCTCTCCCTGCGGTTCCCTGCTGTTCCTCTTTGCTGCTTCTGTAGCGTTCTATCCTTCTCTCACTGGACGCTCCCTCACAGCCTTCCTCCTACGTCGGCCATCTTCTTCTCCCAGCGACTGCCATGATTTTAAAGCGCAGAGCTTGCCTCCTTCACCACGACGCTGAGGATGGGTGGTATCTAGTAAATGCCTTTGGATTATAGCAATAAAATCGGGATGTACTTAAGAGTCTTTCATAGGAATTATCATGTGCCAAGCACCTTGACCCATGCTTTATAATCATCCTGATCGCAGTTGTAAACGAATTATTTAACTAATTAAATTAGCAACTTTAATCCTTGTAACAGTTCAATGAGGTAGGTAACAGTATTAGCCGTCCTCCCCACAGCAGAAAACTGGGACACAGAGGGCAGGAATTAAATTCATGTGAATTCCCTTGAGTGAGGGACAGACAGGTCTCAAGTCAAGTGCCCAGCACTACACCCGTGAGCTTAACCAGCCTGCGGGTGCTACAGCCTACTTAACAACCACGTGGTGTTCTTTGATATCTGAGACAGAATAAAACTCTAGTTCGAGCTATGCATTCTCACGGTCTGATAAGACACATTAAATATTTGGGGGAGAGAGTGAGGTGTGCAGCCTTGGAGGACAGGTGCAAGTATGATAGGAATCCTACCTTTAAATGGCGCTTCATGCCTCTGAGTGCTTTCTATCCATCATTTCACTTGCTCCCCATAATAGCTGTTATTATTTTTTGAGGGTTAACTGTGCACCCAGTACTGGGCTAAGTGCTTAGTTATAGCAACCAAGCTATACTGAAAACCTATTACATGGTGTCCTTTAATTCTCGGTTTGAAAAAAAAATCCAATTTAGCTCGCTGGTGTCAACAGAAGAGTAGTTAGTTGGCATCAAGCACAGCTGGTTACAGGCGCTCAACTCATGCCACTGGGTTTCATCCGTTCTTACTTCTCTTTCTTCTACCATTGCCCTCCCTTTCTACCTTGCACTACTTGTCTCATTGTCAGACAAGTTCTTTCTTTAGTGTGGTCCCAGATAGTTCCAGGTTAATGCCATCCTCACTCTGCATAACTGGCATGTCCAGTGAGCTTCCTGGAACTGAGTTCCAAGCTTATGGCCTGGCCCTGGACTGATGCTGTGGCCACAGGGTAATGGGACCTGGGACAGAAGACCAATACTTCTTTTACCTCTTGGAGGCATTAATCCATCATATTGCAGGATACAGAAGGTAGTGTTCCAGGATGTGGAAGACTCGATGGTGGAAGGACACAAAAGTCACCACTGTGCAGTGGTTGTTTTCTTCCTTGTATGCATGAAGAAACTAATTCTGAAAGGCAGATGCTTTGTTCAGAGGCACACTGCTGACTAGGAATCTGTGACTAAGGCAGCTAGTGGGTAACCTAGCTGTTCTAATTAGTGGTGTCCACAGACACAGCATTCACAATGCTGGCTTCTTCATAGGCCTTTGTACCTGAGTTTGCATGTGACAGCATTCCAAGCAGGTGCAAAGCTTTCAGTCTTCCTCCAGCCCTTCCATCCCTACTGGCCAAGTGTCCTGCCTGGTCTGTGCCTCTAAGTCAGGGAGTGAGAACTTGACCTGAAGTTCATCCCTGCTCATCCTTCTCTTTTCATCAAAAATCCAAAATTGAAGTCCTCAGGGCCAGGGAAGGGAACCTGGCACAGGCGATCTGGATGTGAATTCCTGGGCCTCTCTCTAGCTATGTGGACAGAAGTAGGCTGACCTGTTCTTATGACCAATGCATGGGGTCCTATTTGCAAATGTCCATTTGTGTTGCATGCCCCAGAGATTGACAACACGGCTCTGGTGCTGGAGACCTGCATTTCATCCTCCAACCCTTGCGTGGTTTCAGGGATGTCCCACCTACGTTTTTATCTCTTATTTATCCAATTCACCAGCAAGCTGGCTGAGTTTCCTGTCTGATCAACTTGTACTTCCCTACAGCGCCACAGTCAGGTCCTGCTCTGCCTTTGCCTGGCCTGCTTCTCCCTTGCCTCCCTCTGGCTCTGTCCTGCCTTTTCCAAAGATTCATTTATCATCAGTTGGTGTGAGTTCCCAGCTACGTGCCACATGGCATTCCCTCTCCTGGAGTCCAGGAAAATGAAAGTCTACTCTGAGCCACCTTCTCCCTGGGCTATCCGGGAGGGAAGGCAGTGCCTTGCAGGCCTCATCTCCTCACTGCAGCTCTGCCTCAGCTACCTCTCTCCTTCCTTGCCAGGTGCTCTTCCTAGTCCTCCCCATGTGTCATTATCAGAGCCCTGGGGTTTTCACCACACACATTCTTACCCTGACTCTCTAGCCAGGTGTTCTTGACAAAAGGAAACAGAAACGTTCTCTCTGCTCCCTTCTCTCACCTGGTGATCCTGGTCTGCAGTTACAGACAACCCAGCCCTTCTGTGAGCACCCTGGGGCTTTGGAGGCTGACCTCATGTCAAACTCACACCCTGGCTTCCTTTTTTTCAATATTAAGCATCTCTGCTCCCTAGGTTCAAGGCATTCTGCCAGTGTCGGGTGAGATTTCCATCTGAAATCACCATTTTATTTAATTATTTGGATTTATTCTATTTACTCGAAAGGTAGAGTAACAATGAGAGAGGGAAAGGCAAAGAGAAATCTTTCCCGCTTACTGGTTTGCTTCTCAAATGGCTGTAGCAGTTTAAGTTGGAGCAGGTTGAAGTCAGGAGTCCAGAGCTACATCTGGATCTCCAACATGGGTGGCGAGGACCTAAGCACTTGAGCTATCAGCACTATTCTTGCAGGCACACCAATGGGAGCAGCTGGGACTCAAGCCAGTTCTCTGATATAGGATGCCAACACTGCTGCTGTGCCACAATCAGAGCCCCCTAAAACCAGCGTTTCTATGAGCAAATTATTGCATGGTCATATGATAGAATATCATACAGTCACAAAGTGGAGTGAAACACTGACACAGAGGCAGCAACAGGGTTGGACTTTAAAAGCCTCTTGCTCAATGAAAAGCAGGCACAAAGAAGTGCATGCTGCCTGACTCTGTATACAATGTGCAGACCGAGCAAAGTCAGAGGGACAAGAAACTGACTGGCACCTTCGGGAGTAGGGAGTGAAAAGTGGCTGCCAACAACTAGGGTTTCAATTTGGAGGGATGAGGAGGTTCTGGAACTAGCTTGTGGTGATGGTTACACAACATTGTGAATGCCACTGAATGTCACTGAAATGTACGCACTGTAACATGGCCCAAGTGATAAGGTATACATCATATTTATTTCACTGATGGTGTAAAGTGTCTCCCAAATGTAAACTGTGCATTCCCATCTCACATGTGCTGTACCCCTCTCACACAGGATTACTGAGGCCCCAGCTGGCCCAGGGTCACAAGCAGTACTTGGGAATCAGGCTTGGTGTCCTGCCCACATTCTCCTTCCCACTAGGGAGCATCTACACTTACTCAGCTCTGATTCACAGGGGTTAATGCAGGATTCACAGTGGGGTATGTGGGAGAGGAATCTCACTTCACCCACCTCGCAATAGTGACGAACAGTGGCAAGTTGGTGGTGGGAAACATGAAGGAAGAAAATCCACCACATCACCTTGTCCCTGTCTTACGGCTCAAGAGACCAGAAGTGTCCTGTTTTCACTAAGTGAGAATGCGTTGTCCACAAACAGGGAAGCAGCTCTCACCAAAGAAAACGAATTTGCCAGCACTCTGGAGGCACTGGCCTAAGCACCTAATAAACATAGTTTTGTGGTCTGTGGCATTTTGGATACAGCAGTCTGGAACGACTATGGCAGGGCCTTCAGACCCAATCTGGTAGTTAATAGCTCAGCTACTTATGAACTATCAAAGCCCAACATTTCTCCCCATCCTTCGTCAGCCACCTTGGTTCATCTTTTGGTCCCTTTCTCACAAATTCCCAACCTCTTTACCGATCTTTCTCATCTTATTCCTATGCCTGTATTGTCCCTTTGATCTGCTCATTTTTCATCAGTCTCAGGTGTGAGTGCTGCCTGGCTTGGTCTGATTCTCATCACTTCAACTGAGATACCTGACAGGAGCCTTTTCGCAATCTGGAGGTTATAGTTGAGGACTGAGCAGCCCCACAGCCCAGTTCCTGTGGAAGCCAGTCATAGCAAGTGCAGAGGCCGTATGACGTGTGAGGCAGGAAGAAGAGAAGGAACCTTGCGTGAACTTGAACTGAAATGCTCGAACCTCTCACGAGAAGCTCTCTCTGAGGGCACAACCCCGTGACCCAAAGACCTCCCACAGGCCCCACCTCTCAGAGGCCTTAATTAGATCAATCAACTGTTAAGCTTCAGACATCAGAGTTTAAACGCTTACACAGATTCTGGAGAGAGAAAACTTACTCATGACACTGCTACTCTCAGAAAGTCTTACCTAATCTGCATTGCTGTTATGCTTTCCCACATCCCCAAACCTTGGTCAGCCTCCCTTCTACGTGTTTCCATAGATTCCTGCATGTTTCTACTATAGTGTTAGATTGTGGGCTTTTGTCTACCGAAGTCTGTTGTCTGCACATCTTGATGATTCCGTGTTCTGCAAGGACAGGAACCAGTCTGCCTTGCTCTGCAGCTATCTGACAATCTGAGGGCCAATGCCTGACACAGAGAGGGTGATCTGTACAAAGACACTAAATGGGTGATCAGATGAATGAATGAATGGATGAAAAGGGGCTGGTGGAGACAGTATCGAAGTCCGTCAAGCTCCAGCACCCCTTTCTCTCTTCCTTCCTTCTTTCACTCATTAATTAATCAAATTAATTTAAAAAGGGAGACAGCAAGAAAGAGGAAGAGAGAGAGAGAGAAAGATACCCTAGCGAGAGAGGAAGGAATATCCCATTCACTGACTTATTCCCCAGATGCCTTCTTCCTAGGCAGGGCTGGGCCAGAGTGAAGCCAGGAGCCCGGAACTCCCTACAGGCATGCCATGTGGGTTGCAGGGACTTGGGCATTTGCTCCAGCTGTTACAGCTTCTTAGGTACATTAGCAGAGAGGTGGATCAAAGTTAGGGCAGCTGGAACTAAAACCAGCCCTCTTACAGGGCAGGGGTTATCCCAAAGGGTGCTTGACATAGCATCAACACATCCAGCTTCCTTTCGGGGCACCACCTGGCAAAGCAGCAAGGTCTCCCTCAGTAGAGCAGTTGACCAAGAATTAGGGTGACCATTTCATCCAGTGTGCTGTGGGAAGGTTTGAGTCAGTTAAGGAAATGGACCAAGTGGCCTCTGAAACCTCATGTAGTTAAGTGACTATGATTTGATGGCTCAGAGAAGTATTTCTTGCCTCTGCCAGAGCCGTTTCTCAGGCCATCAAAAAGCCTGCCATGGCCCAGGTATGACCCAGCTGCTAATGCAGGATTCCTCAATCTTGCAGGTGCTGCTCTTCATAGAATTTAATCTGGTAATGCACTTCCTGCATGGGCTTTTCATTAATCACCCCTTTTGAAAGGAGCAGCAGAGAGGAGAGGTGAGAGCTCTGTGATGTTTTCTCCCCACGTCAGGGGTGAGCAGAGGCGAGAGCAGCAAAGTAGCTGGAAAAGTGGGGTGTGGGAGTCAGTGTGCATTGGGGAACAGAGGTTCAGAGAGAGGTAAGTTCAAAATGTAACATTCCAAACTAGCCTCATCTACCTTCTCAGGCTTGCTCTTCTCCAGGGCTATAGAGCCCTCTCAGAAAAATAGATTGCGCTCACATCCTTCATCAGAGAGGTAGAAGCACTGGAGCAGATTATCAGAGCATTTCTTTTACAAAAGGGAGACTGAGGGAGTGCAAGCAGTTCTGCAACTTGCCTGGTAAGTGGTCACATTCTGGGCAGCTTTCCAGGCATCCTGAGCAAGTAACCATGAGAGAAAGTTGGGGTGGACATAAGACAAGTTACAGGATGGAGGACCCCTAGACCTGGTGACAGGTTCATGGCTTCTTGTCACCACTTCTGCTTTTCTGCCTGGTAGCCAAAAGCCCATTTGGTTTTGCTTTCCAAGATTCTCTTTATTCAGTTTTCCGTCTGGAAAGTATTTGCTGTTCACCCATGAGCAAAATCTCACAGGGATGTTCTGTGACCCTTTTTTGGGAAACACAGTGTGTTCACTGAGCCTTCTTTTTTTTTTTTCATTTTCTTTCCACCTACTCTCAGAGTTTATTTATTTATTTATTCTTTGTGCAATGCATGCAAAGTGCCTTTCATCTGGGAGCTGTCCCTATCTGTGGCATCCCCCTCCCCATTCATTCTCCCCTGAGTCACTTTCTTCCTTGCCTCCTCTTTGTAAACAGCAGCAATGGAGAGACCTAGCAAAATGCAAAAAATGTGCACAGACACAGCTCATGAAAAGCAATACATGGAATGTAGTGACTTAAGTACCACCCAGCAAGGGTAGGGGGCCTAAGAGCAGAGAGATGGGGTGGAATGAAATACAGATTAGACAAAGCAGCGTGAGGAGCATGTGTTGGCAGTGTGGTTTCTGGGCACGGAGGCAGGCATGCTGTTGGAATAACCATGCCCTCCTTGATGGGGCCTCTGCCTCATGCCAGCTGCTGTGCCAAGTCAGCCACCCTCTGCTAGCTGCCGTGGTGTTTTATCTTCTGGCAAGAGCCCTCACTCACCAGGAGGATGAGGGGGCTTGATGAAATAGGGGAACTGTCTTTGAACATGCATATCTGCTGGCTGGATTGAAGATGTCCAATACCCCATCTTCCCACCTTCGCTTGACCTAAGACACTGGCCCCGGAGCTTGTGTCCACACATGGGCATGCAGATCCTTCCCTGCTCCTGAGACAGAACCTATTTTTTCCTTCCTTCCTGGGAGGTAATTTCTAGATGCCTCACAATGAGATTTCCTGGAGGAAATGGCACGTTCTGATGGAAAACACGATGTGATGATTGAGGTAGTGGCGGGATTCTTTCAACCCTGGAGCCTTTGGCAGGGACTAAACATTTCCTGTAAGGTGTCAGGTGAGCAGGAAGGGGAAGCTGGTGGGCAGGTGGGGAGGGACACAGGCCCCTCTCTGTGTCCTCCCTAACCTCAGCGGACACAGGAGCACCACCAGCCTCTTAGCCTCCTCTGTCACCTTAGTAATAGCCTTGCTGATGGACAGGCTGCAGGGTTCAGGGAGTCTCCTCTTTCAGGGATGTAAGCATTGTCTGGGGTGCTTGGCAGGGGGCTCCCCACATTGCTCAGCTCATTAAAAGAAAGCCTGGCCATGGAGTGGCACAGGTAATGAAGCATCGCGGGGTGCCTGCCAGCTCTAATAAGACGGAATGAACTGAGGGGGAGAATTAACCTGGTAGGATTAGTTCACTCTGCAGCAAGATGCTTGGAATCGCCTCTTAGACCCCGTGCCGGGAATCTTAAACAGACTCCTCTCTCAGGAGGGGTGTTAGGCTCAGAGGAGGGCATGGGGCTGAGCTGGAACGGACAAACAGGGCTGCAGAGCGGAGCGCATGGCTGAGGGGCTGCAGCTCAGCTGTCTGCCAAGCTGGGCAGGTTTGCTCCCCTAGGCCATATTAAGAAGGTTGGCTCCCTTAACTCCGCCCACCAAGAGCTTCCCTGTTTCTTCAACTACTCCAACCTCTGATTTTCTGGGCTGGCCAGGATCCCCTGGAAAGGGAGCCTTCAGTTAACATTTTCATGACCAGGGTGGCTGAGGCCCAGGCAGATGCCTAAATCGGAACAAGCAGACTTGTAGCTTGCCAGTGATGCTCTTAATATCACTGTCTGTCAGGCAATAGGGGAAGGTACAATGAGTGGAAGGAATATACTGTTTTGGGAATTCAGCTGTGTAATTGGGCAAGTCAGGAATCCACACACTATAGGTGAGAGGCTGAGCCCAGCTGACCACTACGCTGTGCAGAGGGCTACACAGCCTCACAAGAAGAGTTGGCTCATCTCAAGCAGGTACAGGGGGCAATGAGGGCTCAGGAAGGCCTTGGTAGGAAAGACAGGATTTTCCTTTTTCCAGCTCAGTGTTTTCCTTCATCAAACTACTCAGAGGATGGGGGAAGACTGGCATCTAAGGGAGGCCTGGGTCTCCTAGATCCAGGGATTCACGCATGTCCACAATAAAGATACGTGACCAGGCCAGGATCTGGAATGGTCAGAATCAGAGTTGTCCTTTAGACCAGTCTCTCAATCCTCTTCTTTTCTGGGGACTGTGACATAGATGGCAAGACGGGTTGCACTGTCTGGCTTAATATAAGCAGCGTGAAAGCAGCAGCTCCAGGAGCTTATGCCCAAACCAGTGCTCTTGTTGTGGAGGAGGCACTACACCCCCTTTTCAAGTGGCAGGGGAGGCACTAAGAAATATCACATAATGTTCTATATGAGGGTGATGCATTCCTAAAGCGGGAGAGGTGGGAAGGTGGGTTGGGGTTCCCCACTGCTGCCTGTGCTCTGTGCACAACCTCCATTAGCCTCACCTGCACCTGAATGCAGCTCAGCTTGTTCCTAGAAGGTCATGTTCTCTTACTTGGAGGCTAGCAAAATGTCAGACAAACTGGTGGGCTGCTCCAACTCTCAATACAGATGGTGGTGTTTATGAGCGGACAAAAATCTTGCCATTGGAAGTTGCCAAAGCTGCATTTCTGGAGTCCAGGTTGTGAAGCAGCTGTGGGGGTGGGGAAAGAGTAACTTGGGAGCTTAGTAAGTTTCCTAAAAGAGTACCAGATGCTTTTCTGGGGTGAGGCCTGTATAAGTTTTTTTGCTTGTGAAGCATGGAATCACTGTGGCTGTCTAGCAAGGGACCTTGGCTCAACAGCCATCTTGTATTCAATGCAAGAAAAGAATGTGCTTTCGCAAAAAGTGCATCTGGGACAGCCAAGCTGAGAAGGCTCTGTTGGCCTTCCAAGGTAGGCACTCCTAACTTTCAGCTTTGCTATCCCACCTCAGGCATGCTGGTCCTCTGGCCGAACTCATGTCCACGTGCCGCTGAGACCCACCAGGGCTTCTCTGTGAGGGAGGCAACATTTAATTTGTCAGGTGATGAACAGGACATGGATGGGTTCAATGATTTCTGCATTTGGTGTAAGTGGCACATGGAGACAGCCAGGTGTTCATGCTGCTCATGACCATGACGAATCTAGTCAGGCTGGGTGCCTCAATCTACCTTTATGCTTGCCTCTGGGACTTGGTGATGGTGTCCCCCTCTACTGCACAGTCTCTTTGAGCAACATTCAGATTCCTTCAGCACCCACAACCCTGCAGGGAGCCCTTTCAAGTTGCTCCTGCTCTCACTCTTCTCTGAACGGATCCTAACTGTGTCCCATCCATCATTTTGCTCAATTTCCCCCGCGTGACTAAGTTTATGTACTTCACAAAGCTGGTCACTTCGTGCTTCTTTGATGGTTCCCAAGCAGATGCCAAGTGCAGAGTCTAAACCTCTCTGCGTGGAGAGAGCTGCCAGTGTTTGTTGACCCAGTGGAATTTACAGCCACGATCTCACTTAGCGGGTCTCAGCATCTTTGGTTCTTCTCTGGGCTGCAGGTGTTGAGATGGCAGCTACCTGGCTAGGAGAAGGCATGCAGCTGTTCAGAGCAGCTGGGAGACAAGGGTAATTTGGGCTGAGTTATTTCTTCTGTCTCCAGCTTTTTCAAATAATATTGGCTTGGATGCAGTTACTTATTGGGGAGGTTTCTCCTTGCTTTCTTAAACTGGAGGCACAGAGAGTACTACGGAGAGAGCCCAAGGACTGGGCTGAGCTGAGTGGGAAGCAGAGTCTGGGGGCTCTGAGTACCTTTGCATTGCTGCTTCTGTCCAGCTGCTGACCCCACAATGGGAAATGGGAAGCTGTGGCCTTCAGAGATGATGGAAATGCAGACTGTCTTCTATTCACCTGCTCTTGCACTTGCAGAGTTAGTATTTACTTATCCCATGTGAAGTCCCTACTTTTTTTGTCACAGTTTCAATCAAGACCTATAAAGGAAGTGTGTACATGAATACAGAAGAGGTCACTGCTGTTGGGTAAATGCTTGGGAGAAGTAGGATGTAGTGAAAATGCTATAGTGATGGACATAGTGAAAAGGAGGCCATGGGGTGTCGGGTGGGAGCTGCCATAACATAGGCAGGCAAGGTAGTGGAGGAGGAAGCAATAACCAGGTAAAGAGCTGGGGGTAGGTGTTTGGGGAGATGATGCATGTCCTCATGTGCTCAATTCTAGGGAAACAAGCCCAGGAATGCAAGGAGGCCAACGTGAACAGGGAGCGTGTGGGAGGTGCCCAAAAAGAGACAGTCAGATGAAAATTCAGCAGTATAGAGTGTGAACACATCCAGAAATGGTGGCAGAATGTAAAGAGGAGGGGGATGGAATCCGGACCTGGGAATGGAGAGTGGTCAGACATGTGATGGGCTAAGCTAGAGTCTGTGGGAAGGAGGGACTCAAGGATGAACCCCAAGATTTGGCTTTGGTTCAGGAACACTGATGGAGAATCAGGGGTATGTGTGTGTGGGTAGGGGTGCGGAAAAGCAAGAGCTCTACTCTGGGTTTGTCAATGGTGTCAGTCAGCATCATGCTGACAATGCTGGAGCTGTGGAAGGAATCAAATAGAGCTCCTCCACTCTGTGGACAGGTGATGAGACAATAAAACAAGCCAAGTGCTACAAAGGAAGCTATGCCTGGAAATACAATAAAGCAGAAGAGGGGCTGTGAAGATCTGAAGGTTTTTTGTTTGTTTGTTTGTGTATTTGTTTGTTTTTAATTGGAAAGGCGGAGAGACAGAGAGGAGAATCTTCTGTCCGATGATTCACTCCCCAAGCGACTGCAACAACTGCTGCTGCACCGATCTGAAGCCAGGAGCCAGGAACCTTCTCCAGGTCTCCCACGTGAGTACAGGGTCCCAACCTTGGGCCGTCCTCAACTGCCCTCCCAGGCCACAGGGAGCTGGATGGGAAGTGGAACTGCTGGGATTAGAACCGGCACCCATATGGGATTCTGTGCATTCAAGGTGAGGACTTTAGCTGCTAGGCCACCTCGCTGGACCCAAGAGCTGAAGTTTTAAAGTTCATTTATTTTAATGAAAAAAAATTACTTATCTGACAAGGAGGGAGCAAGGCAGAAGAAGAAAGGATGGAAAGAGATAACTTCCACCTGCAGGGTCACTCCCAAAATGCCTGGAATAGCCAAGTCATCAGTCCAGAATGTGGCCCAGCTCTCCTACCTGAGGGACAGGGATTCAAGACTTTAAGTAATCGCTTGCCACCTGTGAGGGCACACACGAGCAGAAAGTTGGGACAGGGAGCGGGTTTTGGTCTCAACCATAGTCACTCCAAGTGGCGTCTTCACCTTTGGAACAAACACCCTCCCCAAGAGCTGATGGTTTAGATGCAAGGTTTAGAAACGTCATCATTAGCTGGTGAAATTTAGGCAAAAGTGCAAAGAGAGAGAGAGATCTCCTACCCGCTGTTTCTGGTTCATGCCGTACATGTCTGCAGCCGAGAGTGTAGAAACTGGGAAATCAAAACTGGTTTCTCAAGTAGATGGCAGGTGCCCAATCACCCAGTCAACCACTGCCTGCTTCTTCCCAGGTCGACCTTAGGAAGAATCTGGAATCTGGAGTTGAGCTTGTGGTCAAGCTCAGGCATTGTATTATGGACCAACTATGATAAACTCCTGTTCCAATACCTGTTTTTAAATCATTTTGATCTCACAACAAATTTATCAGGCGGCTAGTATTACTGCCTTCATTTCATTGTAATCAATGAAAAAGCAAAAGTACGGACAAGGTAAATGCTCACTTAACTCACACAGCTTGTTGAGTACTGAGCTAGGATTCACACCGAGGCAGAGAGGTTCCAGAACACATACCATCCTCCATGTGTCCACTGTGTCTTCATACTTGTTAAGCTTGTGCTGGTCCCCTCTTAATGATGAGCCTTGGGAAAATCAGTTAACCTTTCTGAGTCTCGTTTTCTACCGGTGCAAAATAAGGCTGATAATATCAGAATTAGTGATGCAGTACCTGGAGTTTGTAGTGAGGGACACAGAAAATTAGTTGGGAAGGTGAGATGCAGGCACATGGCTCTGAGAAGCTGGATAAGAGGTACTGTTTTAATAGAGGCGCAACATGCTTTGGAAGCAAATAGAAATTCCTGGCGATTCAAGCAGGGAAGGGCTTTTCATTCATGAGCAGTCTGATTGCAGTGAGGCAGATGGGAGGAGAGCAGAGACGCTAACGCTGTGCGAGACCTTGCTGCCAGAGAGCTCTGACTTTGTTTTCTGCCTACCAGGAGCCACTCAAGGCTTAACCCCACTGAGAACTGCAATCCTCAAGGATCCAAGCATGCTTCTTCTATTTTTTTTTAGCAGTTTTCTACAGAGTAGAAATGTGGAGAGTGTGGAAGAGTGTGGACCGCCTTCTCAGGGATGTATGCTTTGCAAAGGAAAGCTGGAAGTATTCTCATGAAAGAAATGCAGTGAAAAAGAGTGACCCAGGCATTGGGAGATGGAGCTTCCAGTAGGAGCTGGTTATCTCTAAAAAATCAGACAGCACTTGAGATTGATGATTGCACGAAGGCTGCCATACCTTGTAGACGGATGGTTGGCTCTTCCACTATGGCTGTCATAGTTCAAAGACCCCAGATGGTCCCATTTTACAATGGTGTCTTTACTGTCAGTGAATGTAAAGACACCATTGTAAAATGCATACCATTGTATGTATTTTTAAAATACATACCATTGTAAAATACATACCATTGTATGTATTTTATGTAAAGACACCATTGTAAAATACATACACACATGTCACTGACCCGGCAGCCAGGCAGGTAGGCAATGGCCAGAGGGAGAACCTGGTGCAGGCTCATTGAGAACATGGTTGTGCTGGGTTCCGTGACTGCACTTAATGTACTCCCACCCCATTCCAGCATCCTCTCGGACAGAGAAGGGAATTGATATACTCGCTCTATGCTGAACAAGAGCAAGAGAAGACTGATAGAGGCAGCAGAGGCGTGGGGTGGGCACATGACATTGGCTTCTCCCTGAATAACTTGTGAGGTGTTTCTGAGCAACCCAGTTTTAGCAAGTTGAACTGTTCTCTACTCATCTCAGTAGGTGGCTGCTGAGACAACAGACAGGTAGGAGTAGGGGCAGGGCCAATTGGGTTCAGGCAGAGTTTTCCTTGACATGGCACTTTGCTAGAATTGAGGGGTGAGGGGTTTTCTGGTGGCTCCAGGTTTCTGTATCACTATGGGCCCATGTGTGGAGCTGAGGGGCATTTAAAGCTCCTGTCTTTTCTTCTCCTTGGAGCTACAGCAGATTTTCTCTCCCCGTGCGTTCAACATGCATACTAATTGGAATCTCTCCCTGAGAAGAAGCCTTCTTCCTGACAGGTCCTTTAAGAATAGATGGAGGTTTTGAAAAACCCGAGATGGCATTGCCTGTAATTATAAAGTAATTGGTGTAATTGAGAGCTCAGGGTCTTATGCAAATCATCTTCTGTTTTTAACTTTTACATCAAGACTATATTTATTTAATTTTTACATTTTTATTTATTTATTTATTTGAGAGGCAGAGACACACAGAGGCAGCTATCCAGCCACACAGATCTCTCATTATCTAATTTACTCCCCAAATGCCTGGAGCAGCCAGGGCTGGGCTGGGTCCAAGCCGGAGGTCTGGACCTCCACCCAGGTCTTTTGTATGGTAGTGTAATGGTTACAGGTGGCAGGGACCCAAGTATCTCAGTCATTTCATGATGCCTCCAGGGGTCTGCCTTAACAGGATGCTCGAGTTAAGAACTGGGCCTGGGGGTTCAGAACAGACACTCTTACACTGGAGGTGGCTTAACTACCAAGCTAAGTATCAGACTTTTAAAGGAAAAAAAAAAAGATCATGTGCATGTTGGCATGGGACTTCTGCATTTTCCCCTAATCTCTTCTGCATGCAAAAGCCAGCTGGGGGAGAGAAATTGGCCTTGGAATTGGCACAAATCATTGATGGGTCTTGTGTCTTGGAGGCAGCAGCCATGGTTCTGTTGAGCTTCTGGACAAGGAGATTTCGTGAAAATTAAATAAAGTCAGTGCACAGGCATCGCGGACTGTGAAGTGCTGGTCACAGTGTTAGAATTTCCCTTTGTTGCTTCTTTTCCCTTGGTAAGCTGCAGTGTGGTGCAGTGGGAAGTGCAGCATCTGAGGTGCATCTAGACTCATGTCTCAACTCTTGCTTTCAGAAACTGGAGTGTGGTCTTGCTGGCACAGAGGAGGCCAGGCTGGATCAGATGTTGAATGATAGGATCAATGGGAAAGCACTTTGAAAGGGGTCAAGTGCTGTTGAACTTGCTGTTTAACCAGGGGCCCCATAATTTCTCATCCATGCTATGATTGCATCTGTTGTGGGTGTGGGAGGAAGCTGCCATTGTGAGCCTGCACGGATCCCTTGTTATCAGTGGTGGTCATTTCCCAAGGCTGCTATAAGAATCAACCTTAGACTCGATGGTTTAAAAAGCCTGGATGTTTATTCTTTCAGTTCTGCAAGGAAGTGTTCACAATTTTGCAGTGCTGTGTTCCCTTGGGTCCTTGAGGAGACATCCCTTTTTTGTCCGTTCTAGCTCCCATAACCATGCCTGTAGCTGCTGTCTCATCTTCTCCTGACCTGCCCTGTGATGTGTCTGTGTTTTCTTTCTTTTTTTTTTTTTATTAATTGTATTACATTATGTGACACAGTGTTATGGGCACTGGGATTCCCCCCACCCTTCCCCGAACCCTCTCCCCATAGTGGATTTCTCCACCTTGTTGCATTACCACAGTTCAAATTCAGTTGTGGTTCTTTCATTGGAAATATTTACCAAGCGTAAAGTCCAGTGTCTTATTATCCTAGTGGGTTCAATGATTTCTTGGTGAGACCGTCTCTGGTCTGAAGGTAAGTCCAGCTAAGTTTCATCCCAAACGATTAAAGGCCCCGACATGCCCTCAACAGCCATTTACAACCTCATGGCATCAGTTGGCATGACATTGATTAATAGTATGTTGATGGGGAAGATGTGGTTTCTTAACTATATCCTGTGACTTCTTCATAGACATTTCAATTTTGGTTTGTATTCAACCTGTTTCCATACAGTTATCAGTTTAGGTGCAATACATTTTTTTTTTTTTAATTTAGGATGGGTGTGCAGAGAAATCCCCAATACCCCAGTGAGGCATTACTAATCTTTGTGTCCCACCTAGTGAGGCCTGTTTGGGTCCATGCTGGCCGTCTCCTGTCTGATTCTAAGCTTTCCATGTTGTTGTCTGTCCATTCTAGACTTTTTGTTTGTATGTATATTTGTTTGTTTGTTTGTTTTGAGGGGTTACTGGAGCGATCCTAATAGTCACCATGAGGGAGGGTGGGGACCCAGAGCCAGGCCAGCACTAGAGAGAGCTTGCCTCCTTATTCCCAGAGGGAGTTTATTAGTCTTCTGTTTCTGCAGATCGCTCAGGGCTCCTGGCCGTCGTTCCGTTGGTGCTGGTTTCTGCACTGCAGGGTTTGAACTTCTTCCATCCCCTGTGGAGGCTCCAGATGGGGGTGGGTGACCTCAGAGTTCTCGGCCTCCAAAGGCACTCCTATTACCCGTGGTCTCCTTAATGGTTGGGATGTAGTCCTTGGTATCCGTGTTGACAGTCCTTGGTGAGGATCTGGGAGTCTACAGGGTTGGGATGCAAGCCTCCTCCTGACCCCTTACTCCACTCTGGGGTCTCCCCGCTGCCCCATATGCATGACCTCCTATCAAGAGGCTTTCGGGGTCGCTCCCGCTTCCCCTCTTATGCCTGTGTAGCTTTGTTATTGTCTAGTGCCGATTCGAGTCTGTTGTCAATGGGTTATCAGATTTGATCCTGATAGGCTGTGTTTCACGTCTTCCACTCACTTGTTAGGGAGATGGAGGATTTCTCTGCATTCCCTCCCCATTATGGAGTAACATAAGGTATTAAGAGTGTTTTAGGTTTTACAGTTCTTTGATGTAGATCTTAAACATTCTGACTCACATTAATTGTTGTAGTATAGGTTACAATGCTTTGTCTTATTGCATTGGATACATGTTGTCAGAGGTTGCGATAATGTTACAATGTATTGGTATTATTTTCCAGATTAACAACTTTTCGTCTCAGATTAAGGCAAACATGTGGTATTTAATCTTTTGGGATTGGTTCATTTCTCTGTGTTTTCTTGTGTGAACTCCACATGAAGATACTTCTCTCAGCATGGAGGAGCCACCTCAGTAATCCAGGTCTTTTTCCCATTTCAAGATCCTGAAGTCCATTACAACTGCAAAACATTTTCCCAAATAACACAGCACTTAAAGATTCCTGGGGTTGAGGCCTGATTTGCCTGTGTGCCATTATCTTGCTGACATTGGGAGGGAAGTCTCCCTGGAACCAGGCTGACCCAGGCTGGAATCAGCTCCACTACTTTGTGCCTAGATGACCTAGGGTATGTTACTTCAACTCAGTGCCCTCATCCACACTAGGCACATGACTTCACTTCAGTGTTGTAGTTGGTTCATCTGCAAGGTGGGCAGAGTACTAATGCCTCACTCTGTAGGTAGTGTAAATAGGTCTTAATATATGTAAGGTGCTTAACAAAGTCCTAGGCTCACAGATGTAGTTTCAAGGTGATTGCATTACTATGTGGTTTTCTGTTAATAGTTGGCTGTAGATTTGCCAATATATTGTCATCAAAGTTATTCTATAACTTGATGGTAAATCACCTTTCGCTTAATGAAAAAAAATTTTTTTTCATGCTTAATGAGGTATCACCTATAAAAATAATTAACATTCTCATGACTTGGTTTGGTTTTGCTCTTATGACCTTTTAGAAATCCATTATACATGTTTTTAACATATAGTTTTTCTTGTTGAGGAAATAAGATTATTGCAGTCTGACCCTGTCAAAAATAAACTTATTGATTCATCCTAAATCATAACCTATCATATCCTGGTAACTCCCAGTGTTTCTCTTCACCATTGGTCTATTTTGTCAACCTGTTTCCTTGATCAATCTCTGTTAGACATAAATTTTGAAATAATTATACTTTCAATGCAAATATGATTAAATATGAATTTATTCTTTTTCTCATAAAAACATATAAACCTGCAGATCAGTTTGTCATCAAGTTGGATTTTAATCAAGATAATGCAAAGACTTAAGTTGTTAAGATGACGATAATACCCAAAGCAATCTACAGATTGTCAGTGAAGTGTTTTTTGCAGAAATAGAAAAATCTATCCTAAGATTTATATTGAATGTCAAGTAGCCAAAGCAATCTTTAACCAGAAAACATAGTTGGAAGATTCACATTTTCTGATTTTAAAACCTTTGTATGGTTGGTTTTTAATAACAAGATAGTACAAAATGGATATAAAGAACATGCGGAATAGTACATTAAAGTATCTCAGGAACAAACCATCATATATATACATATATATATATATATATATATCCAAATGATGTTTGATAAAAGTGTTAGGTTTGTTCAAAGAGGAAGAATGATGTAATCAACAAATGGCTTTCAGAAACCTGATATTCACACTCCGAAGGATAAGGCTTGGATTCTTACCTTGCATCATTTGCAAAAAATTAGCCCAAAATTGGACTGCAGATTTATCTTTAAGACCTGAAATTATGAAACTCCTAGAAGAAGATACAGGATGAAAACTTCAGGACATTGGACTTGGTAATTAGTTCTTAGATATGACATGAAAAAAATTGGCAACAAAAGCAAAAATCCACCAATTTGACTCCATCAAACTAATATAATAAATAACCTTTTTTATGTTATCAGAGGTCACTATCAAAAACAATCTAAAGACAATTAACAGAATGGAAGAAAATATTGGCCCAATCATACAACTGACAAAAGATTAAGTTTTAGGATACAAAAAGAACTCCTACAACTCAAAAGTGAAACTAAGCTACTATCCTATTAAAAAGACTAGATATTGATCCAAAGAAGACACATGGATGATCAACAACCACGCACAAAGACAAGCAATATTAGACGCTGGAGGTTGCAAATTCAAACCATAGTTAATCTGAATTCACTGTAAACTGGAAGCTGATATTAACAAGAAGGAGCTGAAAATCACAGATGTGTTCCACAGTATTGTAGAAGTGACACAAGTGTGAATCCTGGGTTCCTTGTGGAAATGCAAAATAGTGATTAATCAGTGCGAAAACAATACGGAGATGACTTTAAAAGGTCACATATAAAACATGAAAAACTGGAAAGTTGGATGTTGTGACAGCTGCACAACAATATTAATATACTTAACATCAATAAGTAGACATTTAACATGTTAGAATAGTATGACTTTTTGTCCCATGAGTTTTTAATTTTAAATGTAACTTCTTATTGTTATTATTATCATTTTATGATACAGTTCCATAGGTCCTTGGATTTCCCTTAGCCCCTCCTCAATCCTCCCTCCCGCTGAGTTCCCCTATATCGTTACTATAATATAGTTCTTCATACACAGTCGTATGTCCATCATTTTATTATTTTTTTTATTGGAAAGGCGGATATACAGACAGGAGAGACAGAGAGGAAGATCTTGCCTCGATGATTCACTCCCCAAGTGAGCACAACGGCCGATGCTATGCCGGTCCGAAGCCAGGAGCATCTTCCGGGTCTCCCATGTGGGTGCAGGGTCCCAAAGCTTTGGGCCGTCCTCGACTGCTTTCCCGGGCCACAAGCAGGGAGCTGGAAGGGAAGCGGGGCTGCCGGGATAGAACCGGCGCCCATATGGGATCCTGGGCGTGCAAGGCGAGGACCTTAACCACTTGCGCCACCGTGCCCGGCCCCAGCATCCCTTTTTCAAGATATAGTAAACAGTTTTACTGGGAGTCCATCTTTAGTCTGGAAGTAGAAATGCATACTGCATTGTATCCTCACATCTGGATATGATCAGCAACAGGTGGAAAGAAGAAATTTACAATGCCATGCTGCTAGATATGATAGTCTCCATTACACAGTTACTGTACATCCCCCTTAAATAAAAAGCCACAAAACAAAATAGAAAACAGGAAGAAAAAAAATAAATTGACAACACTGTGAAGTTAAATGATATGCTATTGAATGACTAATATGTCACTGAAGAAATGAAAAAGAAAATCAAGAACCTTCTTGAAGAAAATGATGTGGCTGTATGATCTGAGTCATTGAAGAATTTAATGAGAAGAAAGTGTTTTGAAGAGATGAAACTAAAAATCAAAATCCATGAGAGATAGTTTCTGCTGGTCTTTGTTGATATGTCTCCTGTAGGTAACAAATAAATGGTTTTTTTAATCCAGTCTACTAATCTATGATGTTTTGTTGGAGAGTTTAGGCCATTTACATTCATGGTTAATATGTATGGGTTGTAATTTGGTCCTGTCATTTTAGCAATGGTTGTTCATCGATTTAGTCTTCTGTTGTTATTTTACTGGGATATTCTTTACATTTGCCTTTGGTTTTGGTGGGTCCTATTCCTCTTCTCCGTCAAGAGGCCATCTTTAAGTATCCTTTATAGGGCAGGTTTGGAAGAGGCAAATTCTTTTAACTTTTCTTTACTGTGGAAGAATTTTATGTCTTGTGAGTTTTACTAAGAATGAAACTCTGGCCACTGCTTCCCTATGATTCTGGATGAAAACAGCCCACAGAGTCAGAATTGATTGCGGTATGAATACATGTTTCCTCATTATTATAGCCCAAGTCGTTGCCTCCACAAAGATTCAAAGCAGAGCATATGTAAGGTACACAATTGAGGCCAGGATTTATTCAGGAGTGAGAGTGAATGCATATTCATGCAGCTTCAGAATGATGTCTTGGGAGTTGGCCAGAGAGTGGCCCATGGGGAGAGAGGGTGGGGTAAGCCAGGACAGCAAAGGCAGGAAGCATTGAGAAGTGCTGCTCTCTGTTGAGAGAGTAGAGTAGACATGCAGGGTGGAATTTGGGTGGGCTTCTGAGTGTCTCATAACACCTCTACGTGGAGTCCAGTTTCCACATGGCCATCATCCTGTCTTTGTCTTGATGTTGCAGAAGCAGTTGCATCATGTGAAAGGGCACATATGTAATTAACAGGTAAGGGGTACAGTTACAATGAGGACTAAACAGTAATATTCTCCCACATGTCTGTTCTCTGTATGTCAAAGGGACATTACAGCCGCTGTCCCAGCCCATGAGGTAATGCCTCATCCTCATCCCTGGTCTCACAAGTGATAGAACAAGTCCCTGCGCTAACGTGATTACAGAGAGATTGCGATGTAACTATTTTCCTTAAGTAAAATGCATTTTTACAAACCACTGTGCTCTCATTAAAATTTAATTAGTTTATGAACAATGATTGCATTTATTGATGGGGTCAGGAGGAGGAGTGGGGCTGACAGCAGGGTTGCTGCTCTGTGAGAGGGATCTCGTCTTTGAGGCAGCGAGAGCTCCATGCCTGCAGCTGGGAAAGGGAACTGCCGAGGCCCTGGGGAAGGAGGGGGTCTGCGTCTGGCTACCTGCAGTGCTCAGGAAATGATCAGCGCATCACTGGGAAACTTCGTACAGTGCTAAGGTGAAGACGGATTCCTTCAAGGAACTTACAGGCCTGCTGGGGAGGTGAGACATAAATGTCTCCATAAAGGGAACAGTGAACAGTTTGGGAGAACAATAGCTAAGTGATCCCAGGCAGTTTATGATGAACTGTCAGAGCAATGAAATAGACACTAATTGCTCTGGGGGCTCTGTGGATATTAGATCAGCTAGAGCATTTGAGTCTGGAGGTCTTTAGAAGATAGGATGGCTTGGTGGTGGAGAAATCTGGACCTGGTCAATTGTTGAACTTGGGCTGGTTTCTTAATCTCCTTAGGCCTCTATTTTCTTATCTGCAAAACAGAATAATGTCCTCCATCCCATTGTGATAAGGATGAACAAAACACTGACTACACACTCATTAGTAAGACAGAGTTGGCACTGAGGTTGCATCCTGAAGGTGAAGAGAATGGAGAAGGGGGGACAAGGGAGGTGGGAATGAGCAATTGCAAAGCAGGCAGCCATGTTTGTTTCGAAACAGAATTAATGGATGTGGCTGGAGCAGAAATCTTCTTCGTGTCATTCTTGCTTGCAAAGAGAAGGTTTAGACTTCAGGGTACTGTTCCCCTAGCCAGTACTTTTCTGTACCAACCAGAATGCTGATCATGAACATGGAGTCCTGGTGCTAATATATAGACTGGGTGTGGGAATCAGTAACCCCTCATTTGTGTGTAAAGCATCATTCCTGCAAAGTTCCTTTCAATCATTTATTAGTTCGTCAGAGATTTAATGAGAAGTGGGAAACATAATTTCTGCCTCATAGAATGAGATGGGATTGTTTGCAGGATATTTATGACCTTCCGATGATGCAATGCTTTCAATAATGTTACCTTGTGCTAATGAACTTTACATATTCAGTAGAGGGTGCCCTATGGGGAATGAGAAATACTCAGAGCTTAATTTTAAAGGTGGAGAAATGAATCAATATCATTCCAAATGCTTTTTATGGTGAGTTTTGCACATATTTTGCTGAAGTTGTGAGTGTCCCACGCTAAAATTTATCTGAAATTATCTTATTTTTCAAATTCAAATCTACTTAGATAATCAATCTGTGCAGTAAATGTCTTAGATAAAAAATGGTTTTATTTTTCTCAATGAAAACAGATTTCCTTGCTAAACGAGACCAGCAACTTGATTATCATTCTGCAAGAATCTTTGAATTTTTTTCTAAGCTCCTTTTCCAGACACACTTTTAGCCTCTGAGAGAGAGTTCAAAGGGCCTTCATCACCCTGAAACATGGAGCACATTGGAGAACCCTGGCGTCAATGTGCTCTGTAATGGAGAACTGGCAGGGCCACAGCTCTGGTGTCTGCTCAGAGCCCTCTCTGATTCTTTCTGCATCACTCTGCTTTCCCAGCCTCCTTGCCAAGCTTCTTCTAGTACCTTAGCCTCTCAGAGAGCCTGTGCCATCCTGGTCTAGCAGCACTGAGAGCTACATTTCAGCTCACATGGTCTGTGACCTGTGCATGCCGCTGGGTCATCACCTTTTGTTTTTTATTTTCTCATGGTCTCTGGACCAGATACAGACAAGGAAGCCCTGATATTTCTCATGCATTCATTAGTCCACAAATATTTATCAAGCATCTGCTGTATTTCTTTCTCATGCATATGGTATTGAGCTGTAGTCACAGAGTTCAGCCTTGACGAAGTTGGCAGTTAACCCTGTGGTTAGGATATCACGTACTTCATGGGAGTAACTGGGTTTGAGTTCAGGCTCCTGCTCTTGACTCCAGCTCCCTGCTAGTTCATGCCCTGGGAAGCAGTGGTACTGAACAACTAACAGTGTTTCTATAATGGCGGAGTAATGATTGAATTCCTGGCTTTAGGCTACAGTTTCAGCACAGTTCATCAATGTTTGTATTTGAGGCATGAACCAGTAGATAGAAGTCTATCTCTCTCCATAAACACACACACACACACACACACAAACACACACACACACACATCCCATATACATACATACGAATACATATCGCATATATTTCTCTTAAATAAATAGATCAACCAGTCAGTGGAAAAAAAACTTAGTTATTATGAGGAAATAAACAGCAAGCACACAAATAGCAGTGAATTATGGATTCTTAGATGCTTATAGGCACTTAAAGAAAAACTAACACACTAAGAGTGAGAGAATGCCTGGAAAAGGCAAGTGACTGAACAGAGGCACCGATGAAATGAGGGGCGCATGCATGCAGATCTCAGGATCCAAGCAGCCTGGAGAGGACTGAAGTGCAGCAGCTCCGACAAGGGGTTCCCTTGTGTTTGAGGAATGGCCATTCAGAGGAGAAGGCCAACAATGTATTAGTTCCTTGACTTCCCCATAATCTGGCTTTTGGAAAGAATGTTTTCATTCTAAGATTTATTTATTTTAATTCTGTTGAAAGCCAGAGTGAGGAAGGGAGAGGAGTAGCAGGAAAAGGGAGAGAGAGAAATCTTCTATCTACTAATTTATTCCCCAAATGCTTGCACTAGCCAAGGCTGGACCTGGATCAGGCTAGGAGGCCAGAATGCCATCTGTGTCGCCCATCTGCATGGCAGGGGACCAAACACTATGGTCATTATCTGCTGCTTACCAGGATTCGAGGGAGAGCATCTGGGATTTAAACTGGAGCCTTGATACAAGACGTAAGCATCCCAAGCAACGGCTTAACCCACAGGTCCACAGTGTCTACTCCTGATAAGGAGTTGAACTGAAAGGTACTTAATCTTTTTTTTTTTTTGATAGAAGTTCTCTACCTTAATTCTTTCCAACAGCATTTCAGTATTTTGCTGGAGTGTAAGAAGGAGTGTGGATTGCCAGCGAATATCCACTTCCTATTCTCCAGCTACCCTATTTCCTGGCTGAGTCTTGTTGTCTCATGCAGGACAGAGCATGTTACCAGCCTGTCTTATCACTTCAATTATGCCTGATCTATGCCAGAGAAAATGCCATTCTTGTTGGGAAAATTGGAGCAGAAATTTCTTTATGCATGAGTGAAATACCATGGAGTGTGACTTGGGGGAGTGGCTGCAACCATGTTGAATCCATGTGCAGGTACCTGTTGGAGAGTGAAGACCCATTACAGGAAGTGAAATTGAGACCTTTTATTGAGCCTTATTTGAAAACAGAGGTGTACCTGAGTCTTCTGCTTAAGCTTATTTGAGTGGGGCTAAAATTCAACGAAATAAACAAATAAAAACAAACCAAACCAAGCAACAAACAAACAGAAATAGAAGAGCTCTGCTTAGCTAAGAGGTGATACAAGATGTTACAGCATTGTGATTAAGACTAAGGACCCTAATTGTAGGGCTGGTGTACAATCTTGGGCGAGTTCTTTAATCTTTGTAGGCATAAATTCCCCCATTTACAAAATATGAGTAATAATAGTATATACCTCAAGTTTGAGATGAAACTAATATGTATATACACACACAATTTTGGAAGCACACATGACAGGTGACACTTGAGTGTCTGATGATGCTATTATTCTTTTTCCAGTTTGCATAATAAGGTTTCTAAAACTGAAGTATATTAAGTGGCTTACCCTAGTACATGTGGAAAGTAGAGGGCCCGGCGGCATGGCCTAGCAGCTAAAGTCCTCACCTTGAAAGCGTCGCGATCCCATATGGGCGCCGGTTCTAATCCCAGCAGCTCCACTTCCCATCCAGCTCCCTGCTTGTGGCCTGGGAAAGCAGTTGAGGAAGGCCCAAAGCCTTGGGACTCTGCACCCGTGTGTGAGACCTGGAAGAAGTTCCTGGATCCTGGCTTTGGATCGGCATAGCACCAGCCGTTGTGCTCACTTGGGGACTGAATCATCGGACAGAAGATCTTCCTCTGTGTCTCTCCTCCTCTCTGTATATCTGACTCTCCACCCCCAGCAATAATAATAGAAAATAGAGTTAGAGCAGAAATTAAGTACCAAGACTCTTAAGGGTGGCTGTGGGCAGTTTGTCACCTATTTCTGAATATGTTTTAGGGACAAGACTTTGACTCAGTACCCATCCTATGCTGAGTGACTGAGTTCAAGTCCTGGTTCTGCTCCATTTCCAGCTGCCTGGTAATGCACAGGAGGGAACAGTGATGGACAAGCTGTTTTTTCCCTGCTGCTTGTGGACTGAGTTCCCAGCTCCTGGGAATGAAGGAATGGGAGCTCTCTTTGTTTCTGTCTCTCAAATTAAATAGATAAATACATTTTCAAAAGGGCATTTTTAAGTGCCTACTATTTCTCAGCACCATGCTGGACTCGGGAATGTGAACACAGATTGCAAACACTGTGAGTACAAGGGCTGTTCCCTGAATACTTGTATTTCCCCTAGTCCTATTACAGGGTTCCTGGCTCAGTGGGTGATTAATCAGTGATGTTGACTAACCTTCCCGCCACTGCTCAGCCTCCCAGGGAGGGAAGGCTTTTCGTGAAGAGGGCTTGTTCAAGGAATTAGTGATCCACATGGGTGGAAGCCTGGCAGGAACTCTTGGACCTGACAGCCCCTCTGCCCCGTGGGCTCAGAGCTGCCTTGCCCCCTGGCTTCCCCGCCTTCTGCTTCAGCAACTTGCTGTTAGTCTTATGATGAATTCATTACCAGAAAATGAAACTGAAGTTTCCTTGTGACATAAAATATTGATGAGAGAAATAAGGACTAAGATAAATGATCAAATGCTGCCGGCAGGCCCCCTGCATTCTATGCTGTGGGGTCGACACCCTTGTATTCCTGTGTCTCTCTGTTCATTTGTGTGGGCGGTGGTTTGTTTCCTTCAGAGCAGGCATGTCGGAGTGCTGGAGGAGTGCTCCAGCCCCAACGTCACACCACAGGGGAAAAATAGACATGTCTCCTGGTGACTGTCAAAACTATGAAACCCAATCCTGCCACTTAACAACCTTCTGGCAGGTTCTTGGCACCCTCAGGATAGTGTGCAAAAACACATTGCTCTCCTGCTCAGAAACTGCTAATGGCTTCCAATTGCCGAACACTGAACAATAAGCTCCTTAGGACTCCGTTCAAGGCCTCTGCCCTCCTGTGGTGGCCTGTCTTTTAAAGAGTCTCATCCTGCTAGAGGTTAGCCATGACCCCGACATTCACCACATCTGGACCATAGGATCCTCCAGAGCATCATCACCGTCTATGCCACCATGCTAAATATCTTGCTTTGATGAGCGGCTCCCCAGCTTTTTCGCTGATTGAAACCTTAACACAGACTACACACCAGTTTACATGCTGACTTTACCCACAAAATGTTGTATCTTATTTGAAGGCAAAGTGTTTTATTTTTACTTGGTGATATGCCACTCAGGAGCAATTCATCCAAAGAACAAACAAAAGAAGTGCACTGTGTTGGTGAGAGCATGGAGAAGTGCATTGTCTTCCTCCCTCGTTACTGTTGCCGATGGGAGAAGCTTACTTACTGAGGGAGTTGAGCCGTAGTTTTCACAAGACTTAAATAGCTTCATAACTTTGATCCAGCAATCCCACATCTGAGAATTCATAATGGATTTTTTTTAGAATAGTGTAAAATTGGAAGGACTCTGAAGATCCCCAAATAGGGAAGTTTTTGAAGACTTTCTGATGTATGTATCTATATAATAGAATCCTGTTTCTTTACTTAAAAACTATACTATGCAGAAGTAGTTGATTTACAAAAAGTTCATGATGTTATGGTAAGTGAAACAAATAGGATATGAAGCTATGAAATATGGTCAGGAGTGAAGGAGAAAGAGAGGCCACAAGAGGGAGCGAGTGAGAGAGAGAGAGAAAGTGGATTTATTTATGATCAGGAATCAATTTCTACAGTCGTGGAGGTGGAGAAGTCACTTGATGTGCAACCTAAACCTGGGAAACCCAGGGGTGTTGGGTGGGGTATGGTGAGCATTTCTAGCCCATGAAGAGCAGTGTGAGGGAAGGTCAACACTTTTGTTCCACTGGATCTTCAGAAGGTTTGACAGAGCCCATCTCATTTGAGAGGACAATTTCTTTTCTTAGTTGATCCACTCAAACACTAATCTTATCCCTCCCCCCCAAAAAAATACCATCAAAGACATAGCTGGAATAGTGGATGACCACATAATTTGGGCTCTCCATGACCCAGGAAATCAACAGATGGAACTAGCTATCATCCACACTTGCCTAGGTCTCTTTCCTTACCAACTTCTCCCAACTCTGCACTGCATTCAAACTCCCAATCAGGACTGGCTGCTTACAAGAGGCAGAGTTGAGACAATAGAAGGTTTACCACTATGAATGGGAAACCCACAGAAACCAAGAGACACTTTGAAGGTCTGCTGTCTTCTCAACTGCAGAGTCAGGATTTGATACTGTACTGTCCCATTGTGTGCCCTTAGGGAGGACGATGGGGTGAGCAAACCCTGACCCAGAAAGGAGTGCATCTGGCAAGAACCTCTTTGACTCACAGCCTGTGCTCTCTCCTTTGCTGCAGCCCTGACTGCTTACTCAGAGTGTTTGTGGCAGATTTCGTGGCACCTTCAATAGTAGCTGGCACTTTGACATATCTCTTTACATGCGCAAATCTCTTGTTGAGTCAAGTTGTGTGGAGCACAGTTAGCTACTGTGAAAGCATTCTACAAACAGAAAGCATAGTCCTCCCACCCCGGCCAGTAATGGCTCTATCTATCTCTTTTAAGGTGCTGGACTGATGGAAGCAATGACAACTGTAGAGGGGCAGAAACAAAGGCACTGCTTGGACCAGGACTGGGGTAGAAGAAGCCAGCCTTTCAGGAGTGCTGCTGGAGATTTGCAATGCAATCTCTTGATTGTTGCTTCTTGGTTGCTTCTAGTCTTACTAATGTTTTCACTTTTAGGACTTACTCTTTCTATTTGAAATTTGGCTTGAGCCTAACCCATGACCGCCATGCTGTTTTTCATTACTGGGTTCTCACATCTGAACAGGTAGAATGTGCCAAAAACCAAAAAGCTTGGACTTGACCCTAGGAACACAGCTAAATCTTAGTGCCATGCATGGTTACTTGTTCTTTTCTCTATCTATCTATCTATCTATCTATCTATCTATCTATCTATCTATCTATCTATCTATTCCATGATATACTCCTATAGGCTCTGGGAATCTTCTTCCTTCCTCCCCAAATCTGGACCCACTCCACTGATTTCTCCCATGTCATTACACTAGTATGTCCTTCATAAACAGTTGAAAACCAGTCATTCTGCTATTTAAGTGTATCCTGACATTGTAGGCATGAACAATTGCAGAGAATCTAGCATCCTATTGTCAAGATACATTCAACAGTTTCTTTGGGAGTCTATCTTTGATTTGGTAGCAGAGATGCATCCTGCATTGTATCTTCACATCTGTATGTGATAGTCTTTACTACACAGTTACTATACATCCCCTTAAAGAAAAAGCCATACAACAAAGTCACCAACAGAGAGAAAAAGAGAAAATTCAACAACATGAAAAGTAGCATACTACTGAATGACCGATGTGTCATTGAAGAAATGAAAAAGTAAGTCAAAGACCTTCCTGAAACAAATGATTCTATGAGTCAGTGAGAAAATTAATAAAAAAAAAAAACAACTTTTTTGAGTGAATGAAAAAAAATCAGTCCTCCAGCGATGTAACATAACAGTATTGAAAGGGCTGTTGAGCTCATATTTTGTCTGATATCAGAGAGGTATATTGGTCCTTTTGGGATTGACTTGTTTCACTGAGAATAATGGTCTCTAGCTGAGCCCATTTGGTTGTAAATGATAGAATTGCACTATTTTTAATGGCTGAATAGTATTCCAAGGAGTACATGTATGAGAAATGAGATATGAATGTAGGCCAATCTCATTGGAGTTAGGTGGAACCTCCGTGTGGTCTTCATTTGTATTTACCTCACAGCTAGGGAGCCTGAGCACTTTTTCATATATCTATTAGCCACTTGAATTTGTATTTTGAAAAATGTCTGTTCGTTTTTTTGCCCATTTGTTCACAGGGTTATTTGTTTTGCTGTTGCTGCGTTCCTGAAGCTCATTTTAAATCCTGGATATTACTCCCCTTTAATTTGTTCAGTGTACATAGATTTTCCTCCCATTCCATTGATTGTGTTTTTGCTTATTGATCATTTTCTTTGTTTTGTTTGAAGCTTTTTTTTCCTTTCTTTCCTTCTTCCTCTTTTTTTTTTTTTTTTTTTACAAAGCAACAGGTAGGGATCTTGTTTCTTACTTCTGCAAGCTGCTATCCAATTGTTCCAACAGCATTTGTTGAAAAGACCAGATTTTCCCCCTGGATTATTTTCAGTTACATTGTCAAAGATTAATTTGCTGAACCTGTGTTGGCTGCTTCTGGGATTTCTTTTCTGTTCCATTGGTCTCCTTCTAGGTTTCTGTGCCAGTACCAGACTCTTGATGATCACTGCCTTGAGTATTTTTTGAGGTCTAGAATTGTGATTCCTCCTGCTTGATTTTTATTCTTTAGGATAGTTTTTGGCTATTTGTGTTCTCTTGTGTACCTTTCTATTTCTGAGAAGAATTTTGCTGGGATTTACATTGGGATCACATTGAATAAAATGCACACTTCTAATATGTTGATACTGCTGCATCAGAAACATGGTAGGTTTCTCTATTTTTTAAGGTCTTCTTGTGTTCCTTTTTAAAACATGTATTGTAATTTTCATTATAGAGATTCCCCCCTCTTTGGTTAGGCTAATTCCAAGGTATTTAGATTTCTCTCCACTATTTTAAAGGGACTGTACTTACAATTTTTTTCTCAGTCATGGTGTTGTGTATATTAGTGGCATTGATTTATGTTCATTAATCATGCATCCTGCTACCCTGCCAAATTCTCTCATGAGCTCCAACAATCTCTTGATTGAATCTTTTGGTTCTCCTATGTAGAGAATCATGTCATTTGTAAACAGAGATACTTTTAGTTCCTCAGCTCCAATTTGGATTCCTTCAATTTATTTTTCTTGCCTCATATCTCTAGCAAGGACTTTTGACACTATATTGAAGTGGATATCCTTGTCTACTTCCAGATCTTAGCAGAAAAGCTTCCAGTCTTTCCTCATTTAGCATGATGCTGGCATTGGGTTTTTCATATATTGTTTTGATTGTTTTACAGAATGTTCCTTCTATGCCTATTTTGCATAAGGTTTTCAGCATGAAGTGGTGTTGGATTTTGCCAAATCCTCTTCGCATCTATTGAGATGATCATATGGCTTTTATTTTTCAGTTTGTTGATGTGGTAAAACATATTTATTGATTTGCAAATGTTAAACCATTCTGGCATGCCAGGGATAAATCCCACATCATTCAGGTGAATGATCTGTCTGATGTACTGTTGGATCTTGTTGGCTACTATTTTGTTGAGGATCTTTGTGTCTGAATTCATCAGGGTTATTGGTCTGTATTCTTCTTTTTCTGTTGTGTCTCTATCTGGCTTTGGCATTAAGGTGATAATGGCTTTATAGAAAGAGATTGGAAGGATTGCATCCCTTTTGATTGTTGGAATAGTTTGTGGAAGATTGGGGTAAGTTCTTCTTGAAACGTTTGGTAGAATTCAGCAGTGAACCCATCCAGTCTAGGGCTTTGCTTGGTTGGAAGGGATTTATTTCATGATTTAATCTCAGTCCATGTTATATATGTCTATTTAGATTATTCATTACCTCATGATTCAGTTTTGGTAGATTTTATGTGTCCAAAAACCTATCCTATCCACTTTTTCTGTCTTCTGATTTGTTGGCATATAGTTACTTGTCATAGTTCCTAATACTTCTGTGTGTGTCCAAGGTATTTTTTGTTATATTTCCTTTTTCATCTCTGAACCTATTGATTTGTATCTTTTCCCTCCTTTTTATGATTAATTGGACTAGTGGTGTGTCTATTTTATTGATTTTTCTCAAAGCACTAGCTCTTTGATTTATTGATCTTATGTATTGTTCTTTTGGTCTCTGGCTTATTTCCTCCATTAACTTGGTTATTTCTTTTTTCCTGCTAATCTTGAGATTGCTTTGATGCTGTTGTTCTAGGTCCTTCAAATGTATGGTTAGCTCATTTACTTGGTGCTTTTGTAATTTCTTAATATAAGCAATCAATTTCTTAATTGATTGAGATGAACGTTCCTCTTAACACTGCCTTGATCGTGTCTCATACGTTTTGAATGGTGTGTTGTTGATGCCTTCATTTGTTTGAAGTAATTTTTTAGTTTCCCTTTGATTTCCTCTATGACCCATTGTCCATTTAGTAGCAGGCTATTCAGTATGCAGGTCTTTGCATTTCTTTTGGGGGTATTTTGAGCTATTGGTCTCCAGTTTCACTCCATGGTGGTCTGAGAAGATGCGTGGTATAATTTCAATTTTTTAGTTTGCTGAAACTATTTTGTGCCCTATAACATGGTCAATGGCTACTTGTACTTTAAAAGCAATCTGAGTGATTGTCAAGCTGTTTTGGTTTCAAATATTTGGGGACAAACAAGCAGACAGAAATTAAATACACTCTGGCTTTGCAGTTTCCTGTTGGACTCATTGTAGGTGTTCTATGAAGCATTTCTGCAGGCACTTGATTTACCCCAGAATAATCCATATAGTGTGTGTTTCCCTTGTCCCTTCCTCCCCAGGGCCCACCTCCTGTTACTTGCTTCCATTAGAGGCATGTACAAGTGCAGTAGGGGACAATAGAGCTTTGTGCCTGGTCCACATGGCTTTCCATGTTTCAGGTATGTAGAGTTATCCTGGGGATTATGAGAGCAGTATGTAGGAAAACTGGGGTAGAAATGAAAGCAATTTTGCAGCAGGAACATCTGGAAACACATCCTAGCTGCACTGCTTTCTGGCAGAGGGCTCAGCATGGAACCTGTAACACAGACATTCAATCAATGATGGCTACAAGTAGTGCTGGAGTGACTGTCAGGGCTTGGCTAGACAGAGAGCTGCTGTGGCTGGCTTCCTCTGGTAGCCAAGCATCCAGGAGATCTCACAGGAGGAGACAGAGAAGATCCAGGTGAGAGTCAGGTGCTCAGGGCTTATGGCCTGTTGTTCTAACCATGGGCCGTCACCCTCCCTCTAGTGCTTCAAGAGTCCTCTCTGCAAACCTCCTGGAGATCAAAAGCCCCATGCATCAGTTACCTGAGGCACTCTGGCCCCAACTTAGGGTTTGAGCTTCCCAGGCAACAGTGGCCACTGCAGCTCTGCTACTACCTCTACAACCAGGGCAGCCAACCTCACATAGAGTTATTCTAATGATCTTTGCAGAGAATAGAATTGGAGACCTCTAAACATTCTGTTCAGAAGACCACAGTGACTTGCATGGGGGAACAGTTCTATTTGAAAGATGCCTTTGAACTGCTTGCATTTTTAACTCCAGCCCAGGGCACATGTGGATGAAGAAGGCACTGATTATTGAGCCCTT
Source organism: Ochotona curzoniae (assembly GCF_017591425.1). NCBI lineage: Eukaryota > Metazoa > Chordata > Mammalia > Lagomorpha > Ochotonidae > Ochotona > Ochotona curzoniae. The sequence continues at coordinate 736,322 of NW_024466580.1, forward strand.
GGGCAAGACTGGAAATCACTGGTACCTGGGGTTTATCACACACACAATGCGTGGACAGTGCTGCCACATCTGGGTGCAGGGAGACTTTCTGCGTGCACATGTTGGGCTACAGGCCTGCTGGTTGGTAGAGCTGCTGTTGCTTTGTGGATGAGAACTTGGGGACTTTGTAACAGTGATAGCTCTGCCCTAGCCAACTCAGTGACATTTTCTTCCTTGGATTCCTGGATGCTATAAACTCATCAGTGATTTTTGCAATGTCCTGTGTGGCCCTGCCTAGGCCTCTTACTTTCTGTGTCTCTTCTGCCAAACAGAGAGACTAGCTCCATCCCCTTCTTGAGGTGAGGGCAGCTATGACTCAGCACTAGTGAGTTCTCAGCTGATGAGCCTGGCAAGAGGTCCATGTCTGTCCTTTGGGAATCCAGTTCTTGGTAAACGTCACAAAGGAGGGTCCTACCCATCTGTAGCAAATCTCTGACTGCTTCACTCCTCAACTACACTGGTTCAAGCTTGCTGCTCTCAGTCCTTTAAAATGAAACCCTGAAGGATACCCGTGGGGTGGCAAGCGGAGTTGAAATTCTGTTTCTGAGAAGTCTCTGGTCATGTGTGACATACATGTGTTCTTGTGGCAAATCTGGTTCTTTCTGGAGTAGTCTTTCTGACCTGTGCATGCATTTGCAGTTTTTGAGAAAGGGGGCAGCAATCACAATAGGAGGGCTAATGACCCAATCACAGGAGGCAGATGACCCACATCTTTCCCAAGGAAGCAAGCAGAGAAAATTTGCAAAACTACTTGACCTGCAATGTTTCTAGCAGCATCATGATCCTTGCTTTTCCTGCCCTCTCCTCTTTCCTATCATTCATGAATCCACAGGCTCACAATAGGAACAGTGATGTCAGGGATGTGTTGAGCGTCAGTGATCTCAATGAAGGAAAGAAATACACCAACTCTAGGATGTGGGTCACATGTAGGTGGTAGATGTCACCATCTTGGTTATGTGTAACAATCTGTATGCACTTAAAATGATACTCAGGGAAAGTCTCTCCCCACAGAAGAGCAGCTCAAAGTGTGACGTGTGCCACTTCTTCTCGTGCAGCACCTGTCCCTTGGGTTTTCTGTTTTTATAGTTGCTGTTGCTTTTCACAGCAATTTTCTCTATTTTGAAATGTTCCTATTTTGTCTTCATCATCCCCGAGTCCTGAGAGCTACTGAAATTCTACTGTACTGGGCAGAGCTGGCCAGAGAGTAGTGGGCTAATCTGCTGCTGTCAGAATATCAGTTCTGGCTATACTGTGTCCTTGTGTGTGCTCATGTGATTACATGTGGGAGCATCACTTTTTAAAATTTTATTTATTTTTATTGGGAAGTCAGGTTTATAGAGAGAAGGAGCTACAGGTAGATACACAGAGATGCTGGTTCACTCGTCAAGTGGCTTCAATGGCTGGAGCTGCACCGATCTGAGGCCAGGATCCAGGAGCTTCTTCCAGGTCTACCAGGCACATGCAGGCTCCCAAGGCTTTGGACATCCGCTGCTATTTTCCTCGGCCATAAGCAGGGAGGTGGATGGGAAGTGGAGTAGCGGGAAAGGAATGGTGCTCATATGGGATCCCTGTGCTTAAAGGGGGAACATTCAGCCATTGTGCTGAGTCTGTGACTTGCTCTCTTAAGCTTTGATTTTTAGTTGTTAGTGTATGGAAACAATTTTTGTGTATTTTTCACGTTCTGTAACTTTGTTGAGCCTAAATACTAGCTATAATAAGTTTTTAGAGAATCCCTTAAGATTTTTGTATCTCAGAGCATCCGTGAATGGAGATAGTTCCATTTTGCTTTTCTAATCTGGATGCCTTTTTCGTTGGTTCCCTAATTGTCCTGGTTGGAAGCTCCAGCACAATTTTGAAAAAAGTTAGGAGAATTTAGTATTTTTCTCTTACATCTTATCTTAAGGAAAGTCAGTCAATCTTTCACCATAAGTGTGATGTTAGATTTGGGTATTTCATACATAACTTTATCAGTTTGAGCAGTTTTCCTGTTATTCCTAGTTTCTTGAATGTTTACATCATTAAAAATTGTTAATTTTTGTCAAATGCTTCTCTGTGTTCATGGTTTTGGTCCTTGATCCTATGACTATGGTACATTTTGCTGATTTTCATGTGTTATGGAAAGATGTGTAGTCCTTTTATATGTAATGGGGTTCAGTTTGGTATTATTTGAAGATTTTTGCACAGAGACTATATTGTTTTGTGATTTCATTATTTTGAGATAGTTTTCTGTTTCTAGTTTTGATAACAGAGTGATAATGGCTATATAAAATGAGTGGGGATGTATTTTCTCCTCATTTTTTGGGGGGGCCAGGTGGAGACTTAGGAAGGACTTGTGTCATTTCTACTTTAAATGTTTGTATAATTAAGAAGTGAATCTTACCTCTTTTTTTGCCAGTGTTTCCTTCATTAGTTCACTCTTTTTGCTTCTATACAGATCCATTCAGATTTACTATTTTTTTCTTTCATCAGTGTTGATAGTTCATGTGTTTTGAGCAATGTTTCCATTTCATCTGCATTATTTAATTTGTGTACATATGCTTATTCATACCATTTTTCTGCCTCAGTGATACCTTTCATTTCTGTAAAGTTGTTGGTGTTACACTGTTTTGTTCCTATTTCAATAACTTAAGTCTTTCTTCTGTTTGCAGAAAGTCCCATTAAAAGTTTGACAATTTTGTTACTCAAAATAATTAGGTTTTTGTTGATTTTCTTTACTGTTTTTGAGTTCCCCATTTTATGTATTTCCGTTCTAGCTTTATTTGACTTCATTCTGCTTTTTTCTTTTAAGTTTCATTTGATTCCTTTGTCCTGGTTTTTTAAGTTGAAATATTTGGCTAGTGATTTAGAATTTTCTTTCTAAAATATTGATTGATTTCATTGAAAGTCAGAGTTAAAGAGAGCTCAGTCTTTGACCCATTGATTTGCTTGCTGGGGCCACACTGGCTAGGGCTGGTCCAGGCTGAAACCTGGAGCCTGGAACTGCATCCTGATTTTCTAAATGGGTGGCAGGAGCCCATGTGCTGGAGTTACTCTCTGCTGCCTTCCCAGACACATTACCAGGGAACTGGCTGGGAACTGGAGCAGCTGGAACTCTGTCAGCCATGTGTGATGCTGGCATCACAGGTTCAGTTTACTGCACCAACCTACAATTTATCTATATACATTTATAACTGTAATATTATATCTAGGTACCGTTTTCACCTCTCCTCAGAAACTTTAATGCATTGTATCTTAATTTTTATTCATTCAAAATATTTAAATTTTTGTGATTATTCTTTAATTCATTGATTCTTTAGAATTGTGTTAATTCAGCAATGTATTTGTGAATTTAATTTTTTTCTAATCTCATCCATTGTAGTCAAAGAATACACTGATGTTATTTCAAAGCTGGCTAGGGTTTAATGTGTGATCAATCATGCAGAATATTGCATATGTACTCTATTTTTTTGTGTGTAATGTCTGTTAGTCTAGTTGGTGTGAAATGCTGTTCAAATCTTCTATTTTCTACTTATCAATACCTTATTCTTTTGTATTTTGTTGAAAGTGAATTATTTAAAGCTACAGATGTTGTTGGGTTGTATGTTTTGCCCGTCAACTCTTTCAGTTATATATATAAACATTTTGGACCTCTGGCATTAGGTGAATCACCGTTTTCACTTACACTGTACTGCAAAGCATTCTTTTATTGCTTGGGCTTTTTTTTTTTTTTTTTTTTTATAAATACAGTGAGGTTAATTTGCATCTGGAACATCCACCCAGAGTTTTATCACCTATATGTTCTAAGACTTTCTTACAGTTGAGTCAGTTTTTCCATTAGTTGGGAATTACAGGGGATGTTGAATAAGAGATCATCAAAATTTTGGGAGTTTGAAAACTTTGGGCATTATTTAGTTGGCTGTCTATCTCTCCCCCCCATTCAGATGAAAGAAGTGTGACTTACAGAAGTGAAAACACTGACTTCAAGCCACACAGCAAATTAGTGACAAGGTTAGGGTTGGAACTGCAGCCATCTGACATGCTATTCTCTTCTCCGTTATCTCTACTTTTCAGTGTCTCTTTGTACCTGACTACAGACGCGTGCTGGTTGGAAAGTCATCTTGGAATCTTGTTTAAAAATGTCTGTCTATGCATATGCATACACACGCACACCCCCTACACACACATATTCCCTGCCTATTTCTGTCTCAGGGATTCTCATTCAGTATGTCTGGGATGAGAACATAATCTGTATTTGGGGAAACATTCCTCAGGGGATGCTGGTGCACAGCCAGGTTTGGACACACCATGCACTATCACAAATTCAGAGCCTTTCCTTTGCAACTGCAGTTTGAAGAAGGTCATATTTTCCTTAAAAGATTTTGGGTCTTTACAATGTTTTAAATTGGTTTGTCAGTAGACAGATTTACTTATACTTAATGATCAAAATTAGCTAGCTGCTTCTCGCTCTCTTTCACACAGCAGTGGAATATTGAAGAGGCATATTTCCTTGTCTCTTTAGGCACCAGCCAGGAAGAGGAACTAAGTGGTGATCAGAGCAGCCAGAACCAAGAGATCCTCACTTTCCTCAGGGCTTTTACACGTGTGCTGCATTGTCTTTAAGTGCCCAAAGTAGGAAACTCAAGTTTCAGGAATTGTTGAGTGGTGGGGACTTACTTCCATCCCTTCACATGCAAACTCTCTTCCAGGCTCTCTAATCTTCAGGTCTGTGGACACATGTTGGTCTTAAGGTAGGATTCAGGTGGTAAAAGCCCTGGCACATTGGTCCAGACCTCAGATTGACTTCTCTGAAGACGTGTAGCCCTGCCTAATGTAAGACTGGTATGACTGATTCTTGCTGAGATTGTTGTAGGAGCCTTGTTACCCTGCAGGGCCTACAATGGCGCCTGCAGATTAGCCACTCAAGATTATGGTGGCGTTTCCTCTACATTTGGAAAATCGAGAAAGTAGAAATAGAGCAGACAGTCAGTTATGCCAACCCTGAGCAGTTAATTCCTTTTTGTGCTAAAAGAGATACAGGATGGACGAACTGAGCGTACTAAGAAGAGAGAAATATGAGAAACATTGATGAATTATAAATGGATATTGAGTCTTTGGCATCTCCAGTATGGGAAACAAATGTGAATGTCAAGTTTTCATGCCACGCTTGCACTAATGCAGACAGTGGATGCTCACCTAGAAAGTAAGATGACCTGTGGCAGGGATGGACAAACTTTCCCTGCAAAGAAGCAGAAAGCAAATACACTGGGCTCTGTAGGTCATCCAGAGCGACAGCAACTCAATTTTGCAATGCTAGCACGGACACAAGCACAGTGATACGTGAAATGGTCGATATGACTGTGTTCCAGCGAAATCTTATTTACTGGCCCCAAATTTGAATTTAATATACTTTTCCAATGTCACAGAGTATCTTTCTTCTTTTGATTTCATTTAAGCCATTTCATAAATATAAACTACACTTTTAGCTTGGGGTGCATACAGAAACAGAATGCAAGCTGAGCTGAGTCCAGGGGCTGTGAGTGGTAGACAACTGAACTAGTGTGGTTGGGAAACTTTGAATTTTATAGTCCAATTTGAACGAGCGCCATTCTTCACTCTTCTGCTTAGACTGTGGATAAAGCACTGAGAGGCAAGTCAGGCAGCAATGGCATCCACTGGACTATAATGTCAGCAGGTCCTTGATCAATTTGATCAACTCTTGTTCTACTTTGTATCTTTCCCTCATTATACTTAGCCATCATGGAGTATTTTTCAGTTGACAAAGGGTTCATGGATGATTGCCCAAATTACTGTGATTACAAAATCATTTTAAAATGTATTTTATTCATATTCATAAACAGGGGCATATTCTTATTGTTAGAAACAGTACGGGCTTCCTCTGGCCCTTAGTCAACTTTTCAAAGGAAGGCTGGCTTTCCGTTTGATGATGATTGTTCCAAAGTTTTCTCATTTGTATTTTAAAGTATATTTTTATTTCTAAAAACTGCATGTTATTATACATATTTGGAGTATACATATGATGTTTAGGATACATATTAATATAGAAAAGATTATTATAATGAAGCAAATGCAAGGATATATTATCCCACATGGTTACATGGTTTTTATTTCTGCTGCAAGAACAGCTAAAATTCTATCATTTAGTGTGAAGCCCCAGTGCAGTATAATTTCATTGCTGTGGTCTTCATGTGGTACATTAGTTCTCTAGAGGTGCTCAGCTTACATCCTATATACTTACATAATATTTGTGCTTACAGGTAAATTTGGTGGAGTTCTTCTTGCTGCTTGTTTAATTATCTGATAGATAACATTGAGTATATTCTGCCATTGCCTTTGAATGCTTTTACATCACTGCATGTGAAAGAGTCATTTCAGGTTAGCTGTGCATATTCTGATCATCTGGGATCTTGTTTGTTTTTTCCTATTGGTGATGATTTTCCCTCTCTGTAATTACTTTGTTTTGTACACAAATCTACAGTATGGCATCAGTCCACTTGTGGCATGTCAAGGTGGAGGACTGTGGATCTGAATGGCATCTAACTGCCCTCCAGAAAGAATGAACAGTTTATTATCTAACTAATAACAAATGAGAATTCTTATAATTCTGTATTTTTTTGTCAGAGGGGCCACAAAATGATTTTCTATTCTCAAAATGTGTCCTTTTTTTTTTCAAGGAGAGGTGGAGGGTTTGGGGAGAGAGTGTTCATCCCAGATCTGCCTACATCAGCTAGGACGAGGCTACAGCAGAAGCCAGAAGGAAGTTAAACAACCCAGATCTCCTATGTGGCTGACAAGAGCTCAGTCATTTCAGCTATCATCACTGCTTCCTCATTCTGCAGTGGAAGAAAGCTAAACTCCTGAACTGTGCCTGGGTACCCAGGCACTCCGATGTGGGAACTGGCACCTTAAGTGGTAGGCTAACCCTATCCTCCTGACTTCTTTCACTTCGCAATGGCACACGACACAACAGATTTACTAAGTATCTGACTTGGAATTTTGAGTTGGGATCATTTTCTTTGGCTAGTGGTATTTAGCAAGATTTTCTTTCTCAGTGCTGGGCATCAGTGGTGAGTACAGTTTCCAGTCAACCCTGTGATCAGGGGGCAGGGGACACGAATATTCGGCAGGGCACTGTGCTGCTAAACCAGGAGATGTGAGATGTGAGGCATAGCTAATGCATTAAAAACTATTTTTTTTTTATTTTGCCTGTGAACAGGAGGGGAACACATACATTTGGCAATGCACTGTGCTGCTAAACCAGGAGGTGTGGGATGTGAGGCATAGCTAATATATTAAAATTGTTTTCTTATTTTGAAGATAGAGTGATGCATACGTAGGGAGGAGACATTCGTATGTTCATATGTGTGCAGGCACATACACATATCCTCCATCTACTGGTTCACTTCCCAAATGACTACAATGGCCTATCCTGGGCCAGGATGTGGCTGGGGGTACCTGGGACTCTAACAGGTGCTTTGGAATATAGGATGCACCAGAAGCCACTGAACCACCATGCCACTATCGTAATGCATTTATCATTCATGATGCAATGTTTCTAGCTTTTGGTAGGCCTATTAGGAAGTGACCCCACACAAAGGTGAGGGATTGATCATCTTTCCTCTTTGTGTGTGTGTGTGTGTGTGTGTGTGTATTCACTGCAAGGAATTAGACCTTTGTCTACATAAAATGAAGGGTTTTTGATCAATGAAGGAAAGTATAGATAATTTTAACAGATGGGTGACAGATTGATAGGAGATATTTGCAAAATTAGAAATTGACAAAAGATTAATATATAATACACACAAGGAAATCTTACAAGACAACTAGAAAAATACTATTGGGAACCCTAATAGATAAATGAGCAAGGGATATGAATAGCTGCTGACAGAAGGGAGAACTCAAATAGCAGTCAGAATAAAGACATATCCAATTGTATTCATAATTAGAGGAATGAAAATGAAAGCAGCAAAAAGCTACGGAGTCATATCCACTGGATTAGCAAAATCTGAAAGATTTAAAGTACTTGCTGTTTTTGAGAATGAAGGACAATGGTCCTGTTACCCAGCACTGGTAATAGGACCTGAGCCTTCAGTGGCCGTTCTGTAACTTGTTGGCATCATGTGCATGAATCGAGAGTTCATGCTTTAGACAGCTGTGGCAGCCTCTTATCCATCAAGAGTCCAAGGCAATCCTAGAGTCCCTCTTTAGATAAGTGGATAAGCTGCCTGTGATGGGTATTAAGGAGCTAATAACACAGAACTGAGAACAGAATGTCAAAAGCAGAGTAAGGTCGATGGTTCTGTTTCATTTGTGTTCATTTATACAAAATTCATTAGAGGGGGTGCCTGTGAGGAGTGGGAAAACTGGAGTGTGATTAGCACAATGGGGATAAAGCCACACCAAGAAGAAATTGTGTCCAGCTCATCAAAATAACAATCCATCAGTTAGAGAGCTTGAATAGCTCGATACCCCAAATCTTGATTTTAAAGGGGAAAAGAGTTTCATTCCATGATTACAAACACGCTTCTTATAATCGTTTCCAACATTCCTATGATTCTTTGGAGACTTAGCTTTATTATCTACCAAAATTTATTTTTCTGTATGTTTTTAATTAGGGATGTAACCCGATTCTCTTCTCATTAATAGTTAATTATTCCAACACTATTAAAAGTTCTGTGCCTTTCTCACTAACTTGAACCACACACAACCTGGGTGGGTGTTCCACTCATGGCTATAGATATTTTCATGCTGTCTTAATCACAATAGCTTGTGAAATGATTGTATGTCCTTTTAGACAAACCTGCACTGATGTTTTTCTTCTTTTAAAGCTTTGCATCTTCCATATTAATTCCATAATCAGTTTATACATTTCATAAAATTTTCTACAGAGATCTTTGAGGTAGTTAAATGAATGGTGCTTCTAGTTCAGTCGAGGGGGCATATTTGTGGTCACGAGTCCTCTTGTTCGGGCACTTGGTTCATCTCTCCTTCCAGGTGTCTCTTTTTTGCTAAAGAAGAAGTTTTGGGCCAGTGTTGTGGTGCAGTGGGTCAAGCCGGACTCCCATGTAAACATTACTCTGAGTTCTGGCTGTTTTAGTTCTAAATCAACTCCTTGCTTATGCCCCTAGGAAAGCAGCAGAATATGGCCCAAGTCCTTGGGAGCATGCTTTCCATGGTGGAGGACATGCATGGAGTTCTAGGCTGCTGGTTTGGCCTGGCCCAGCCACAGCCATTGTTGCTATTTGAGGAGTGAATCGGTGGATGGAAGATTCTCTTGTATTCCACTTTCTGTACCTTTGCCTTTCAAATAAATAAGAGAAACCTTCTTTAAAAGGCTGTGGAGTTTCATTTTTATGGGTTTGACAAATTCTATTAGTCTTATTCATGCATAATTTATGGATTTTTTTCCATTATTGTGATAATTTCTGTTACAATTGTGTAACTTAATATCGTTGGATATGCAAGCTCGTGATGATGATCTTGTGTCTACTTATCTTGGTGAAATGCTGTCAATTAATTGCAATAGCTATAAATTTATTTTTTGGATTTAGTTTTTAAGTAGGCAAGTATACAGTTAACAAATAGTGACAACTTCATTTTTCTGAATCATTTTTCTTCTATTTTTTTTCATTTTGTACTTTGAAGTTTCCATTATGATTTTGTTCAGTGATGTAGAACTTGGTTATGGGTCTTCTGATGAATCACCAGTTAGCGCTTGACTTGCTTCACCTTCTGGTAAATACATATTTTAAGTTATTTATTTATTCAGATTTATTTTATTTGAAAAACAGAGTGTCAAGGAGAGAACTATGGAGGAAGAAAGAGAAAGACAGGCAAGCAGAGAGAAAGAGACAGAGATCTTCCCCTGCCTTTTCAGTCCCCAAACAGCACTGATGGCTGGGATTGGGCCAGGTTGAAGCCAGAAGCCTGGAACTCTATTGGGGTCTCTTATGTGTATGACAGGGATCCAAGTAGTTGAGTTACCTTCCACTGCTCTTCCAGGTGCATTAGATGGAAGCTGGATCAGAAGCAGCTTTGAAGCCCAAATTAGTGTTTGATATGGAATAATGAGGTCATAAATTTGTACTTACACATAGCACCACAACATCAGTCCTCACAGATTTTTATTAGAGATAGAGAAACAAGAGTGTGGAGGATACAAAGAAAATATTGTTTGTTCATTACTCATATGCCTGCAAAGCTAGGACTAGGCGTGGGCCAAATCCAGGAGTCAGGAATTCCATTTCAGGTCTTCCTTGCAGGTTTCAGAAATCCAGTTACTTGAATTGCCACTCTGCTGCTCAGAGCCTGCAATGGCAAGAGACTGGATTTGATCCCAAGCACTTTGCCATGGGACACAAGAGTCTTGGCCCACATTTTCATCATTAGACTCAACCTCTGTGCTGGTAATATTTCCTATTGAGTTAAAGGTAAGGAATTTGCCTTCTGTTACTAATTTTTTTGATAGCTTTTGTTTTGTCTTCTAGCAAGAAATTGAGATTAGGTATTAAATTTGTTCTTTTTGCCACCTCCGTATTTCTTTTTGTGACAATGGACATGTGTGTTTTCTCTTTTAACTGGCTAAATTACTTGAGAAACTCAGTGAGACAGGTGTATTACTGTACCCCCTTTACATAGAAAGGGATTGGACAGCTGGAAGTTGGGCCAGTTTCTCAAGGTAGAGCACTAGTCTGAGTGATGCCTGGAGCCAACTGGATCTTCTGCAGGCTAGTGTCCATGGTCAGTGCTTGTGCAGCTAAGGTGGCAATGCGACATGGCCCACGGCACTGAATTGCTGGCTCCACAGCTGAGGATCTGCCCTCAAAAGAAGAGGGCAGATTTGAAGAATTGCCCCCTATTACATCACAAAGAGCAAAGAATAAGCAAAATAGAAAAATTGAAAAAGAGATAAGGTCATCATAGCATAACTATTAAACAAAATACTGCTTTTTTTTTTAAACTAAAAATACTAGTGACAAGAGAAATGCTGCTGATAATGAGAACAATGAGTTCATTGCATTATTGAGAATCTCTATAAAGAGCATCAGGAAGAGGGGGAAAAAAAGAAAGTCACATGCTCACGTCGCCATGATGGGATGTTTCCACTTGGAAGAAGGTTTTAGAAACAGTCAACCTCACTGTCTTGGGAACATTTGGATGGGCATTTGGCCAAACCTGTGGCTGGTCAAGGAGTCTGGGGACTACAGTGTGGAGCCTTTCATTTTTGTCACGAACCTCTTGATGTGTTCTGTGCTCATGTGTGGCCAGGGTTGAGCCTGAGTCTCAATTTCTCTGTATGTCTGTTTGTTGGTCTGTCTGTCTCACTCTCTCTTTCTCTCTCACAAGCCTTTCTGCCCAGGAATTCTCTGCAGCAGCACACATTGCTCTTCCAGCAGCAGGCAGCTGTCACTGCGAGCTCTGTCTCGAGAGCCCGCCACCTTTCATTTTAATGACCCTCTAGACAAGGCTAATGAGGCAGCTCTGCAGGTCCCTCCTCTTCACCTGGAAATGAATTAGTGATCCATGGGCTTAATGAGGAGCTCTTCCCACCTCCCCAAACAGAAAGAAGAGTACTTTCATGAACATGAAGAAGACATTGGGTTCCAGGTTACAGCTGCAGGCAACCACACGCCCAGACATGCACTTTCTCTCCCTCTCTCTCTCTTTCCTTCTTTCCTTTCCTCCGTGTCCCTCTCTGCCTCTCTCACCATTTACCTTCCTAAGCAATGCCTCTGAGCTCTGGTATTACTTCCATTTTGCAAGCAATTTATCATTACACTTAAATTTGAACACTTCTGGCATGTCTTGGGGCAGGTGGAGAGTGGTACAAGTAGCAAACACCTGGGACTTGATCTGACAACAGAAATTTCCTTTCTTTTTCTCTCTTGTTATGGTGTCTAGTTCTTTTTATTTCCCTAGGACAGAGACCAAGTCCAGCAAGCAAAGCCTAAATGTGGGAGCTCTCTCAGAGCTCCATAGTGTACCCACAACACAGTCTTACCATATGTCAACTGCTCTGCCAGGGCATTTTCAAAAATTTTGAAATTTAATCTACACCTTGTTCAAATTTATTGCATGCTATTACTGAATCCCACTTTTGAGATGAGAAAGCAGACTTGAAGAGGACAAGAAGCTTGGCCTATATTTCTCTGCCTTCAGTCTCTAAACTTGATTATAGCAGAGTTAACATTTCCTAAGTACTTCGTATTGGTGAATCCTATAACCTACCTGAGTTAATTCAACCTTGCAGTGACTCTATGAAATAATATCATCATTTTACAGCTGATGAAACTGAAACTTAGACAATAAGTCACTTGCTCAAATGGCAGAAATGTGGTTTGTTCTGACTCCAGAAATACTAACCTCTATACTCAATTTCAGCAAATATTTAAGTATTTCAAGAAATTTGTATGAAAGTGGAATTAAGAGGTAAATTTATTTTGATGGAAAATATTTTGAGAACCAGGTATATAAGAGGTCATGGAAAATGTACCTTATGGCAAAAACAAAAAGTAAAAATAACAACAACTAGGCATGGATTTCAATATTGTTGCATGCTACTAAACTTATCCTTTATTTCCATTTTCCGAAGAACTTTTCAAAGTACCTTCTTTTTCATTTAGTGCCTGTTAGCAGGTACTATGTTGGGCTTCTAGAATCTCAACGAATGTATAATTGAAAAAGGGACACGAAACCATGGTGACAGAAGACAGGCGGTAGGGAGGATGAGTCGTAAAATCACAGAAGGATTTTTAGAGGAGAAGATGTTTATGTTCAAAATGAAATGGTGAACTGGCATGAGGTCTGTATGAGACTCAGAGGAGAAGGCGCTGGCGTGGTGAGGGAGCATGATGGTCAAGGGCATGTGCAGTGCTCACTGGTTGGGGAGAAAGGGCCTGATATCCAGTTTGACTAGGGGAAGGCAGGGAATTTAGGCTGGTGAAGCTGAACAGTGAGGAAGTCTCTTGATCAAATAAGACATAACATAAGGCAGGAGTTTTCCTAGTGTTCAAGATACTATTTAAGATATCTGCCTGCCTCATCAGGGTACCTGGATTGGACACCCATCTCCAAAATCTGACCCAGCTTTCTATTAGTGCAGGCCCTGAATGCTGAAATCATTGGATCCCTGTAACCCATTTGAGAGATGTGGCTTGTGTTCCTGATTCTTGGCTATGGTTTCAGCCCAATCCCCTCCTATTGTGAACATTTGGGGAGTGAAACAGGGTGGAAGTTTTCTCCCTCTGCCTTCTAAATGAATAGATAAATAAATAAATAAGTAATGTTTTTAAAAAAAAGATTTACTTCTTTCTATTTGAAAGACAGACTTATAGAGTAGGAGTGGTAGATTTTTCCATCCACTAATTCATTCTCCAGAAGGCTGCAATGGCCAGGCTGGAGTCTGGAGCTTCTTCCTGCTCTCCCACGTGTGTGCAGGGGCCCAACCACTTGAGCCATTTATTGTCTATTGTCTCTTCACGGCATATAGAGAGAGATGGGTTGGTAGTAGAGCAGCTGGGACATGAACTGGCACTGATGCTGGAGGATTGGCCTGATATGCCACCACGTCGGCCCCAGAGAAGTAAATAATTTATTTTTTAAAGAAATTGTGGTGTACCATCACAAACAGCCTTGAATTTATCTTAGAGATAGCCACTGGTGGGCTTTCATGTCTAGAACTGATATGATCAGAATGGAGGGAAGAGAGATTTGAGGACGAATGAGGGGCTCCCCAACCACCTGGATTGGAGGGCACAAAGGCCTGAAGAGCCTGTCCTGGTGTTGGAAGCTGAGATTACCATGGGTTGCATAGATGGTGCTGTTGACTGGAGAATCCTCCCCGATGCATGTCTGGGCTCTGGGAACCAGAACTGCCAAAGGACGGTTTACTCCTTCAGGTTGCCCCTTCAGCGTTGATTGAGAGGCGGGGTTGCATGAGCTTCCTCTAGGCCTTTGTTTGTTGACAAAGTTTAAATCTGAAATTTCATGGTTTGGTTACAATGAGGTTAGTTTGTACAATTCATGAGCTGCTGTGGGAGACTTAGAAATCCCTATAGATGAGTGCTCACAGCGGCAGCCACCACAACCTCATAAAGAACTGCTACTCTGAGTTCTCGCTGGTGCTGTTCTAAAGCCCTGATGGGAGTCCCGTTCCTCCTGGGACAGCTGAGGATTGAAAGCCCCAAACCAGTACATTTCATTCTAGATTCCCTACAGGTGCTGGGGAATTCTTGGCAATGGGATAGTGATTCAAAGAGACAAAGAGATGGTGGAGATATTAGGGTGGGTTGGCATTATAAAGAAAGAAAATGGGAACAACTCACTTCTACAAGGTTTGAAAGACTTACCTGGAAGAAATGTTTCAGACTAATACTTATATTCTGTTTATATGTCAAAAGGCAGGGAGACAGAGAGGGCTCCTTTCTGCTGCTTCAGTCCAAAGCTAGAAGCCAGAAAATCAATGTGGTCTGCCAGTTGAGCGGCAGATATTCAACTACCTTCGTAGCAGGTAGCTGGAGGAAGGAGTTAGAGAAAGATATGAAACTCAGGTCAGCTGTTGTAGGGCACAGGTATCTTAACTATGCTAAGTCAAGCTTTCCCAGACCAGCACATTCTGATTACTTCCTCTAGGAGAAGTTGGACGTACATAGGTTGATTTTGAGGGCAGCATTGGGATGTCAAAGATTAAGCCATCGCTTGGGAATGCTGGTTGGAGTGCTAACTACTCTGGTTTCAAACCACCTTCCTGCTAATGCATTCTGGGAAACAGCAGATGATGGCTCGAGGATGTGTCCCCTCTCATGGAAGAACTGAATATAGTTCTGAGCTTCTGGCTTGGGTCTGGTCCAGCTCTTGCTATTAAGGGGAACTAAGGAATGAACTAGTTGATGAAGACATACGTATGCTAAACACACACTCACACATTTGTGAGTGTATGTATTGGAAATGCAGATTTACAGAGAGAAGGAAAGACAAAGATCTTCCATTTTCTGATTCACTCTCCAAGTGGCTGTAATGGTCAGAGCTGAGCCGATCCAAAGCCAAGAACCAGGAGCTTCTTCTGGATCTCCCATATGGGCATAGGGTCTCAAGGCTTTGGGCCATCTTCTGCTGCTTTCGCATTCCACAAGCAGGAAGCTGGAAGGGAAGTAGAGCAGCCAGGACACGAACCAGAGGCCCTGTGGGATGCTGGCAGATACAAGGCAAGCACTTTAGCTACTAGTTTATTGTGCTGGACCCAAGTATATCACTCTTTCATTAAAATGAGTAAATATTAAAAACAAAAATTTTTCTAAATTTGTCTCTAGAAAGTTATTAGACCTTGGAGAGTCAATGGCATGAATTGAGCATTTCTTGAGCAGGTGTCAAACCCAGTAAGTTGAGTGACCCCCATTTCCAAGTATCCCTAATTACAGTCTTAGAAAGTAAATCATGTGAATGCAAAGAATAGGTAGATAGGTTATTCAAAAGAGATTTATTTATTGAGGCGGAGAGAGAGAGAGAGAGGAGAGATCAAGAAAAAGAAAGAGAGATATTCTACCTCGTGGTTCATTCCTCCAAATGGCTGCAACAGCTGGGTCTGCACCAGGCTGAAGCCAGGAGCCAGGAACTCCATCCCAATGTCCTACATGGGTGGTAGGAACTCAGTACTTAATTTGAATCATCTTCACTGTCTCCCCAGGCATATTAACAAGAAGCTGGATCAGAAATATAGTCAGAACTCAAACCAGCACTTCAATATGGAATTCTGAAATTGTAAATGATGAATATATCTGTACCACAACACCAGCATCCATAATTTAAGGGCTTAAGTTTGGTGTGAAAAGTGCCATTTAATAACATTGTTTTGTTTGAAATTTTTAATTAAGTTGTATGTATTTGGAACAAAATTTAGAGGGCACCAGAAGGATATTCAGACTACCAAATAAACCTCTATCCTTCCACTGTCTGTTAGCATGTGTCTCTTTCTTTGGGGTAGCTTCCATTGTAAGTTTCTCCTGTTTCCTTCCGAACATGGTCTGTGCACTTACTGTGGGTGTTTATGTGTATGTGCAATTTTTAAACATAAGATAGGATGCTACATACATTATTTCTAACCTTGCTTTTCGGCGGTATCATTTTGAAATACCATCCACCCCAGAGCCAGTTCTTTGATTCAGTTCATTTTCAGTCTATTTGCAAAGTTCCCTTGCATCTCAGAATACTTATGAGCTCTGAGCTTGAAATGGTATTAGCAAATTCTGACCCTTCAGCTTCAATTTTTCTGGACTGATGTTTTCCCTCCTAGCAACCGAAATTGATTGTTTGATTTTATAGCTGAGAATTTTTCACTTGTTGATGAACTGAGGAAGGCCACAAAAAAGAAAGCAGATATAGGTGGACTATGCAAATAGTTACCAATTAATTTGACAGGCATATAGTTCCAAGTGGGAGAGAGAACAGGGCATGACCCAGGAAGTACCAAAGTGGCATACTCAGCGGAGAGAGCCACCAGACAGAAGCAGAAGCAGTGCAGCAACGATGAAACGTGAAAGGGACAACTGTTTATTAAGCTCATTCAGTCGACTGGGGTGGAGTGGTTGCAAAATTCACAGGCAATTGTCCTGCTTCCAGATTGCCTCCTCCAGCTTAAGAACCACAAATCCCTGGGAATGAACAGCTTGATGGAGCCATGACTGCCAGTTTTTAGTCCGAGCGCTCCTGTGGGGTTTGCTATGGGAATAAAAAGGCCAATTTAGCCTCATGCATATGTGCCATGCACTCAGGAATAATGTATTTTGACATGCGCATTTCCTCTAGGATCTCCTTTCTCAGCAAACACCCTGATTTTAGAGAAGTAATTACAAGGATTACAGAGGCTATAGAATATTAATTAATGTTCCTTGTAAGTGGAAATAGTGCTTTGCCTGCTATTTTTCTGTCAGTAGCTGGGCTATTTCTGTAATTCTACAGTTGTTTCCAATCTGTAGTGATATATATTTTCTTTTTCCCTTTCAAACTCTGTTCCTTAAGGAGGGATGGCCTCTCAGTTTTCCA
Source organism: Ochotona curzoniae (assembly GCF_017591425.1). NCBI lineage: Eukaryota > Metazoa > Chordata > Mammalia > Lagomorpha > Ochotonidae > Ochotona > Ochotona curzoniae. The sequence continues at coordinate 753,395 of NW_024466580.1, forward strand.
GTTTTTCATGTGCATGATTTGGGACTTTCAAATATCAGCTTCTCATAAGTCAAGTTGCAAATCCCCGTTTATTTCCTAGGTATTTGCAATCACCAATATTAATTCTCATTAGCTTCCTGGGCTGCCAGCCACATCTGTTCAGTGACTCCGTGGGAGTTGGCCTGCCATGAACCGGCATGAATAGCAGCTATAAGGGAACTGTGACTGCCCCATGTTTGCTCCAAGGACCCTGGAAAGCTATAAGGCTCAACATATAATATGAAAGGTCTTTACAAGTCATTGAATCATTTTTTCCAGATTAGATTTCCAAATGTCAAAAGAAACAGCAGTTCATTAAAACTGCAGCTGTAAAATCCACTAACATCACACATAAAAATGTGATTACAGAGCAAGCTTGATTAATTAGGTGTGAAAATTTAGGACCAGCATGGTAATAAATGATGGAACTCACCCAGCAGCCTGCTTCCTTTCTACTGTGTTTTGCTGAATGGCCAATTTTACACTTGTCTCTTGTTGGGAGATTACATTTCAGAGACAGCAAAGTTTACATCTACATCTCAACATGAACAGAAGACCACGCATGAGCTCCTAGCAGGATTCTAACTTTGGTTTTCTTATCCTCTTTCTTTGTGCCATTTGAGACATTTCTGTCATTTTGGCTTCACTGGCTTCAATTATAGAAGATTCAATTCTGTTCCTATTTATGTACCTTGCTATGAATGGAAGCCATTTCATTTGAAAAGAAACAAAGTAAACTTCATGAAGTTGTATGGGTAGCTTTGAGATCTTTGAGTATAAAATTCTATGAGATGTAAGTATTTTGCTCATTGTCCCATCTAATCTGATAATCTGATGTTCTGGTTTACCAAATTAATCTTTTTGAATGGAGTAAAATAGCACGTATAAAAGTGTCAAATCTAGGGCTTAGGACATAGATGATAATAAGTGTTTGATGAATCACCGCAATCTGAATGGAGAGAGAAGATTACCAGTTTCAAAGAATGACAATAGCAGACACTGCCTTTGCCATGGCAGAAACTTCTACGGTGAGAGTGACAGAATGCTTCTCTGTTAACTCGGAAGAGCATACCTTGCCATGCTTTAGGGGCATAAATATTAATCAGTCGTTGTGAATATAGTGCTGATTACATTCCATGTTTCCAAGGACCTTAGACTTTAGCGACTTTCAATTGACTACAATATAAGGCCTGATGTTCATGGCCTGCCATTCCAAGCTATCCATTATCTGGTACTTTGTACCTTTACTTGGCATCGGGTGTGCATTCAAGCTGACCATAGCTGGAATCGAGTGTTTCCTAAAACAGCCCTATTACCTTAAGCACGCCATCTCCTCACTATAGTGTGTCCTTGCTGTGATCACCACGCCGTTAGTCTTGAGTCTTATTGAAACTACCAGTTGTTTACTCCCACTATTTTTTCCCTACTAGCCTATTTGGCTCTCCCTGTTTTAATCTTTATTAAGTACTGGCTCCATGAACTATATCTTAAGATTTCAAAGACCTTTTGGACAATACCCTAAAAGGCATTTCTCCACTATACTAATCCGAAATCAATCCTTCTGCCCACTTTCCTGGCCCTTAAACCATCTTCTGGGTGTCATTAAAGACATCTAACCAGGAAAACATTACTGCAAACACCACAGGCTTTTGATTCATTTGAGTTGTTGGATGCTACCCAGCAATCTTTTGTGTGTTCCTCACCAGCGACCATGTAGCTATTTCAGGTCATATGAGGCCTTGTATTTCATGTTAAGAAGGCTGAATCTTATTCTGAAGAGATGCATTGCTGATAGAATACCTTAAGGTGTGTGTGTGTGTGTGTGTGTGTACGCCTCTCAGAATGAGAGAGTAAGGGAGATGATTAGACTTATAGCTCAGGTAGATCCTTTGTGGCCGACGCTTAGAGGTGTGCTTGAAGGAACGAGCCTGTAGTTGGGGAGAGTTGGTAGAGTTGTTGAGGTGAAGCCGACAAAGAACTGAGCTAGAGTCTTGGGTAATAGGAAAGGGAAGGCAGGTGTCAGAAATATGTCATGAGTGAAAGTAACCAACTCCAGCTGAGGTGACTTATCAGAGGAAAAACTGCTGATGTAGAGTTTTCGTGACTTGAATTTTAGTTGCCCTTGGGATACTGACATAGATCATGGTACTTAAGTATGAAGCTCAGACTATGAAGCCATGGTTGGAAATATAGATTTAGGAATCACTGGCATAGAGATGGTAATTAAATCATGAGAATGACTGTGGTTGCCCAGGGAGCATGTGGAGTGAGAAGAAGAGTGGGTGGAGGACAGAGCCCTGTGAGACTGCAGCCTCTCCAGAGCAGATGGAAGAAGACGAGCCCATGCAGAGGCCAGAGAGGGAAGCATCCAAGGGACGAGGAGAGCCAGGGAACGTGGTGTAAAGGAAGCCCCAAGAAGGAAGGCGTAATGAGTTATGTCACACATAGCACAGAAATCCAGTAAGATTAGGATTTTAAAACACCCATTACATTTGACATTTAAGTGCTCCTAAGTGACATTTTCTGAGAATATTTTCTATCGAAGGTGGGAGGAGAAGCAAGATTATTGAGGATAAGGGAGGAGAGGAAGAGGATTCAGAGAGTCAAAATTATTCTGAAAATTATGTTGAGATGGAGAAAGGACAGATCAGATGGCTACTGTTGAGATGGCTATCAGGTAGACCAGATGGTTACTGTGTCACTGTTCCTTTTGTGGAGGCTCATTCCTTTATAAGTGTTCTACAGTTTTACTTCTCAAAGAATAATTAAATTCACAGTTCTTCTATGAATTCTCTGAAAATCTTCCCATGAAACTCACAGAACACCAAAATTGCGGCCTGCTGAAACATTCATTTCTGATTTACATTTAAGTTTGCATCATGGTTATTTGTGCATAATATATTATAAGGATCTCACATACATATTTTTTAAAGATGTATTTATTTTTATTGGAAAGGTAGATTTACCAAGAGAAAGTGAGACAGAGATCTTAAATTCACTGGTTGCCTCCCCAAGTAACTGGAATGACTAGAGCTAAGCTGATCTGGAGCCAGGAGCCAGGAGTATTTTCCAGGTCTCCCACATAGGTGCAGGGTCTGAAGACTTTGGGCCATCTTCTACTGGTTTCCCAAGCTACAAGCAGGGAGATGGAAGGGAAGTGAAACAAGTGGGATATGAACTGGTCCCCATATGGGATCCCAGGCTTGAAAGGCAAAGTCTTCAGCCACAGGGTTACTGCACTGGGTCATCACATATATATTCTGTTTGTCCAGTACTTACTTATCTATATTTTATATGCCTGTATTTTATATTGGAAATCATACAAATGTGAGGTTGCATAATTTAATGAGTAATTATTGAATTAATCAATCTGAACATCAACCACAACTGCCTAGAAATATTTGGAAACTTTGGTGAATGGTGAGTTTTTTCTTAATGACATCTTTTGGCAGAGGTAATAACAGGTAATATTTCCAGCCCAACTGCTGGCAAAGGTCTTTAAATTTGGCTTTTGCTACAAGTGGTGCTTGGGAAAGTTGGAGCTAAAAAAATGGCAGTTTCTGGGGCTGATATTGGAGCAGCAAGTTCATCCACTGTTTACAAGACTAGCAACCCATTTGGGCTTTGGTTTGAGTCCTGGCTACTTTGCTTTTGATCCAGCCCTCTGCTAATACAGTTAGAATAGAATATAGTGGAAGATAGCCCCAGTGTTTGAGCCCTTGCCACCCATGCATGAATCAGTATGGAGTTCCAGGCTTCTGGGTTTAAGCCTGGTCCAGTTCTGGGTTGTGGCCATTTGAGGGCTGAAATGAAGATTCTCTCTGTATGTTCCCATCTTGTTTTAAACAACTCTGCCTTTCAAACTTAAAATCTTTAAAAGGGGCAATTCTTGCCAGTTTGTGGTATGGTGATTTTAAATCGTTGGGAAGAGAGGTCAGCAGGAATGGCTTGAATTTGTTATTTTTTTCTCACACATTTGAGAACAACAATGACTTGGATAAAAACTGTTCTTCAGCATTGGATCAGGAGAATGCTTTTTTTGTAGAAATAAAAACACAGTTTTCTTTGTGTGTGTGCCATTTGAAAGGGCCATGGCTGTCAAGTCCCAGTTACTTTAATATTTAATTGTAGAAGAATTACATACACTTGCATCTTCCCTTAGGATCATTTTGGAAATCAACACATCCATGGACTGAGTGCCCTAACCCTGTTGAAAAGTAGCTGTTGAAAAAGGCTGTGGAAAAACTGTATTGCCAATCTTAAGATTGCCACAAACTCTTAGCACTAGGTAATGCTTAAATTATTTTATTTCAGCAAGCAGAGCATTGCAGATGCAATGAAGTGTTTAAGAATGCATCTGCATTTATTTGCTTCTGGAAGGCACTCTCACACTGTACCTCTTTCTGCTCAAAGCAGGAAGAAATGATGTGGACTGTTCTGATGGGTTGAGGAAGCTTCCTTAGAGCTGCTTGTATAGCACTCTCTGTTGCCAGTGATCTATTCAGATCCTTGCTGTCAAAGTTGGAGTGCCTTCTAGCAAGTGAGTATCACTATAGGGAAGATTAAAACACTAGCGGGGCTGGCTTCAAAGGTGTGGGGTTCTCAGTAGGCGCGCATGCTTGATTGAAGGGTCAGCTAATCGTGACTTGAAACTGTTTTACAAATTTTAATTGTGTATAAAGTTAGAGATAGGTAGATAGAGAAATCTCCCATCTGCTGGTTTACTTCCTAAATGTTGTGACAGCTAGGCAGAAGGAAGGAACTTTGGGTATCTCATATGGCTGGCGAGTCTTAAGCACTTGAGGCAGCATGTGTTGCCTCCTAGCAAGTCTGTTAGTGGGTAGCTGGATGTGGGCAGCAGGGACTCAAATCTTGGCACTCCAGTATAGAATATGGGTGCTCCAAATGACTTGTTAACCTCTGTGTCAATACCTCCTGCCAGGGGAGGTTTGTGAAAAAAATAAAAGCGTGACTTGGTAAAGAAGAGCAGGGCTGGCCGTGCCTAGAATCTTGAGTTCACAAACTAATGGTACTGGAGGTCAGCGTCAAACTCTGGTAGCAATGGTCTGTAGCTTGGCAAAAAATAGTGTGAGACCAAGTCTGAGTCCCTAGGCTGAGACCTATAGTCAAGGATCTGCAGTCGGGCAGCTGTCCAGGGCCACAGACTATGAGCTTTAAGGGTATCACTGAGGGAGCTACACACTGATTTGGTGTTGTGGCCTGCTGTGGCTTGCTGCTCATCAGTCATTAGCTACTTAACCCGAAAATGAGGCTTGGTATTACAGTTTGTACCACATCCATTTCTCTAATTTGACTCTCCAGGCAATTCAATGAAAAGTTGAGGCAGGGAGCCGTCTAGATCTACCTCCCTTCTTTAGACAAGGGGCTCTCTTGCTTTTATAATCTTTATCATTTGTCTGTCTCATTTTTTAAAAAAATTGCATGTCATCTCCTTCTCTAATCCTATTCACACCAGGCAGGTCATGGCACCTACCCCTGATAGTCTTAATTTTTGCACGAGGGTACCTGCCTTTAGGTTCTATATTTAGTTCTGCAAATTACATAGCCAGTCTTCAGTATCAACATCTGTCCATGTTGAAGGTAAATCCTGAGTTCCATTTGCTCCCATGATCAGAACCTTCCCATCCTGTTACAGAGCTGAAGTCTTCATGTGCAGGGACAGTGAGAGAGCAGGAATGACTCAGTCCTCCTTTGTTATTATTGCAGGGGACAGCTCAGAGTATTCACAGGCCAGCCAAATCATCTTCATATATGATAAAGAGAACATTTTTTGTCCTTAATGAGACCATTGGAGTGTCTATTCCAATTACCTTTTAGGAGAAAAAGAATGGAACATGCTGGCATGAATGAATAGCAACTGAGTATTCATTTCAAAGGTCAAGTGTATTCGGTCTGGGCACTTGGTATGCTTGTCTCATTGCTGTAGCTCCTGGTGCCTTAATCAGATACTTGTTTCAGAGTCCTGTGTGGCACACCCAAGGTTGGAAGGGGCTGGTACATTGCACATTTATTTGGGTTAACGTGCCTGTTATTAAGTTTTCTGTTCAAAGAACCTTATGCAGAGCAACAGAGAAAGAAGTTTCTGTGGGAATACCACTGGGGGATGTGCAGGAAAACATTAGCCAGATAAAAGACCGTTTTAAGATTGAATTCAAACAAGTGAATCGGAGCCAGCCTGGGGACTGATTTTTCTTAAAACAGTTGTGACAAAAGTCTTATATGGATGCAAAGAAATGTCTGGAAGCCTATAGCTAGCTTTCATTTCAGATGACCACTAAAGACTGCAAATATTTGCAGAGAAGTTACGGGATGCCAATAGTATTTTGGAAGTCATGGAGGAAGCATAATTTGGGTGCAGACAAGGACAACAGAGCTGAGTTTCTTGATTAAGTTAATACGTATTGATATTTCTCCTGTTGTTTTGACTTCCTACGCTGTTTAAATCCAGTCTTGTCACAACAGAACACAAAAGAGGCTGCTATGACATTGATTTTTAAAAATCCAGCCTCTGAAGGAGAGTGAGCTTTTCAGTATGTGTGTGTGTGCGCGCGTGTGTACATGCCTGTTTGTAGAAAAGGCATAAAAGTTAACATCATAGTACAAATAATTATGTGAAATTGTTGAGCATAAATCATCAAGGGAAATACATTTTGATGTAAGCAACAGTCAATTTTATGCATCACACTGTTGCCGCCATACAAGTTTGCTGAGGTGACTTATTTTTGGCAGCTGTGAGCACAGGATGGTGTAAAAATAGAGGTTCAGGTGCCGAGGGAACCATTGACTCGGGGGAAGAAACCGTGAGTGAGGAAGGGTTATGTGTGTGTGTAGAGAAATGTCAATTGCGCAGTCCTTAACCTGGCATGAATGTTGTCCATTTCCTCTGCCCAGCAGTCCCTCATCACGGTCTTTGCCACGCAGATTTAGCTTCTTCCTTTAGTGTCACTGGGAATACCTCTACTTCTAATTCAGAACCAAGTTAAGGTGCGGGCTTCCAGTCTATTTTGTACTATTTAATGCATCTCATCATAATTAAAAAAAAAAAACTTACTGGGCTTTAATGAGCATCTCTCTGTTATCTATGCAGTAAGAATCAGTAATATCTACAACCAGACACCAGAATGTCAATCTCCACACTTTATTACTTGTAGTTGTTAAGGTCTGTGTGGGGGAGAGACAGATTCACATTTCAAACTGGTGCATCTAATCTGGGGGATTTCAATACTGAAAACAAAGTAACAACACCTTTCTTAGGAAGTCCTGGTAAGAGAAGTGAGTCAGTTGTCTTTCTTCTATGTGGCAAGCCCCACTTAGCCTTTCTCTGTGTGCACAGAAGGCATGGTACAAAGCCATGCTCTCCAGAGATGACTTCCCCCTTTGCTCTTTTGGACATTCTTAGGAACAGACAATGTGCATGACTGCTGTGGTTTGGAGGTTTTGCCTGTTGGACCTCAAGGTGCAAAACAGTAGTAAGATCATGACGATGAAGGAGTTTCCCATTTCCTTTCCTGTAGGGACTTTGGATGACAGTGGCTGCTAGAAGTCAAGCTTGCTGTGGGTTGTGGCTAGAACAACATGCACTCACTCCTGGGAAAGCATGTGTCCTGGCTGTAGATCATGGACAGTGGAACTGTGAGCACAGGTGAGGCAAGACTGTGAGGGGTTGAGTCCTTTTTCTGTGTGACATTTAATAATGTTGCTACATGCTTTCGATTTTTCCTTCTGTGCAATGGAAATAACACTACTCTCCTGAAAGGTCTGGGAGATGGAAAGAAATGATTTTGGAACATGGTGAAAAGAAGACATACGCTCTTATAGGAACAGTGCAATAAATAGTTGTAATTTATCTACAGACGGACATTGCTGCACATAGCCACCACACCATACCTGCTGAAGGCATTTGGAACCATAGACCTAGTGAGGATCTCACATCTAAATCCATTTTTTACTCTTTGATTTGAAAAGAAATTTCTCAGTATTCCTGCCACACATGATTTTTATCAGTTGTTGTTTCTCGTACCCAGAGTGAGGTAGGTGTTCTAAAAAAAAAAATTGCTGGTGATTCTATACAGGACATTCTAAACCCAATGGGAGGATGAGCTGTTCTTCAAAGATTCCATGTGAACCACTGGGAAATTGACAGTTTTGTGACTTGACTTACTGAAAGTAGTCTAAATTGAAGCAGCTGTTTTAAACTTATTTTTAACAAGAATACAAACAAGATATCAAGGGTACAAATGATCAGATGATCTAAAACTGTTACATGTACATAGCAGCATCCCATACAAAGAAAAAGCAGTATCTAAAAACGAGGGCCTACAGAATATTCAGATCTACTCTTTACTTACTCAACTGAATTTCTATATACTGCTGTTTGTGAACTAGAATTAAAAAATAGTCTAAGACCCCACCTGTGACAACCCAATATAAAAACAAAATGCATTATAATTAGCTAAGGATAGACTGATACTTATGGAAAAATATAAAGATCTACTAAGGATATGTATAAATAATCCAAATGTAGACAGAATCATCTCACACTCTAAAGAGGATAATTTATTATAATAAGATTCCAATATTCCTAAGTTAATCTATAAATTCAATACCTTTCCAATTGAAGTCCCTGAAGAAACTCCAAAAACTTATTCCAAAAGTTTTTTAAAATAGTTTTTTTAAAAACTTTATTTGAAAAGTTGAAAGGCAGAGTGACAAAAACAGGAGTGGTGATAGAAAAAAAGAGGTCTTGCATCATTTGGTTTATTCCTCAAATACTCACAACAGCAAGGGCCAGGCTAGGTGGAAGCCAGGGATCAGGAACTCAGTGCATGTCTCCTATTTCAGTGGCAGGAACTCGAGAATATAAACTATCATCTGTTGCCTTCCAGAACTGTTACCAGGAAGTTGAATATAAGCACAGAGTACCCAGGACTTTGACTGGAACACCAACATGAGATAGGAGCACCCAAGCTGTGGCTGAATACACTGAGCCACATTGCCCAACCCATCCTAGAACTAATATGAAAGGAAAAAGTTCCGTGCATAGTCAACTTTGTATGAGCAGCACATTGCTCTCCTGTGTTAAGAAACCCAGAAAGACATTAAGACTAAAATAGATGGAGCAGGCAAATACACCAGACACAGAAATGGACCCAAACAGAAATGAATACATTTGATAATGAGTAGTGTTACAAGGAAATTATTATAAGAATAGCTGGTATATGTAAACATATATTAAAGATGAAAGACGTGGAAAGACTACAGAATGAGGTGGACAAATCCAAGGTTACACACTATGTAATTTCTTGGGCACACATGTGAAGGGTGAAGGGCAATGACCTCTGACTGTCACAGATCAATGGTATGATGAGGGAGGAAAAATGATGATTTTATAGATCAAAGTAGCCTGTGGCTAATTGGAATGCAATTTGATTTTAATTGAATATTAACATTCATAAGAGCCATTCTAGGCAAAAGAGGAGAGTAGAAGGTTATTTTAATAATTTCATTCACCTCATGGAGTTTGGGATAATCTCCAGGGTCACCTAGAAGGCAAGATGACCATATCATACTGAATCCCTAGGGTACTAAGAAGTAATCCAGGGAGAAACTATGTGACAGATGTGACTGGACAGCTGGCTTACCACGTGAACAAAAATAAAAGTAGGCACCCAGCTGAAACCGTACACAAAAGACTCCAGGTTACCAACTGCTCCAAAGCCAAAAGGGGAAGAATGAAGAGTTACAGAGTAATGCCAGAGAAGTTTTTTTTTTTGCTACTCAGGACCAGGGAGGACGTTTTTAAATATCAAAACTACAAGAAGTACAAAGATGAAAGATTTGATTACAATAAGATTAAGGCTATCTGTTCAATAAAAGATGTCATGGAAAAAATCAACAGGAACAGATTGAGAAATGATCTCTATGGTGATAAACTTACTGGTGATTAAAACCTAGAGACTTGCAACTCAGTGAAAGACAACAACTCCCACAGAAAAATGGGATCTGACTAGCAAATTTATATATGATGAAAATAAATGAAGATAAATAAGCAATACAAAGAGAAGTCAAAATATGGTTGAAATTAGAATTAAGTCATCCACATCGTTGGCAATAATTGGGAGGCTAGGTAACGTGTCAATGAGGGTGTGGGAATGCAAGAAGCCTCCTGATGGGAGTAAGATACACAGGACTCTGAAGACTGGAGAGCAATGTGGGCTGCTTGCTTGATAGATTGTGTATATACATAACACAAAGTCTCAGCCATTAAGCAGTTAACTTCTGGGTATGGGAATATATCCAGCAGAGTTTTTCCAGGCCAATACAGGCACACGCACAATGTCGTTCATCACAGGATTGTTCATGGTAGCAGAGATGGAAGCAACCTGAATGTCTGTCGATGGAGGAATGGATAAATAAAGGATGATGGAATCACACTGTGAATTACAATGACACATTTAGAAGCAACAGAACACATCTACCCAGCACAGCATGGCTAGATTTTAAAACCACAATGTGCAAGACAGAAAGAAACAGAGTGAGATCCACAGCATAACACAGTGTGGGTAAAGTAAAATGTGTGTAAACAAATCAAGTAACACTTCTACAAGAACATTTATGAATAAAGGGAAATATATTGTGTATGTATCTCTGCATCTACATATGTAGCTAAGTATCTCTATGAATGAGTCTGCCTACCTCTGCCACTGTTATCTATCACTGACATCCTGATCAGCATCATCTATTATTTCAAAGATTAAAATGGCTTCCTGTGAGAGAGGAAAAGAGAAGTGAAGCATGGCACACAAACGCAACTGTATGTGAACCAGTAACCATGGGTGCCCATACACAAGACTGATAATTACTGAAATCACTGTATTTGAGGTCAGCACACACACACACACACACACACACACACACACACACACACACACACACAGAGAGAGGGATGGACTAGGGAGAGATCCTCAGGCTGTTGAAGATGCAACCTCTTCCACATTGCTACTGGTGTGGCTGCCTCACACACAGCCTCCCAGCTTCTGTTTTCTGGAATGACTCCTGTAGCTCTGTAAGCAGGAACTTTGACTTCTCCTGTTCTGAGGTTGATGTAATTTTACTTTTGGTATATAGACTTTTCTAGGATTGCAGCTTCCAAGTATTTCCCCCCACTAGTTAAAATTTGGGGATTTCACTAACGATAAAATTTCACCCAAGTTGAATGCATGCTAAACAACTTCTGTTGTATTTAGACAGGTATCTAAGGAAAATTTATCCTCCAAGTTTATGCAGATTTTAGAATTCTGATATGAAAATCAGTGGAAAAAAACAGCTCAGAAGTCTCAGACATGAAGAAACAACAGTGAAGAATCAAAAATACTATTTCCAGAGTTTCAGAAAATCTTGAACTTCATCAAGGAATCAATCAATTTGCAGGTGTGATTGATAGTTATTTAAGCTGGAGGATAGATCACCTGATTGGGAAAACAAAATTAACAGGCACAGCCTATGAGCCCTTTACACATGTATAATTTAATCTATTTTCATAGACTTTGAAGGTCTTCATTATATTAAGGACTTAACTAGTTGAGGTCATCATTAAAAAAAAAAACATTAAAAGTCCTAAATTTACAAAGGATGGAAGAATGAAAACAAACACAATCAGGGTAGTCAGAGATGCATTAAAACTTGGGAACCAGAATATTTTATGTGCATTTAGGAATACCATGCATTTATTATGCCTTCTTTGTACTTAGAGCTGATGAGTTTTAAATAATTATCTAGGTAGCATAGAAATAGAATGTTGAGCTCAGAAGTTTAGTGGCCCTTCACACTGGCACAATTTTTCTCAAAATGATCTCCAATACAAGTGGCTTACATGAATTATTTTTAAAGTTTTTATTTATTTTTATTTGAAAGCCAGATTTACAGAGAGAAGGGGAGTTAGAGGGAGAGAGGCACAAAGAGAAATCTTTCATCTATTGGCTTTCTCCCGTAATGCCTGCAATGGCAGGAGCTGAACAGAAGCAAGAAAACAACACCTTCCAGATCTTCCACATAGGTGCAGGAACCCAAGGACTTGAGACATCCTCCACTGCTTTCCCAGGCCAGAAGAAGGGAGCTGATTTGTAAGCACAAATGGGAAAGAATGAGAAGAATTAGCTAGGTAACCGCCACACCGGCCCCATATCATTATTATTATTAGTAGTAGTAGTAGTAGTAGTGTAACTCATTCCTTCATTCTTTCCCAAATCTTTGCTTTCATGCATGGACTATTGCATTCATGTGCCATGCCAACAGCTGATCAGCCCCTGGCATCACCCTGTTCACAATCCAAAAATGTTCCAAGTCCACAGGAAATGGAAGGGGTTTGCTTCCTATACCTCTGTCTCCTGCTCTTGACTCTGGCATGATATTTCTTATTCGTTGTAAGAAAATTATTCCCTGTCCTTACTCTCAGCTTCTGAACAAAGAAAAAAGTAGCAATATTTTCTTGGTCCTATGTACTGTTCCAAGAATTTATTTTTTTAAAGATTTATTCATTTTCATTGCAAAGTCAGATCTACAGAGAGGAGAGACAAAGAAGATCCTCCATCCGATGACTCACTCCCTAAGTGACCGCAACAGCCAGAGCTGGGATGATCTGAAGCCAGAAGCCAGGAACCTGCTCTGGGTCTCTCACGTGGGTGCAGGGTCTCAAGGCTTTAGGCTTTCCTCCACTGCTTTGCTAGGTCACAAGCAGAGAGCTGACTGGGAAGTAGGGCCACCTGGATTACGATTGGTACCCATATGGAATCCCAAGTGCATTTAAGACAAGGACTTTAGCCGCTACGCTATGTGCCAGGCCCTGTTCAAAAATTTTACATGGGCTTAGTCAACTTGATCTTAGCCCAACCATTGGAGGAGGAGAAAATACCCAGCTGTGTCTCTCAGATGCTAATAACAGTGAGCTGAAGGTTACTTCCAGGTTTTCAGAAAATCCTTAACTTGAATAACAGGGTAAACCATTTTGCAAATGCCATTGACAGCAACTATCACATTAATTAATGCTCCTGTTTCACAGTTTAAAAACAAAAGCTGAAAGCCAAGGAGGTGAAGTTCTTACATGCTCAAGGTTACATTGTTACGCAGTGGAAAAGACTTCCATCATGGAATATGGTTAATTGTGCTTAAAATGCTTCTCTAGGGTAGTCTCTATTTCCTTTGACTTGACCTGGAAAACAGAGTACACTGTGCTGAAGCAAGAGCCAGTTGTCTGAGGAAAACAAGTCTATTAGCATCTCTTCCTCCCATTTCCCCTCCCTCTTGTTGTTGAGATGATATTGCTCTAGATCCTATGAGGTCTCTGGGCATCACCTGGATGGACCCAAAGAGTTCCCACAACTGGTTGTCTTGTATGCCGGTGGGAGAAAGCTCCAGGGAAGAGAATGAAAGGAAGGATGATATGGAGAGAATGGAAAGATCAGAATGAAGGTGCTGCAGATGGAGTGCCCACAGCCACGGGGAGAGTGTCAGTGCTGATGGGAATGCTAGCTAGGGGATGCAGCATAGAGCAAGCTGTCACAGTGAGAGAGCTGGCCCCCGCTACTTCCTTCTGTCCTCCAGGTTCCCTCCATGCTTATCCTGCAGAAAGGGATTTAATGAAGGGCAAGTGTTCCATTTGGGATCGTGTAATGAATCAATTTTGATTTCAACTCTGAGTTGGCCACCGCTTACTTTATTTGGAGGTGAAGGGCAGTAGTAGAGGATTCTTTCTTATTTCCCTTCTTCTTAATGAAACATTTCTTGTGTGTCGAATAGCTCTCATAAACTAATGTTCTGATGCAATTAGAGGCATACATATTAATGCCACTTGTTTTTCTAAATTTCCCAGAGAATGGTCTTGAAGTACAATGTTATAGGTTCTGTCAAACTCACATGTCAGAGAGGGGCTGCTTGAGAGCTGAATTGATTATCTGAATAGTCCCTTACTCCCCGAGTCTCCTTCCACAGAGGCCCTGCAGTACCACTTAGAATGTGCTAAGCCATCCATGGTGCCACTCTGTCAGGAATTCTGCCTGTGCTTTGGCTCGTGATTCCTGATTGAAGTCTGTGGCATATGTCCCCTATATATAGAAGTGTTCATATCTATCCATGGCTATGCAGCTACGGATAGGCACATTGACGCCCCCACACGTGAATCTGCGCAATGCTTTTTTTTTTTTCTTGACTCATTTCTTCAACCCAATGATTTCCTAACGATCTGTTACCGATCGAAGACAGATTGCTTTTCATGGTTCAGTGGCCCCAGCACAGACATTCGCTTTAATCAATAGAGCAGTCAAAAGAAAGAATAGATCTACTTGGTTTTTTTTTGTTGTTGTATTTTACATTTAATTGAAAATTTTCAAGTGATTACTAACTTGTGTAGATCTCTAAGATCAGGAAGCAGTAGCCGCATGGGACTGGAGGAGACAGGCAGGCACTGAGGGTGGAATGGGGGTCAGCAGAGCCGCTTGGCTCGGGTGGCATGGTGTGGACTGTCTGTGTGGTTGTGCCGTGCTTCCCTGTTCTCGCGCCCCTTCACCATTAAGCACTCCCACCTGTCTGACCTGTCTGTAGGAGTCGGTAGCTGTCCTACACTCATCACCTCTCCACTGTCCTGATGTACCTCTGGGCTCTCCGCCTTCACTCCTTTTTTCAACTTGCATTTGAATGAATTTCCAAAGAAAGGCCAGCCAACTGCATTGTTTTCTTACTCAGAAGCTATAACTCTCTGTTGCCATGTGGCCTTGCGCTTGTTATTTTACCTCTTTGAGCTTCAGTTTTCAAATCTATACAATGGGAAAAATTCCTGGTGCCTTAGCACAACAGGCAGCATGCTGTCCTTCTGTTGAAGCAAGCAGTCTGTGAACATGCCACATCTTTTCACATATGCCAGTCTCGATGGTGAACTTGAACATTTCCTTCAAGATCTAGACCAATTCTTCCTCTCACATGAAGTCGGCACTGTAGGAGGAACTATGCATGTTTTGGACCTGGGTTCCCCTTGGAGGACAGTACTGACTGTTGGTGGCTCCAAACGGCAGTCACATATTTCTTTGTATCTACTGTCACACCAGCACAATGCCTGGTGCACACTGCAGCTGACAGAGTGGATGAGCAGGCCAAGTCTGTGACATGTCAAGGGTCTGGTTCATACAGCAGTGTCTGTAGGCTGGTTTTCTTTATGCCAAAGTGTATCTGTGCTAGGGAAGTTGGAGGGAAATTTCCTGTTAAGATACATCCACATGCTTTGGAATCCAAGGTCTTTTAGATATTTGCAGGCATATTATTAGAGAGAAAAGCCATTTTTGGGACAAAGTTGTAATATTTGAAATAATTAAAATGTGTATTGCATGTCCTTCCACAGTTTTTTTCTCTTATAAATGATCTTATATCATAGGCTGTATATTATTACTCTTCTTTCATGGGGGAGAAACTGAGGCCTGAGAGCAGAGGCTTCTCAACCATGTTTGCATGAAATTCCACTCAAGATAGCTTCATGGATCGCTATTTAGATCAATTAGATCAAAATCCCAAGGAGGAAGCCCGCATTAGTTTGTCAGTGTTTCCTATTGGACTTCAATCTGCTCTCAGGTTGTAAACATTGTCCCAGAATTTAGATGTGATACACAGGTTGACTGCGAGATGATAAAATCAGGGCTGGTACTGGAGTCCCTGGGTCGTACAGGGCCTGCCTTCAGGATTCCCGTCCTCTCCCGCTCATGATCTCAGCCCTACAACCCAGATTGCAGCTCCTTTCCCAGGTTACCTGCTCTCTGTGGTCAGACCAAGACAGATTTTCTTGTCTGTTCAGCCCAGTTAGAACAACAGACACACTGGAAATTTCTCCCTTACAAAGTGTCTGTGTGAATCCAATGCAATGACACTTTGAGTGAGGGCTGTTGCAAATCAGAGGGTTGTGCCTAGTACAGGGTTAAGTAACATATCCTCTGGGTTGGCCAGCTTTTTGCAGGAGGCAAATCCTCTGTATGTGTGATGCTGGGACAGAGAGCAGGAGATGTGAGGTCAACAGATGCATGCGCCCCTTCCATACTAACTTTTGGAAACAAGAATTTTCTACAGGTATTGACAGTTATCCTCTAAGTCCCACCCTGGGCAGGGTACCTTCTTAATATATGCTGTAGTCAGCTTTCTGTCTCAAAGTTTATGGTAATTCGCTCATCCCTAAAAAGAGACCAAGTGCAGACTGAGTAGTCTGCAGGCAAAATCATACTTGGAGTGGCTCAGGTTATCAGAGTAAGTGGTAGTTGCCTGATTATAAAGTGGGAAGATATTATTCAGACATGGATATATCTGTAATCAGCAATGATGAAAAAGGAGGTGTACAGGAAGCGAATGGTAATTACAGGGAACTTGGGGGACTCAGTGCCTGGTGGCATTGAGGCTCACTGAGGTGTGGAGAATGACCTATTGCCATGCCAGGGTCCTTTTAATACTGTGTATCTTGTAGAGTTGGGGCATCTGAATGCACAAACTCTGTCAGAAGGATTCAAACAGCATGCTTTCTGAAAGTGTCTAACAAGTTGGATTTCCCATCAAGAAAAAAACAAAAGGCGGAACAAAAATCTGGTCTTCATCAGTAGTTGAAGAGATTGATTAGGTTGATGTTGGCTGGTTCATGCTCAGGAGAGCCATTCTGGGAAACCTAGAACTGAGAGGAATGGAAAGCAAGGATTTTACTTGTAAAGGAAGGGAAGCTGCGGTTGGATCCGGTTGTGGAGCTACTGAATCAAGAACCTGGAAAGCTGATTTTATTTCACATCTGCCAGTTGATCGATTCTTGCTGCTGTTGTTTTTAGACTTATTTAGCTCTTAGCTACTTTGACATACATTGAAAATGAGGTAAGCAAAAGTTACCTTTTCTAAATACTGATAGTTAAAAATGAACAGTAAGTACATTTGTTGACTTGTAAAATAATTCAGTTTTCCTGCTTGTAGACTATTGGTTCTAGTGTTTCACAAAGTTAGCCACCCACACTGTGTGGAGCACAGTTGTAGTTTGAACAGTTAATATCCTCTGAAACAGGAAGCTGCTGGCTTTCTGTGCCTTAATTTTTGAAAACTTCTTTCTTTCTTTCTTTCTTTCTTTCTTTCTTTCTTTCTTTCTTTCTTTCTTTCTTTCTTTCTTTCTTTCTTCCTTCCTTCCTTCCTTCCTTCCTTCCTTCCTTTTCTTTCTTTCTTTCTTTCTTTCTTTCTTTCTTTCTTTCTTTCTTTCTTTCTTTCTTTCTTTCTTTCTTTCTTTCTTTCTTTCTTTCTTTCTTTCAGAGACAAAAGAGCGAGAAAGAGTAGGAGAGAGCAAGCTCCCACTTGATGACTTAGCCCTCAGATACCTGCATTGCCTGGGGCTGGTTTGGGACAGAGTTCAAGCCTATAATTCAGGTCTGCAATGTGGGTGACAGGAACTCAACTATTTGAACCATCAATGCTGCTTTCTATGACCAGCTGGAGCAGGAGCTGGGCACAGGAACCCTAACTTTGAGCTCAGCTATTCTAAGCAGTGTCTTAACCACTGAGCCTACTGGCCTATCATAGACTTTCTATTTCTGTACTAGTGAATAACCTGACCTCATGAACTGAGGCTGTGGAGACACCTTCTCCCTAATTATGATCACTTCCTTTTCACTGGAAGCAAAGCAGAGACAACCTTACTTCATATGCAGATTGCAGGAAATGTTCCACCTGTCCCTGTGGATTTCCTTGACTCAGAAAATCATTCATCACCCTGCTGCTGTCTGGGGGCAAGTTCACAGCCCTCCTCGTCCCTTTAAATGGATGTTTAATAAGCTGGGAAATGGCATTGCCTTTGAGAAAGCCAGTGCTGAGAATGAGAGCCTGTTTCCTTTGATGAATATGAAACTTTAAAAGAGTCCAAGAAGACCCTTGCAATCCCTGCTAAATGAGATTTGATTTCTCTTTAAGCTGTTTTTAATAGCTGGAATTACAGAACACTGCTGTTTACCAGCTAATAGGTTTGTGAGCAGGCAGCTTGCCTTGAGCTCACGGTGATAACATTTAACACCTGTATTCACTGTGCAACCCCTCGAGTTTGCAGGGCTCTTCACAATCTAAGCGGAGCTTAACTGCTCACTGGAGCTATCTTCACCTTCTTCCTGGCTCTCTGTCGTGCCTCACTGTCATTCCTGGCTCCTGCCTCTGTGCCTTCGTTTCCTTTAATTCTCAATGTGTTCAGCCTGCTGGGGGTTGGGAGTCAGGGGAGGCAAGGGTGTTGAACCCAAATCTTACCCTTGGTGTGTTGTGCCTTGGACCTGAAAACAGGGGAAAATAAAAGGCCCTACAAAATTTGCTCTGATGGTTAATTAAGAGAAATGTAGGCCCCGGGCAGGCTACACTTGGATCTCCTCCAGGAGCCCAGAGCTGTCTTTGTACATTTTCTTCTACGATATGACCCAGCTCTCAAACATACAAATGCACTTTAACATAGAAAGGGCAGCTAGAAAGATTGAGTTCAACAGAAAGTGGCTACTTTCTCTTACACCTGAATCTTCCAAATCAAAATATAAATTAGTCAAAATGATAAATATTACTCATCATCAACGTTAGTATTGATGTTGGCCACTAATGATGTGCCAAGTCCATATTTCGTTTGCATCTTGACACCAACACCCCTGGGTGGGCAGCTTTTGGAAATGGGTGTAAACATTCCCATTTGCAGAGGGGGAGCTGGAGCTTCCAGGAAGGGTTACTAAGTTTTGTGTGAAACGTGAACCCGGGAACATCCAATGAGTAGAATGTAAGATGCAGACCCTTGCATAGCACTGACTGCCAGCCAGGCACTGCTTTCGGAAGCTTGCCTCACTACGCTACTCACCCAGTCCCCATGCTGATGCTGTGAAGCAGGTCTTTCGCTATTGTCCACTTTCCAGCTTTATGGTATATACCTTGCCCAGTCACATGGTCCAGTCGGAGAGTGGAGGTGCAAGGAGGTGAATCCAGTCATTCTGCTGTTGAGGCTACTCCTCCTTGATGCTTGTCCTGTAAAGAGCGCACCTACAGCATTGGAATCCACTCCAAAAACCCTGATTAAGCACCTGTCAGACTCCAGCCACGGCTAGGCTCATTTCTAAGTAGGAAAGCAATTAGAGAAAATACTCCCATCTAAACATCTTTAGGGGATGGGCATTAGGGCCAGCAATTAAGAGGCCCACATCCTGCACTCTTTCTGGTTCCTGACTCCAGCTTCCTCCTGATGCAGATCCTTGAGACTGTAATGAAATGTCAAGTAATTGGGTTTCTGTCTTTTACATGAGATACCTGGGTTGAGTTCTTGGCTCCCAGCTTTGGCTTCAGCCCAACCGTGGCCACTGTGGGCATTTGATGAATCAATCAGTAGAGAGGAACTCTCTCTCTCTCTCTCTCTCTCTCTCTGCTTCTGACATATTTTTCAAGATTTATTGATTTATATTGGAAAGGCAGACTTACAGAGAGGAGAGGCAGAAAGCTCACTCCTCAAGTGACTGTGATGGCCAGAGCTGAGCCAATCCGAAGCCAGGAGCCAGTAGCTTCTTCCAGGTCTCTCACTGGGGTGCAGGTCCCCCACATGGGTGCAGGGTCCCAAGGCTTTGGGGCATCCTCTATTGCTTTCACAAACAGGGAGCTGGATGGGAAGTGAAACCACAGGGACATGAACCAATGCCTATATGGGATCCCAGTGGATATAAGGCGAGGATGTAGCCACTGAGTCATCACGCTGGGCCCTGAAATAAAAGTTTAAAAAGTCAACGTCTAAACATGTTTGCTATTTGACTTTGAGATTCTAACCTTCAAATGAAAGCAGCTGGGTGTGGGGGAAAATGTCTAGAAAGTAATGACCCTTGCATTATCCTGGTCAGGTTGCCCAGAACTTCTTGGCCATGGCTTGGTACTGGAGCATGAAGTCCACAGGTAGGTAGGGGTGGCCAGGTTAGGAACAAAGCCCTATCAATCAGCAAATGGATTTGTCCACCCACAACAGACTGATTCTTCTTTTTGTGCTCATGCTGGGAACGTTATGTTAGGGGCAAGTGTGACATGTGATGCAGTTGGGCATCAGCAGAACTTGGCCTTCCTAGAAGCAGAGCTAGGTTAGAATGTTCATCATAGGGCCTGGCGTGGTGGCCTAGCAGCTCAAGTCCTCGCCTTGAATGTGCTGGGATCCCATATGGTTCTAATCCCAGCAGTCCCTCTTCCCAACCAGCTCTCTGTTTGTGGCCTGGGATGCAGTCGAGGATGCCCCAAAGCCTCAGGATCCTGCACCTGCGTGGGAGACCTGCAAGAGCTCCTGGCTTCAGATCAGTGCAGCATCGGTCGTTGTGGTCACTTGAGGAGTAAATCATCAAATGGAAGATATTTGTTTCTGTCTCCCCTGCTCTCTCTCTATATCTGACTTTGCAATAAAAATAAAATAAATCTTTAAAAAAAGAAAGTTCATCACATGTTTTGCCATCTTCTGGACTTTTCTAGAAAGGGGAGCAATAGTTCTGGTGTTCATAAATATTCTGGAACCATTTTCCTGACCTGGGGCTATGTGCCTTTTCTCTCTGGATTCAGCTTGTGTAGACCTCAGCTGTCACATCCCTTCTTTGCCTTGTCAAGTCTGCCTTCTTCATTTTCACAGTGTGTTGTAGGAATGTGAGCAAGAACAGACAAGTAAACAGTGTGAAGGCATATTAATAAATTATTTTCCAGTATTAAAATTGATATTGGGCTTTCTGTAATATTTTATCATTTATAATTTATTAACCATGTTATTTGTCACCTGGTTAAAAGCAAGAACAACCGGTCTTCCATTGGCAGATCTGACTTCTCAATACACTTTACCAGGAGGCAATGTGAGAGTGCTTCCTTCAGAGTGGCAGGCTCCCAGTCTTGTTTGCAGATTGTGCAAATCACCCAGAGCCCTTTGCAGACCTAAAGCAGGTAGAAGCAGGAGAAGGCTATGTTTGACTCCTTTTTAATTGTCTCATTTCTAATGGGTGAATCCCTTTCTATTACATAGTCTTTCCTATGCATGCCGTCATTTGCAAATACACGTGGGGCACCTAGAGACCAACCATAATTTCTGTCCGTGTGGTTTTCACCTGCCAGCAGAAGGGGATAGATGGTAAAGATAAATACAATAGGTATGGAAATGTGAGGGCAGATTAGGAGGCACAAGTACTATGTCTTAGGTCGGCCGCTATTACTAATTATGTAGACTGGTTAGTTTGCTACTCACCATTCTGGGGGCTGGTTTGTACAAGATCAGGGCAGGACTGGACCAAACATCTAGTTGTATAATTAGGACCTACCTTCTAGTTGTAGATGCTGTGTCCCTAAATAGGGGTAGAAGAGAGGGGGAGCAAGGTATGTGGGCAACCCCCTGGTATCTCTTCTTGCAAGTGCACAAATCCTATTCATGAAGATTTCCTCCTCATGTTCTATCACGTCCTAAAGGCTCACTGTCTGATACCACCAGGAGAGGCTTGTTGGGACCCATGCTGCCCAGTCCAAACCCAGACATCCCCATCATGCACTTTGTCGTCTGTCTCCACTGATGAGAGAAAGGCTGTGACGGTTCTTGAGATGTGCCCTTCCTCCCCTTCCCTGTAGCAATGGCTGAGCCTCGGTTACAGAGAGAGCAAGTTAAACTGCGGAGCTTCTCTCCTCTTGCTAGAGGATGCACCAGCCAGGTACTGAACATCACATATGGAAAGGCGAGGAGTGGAACTGCTCAGGGCGGGCAGGCTGCATCTGCACTGCGGTGGCCGCCTCTCAGCTGTTTCCTCTTCAATCAGTGCTGACCACTCCCTCACTGTCTGGCTCTGGGTTATTGCTGGATAGAAACGTAAGAGCACAGACTGCATTCCTGGAATCTGTGGGTGAACTTCTGCAATGAATGAGCATGCAAGTGCTGGGCTCCCAGAGTTTCGCTGATGCTACTTGGCAGAAGCATCCCATTGAGTTCATCGAAGAGGCAGGATATGCTTTCAATTCCTGGTTGCTGGGAGTCTGGAAATCGATGAATGAGGAAGGAATGGGCAGGATCTGGCAAATCCAATTTTATTTGCCTCCCATGCTATATTGTACAGATGTGGGGAACCAGTGATGGGGGAAAAGGAGAAGTTTATAGTTAGCATACCGAAAATTGTAGAATTAATTCTTATCTCAGTCCACTGGTGGGGTGGAATATCACTTGCTATTGATAACTCTGTAGATGGCTCTGACCTGTAGGTGGGGTGAGGCTCTATGTAACCAGGAAATCTCTCAGTACTGTTGACCTTAGAGCAGCTGACTTCTGTATGTGGAACGTCATGAATGAAGGAGAGGTAGTGTCCCCACCCAGTCCCACTTCCTTTCAAGAAGGAAAGTTTAGAGTCCCTGGCTGTGATAGAGGCTTTGTGGAATAAGTTGTCAGATCTGTGGATGGCCTGTTGCTGCTGACCCGCAGCCGTTTCCATCCATGCTTTCTCCTGGCTCTGCACTTGTCTGGGTGAAAGATGCAAAGGGCACAGGCACTTGCTGTTACTCGTGGTTCCACCTGCTGTACATGTCCTGGGTACATTCAGATAACGAGGAGGGCGGGCTCTGGGTTGCAAGCCCACCTCAGCACTGCCCTGTCCACCCCCACATTATCCTGACTTATTACATTGTAATGAATTGAACCATTCCACTTCATTATTTCATATTTGAGGAGATTTATAGATTGTCCTGGTGGCTGAAGAGGCAGTGATTAAAGAAGCAGCGTGCTAATGAATAAGGCTTTGCACAAAGCCGTTTTAATTAATGCACAGCCCAGAGGCTGTAAACCGCTTGCTGATAACAAACCTGCCCATTGAAGGGTTGTACTGACAACTTCCCACAGAATGAAGGCTGACAGGCGACACAGGCAAGTTATTCAAGTGGCAATTAGGGCCACTATGCCTAGTGCCTCCTCCCCCAGCACCAGGTTCACCATGGCAGACATCCAGTGGAAATGCAGAGGTCTTCCAAAAGTTCCCCGAAAATGCACTCTTTCAAAGTTATTTCTATTTGACAGGGAGAGAGAGAGAAAGAGAGAGAGAGAGAGAGAGAGAGAGAGAGAGAGAGAGAGAGAGAGGGAGGGAGCTGAGAAAGAGCAAGCTAGTTTCCATCTGTTGGATCATCCTCTAAATGCTTCCAGCTGCTGGATCAAGTGGAAGCTGGGAGGAGCCAGGAGTATCGTTGAAGTGTCTGACCGCAGTGGCAGAGATGCAACTACTTACGCATTGGCAGGAAGCTGAGTCAGGAGCCGGAGATGGACATCAAACTCAGGTACTCTGCTGTGATGTATGGGTGTCCTAACCATTAGGCTAAATGCCTCCTTTGTGACATTGTGGTAGTTATCTTCCTCTCCGCTGGTAATCTCCATCCTTAGTCCCTCCCCTCCGGACGTTAAGATTGCCCCTGAATTTTCTAAAAGTTTCATTTGTTTTAGATGTGGGGAATAGAAAATGCCAGCCATCCTTCACATGGTTTCTGCCATGTCACTCTTGTCATCCCAAACTTCTCTTTGAGCTTTGCAGCCTCAGTTGAGTCTGATAGGCTTAAAACAATCATTTTTCTTTTTCTTTTTAATCTTGGGGGAGTCATACCTGTTGACAGATTCCATTTCACCAGCTTCCGGACTGCTAGTCAGCCTGGCTCCCCGGTGTTGAGGAGCAGGGGGTCTGCAGAGAAAGCCCCACATGTTCTCCACTCTTGTCACACAGGACTGCACCCCGGGGGCTCCTGGTAAATGCTGTTGCTTGACAAATTAAGCCCAAAAGGTGACGGGCAACACAATAACCTTTCTCTGTTCTTTGAATGGTTTCCTGCCAGGATTTCATGTTTGGAGACAGGAGAACATTGTGATAAGATGACTTTTCAGTGAGTTGATAACTGTGAGAGTTTCTGGCGAGAAAGAGAAACAGAGAGCATGATTAGAAGTATGACTAACACACATAATAGCAATTCTCATAACAAAAGGAACACAGCCTCAATGGGAGAAAAAAAATCCCAGCCAACAGGATGATTTGAGGGGGAAAAATATCGATAATGAAGTGGGGCTTATTGAATTAACTGTTCCATTTAGCAGACACTCAGCAGAACGAAGGCATGGAAGGACATAATCGAGAGAGTGACTGCTGTGACAGAGCCGCAGGAAGCACGGAGATGGTGGTCTTACAGAGCTGACTCTGGTACAGCCTGCACACTGCACTGCCACTTAGTGTGGAAGAAACTTAAAGATGCCAGCCCCCTGACGAGCTTGTGAAGAGTCCTTAATGTGGCTGGCCTCCTACTTGCAAGGACTGGCCCAGGAGAGGAGTCAGTCCTGTGTGATGCATGACTGTATCCTCCTGGAACAGTCTCCTGAGTGTTTATAGAGTGCACCAGCCTAGCCAAGAGCATGGCCACATCCCAGCTGGGTTGCTTCAAGGTGCAGGGCAAGTATGGTAACCTTGGGCTCGCTATAACCTCGGGCTGTACTTCTTTAGTGTCAACCATTCACACATTGAAAATATTTGAAAACAAAACTGCATCTGTGATGGACACATACATACTTTTTTCTCCTTTTGATTATTTCCTAAACAAAGGCAGTAAGTATGGCAAGTATCTATAGAGAATTTATCCAGAGATGATTTAAAGTGTAGGGGAGGGAGTGCCTGGGTTATTTGAAAATACCTGGCCACTTTACATAACAGAACTGAGCACTGAGGATTTTGGAATTTGAACAGTGGGTGTGAACTACTGGAGGAACTACTCAATAGAACCGATACAATCTCTTTCCTTTCTGCCTTCCTTTTTTCTTTCTCTCACTTCCTCCCTTTCTCTATATTTTTTCTCTCTCCCTTCCTATATCTCTGCTTTCCTTCCTACCTCTCTCTCCTTCCATTTCCCTTTCTTTTCCTTCCTCCCTCCTTCCACCCTTCCTCCCTCCCTTCCTTTCTCCCTTTCCCTTCCTCCGCCCCTTCCTTCCTCCCCTCTTTCTCCCTTCTTCCCTCTTTCCTCCCTGCCTCCCTCCCTCCCCCTATGTTATTCCCTTCCCCACTCCCTTCCTTTCTCTCTTTCCATCTTGTTTTCTTTTCTTCCCCCTCTCTCTTACCAGTGAATGTGCCCAACGCCCTGTAATCTCCTGTGGTACACAGCAAGGGTCCTGGTGACATCCCTGTTGTTTTGGTGATCTAAGGACCTATGACATCACTGTTAACCTGTAAGTCTTTTGCTCTAAGCCTGTTCTTGCTGCAGGATATCACTGAAGCTATTCTGCACCCTTTTTTGTCAAAGTTGCCTACACTCTTCTCTCAGAAATGTTTTCTGTTCTCCTCTGTAAAATGGAGCCACCACATTTATAATAAATCAGGAACTGTAAGAGATTTCAAGAAACATCTGAGAGGGTAAGAGGTTGTGTATTTTAACATGATGTAATAATCTCTGTGATAATAATTATATTGACCATACTGCTTCAATTTTTTTGCACACAGTATTTCATTTCTCTTACGTTTTCACAGGCTATCAACTCATCTGCTTTTTATATTCCTTGCTTTTGACATTTGGAGACACTCAGGAACCTAGGGAGGATGTGAGTGAGCCAGAAAGAGTGGTACAGTAGAGGCAGAAATGTGAGACTACATGTAGAACTTGCCCTCGACCGAGATCTGCTGCCATGCGGAAATCCTCTGTTATTTTGGGTTATATTTGTTGGTTCCTTAGTGCTGATCTATTAGCTGAACCTACTAGTTTGGGAAGGGTGTTATTAGAAGAATTTTTTTAAATGCTTTTTGCAACATCCCCGGGTATAAGTCACCTACCAGCTGTATTTTCGGAACTAAACTTAGGAAAGCACATTTTGGAAACGACGCAATCCTTTCCTAAATGATACATAAAGCGTATTTTCTAATGGTGGAGATTGCCATGCACACACATCTGTAAAATACTGTGAGCATACCACAGAACAGATAAGGATGCCATCCAGCAGACCGTGCAACTTGGGCAGCCCAATTTTACACTGAAGCAGAGGGAAACGACTTCTTACCTTGAGCTCCACCTCTGGGACTCTACCCTCATTCAAGTGCAATGAAGGGACAGGCAGGGAAAGAAGACACTCAAAGAAATTGAAATCCTGCAAGAGGAACTTATTTGTTCAAACTGCACTGGCTTTTGAGAATTGCTGGAAAATAGGAAGGAAGAAGGAGAAATTATTTTCCAGTCACACAGATGCTTGTTCGACACCCCCTGGGGCAGGACAAATGCTTGGTGATTGAGACTTTCCTAGGAAATACAGAAGGTATTGCTTTGTCCTGAGATTCGTATGTAGTGACTAGAGTTTCCCATTTTGATCATTTCCTCATTCTATCATAGACTGTGAATGGATTCATCCTTTGACTACTCCCCTTGCTGGAGGAGGCTGCTGTGTTTAATCTTTCCAGCACTTCTGCCTTTCCTACTATGCTGTCGATCAGAAAAATCAAGCCAATATGTGTCTGCTTGAAAAGATATGGCATGCATCATTTAGGAAAGGTCTACCAAAACTGGGTGGCAAACTCGGAGGATTAAGGCACACACATTTCACAAAATAAATGACAACACAATCCTCTACTAATGTTGAGTGAATCCAACCAGAACTAAAAGGAATAAGCATTCAGTCTTAGCTACCTTTACCAGTGCATTTATGGCTCCCGCCAAGTGACTGCAACATACTGAGAGGTCCGTATCTTGTTCCAAAGGAAGTGCGTCTGAGATGCTGTTAGCCACACACTTCCAAACAAACACGACTTCCAACTGTAGGGAAAAAACAGCTCATGGCCAAGAAAGCGAAGGGGTATCCTGTTGTCCTGGGGAAGCCCAGGGAAGACTGGTTTTCATTCTTTTTCACCAACTGATTACTACTCATCATGTACCTACTCTTTCTTTTCTCCTGTCCACCTTAAAGCTTCTTCTTTTCTCCCCTTTATCTCACAGGTTTTAGCAGACATGTTAGATGCAGATAGAGATCTACCATCTGGGAACCCCAAGAAGGAAGACAGCCAGCATGCTTCACTTGTGGCAGTCCGAGGTGTTCAAACTCGATGTACACTGAGGGAAGGTGAAGCCACGACTTCCAACAGTGTCTCTCACAGTTAACCAATCACCTTGAAAAGCCATTCCTCTTTTAATGAATCCTTTCTTATTTCATGTTTCAAACGGTTGTTTTGGGTATTACTTGTGCTAAGAAAGCAACACGTTGCAGAGCCAGTGTTATGGCAAAGTCATGAACCCACTGCTTGTGACACTCATACCCCATGTGGGCACAGGTTCATGTCCCTGCTGCTCCACTTCCAATCCAGCTCCTGGTATTTGCTAGGAAAAACAACAGCAGATGGACCAGATTTCCAGACCCCTGCCACCCATGTGGAAGACCCGGATGAGGTTCCTTGCTTACTTTCTTGGCTTAGCCTGGGCCAGCCCTAGCTCTTGAGGCCACCTAAAGAGCAAATGAACCAGTGAAGATCTGTGTCCTCCGGTCTATAACTTTGAATTTCAAAATAAACAAATACATATTTGAATGCACATTGTCTTTATTCATGTAATCAGTCCTGCTATGTAGAATGTGGCAGTCAACTTTCAACTTTTACATCCCTTTCCCCAGCTGATTCTGTGTATTCACATTCAGGGATATGAGTGACTTCAGAGCAGTAGTGCTGTTGAGCTCAGACCCTGCAAGGGAGTGAGGGAGGCAGTCCAGACTTGGCAGAGCCTGAATGCCATCAGAGCAAATGGGCTCTGCTTGTTTCAGGAGGAATTCTCGAGGCTCAGAGGCCACCCTGAGACAAGAGGAGCCAGGCCCTCAATTTCTGATGGATCAGCTTACAATTTTTCAGCTTTCTAATGATGCAAAAGAATCCCCTCCTTCACATGTTGAGAGTGGATCTGTTCTCTGACTAGAACTTTGCAGTCTGATCATCTCACAGTGCTGGGTGGTGAGAAGGAGGGCAGCTCACAGTCACCTGCACAGCCCGGGACATGGACGCCCCGGCTCTACACAGGGCTGCTTCCAGACTGGGTAGCTAAGAGTGGTGCCCAATGCAGTTTTTAAAAGGTTTGTTTTATTTACTTGAGCAGCAGAATGACAGTGTGTGTGTGCGCGCGCGTGCCAGTGGTAGGAGTTGGGGAGGAAGGTTAGAAGCAGAGGTGCTGAGTTGTTCCATCCTCTAGTTTACTTTGCAAATGCCCAGCCAGATCTGGGTCAGGCCCAAACCAGAAACTCCATCCAGGTCTCCCACATTGGTGGCAGGGGCCCAAGCACTTGGGCCATCTTTTGAAGCCTTCCCAGGCACATTAGCAGGCCCCTGGCATAGAATGGAGCAGTCAAGACTCCAACTGGCATTCATGTGGGATGCAGCATTGCCGGTAGCAGCTTAATGCTCTGTACAACGATGCAGCCCCCCATGCGTTTTCAGCTAGCTAGTGAATTGTTCTGGTTGCAGTCTCCTCCTAAGTCAAGCAGCTTCTGTATTAAGTCACTGATGCGTTTGGCTGAGGAGAATCTGGCGGTGCTGTGAGTGAGTGGCAGGATTCTGGGCAGTGAGTGCCTCCGTCTGGGTTTGCGAATCTGGTCTGTGCACCAAGATGTTTCTGGAAGGGTAACGTGCCTTCCCACCCTCTCTCTAGTCCTGATGTCAATTTGCGTGTGAAGTCTCACATGAGATGAGATTAACTTCTGGCTTTGAGAGTAGGAAGCGTGGAAACACCAGTCTGGCTGTTAACTTCTGGATGAAGTGCACTTTCTTGACACTCTCATTTTTCCCCCTTTTTACACATTTTCTGTGACAATATGCCTGGGTTTCTCCCCAGAAAACCTCTGCTGGCTTCCTGACAGCATATTCTGTAGCTGTTTATAAGTGACATATAAAACCTGTTCCAGAGAAAACAGAAAGATATGCCACTGCATTTTTGGGAGCTATACAGCATTTTCTAAAAGGCTACTTCAGAGGAAGCAGTTCAAAAACACTTGTCAGTCCTGTGGTTGTCACCAGGCCAGCAAGCTCCTTTGCCACCCATGGCCTAAACAAAAAAGCTCCCTGGAAGAACCATCCTTGGTGGGAATCTTGTGTACCTGCATCCCTTCCCAGGAGACAGCGGCTCCACCTGTGTGACTGGTCAAACCAACTCTCCCAGGCATGGCGGTAAGAATATATACAGGGCAGGGCCTGCGGATAAGCCATAGTGCATTAAGAAAACAAAATGCCAAAGATGGCTCCCTGGGTCCTTGGCGTTGAAGATATTTACGGGTGATGGATGAACATGGCGAATGCGAGAGCGTGGCCTGATCAGGGTGAAATGGCTGAGCTGGAGAACGGCGAGTGAATCAATCATGGGACCTGCTCCACCCGCCAGCTGGGTTCATCAGTTTCACAGCCGCTCTCAACAGGCTTATAAATTACTCCTGATGGAGGGCTGGCGTGTTGGGCCAGGTTGCGGTGACTCCTCCAGCAGAGATCAATAGGCTGCGGTGAACAGAAACAACATGGCTCTGAGAGTCGGCAATGCATTCCAACTTTAGTGTGTCAGCTCTGCTTGCTTTTCTAAGTCCGTGTGTTTTGAGCTGAAACTTAGCGCCCCTATCTCAGAAAGAGTTTGGGCTTAATTGAACATCCGCTTGCTGCACGCCATTTTGTCCAGGCTCAAACCCTGCCCTCACGTGCAGGAGATACTGTAATCATGTCTTTGTGCTTTGAATTGCTCATTGTTAAAGATGGCAGTAATAGGGGCCTGGCTCAGTAGCCCAGTGGCTGAAGTCCTTGCCTTGCACTGTGCTGGGATCCCATATAGGCACCAGTTTTAATCCAGCTCCCTGCTTGTGGCTCAGAAGAGCAGTCAAGGACAGCCCAAAGCCTTGGGACCCTGCACCTGAGTGACTCAGTTACTTTATCTTGGAAGTATCAGAAAGATTAAAACAGATGGAAATAATTATTTTTTCTTCATATGCCAGAAAATGAGTATTCTAGAAATCACAGGATCTGAGTTCAATAATTTGAGAAGTTAGTGAATATATTTAAACTGGACTGGAAGGTATTCAAACACCATCTGAGCCATCTTCTCTGCTCATCAGTATATCAGGAGCAATGATCTCGACTTTCCTTAAAATCCTGTCTTCCTTATTCCGGGATAGTTGGTCTACTCTGCTTTCACAAATCACGTTCCTTTAACCTTTTCCCTCAGTTTTCACTCTACCTTGTTAATCATTTTACTGCCTCACCTTGGACCTTTTCCAAGTTGTCTTACCTTTGGAATGTTTGAATCCCCAAAGGGAGCATAGCACTGTGATACGGGCCAGGTCAATGCCAAATATAACTCATGACACTGTTTCTTATCACTTGAGTGACAGACAGCACTGTTAAGATTTCTCAGGAGCTTAGTAGTTTTAAAAGAACACCTGTACCTGGCAGTCCCCAAGATCACATTTCAAGGGGGTAAGCATGGTATACTTAGGGAAGAGCTTAATGCTGTTACTGATCCCTCAGGTGAGTGAGGAGGTATGCCCAGAATTTCTAAGGATGAGTCCTACTGTGTCTCATGCATGTACCCAAGGAGGCAGGGATACACTTGGCATTTGGGTGCATGGCATGAAGCTTGGTTCGACTTAAAGGTTCTTGATGATAACAGAGAACATTTTGCTACCGTTCAGGCCCCTACCATATCAGGATCATCTTTATATAGTTACTATGACTCTAGTTATTTAGCTGTGTGACTAACTCAAGTTTCCTTTTCCTACAGATATGAAGGATTTAACTTTCTTAGTTTAAGAGCAAAGGGTTTCGTCGGGCCTAGTAAGACATAGAACCAGTTGCTGATGGCAGGTTGGTGCTGAAATGTAGCCTGATTGGTGTGCTGGAATGTCTGAAATATGAGAGGCACTATGATTCAGCAAGTTAGGGCACAAATTATGTAGAGAGAAAGTTAATTTGGAAGCAGTAGCTCTTGGTTCAGAAATTCTTGCCAGGGTTAGACATTAAAGACATTGTCATGAAGATGGAAAAAGCTGTGGGGGGTGCCCCTGCCCGGTCGGACCCAATGCTGGGGACTCATGCCAAAGACACTGCCGCAGGGCAGTGAATGAGTTCTCGGCTTCCCCCAGGGTGGCCAGTGCACCAAGTGCTGCCAGGCTTTGCCTGCTGGCCGCCCAGCGGCAAACTCTGGGGTTTTTAAGATACGTGGTTGCTGCCTGGGGACACCCATGACTAAGGCCAGTTTTAGTGTAGGTGGGAAGTGAATTTTGGGTGATTCCCAGTGACAAAGTCAGGAAAGTTTCAGGCATGTGTGGGGACTGATACCTAGTGGTTTGGAGGAAACTATACAGAAGATAATTTGGGTTAGACAGATTCACCAGCCCAATTAGGAATCCAGAGATAGGCTGTTAGCCTAGATCATCAGTAAGCGCCACATACCAGCCCACACCAAAACTATGGATGGGAGCCTCTTTGGCAGTGTTAAGTACCATTACCCGACTGGGTGGTGGAGGGGTGGAATGGTCACATTTGGCAGGGTCAAGACACTATTCAGCACGTGAGAGAACTTGACCTGGGGTAGACTCTGTGGCATTGTGTGGGCCCAACCCTGTGGAAATACAAGTCCCCCTGCTTAGCTCACAAGCTGGGGTTGCAATGGACTAAGCTAGGTGTGACTATGGCACCTGGCATCACTCATGGGTAAAGGAATCCACAACAGTCAGGGTAGGTCAAGGCAGCAGCACCTGAATGTGCATCCTAAAACAAGATGTGGGGTGGGCCGGGCTGCCAGTGGAAGGGGGCAGAATGGGCAGGGCTGAACAAACCTTAACTCACAAGAAGCAACAGAAATTAGGTTGGAGCACAGGTCATGCCAAGTAGGCCCTTGTACCTACTGATTTGCATGAGACAAGGATGCTAAGCCACAGCATCTAAGGGGCCAGGACAAGTGAGGGGCTCTGCCAAGCTGAGTCAGAGCAACCACTGGCCTGCACATGATCTAAAGCTGGGAATAGGCCCAGCTGGGGAGCTAACGGGACACCCTAGCTGGGTTGAGCTTCCCACCAAGGAGCACATGGGCTGGAATTGGGGCTGTGTTCTGATCAGGATATGGCTGTAATCTTACTTGGCACAGGTGTGGACTGGGACTGGAAGCACCAAGCTGGGCAAGACTCCAACACCATCTGGTGCTCTGGAGGACCACGGGAGATGTGTGACAGACTAGGCTAGGTCTCAGTCCTTACTAAACCATGTGTGAGCTGTATGGGGGTATGGAAGAGCCATGGCTGTGTTGAAACATCCAACAGTAAGCATCAGATTGGGTTGAAGGCCAATCAGGAAAAGCCACTGTTCCTGCTAGGACAGGAGGTGAACTAAGTTCATGGACCCACTGGTATGCGCGAAATCTGGCATTGGGAGAGGTTCTAATGCAGGAGCCTGGACAACTTCTCTGGCAGGACACAGTCCCTGCAGGTAAGTGCAAGAAGCACAATAGGAAACAGCCCAGAACAGACTATGGATATTATCCCACTGGCATACACATGGCATGGCTTGGGAGCAGACCAGGCTGAACTTGTTCATGTCACCCGCTGGAGAATTTGAACACCAGAACAGAGTGTGGGTTGAGCCAAGTTCGGTTGCAACACATACCAGTACACATCAAGGAATGCCAAGGTAAGATGAGCTGTATCAGATGTGGTTACAGCGCCCAAACAGCACACGTGATATAATCAGGGGGAGAAGGCAAACCCGGCAGGGGAATGTGGGCTGCCCTGATGGACAACTATTTCCATTGGAAAGTCTGAGTTGCGATGGGGCAGATCAAACTAGGCAGGGTTATAACACCTGTGGGCCTCATGTGAGCTAGATAAGGGAAGGGCCATGGTGGGCTGACTGTTCCGACTGGTGCAAGCAAAAATTAGAATGGGAGAGGGTTGGTTGGGCTTAGCCACAGCATCAGCTGGCAGAGGCTGGCACGGGGAACTAATTCTGTCAAGTCAAATGCCAGAACCACCTGGAGAGTGCATAATCTGGGAGTGTGTGTGGCCTAGAAGGGAAATAGTGGGCACCTCCCTCGAGGTTACCACTCTCACTGGACAGCACGAAAACCAGGACAGGGGCAGGAGTGGCTAGACAGAAAGGCACCTGCCAATAGGTGTAAGGGCTGGATAGTAGGTAGGTTGGGTTAGACCATGCTTCAATGCACATTGACATGTGCGAGAGCTAAATGAGATGTGGGACAGACTGGACAAGTCTACGGAACATACTGGCAAGCATGGGAACCAAGGTAGGGGCAGAACTGGTGGGGGTTATGGGGAATCGCCCCAACTAGGCTGCAGCTCCAACTGGTTTGCGTGAGGACTGAGTATGAAGTGGGTGGGATTGAGCTGGACTACAACACCCATTGGTTCACGAGGAAGACAGTGCTGGAAACAGAACTGACCCAGCAATCGCAACTACCAGCATGTGCATAAGCTGATTGGCGCGATGCATGGTGTTGGATTCTGTACTAGCAAACTCAAGCAAGAATCAGGTCTGGGATCATCTCAGATGAAGTTTCTTTGGGGATCCCTCCAACTGAACTGCCGATCTTAGAACCTCAACCATGAAGAGACTGTCAGCCAGTGGTTTCATTGCAAGTGGGACTGCGAAGATTGACAGAAATCCAGAACTGATGAACTATCAAAACGGTTTGAGCAGGACCCTCAGAGTGTGCCTCCCTTTGGGGATCTGGGATGGGTGGGAGGTTGGGTGGGGCTTTTCCCTTTGTTTCTCCCCTAACCCCAGGTATAGGAAAAAATGATAATATTAGTGTGGAAACAATGGTATTACCCACTTTCACCCTGTAGCCCTTGACCCTGTGTACCCTAATCAACAAAGGAAGACTATTAAGAATAATAATAATTAAAAAAAAAGAAAAAAGAAAAGAAGAAAATGTTGATTTTTCAAGGAGAAAGTGGATTGTGCAGCCCAGCCTAGATTCACATCACACATGCATGTTGCTCTCCTTACCTTCTACTAGGAGAATCAGTTGAAGCATTTGTAGATACTGCAGTCAGATGCTCTTGCAGTGGGCAGCACTGATGAAAAGACAGTGGGCAATGAGGAGTCTAAGTAGTTTGTTAGGGGGAGCTTTCACTGCTGGATCTGAGGGTCAAAAGTGAAAGGCAGTTGAACTGTGTTCCCACTGCTGCCTTTATCAACCGGCTCAGGGCAGGAACCAAAACCTTCCCTCGTTTGTACTTGCCTGGACCACATGCCTCATGTTGAACTGGTTAAAGTTTTTCCACAGTTCAAAATGATGAAGTGTGGATTGTTTTGGCTTGAGCTAGATGAGGACAGGTGGTGCCACCTGCTACAAGTGATTCCCTTCCAATTGGCTCTAGAGCCACCATTCTTAGTCTGTTTACAGTTTGATGAGGTTCGTGTGGATGGGAGCATTGAGTGGGGGTAGGTGCGAAGCCAGAAGATAAGACAGGGGATCTAGGGGGCACTCAAATTGCTGTGTAAATCACAGCTGACTTGCACGGATTGGCAACCCCTTTGATCTATTGCAGCAGATGCGCTGGCATTGAGAGATGGTTGTAGAAGGACATGTTTGAATTATTGATGTCCCAGGATCCCTATGGAGGCCTCTTTCTACTGCAGATGCCAGAGATGTTTCCGTACTTCATCAAGGTGACAAAAAGTGTTTGTCTTTTTGGAAGGCTGATGTTACTTGGAGCAGAGTCTCCTGTAAGTGATGCTGCAAGACCCCTGCTTTTTTCCAGTTTATTTCCTGGTGGACATTCCCTTCCTTAAGTGATTTTGTTGGTGAATAGCCCCTCAGCTCACAGATTCATACACAGAAACTGGCCCACAATATTCTCTGTCTTACAAAACTCAACCTCAACAGCAATTAGGACCTTCTCCCCTTGGAGCAGGAAGATTGGAGTAGGATGTGCAGAACTTCCTTCATCAGTCATTAAAGTTGATCACACACTCTGCTGTAAGCTGTGCTGGCTTCTGCAAGCCCATTTTTTCCTAACAGTAGCCCCACGTTTAGGAGCAGACCTGTCCAGGGTTGGAAGGATTCTCTCGTGGTTCTGCTTTACCTGAGAGCTGCTTGCAGTACAATTGTTCTTTGTGTTTTCCTCTCACTTGTTCAAGGGAAGCCTTGCTTACATATAGCAGACAGGTAAAGCAGGTGCAGCTGTCCCCTCCATGCTTAGAGGCAGAAAGAAGTTGTGAAAAGTAAATGGATCAAACACACTCGGTGATTCATCTCAAGAGCTCCTCTGCATCCGAGCTGCATGACTGTTGTTGTTGTGGCCTGCTGGGTGCTGCTTTTGTTGGAGGTTTCAAGGGTGCCTTGCTCCCCATAGCTCTCAACTGTTGTAATGCAGCCAAAGTCAGGTCTAGTCCCTCAGAACAGGGAGACTGGAATAGATCAGGCCTGCCCCAGTGGGATGCCTTCCCATGGACTGAATGTCTACCAAGCGTCAGGTAGTAGGCCACGACCTCTGCATTTACTTCTCCCTGTATGGTGGGTGTACTCCCAAGAGTAGCTTGGGGGTCAGGTGGCAGAGCTTTTGGGGCAAGCTGGAAATACTAGTGTCTGCATGGATTTGGAGAACAGAGGTAGCCAGGATGTCCTGAGAGAAATGCACTGAGCAGAAAGAGCCAGCGTGTGGTGTGGTCTCTGGGTACAGGCGAGAAGCCTCTGCATGGGGCGGGAATTCAGGCAGACCTTATTCTCCTGGCTGCTTAGACTGCGCTTCCCAGTATATCCCCACTCACAAAAACAGACAGCAAAAGAGTCTGCAGCATTCACGGGAAGGAAACAAAGCAAAACAAAGCCCAGATCAGTGCGCTGCTATTAATTCAAATTAATGACCCTCCCCTACAAATAAAGCTGGTGTCTGACAGATTGCTGGCTATAGGAGGGCGGCAGATGAGAACAAACGAGAGGCTCAGCCGTCTGGCGAGCTGATCGATGCCTCCTCCTTGTCCCTGTGTGCTCACAACCACCTCCTACAGGTGTTCCTTATCTTCTGCAAATGTCGCTACCCTGTTCGCCTGCTGCCCCAGGAGTCGTGTAGGTTGAAGAGTGAAGGTTCAAGTCCAGGGTTTTTGTCTTAACAAACACACACCTGGCGGCAACACTCCCACTCACAGCCACACTGCTTGGAGTTGCTGGAAGGACACAGGGCAGAGGGACCTGTCAGAAGTTGGTTGGGATCCCTTGGTGCAATTCACAGGGAAGTGTGACTGCTGCTCAGGGCATGTTTCTCACTGGATCTCTCTGCCCAGCCTTTGTTTATCTCTGCCAGATGAAGGCTGTGTTTATTTATGAAGGCCTCTTTGTCTACCTGCTTGATCACTCAGGTGATGCACGGGTGAATACAGCTTGGCACATGAAAGCCTTTTGAAGGAGGTCAGTTGCCTGTAAAGCTAGGACCCAAGAAGGCAAAATTATCCAAAGATCGTTCATAAGTACAGGGTAAGACAGCATTTGAATCCAAGTCTTTCATTCCACAGATTGAATTCTACCCTAACATCTGCCTGTGTTTTCCCCTTGGTGCAGTTTAGCATAAAGCGTTTAAAATAACTGGTTTCCAGAAGGATCATGGTGAGAACTAAAATAGTAACCAGGAGTCACTGAATCTAGCCCCCTGACTGCAGAGCAAAGCACAGAACCAGAACAGGAGGAACAATTTTCTGTCTCTAGATGTCAAAGGGAGGCAGGTGTGTCAGGGCCCATCTCTCTCGCTTTTGGGTAAAAGTCAAAAGTTAAACTGTGTGTTTTCCTGCTTATAGCCCCTCCCCATGGGCAAAGGCACATAGCTCCTCCCCACCCCCATGACAACATGTGCTCTTTATTCCATATATTCCTGTTGTCGGTAAGAGCTACAACCCATTCTGAAAGAGCTCTCCAGCAAGCCTGGGTCTATGGCTTTTGATGCGGGGCTTGCTTTTGAGAGTGAATGAAAATTCAAGGGAACCTTGCCGGACTTGAGATCTAGTTTCCTGATTCTTTTTTTCTTTTCTTTTCTTTTCTCTTCTCTTCTCTTCTTTCTTTCCTTCCTTCCTCCCTTCATTTCTCTCTCTCTCTCTCTCTCTTTCTTTCTCTCTTTCTCTCTTTCTTTCTTTCTTTCTTTCTTTCTTTCTTTCTTTCTTTCTTTCTCTCTTTCTCTCTCTCTTTCTCTCTTTCTCTCTTTCTCTCTTTCTCTCTCTCTTTCTTTCTTGTACAGGGAGGAATCCAAACTCAGATTTTCCACACTGCAACCTCCATGAAGAAAGACATTGTTTTTGAAGTGACCTGTTTTCTTTTCTCTGAAGAA
The DNA here is from genome assembly GCF_017591425.1 of Ochotona curzoniae. Classification (NCBI taxonomy): domain Eukaryota; kingdom Metazoa; phylum Chordata; class Mammalia; order Lagomorpha; family Ochotonidae; genus Ochotona; species Ochotona curzoniae. The sequence continues at coordinate 790,755 of NW_024466580.1, forward strand.
GGAACCCCATCCTTCCCAAGCTTTTCCATGTATGTCCAACCACAAATACAAGGGCCCTGCGCAGCTGGTGGATCTGGATGTAACCGATGTTTGCTAATTGCTAGAGACCTGTTCTTTTTCAACAAGTGCTTCTTTCATTGTCTTTGCACAAACACAGCTTTGGACAGAGTTTATATCTTTAGGGAAAGTAACTAACTGTGCATTGTGCTAAGTTAGCAGTTGTGATTGATGTAGAAACCTTGGTGTCAGGCACAGGAATTTCTGCTTTATGGGGTGTATCCAAATACTTCCCTTTGATATCTCATTTCTTCATTCATTCATTCATTCATTCATTCAATAAATGCAGATGGAATGAATCTCCTGTACTCTGAGCTCACTGCTGACAGTACACAGGAAACACCATATGTAAACTATTCTAAGATAGACACCATTATACCCGTAAGAAAGCATGGGGCACTGTGAAACAAAGTAAACATTATGGAGGAAGTGTTAAGAGAGATTTCTGGGAGAGAAAGTTAGTATATGGACTAAAATGAGGAACAAAGAAATGAACAATACGGATGTGTGAATGATTGGTGCAATTTAAGTAAAAAGGGCAGTTTTCTAAAACATTCATAACTGAGAATGGCAAATTAAAAGATTATGAGCCTTCTGATTGTGTAGGTGTCCCTAAGCCAAGAAGTGAAACATTGTTCAGATGCAATGTAGTGATACAGAAATATTTTAAATCAGATGAGATCTTAATGCATTTACACTTGGAGAAGACATTCTAAAAGCACCATAGAGAATGGCCAGGAAAGGATATGCCATGTGGGAACGTTTGATAGAGAGGGGGCTTAGGAAGTCAGTGGTCAATTGCAAACAAAGAAGCCAGAAGATGAGTCGTATGGAGAAGAATGCGAGGGAGAAGAGAGAACTGCTTCTGGGCCACTGGTTGGCTGAGCTCAAGAAGTCGGGGAACAGAGAGCATGACTTTCTTGAATCTGAGGCACCAATTCAATCTAGGTCTCCCTTGTGGTTGGCAGAGGTGGAGTCCGGGTCAGCAGAAGGCTGAAGTCAGCACATGATGTCAAGGATCAAGCCCAGCGACTCCAATGTGGGATGCTGGCAGGTGGCAGAAGTGAAGTCTGAACCATCACTGCCACCTCCCAGAGTCTGCGTCAGCACAAGGCTGAAGTCAGCACCTAATGCTGCGAATCAAACCCAAGGACTCCAGTGTGGGATGCTGGTGTCATAACCAGTAGACCGAATGCCTGCCCCAACACTCTAAATTTCAAGCATAAGTTTAGTGATTGTAACAGCAGCAATTTTTGTGTTATTATAACCATGGAAATGTCATTTTTTGCTACTATATTCCCAATGGTTATTTTTGCTACTATTTTTTCATACTTTTACTTTCAAAGTATCATTTTTAATATGTATGTGTATATATATATTTCATTTTCTTTATAGTGTTTAGGGTAGAGAAAGTACTTTTCTCACTCCTCGCAGTGAGTTTTCTTACTTTCCTCTTGTTCTTCGCTTGTGTTTTTTGGCCTCATTTCCTTAAGACAGTGGTCCTCAGACTTAATATTCATTAGAATTTTCTGAGGAATTTGTTTAAAATGGAAATCTGAGCTTTACTCCAGATAATATGCCTAATCAAGTCCTGTGCAGGAATAAGAAGGAGCATTTTGAATGATTCCTTTCTTTTTTAAAGTTTTATTTTGTTTGTTTGAAAGAGAGAGAGATGAGAGCTTCCATTGGCTGATTCGCTCTCCAGATGGCTGCACTGGGCAGGACTGGGCCACATTAAAAGTAGAAGCCGGAGGGCTCCCAGACAACTTGCCCAAAATCTCAAGCTTCCACTGTTTCTCTAGGTCCATTAGTGAAGAGCTGGAGCAGAAGCGAAGTAGTCAGGCCTGGAATCAGAGTCCATAGGGGTTGTAAACATCGCAGATGGCAGCTTTACACACTATGCTACAACTCTTCCTCTCCTGGTTTCCATGGTCTTTGCCTGGGTGCCTAGGTTAAAGCTATTGAAGGGATTACTTCGGTGTGTAGAGCTATTTTAATTTCAGGAAATTATATAGATATATAGCCACGACACCAGTGTGTTTTATTATTCAGGTCTTAATTGAGCATAAGGTTTGGGATCTGAACAGACTCCACAGTTGGGATTTATCAGTTTTCCTATTGTACCACATAAAGTCTGATCCAAGACAGGACTAACAAAGGGGAGATAGTTTCTTCCTGAAGAACTGGAGATCTAGGCGTTTCTCAGAGAAGTCGGGTTTGCTCAATGTAGGTACTTTCCAAATAGATTGCCAAAATGACTGGCTGGGCATTATTTAATGTGTCTTGTCAGTTTGCATATATTCCCACCCCATGAACATGTTCTGAGCAACATTGGGATATTTATTAGCAATATGATGATAAGAAAGACCTACACCTATTTCCAAAGCCATCTTTGTTTACCAGAAGCTTGCTAGGTTTAGAGAAGTTGAAGCTCGAAGTGGTTCATGATGATCAACTTGAGGTTTCTGGGAAGTGGAAGGATATATTACCTCGGATGGGGTAGCGTGCCAGACAGTCATGTTACTACACAATAACAAGCCTGTAGCTCTCATCATTGGGGTTAGTTAGTGCTTTTAAAAACACGAAACTCACATTGTTAAATTGTCTAGAAGCTCTGTCTTGTGAGTTCCTACAACATTTGTGGTCAATTACCTATTTTTTAAACTATCCTCAGATGTCCCGCTGCGGCCAGCTATACTTTCTAATTCTGTGCTTAACAAGTGGCTTGCGGTTTGTTTTTCTCATTCCATTCTCCTTCCTGCTGCAGCTCTCTGTTATCCACGATCCTCCCCTCACTCTCAGTCACTCGTGTTTCTTGCGCCCTTCCATTTCTTGCATTTGATTGCTGATGACAGCATCTGCCTTCCTGTTAGTCTCCTTTTACCCTCTGTTGGCTCTGCAAAAACAGCCGCGTCATATCAGATACTGACTTGTTCTTTTCTTCGAGTGTGAAGGTATTCACTTCTTTTGAGAGTGCCAGTCTCTGCGGAAGATGAAGGGAGGTTGCAGAGGGCAAGCACATAATAGGAAGCACTGACCGACAGGGTGAAATATCAGGGTGATGATAATGAGGATAATGTACTATCAGAATCTGAGACTCCAGGAGCTCTTTAGGAAGGCACACGGGACTGTGTTAAGAAACAGCGCTTGTGGTGTGCTGAGTAGCAGGTTTACAAAGAATGTGCTTGCTATCTGGAAAGTTCTCTTAGTTTTGAGACTCTTTGGGGCTTAGAATGCTGGGGAGTCACCTGTAATTCAGCCAAGGAGGACGCTCATGACAGTGTGGACCTCTCCGAGAACTGAGATCTTTGTTCATTGCCCTTGACTTCCCGCTTCAGAATCCTTCCAGTTCCACCTTCCCACTGGATGTGACACTGAATGACAGCTGGTCTGACGGTCAGATTTAAAGTATTAGGAAAAGGTGGGGAGGCTGGCAAAGCCACTGCTTGGAGCATGACCAAATCTTACGGAGTGATTTGATTTTCCCTTTGGAATAGATGACATGCAGCAAGTGACTTGCCCAAGACACGGTGGGTGCGATGTTGGGAACACCCTTTAGTTAATGCCCCGATGTCAAGTTGATGTCCAATGAAGTCACACCAGGGAAGTCAGAGTTTTTCTCTGATGTATAAAATTATTACTTTTTGAGTACCAGAAAAGTATAGTTTCTGAAATACTTACTGATAAAACACCTTGTTGCCTAAGGAAGTTTACATTAAGAAGGTCATTTTTCAAAGTCATCAAACATTTCCTGAGCGTAATTGTCATTCACTGTGTACTAATTATGAGCCAGGAGCTGTTCTTAGTGCTTTACAAATGGGATCCTTTTCAAGCCCAGCGATTGGATTAAATGTTGCTGCATTTACCGCACATACAAGAAACTGAGGTTTAGAGAAATTACTTCTTCAAGGTTAAGTGGTCAATAAATGGCAATGCTTTGCTTCCTTCAACTCTAAATGGTTGCAACTCAGGTTGTGTCTAGCGTTAATAGCACAAGCATGCAAATGTGTTTGAAAGCATAAGACACAGTCTCTATTCCATCTGCACACCTCTTGTGGATTCTAAAGTATACTTTGTTTAAAATGACCAACTCTGTTTTACTCTTAGAAAGAAAAGCAAATGGAAAAAAACATATGAATAATCTTTTTTTCATAAGATTCTTTTTGTTGGAATGTCAGATATACAGAGAGGAAGATAGACAGAGAAGAGGATCTTCTATTTGCTGATTCACTCCATAAGTGGCCGCAATGGCTGGAGCTGTGTCGATCTGAAGCCAGGAGCCTGGAGCCTCTTTCTAGTTTCCCATGTGGGTGCAGGGTCCCATTGCATTGGGCCATCCTTTACTGCTTTCCCAGGCCACAAGCAGAGAACTGGATGGGAAGTGGGACTGCTGAGATTATAACAGGTGCCATATGGGATCCCAGCACATGCAAGACAAGGACTTTGGCTGCTAAACTACTGCACAGGGCCCATAAGAATAATCTTAATCTAGAAGCAGCTACAGAGCTACATGCTAAAATTTTTCCTGATTTCCTTCAAAGGTAATTGCTCAATACATTATCAATTATTATTGTCGATTTTGTGTTTTTAAGCTTCTACTCATGTTTTTTGAGTAAGTCCAAGTACCTTTTATATACAATGTCACCTTTCTTATTGGTCAATCTGTTGTCACATTGACCTCAGCCTTTCCAAAGAGCCAATCATTATGACCTATAAAATCTGATGAACAAGATTTCAGAATTTCAGGTTTATAGATGTTTAATGACGTTGGCCTCTGATATCCGTTACCTCTTGTCACGTCTCTGTGCTTTTCTGTCTTTTACTGCAAACCGTCCGTCAGAGCCGTGTAACAAGTTCTGTGCTATCTTTTAGCTGAGCTGAGGTGTACGACTGATGTTATTCTCTTCCTAAATTTCTCCTTTTGAATTTGTAGTAGAGTGAAAAACATTAAGATGCTTTGACTTGGTCCTATTACCCCGCCTTGTCCTGTCACAAAGCCACACCTGTATCGTTGCTTTCTAGACATGCACAGCTGCCTAGATTTGAAAGATTCTCAACATCTTGGCCAAGAATCCCTTCTTGCTAAAATTGGCTGAGTGTGTTCCTCTGCCTTGACTGACTCTTTTTGTTGACCTCCTTGGTTTCATTTCCTCAGTAAGTGTTTATTATGGTTCTAGTTTGTTCTAAATACTTGGGGAGTTCTGGGCACTATGGCTGTAACTATGGCAATCCTTACTGTCAAAAGACTTACTGGATAGAGGAACAGATAAGAGGAACAGTGTGTTACAGTTTGTCTTAGTGTTGAATTCATTGCACCTGGAAGAAGGTACACTTAGGCAAGATTTTCAGACAGAAAAATCAGAGAAAACTTCCTGGAAGAAGTGAGGTATATGGTTGAAGTAGAAGGATAAGTAAGAGTTTGCCAGGCTAAGAAGGGGAAGAAAAGATCATATGGATCGCTAAAGGGAAAATAACAGGTGCATTTCGGTAGCCAGAAGCCATTTCAGCTGGCGATGAACACAATGGGGGTGGTGATAAATTACACAGATCTGAAGGGCCTCGCAAGTTCTATCAGAAAAGTTATGCCTCGTTGAAACACTGCGAAAACATACTTTTTTTGTTAAACAATAAAGTGACATTGTCAGCTAACGGCTTTGGGTGACATTTCCGACTAGAACACAGAGAATGCTTCCCGTGGCAGACACTGAGACACGGTACTACAATGGCTCAGACTACAGCTGCACCAGCATGGATGAAGTGAAGATGAATAGCGAGGCAGCAAGAGGGCATGGTGATGACTTGGACAGAAGACTGAAGGAAGAGTGAAGAACAAAGTGTGAGGAACAAATTTATACTGTGAAGGATCAAGAGGAAGCGGAGCTGTTGTCTGAGACTGGGAGAACAGAAACAGCGCTAGATCTTGGAAGAAACAATGAACCTATTTCCTCAAAATTGGCTTGTGTTCTCTGTGAGCTCATAATCTAAAAGTGTTGGAGAGCATCAACATGACAAGCGAAGTATGTGCATTTGGGTGATGGGAATTAATGTCTTAGTTCTGCTTGAAGAACTTGGACAGAAAAGGTGCAGAGAATAAATCAAAGGCTTGAGAACAAAACGGAGGCTCTTATATATCAAGAGGGCTCACAGTCCTACACACAAAGTGGAACTGTTGAAGGTCGTGGGTGAAGCTTTCCTGTCTGGGGTCTGCATTGTTTGGGAGAAAATTGTTGTTGGCTGTGGCAGAGCTGGTCTTGCATTCTGGCAACAGCAAGAGCCCATGGTGTTTCTTTTTTAAACATTTATTTTATTTTTATTGGAAAGGTGGATATACAGAGAGGAGAGACAGAGAGGAAGATCTTCAGCGCAACGGCAGATGCTATAGGTGTCCAATGCGGGTGCAGAGTCCAAAAGCTTTGGGCCGTCCTCGACTGCCTTCCTGGGCCACAGGCAGGGAGCTGGATGGGAAGTGGGGCTGCCGGGATTAGAACCTGCGACCATATGGGATCCCGGGCATGCAAGGTGAGGATGTTAGCCACTTGCGCCACCGCGCCGGGCCCTGAGCCCATGGTGTTTCTACACCCAGGGCTGTTTGTCTCCCTGAGAACTGGGTATGGAGAGCATTTACACTGGGGTCATTACAATCTAGGCTGGTGGATAATTAATGAGTTTGTTTTTGAGCTGGTGAGTTGGAACCGGCACAATGTCGGCAGGTGTCTTTGTCTCATTCCTCTCCATCTATCTTTATTGAATTTGCCAGAGTCCCCTTCACTCTGTTTGCTTTTCATTGAAGGCAGCTCGGGACGGATCTGCTGATGGATCCTTCCAGGACAATAATAGTGGGAATGTCCTCTGAGTGTCTGTGCCTTTTGGAGGAAAAAGCACAGCTCCGATGGCAGCCCAGCAGACAAAGGAGGCTGAGTTCCATAGAAAGTTACCGGAGACTTCTCAGGACAATTTCTTCAGTAATGAACTTAATTGTTTTGAAACTTTTTCTCTGGTTCTTTTTTCTTGTATTATTTTTTATTTGTTTTAGTTGTGTGATGAAGAAACCTGTTAGATATTGTAGCCATAGGCTTTTTTTTTTAAAGTATATAAATTGAGCCATTCTCTCTAGGCTTGTAATGACTCACATGGTGGTGGAGTTTCTGGGAATCTCTCAGTTCTTGCAGGCTTCTGATCACAGACTTCATCGCGATGGCGCCTATTACCAGCTGCTGTATTTCGGTAAGATGCCACAGTGCCAGATTCCACATCTCATTTCTTCTCGGTTTTGCTGTAGAAAGAGCAAGCATACTAGAATGCTGGCTGATTTCATTTTGGTTTCTTGTTTTCAAGATAGAAATAGCAGAGCAGGTACTGTATGTGTCGACGAGCCTCACCTTCTTGATGCGTCTGTCGATGCCATCTTACCCAGAGAGGCTGCCATAATCTGTCAGACGAAGCACTGTTTCCTAGCTGTGTTCTTGCTTACTCTTCTCTGTGGAAAACATGTACTTAGCATTGACCCGTCCCTAACATCATCTTCTGGTGATAGCTTCTCACCCCAACATACACTGGTCCTCACCTCTTCTCCAGCACCAACTCAGAAGTTGGAGCAAACCTCCACTTGTTCCTATTCCTAATCTCCCATACCCAGTTGTTTAAGATTCTGCCATTATAGATGCTTAATACCCCTTATTATTTTTGTATTTCTACATCCGCAGCATTTTTTTTCAAGCCACTGTCATTTTCATTGAATTTTAATTATAGAATTAGAAACTTAAAACCTCAGACATGTTGCTATGGAGTGCATATAAATTATTATTTTCATCTCAATTATATCAAGAGCATCCTTGTGGTGGCTCCCATTTCAGCCTATTTACCTTTCCTTAATTCATGCATAGAAGGACTGATAACCTTCCCATGGCTCTTCAACCTAGGTGCATAGATGCAAGATGTCTTCCTGATCAAGTTGCACTCACAGTTAAAGCTCTTCTTCTCTTCGTAATTTGTTTCCACCCATTTCCTTGATGATTCGTGCTGCACCCTAAACCTGCCCTTGCTTCGTCTTCAGGTTTCCTTGGCCTTCCTTCTCCATCCTTTTTTTTTTTTTTTTTGATCTTGTTAATTTTAGTCACCACTCATTTTAAATCTATATAAGAGGTCTTCAAAACATTCATGAAATGCAAATTATGAGAAAATTATGCATGACTTTAAAAAGTCTTCACCAGAATAAAAATCTTTTGATTCCACTTTCTGTGAAGGTTTCTGAGATACCCTCGTATTCTGATATCCACTGCCAATCTTCCTGACCTCTGTGTCTGATCCTATATGCCTTCCCACGTGTTCTGAAAACTCTTCACTTTAGCCCACTGACTATAGTTTACCAGATTGGCCTCCTTATATATTGGTTTTGCAACATATAACACATTATGATTTTAGAGCAATGGCTGTTTCTTCTTCATTATTATTTTATTCTTAGTGATTATCCTGGTCTCTTAAGTGCTTAATTTTTGGAGGGCCACAAGCAGTGTTACTTATTATTTTCCTAAATTTTCTGCTGGGCATCCTGGTTACTTAAGAAAGCAAGAATAGCACTATTTTGTTGTTTTTCTGCTATGTGTCTCTGTCCCCCACTAGGTGGTGTGTTCCTCATTGGCTGTAACTGCATAGAATCAGTCTCTGGAAGGTGGGCAGGACTTCATGCAGTTTCTGGGTGAGCATAGGCACCTACTCCATGCTGGTCTCGCTAGACATTGAAGGTGTGGTAATGGACAAATCTGTGCGCTCCTAGTGTTTGCATGGTTTATATCCCTGTCGTTAACCAGCTGTGTGGTCTGAAGAAACAGCACTCTATTCTGCAGAGAGAGTAATTTCCTCGGCTTAGGGCTTCTCTAGCTTTCTAGAGTTTTATCTCTCAGCGCAGCTTGTATTCTGCTCATGCTGAGATCCTTATGGAATGAAAGATGCTGGCACATCTTGCATTTCTTCCTTAATGCCTGCTCTGCGGTGCACTCCTGCTCACTGTGTGCAGTTAAGGCTGGCTTGCAGTTGTGGAGAACGAACGTTGCTGCTGTTGCCTGCATGCAGCCTCTCTGAAAGTCCCTGGACCCAGGCAGGCTCAGATGGCAGGCCTGAACATCCTGATAAGGTTACCACAGAATGCCAGCTCCTTCTAGCCCTCCCATGCCAAGAGTCAATGCTGGGCTGCAGATGGAGTTCTGGGTCAGTTAAAGTCTAGCAAATGTTAGGAAGACACTGAGGCTCTTGATTCCTTTCTGTCTTTCTACTGTGGGTGTTGACTTGGGAAGACAAGACAAGCCCTGTTATTATTATGTGTGCGTGATATGAGAAAGGTTGTCTGGGAGTCTGTTGGCAGGAGAAGGGTCTTTGAAGCTGTACAAGATCTTCAAGAGCATTTCTGGAAATAAGAAGCTTTCTCCCCCTGGTGTCTTTCCCTTCTGTTTTCTAGTAGCAATGGGTGACTCCTTCCTTTCCCCTTCTCAAGAGATGGACATGATGCCTGTGCATCCTGAAGACCCCGTTGTTTCCTCTCTTCCTCCTGTCACCTCACCATTGAGTGTCAATAGCTCCCTGAAACTGGTCTTTGCATAGCAGCCTGGCTGGGAAGCCAAATTCTGCAAATCCATTTAGGGAAAGAAAAGCCTTTTAACTTAATTTCTTCCTCAGAATAATTTATGTCTCTGGTCAAAAAAGTGCTCTTTTACCCTTGCAGTGTCTTCTAAATGATGTCAGATGTTACAGATGTCGCCCAGCGGCAGAATCCTCACGATGTGGGCTGCTTAATGCTTTGGAAATGATGTAAGGCTGAGAGCTGAGTGAAGTGCAGTGGTGGAGAAAGCTTATTTCCAGGGTCCAGCATCCTCAACTCATCTGAATTAGGGAGACCCATGAGTTAATGGCAGCTGAGCAGGCTTCAGGATGGATGGTTTCTTCAATTGCTAGAGACAGATCTAAGAGGCTCCATTTACCAAAGTGCCCTCCAGTGGCTCTCTAGCAGGCACTAAATGTATGCAATGGAGAAGTTCTGCACAATTTTCTCTCTTTCCTTCTCTGGGTTAGTGGGAGGTTTTTGTGCTGAACTCAGTACCCTTGATGATCAGGGTCAGGTTTGGTAACACTTGTCTTGATCCCTGTATATCACTGGCTTGTTCTGATTGCTTTGTGGAGGGTAATTGAACCCCAAAGGTGAAGATGTTTTTATCCATAAAATGGGGATACACGAGGATTTTCATAAATAAAGATACTTTGCCTATTTTCTGTTGTAAGATGAGACATTGGCTACCTTAGATTTTTTCACCTCATTCTGCTTCACTTCCATCATCTGAAATCGTCTTGTTTATTGGAAATTGTTCGCCTTTCTCATGCCAGCACCCACCAAAATGTACAATCCGGAGTGACACGATTCTGTGTTTCCAGGTCCTGACTACAATAGATTAAGATGTGGAAGATAAGTTTTTTCTCTGAACTAAAAAGTCAAGTAAAAAAAGATCTATTTCAAGACATCAGAAATATTACTGAGGCATTGAGGACAACAAGAGGTCCAAAATATCAAGAAAGGAGAGACCTCAGGCATGTACCTGAATGTAGTTCATCCCCTCCTTGGGTATTCACTGATGTCTGTGTTTGAAACAGAAGTCTGAGAGTTCAGAGGAACACCAATGAACAGAAATAAGTGGAGCTCTTTGCCATCTTCCTGGGCCAGAGACAGTGAAGCTGGAGATTGAGAGGCCGGGATCTTGGTCAGAAGGGAAGGTTGGAGAACTGAGCATAAACTGCGATCAGCTTTTGCTCAAGGAATTTCCCTTAGCTTGAGATTGAAGTTTACCAGGAAGTCTTCAAAAACAAAATAAATTTTTATTATCTTGGCAAACTTGTGGCGGTGGGGAAGGAGATAAGATGATCAGACTTAAGATTCTTAGAGTTAAGGAGCTACCAATGTTGATTTTGTCTGGTAAGTACACCAGGAACTCACTGCAGACCTTGCAAGGGAAGCCAGATGTAGGACACATCAAAGATGTAATGCTTCCTTAGACTTGCTGTTGTTATGGAATTATCTGCATGTTTTACTAGAGGGGGTAGGGTAAAGCCCTTCTGGAGGAATAAAAAGTCACTTGGAAGTGTTAAAATTTGATGTTTCTGATGTTACTCAGGCAATGGAAGATTGCCACAACAAAAAGCGGGACTGGAAACCAACAAGGAATTAAAAAGAAGATAATATAATTGAGTATTGAAATTGTCCGTAGATCTCTGTGGGACAAAAACAGGCAAAAACAAAAAAACAAAAAAAAAAAAACGACAAAGACGGTGATTAAAGTATTCGGTAAAATAGAGGAAAAAGACAAAACTAGAATTTCAAAGAACACTAGAATTTATTTATTTAAGATTTCTTTTCTTTTTTTTTTTTTTTTGGAAAGTCAGATTTACAGATTTACAGAGAGAAGGAGAAACAGAGAGAAAGATCTTCCATCCATTGGTTCACTCCCCAAGTGGCCCCACAGTGGCTGGAGCTGAGTTGATTTGAAGCCAGGAACCAGGACCTTTTCCAGATCTCCCACACAGGTGCAGGATCCCAAAGCCTTGGGCCATCTTCAACTGCTTTCCCAGGCCAAATTCAGGAAGCTGGAAGGCAAAGACAGGAACAAGCACCCATATGGGATCACAGTGCATACAAGGTGAGAACTTTAGGCCCTGAAATGTATTTGTTAAAACCAAATGATGGGGCCCGGTGCGGTGGCGCAAGTGGTTAGGTCCTCGCCTTGCACGCCCAGGATCCCAAATGGGCGCCGGTTCTAATCCCGGCAGCCCCGCTTCCCTTCCAGCTCCCTGCCTGTGGCCCGGGAAAGCAGTTGAGGACGGCCCAAGGGACCCTGCACCCGTGTGGGAGACCAAGAAGAGGCTCCTGGCCTCGGATAGGCAGGGCATCGGAAGATCTTCCTCTCTGACTCTCCTCTCTGTATATCCGCCTTTCCAATAATAAAAAAAAAATAATAATAAAAATAAATCTTTAAAAAAAAACCAAATGATGAAGTGAGACAACTTTTGCAAGTAATCCTATAGATTATGGCATATATTTTAACTAATAACATCACCATGAGTTTTGTGAGGTATTTCACTGACTTTTTTTGTTAGAATACTAGAATATTTTAAATATGCCATCACTCTTTCCTAGTTTTGTGTTTTAAGTAGTATGTACTTCAAGTCTATATTTATTTTAAATGCCAGCAGACAAGAGATCATTTTGTGCATGTAATGCTAGTTTTTATTTACCTTTGTATTAATGGTTTTTGTTAAAACATACTTGTTTGCGATTTTTTTTTTTGATTATACCTTTCCCTCTATTTAATTTTTCATGGATGATTGCATAAAATATATCACCTTAATGGGCAGGGTCAATTTAAAGTTTGTTATTTCAGCATTCCACACATGAAACACTATTGTCTTCTGTCTACCATTGTTTCTGTTGAAAGTCAGCTGTTACTTTTTTCATTAATCCTTTTAAACGCCATGTATAATTTTCACTGAATTATGATTTTCATGGTGGTGTTAACTTTCTTTAATCTGACGATTATGCATCTAGTTGTTTTTTTTTTTCCCTCCACCCACTCTTTTTTTTAATCTGTCTTTTATTAGGAATTGAAAAGATTCTTGATTTTGTGGACTGCCTTTCAACAGTTTGGAAAAACTACGAAACACTCAGGTGTTTTCTTTCTAACATTCTAGTTCTCTTCTACTTCTTGGACACAATTATATTGTTAAAATTGATCATTGGTCTAACATATTCCTGAGTCTCTTTTATATATTTCCAGATTTTCCTGCATTATACCTCAGCCTGGATATTTAGTATTGACCTGTAGGCTTTTCTGCTATGTCAAATCTGTGAAATCTATTTTGAAATGTATCTATTATAATTTTAGTTCTATAATTTTCACAGTGGATTTTTCAATCAGTTCATATTCTAAGATTTATTTATTTATTTATTTTTAAGATTTATTTTTAGTGTGAAGTCAGATATACAGAGAAAAAAGAGACAGATAGGAAGATCTTCTATCTGATGATTCACTCCCCAAGAGGCCGCAACAGCTGGAGCTGAGTCAATCTGAAGCCAGAAGCCAGGAATTTCTTCCGGGTCTCCCACGTGGGTGCAGGGTCCCAAACCTTTGGGCCATCCTTGACTGCCTTCCCAGGGCACAAGGAGCTGGATGGGAAGTGGAGCAGCCACAATATGAACTGGTGCCCATATGGGATCCTGGGCATGCAATGCAAGGACTTTAACCACTATCCTATCATGCCAGGCTCCTCCAGTTTCCTTTTATTGAGATGACTTAACCCTCATGGAATGTTACAAATATACTGCAGAGCTATCATCTTTCTGCTAACCTATCAGTATTAAAATACACTACCAACGGTAATGTTCCTATAAAATGTTCCTATAAAACTACTAACTTGTAGCAAATGAAATATGTAAGAGATGAATCAAATAAAATTGAACAGTGATCTTGTAGGTAGAAATTAATATCTTTTCATAATTTCATTTACTATAAATAGTCTAAACATCCAAGGTAACACAGTAATATCATAAAGATGTATATATTTTGTTATATAAAAAACATTTCACTATAGAAAATGTCATAATAAGAATGTAAAAAGCTGACTCAAGTTGGAAAAATAGTGTAAGGACATGTTTAAACGGATAGAGAAACAGTTAATTAGGATGAAGCAGAGAGGACACATTCCAGGAAATAGGAGGGGACAAAACAACAGCAAAGGGGTACCTGGAGACTGACAGACAGGAAGGAGGCAGACACAATGGTGTGGTGTTGCAGTGACTGATACTCCAGAGGCATTCAGCTAACGGTGGTCTGAACTCAACCAACACCCAGGTGGGAGAGGACTTTCACTGGGAGCTTGGTACGTGAACCCAGACAAAGAACTGTCTGTCCTGCTGGTCTGTTTGATTTTACCAGGAACAGAGACAGAGCTGTAGATCCCAGATGGACAGTGCAAGAACAGCGTGATTTAACAAACCAGTCAGCCCCTAGAGCCGAACTGGGCACAGTTTTGTATAAGGAGGCAAAGGCAAGGGAAAAGACTGAGCATACGCTGAGCTGAGAGTGAACTCATTTCTGACTCAGTGAACTGCAGCAATGTGGCATTCTACAGGTTCCACCCAAGACAGGTCTGGGTAGCCCTATAACCTGGCAGCCAGCAGATCAAGAACTCTAGTAGTGTTACGTGAGGTGCCATTTTGTACACTGTGGCAATAGCTTTAGGACTACAGGGGACAACAGTGAACTGTGCATGTGCTTAGCTCATGAGAAGTCACTGAGTAGCATGGATTGCACTGGTACCTCACGAAAATAATACCGACTGTGACATTGTACAGGTAAAAACAGGTCCTTGTGGCACCCAGACCTGACATTTAACAGGTTCTGGCAAGATCAGTGCCACCAACAAACTAGCTAGATAAGATACCTGGTGTTTCCCTAATCCTGGGACCTGCTCCAAATGAAAGTGGGAGAAAGGTTGCAGAGAGAACAGTGCAGCCTCAGCACAGTTTCACAGGAGATGGAGAGTGGTGAGCCAGGAGCTGTGGCTGTGGACCCCACGGTGGAAATCTAACATAAGAACCCAGACCTGGAACTTGCTGGAGGTTGTGGCACAAGTGGCTGCAAGCAAAAAGTTGTGCACCAACTATAATAAGTATAATTGCATTGTAGACCTGTGGGTGACACAGCTTAGAGACCTGCCCCAATGATAAGATTCTGCTACCAGAAGTACAATGACCAAGAGCAAAAGAAGAGACAGAGGCACAATGAATATTGCCAAAATCTCCCCTGCAAAGGAGTAAAACCTTATGCCAAACTCAGAGTTCACTGAGGAAGAGATCGAGAAAATGGGGGATACAGAATTCAGTAAACTCACTTTAAAGCTTCTGATCAACAATGAGAAGCACATACAAGAATTTAAAGATTTAAGGAAGAAGTAAAGCAAATCAAGGCTGATATATCAGAAATGAAGAAATGAAGAACACAGTAGAGCAAATTGAAAGTACAGTGGAGAGTCTCCAAAATAGAATGAAGCAAGCAGAAGAAAGAATCTCAAAATTGGAAGATATTTCCTGTCATCAGGGAGAAGCAAACAAAAAGCTGGAAGTAGACCTGGATCGGGACAAAAAAATATTCAAGAATTGAAAGATATTATAAAGAGGCCAAATATAAGAGTTATGGGAGTCCCAGAAAGTGAAACTGGGTTTACAAATATATTTAGTGAAATAATCAAGGAAAATTTCCCTAATCTGGAGAAAGAATTGGAAAACAAGATCCAGGAGGGGCACAGAACTCCCAACAGGCTTGACCAAAAGAGATCTTCACCAAGACACATGGATCATCAAGCTTTCTTCAATCGAACATAAGGAAAAGATCCTTAAATGTGCACATGAAAAAAATCAATTGACACATAAGGAATGCCAATTAAACTCACAGGAGATCTCTCACAGGAAACTCTATAGGCAAGAAGAGAATGGAGCTACAAATTCCAGATTCTAAAAGAAAAACATTGTTGGGCCAGGATAACATAGCCAGCAAAGCTTTTCTCTGTCTTTGAAAATGAAACAAAATTCTTCCACAGTGAAGAAAAGTTAAAAGAATTTGCCTCTTCCAAACCTGCCCTACAAAGAATACTTCAAGATGTTCTGTTGACGGAGAAGAGGAATAGCACCTACCAAAACCAAAAGCAAATGGGAAAACATCCCTGTAAACAGACAACAGAAGACTAAACCAATGAACAACCCATTCCTAAAATGACACGACCAAAGTACTATCCATACATATTATCCCTGAATATAAATGGCTTAAGCTAAATCAAACGTCATAGATTAGTAAACTGGATTAAAACAAAAACAAACCCATCTATTTGTTGTCTAGAAGAGACACATTTCACCAACAAAAATCAGAGGAAACTATATCACATGGGATTTGATGTTTTCTGTTAGTTTCATCTCTTCAAACATTTTCTTCTGATTAAACCATTCAATGACTTATATATCATACAGTAGCATCATTCTCTTCAAGAAGGTTCTTGATTTTCATTTTTTCAGCTACACGTTAGTCATTTAGTAGCATGTTATTTAACTTCTTGGTGTTGTTAATTTCTTTTTTCTTCCTGATGTTGACTTTGTTTTGGGGCTCTTCATTTAAGGGGATGTGTCATAGCTGTGTAATGGAGACTGTCATATCTGGTAACATGTTATTTAACTTTATGCATTGTAAATTTGTTTTTCTTTCTATTGTTGATTTTGTATTATGACTTTTCATTTCAGTAGATGTACAGTAGCTGTGTAATGGAGACTATTATATCTAGTTGTGAGGATACAATGTAGTATTTCTACTTCCAGATAAAGATGGATTTATAATGAATCTGTTTGCTATATCTTAACAATAGGATTCTGGACTCTCTGCCATTGTCCATGCCCACAATGATGGACATATGACTGCGTATGAAGAACTATTAGTACTGATATAGATGAACTAAGTGGGGGGTAGGTGTGGGTAATTGTGGCTGGGTAAAGGGAAATACCAGGAGCCTATGGAACTGTATCATAAAATCATCATCATAATAATAAAATATAAAATAAATAAGTTAATGATAAAAAAGACAATTGGTGAACATTTTTCCTAAATGTCCCAAACACTGCATGTTAATGAATAAAGCCATAAAATATATCAACTAGCAAAAAAAAAAATGCAAAAAGCTGAAATGTTCAGTGGCTTGTTTTTAATAGAATCATCATCAAATTGTTTCAGATTTGTCCAATAAAATTAATTTTGAAATTTGTTTAGAGTAATTTCCTGGCAACTTAGTTTTCTTCAGAGGGATTACTTCTTGCTCCTACTTCTTTGTTTAAATAATATACAGTTCAATTGTTATTTACCAAGAATTATCATTGAGAGGGGTCAATACTGTGGCTTAGCATGCTAATTTTTCACCTGTGGTACCAGCATCACACATGGGCACCAGATCAAGCCCCAGCTGCTCTGCTTCAGATCCAGCTCCCTGCTAATGTACGTGGGAAAGAAGCTTGCACCCTGCTCTCTTGTGAGAGTTCTCAAAGAATTTCCTGTCTTTCAGTGGCTTTCAGTTTTGGAACATCCCAGTTCTGTTCCACTTCACTCTCTTTTTTTCTTCTTTGTCACTCTGTCTTTCAAAAAATTTTGTTAAAGTAAAAGGGTGATGACTCTATTAAAAATAATAAAAGTTGGGTCTGGCAGTGTGGCCTAGTGGCTAACGTCTTCGCCTTGAACACACCAGGATCCCAAATGGGGCTGGTTCTAATCCCGGCAGCTCCACTTTCCATCCAGCTCCCTGCTGGTGGCCTGGGAAAGCAGTCAAGGATGGCCCAAAGCTTTGGGATCCTGCATCCATGTGGGAGACCCAGAAGTTCCTGGATCCTGGCTTTGGATTGGAGCAGCACCGGCTGTTGCGGTCACTTGGGGAGTGAATCATCGGATGGAAGATCTTCCTTTCTGTCTCACCTCCTTTCTGTATATCTGACTTTGTAATAATAAATAAATAAATCTTTAAAAAAATAAGAAAAGGAAACATCTGTATAATTGAAGGAGAATGCTGTATAGACAAACACATTTGGTTGTTGAATAATGATCCATACTCATTGCAGAAGACATGAACACCAGATTTTCTGTATGCTATGCCACGTTATAATTTGTTACTGTCCTGTTGCTTTGTACATAAATTGTTCACAATTGGTTCTAACATAGCATTGTGTGTAAAGCAGTGTAAGCTGAAGAGCAAGCAGTAGATGCAGGAATGTTGAATGAAGAACCCTAACATTACATATTGAAAGCATTTTCTTCATAGTTTGAGGATGCTTTCTGTTTACATTCTTCTAATTATTTGGGAAATAAATTGTAGACTAAATGTTTCTCAGGCTTTAATGAGCATAACATCTAAATTTCCTTTCAGTCCTACTAAAGTAAAAATTCTCTAGGTGTGCAGATCTGGATGTGGCTTTTATCCAGTATTCCCAGTAAGTTTCCGAGTATTGCCTATGCGAATCACAGCTTAAATAGAAAAAGTTTTGACCAATCTTGCCTGCATATTGGAATCAAAATGATCATGTTACAAATGGCTGTGTGTGACATCAACTCAATTTTAATCACAGCAAGACTTTCCTAGTTTCTTAACACAGCATTCAGAATCCTAAAAATAAAAACAAATGGTTACAATGCATGTGGAGGTTAAAACAGCAAATGGCCTTCTACTTATATTTTTTGTGAGAAATTTCTGGAAGGCAAGGACCCTAAGAACTCAATCCATAAAAAGAAAAACATTAAGAACTTTTACTTTAAATTAGTAAATGTCTCTTATGGAAATAACACAATCATCCTCCCGATATGTTCTTTCAGTTGATAAAATCTTCTCTCCCCATCACACGAATTCTCATATTTAGCTATTTGAAACAGATAACTAAAGTTTAACAAGAGCATAGCAGTTCAATGCAACATGCTATTGACTGATGTCCTTGAGGATGAGGCATCCAGGGGTATGTTTGCAGAGACAGACCTGTGAGTGTACAGTGAGGACATCCACAGGAAAGCCCAGCGCTGGGGAAATGAAGATGCTGATACCCTCATCTCGGGCTTCAGCCTTCAGATTGTGAGTCACCCAATCTTACATTTTGGAGGAAGTCGTGTAGGAAATTAACGTATTTCCCATGAAAAGGTCTTATTCAACTTCTGCCTGACATCTGCATTTACTGAAGTAAATTTATTCAACCAGTGTGTATTAAGTATCTACTATAGCTTTGAGATCAACAAAGGAGCTTGGGATAAAACTTCGAAGATCAGAGCTAGCCTTATGGCTCAGGGTCCACTGCCTACAATGCTGGCATCTCATGAGAACACCTGTTTGAGTCCTGGCTGCTCTACTTCTGATCCAGCTCTCTGTTAATGACCCTTGGAAAGCAGCAGAAGATAAGGTCAAGTGCTACAATGTGGGAGACACAGATGGAGTCTCAGGGTCCTGGCTTTGGCCTTGGTCACCTGTTGAGGCCATTTGTGGAGTATTCTCTCTCTTCCAAATCTGTCTTTGAAATAAACAAGATTTCAAAGATGGAAGAACTTAACGCTATTGGTGTATGATGTGAAAATAGTGACTTTCCCACCTGATTACCGAGAAGCATAGAGTCTTAAAAGTGCATTAGGTCTTACAGTTCTTTGATGTAGAACGTGAGCAGTCTGACTCACATTGGTTGTTGGTTCATTGATTACATCACAATATCTTATTGCGTGAAATACAGGTTGTTAGAGGTTGAAGTAATATTACATCTTACAAGTACTGTTTTTCAGATTGACAGCATTTCATCTTAAATTAAGGCAAACATGTGGTATCTAACGGGAGAGCAGAGAAATCTTCCATCTCCCTAGAATGTGTGAGGCAGATGTAAAGCATAACCCATCAAGAACATAAAGGTAACTTATAGATTACAGACTAGAATCACCATTAGACAATAGTAAAATCACAAAGACATAGAGGGTATCTAGAGTGATCCTGACAACCTCTTAACAGGAGGTCATATGCACAGAGCAGAGGGGATCCCAGGGTGGAGCAGGTGGACAGGAGGAGGCTTGTATCCTAACCCTAGAGACTCCCAGGTCCTCACCAAGGACTATCAGTATGGCCACCAAGGACTACATCCCAGCTGCTAAGGAGACCACGGGGAATTGGGGTGCCTTGAGAGGCCAAGTACTCTGAGGTCATGCATCCCATTTGAATCTCCCACATGGGGTAGAAGAAGTCCAAATCCTTCTCGGAGGGTCCAATGTTACTGGAACAACAGCCAGGAGCCCTGAGCGGTCTGCAGAAACAGAAGAACAATAAACTCCCCCCGGGACTAAGGAGAGGAGCTTTCTCTGGCCCTTACTTAGTTTCAACTTTGGATCCCTACCCTCTCTTGCAATGACCATCAGGGTCACCCTGGAGCCTCCCCCCCAAACCAAACCAAAACAAACAACAACAAAAAAATTAGAATAGACAGAGAACAACAAGGAAAGCTTAGAACTAGAAAGGAAACGGTCAGTGAGGACTCACACATACCTTACTAGGTAGGACACAAAAATAAATTACTCCTAACTAGGGTATAGAGGATTTCTCTGCACACCCCTCCCAACAGTGTTCTGTGCCTCAACTGGTGACATATGCCTTGTTAAAGCTATAAGCCAATTTGGACTATCCTAAAATCTGCCAAGTTCAGTAAAAATTATGCTTCAAAACAATAAACTGCTAAATACTAAAATGAAAATAAATATGAGACAGCTGAATAGTGTCCTATACTCATTTTAAGGTGGATAGAAGCCAGCTGTATACAAACTAAAATTGAAATGTTATTGAAGTAGTCACAGGATGTGTTAAGAACCTGCATTTTCTAACATATCAGTCACTCACTACCATGTCAATTAACCCCATAATGTTGTAGATTGTTGTTGATGTTATGTTATGGCTTTTAATTGGTCAGAACGATATTCTGTGAGCTCTGCCTTTAGACCAGAGTTGGTCTCCCCAAGAAACTGTTGAATTGAGTTGGACAATAAGATGCTGGACTGCATGCATGGCACATGCTTGCTATGAAAGAAACAGGACTGGATTTGAACTGCAATAGTGCATTAAGGTGGAGTAATCCACCATGGGGTGGGGGAAGGGTACTGGGAGGGGTTGGGAGAACATTATAGCCTATGAAACGATGTTGTAAAATGAAATGCAATAAAAACAAACAAAAAAGAAAATAGTGCCTTTCTTAATATGCTGTAGAACTATTCTTTTTTTTTAAATCTTTTTAAAAGATTTTATTTTATTTTTATTGGAAAGACAGATATACAGAGAGGAGAGACAGAGAAAGATCTTCCGTCTGATGGTTCACTCCCACCGCAATGGCTGGAGCTGAGCCAATCCGAAGCCAGGAGCCTCTTCCAGGTCTCCCACACGGGTGCAGGGTCCCAAGGCTTTGGGCCGTCCTCGACTGCTTTCCCGGGCCACAAGCAGGGAGCTGGATGGGAGCAGGGCTGCTGGGATTAAAACCGGTGTCCAAATGGAATCCCCGGCATGCAAGGTGAGGACCTTAACCACTGTGCCATCGCGCCCTGTAGAACTATTCTTCTAGACATACCAAAACTTTGTTTCATTCTCCTTACATGTGTTGCAGATGACATGCAACTCTAAGGACAATTGAGAAGAGGGAAAAGAGATTGTCCTAAAGAGGAAACAAATTAAAACAATGGTTTCTCAGTGAGTGGCTTATAATTTGATGTACAGGAAGTCTACAGAATTCTTAAAATAATTATATCAGCTGGACTTGAAGTAAGATTGACATAATAGGAATTTAGAAAATGAGCAAGCTGCTCAGTTTATAACAAAAAGGGCATTTCTTATGGAAAAGAAAAGAAAATCCAGTGGTTGGAATCCAGAGCTCAGAGAGAAGAATGAAGAATTATTTATTTCAAATTAGGACCAGACCTGAACTAAGATACTTCAAATATGTGTGCAATAGAGTCTCAGGATTGTTATGAAATCATGCCTGCTATGTATCACTTTTAGATATTTATCTCCTGCTATTTTTCTCCTTTTAGAATATGGTATATTGTACTTCTCCTACACCTGGGCTGATTTATGGGGTGAGTGAATGAGCAGACATCTAGCTTTATTTCAAAGAAATGTGTTGAAGAAGATGCATCCTGAAGCTCTGCATCAAGAGAGGCTCTTTTGTATTTGTATCTAATTCAAACAATGAGATTTGGATTGGATTTGGGATATTTCTATAATGGGATGAAAGTGTGTTGGCTTTGAGAGAGTGTGAATATGCTCTTATTAGACAGAATCCTATGTTGTTGGCTTCAAAGGTGGATTGTGATAGCTTGTATCCCAGACACTTACTGTCTTTCAGTTCCTTTTCTTCTTAAGCATTGTCCCTGGGGTAGTGTCTGTTTTGACCCTGCCCTGAGTCTATATTGGCATTCCTAACTTGCTTAACCAGTAGAGTTGTGAACTGCATGCCAGAACTTCTGAGGTTGGATTGAAAGAAGACTTGTAACTCCTGCTATATCCTCTGAAAAGATTTCAGTTACGTGAGATTACCCTAAGAGTGCTAGCCATGTGAAGATGCCAGATGAGAAAGAAAAAGAGAGAAAGATGCACTCAATAAACTTGCAAGATTCCCAGCCATCCCAACTCCAGCAAGATGATTAGTGAAGAAATTTCAGTCATCAGAGAACTACAAAATTGTACAAGACTTTGAGTGGGGACTACATACCAGCACTCATGAATTCCCAGAGTTATGAGAGATACTAATGCATCCTTGTTGTGAGCCACTAAATGCTGCTTTATTACACAGCATCAGGTAACAAACAATTGGTAACACTCCATTTTTCACACAGGCAGCATGTTCACATGTGCTTCCTCTTTACAAAATCCATGGTAACTATTTCCATAAAGTCTTTCCATGGCGTGTTTCATTCAAGGTAGAACCAATGGACATTGCTAAAGAGTAAAAGTAGTGGAAAAAATACTAGGTTTCCACTTGTAGTTTTTCTACTAAATGACTCTGTCTTTGGACCAATAAGTTATAAATGCATTGGTCCTCAACTTACTCATTTGTAAAATGAGTACTTTTTAATCACTTCTACCAAATGACAGTAGAAGTAAATGCTGAATGTGAGAGTCCTAATAGGCATGGATCAAAGATAAGACATTTCCAGAGTGATCATATTTGCAGGAAAGATATTAATTCTTGATGTAATATTCAGCTTTTGTGGGAAAGGAAAGCAGTCAGTGGAGACAAGAGCACAAGTTCTGAATGCTTGTCTCAGAGACGACGATCTGAGCCTCAGTATCTGGTCGGGGTATAGGCAGAGTATCACCAGAGAAAAGTGGTGAGCGTCTCAGATATTTGTGATGTCAGAAGGCACATCGCTTGTCTGTGTAGGAAATCTCAGCCACAAACTTTGCTATGTCACACCCTTCTGTGGGTCAGGAGACCTGTGAGTGCTGGCTATGTGTTTTTGCTATGGTGTGTCTTGAGGATGTTGCAGTCAAATGAAAGTTGGGGATGCGGCTGTTATAGGAAGTCTCCATGGAGGCCAGCAGTATGCTTTTAGCAGGTGTTTCCCATGTGCTATACACAATAGGCTTCGACTTTTCGCCTCTCTCCATGCTGCTCTTCTCCCAATGCTGACTCACGAGTTTTAGTTGAACTTCTGGAGGAAGCCTCCTGGGAGAGAAAACAGTAGAAATATCACAGCTGTGACAACCATGAGCTCATTTCTGCCACATCTTCTTGGTTTGCACATGTCAGCCCTCCTCCTGTGGGAGAGATAGGCTGCAACTATGAGGCTTGGGCTTCTGGATGCAAGCCTCCATGCGGGTAGAGTTTGATCCAGGTGAACGGAGAGATTGTGAGGGGGTAAGAAACAGGAAACGGAAATAGGGCTCACATGAAGGAGTGGACTGCATGGAAAATCAGCACAAAGGGAAGAAGTCAGTAGGCAGCATGGCATAGAGAGGCAATGGCACATTTGTCACTTTCCCTGCACCTCTCTCTATTTCATCTTTTCTGTTATTCTTGTTAGCCACACTCAGTAGAAAGACACAAAGCTGCAAATGGCCCCATCTTCTGTTTCTCTGCGGTGCCCTGACTTCAGCATGGGGGCTCTAGAAACACTGACAGAGTAGCCTGGAAGCACAGCTGCCAACCTGAGGACTGGGATTCAACTTTAGCCTTGCCTGGTACCAACATATTCTCATCTTGCAATGCTTGACTGGGAGAAACAGCAGAATCCCAGTCTTCGATGCCTTCTCCCCTCCAAGCCCATCTGACGTCTCTCGGGGCCTAAAACTTCCTAAAACCAAGAGGTCACAACCTTCTTGGTCATGCTTGCCACTGCTCCTGCTTCTAGTATATTTCTAGCTCATTGGCTCCCATCGTCTTTCATATTTCAGCCTCATACTTCTTCATTTCTTCCTGCGTGTGTTGTTATTTGTCTGTTAACAGGGTCATTTATCCCTATAAAGCATCCTGATTGAAGGATTGAAGGATACTGCTGTGAAGTCATGAGGTGCTAAAGACCCTCTGTGGGAAGCCATGGAGGCAGAAACATTTCTTCAGCGGACCTAAGTAAAAGCTGTATGGCTGGGTCAGAGAGGCAGATGTTAAAACTCTTTCTCCTTGAGGAATAGAAGGAATTCAGAGGAGCAGGCAGGTAACATGCATGTCTACAGTGTTAGTGCCAAGTGTAGACTCAGACTTTGGAATGGCATCACTTTGACTTGCATCCTGTCATGGAGCTATTGCTGTTTGGGTGTGAGAAGGGAAATTTCAGTACGGTCAGTGAGAACCAGGATCACAGCTCTGGGTCCAGGAACTATCTTTTCGGACTCATTTCTGTTTAGCCATCAAGAGAACCTGGTCCAGGATACAGTCTCACATTCATGCAGACATATATACATAACCACATACAGCTACACACACAGTGTCACACACATGAACACACTTGCTCACACATTTGCACACAGCCTCCATGTACACACTGCCACACACGGAGCGGTACCTAATGTACTTTCTGTCAGTCTCTTTTGGTCTCTGGCCCTTTTTCTTCCTGAACCTCGATTCACTGCCATGGCTTGTTAGGCTCCAACCTCCTGCTGAAGAATGGCTGTATGGGGCTGGCCCTTCTCAGGAGGCTAGTGGATATTGTGTCTGGTGAGGTTTGTGGCAGAACTAAGGATGCCTTAAGAACAAGTCTTTGTCAGGGCTTTGTTGCAGGGAAGCCAGCGTCAAATGAATGAAGGGCAGTAAACAGTCTAACAATTTGTCTAGGGTGTGGGCAAAGGTGGAAAAGTAGAAAGAACCTATTATTTATACCCTGCAGCTATACTTTCTCCATGTGGCTGACCCTTCATACACCAAGGGTTGATGGTGAGGGGTTACCGGGTTAGAACATCTGGGTGGCCTATTTCTGTTGAAATGGAGTTGGAATGAGAATGTCCTTTAAGAGAACACAGCATTGGTGGCTGGGTGCAGCCACCTCTCCTTTCTTGGAAAGTTTTGAACACACTGGGGATTGCTACAGATGTTGTTGCTGTTAGCTACAGGGCTCTGTGTGCAGGCAGAGGCTGGCCTCATCGATCTTGGCAGTGCTGCAATGCCCATCCAGGGAAATCCTTTGCTGTACCTTATCCTCTTCCTCCTTGCCTTCCTCTTGCCAAGCTCATCAGTCATGAGAGTGCAGTGGAAGCATAGAAATCAGACAGTTAGGGTTCCGGCCCACTTGTCTGACATTTTCATGAAGATGGGAATTATACCCGTTGCCACTTGAGTGCTGTTGAGTTTCTGAGTGTGTCCTAACAGCAGGCTGCCTTTTGCTGAGTTTTAATTGGATGCAGGAAGTCTGTAAGGAAGGACTCATGGGGAAAGAGCTAAGTTCTCACACTACATCCAGGGAAGAAAATACTCACCAGACACAGATTCTACTATTCCCACCTCCTCAAACCTTTGGGCTGCACCATTTTTCTTGTTAAAAAGCCAGCACAGCCCAGCATTGCTGGCTAGGGGATACCAGGAAAAGGCAGTTGGATGGATGTTTTGGTCCCAAGGACTCAATTACATGTGAAGCAGTGAACGAGAGAGACTCACAGTGACTCAGAAGGCTTGAGTCTTGTCCTTTTGTCTCAGGCTAATGCGCAGTCTTTGGAGCCTTCAATGAGCTTCCAGCCTTTATACTAAGTACAGTGGCTGCTCTCTGCCTGTGAAGGAGGACCCATATGCCTGGCTCATTGCCCCGGCAAGAAGGATGAAAGGAAAACCAGCTGGACTGTACCTAACCTTCTATAGGTGACACATTTGGTAAAGCCTTTGACCAATGAGATGTCATTGTTCTGTATCCCAGGAATGAGGTCGGGGCATGCAAGATCCTGCTGTGTTATAGTAAAAGGCCCAGGCTGTCCCTCCTTGTAGTATATATCGTACAACAGTCAGCATCCTTAAGAAAGAGGAAGGCAGGAATGGGCTGCCCAGAAGGCTGGTCCTTCACTTCAGGAAATGCCCACATACTAGCAGCAGAGTGTCAAGGGCACTCCTTGGAGGATCATGCTTCTTCCGATGACAACGGCCCCCACTCCAGGAGCAGCATGCTGGCAGTGGGTGAGTTAATTTTTCTTTTGTGGCCTCAGCCATTGGAATTTGCACTGGTGTCTGTTCTGACAGGGAGGACAGCCCTCCTTCTATTCCTTGAAGTGCTCTGCCTCGTATAAGGGCCAACTTTGATATCCAACATCACAAGCTTCTCTTCCATGTGCCAGATGAAATGGAGACTTTTTTTCCCCTTTTCTTCAAGGCACAGTGAGGGGGCAGGATTTGTTCTTCTTCTATCTTTGTGGTCTCTTCAGGTAGTATTTATATATAACCAATTCAGGTATATGTGAACTAACATATATTCTGGCACAGATATTTCCTGCGGAGAGACAAAGTGACACAGCAGCTGGCTGTGTGGACTCAGCCGTTCACTGAGCTGTGTGGTCTGTATCTGTCCACACATCTGTTTGCTCATCTGTGAAAAGGGATAAGTGGTAATACGAACCTTGTAAGGTTGTTGTAGAGACAGAGACTTCATGTATGCCAAGTTCCCAGCACAGCGCATGGTGTAAGTTCTGTATCTATTATTTACATTAGCGTTACCTGTTCCTTTTATGTCCACACAGAAGGAGTTCATACACAAACTGGATCTTTGAGTTTCCTAATATCTGGTAGTTTGTGCTTCTTACTTTACTTTCTGGCATTCCTCTTGTGGGGTCATGGTTAACCTGTGTGGGATAATTTAGATACCTTGTTGAAACATGCCTTTATCCAATCTTCCTTTCAGGCACTCTCACACTTACTCCTTCACATTCGGGAAGGAGACATTTAACAGCAAGTATTCATCCCGCTCTCGCATGAACTACCTTCTCCCCGAATGTTTGAGAACAGTAAAGCAAAGTGAACAGGAAGTTGGACTAGTTAGATCTATTGCCCTGCTATGAAGTTTGAATTTATATGTTAAATGCCTCTTATCCCTATGGGGGCCCCAAGAACCACAGTGGGTGTCTGAAATAAGGGGTAGCACTGAACCCCATATATAAGTGATTTTCTCCTATATGTGCAGATCTAGGATTAAAGATTGATTTATGTTAGGCACCATAAGAGCTTAACAACCACAATATTGAAATAGAAAGTGTAACTACAATAAACTATGAGGATGGTCTCTCTCCCAAAGTGTCGTATTGTAACTGAAGACCTTAGCACCTCAGCATGCAATTATTCTTCTTTCCTGCCTGAGAGCACTCACCTTTGCTCTTGAAGCAAGAATTACATTGCACTTCTTTAGCATAACCGAATTGCTAGCTTCACTATTCTTGCCCTGTGAGGCCAGTGTTAAGTGAAGTGAGTTTATGTGAACATAAGACCTGTACCAGCCAGGCAGGGCAGCTGCTAACTGCCAGGGCTATTCAGTGTCTGGGGACCATGGAGGTGCATTTCTGGGCAGTGGGATGATGTGTGGCCCCTGGTGACAAGGATGGCTCAGGACTTCTTTACACTGCTTAGCAGCACACTCTTTCAAGCAGATGATGCTTAGTGATTGGACTTTTTTACTTAATCTTTTTGGAAGGCAGTTGCCTCTGGATATCTGATTGTAGAAAACAAAATAGCAGCTTGGTGAGGGTTATGGTATGTGGCTTGGCAGAGATAGGGTATAATCACCTCAGTTTATATATACACGTGCTCCCCTTGCTTTAGAAAAAGTGTCAGGTGAGTCCAAAATGATGCTTGTAATCTGAGAGTCCCTATGGATCAGTACAAATTTAATCCTCACTTCATTACATCTACTGGCATTTTCTTGGTAGCATATTAACATACACGTGACTTTTAAGCTTAACAGGCAACCATGAAATTGCTACATCTTAAAATGGGTTCAGATGTAACCCAGTGCTGATTGATCTGTTTACCTCTGTTTATGCATTGGAATTTTGTGGGGCTCAGGGACAAAGAGGTCACTAAGTCAACAAGATGGCGACTAACAGTCAAGGTCACTGGGTTACACGTGGCTAGCAAGATGGCGGCCAAGGACAGAGCCCTGGGTGTGGACCAGGGCAGGGGTCAAGTTGTTTCAAAGAAAGACTGATTGGCCAGGGCCATTTTGCTCACCTAATTTTGGCCTACGGGACATGGCTTTCACAGTCATGCTCCTAGTAATTGGCTACTAGTTCTCCCCTCATGGAATTCCTGGGATTCCTGGCCTGAGGCTATTTGTTACCCTATATAAGAATTTGTGCTTCCCAAGTAAACTGGAGTTGCTTAGACAGAACCCCTGTCCATCTGTTTGTCTCTTGCATGCTGCACGCTGGGAGACTAGATGGCAGCAGCAGGCGCACCCCCTCTAGCAATGGGGTAATATAGGACCTGTGGGGAAGACCCCACAGAATTTCATTCTGCTTCGGTTAGTACGCTGCTTAACATAGGTAAATGGGGATTGGCTCTTGTTAACAAGGCTCAGTATGGTTGATCAAGTTGATTAGAAGCCTTGTGATGTGGCTGAGGCAGCAGTGGAATGTGCATCAAGACAAAGCCTCCATGCAGGCCTGTGCACTGCCCATGGCACTTGTCTGGGGGGTTGGGAGGGTGCTAAGGCTAAAATCCACCACATATCTCTTGGCAAATCATGTGACGCAGCCTAGCACAGCAGCTGTCCTAAGACATGGCACCTGCCCAGAAAGGGAGCATGGTCTTCCAGTTCCTAGGAAGTGCTTGAAATGGACCTCAGGGAGTCCTGGCAAATTACTAATTACAAAAGTCAGAAAGACATATCCTTATCTATAGATTATACTACCACATGTTCTAAGAAATTAGACAATTCAGGTATCATATGAGATTATAAGATATTAATTTCCACATTTGCCAGTGCTAAAAGCACAATAATAATGACAATATTCCTTTGGTGGTCTCCAGGCATTTCCCCTTTGACTTCCTCTGAGCTATCCCAGGCTCACCATGCTGAACACTTTGGGATAAGCATCTTTCTTTTTCACATTGTTCCTCTTAATATGAACCCTGTTTCGCTGACTAGCATGACACCTTACTGATAGCTCAATGCACAAATTGGAGAAAACCATTTACCTCCATATTAATCAGGACCCATCACTCTGTCTGATTTTATTTCTTCTATAAAATTGTCATTGCTTTGACACAGTTCCCCTTAACTTTTTGCAAAAATAATGATAAAGATGATGATAATGATGACATTGATTTATTTATGCAAAGTATACCGAACACCCACTGTATGCCAAACAATGTTTTCAGTCAATAGTTAGCCAAAATTAAACATCACCAACTATGAAAAAAAAATGAAGATCAAAACCACAGTGAGACACAACTCCATGCTTATTACTGTGTCTAGTTAAAAACAATGAAAACAGCAAACTGATAATTTCAAGTGCTGACAAGGCTGTGCAGTAACTGGAACTCATACATTTGTCCTGTCCAGCAGGTCAGTCAACGGGGGTCGCAACCACCTAGGAGAGATTGGGGGACAAGAGACACGAAGAATGGACAGCAAGACAGGATGTCTGATCAAGCTGTCAGTTTATTGATTTTAGTTGAGGGTTTTTATACTCTTCAGTAACTAAGGCTCAGGGAGGAAAGGAGAAACTAGGACCCAAGCCATGGTCTCCAGACCGATTGTTCTTGAGCAGCCACCATATCCACAATAGTAACCAGCATATCAGCAATAGCATAGGTAATCAGTAACATGATGTCGGCAGGTACAGCATAAATCACATTCTAAAACAGTTGCTAGAAACAATTGAAGCTAAGCGTGTGATTAGTTTCATAACTTCTTTCCCAAGCATCTAGCTAGCCGGGGATTTTCCACTGGCCCATAGTTCTATATTCAAAATGGCTTCAGTGTGGCTACAGTACATGGCTCCTGACATACATTTTTTTGGTGGAGATGCAAAAATAATAGTCACTTTGGGAAAGAGTTTAGAGGCTTTTATAAAAGTAAACATACATTTACCATGCAACCCAATAATTCTCTTAGATATTTACCAGAATTAAAGATACCCCTAAACCCTGTGTGTGAATACTTATAGCAATATTATTTATAAGCTTTAAAATATTCAAAGCAACCTGCATGTTCTTCACCTGGAGAATGGCCAAATTAATGGTGCTACATTCACACAACAGAGAGTTATTCACTTGTCAAAAGGAAGTAATTAGTGATTGCGGCAACAGAAAGGGGAAACCTCAGGTGTGTCATGCAAAGCGAAAGAACTCACGTTCAAGAAGCCTATTACTGGCCAGAATCAAGATGGCAGAATAGGGTAAGGATACGGTTAAATGGATGGAGAAATAGTAGCTAGTGTGAAAAAGAGAGGCACATGCCAGGAAATAGGAGAGGTCAGAACAAAAGCAGAGGGGTACCTGGAGACTGACAGACACAGGAAAGCAGCAGACACAACAGTGTGGTGTTGCAGTGACTGATACCACAGTGGCATTCAGTGAACAGAGATCTGAACTCCTCCAGCAGCCAGAACTCCACCAGCAACCAGGTGGGAAGGGATGTTACCCGGAAGCTCCAGAGGTGAACCCAGACAAAGAACTGCTTCTCCTGCTGGTTTGTTTGATTTGACAAGGAGCAGAGACAGAGCAGCAAGTCCCAGATGGGCAGTGTGGAACAGTGTGGATTTCACAGCCCAGTCTGCCTCCTAGAGCCAAATTAAGTGCCATTTTGCTTAAGGAGCCAAGAGCTATGTGGCAGGTCTGGGCATGCATGGAGTTGGGAGTGAACTCATTTCTGGCTCAGAGAACTGTAACAAAGTGGTATCCTACAGATTCTACCCAAGACAGGTCCAGGTGGCTCTCAGAACTGATGAACAACGAATCAAGAACTCTAGTAGTGGCACATCAGGCACCACTACTTACAGTGTGGCAAAGAACTTAAGACTGCAGGGGACAACAGTGAGTTGCACATACACTGAGCTTGGCAAGAACTCATTCAGCTCAGTACATTGCAATGGTCCCACAGGAAAATAATACTGACTATGGCATTGTATGGGTCAAAATAGGTCCATGTAGCACTCAGACCTAATGGCCAACAGGTTCTGGCAGGATCAGCACCACCAACAACCTAGCTATATAGGACACCTAGTGTCTTCCTAATCCTGGGACCTGCTCCAACCAAAAGTGGGAGAAAGTTTGTACAGACAATGGTGTAGCCTCAGCATGGTATCATAGGAGGTGCAGAGTGGTGAGCCAGGAGCTGGGGCTATGGAGTTCTTGGTGGAAATCTAACATAAGAACCCATACCAGAAACTCGCTGGAGGGAGTGACAAAAGTGACTACAAACAAAGAGCTGTGTACCAATTGCAATAAATAAAATCAAACTGTAGACCTATGAGCTTGACACAGCTTAAAAAACCTGTCCCAAGAAGAATCTGCTAACCAGAAGTACAATGACCAAGAGCAAAAGAAGAGACAGAGGCACAAAGAACATTACTGAAAACTCCCCTGCAAAGTAGCAAAACCCTTTGCCAACCTCAGAGTTCACTGAGGAAGATATCGAGAAAATAGGGGATACAGAATTCAGAACTCTTGTTATAAAACTTCTGACCAAAAATGAGAAACATAAAGCAGGCATTCAAGGAATTTAAGGAATTTGTCACACTGCAAATGATTCAAATGAAAGCTGATATATCAGAAATGAACACAGTAGAGCAAAATAAAAGTACAGTGGAGAGTCTCCAAAATAGAATGAAGGAGGCAGAAGAAAGAATCTCAAAATTGGAAGATATTTCCTGTCAGTGGGGGAAACAAACAAAAAGCTGGAAGCAGAGCTGGATCAGGACAAAAAATATTCAAGAATTGAAAGACATTATTAAGAGGCCAAATATAAGAGTTATGGGAGTCCCAGAC
Source organism: Ochotona curzoniae (assembly GCF_017591425.1). Classification (NCBI taxonomy): domain Eukaryota; kingdom Metazoa; phylum Chordata; class Mammalia; order Lagomorpha; family Ochotonidae; genus Ochotona; species Ochotona curzoniae. Next base: position 822,820 of record NW_024466580.1, read on the forward strand.
AGTGCAGAAAGAGCTGAGTTTGTAAATGTGTTTAATGAAATAATCAAAGAAAATTTTCCTAATCTAGAGAATTGGGGAACAAGATCCAGGAGGGGCACAGAACTCCCAACAGGCCTGATCAAAAGAGATCTTCACCAAGACGCATGATCATCAAGGAAAGATCCTTAAATGTGTATGTGAAAAAAATCAATTGACATATAAAGGAATGCCAATTAAACTCACAGGAGATCTCTCACAGGAAACTCTACAGGCCACAACAGAATGGAGTGACATATTCCAGATCCTAAAAGAAAAAAATTGTTGGCCTATGGTAACATACCCTGCAAAGCTTTTCTTTGTCTTTAAAAATGAAATAAAATTCTTCTGCAGAAAAGAAAAGTTAAAAGAATTTGCCTCTTCCAAACCTGCCCTACAAATGATACTGCAAGATGTTCTGTTGACAGAGAAGAGGAATAGCACCCACTAAAACCAAAAGCAAATATGAAGAACATCCAAATAAAATAACAACAGAAGACTAAATGAATTAATAACAAGTTACTAAAATGACAGAGCCAAATTACTACCCATTCGTATTAACCACGAATGTAAATGACTTAAACTCTTCAATGAAATGTCATAGATTAGTAGCTTGGATTAAAAAAACAAAACTCATTTATTTCTTGCCTACAGGAGACAAGTCTCATCAACAAAGATCAGCAGAAACCATATCGCTTGGGATTTGATGTTTTCTGTTAGTTTCATCTCTTCAAAGCACTTTCTTCTCATCAAATTCTTCACTGACTCCTTCATGATACAGTAACATCATTTTCTTCAGGAAGGTTCTTGATTTTCTTTTTCATTTCTTTAGTGACACATTAGTCATTCAGTAGCATGTTATTTAAATTCATGACATTTTAAATTTATTTTTTGTTCTTCCTGTTGTTGATTTTGTTTGTGGCTTTTCATTTAAGGGAATGTAGGGCAACAGCATAATGGAGACGATCATATCCACTAGTATTTTATTTAACTTCATGCCAGTAAATTTCTTTTTTTTTCTTTTTGCTGACAGTTGTAGATTTTGTATTATGGATTTTCATTTAAGTGAAAAGTACCTGTGGTGCAGGTACTGTGTAATGGAGACTATCATATCCAGATGTGAGGATATATCTTTACTTCCAGACAAAGATGGACTCCCAATGAAACTGTGCACTATATCTTGAAAATAGGATGCTGGACTCTCTGCCATTGTCCATGCCTGCAGTGATGGACATATGACTGTGTATGGAGAACTATACTATAGTAATAATATAGGGGAACTCAGTGAGGGGATGAGAGAACTTTTAGAGAAGGTAAGAGAAATCCCAGGACCTATGGAAATGCATCATAAAATATAATAATAAGAAAAGTGAAAGAAAGAAAGGAAGAAAGAGAAAGAAAGAAAGAAAGATAGAAAGAAAGAAAGAAAGAAAGAAAGAAAGGAAGAAGGAAGGAAGGAAGGAAGAAAGAAAGAAAGAAAGAAAGAAAGAAAGAAAGAAAGAAAGAAAGAAAGAAAGAAAGAAAGGAAAAACCCATTGTGTGATTCCATTTATGGGACATTTTGGCAAAGGTAACATCACAGAGACAGGTCTCAGATTATAGGGTCCTAGATGCTGGATGAGGGAGAGTTTATCGTAGAGTGGTGTGGAGATTCCAGCCAAGTTTGTAGATCCTCACATAGCAAAAAGGGCTCCTTTGAATTTCACTGGGGCTGCCCCCGCATCTGCTCCTCCAAGAGGCTATAATCTGACATTTTAATGTACAACTCTGAGCTTGGGTCCTTGGTGTTAAAAATCTCTATTCTCAGAAGTAGAAAATATTACAGTAAAATTCAATGGAAAATTCAACAGAAATCTCAGAAGTGAGCCCACACTTGTACAGTCAACTAATGTTTGACAAGAGAACTAAAACTAATCCAGGAAAAAAGCCTTGTCTCTTAAACAAATGCTGTTGGGATAACAGCCTGCAGAAGTAAGAAGTGAAACCACCACCTCTCACCTTATGAGCTCTAAATGGATCAAGAACCTACACCTGCCCCAGAAACCATCAAACTATTATAGGAAAACATACAAAGCACTCTCCTGGACATAGGACTTGATAGAAACTTCTTTAAAAGGTCACAAAAGGCACAGGCAGTCAAAGCCAAAATAAACACATGAGACTACATCAAACTAAAAAGCTTTGGTAAACCAAAGGAGCCAATCAACAAAGTGGAGAAGCTGGTACCCTACTCCGCTCTTGGTGGGAGTGTAGGCTTGGACAGTCACTATGAAAGTCAGTACAGATAGTGCGAAGACAACTGAAAATGTATCTACCTTATGACTAAGCAATCCTACTCCTGGGAATAGATCCATAGGAAGGGAAATCTGCATATGAGAAAGTGACACACAACCCTATATTTATAGTAGCACCATCAACAAAAAGGAATTCATTAAAACAGCCTAGATGCCAGTCAAAAGAGGAGTGTACCAAAAAACCACGGTACATCTACTCCAAGGAGTACTACTCAGCTGTGAAAAATAATAAAACTATTATTTGCAACAAAATGACCCCAATCATTATGCTAAGCCAAATAAGCTGATTCCCAAAGGACAAATATCATGTTTTCTGATATAAGACAAAATTCATGCAAAATACAAAACAAATAGATACAAAGTTAAGGATGTACATACATATATCCTCATACATGAACTGTGTAATGGAGACTAGCATATCAGGAAATGAAGATACCTTACAGTATGCATCTCTACTTCTGAAAAAAAAGAAGATTTACGATAGAACTGCTAAACACACACTGACACTTGTGGGGGGCGCCCCTGTCAGACAGAACCCCGCTGGGGACTCAGCCAAAGTCCCCGCTGCAAGGCAGGGGCAGAGTCCTCGGTTTCTCCTGGCCCAGGAGCAACAAAAACCCCTCATAGGTGAGTAGCCATGAGGGAAGCCTGGGAGCTGGGTTAAAATCCTAGCTCCACCCTGCTGTCAGCCAAAAGCCGGTGGCAGGACAGTTCGGGTGGGTTCCAGTCTTGGGGCAGGGGACGGGCTTAACCCCTCCTCAAGGTGGCACTTGTGGGGGGTGCCCCTGCCGGACGGAACCCCGCTGGGGACTCGGCCAAAGTCCCCACCACAAGGCAGGGACAGAGTCCTCTGCTTTGGGTCGCCAATGCCCCGAATGGTGCCAGGCTCTGCCTGCTGGCTGCCCAGCGGTGAGTTCTGGGGTTTTTATATTATGAAATAGCTGCTTAGGGACATCCATAAATAAGGCCAGCTTTAGTGTAGGTGAGACATGAATTACTGGTGATTCCCAGGAATAAGGACATGAAACTTTAGGGCAAGCGTGGGACTGAGACCTGAATGTTTGGACTGAGCAAACCTTAGCCCACAAGCACGATTGGAAAACAGGGTGGAGCTCAGGACATGCCCAGCTAGGTTTTTGCACCAACTGGTCTACATGAACCACAGATCTGAGTCACAGTGTCTAAGGCAGGGGTTGCGAGAGGTGGATGGGGCTGCAGTCGGGTCAGGATATAGTTATTGTCTCCCTTGACACAAGTGTGGACTGGAATAAGACGCACCGGGCCAGGCTAGACTGCAACACCTTCTGGTACTCTGGAGGACCAGAGTAGATGTGGGACAGACTAGGCTAGGTCTCAATCCCAAATGAGCCATATACGAGCTATATGGGGGTGTGGATGAGCCGTGGCTGGACTGAAACATCCTACAGCAAGAACCAGAATGGGATGAAGGCCAGTTAGGAAATGCCACTGTTCCTGCTAGGACAGGAGGCAAACTGGCACATGGACCCACTGGTATGCACGAAACCTGGCACTTGGAGGGGTTCTGATGGAGCAGCCCGGGCAACGCCTCTGGCAGGACACAAGACCTTGCATGTCAGCGCAAGAAACATGGAAGGTAACAGCCAAGAGGTCATGGAAAGTGTCCCACTGGCATGCATTTGGCATGGGTCGGCGGCAGACTAGGCTGAATCTGTTCACGTCATCCACTGGTAAATCCGAACGCCAGAACAGAGTATGGGTCGAACCAGGTCCTGTCGTGACAAAAGCAATACACAACATGGAATGCCAAGGTGGGGTTGCCTGAGCCAGATGCGACCGCAGCGCCCAAGCAGCACACACGAGAATCAGAAAGGGAAGGGGCAGAGCTGGCAGGGGAATAAGGGGCGGTTCCCTAGCTGAACAGCTACTCCCACTGGGGAGCGTGAGCTGGGTAGGAAGGTAGACCAGACCAGGCAGGGCCACAGCACCTGTGCACCTCATGTGGTCCAGATCAGGGGAAAACCAGGCTGGGCTGATTATTCCTACTGGTGCAATCTACAATTAGAGTGGGTGAGGGTTGTTGGGGCTTGATCGTAGCATTGGCTGGCGGAAGCTGGTACAGGGGGCTAGTCATGTTGAGTTGAACCACAGGGCCACCTGGAGAGTGCATAATCTGGAAGTGGGAGCGACCTGTGAGGGAAATAGTGGGCTCCTCTCTCTTGGGTTACCACCTGCCACGGAAGAGCACGGGAACTAGGATGGGGGCTGGGGTAGCTAGACAGACACCCAACAACATCCGTTAGGGCTGGATGGATGAGATGGTTGGATGGAATTAGGTCACAATACACATTGACATGTATGTGAGCAGAAGGGAATATGGGACAGACTGGACTAGTCTGCCATACATACTGGCAAGCCAGGGTAGGTGGTGGGCCTGGTGGGGTTACTGTGGGTCGCCCTGACTGGGCTGCAGCTCCTACTGGTTTGTGTGAGGGCTGAGTGTGTGCTGGGCAGAAACAGGCTGGACGGCAACACCCATTGGTTCCAGTGGAAGACATGAATGGAGACAGAACTGACCCAGCAACTGCAACCACCAGCTGATCGGGGCAATGGACTGTGCCGGGTCCTGTGCTTGCTAGAACATGCAGGAATCTGGACCAGGAATACCTCAAAATTTCTTTGGGGATCTCCCCAGTCAAGACGTCGAGATGATGGACTCAGAGCCCTAACCAAAAAAAGACAGAACAAGTCAATCAACAACCTCAGCTATCTGTCGGCAGCGAAATACTGGGCAAATGGAGACGGTATAACAGACTGTGTTAATCAGTGGATTCTTCGACGACCACATCGTGCTTGGAGTGGCGAGACTGGTAGCGATCCATGAATGATGAACTATCGAAACCACTTGAGTGAGTATCTCAGAGCATGCCCCACATCTGGGACTTAGGGTGGGTGGAAAACTGGGTGGGGCTTCTCCCTCTATATCCCCCTTTACCTCAGATACATGAAGGAAGTGGTATGGAAATGATGGTCTTACCTACTTCCCTATAGGCCATGCACCTTTTTTACCCTAATTAATTATGTAAAGATTGTCAAAATATAATAAAAGCATATATAAAGGCAAAAAAACACACATTGACAATATGATACTGGGTTTTCTATCATCACAAAAGCCTACAATGCTGTTATGCACTTAAATAGAAGAATGTTGGACTTGTGACTGTTGCTGGAATGTACCATTGTAATAATATGAGGGAAAATGATGGATGGGAGGATAATAAGGAGGGAGGAAGGAGAAGTGAAGAGCAGAATCTCTAAAACTACAAAACGATATCAGGGGAAAAAATAACAATAATTTAAAAACTTAAAGATTGTGCCTGGCATCATCCAGTACATCATTTTTTGCCTTCGGATTGTAAGCCCCTTCCTGAAGGCAAACTGTTGATCTCCACGAATTCCTCTTTTCCACAACTCTTCTCTTAGCTCTTCCCACAGACTCATCGTGAAAGACAACCCTCACCATCTGCCCTCTGCTGGGCCCTTTCTTCCTACTTTTCCTGGACCAAGCGACTCCTGCTTCATCTGCTTCAGGCAGTCCTCTGTTGCTGTCTGCCATGCTCCTTCCTTGAACGCAGCAGTCACACTGATAGGGTGGCCATCACAGGATCTCCCTGTCCAGACCGCAGGGCCAGAGACAAGGAGCCTGCCCAAGCACCTGTTAAGTGTCTAGTTCTGGGCTCAGGGTATTCAGTAAGCACATTTTGAATACAATGACTTTCAGTTTATAAGCCGTATTTCTTACTGTGACTTACCTTAGAGTGTTAAGCGGCTATCATGAACTTACATAGAAGTGATTCATCTGTTCTAATATATTTTGAGTTTCCCTGATGTTTTTGTTTATTCTCGTGGCTGTGACTTAGGGGTGAGGACATTGGCAGAGAAGGATTGCAGAGTTTTGAGTAACAGGGATTGTCTAGTCCCTGTTGTATTAATTTTGGATTGGAAAGATCCATGGTGATGGTAGGGATAAGCACAAAGAATGCCTTTGCTTTGAGAAAAAAAAATGTGCTGGGTTGAGGAGTGTTTCACCTGGCGTGAAGTGTAGGGTGTGACCCTAATTGAGGCAGAGATGGGATGGTTTTCCGGCAAAGTAATTAAGGGAAGCGGGCAGTCATCTGTGTCCTGACGCTGGCCAGATGGCATCCATGAGCAGGGTTTTGCGGTTAACAAGGATGAGGGCTGCAGCCCTGGGACCCAACTTGAGCAGCAGTAATGGCTGTGAGGTGGACTTTGTCTTTGCAGGTGTTTAGGAGGCCTGGAGGGACACGCCGGGGATTGGAAGCTGTTCTTCTTAATTCCCTTAACTGCCCTTTGCTGACCTAGTTATTAAGAAATTGTAACTCCCTAGTCTTGTTAGCTAAACAATCACTCTTGCTTCACATGTGCACGTATATATGTGCTTTCATCCCTGTCTCTCAGGGTCTTAAGTTTTATTTAACAAGAGTGGTTCTTCAAACTTGGAGGGCATTTTGATATTCTCTGAGTCAACATCCATTACTAATATTACAAGATACAATCTCTGAGTGCACACATACATCCCTGGCAGGAGGAGGTGCTGGGAAGGAGTCGGCAGGATACTGGAGTCCAAAGGGTCAGCTTCCTACCTGCCTGCTGGAGGAGAGGCCTGCGTGTCCCAGTGTGGTCCAGGGGCACCTGCAGGAGCCCCATCCTCCTGACACCAGCTCTTCTGGCTGCCATGTTGAAAATATCAGCCCCAGATGGTATGCTGGTTACATTTTCTCAAAACAGTTGGGAACCACTGCCAACTTCTCTAAGGAATGGAAAAGATAATTTTTTAAAAAAATGCTGATTAACAGAGCAAAATGTACTTGAGCTGGTAACAGATTTTCTTTCCCCCTCCTTCTATCCACTTGCTACAAAACAATCTATGGTGATGTGAAAATCTGGGAGAGGAACTAATGGCTTTGCTGAGAGAGATGACCTGGGAGGAAGGTGATAAAGTGAGGGTCACAGAGGGAGAAACACAGCTAGGGTGGTACCAGAAGCTTCTTCTATTTCCCCATGTGCAAAACACTGGGAACAGCCCTTGCTTGCAGGTCATGGTTCTGCTGCCTATCTCCTGGTTCAGAACCCCTGGCATGAGCCAAGACCCTCTGTGTGCATCAAGGATCTGGTTCAGGTGGGAGCTGGGGGACAGAAAGCACCTTGGAGCATATGTCTCTGGTATCCAGGCTCTTAGTTCCCTGATGAGCCAAGGGGCTCTGAATTAACTTTGCAGCCCATCCACATGCAAGGCAACCAGCTGGTCTGTGTTCACAAGAAGAGATGAAAAATTTGAACACTAAGTGGCTCATTAGCTGCAAGTTGTCTTTGAGCATCCCTGGCATGATGGTGCCTGATGTCTGGACTGTAGCCCCTATTCTGAGAGTTGAAGAATTTTACCCTCTACTGATTCTACGTCTCTGGCTCTCACTGGGTCTGTAGTACAGTCCTACAAAGGTGAGCTTAAGGATCTTCCCAGAGCCTATGGAACCGTACCATAAATTAATGCTAGAGTCTTCAGTCTTCAGCACTGTGTTTGAATTGTGGCACAGAGTTAAGCTGCCTACTGACATCCTGCACCATTTCTAAGACCGGCAGCTATACTACCAATGCAGACCTGGACGGAAGTCCTGGTTCAACCCTGGCCATTCTGGCTCTTTGGGGAGCAAAGCAGTAGATGAAAGATTTTTCTGTCTTTCTGTTTGTCTCTGAACTTAAAAAAAGTCTTCTTACCATTCCCCCAACCCGCTTTTTTGAGCTGTATCATTTTCATGTAAATGCATGTGGAAGTATAGAAGAAACTCTGGAGAGACTGCCCAGACTCCTGCATGGGAAAGAGAGACAACCGCTTTTGAATATGTGATGCTTTCAGGTGGAAACCTAATGCAAGGCAGTAACTCCTCTGAATGAAGTTGGGACAGGAGCACTTGCGCTTAACCAGAGGCAGGAGCTCACCCTTGATGGGGAAAGCTGCTTGTTCATGGCTGTCCATTCCCATTCAGCTGTGTGTTTCTCATGGTGTGCTCAGGTGGCCTCTTTGTGGTGTGCTTGCTGCTATAAGCACTGTGTGCTTATTGATTAGTGATCTGCCAATAGTTATTGACAGAATAAATGCGATGGCCTTAGGACCTCCATGACATTTGAAGCACTAGGTTGGATTGTCCCCAGCCCCTATGCTCACCTATAGTGTGGATGATTAGAATTGCATTAGCTCTTTGAGAGTATTGAGCCAGTTAAGTAGTGATGGACGTGAACTCAAGGACGCTTCCAGACCATGATATGTATCAACCCCAGAACTGCCCTATTGATCTTTTACATCTATATTCACATTTTCAGTTCAGATTATACTAATTAACATTGATTTACATGTGACCACCTTAATCCTCCCTTCCATATGATAGTGTAGCTAATATATGTGTTTTCAAGAAAGCATATTTATAGGTAGATTTTTCACTCCTTAAATCCACAGACTCCCTAACAGTAGTTTTTTTTTTCTTCTTACTGAAACTGTGTCTAGCACATGAAAACAGGTACGATTTTGTCTTTACAGAGCATTTAAAAACTTACAAATTCCATTCTAGATATAGGAGATAATTCAAGAAATTCATAGAAAAATGAAATGAGTCTAATTAAAAGGTGTTTGTTTTGGTGAAAAAAATCTTTTGAGACCTATGCATAGCTTTTTCACAATACATATGTTCCATTAACTTTAATAAGAACTTTCATATACTCAATAGGAATAAAAACATATGCCTCAGGGATTAACTCAGAAATGTTTGTACTAACATTATTAATAATGATCCCAAATTGGAAACAATCCAAGTAGCAACTACCTGATGGATGGAAAAATAAATAAATCAGATTCATACATATGGAATATCATTTGGTTGGAAAAATGAAAAATAAGCTGATATACATTATGCAACAGGTGAACTTTGAAAATATCAGGCTAGGTGGAAGAAGTCACACACAAAATGTGTCATACTGTTTGATTCCATTGATATGAAATATCCAGCATGTGCGCATTTATTGAAACAGAGAGTTGCATAGTGGTTTCTCAGGGCCAGAGAAAGGTACAGGTAGAGTGAATGCTTACAAATATGGCATTTCTTTTTGAGATGATACATGTCTTAACATAGGTTTTGCTGATGGTTGATCCACTTGGTTAACAGTTTAAAAATTACTGACTTGTGTACTTACATGGGGGAGCTGCATTATAGGTCAGGTACAAGTCTATTTAGAACAAAAAAAAAAAAAGAGAGAGAGAGAGAGATAAAGAGAGAGAGAGATTCAGACAGGAGACACCAAACAATTTCTCCCTAAAATCCTAAATGAAGCATTCTGTGGAGATTCCTCCTTGCAGCCATGCGAAGGTTCTGTCTCTTCGGAGGACAGAGGCCAAAAGGAAGCTCGCCCCACCTGAGCAGTTCTTCCGAGCAAGGCATGGGTGTCAGGCCTTCATCAGAAACAAATTGGAATTCCTGAATTGGAGGAAACCTGTCTGTCTTGTAACATTTACCATGTCTTATATAACAAGTAGAGAGATTTTTATCTACAGGTTTCACTGTGTAAAATTAGCATTAATGTTGCTAGATTCTGTCCTCCGGGTTGCCTATGCTCTCTTTCTCTGATGAGCTGGGAAGAGAAGGAGACAACATACTGGGGACATGTGGAGGAGGAGGAGTTGCTGTTGCCAGAAAGCTGGGAATTATCTCCAACACCTCCCTCTCTCTGGCCTCCAGAGTATCAGCAGTTACCAGGCCCTGTGATCAACCACCTAAGCCGCTCTACTTCTCTCCGGCGCCTCTCCCGCCCCTGGCAGACATGCAACTCTCCTCCTTCATCCTCAACAGCATCTTCAGTTTCATCTGTTTTCTGAGTTGTCATAACTTCTGGAACAGGTTTTCTTGTGTTACCCAGTTTTATGCCCCACGCCCTGCCACCTCCTCCAAGTCTATATCCCTAACTGCTATCAAAGGGGACATTTAAAATTCCAATTTGATCTTGAGATTCTCCCTTTAAAAATATCTCTACTTTCTCAGTTTCTTAGACCATGTATAAAATGTTCTCGTGGTACAGACTCCATCCGTCTTTCCAGCTCAGTGTGTTCTGGGCACCTTGGACTCTTATCCTTGAGCTAACCTGCAGGCAAGTCCCTTGTAAGAGATTGTGTGTACCTGCTCCCTTCCCACACTTGCTTCTTTCTAATGCATTTCTATTTGCCCTTCATGTTTCAACCTTATTTTTTTCCTCTCTGCAAAGGCTCTGCTCTTCCATGCTTTGCATCATATTTGATGTTTTTCTGCTCTTAAGGCTTCCACTCATGCCTTTGGAGCACTCATCTCAGGTATAATTAATTACCCATATGATTGTTCATTTAACGTCTGTCTCCATAACTGTATGGCAGACTTCTAGAGAAATGAGATTGGGTCATGCCGGTTCCCCAGTGCATTCCCAGTTCCTAACCCAGGAATTCAATCACCATTCAAAACTGAAAGGAAAGCTGAAATCATGCAAGAAGCCAGGAATGCAAGGCAGGGAGCTGGACTGAAAGCCTGGCTAGGAACTGTCCTTATCATGAAAGCCTGCTGAGCCAGTGTCTGATCATGCTGAGTGAGTTCAACCAGAGCCAAGGTAAAGGAGCAGGTGTGAGTGGAGATTGTGAAGTAGGGCGGGCAGGCCCAGGACTTGTAAAATGTTTCTCTAATGCTCAGTGTCCCCAGGTAGTGTCAGGAGATGATATGGAGAGGCAATGCCATGAGGCAGGCAGCGAGGAGAGGGAAGGGGGTTTTAATAGCCCTGTCACTGGGAAGGTATCCTTTGAAACTATGAAGCTGCTCATGGCTGCTGTTCTTTTCCCTTGGCAAGCTCCCCTGCTCTCCCTTCTTGGGACCATGGATAGGATTGGCAGATACCTCTGTTGTGGCCAGGAGTCAAAGTTTTCACCCCAAGAAGTTTCATTGTGTGGATTGTCTGACTTCTAGACCACAAAGGGTGTGACTCTGGTCTGCCTTACACATCCTCTTCACTAGAAATCATGATCTTCCTAGGGTCAGGAGATTTATGTGGCAGAATTGTACACATGAGCCACTCATGAACTGCATGAACTTGAGCAAGTTTTATGACTCTCCAGCAGCTGGTACCCCATTTGCAACTCAGAAGATTATGTAAGAACACAGTGAGCTATCCTAGGTAAAATTGCTAGTCCTGGCCAAGCAAACAGATATTTTACTAGAAACTTGGTCTAGTGTCCACTCCCCTCCATGCAGGCTTACATTATTAATAATGCATGGACCAACATCCCTACAGTGCCACATTAAGCCATTTTTCTCCTGGTGTGCTTCAGGTGAGTGTGGGGAACAGATGGTGATCATCCATCTGATCGTGTCTTTGGGGATAGAGGTTAACGAGGTCAAGGACTTAGAGTTTGTCACCTGACCTTTCCCTTAAGTCTCAGGTTGCCTTGGTAACTCTATGCAGTGTAGATGCAAATTACCATAAAAATGTCTGAACTTGGATCAAGAATCTCAATATTGTTGCGACTGGCACCAAAACTTTGGGCAAATCACTTCATTTTTCCAAATCTCACTTCTCGTTTATAACACCAATGTCCTCTCTGGATTGCTGTTAAAAAAAATCAACAAAATCACACATTTTCATACGCCTAGATTGAGGCTTGAAGCAAAGCATCCTGGTGCTCATTTTGTGTGTCACTCTTCCTGGACTAAGGGATGCCCAGGAAACTGATGGAATCTGACTTCAGAATGCATCTGCCTGTGTGTGAGGGTGTTTTTAGGAGGCAGCAGTGTTTGAATTAGTGCGTGAATAATGAAGACACACATTCCCCAACTATAGATTTTTTGGACATGGACAGGATCACACAACCAACTTCCTGCTTCTCCAACCATTACCAGACAGCAGACTGGGATTTTTAAGCTTGCATGATTGTGTGAGCCGATCTGATATACACGGGAGGCTCAACAAACTTTCCCATGTTTATCAGTACGCAGACAGACTCTTATAATCTCTCCTTCACCCTCTCACATACCTTCTCTCTCCAGGACACCATGAGCTGCTTTCTGGCATGTCACATGTCTTTATATTTGGAGACCTTTATGTAAGTAGAATCGTACAGTGCAAATACTCCATTCTTTAGAGTAGCTCTTTTGAGAGCTCCACGTTGTGGCACTATTCTGATTAGAGTGATGGCTTCACAGATATGTCAGTTCATATCAAATTGCATGCTTTAAATACATTGTGTTTATTTTATATTGTATACCACCAGAAGTTTAAATATTAAAATAAAAAAACTAGGAATGTATAAAAGAAAAAACAATTAACATTAATATCCAAACCTTGAGAATCCCTTTCCAGTCATGTCTACTTCGAAGTAGAATTTTGTCTGTGATGCATGAGCACCCACCACAACAGTATGCTGAGTGCCCAGGCACTGTTGGTCTCCATCAGTAGATTACAAGAGATTCAAGGCAGGTGATGTGATCTTAACATCTGTATGTGTTTACATTTGGGTTTGCCCTCTGTGACACAATAGCAGAATGCAAGTAAATGTTTGTCTTCCTTGAAACTGTAGCCTAAGATTGATTTCTTTTGTTATGTATTTATTTATTATTTGCATAATTATGTATTTTTAGGCTTATGTAGTTATCTGAAAAGCAGAGTGACAGAGAGGGAGAGAAGAAGGAGGGAGGGAAAGGGGAAGAAAGCAATACTGAAAAAGAGAAAGCAGAGAGATGGAGGCAGACTTGGAGGGAGGGAGAGAGAAAGGCAGAGGGAGAAAAAGGGAGGAGAGGGAGAAAAAAGGAGAGAGAGGAGAATGGAGTAAGAGAGAGGAGAATGGAGTGAAAGAGAGGGATGAAAAAGGGGTTACAGGGAGAGGGAGAATTACCTACTTACTTTGACTCCCCACATGGTCAAATTATCCAGGGCTGGGCTTGGCCAAAGCAAGGACAGAAATCCCACCCAGGACTCCTGCATGGGTGTCAGGATCCCAAGCCCTTGGCTCACCATGTTCTGCTTTCTAGGCATGTTGGCAAGGAGCTGTATCAGACGTAGAGTTGCTGGGGCTTGGATCAATGCCCCCATATGAGATACAGTCCTCCCAAGTCGCAGTTTAACTCACTGTGCCACCATGCCCACTCCCAGGAAACATAATTGTTTAAAAAAGTCTGGAAGCAGTATCTGTAAATCAAAATCCTCTTTTGGTTACTGCAGGACCACATGTACACAGTGTTGTTATAACATTATCTTGCCTGAACTTACTGCAAACGGCAATATTTGTGTAAGTACATTCTACAGCTTTTGTGCAAGGATAAAATCTGCTGTTCATTCCTCAGAATATTTCTGTCATTAAGTGATAATGACTATGTGTGTTTGTCTCTCTGTATCTATATTTAAATTTTTGTCTGTAGTATCTCTATCAATTCTGTACCATCTATCTACATGTCTATATGTCTTTATAGTGTTTGTATAATTTATGGAAAATAAAAAATAATGACTATAAACTTATAGAAAGCTTTTGGAGGCAACAAATCCAATCCAGAAGATAAGTGAAGTAGAGGAAGTTTGGAGTCAGATGCCAGCCAAGGTGCTTTATTCATGGAAGCAATGAACTCTGGCTAAGTGGCATCTTAATAATGACCCAAGGAAGAATTTTGTTTTTGAAAACAGGTTTACTCATTAAATTATTACAGTTCATACCTGGGATGCTGTTTTCTTGCACATGATGCTGTAATTGGCTGCTCTGTGATAATACACCTGCTCTGAGTGTATCTCCACAAAGCTGCCTCTCTGCTTGACGACTGGCAGATTTCATCCTCATTCGTTCTGTGGTTGAACCGGCTGTTGTTTCCCATAATGGTAGAGATCCTGTGTACATTTAGGAGGCCCTCTGTTGAGTACCATAAGTGGCTGTAGAATGGAACAGTCATATTTTGTTTATTTGTTTTGTTTTGTTTTTGTTGTTTAGCAGAAACTCAAGTACCTGCTTTGTACTTCATTTGCAATCAAGTGAAGTGATGAAGGATTGACGGTTGCTGGTTTTGGAACCACTATCATCTCGCAGCTCCTCACATGATTGCGTTGCCTTTGAAGATGTCTTCTCACTCTCATGGTCTATAATTCCACTTGGTAGATGGGAATATAAACAAATCTTGCAAGTCTTATTGAAAAGTGTAGCCTTAATGGCTGAGCATCTCTGACCTGTCACAGAGTGACAGGCACAGTACTTTACGTCTGGTTACTCAGAACCGTGCTCTATACACAACAGCATCAGGATATGCAACATCACTGTGTGCCCCAAAAGGAAGCCCCTGACAGACTCTCTGCTCATGAAGCCATGGAGCAGTGAGTTCATGTGAAGAGTAGCACTTCCCTGAGGGGGTCCTGAAGAAAGAAAATACAGGGCACGCTTTCTGCAAAAGAAGCAGTCTGATGTTAGGATCTTGAATTCTACCAGAGTCCTGTGGTGTTTTGTGAGAAAGTGATGGGATGGCATTCAAAGTTATCCTAGTGTTTAGTGGCTTGGCAGCTACCCCACACAATCTTCTCTGCATGTGCACACCCATGTGGTACCTGCTCCTCAGCAGTTTTGTTGGTGACATGTTATTCTATCATGGTTCAAAAAAAGAGGCAAAATAGCCAAATTTACAAAAGAGATGGTAAGTATCTCCTTTGAGAGAGTGCAGAGAAGAATAGGAATAAGGCAGGATAGGAGACTGAGGGTGGATTTGGGAAGGCACAGAGCTAGCATAGCATGGAGAATGGATCTTAAGCTTCCATGATGGGAAATGGAGACAAGGTGGTTTCTAATTGACCTGTGTTTTATGAAAAAGACTTATCCAAATTGATGTCATAGGTTCACAGACAAGTTACTAACCTTGATGTCCTTATTTACATAGTGCAGATAATGCGTACCATCAAAATTTTGTTACAGTTGATCCTGTAAGTTATGAAAGCGTTGGAATGGGAAATGGTAGCAGCAGCACTCAGAGCACTGCAATCTGCCATCTTTCTATTTTTCACATATTTGAGTGTGGGATGGGTCAAGAAGATGATCAGCCTTTCATGTTCTTTCACTGTGGCATCGTCTCCTCCTCAGAAGAGTCTGGATACCGGAGGATAGGGAGAACAGAGACACCTGCAAGAAAGTCCATTGTTATTCCAGCATTCAGACTTTGGAAACATCTCCTTTACTCAGTATTACCTGGTTAAAGTCCACAACCCACCAACCTTTCACTCCTGGCTATGTAAGATTTCCTGTTTAGTGGTGGATAGGTCACGTGGCACATTGGGAGAAAATTGATGGAAGAGTGGAAAGTCTTGCTTTGGAAGTTTTGACTGTTACTCTATCAAACTCTCACCGAGTGTATTACAGAGTGCATGTAAAGAAAAGAGAGAAGCGTTCAGACCGATGAAGGAAACTTGTAAGTGTGCCAGGGTTCTAATGCAAATCAACAAATCAAGAAAAAAGGAGATATCTAAAGAATGTCAGGGAAGGGCCCGGCGCAGCAGCCTAGCGGCTAAAATCCTCACCTTTCATGCCTGTGATCCCATATACGTATTGGTTCATGTCCTGGCTGCTCCACTTCCCTTTCAGCTCCCTGCTTCTGGTCTGAGAAAGCGGTGGAGGACAGCCCAGAGCCTGGGATCCTGCACCCATGTGGGAGATTGGAGGAAGCTCCAGGCTCCTGACTTCAGATCGGCTCAGCTTGGGACATTGTGGATACTTGCGGCGTGACCCAGTAGATGGAAGACCTCTCTCTCTTTCTCTCTCTCTGTCTTTCTCTCTCTGAGTCTCCTTCACTCTGCAAAAATCTGACTTTCCAATAAAAATGAATAAATCTTTTGAAAAACATGAAGTGACGGGCAAGATCAGCTTAGGTCTGGGAGGATGTAAAGAGAACAGAATATCTAAATGGCCCTCACCCACTGAGGAATCTCTCCAAGAAATAGCTGCTCCAAGCCTTTCAGATGGAGTATCTGACAGCCTTGCAGCAGCAGCTTTTCCTCTAGAAACAAAACCTCGTATTTTACATCTCATTGTAGACACCCAGCTGCTGATCAACCTGTCAGGAACAATTGTGTCCCCTTGCCTATCAGCTGTCAGCCTGCTGTCTGCTGTGAGTATTACCTTCCTGGTTGCTTCCTTGCCTGAGCAATTGGATATGGAAGAGAAAGGGGCCTTGCTTCGCTCTGACTCCTTCCCTACTGGTTCCAAGAGCCAATACTGGAAGACGAGTGTCCAGGCTCTTAGTCACCCGGAGAGGTGAGGCCAGTGGACCAGGCTGAGCCACCCAAGGTGGAGACACACCCCCACAGAGCGGTGAAGGATTAGCTGGGAGCTAGGTACGGCAGAACATTGTCATTTGGACTCTCACGCATGAGATGTGCCTAGGACCTGAGCTATGTTTCCCTGAGCCTCGGTTTCTTTCTACTCCTGTAGTGGAGACAGTAATTGTATCCCTGCCATTGTACTGTTTGGAGAATGAAATGCAATAAAGCCTAAGTGCATAGCTCATGGCCTGACATAGACCACGGCTGTTACACATCATCATCACCATCCTCCTCTCCAGAACCTGGGAATGCTGAGGAAGTAATAAAGAAAAATAAGCCAGGCACAAGGATGTCAGGAACCGTAGATGTAAGGGTATTCCTCTGAGGTACTCAGGGCAGGTCAAACAGGCACGCGCTAGAGAAGCAATCTCTTGTTAAGATTTAGCAGCAGCATGTTGTGTCTGACATCAGCATTTGGAATTATCTTTGGAGGCATAATGAGAAACGAGGCAGCAGTGGACTTTCTCCAGAATCCTTGCATGCCAACATCCGATGTCTCTCAGAATAGGAACCACCTCCAGCACCTTCCGCTATTGTGTAAGTTACAGAATTAACTGACTCCCTTCAGTTTTGCTTATTTCGAGAGGTGAGGCCCAGTTGTAGAACGTATTCTGACTGGGAGTTTTTCTCCTTTCCCTCCTCCAGGCCAATCCTCTCCCTTCCCTTTCCTGCAATTCTTTATCCTGCCATTGAATGATGCTTCATATGTCCACTAGAGATTTGAACATTCCTGATATTGCCTTCGGCATTCTAAATCACCACCAAAATGATGTCTGGGTCACAGGAGCATCCTGGAGGCTGGAGTGGGGATGCTGGAGCCTGCTGCAGCAGCCCACAGACGGCTGCCATGTTCAAGGCTGGATTTAGAAGAATGCTGCTCGCTTCTGAGATCTGCATGTTACTCAGATATGACAATTCTCTACCTCAGGAAGGAAAGTGGCTTCTCTGTGTCAAAGAAAACCAGAGTCAGATTAAATATTAATTTCCTCAATCAAAATAAGGAGGAAATAATTATTTCAGGGGGTCAAGCCAATTGGAAAGAGTTTGTTCATTTTCTCTTCTTTTGTTGAACCATAACTCACATTGTGCATTCACATTGAATCCCATGACCTATCTTGACTAACCTCACCTACACACAATTTCTCCTTTAATTTTACCTGTATTTGTGGGCTGGAACTCACCAATAGCCATGGAATTCCCTTGCTTATTCAATCTTCTTGGGATTTTATTCAGTCCTGGTCGATGAAATGTAGAAGGAATTGGATTTCTTTTAGGCCTGGTACGAAAAGCAGTGTACACGGTCCTTTAATCTCTCTTTCTCATTGGTTCAATTCGGAGTATTCCTTGCAGCTCATAGGAAATGATTCAGCCACAAAACAGAAGAAACTTAGACCCTTGAGCCATCAGGGCAGACCATACACTGAATACCTTCCTAGATTGTCACAAGCATGAGCCACTGAGATTTTTTTTTTTTTAAAGTAGCTAGCTTTACTTGCATTAATGAATACTCTGTCATTTTCCTTCAGAACAATGGCTTTACTGCCACTAAAATGATGTGATGAATTAGCCATTGTGTTCTCCTTCTTTAGTATGAAAGTTCTTGAGGGGAGGAACTACTTCATGGTCCCTCTGTGTATTTCTTTTTTTAAATTATTATTTAAAGATGTATTTTTATTATTTTTTTATTGGAAAGGTGGATATACAGAGAGGAGAGTCAGAGAGGAAGATCTTCCGTCCGATGATTCACTCCCCAAGTGAGCCCAACGGCCGATTCTATGCCGATTCCAAGCCAGGAGACTCTTCCGGGTCTCCCACGCGGGCGCAGGGTCCCAAAGCTTTGGGCCGTCCTCGACTGCTTTCCCAGGCCACAGGCAGGGAGCTGGAAGGGAAGCGGGGCTGCCGGGATTAGAACCGGCGCCCATATGGGATCCCGTGCGTGCAAGGTGAGGACCTTAACCACTTGCACCATCGCGCCGGACCCTCTCTGTGTATTTCTAACCCTTGAAGCCATCACTACGCAGAATCTGTGAAGAATCTACATGCTGCAAGTATTCTTCAAACGGATGAATGACTAGATAACCTCACCCTTCTTTGCTATAGTCCTGCTTCTGTCTAGAATGAGGTCACAGGATATAGCTGCTGTTTTGATTTAATGCATTAGGCTTATCCTATGTTTCCCTCATGCCTACATTCAAACCAGCCCACATCCTTGGGGCTGAAAGTATGTTCAACAGCCCTTGGGTAATCTAACCCTGTTCCGCAGGATTTCCACTCTTGTCTTTTGCAATCTTACTTCAGACCCAGGAGGATACGGCTGAAAGGGGCTGGTCTTGGCATAAAAGGCCGCATTGCTGAGATGCTAAGGTGCTGGCAGAGCTGCAGCCTTAACCTCGCCACACAGAATAGAGCAGTATGCAGAATGTGTGCAAAAGTGGGGAAGGTGGGTAATAAGGGCAGCCTGCTTCCACCTGGAGCCCCTCTTCCCCCCCCCCCCCCATCTAGTTCTGCTTCCAAAATTTGTCAATCCCAAGAAAAGTAGAAATTGGGTCCAAGAAGATTCCACCTGATAGAATGAACACCAATGTCTCCTAGTAGAAATGGCCTCTCTGAGTCTAAAATATATTTCGTAGTAGCAGAGCAGTGTCCGCATATGGGAGGTGGTCTTATATCCTTGAGAGAGCTGTATTCAAATGCAGGTTCCCCAACCTCATTGGGGTTACAGAATCACCTATCTGGGAATGTGGAATGGAAAGCTATCATGGTCATAACTCTAATCATTTTTACTTACTCGGGAGGCAGGCAGACAAACTTCTATCCACTATTGTCACTCCTTATATGTCCACAATAGCTGGAGCTGGGTCAGGCTGAATCTGAGAGTTAGAACCCTAATCCAGGACCCCTTGTAGGTGACATAACGCAGTTACTCGAGTTGTCAGCTGCTGTCTCCACCAGCTGCGCGGGAAGCTGCAATTGAGAGCAGAGCTGATGCTCAAACTCCAGCACTCCCAAATGGGATACAGGGGTCTCATGTAGCATCTGAGTCAGTAAGCCGAGTACCTACCCCACTCCTGGCTATTAGAATTACTTTTGCTAAAGCAAGGCTCTCACGTAGGTCTCTTTCTTCATCTAACCTTTTACATATTCACAATCACCTTTTGATCAACTTACTAATATGATTTTATAGATGTGGAAATAGAATCTTCCCTCTTCAGTGTTTCCTCAAATGTAGTGGGGAGAAAAAAATGAGGGATTGAAAACCAGAAAACACTGACTGCTTTCCTGGTCAGAAGTTTTGCTGCATCATTTCGAGGCCCATTTTTCTGCCACAGAAGTGCACTTGAAAGTCCTTGTGAATGGTGGGCACCATACAAACACTATGCTGATGTGTCATCACTGCTCTGCGGTCTCATTGTCTCAGGAAGACCCTTTTCTGGAGGCTTGTGGAATAGGTGGGCATGGAAATGTGTTTCCCATTGCCAGAATGCCCCCTTGATGCTGGTCCATGAGCTTGTTCTGCTGAGCTCGGTTGCACCTGAGGCTCACCAAGCACACATTCTGAATAGGACAGACCTTTGGAGCCTGCGGCAGGAGGAAAAGCTGCTAGAAGGAAGATGCACCCTGTAGAATTGTTCCTGGACCTCCCCATGAGATTGTCTGATCCTACATGAGATGTACCATGAGAAGGATGCTCAAAATATCTACAGAGACTCTCTAGATTCTTCTGAGTTTTTTTTTTTCAATCCTACTGCATTCTAGAACTCTTCCTTGCTTCTCCATTTTTTTTTTCCAAAATCCTTCTTTTTCCTGACCAGCTCCAGTTATCATTAAGGACTCAGCCAAAATGAAACTGCCTTACACAAGGCTTCTGTGCCCCTTTGCCAAAACGTCAGGGACTTTTTTGTTTTAAGAATGCAAATCTGGTCATGGTGTTACCTTTAAAGTATCATAGCTCCTCACAGCCTACCAGGTAAGATTCCTGTCCCTGACTGAAGCCCAAGACTTCCTGCTTCCCTAATCTGGCACCAACTCAGCAGTGCCTCTGCCTGCTCCTCTGCTGGTATATTGAATTCAACCACTTGCAATTTTCTGTGTTTCTTCCTTTTATTTTTTTAAGATTTGCTTATTTATTTGAAAGATAGAGTGATGGTGAGGGGGATGAAGAAGGAGAAAGAAAAAGGGAGGGAAACAGAGACAGACAGGAATCTTCCATTTGTTGGTGCACTCCCTAAATGGCTGCAGTGTCTGGGGGTAGACCGGGCTGAATCCAGAAGCTTAGAAGCCCCATCCATTTCTTCCACGTGAGCAGCAGGCACGCTTGCATGGTGATCATCAGTCACTTTGCCAGGTGCATTGGCAAAGAACTGGATCAGACATGGAGTGGCAGAAACTGGCATTCATATCGGTGGCAGTTGTACAACTGGCATGTTAACACATTGCACCCTGAATGCTGACCCCTGTGCTGCACCCCACATTCAGACCTCCAAACACCTGCTGCTCGCAAGTCTGGGAATCTCTGTCTGCTGGACTTTTCTCCATCTCCGGATTCTGGTGCAAGAAGCCTGTTTTTGGAATCATCCCACAAATCACAGGTGGCAGATACTTCTCCCCCTCGTGTCCTCTCTGTCCTCTGGTGAAAGTTAATGCTGCCCTGCCCTTTTCATTTACACATGTGTTTCATGCTACTAGACAGCAAATTACATAGGTCAGGAACATCCTTTAATTCCTTCTCTTTTTCCCATGCTGAGTGTTCAACACGTAGCTTGGCACTTTACTAAGTGCTGACTAGTGTTTGATAAACGGTGGCAGGATTTTTGAATCCAAGTGTGTGCTAAAACATGTAAAGATAAGACTAAACTGGTTAGATACAGAAACGCTGACTGCACAGGTGCAGGGGAGGCGGAGGGAAGAAAATCTTTTATACCTGGAGATTGTCCTTCCTTGTGTGTGTCTTGGTCGGCAGGAAGGCACTGATCAGGTCTCCTGCTGTGGACAGAGAGGGTAGGGAAGCAACATCTGCCATGGCAGCTGCTGTGCTTGGAAATCCATCACCACTCCAGCGCCTGAAAATACTCTCCATGACCACCCTGAGGCCATGGATGAGCACCACAGGGAAAGCACATCAGGCCCCTAACACAGACAATTGTTCAGGGACCTGGTCTTGCCAAGCTCTCCTCCAGCCGCAGCTTGGTCTCCAGGCCTCTTCTTCCCATCCACTTCTTTCTGACTTTCATGGGTCTGATGATTGTCCCAGCCACTTGCTCTTCCTGCCCTATTGTCCTTTAATTGTCTTTCTTCCACTTTTTGGATAATACAACCTTGTCTTTGTGGTTACTTCTTAGGGGACTCTAATTAATATTAAGTGACATCCAAAGTGGGCTTTGTCCAACTGCCAAGCTTCTCCGTTCCATGTCTCCATCCATGGCAGGAGAAATGGCCTTTGGGTGATCCAGTGGACTTGCTGGGCCTGACCTTAGCCATGACTCTAGATGTCACTTGGTCCTATAAACTCTCACTGTTTCAGGCATGGTGACACTGTGCTCCGAATATGTGAGTAGATATATTTCCTCTGTGAACATGGTTACAAGGTACTAGATCCTGAGGGAAAGAATTTGAGGAACCATCACTGCCTGTACCTGCTACCATGCTTTTGCAGAATCTGCCCACTAAGTGAATCAGTCACTTCTTCAGTCAAGTGGTTGCCCATCTCAAATTGACTCAGATGTACATGGCTGGGGGTGGCAGCTACTCCTCCATTCTTGCCTCCTTGCCGCTTGGAATGCTGAGTAGGGTGTGATTAGCTGCCCGTCCACTTTGCCCCTAGACTCAAGATATTCTTGTAATGGGACCTCATGGATGGCCAACTGATCTTCTTGTGTTTCATGATATGAATCACGACTTCCACTTCCCAACCATGGAATACAAAACCTGGCCCATGTGACCTGGGCCCAGTCATCCTTCTGGAAATACATCATCCCAAGATCTGTGACACTCTCTCCTCCCCTGGCCCTGCCTGTGGAGCTGAGCCCATACTGAACTTCACCGATGACTAGGTGGATGGTGTATGCCCTGGGCCGTCCCACAGAGCACAAACTCTATGTGAGTGGCCTGGCCTTCAAGTCATCCTGTCCAGCAGGCCTGTTTCCCTCTCCTGCCAGAAGCCAGGACAATACAGGACTTCCATTTGACTGAGGGCATGTTGCCCAGTCCCAAAGAATCACCCTGGCTGTGGATCTGCTTTCTTGTCCTGAGAAAATGCCCTCAAGTTATTCCCTTACTTGTTTTACATTTAAGCCTGAGAAGCCATCTCCTGGGCCCAGGTGACTCTTTAGGGCTTCTTTGCAATCTGTACCTGTCACCTTTTCTTACTCCGTCCTGCCCGGTCCTGAGAGCTGCCCCCTCTGCGACTCCCATCCCCATGGCTCCTGGCTCTCCCTCACAGCCACATCCTTCCATACATTCTTTTTGACACCTAATTTCACCTTGGTATCTGTTTTTTGGAAAATCTAGACAGTTGGAGTCAGATACGTCTTACCTCATGGAATTTGCTCAAGAAATCTATAATTTACTATTTTAATCCCATCTTTAAAAAAGGTAAAATGGAGCTCAGATGTTACTCAGAATTTAGTCCCAAACCACACACATCAGAAGCAGAAATGGTATTTTCATTTTTGAAATCTTCTCAGGGAATTTAGACAATGGGGGTTGTCAGAGAAGGGTTCCTGGGAGGTGGCTTTAGAATGTAGCTGTGCAGGAATCAGAGCTTTCTGTGAACTGGTAGCAAGGAAGAAACCATGGACAGACAGTGGGAAGACCAAGTTTCATGTCTATATGAATTAAACTGTTGATGGGTAAGTTCATTTGGGAGCACAATATTTTTAAGTCCACTAACAGTTTTTTGTTTGTCAGATACATTTTCTTGAAAGAAAATTAAGGTTTCAAGTGTAAGGCTTTCAAATAATTTTTCAAAGATTTATTTTTTTTATTGGAAAGGTAGATTTACAGGGAAAGGGAGAGACGGCTCACTCCCCAAATGGCCACAATGATCAGAGCTGAGTCCATCCAAGGCCAAGTGCTGGGATCATCCTCCCACGTAAGTGCAGGATCCCAAAGGCTTGAGCCATCCTTTGCCACCTTCCTATGCCATGAGCAGAGAGCTGGATGGGAAGTGGGACACAAACCGGTGCCCATCTGGAATGCTGGCACTAGCAGGTGAATGATGAGCCTGCTGAGCCACTGTGCCAGTCACTTAAATTATTTAAAAAAGATAATTCATGTGTTTGAAAGATACAGTTGCAAAGAGAGGGAGATAGTGGAGCAGAGAGAAAGAGAGAGAGATCTTTCATCTAAAGATTCACTTTCCAATGGCTGGGCTGCGCCAGACAAAGCCAGGAAACCAGGATTCCTTTAAGGTCTCTCACGGCAGTGGCTGGGACAAAGAGCTTGGACCCTAATCTGTTTTGTTTCCAGATATACTAGCGGGGAACAGGATCTGCTGCAGAGGAACCTGGACTCAAGCTGCTGCTCATATAGAAGGCCAGCGCCACAAAGGTGGTTTAAGGTGCCACTCCACAACAAAGGGCCCCACAAATACATTTGCAGCAAATCAAATTATCTTTCACCATTGTTTCCTGTGACCCTTATGAAATGGCCTCACTATGTGTCTGATTCCTAACTTACGTGAGAACTCTTTGTGTGTGAGTGTGCATGTCAACATGTATATGTCATATTCCCTTGGCTAATGCATGTTCCTCTCCCTGCAGGTGAACTTCCCGTGTGAGTATGTGATTGCATTCTCCTGTCATGGCAGTCTCCTGAGCCTGCATGAGCACAGTGCTGGCGTACAGGTGTGCACACATGCTTATGTCTGGGTTCCCTGGCTGATTCAGATCCAGCAAGTGAAGAGGCCACACGCCAACCTGGGACACAGAGAAATTCAGCCTGGATAACTGTGCTTGTCGGCTTTGTGTTATTACAGAAAACACCTGGAATCGGCTTCTTAGGAAGGAGGGAGGTTAGTTTTGGTTCGTGATTTTTTAGGTCACAGCCCTTGCCTGGAGATGGCCTGTTGGCACAGGTGGAGACTTGCTGCGTCCAAGCGTATGTAAATAAAGGTGATCTGCAAGCCGGAGTGATGTGCTTGTCTTGTGTTTTGTAACCAGCCCTTCTGGGAAAACTTCCTCTGGAGGGCATGCCCCCGTGATCGAAGCACCTCCCACCATAATTGGATTACCCATCTCTCAGTACAGTTAATTTATGACTTTGGGGTTTAAATGTCTGCATGAGTTCAGGAGCCACATCTTTTACAGATCACAGCAATAACTGTCTCTTAAATTTTATAATTCACACAATCTGGAAAGAAAGCTATCTTAATTTTAATGCACATCCAATTTGTATGGCTATATATTATATTTACGTTCCATTTTAGACCGAAGGGCTACCTTATTCTCTTTAGTGCTTCTTTCACGTGGTGATGAGAGAAGGATGCATGCGGTTTGAGTTTTTCTTGAGAGCAGAGGTGTCCTCCCACACGCCAAGCCAAGTGGAGGGAAGGCAGAAGGACCACAGCTGGTCTCTGGAGGCAGCCCTCACCTTGAGAGGTGAGCATCTTTCCTGCTCTTCCTCACCCCTCCTCCTCTCTCTCACCTGCTGGGAGTTACTTTCCCTGGAGGATTCCAGGTGGAAGCAGAGATCACTGAGCAGTGAAAGCGAAAATAATGAGTCCCCTTGTCTGTGACTGCTGCTGTCACGTCTGAGAGCTACTCTGTAAGCTCCAGTGCCAAACCAGCATCGGAGCCCAGCCTTGCCTCTGCTCTGCTCCCGATCTGAGTTGCACCAGCAGCCTCGGGCTGCAGGCGCCCAGCCTGGAGGCTGTGCTGGTGGCTGCTGCGAGAGCTGGGAAAGCTGACAGCCCGTGGGCACGTGACGGGTGGGAGCCAGGGTGGGCGAGGGGGAGAGGTGTCTTCGCTCCATATGCAAGTCACTTAATGAGAAAGCCCGCATCTGCTGCGCAGCCCCCACCCTGGGGACACTGCCAGCTCTCCTTGTGGGTGGCTGTAGTAAGTCTGGCCTCGGCACAACTCATTCCCCATAGTTCCTGAACACAGCAGAGGCAGCAGTGGGAATGATCCAGCCCTTGCCGATGGAGTCTTAACGCGTGTGTGTCCACTTTGAGGCCTGGGTAGAGACCAGACCTGAGTCCTGCAGGGCCTTCTAAGGTTTGTCTAACACATTGTGTCTGCCTGCTGCACTGAGAGCTCTGCCACATTCACAATCTCTCTCCCTCAGTCCCACCAGCAGCCCAGATCTGCGGATCTTGAACCAACGAACACTGGCACCAGACTCTCTCTTCAGATGACCATTGCTCCACAATGGTTGCTTTGTGGCTACTTCTCTTCCCAGCCAAATTTTTAGAATCACTAGCTCACACACCATGTACATTGTCCTCCCATCTCATTTTTATTTCATTTTTGCTCTCTTTGACAGGTGTCTTCTTTTACAAAATGTGGACTTGAAGTCCTGTAGACCTTGGCCAGTTCTTGTCTTGCCCCTCATTTGGATGACCCCTTGTGTGTTTGGCAAAGTTGCAACTCCTCTTTTGTACTTGCGTGGCATCTGTGACCTCGCAGCTGCACCTGTGTGGCTGTGCACTTCCCTGTGCCCTGGCCGCATTCTGCTTGGACCCCTTCCTTGTGCATGCCGCCCCCGACTCTTACCTTGTTTGCATCTGTGTTTGCAAAAGGCAGAGGCACGAAGAGTACAGAGAGAAAGAGAGAGTTAGGCAGGTGCAGAGTGAAGGAAAGAGAGGAAGGGGAGAGAGAGACATTGTCCATTTGTTGGTGCACTTTTCAAGGGGCTGCAATGGCTGGGGCTGGCTCAGGTTGAAACTAGGAGTCTATAACTGCAGTGGGTCTGCCACATGGGTAGCAGGGGCCCACGCATGTGTGCCCTCCTCTGCTGGTTCTTCAGGTGCATTAGCTGCAAGCTGGATTGGAAGTGGAGTAGTTGGAATTCAAACAGTTGCCATTATGGGACATCAGTGTCACAGGCAGCAGGTTAACCCAACTGTGCTACAACTCAGGTTGCTGATTTCTTTTTTGTAGAAAACATTTTAGATGGCAACATGTGTTGAAAAACAGCATTTTAAAATTTTGTTCAAAATTTAAAAATACACCCAAGTACAAGAAATAGTATAATCACATGCAGATCTTTACTATCCAAAATCAACAATTGTTAACATTTTATCTTTGCTCTGCTTTTTTTTTTCCTTATTGAAGGAAGAAAATACAAAAGGAAATTAAAGTTCTCCTCAGCAGCCAACATGCTTATTTCTGTTCCCTTCCCAAAGTTCCCAAAGTAAGCACCGCAGTCCGTGCTTATGGTTTGAGATTATTTAACTACCTGTGACACATACACATCGTGTCACCACTAGCAATTGTCACTGGCCACTTGAAATACTTAGAGAGGTCAGGATCGTTCCTTTGAATCATTGCACAACATTCTATCGCTAACATATTACACGTGCTGAATTAGTTTGTGATGCATGCCCTTATCTATAGACATTTCCATTCATTCCAATGTTTTGCTATTAACGATGACAAAAAATATGCTTCATTTGTCATCTTTGGCCATGTTTTCTATGTACATATGCTGGAGTTTTTTGAGGCATATACTCTGAGGTAGAATTGCTCGGTCATAAAGTAGGCCTTTTTTCAATTTCATGAGATGTGCCACTTTTTTCTGCAAAGTGGATATTCTAATTTACATTTCCACTTGCAGTTTTTAAGTGTCATTTCATCCAAATCCTTGTCAACACTTGATATTGTCATATTGAAAATTTTTTGACAATCTGTGAGTGAAAAATTATGTCTCATTGTTTCTTCAATTTGTAATTCTTTATTATTAATAAGAGCTCAAAATGACATAGCACTAGCTGTGCGCCTGCCATGGTTCTAACCAGTTTACATATATTAACTTACTTAGTCTGCCACAAGCCTTGATGTGAATGTTGGGTTTATCATTGGTTTATCATTCCCATTTTGCACATCACCAAATGGGGATTTAAATCTTGCCTGTGGTATTATAACTGACAAGCAATGATAGGGGTTTCATTCCATGTCCTGGAGAGCTAAGCTATTCTTTATTATTCTGTATTTCAAGATTTGTATTTTTTTAATTGGAAAGGAAGATTTACAGAGAGCAGGAGAGACAGAAAGAGTTTCTATCCACTGGTTCACTGCCCAAATGGCCACAATGACTGGAGCTGAGCTGATCCGAAGCCAGACGCCAGGAGCTTCTTCTGGGTCTCCCGCACAGATGCAGAATCCCAAGGCTTTGGGCTGTCCTTGAGTGATTTCCCAGGCCACAGGCAGGGAGCTGGATGGGAAGTGGAGCACCTGGGATGTGAACCCATGCCCAATATGGGATCCCCGCTTGCAAGGCAAGGATTTCAGCCATTAGATTATAGTGCCAGGCCCCCAGCTATTCTTTAATAAGTTTATCAGCCATTTGTCCTTTCTCTGTTATGAAGTTCCCTGTTTATACCCTTAGGTTTTTTTAGATTAGGTAATTTGTATTTAAAAAAAATTATATAGCCAAGTTCAGTCCTTTATATGTGACATGAAATACAATAATTTGCTTCAAATATGACTTCTGTCTTTATGTATTCCCCATCTTGCCTATTCCAGCCTATTTTCATTGTGTCTTAGTCTCGTGACTTCTCCAGTTGACGTCTGTTTCAACTTGTCATACATTCCCATTGCCCATTTCACCAACTATGTCAAAGGCATCTCCCCTTGTATATTCTGCTATGATCTTAAACTCGGGATATGTTGCAAGATTATCTTCCTTCTCAAAGGAGTTCTTCCTCAGCTTTCTGTAGTCATCAGTGGCACCACACTTTCAAGGTCCTATTGGCTGTTGTTCTGGGTCAAGTTATACTCTTCCTTTACTTTTATATCTTCTATGGATTCAGGAAACAAATTGTCCGATGTGTTTATCACACAAGGAAGCGCTCTTCCACCTGCCATCATTACAGCCCAAGCACCTGATCACCCGGATTTGTGTCACTGCACAGATTCCAAATGCTTTTCCTAAATTGTCAAGTACTTTGGTCAACCCACTCCCTCTTGCAATTCCTACTCTTTCATTCTTTTTAACACCTCCTTTCCCTTCCTGACTGGGGTCCATTGCCTATGTGTCTGTAACTGCCTTTTAGCAAACATCTACGCTGCAGCGAGCCAAAGCGGCCAGTCCTGATGCATGCCCTTGCTCCCGCCTCGTTTTGAGACAATGCACACTGCTGCGTCCTCTGCCTGCAGCTCTTTATCCCTCTGCTCGGCTCCCAGTGCTGTGATCATGCCCAGCTCTCGCACTGTGTTCCCTGTGAGGTCTTTTTCTCCATCCCTGAGAACTTCAAGCACATATTTTCGGGACCACTCACATAGCACTTAATCATAGGTTGTCTAAAAATTGTTATTCAGTGGTTTCATTAAGCTCTATTGTCAGATCCTGTGGGGAAGGTGCCGTGTCTTACATTTCCATTGTGCAAGCTGAGCACCTAGCACCATATGCTACATATGGGTACCTTTTGTGTGTGGGTACCTTTTGTGTGTGCAATGGCTAGCACACAGAAACCTTTTCCTCAGAGTGATGTCAGCATACCTCCTCACAAACAAACGCAGTCTCTGGTCTCAACTCTCTCATTTGAAGGGTACAGAGTTTCCAAGGCTAAGTGTGGGTGGACTCATCTAGTTCCTCCTTTTGAAAAATCACAGGTTGGCTATTGTGTTTTCATGCTTGCCAAGCGCTGAGAGACAAAGGACATTATTTTCTGTGACTACCATGACCATTGCTGATCTTTTCCTTATACCAGGTATCCTAGTCAGGTTGCAATGGAGAAGAGAAGCAGAACCAAGAAAGAAGATAGGTGAGGGAGTCACTGTATGATTCAGTGTTGAATGAAGAGTAACACCTACTAAACAGCTATCAAATCACAAAACTCTAGTGGCCCTTTAGTATTTGCTGAGTGAGTGAGAATCCTAGCAGGTGCCACAGAATTACTTTGTTTCAGTTCCTCTAGGAGAAAGAGAGAGAGAGAGAGAGAAGAAGAAGAAGAAGAAGAAGAAGAAGAAGAAGAACAAGAAGAAGAGGCAGAAGAAGAAGCAGCTTTCAGGGTTGGATTTGAGCACTTTCTGTCCTTTTGCACGAGAACTTGGTCCAGATACCCTAATAAAGTCATCTAGCAGTGGGCAGGAATCGCTGTATCTTCCCTCTTCATCTGGACAGCACACCTGCCCTTGTGTCCCCAGGCTCTCTCGTTCTCTCTCTCTCTCTCTGTATGTTTCTCTTGTTCAGTATCTTTGCGTTCTGCCTCCTTCCTGCTTTGTGAGCACAATCAACCTTTGTGTCTTTCTGGGCACAGGAATGTGCCCCTTAATGACAGTGATATTCTGTGAGAAACTTATGTTTATGTGACTCCAGCATTGTGGGGAAATCTGAGTGGTCTTTGGGATGCACTCCTATAGTCGTGGATGGCGCAGGCTACTTGCTCACATGGTCTCCTGATGCCATCAAGAGACATGGTAACACAAAGTGAATGAGGTTGTTGCCAGAATCACATGGCGTGGTGCTATACAGCTGACTTTCTTTGAGTAAGTAGGAGTACATTGTAAAATGGTGCTAAAAGCATGGTATGTAAAACATGAATCAGTAGGGTACTCATATAAGATCCTTATCAGGCTGTATGTTCTGTACACAATCATATGTGCTGTACTTGATATGTATAGCAGGGCGGTGAATGTGTTTACACCAGAATTGTCAGACATGTGAATAATGTTTTGAGCTCTGATGTTATGATGGCTGAGCTATCACTGCTGACAGGAACATTGTGGCTCTTTTATAAGCTTATGGGGCTGCCACTACATACTGATTCATCACTAATGGAAATGCTTTGTGATTGGACCGTTAAGCTTCTGGTTGTCCAAAGGTTGGACACAGGCCAGTAACAGGGTCCTGTTCTAGACTCTGAGCGTCCATGGTATGGGTTCAGATCAGGAATCACTGATTCTTTTCTGTATTTCTCCTGAAACCTGTGCTTGTCTCCTGTCATACCCAGACCCAGGCTGATTTGACATCTGAACAAGTAGGAGGCAAAAGCACCCGTTTTTGCCCTGGCACCTTCTCTCATCTTTCCCTTTTTTTTTTCCTACTGATACATTCTGCCAGCTAAGAGAGCACCGCCTTGAAGGATGTGGATTTCTGTCCTCCTAGGTCTGTTGTCTTCATCAGGTGCTCTCTCTCTGTCTGTCTTCTGAGATCAGCAGCGGGGGCCACTGCTCTGGAAGGGAGATGAGAAGATGAGAAGGGTTCAGGAACACAGCAGAAACACTCCTACAAAAGCTGCTGATCATGCAGATTCCCAGAACACATGCTCCACTGTGTAGGGGGAAGCCCCTTGCACCTGGCAATCCAGGCAGGAGCAGAGTGTCTCTCACTTGTGCCTCCATCCTAGCTCCCATAGTCCTTTCATACAGGATAAATTTCTATCAACACCACTTCATCCTAGAGAGAGTGATTATATTCTTGGGCGATACTATTTAGATGAGCAGGAAGGCCTAGACAGAGAACACAGGCAAGGTTGGTGTAGGCAGGAGTCATGGCTCCCAAAGCAGTAGGACTTCAGAGGGTAGACGTCGGGTGTTAGTTGTCACTGCTTGGGGAAAGCATTTCCTCTAGTAAGGACCTCTAAATCTCAGGGGAACCAGGACCTGCTTTGGCTGCTATGATTAGATTATAAAGCTTACATACAGCCTGGCTTACCTAAATCACTTATTTTTCCCGGAGAGGCATTGTCTGTTCCTGTTGAGCATCACAGTGCTTTCCATGGAGTCAACACTGAATGAATGTTTAATGTTTTGATGAATGAGCAAATGAATAGAAACATGGAGACTCGCATTGCTGGCGCGTCTAAGGAGGGGATTCTATTTTTGACTGCAGAGCTTGCTTAGCTGGGATACTATCAAATCCCTGAAGGGCTCTTCCAAGGTAGTAGGATATTTTTAGGGACGAATAAGTGGGGAGCGGTGAATTAAACTCAGATTTAATATCTGCAGTAAGGAGTTTTCTTCAGAAAGGGTGAATGTGAGAGTCAGCCAGCTGACTGGCTTCAGCTGCATAGCCTGGCTCTCATTTAGTTAGGGCCAGGCAGGATACTGAGGTTAGGCAGTAGAGTTTGAATGTGGCAGATTCAATGAAGGAAACAAAAAATCTCAATCTTCCATATTCATTCCCATTCAGCTTGATGTTGGAAAAGTTCCATTGCTTCTGGAGTTTGGTCAATCACAGGGTGGACAGGATAGGACTCCTTACTCTGATCACAGTCGTGGCAGCTCGTACAATGCTAGCGTGTTGCAGGTGCCTCCTCCATGCCTCATTGACAGGTGTACTTCACTGTTGAAAAGCTGTATTCCCCAGGGAACCCAACCCGAAGGATCCATCGTGCTTTGGTATCTGTATGTATTGGATTGAAATGTTGATACTTGAGTAACGTGGCTGGAAGGCATGAACCTATTTGATGATAGGTATTTGTGTAGCAAAGAAGAGGCAGGGAAGGAGGTCATTTTGGCGATGCAACACTTACAAGAAATGCTTACTGTATGCAAGGCATGGAAATGCATGTGTTTGAGAATGAATTGGAGAGGAGTGCTGAGGAAAATCAACATCCTATCCTACTTTTTAGAGTCTCAATGTCAAATGTGAGCAAAAGGCAGACATACTCTTACAAGGTATAAACCCAGAGCGATGCAGAAGCTTCCTGGAGGAGCTGACATTTATACTTTGGGGGAGGAGCAGGCGTCTTACTATCAATGATTGTCTTTGGTTGAGGGAGAAAGAAGTACTTCACAGGTTTCAGATCTGGACTTAGCTCCCACAAACACATGAGGAATTCTGTGTTTATCTGTATTTCATATGTCATATACATAATTTTTTTCTAATAGTATGTTCCCAATTTTACTGGAGTTCCCAACTGATTTTGATGTCTCTGGTTTAACTCGTCTCAGGATGCCTGAACTTGCCTTGAGAACTGGAGTTTAACTGAAAGGAGATTAAACAGCTGTAGCAAAACTACGCCTTTCTTTGCTCCTGGAGTTTGCTCAACCACAAGGAAGACAAGATGGGAGTTCCTAATCAAAACATGTTTTCTTGATTTTTAAAAATTGCATTTTCTTAAGGTGATGTATTAAATAATTAAAATGACTAAGGTCCTTTTCTGTGATTATCTATATTTACAGTCTTACAAAACAAATGCAATTGTTTGTCAGTTTATGTAGCTCATTAATTGAGTCATTAATGGCCATCACCTACTGAACATCTTTTATGTACCAGTCACTTCACATTTAAACATCACAGCCATCTATATATTGCTATTGTCATTTTATGTACTAGGACTCTGAGGCTTGCAAAGTGTAAGTGACTTACCAATGGCTGTCATTACAGCTTAGAGATCGAGGAAAAAGAATAATCCCGTAACACAGCCAAGTGCATATGCTTTATTAGCTTAGTGATATTTGAAGTCAGCATCTAAGTGAAAATTAAGGTTTTGGCTCAGTGCCTTAAGCCACTGCCATGCTCCAGCATCCCATACCTAGCACCAGTTTGAGTTCAGGCTGCTCCAGTTCTGTTCCAGCTCCCTCTAACACAGCTGGGAAAGAGTTGGATGATGACGCAAACATGTGAGATTCTGTCACCCACATTAGAGTCCTGGCTGGTGCTACTGGCTCCCCATCTTTAACATAGACCACGCCCTAATGTTGGGGCCATTTAGTGGAAGGAAGGTCTCCCTCTGTGTGCCTCTCCCTCTCTCTCTGTCTACTGTAACGTTCAACTAAATAAATCTCTTTTAAAAAGTTAAGTCAGCATCAATATTTGATGGGAAACAAATGAGTTTGGTTCAAGTAAGGGTACTGGAAGGAAAAATAATTCAAATCATGTGATACGAATGTGGCAGCTAATGTCTGAGTTCTCATCTAAGGAATGCTTGGAAGAGGATGTGTCTGGGTTGCCGGTGAATGTGACAAGCAAACCAGGGTCTATGTCTTTATGCTAGAGAATGTTTGTGCAACCTGGGTAATTGTAAAGCAACAATGAAGTACATCAGGAGAGAACCAGCTACTTTAGTGTCAGAGGTGCCCTGTGCGTCCTGCCTCATTAGGAATCTCACATGCATGCTCTGTGGATTGGAAGAAAGGGTGAGGCATGCTCTGGACGTCCCAGGTTTCCTAATATTTAGCCTGTGTCGAACTATTTGTCACACCCTTAGAATCTTTAGTAAGATTTGTCATAGTGGTTTTAACTCACAAATAGTTTACAGATAAAACTGTGCTATGTTAAGATTATACAATGCTATTCGTTATTTCAAGTCTATTTACATTTAATGTAATAATTTGCATGTTTAGATGAAGCCTACAATTTTCCTATGTGTTTTTTATCTGTCTTTTCTGCTTTGTACCCTCTGATTCTCTCTTTTAGTGTTTTCTTTTAGGTCATCTAAAATTTTTTCACCTCAAAAATTTTTATAATATTTCAACTTATTTTCTCAACCAGGTTATCAAAAATAGTTTTTTTTTTTTGTTCAGTGTTAGATCCAGGGATAAAAGAAGCATTCCTAACTTGCACATAGCAAAGAAATTGAAACGGGTGTTTATGCATATATATGTATATTCATACATGTTCTTAGTAGCTTTGTAATGGCATCAAGACGGGAAAGAGCCAGGATGTGCCTCAGTGGCTAAATTGTTGCTCATTCCCACACACTGTGGTAATCCAGGCCATGCAGCACTACCCTACAATAAGGCAGCCACTTACAAGACTCCCGAGGGCATCATTCAGAGAAAGAAAATAGTCAACTACCAAACACTACTGCCATGAAATTACGTTTACAGACACATAAACACACACGCATATATTTTAGTGAAAAAATGCTAGAAATGCATACTTGATTAATAGTTGCTAAAGAGTAGAAAGTGGTAGAAGGTTGCTGGGAGTGATTTTAAAAAGACAACAGGAAGATCCCAGCATGGTTGCCTATTGGCTAAAGTCCTTGCCTTGCATGCACCGGGGTTCCTTATAGATTCTGGTTCTAATCCTGGTGTTCCTGCTTCCTACCCAGCTCCCTGTCTGTGGCTTGAGAAAGCAGTAGAGGATGAAAGCCTTGGGACCCTGCACTCATGTGGGAGACCTGGAAGAGACTCCTGGCTCCTGGCTTCGAATTGGCTCAGCTCCAGCTGTTGCAGCTACCTGGGGGGTGGGGGTGAATCATCAGATGGAAGATCTATTCTGTCTCTCCTCTCTGTATATCTGACTTTCCAGTAAAAATAAAATAACCCCCCCCTTTTTTTTTTTAAAAAAAAAGGACAACAGGAAACAATTTGGTGGTCTATGAGCTGTTCTATATCTGAGCTCTGGTAGAGGAAACAAAAAGTCACATATGTGATAAAACTATCTAGCACTAAATATAATTAAACACAATGCATTAAACACAAGCCAGTATAAGTAAAATGGAGATATGGGAATAAGATGAGTTAATTGGAGCAATGTCAGTGTCCCAGCTGTGATGCACTGTGCTGGCTTTATAATATGTCACAATGGGAGCCAAGGAGAAAGCATACAGAGGATCCCTCTTTATTATGTCTTAGAAATGCAGCTCATCTAGAAGGATCTCAATTAAAATTTCAATGAGAAACCTAATTATAGTCAATAGCCATATTGTACCACATACCACATCATGTATTTCTCACTTATCATTTCACAAATTTAATGGCTATTTAACGGTATGATTCCATATTACCCACCCACTGACTTTGTCCTATTATTTCAATATTTTTGTTACACACAGCTATAAACCCTATCCTACAATGTTCTATTTGCTTAAACGCAGTAGCTTTTTGCTTTACTGTTTCAGATTATAAAGACTTCAGCTTTACTACATTTGTTTAATTGATATCAGTTCTCCAAAAACAGAATTTAAATTTCAGTTACTATAGTGTATTAACTTTGAATAATGGTAAAGAAGTGAACACTGCTGTTAGCTCTTCAGCTTACAAATAGGAAATCGGTAACGGATGCATGTTTTGATCAGTAGCCTATTATGTCTCATCTTTCAAAATCTGTCTACAATTATATCACTCTGTATTTGTTATTGAGTAAAGTAGAGTGTATGCTGGTAACACCCTTGTCACCAATGATAACGCACACAAGACTTAAAAAAATGATAATCAAAAAAACAGAAATCCCAGAAGGGAGCCCACACATGTACAACCAATTAGTCTTCAACAAGAGAACTGAAAATAATCCAAGGGGAAAATCTGGTCTCTTCAACAAATGCTGTTGGGACAATTGGATAGCAGCCTATCCAATTGAAGTAAGAAGCAAGACCCCTGCACACTTCTCACCTTATATAAAAATCAGTTCTAAATGGGTCAAGGATCTAACTCTGCACCAAGAAGCCATCAAATTATTGGAGCAAAACATAGGAAGAATTCTCCAAGATACAGGAATTGGAAAAGACTTCTTAGAAAAGCAACCAAAAGCAAAGGCAATCAGAACCAAAATAAATAAATGGGACAACATCAGACTTCTAACAGCAAAGGAGATGAACAGCAGAGTGAGGAAGCAACCGATGGAATGGAAGAAAATGTTTGCACACTACACAACCAATAGGGGACAAATATCCAGGATTTACAAAGAGATTCAGACACTCAGTGACAGCAGAAATAAAAACAAAAACAAACAAATAACTCTAAAGAAATGGGTGAAGGAAATGGACATTTTTCAAAAGAACAAATGCAAATGGCTAATAGACATATCAAAAAAAAAATACTCAGGCTTCCTGGCTGTTAGGGAAATACAAATAAAAACC
This sequence comes from Ochotona curzoniae, assembly GCF_017591425.1. Lineage (NCBI taxonomy): Eukaryota > Metazoa > Chordata > Mammalia > Lagomorpha > Ochotonidae > Ochotona > Ochotona curzoniae. Next base: position 859,438 of record NW_024466580.1, read on the forward strand.
ACATTGAGGTTCTACCTATCTGCAGTGAAACTGCCCTGCTTTTGTATCTCTGCTAACAACAGTTGCTGGTGTGGACGGGGGAGGAAATGTACCATCCTTCACTGTTGCTGGGAGTGTAGGCTAGTACTACCATTATGGAAGTAAGTACGGAGAGTGCTAAGAGAACTGAAAATTTGACCCAGCTATCCTGCTCCTGGGAATATATCCAAAAGAAATGAAATCTGCGTATGACAAAGGTATCTGCAACGCTATATGTACAGCAGTACAATAGCAAAGACATGGAAACAACCATGATGTCAGTCATAGGAGGAGTGAATAAAGAAATGGTAGTACATATACTCCAATGATTACTACTCAGCCATTAAAAATAATGAAATTCTATCATTTGCAACCGAATTTTCCCTGCTAAAGACAGCTATGCTCAGCGAAATAAGTCAATCCCAAAAGGACAAATACCATATTTGAAATCAGGCAACCTTCAAGCAAACTACATGATCAATAGCCCTTTCAATATTGTATTTACTACATCACAGGGAGATTAATACTTTGGTTATTAATTTCATTCATTCAAAAAAAGGTTTTTGTTTTTATTATTAATTTTCTCACTGACACATAGATCACACAGCAGCGTTGTTCGCTTCAGGAAAGTCCTTGATTTTCATTCAGTCCTTAAGTGACACATTGATGATTCAGTAGCATGTTAGTTTTTTTAATTTTTTTGCATTTTATTATTATTATTATCATTTTATGATACAATTCCATAGGCTCCTGGCATTTCCCTTATCCCCTCCCCAATTCCCTCCCAACCACCTAGTTCCTCTATATCATTACTAAAATATAGTTCTTCATACACAGTCATATATCCATCATTGCAGGCATGGACAATGGCAGAGAGTCCAGAATCCTATTGTTAAGATATAGTAAACAGTTGCATTATAAGTCCAACTTTATCTGGAAGTAGAAATGCATACTACATTGTATCCTCACATCTGGATGTTAGTCTCCATTACACAGCTACTGTACATCCCCTTAAATGAAAATTCATAATACAAAATCAACAATAGAAAGAAAAATAAATTTGTAATGCTATGAAGTTAATAAAGTATTACTAGATATGACAGTATCCATTACAAGGCTACAATACATCCCCTTAAACGAAGAGCCACTAAACAAAAACAACATCAGGAAGAAAATAGAAATTAACAGCACCAAGAAGTTAAATAACATGCTACTAAATGACTAATGTGTAGCTGAAGAAATGAAAATCAAGAACCTTCTTGAAGAAAATGATGTTACTCTATGATCTATGAGTCATTGAATGATTTAATCAGACGAGTTTTGAAGAGATGAAACTAACAGAAAACATCAAATCCCATGCGATATAGTTTTCGCTGATTTTTGTTGCTGAAGTGTTTAGCTTAAGGTATTTACATTCAGGGTTAATATGTATGGATGGTACTTTGGTCATGTCATTTTAGGAATGGGTTGTTCATTGGTTTAGTCTTCTGTTGTCAGTTTACTGGGATGCTCTTCCCATTTGCTTTTGGTTTTGGTGGGTGCTATTCCTCTTCTCTGTCAACAGAACATCTTGCAGTATTCTTTGTAGGGCAGGTTTGGAAGAGGCAAATTCTTTTAACTTTTCTTTACTGTGGAAGAATTTTGTTTCATTTTCAAAGACAAAAGAAAGCTTTGCTGGCTATGTTATCCTGGCCCAACAATGTTTTTCTTTTAGAATCTGGAATTTGTAGCTCCATTCTCTTCTTGCCTATAGAGTTTCCTGTGAGAGATCTCCTGTGAGTTTAATTGGCATTCTTTTATATATCAATTGATTTTTTTTCACGTGCACATTTAAGGATCTTTTCCTTATGGTCAACTGAAGAGAGCTTGATGATCCATGTGTCTTGGTAAAGATCTCTTTTGGTCAAGCCTGTTGGGAGTTCTGTACCCCTCCTGGATCTTGTTTTCCAATTCTTTCTCCAGATTAGGGAAATTTCCCTTTATTATTTCATTAACTATATTTGTAAAACCAGTTTCTCTTTCTGCATCTTCTGGGACTCCCATAACTCTTATATTTGGCCTCTTAATAGTGTCTTTCAACTCTTGAATACTTTTTTTGGCCTGATCCAGCTCTGCTTCCAGCTTTTTGTTTGCTTCTCCCTGATGACAGGAAATATCTTCCAATTCTGAGATTCTTTCTTCTGCTTGCTTCATTCTATTTTGGAGACTCTCCACTGTACTTTCAATTTGCTCTACTGTGTTCTTCATTTCTGATATATCAGCCTTGATTTGCTTTACTTCTTCCTTAAATCTTTAAATTCGTGTATGTGCTTCTCATTGTTGATCAGAAGCTTTAAAGTGAGTTTACTGAATTCTGTATCCCCCATTTTCTCGATGTCTTCCTCAGTGAACTCTGAGTTTGGCATAAGGTTTTACTCCTTTGCAGGGGAGATTTTGGCAATATTCATTGTGCCTCTGTCTCTTCTTTTGCTCTTGGTCATTGTACTTCTGGTAGCAGAATCTTACCCTTGGGGCAGGTTTCTAAGCTGTGTCACCCACAGGTCTACAATGTGATTATACTTATTGTAGTTGGTGCACAACTTTTTGCTTGCAGCCACTTGTGCCACAACCTCCAGCGAGTTCCAGGTCTGGGTTCTTATGTTAGATTTCCACCGTGGGTTCCACAGCCCCAGCTCTTGGCTCACCACTCTCCACCTCCTGTGATACTGTGCTGAGGCTGCACTGTTGTGTCTGCAACCTTTCTCCCACTTTCATTTGGAGCAGGTCCCAGGATTAGAGACACCAGGTGTCTTATATAGTTAGGTTGTTGGCAGCACTGATCTTGCCAGAACTTGTTGCATATTAGGTCTGGGTGCCACACAGACCTATTTTTACCTGTACAATGCCACAGTCGGTATTATTTTCCTGCGGTACCAGTGTAATCCACGGAACTCAGTGTCTTCTCTCGAGCTCAGCACATGCGCAGTTCACTGTTGTCTCCTGCAGTCCTAAAGCTATTGCCACAATGTACAAAATGGCACCTCACGTAACACTACTAGAGTTTTTGATCTGCTGGCTGCCAGGTCTTAGGGCTACCCAGACCTGTCTTGGGTGGAACCTGTAGAATGCCACGTCGCTGCAGTTCACTGAGTCAGAAATGAGTTCACTCTCAGCTCAGTGCATGCTCAATCCTTTCCCTCGCCTTTGCCTCCTTAGGCAAAATGGCACCTGATTCAGCTCTAGGGTGCTGACTAGGCTGTGAAATCCACCCTGCTCTCGCATTGCCCATCTGGGATCTGTTGCTCTGTCTCTGCTCCTGACCAAATCAAACAGACCAGCAGGACAGACAGTTCTTTGTCTGGGCTCAGCTCCCAAGCTCCCAGTGAAAGTCCCCTCCCACCTGGTTGCTGGTGGAGTTCCAGCTGCTGGTGGAGTTCAGATTGCTGTTAACTGAATGCTGCTGAGTATCAGGGCCACACCACACCGTTGTGTCCACTGCTTTCCCTTGTCTGTCAGTCTTCAGGTACCCCTCTGCTGTTGTTCTGTCCTTTCCTATTTCCTGGAATATGTTTTTTCTGCTTTATCCTGATTTAATATTTTTCCGTCCGTTTACATGTATCCTTACCCTATTCCACCATCTTGATTCTCAGTAGCATGTTAGTTAACTTCATGTTTTGTACATTTACTATTTTTATTTCTGGTGTTGATTTTGTTTTATGGTTTTTCATTTAAGCGGATGGATAGTAACTGTGTAATAGAGACTATTGCATAGAGATATGAAGATACAATGCATTTCGCATCTCTACTTTCAAATTAAAGAAGCTGATGGATACATCTTGATAATAGGATGCTGGGCTTTCTGCCATTGTCGATGCTTACAATGTCAGAATACACTTAAATAGCAGAAATGATGGACTTATGACTGATTGTGAAGGGGGGAAATTATTAAGGGGCAAGCATTTGAGGACGGGTAAGGGAAATTCCGAAGCCTATGGAACTGTACCATGGAATAATAAAATAAATAAAACATTTTCTTTAAAAAGTTATTTAACTAAAATAATTAAAATAAGAGCAAAAATGGATAAATCAGGGAGTTAACCCACAACAATTAATGTTTAGGAAATAAATGAAAATGGTTAATACTGATTGTGATATTTGAATGGACTTCAGTGCAATGCAGGAGAAATAGCTGCCTGTTGGAGTAGTGACACTACCAGCATTTGAGAAGTTCTGGCTTGAGGAAGGCAGAATTACAGAGTAAGTGAGCTAAGTGACTGGATGTAAGAGGATGCTGGTGTCTGAGAAGTAACGCTGCCAAAGAAAAGAAAATCCACTTTAACAGATACACTTCATTACCTTGAATGTACAAAGGAGAAAATATTAGAAAAAGTTGCGAACTTAGCTTAATAAAGTTTTCACAAAGCATAGAAACAATCTGCATTCTATGTCATAAATTATATAGAAAATTGTTTTCTCTGAAGCAATACTCCAATTCTCAATATTCTTAATATTTTAAATACTTGTTTACCATTTATTCATTTTCTTATGAATTCATTGAATAGAAGAAAAGTTCACAGTTTTTCAAAAACTTAAAAGATAATGATGACATAGAATATTTTCCAACTCATTATCAAAATCATTTGCATAGTTTCCATGTGTTTCTTCATTGCTGTGACCACGAACTGTCATACAAATGAGAATCTCCTAAAGTCAGATGGGCTTTTTTCAGGAAAACCATGGTATTTCTCTAGTCACTCACTCACTCACTCACTCACTTGCTGTTTTGGTGCTTTTATTTCCTCCACGTGGAGCTGTGTTTCAGTCAGGTGTCCATTTTTCAGCACTTCTTGCATTGTATATCTACTGGCGAAAAATTCTTTTTACTTTAGCTTTCCTAAATATGTTTGCACTTAATCCTTATTTTTGATATTTTCTTTGCTCACTGAATTCCAGGCTGAGCGTCATTTTCTTTCAGTATTTTCAAGATATTATTTCATTATTTCCTGGCTTCCGCTTAGTGAAAATTACATGATAGTGTTCATCCATGTTTTTTAGCTACAAAATGGAATCCTTTCTACTTTCCGCTGCCCTGTACTGTCTCTAGGTCGCATATGTAGTATTTTTATAGTTTAATGCACACTGTTGAAAGTGCATTGTAAAGATTAGCTTCCATAATCTTTCTCTAAAACATGGTAATGATTATTTTAAAAGATGGTCCAATTAATGACTAATGACTTTGCATTTATAGAGACTAATTCATGCTTTACTGGGATCAAGCTGAGTGATACTCTCCTGCCGAATGTTCTCTCCTCTGAGCATGTCTGAGTCCACTTTTAAAAGGAACTTCTCTGAGGAAGAAATGGTTTATTTCAGCTTACAATGAGACTGTTCAGACTGGTGGTCTCACAGTCTGGCATCTGGGGGACTGTGGCCATGCAGGCTGCAGAATCCTGATGACGTTGCGAGTCAGAAAGAACAGAACCTATGTTTAACAAGAGCTGAACCAAGCCTTTCCCAAGAATCACCCTCGGACGTCACGTCCTCAGTGACTCACATCTCAGATGCCATCCTCGGATCACCTCCTGCCCTTCACCAGTCAACCATTAACACTAAGACTCAGGGTTTAAATAACTGCTTCAGTTTTAGGGGGGTCATGTTCTACCATACCAGAGATGGGACAGTAAGCTTCCTGGAGGAGGGTCCTTGGTCAGGGCTGGGTCTTTGTGCTTTGCATAAACTTTGTGTAGCTTCAGCTCATAACCTGGGCAATAGGAAGATATGAAGGTAATATTAGCAAGTCCTGTGGGGTAAGAATTCCAGGGCTTCTCAGAACTAAAGTCCTCGCATTGCACACACTTGGATCACATATGGGCACTGGTTTGTATCCCCGAAGTCCCTCTTCCTATCAAGCTCTCCATTTGTGGCCTGGGAAAGCAGTAAAGGATGACCCTTGGGATGCTGCATCTGCATGGGAGACCTAGAAAAGGCTCTGTGCTCCTGACTTCGGATCAGCTCAGATCCGGCCATTGCGGCTATTTGGGGAGTGAATCAGCAGACAGAAGATCTTCTTGTCTCTCCTCCTCTTTGTGTTTCTGATTTTCCAATAAACATAATTCTTAAGAAAAACATGATTCTTAAGAAAAAAATTGCTTTACCTTTAAAGAAAAGATTTGTTTATTTTTAATTTGAAAGGTAGGAGATACAGAAAAGGAGGCACAGAAAGAGATAAAAAGAAACATTCCATTCACTATTTCACTCCCCATATGGTCACGGTGGCAGTCGCGGATCCAATGTGAAGCTGGGAGCTAATACCTTCTTTTGAGACTCTCTCTTTGGTGCAGAGTACCAAAGCCTTGGCTTGTTCTCTGCTGCTTTAAGCAGAGAGCTGGAATGGAAGTGCAGCAACTGGGACTCGAACCGCTGACGTCATAGGCAAAAGCACAAAACCACTTTATTTTTACTAGCATTTCCTCGTCATTAAACCAGAGTATTCACTCCCTGGAAACCCTTCACCCATCCATGGTACACGCAGTGCAGCCTCTGGCCTCAGGTTGTGGGCAAGCTCTGTGTAGACTCCATGCTTCTATCTATATTTCGGTATGCCACCTGCCTGGGTCCTTTGTCCTTCAGGCCCCAGCCTGTTCAACTCCTGCACACAAATGAACCCTGTAATTTCAGCAAAGGAGGGCTATAGTATTGTGTTCGGACTCCAAAATATGGTGCTAAGTTCAGGAAATCATCCATGCACAGAGACCTAAGCAAGCTATGGACCTGAATTCATGGTTTCTCTTTTCTCAAGACTGTATTCTGAGAAAGTCTCTTGTCTAATGCCCCAACACAAGTGTTCAATGTACTTCATACATTTTGTTGTCTGTTTAACATACACTTATCTGCATCTTTTTAACACACCTTATTCAGAATCGACAAATACCTAGAAATCAGGGGCCAAATACAGAGGAAGAGACATTTAGTGCTGAAATGTCATCTAAGTAAGAGCTCAGGAAACCTTGTCGTTCAGATTGTACTTTTTCTGTATTCGTGTGACTTTGTAATCTTATTGTATTTATCAATACATATGAACTTTTGTATTGGTACTGGGTCAACACAGGAATGAGTACTGCTTTTGTATATTATTTGTCCAATTCACAGTTAAAAATATTAGCATGAAAAAAATGCGTGAAGCTAAAAACCATATCCTTTTACCCTCTTGAGGAATACATTATTCCTCTTATCTTAATGGTTGTTCAAATAAATATATTGTATGGAAGTTGAAATACCAATGAATCTTATAACAGAAATTTTAATTTTCAAAATCCATAGAAAAATGTCCTAAAATTGTCCATTTCACTTAAAACCTCTGGGATCGAGAAAGATACATGTAGCCATCTCGGGATTTGAACTCTTCTCAGTTATTACTTATTTTGGCTCCAAATTTTCAAATACTTTTCCATGGAGTGTCAGTAGAAATTGCTTCCTTTCTTCACAAAAGATAAAACCATAAGAAATTGATTTCTTTTTTTTCCCCTTAGCATCAGTGGAATTAAAGAAGCCATCAGAAGGAAAATCCTGGCTTCCAAATCACTCTGAAATGTCAAAAAGCATGAGTGGTTAAAAACTGAGATAATGTTTTCTAAATTTCATTCAACTTAGAAAAAAAAAAAACCATGATGAAGATCATGAGGATGGATGATGGTGGATGAAAGGGAGATTTAACCTGAAAATGCAGAAGTTGGTCTGAGGAATCTTTGTACGGCAAGACCCGAAGACGTATTTTAACCTGTGCAATTCCAGTTCCACGTCTATGACGCTATCACCAGATAAGACTGCTCATTATAGATTAGCTCATTTAATTATGGAAGATTGGTTACAGGTGTATAGTTCCTCAGCCATGCAACAGCATTTCCCAGCCCACTTCCATTTCTTGTTTAAAAAACGAAGTGCCTTTTCTATGTTGATTGGTTGATCCTTGTGTACTTGAGTTAACTATCTCTAAGGACTCATTTTCACTATTAAAAGCTGATGGATTACTAGCATGTCCTCTGGAAATGACGTATGTGTGCCACAAGAAGGAAATTTTGAAGTCTTCCTCTGTGTAGTTTACAGATAGTTGCAAGTTGAAAAACACTTCCGTACATGACGGTATGTGTTAAGACTACCTCTGCAGTCACATGTTTTTATATGTATGGGTGTACAGAGCAACGCATGTATAATGTGTCACCTACCTTGTGTGATGCATTTTATGTAGCATTTATGTGTCTCTTCATGAGGTTTCCTTTTTTAAAAATATTATTTATTACTTACTTATTTATTTAAAAGGCGGAGTTACAAACAGGGGAGAGAAAAAGAGAGAAAACCTTTCATATGCTGGTTCATTCTCCACATGGTTACAATGACTGGCACTGCTGTGCTGGTCTGAAATTGGAGACTAGAAACTTCCTCCAGATATTCCATATACCGCTTGCAGTGCAGAGGCCCAAGATATGTTAGCACAGAGTTGAATCAAAAGTGGAGCAGCCAGAACTGTAACCAGCCCCACAGGGGATGTAGCACCATGGGTGATGCCTTTATTCACTGTACCAACACTGTTCTTGTTTTATAAAAGATTTATTTATTTACTTGAAAGACAGAGTTACAGAGAGAAGGAGAGAGAGAGCAGTTTGCCGTTTTATCCAGCTTAAAGTCATGAAGATCTGAACTGAGCATCTTGGCTAGGATCTAAGACTTTCCATTTCTCCCCACTCTCTAATTTTTCCCTGTATCAGGTTCCAAATTTAATAACTCTTCTCTCCTTTTCTCTGTGTGTTCTAATCTCCACCTTGAAGGCATGTTAGCAGCTAACACGAGAGATGAGAAAGTCTCTTATTCCTGTGTTTCTTCCATAATTGGCAAAGCTAGGGCACTCCATTTTCATTACCACTTTCCTTCTGCCAAAATTGCCCGGCTGGCACAGAGACTCAGGACAAACCTAACAGGGAGGATTTCACCCGAGCCACTGGCTCTGCCACAACCAGCCATTCGGACCTGGAACTGCTGACTGGAAATAGTGAGACTGGAATGAGCATTCCGCCTGCCCATGCATGCTGTCTGATCCTCGGGTTTTGTTGGACATTGTTGTTTTCTTCCTATCTCCAAGAATAAAGCCCATGGTGTGGTTCACTTGCTAGAGTGAATGCCTGATGAATATCATCAGACTGGCATGCGTATAGGTTCTATAAATGAATCAGGGGCTAACTAGATGGCGAATAGCTCAAGTTCTGTTTCTTTTAAAAGTATTACCAGGCCCAAGACATGTAAAGATCCAGATTTTTTTGAAATAATGGAATGTGGTCATTAAAGCATATGAAAAGCTGTTTCAATGAAGGAAGAACCTATGCACATGGCTCAGGAGACCAAACGCAACCCATATTTTTAACAGCTGCTGCTTAGAAGCAAGTTTTGTGTATTGTTTTTCTGGGCGCAGAGAAATTCGCCATGATTCCTAGCTGCTTATACACACTGGGATCTCTCTGGAGGTTATAAGGAAGGAGCAAAACACTCCCCAAAACATAATCCCCAAACTAAAACACGTAATGAGGAAATGTTGAAGCTGGGAGCCCAGTTAACGTGACAGTTCAGGTTTGCCAAGTTCCCCTTCCATGGAGATGGACCTTTCCTCAACTGGCTGCTTCCTGGACTGCTCCCCACCACCAGGTGTGTGGTTCCAGCCAAAAGCACAGAAAGAGAAGACTGGACTTGGCATAGCCCCATCTCCTGGGAATGCCGTCTACATGCGAGCGCTCGATTCCTTTGTCAGGATGTGTCACTCAGCCACATCCTTTCTGTAGGGAAGGAGAAAGGCCATTAGTTCCTTGGCTACAGTAGCTGGGAAGAGACTTGGGGGGGAAAGGCAGGGGATTTTCTGCTCTCTGTAAGGAGAAGCTTCTTCTTTTTTTAAAAAAAAAAAAAGATTTATTTATTTTTACTGGAAAGTCAGATGTACAGAGAGGAGGAGAGACAGAGAGGAAGATCTTCTGTCCGATGATTCATTCCCCAATGAGTGCAATGGCCAATGTTATGCCGATCTGAAGCCAGGAGCCAGGGACTTCTTTCCGGGTCTCCCATGTGGGTCTCCCATGCAGGTGCAGGGTCCCAATGCTCTGGGCTGTTCTAAACTGCTTTTGCAGGCCACAAGCAGGGAGCTGGATGGGACGTGGAGCTGCAGGGATTAGAACTGGCACCCATATGGGATCTGGCACGTTCAAGACTAGGACCTTAACCGCTATGCTATCACGCCAGGCCCAAGGAGAAGCTTCTATCAGCATTGTGTAAGGCAACTTCCTGCTGTTGATATCCTTCTCAAGTGACATTTCTGGCACACTTTCCTGGGAGCCACACTGGTTTTGGGGGGATGAAAACAGGAGAAAAGCATATCACGCTTTCTGGTCTTCCTTGAAAACCCACAGCATGTTGTGAGTATGCCTGGTTGTTTTCAGAGGTGCTGCAGAAGACGGAAGACAGGTTCCTGAGAAATCAAGTAATCACACAGGGTGCAGGGGAGGGTGATGAGCCTAGTGAGGGAGGGAAGCAAGCAGGAGCCCAGGGATGCTGTGCACTCGCCACACTGCTAATCAAAGCTGAGGACTGGCTATGCACTTTATGACTCCAGGGCACATTGATGGACATGTTGGTGGACTCAGTTCTGCAAGGGGGCAGGTTGCAAAAAGGAAGAAAGAAGTATTGAAGAACCTTGGGGGCATTTTAATATAAAGGAGTCCTTTCATGGAAAGATGCCTTCAGAAATCTAATCTCGGTGGGCAATTGTTACAAAGATGTAGGAAGAACAGCCCACTCTGGAGGCTCACAGGCTTGATTTTGTTCACTCATTCTCAGAAGCTGACACCATTCTGGAAACTTCACAGAGAAGACAGGACCACTCGTGAGCCGAGGTGTCCAGAACCGTTTCATAGAATTTGACTTTTCATGAAGCAGACTGGAGTCTATCGGGTATGTGATGGTTTGCACGTCTCCAGGCCCACCATCTGTCCATCAAAAACTAATTTCTACCCCTACATAGACATAGTTTATCTCAGAAAGTAGGAGTTTGGCATTTTCTCTAGCAGGATATGACATGCTTAAATCCTCTGAGCCGATGCCCCTCCCTGGCAGTGCTAAGAGGAACATCTCTCTGGACAAAGGAGTCCTGTGCTCTCTTCTGTGGGGACACAGATGTTGCTGTTAGTGTGCAATACAGACCCCACACACTTTCCCATTGCAAACCTGTTATGTGCTCTGTGAAACACACACACACACACACACACACACACACACACACACACGCCACAAAATGATTATTTCTTTTACTGTGACTACTAGTGAAATGAAATGAATGCATTTCATTTCTATGATATATATGTATATATAAATTTTTCAAGTGCTGCTAAATAAATAATAAAACTCTCTAAACATCCACCAACTGTGGTAAAGACCAATATGAATGCATGGAGGATCTAAACTCTAAAATAACCTTTAGAAAAGAAATGCCACTAAAAGAAAAGCCCAACTGAAGCAGCAGCGGCTGGAGGATGCTGCCTGCTGGTGCCCAGTTCCAGCCCCCTCGTGTTTCCAGAGAATTGTTGATACAGAGGACCCCCTTACTGCCACTCCCTCCCCCCCGCAAATAAATCATAGTTTTCATCTCAACTGATTCAATTGGCACAATAGGCAATGTCCATTCCAGGGCAAAGAATGACATGTGAAACCTGCCACTGAGCAATGTCAAGTGTACCGCCGCTGCCATCTTGTTTTCTTACCCTTCAGCGCAGCTCAAATGATCCTCCGGCTCTCATTCTGCATAATGCACACGTACCTGCTACCACAACGAACAGTGAATGGGGACATGTGGGAGTAGAATGGCGGAGCAGGTCAGGAGAAGGGTTAGATTGGTTAGCAAGCAATCACTACAGGCTTTTCTCTTTTTTCTCAAAATAAAAAGCAGTGATTTCAAATGTATATGACCGTGTCTCAACTAATATTGATCCGGAGGAGCGGAGAGTTCCAATCACTTTAAGTGACCTCTATTTCTTTTCATCATCATAAGACCCCTGTAGGGTCTCAACTATCATCTCCGTATTACAGCTGGAGGAACTGATGCTCAAGCATCTGGAGTAAGGTCCTGAGAGGATGCGACTAATGGGTACATTGGTGAGAATTTAGCTGAATTTCTGATGAGAATACATGGCATTTCCTGTTTGTTGACTGTGTCCCTGTAATTGGCGTATGAAATGTGCTTTTAATAATGCTTCCAAAAAGCCTTGAACTCTTCACAACCTGCTAACAAGTAAATCACTTCTCAGTGACCCCTCACACAGGTGCCTGCACATTTAGGATTCTACCGAGTTCAGGCAGGATGTAAAGAGGAATGGCTTAGGCTGGGGGCATGAGCAAGGGAAGTTGTTGGTTTACGGAGAACTGATGCGTCTTACTCCACTGAAGACCAAAGAATTGTGTGTTCAATGGAATGTTTTTGTCAGGATACCTCTGTCACTCAGCACTTGAACTTTCCAAAGAATGAATGCATAAAACTATCCTATGCATTTTTGCCATGTATGTTCAAATGGTAAGTCTCAGATTAGAGGCATGTTAATGTATGAGCCAGTTGGCACTAAATGAGCAAAGGCTTCCTCCCCATCTTTTACTTTAATCCTGGAACAAAAACAGTATATCTACGAAGCAAGTGTCATGAGTCCCCGTGTAGTATTGGCTGATTTGGAATGCAGGCTACACGGCTAGTAGACTGTGAAGTGCGTGGCAAGGCCCAGGATGGCAGGGAGCAGGGCTGCTGATGGAAATTTATCTCAAACATGACAGACCAACATGGTTGACATGTGTGTCCAACTGCATAGAAGCCAGTTGTGCTTGGCGGTAAAGCACATGTTATGCCAGATGTGTGAAAGTAGAACTTTCTAAGTAATGAGAAGTTTTGAAAGGTTCCAGCAAGAATACTTCTGAGTAAAAAATGCTTCAAATATATATTAAGATATAATTAACATGCAGAGGGTCTTTGCCTCCGTGACCCCAGAAATCAATGCTTAATGATTCTAAAGCAAGCACAATCCGTTCTCAGCATTGAATTTGCCTTTGTCCATAAGCACCAAAATAATATTACATATTCATCCCATTTTCCATGAGCTTTGAGAATATGTGAACCTTTTTATCAGACTGAACAGGGGTGGAATTATTTCTTTTTAAAATGTATTTTATTTTTTGAAAGCCATAGTGACTTTGAGATAGTCCTCTGGTCTCTACCCAGAGGACTCTGATAGCCAGGACTGGGCAGGCAGAAGCTGTAAGTGTGACACTCCGTCCAGGTTTCCCATATTTGTGGCAGAGGCCCAAGCACTTAGCACTTTCCTTTTTTTTCCCCAGGCACTTAGGAGGGAACTCGATGGCAAACATAACTACCAAAACTTGAACTAGTGCTCTGATGTGACTTGCTGGTGCCAACAAGGGCAACTTAACTCATTGCACGACAATACTGGCTCCAGTCTTTTGCCTCAGCCATAAGAAATAGCAGTCTGGTGGTTCTTCAAAAGTTAAACATTGAGTTGCCATAGACTAAGCAATGCCATTGCCTGGTTTGCATACACTAATTTTAAATTACATATTCTAAGTCAAACATGCCCATGAATGTTCATGACAGGTCTATGCAGTTGAGCACAAAGGGGAAGGGAGCTCAAATGTCCAGGGTAGCTGAATGCACCTTTGGAATGGCACAATATCTGGTAACACATGAGTGTGAAGGGCAGATGCCTACTGCAACATGATTGAGCCCTGACTGCATCAGTCACAAAAACCACACAATGTATTACTTCATGCGAAGGGACTGTCTGGAATTGAACCCATAGAAATGGAAAGTAAACCGATGTCTGCTACAGGTTAGGTATTTTAGGGCTAAGGAGGTTATAGAGAAATAGCATGGGTTTCTTTGTGGTGATGACAGCAATCTAAAATTTTATATAGTGATGGCTGTACATGCTTGTGAACACGCTAAAACTCATGGAATTATACACTCAAAATGAGTGCACTGGATGACACATAAATCATACCCCAGCAACACTATTTTTTAAAGGCGGACACTTTGTCACTTGGGCCTCTATGTGATCCATTCCATCTCTGGTGGCTCTGCATTCCTTGTTTCCAGCCCATACAACACCAGTTGATTATGATAATGGCTTGGGCTTGGTTTGCACCTTTCTTTCAAGAATGTCAAGTAGCTTGCAAACATTAATTAAGCCTGTACCACCAGCAGATTGGTAAACATTGTTTTACCTCTCACAGACATTCAAGCAAAGCCACTCTGGGGCTTACTGATGGACGCACCTGATGTTGCCCTGTTCCTTGGGCTCCTTGTCCCCAGAATATTTTTCAGGTTAAAGGAAGGGGATCCCTGCATGTTTGCAATGTAAGAGTGTTTCCCCTTTTTTGCGGGGCCTTCTCTAAGCACTTTGGGTCATTTAACCCACACATTAACTCAAGAAGTTGTCCACATGTGGGTGAGGAAGTTTGCATGCCAGGGCTCTTGGTTCCAAGCAGGAGAGATTAACTCTAATGATTCTTAGCTGAGAAGGCATTAGTTGTAAAGATGCCTGGTAGCTCTCAGAATTAGTAGGAGAGTTGGAGCATGGGTGCAGACTAAGGGAGCTGAAAAAGCCAAGACCTCAGCAATTTATACTTTGTCCATGCCTACCACAGAGCCACCACAGGCATTGACAATCCCCAACACTTAGGGTCAATCACCTACAGTTTCAATTGAACTCTGGCTGTGAAATTAATTTCTGACCATCTCTGCATTTTGGATCATTTTTAGATTCAAATTTCCAAGATCATGCATTTTATGTGCCATTCTTCAGCCCCACTGCCATAGAGGGAGGGAACACAATCCGAGTTACCTTGTATAGGGGAGAAAGAAACACTTCGGGCATCCCCTAAAGGAAGTGAAGTGCACACACTGAATAGGCAAGATGAATCAAAGACACAGTGTACTGGTATTCAAGTATAGTGCTTTGTTCATAGTGTTCATCCATGTTCAAGCAATATACTCACTGTGTCTCAGATACCGATGCATCCTCTGGCTCAGAGAGAGAAAAGAGTCACACTCTCTATCCAGCACAGCCATGGACAGAGCAAGGTGAAAGATGGAGCAGGAAAAGCACCATGAAAACATACACTAAGGCTAGCCTCAGTTTAGCCTAACAGGTTAAACTGCTGTTTGCATCTAGCGTCCGTTATGGGCACCAATAGGAGTCCTTGCTGCTGCTCCACTTCTTATCCAGCTCCCTGATAATGTGCCAGGAAAGGCGGCAGAATGTGGTGCAAGTCCCTGGCTCCTGTACTCACTTGAGAGACCATGGAGGCCATTAGTGAAGTAAACCAGTGATGGAATCTATCTCTGTGCGTGTGTGTGTTCTTCTCCCTTTGTAACTTTGCCTTTCTAAAATAAAAACAAATAAATAAACCTTTTAAGTACATGTACTTTGTGAAGGTTTTTTTTAAGTTGTGCAAGAGGGGGCTTCCAGCAAGCAGAAATTCCCTCTGAAACCTCCGATGGAGTCAGAGGCTTCCTGAAATGAGGCAGGAAAATGTAGCTGAAATTTGAGTTTATTCAGGGACAAGGAAAATGGAATTCACACACCTGAAACTCTTCGTAATGGTCAACGAATATATGCATCATGAGAAAGACTGCATAAATTGGATATATTTGTACTAAAATACATGTATTTTGGATTTGAGATGCAGAGGTGGATGGAGACAGAGAGATAAATAGATAGATAGATAGAGAGAGAGAGACTTATCAGCTGAAAATTCTCACATAAAAAAGATCTATGCCAGGCTTAGTCAGCAATAGGCAGCTCAATATGTCTCCCACATAAGCAACAGGGACCCGAACAATGAACCCCATGCTCTGTCTCTGGAGTACATTAGGAGGAAACTGGGATCAGGTGCAGGGCAGGCACTCGAACCCAGACCCTCAGATAGGATGTAGGTCACAGCATTGTCTTCACTGATAGGCCCACCGTCTGTCTCCAAAATTACCTTTTCAGCCCATTTTGCATAAACTTTCTGAATTCTCCACATATGTAACAATTTGTGGAGTAGCTTAGGCCCAAATCTCAGTTTTTGACTAACTCTCTCCCATGCAGATTAGGCGGTTTTCTCTTTCCCATTAAGTATTTTCTGAGAGCATAAATAACTATTCTAACCACCTGTCATTGAAATTAGTTAAATGAGAGTAGATTTATTACTCTTAATGAAAAGGGCTCTTATTATAGTGAGAACACTGTCTTTGTCAGCAGAGCTGGTTCTTGCTCATAGTGGTTTCATGAAATTGTCAGTACCTCAGCCTCTGCTTGTATTCACTGATTGATACATTCATTCAACAGCCGTTCACTGGGCATTGTCTACAGACCAAACTGAGTTCCAGGCATTGAGGAAGCACAGTGTGTGTGAGACAAGTGTCTACTGATATGTTAGTGGGAAAAGCAGAGAATGGACAGAAAATGTATATAATATGATTGCAGGAATTGATACATATTATAAAGAAAAGTAAGACAGGATGAGAGGCCAAGTAATAACAAGGTTGAGGCACTTACTACGGATAACCTGATCAAGGTTAATTGGGCTGAGACCAGAAATTATTTGGTGTGATTCAGCTGAGCATGGAGGTCAGATCATGGGACTTGCAAAGGGTGATAAGCATGACATTTGTTTGATTGAACAGGACCCAAAGTTCCTTCAGAAGTGAAAAGGCTGTCTTTAAAAATGACTGTAGCTACTTATTTACTCTTTGGTCATTCCAAGCTATGGAGCAATCACTTCTCCAATGGGCAAAGAGGCAAAAGATAGTGTTAACTAGACTTTATGTGCAGAAAAAGTTTGAAACTCACTGATACAGATTGTTGCATGCAAACATGAACGTTGACGGGATGGCTGCAAAATGAAAGCTTGCAAAACCAAGGACCTTCTCATTTTAGTAATAGGGGTGGATATGTTACAGTGAGCATATAGAGGCACATAAGAGCAGGGTTTACCCTTGTGTGTATATGTTTCCATGTATTGCACAGACATGCTAACAACATCCAAAACCAACCTGAAGGACGATGGCAGGGAGGCTGAGAATGGGAAGCCTTGGCAGCGAAGTACAACAAGGTAGACAAAGAAGCTGGAAAGCATCTTTCAGGTGATGAAATCACAGCTGTGAATCCCCAAGTGATTCAGTTGGACAGGAGTGTAGAAAGTGAAGCCGGTGAGGTGTGTGCAAGGGCCAAAGAAGGCCACATATTCCAAGCTAAAGAGTAAGAACTTTACCCGCTGATGCTCAGTGTTTTAGACAGAAATGTTTGCTGGATCAATACGTCAGAACCTGCAAAATACTAAATAGTTTTTTGTGAAAGGGGGACAATGTGATCCAACTGCATTTTTATGGAAGTTGAATCTATAATCCACTCTCAAAAAGGCAAGTATCAGATTTTTTCTCTGGTATGTGGCGGCTCATATACAGCACACACACAAAAAAAGTGCAGGAATTAAATGGTCACTTTGGGATAGAACTGTCATTTTTAACCTGTGTTTAAACTCTAGTGGAAATGTGGTCTTGTGGTCTTTTTTCCGTGATGGATAATATGATTAGTGGCAAGTTAAGTCTGTGAATATAGAGTGGATTAAAATTATGATTATGCAAACACTGTTGAAGAGAGGGAAAGGAGGGAGTAGTGTGGGGACAAGCGGGCAGTGACAGAAGAGTGCTTTTCTTCTTCAACTGTACCTATTGGATGTATCATCTCTGATATACTTATATTAATACTTTTTTTAAAAAATGCAAAAGAGAGAAAGGTGAGGGCTTGGCACGGCAAATGGCTTAGCAGCTAAATCCTTCACTTGCAAGCACTGGGATCCCTTATGGACACCAGTTCATATATCATGGCTGCTCCACTTGCCATCCAGCTCCCTGTCTGTGGCTTGGGATGGCCCAAAGCCTTGGGACCCTGCACCTGTGTGTGAAACCTGAAGGAAGTTCCTGGCTACTGCATTTAGATCAGCTCAGCTCCAGCTGTTGCAGCCACCTGGGGAGTGAACCAGCAGACAGAGACCTTTCTCTCCTTCTTTCTGTAAATCTGACCTTCCAATAGAAATAAATAAATCTTTAAGGAAAAAAAAAGAGAGAGAGAGAGAAAGTTCAATCTAAGAACAGAGACACTGTTGGAACAGGTCGGCCTACTTGCTGCTCATGTCCAGGTGACAGGTGTTAAGACTGCTCTGAGCAGAATGGAGACGCTGATTTTAGCCATCATGCATGCCTGTCTAGAGAGAACTTTCAAATTGTACCACTTACTGGAGACTCCTAAAGGAAGACAAACTAGGAAATTAGAGGTAAATAATCTTTCTTGAGATGGAATTCTGATGTCCTAGTGTATATCAGTATACACTGTAACTGGAGTTTTAAAATAGATTACATTTAATTTGGCAAAAATCTCCCCACATTGACCACCATCTGTACCTGAGAGAGATGCACAATAAAATTTTGTCTCATAGTTTTTTTTTCTCTCACTGTTTATTGGACTCTAATAGGAGTTTCTTGGGACGCAAAAGATTCCCTAAGTAATACCTTGTATTTTATTAGCACCATGCTGGGATTCCTTCATCTCTGAGGCAGTAATATCTAGCATCCCCTACCAAAACACCCACAAGCAGTTTTCTGTCTATTAGAGTAAGAGATATTTCACCCCAAGCGCGGTTTCTTTTGTCTGAATCCCATACAAAGCTTGGCGGATAGAAGTGTGCCAATGTTTAACACCCAGCTGCTGCTGTGTTGTCTGCCCATTTAGCATCCAAAGCCCAGGGCTTGGAGCTGTGGGCGGTGTCCATGTCTTCCTTGGTTTTTAGCAGCATCCACAAAGCTGAGTGGTGAGAGGGAGAGCTGGTCCCATTCACAGGCAGATCAGAAAGTGCATTATTGCCTCGTACTTGGAACCTTACAGAATCAGGAGCCCAGGACTAAGATCTTGGATCGAGGATAAAATGCCTTTCCAACTTCACCTGTCTCAAAGCTGTTGGCTCTGCCTATTCTTTTCTGCTTTTGCTTTCTTCCATAGGCGACAGCCTATTCTATGCCAAACATTGTTACAGACATCAGTGTGCAAAGGAAAAATCAAATTGGCTCTTACCCTAAAATTGCTCAGTCTGTTGGTAAAGAACAACCAATAAACAGATGTCTCAAATACTGTACAAGAAGAGCTGTGGCAGAGATTCTTCCTCTCACTTTTAGCAAGTGTTTTTCAAAATCAGAAAGGCCTGTAAATTTCACTTTAATGTCCTGTTAGAGCATTTGTGGATATATTTTAATGCTTCACCAACCCTACATCAAGAAAAAGGAAGGTTACCTTAATTTTCTAAGTCTATATTTCTCCAAGAGAGTCAATTGCCTACTTCAGGAAGTCATAAACACAAGTGGCTGTGAGGGCCAGGCGCGTGGCAGGAGCGAGTGGCTGCAAGGGAGGGCTGCATGGTGGGTAAACCGAGAAGCCCTTCATTCCAACGGGGGCAGCCGCTCCTCTGAGCAGGCACATTGGTGCTGGGCAGAAATCCGCAGCCAACGACACCAGCTCTTTGGTTTTTCAAGAGAAACAGGGTTTTATGTGAAGTCTCTGGTTTTTAAGTGTTAGCAACTAACGCAAATATTTTTTAAAAAAAAAGGAAAAAGAAGACGCATTGCTAGTGAAACTCCTGTGAGTCTGTATTATCAGAGCATTCTGAGAGGAAGGTTCTTATAAGACCCTAAAGAGGAGTGTGGATACTGTGGCAGAAAAGGCTGGGTGGGAGGTATCAAATAGCTCTCATCCCCGAATAATGCCTTTGTTTTGGAGAGACAGAAAGGGAGACTCAAATGCTTGTCATTTTCTTTCTTCTCCTTGGCTATTGCAAAGCACTTTGCAGTATTTTGAAATAAAACAACACTCAGATAAACACCACTGCTTTTTTTCTTTGAAGATGAAAATTCCCAGAGACATCCATGAGAGAGTCTGAGTGGATGTGATCATTTTCCTGCACCTCCTGACACCCACACCAAATGAGCAATGAAGCTCTGAATTTTCCTATGAAGAAATGAGCAGAATGTATAAAGTCTTAGGCTGTGTCTGTTCTTGCTTGGTGCTGTCCTGTCCCCTAACTTGGAAGATGCCCCTCTCCTCCTGCCCGCACTCTCTCTCCTATCACAGGGAGTGGAATTGGGGGTGGAAGAGCTCCCATCAGAACTGTGTCTTCCTGTGCTCATTGCTGATTCTGGGCATCGCCAGGTATGTCTGCATGTGGCAGCTGCAGCCTAAGGGAGCTACACACGCTTGATGTTGAAGTATTTGAAATACAGTGGACCTGACCTTTTTTAGGAAGATGTACTGGGAGCCAGGCGCTGGGATCGCTGGTGCCTCCTGAGAGGATGGAGTGTGGGTTGCAGAGGCCAGTGTCTTGCCGTGAGCCCTGCTCCTAGGCAGGCTGCCCTTGCCAGGCTCTCAATGGGTGCCAGCTGCCCTTTGCTTTCCACAAGTCAATGGCTATAAATACAGTCACATTTCCCACATACTGTATTTATGTTGCAGAAAATGTCTGCGTTGCATACGTAATGCAGCAGATATAATTATAATATTTCAAAACTGGCCAAATTTCGTGAAATATAAAATAACAGATGGCATCACACAATATTGGTGCGGTGCGCTTCATTTAAATCGTCACTGAGGCCTTCAAATGTTCCCATTTGGTAGGGGGCGGCAATGAGCGTGTGTGTTGGGAGGTGGAGTGTGGCGAGATTCCCCATCTTTATCCCCTTGAAGCTTTTCTTTTCAGGGAAAGTGGAGTTATAAAGCCATCCATTCCTGGTAGCCTCGAGGGCGTTCTCATCAATCTACCAATTATGTGTTTCCCAGTGTTTGCTGTTACTGCAGAATGAGGTGGGGACACTGACAGCCCATTGGATGCTAGAGCTATTCACACAGTGGTATTGACCCCACCCAATGCCCATTATTAATATCACACACCAAGAAGCCATTGCTAATGTTCAAACTACAGGTATCTATTTAACCTTTTTTTTTTTTTTCTCTCAGCAGCAGAGTGGTTGCATTGGATGCTCCTAAGCCAACGCAGGCTATGTGCTACACAGAGCCGGCAGTGACACCTGGCGTGCCTCTTTTTCTTGTTCTCTACTGTCACCAAGTCCAACCAAATTAAATTTTGCTGAGTTTCCAAAGTTTCTTGGGATTCTGGAGTTTAATTCTGAAATTAGGAAACATTCAAGGGCACAGGTTTGTGTAGAAGGAAGGTCCAGTTCACAGATCCCCATGACGTTTCTGCTCGGGGAGTCTCCCTGTAACAGAACAGCAGCCTATCAACCCAGAGAGATGAGGATGCTGCCGAGTGACTAGACATACTCACGTTCTTCAACTGCTTGTCTTCGCTTGCCATCCCAATCGGCCTTCCTCTCTCACTGAAGGAATCATAACATTTAGCAAGATGTTTTTCAGAGCCCTAAAGTGTTCCTAAAAATTACAGGCATAAAGAGCCACAAATGCCCACTTCTCTCTCTCCCGTATGTGAAGTATTTCATAACTCGGATTTGTGGACTTGAAAGCAAGCAAAATCAGCCTCTCCTGGGCTGAGCTGTCTGTAGGATTCTGCACCCAGCCTGTGGAGGGGAAAAGATCTCAGTTGCTTGTGCCAGTTAAGGATTTTTGGCAATCTGCATGTGAGAAAAGCACTGACCTTTGGGCAGAACGGCATTTAATAGGTGGGGATAACGGATCTCAACTTAATGAAAGGAAGAACCTCCCAATAATTAGAGTTGGTTGAAAATGGGAAAAAAAATACTTATTGAAGGAGTGAATTTCTAATCATTGCAGACTATCCCCAGTTGAAGTTAGTGGCCTCTGGGTGGTAAGGA
This sequence comes from Ochotona curzoniae, assembly GCF_017591425.1. Lineage (NCBI taxonomy): Eukaryota > Metazoa > Chordata > Mammalia > Lagomorpha > Ochotonidae > Ochotona > Ochotona curzoniae. The sequence continues at coordinate 881,396 of NW_024466580.1, forward strand.
AGAGGTAGAAGGTGTTCTAAGACCTCTTTTCCTCATAGTGAGGCCCCAGAGCCAGCAGCACTGGAGTCCCTAGAGCTTGTTAGCAATGCAAATTACCAGGGCCACAAGAGCCTAGGTCAGGATATAGAAGCCAGCAAGGTCCCCCTGGGCTGATGGGCCCCTCAGAGTCCAAGAAGCATTGTCCTCTGGGATTCCATGTAGTGAACACACGTTTCTGAGTGGACTGTCGTAGGGGTATGCACAGAGCAGAGCTGTACAAATGTGTTTCAATTCAATCTACAGAAAGTGATTCAGTGCTTATCAAGAGGAGTGGCATACAAGGAAGGTTTGAGACCACTCCAAAGAATATGACACATTGGCTTTTCCTGCCCTGCTGCCTGTGCCACTCTACTCTGCTTTAGTCGGCCTGGGGGCACTGAAATTTAGACCACAAGATATTCTTTTGAACTTGAGCATTGAAAGCCACTATGAAAATGATAACGTCTTAACTAGATGTGGTAATGCTTTAAGTTGTTATTACCAATTAAGCCATTAGTGCTAATGAGAACATCAATTTGCTACCGGAAAGCAGGGCTTATCACTTGTGTATCTCCACTACTCAGCATGTTTCCTGACAAATATGATTATAAAATTTATTTTCCACATCTTCCTGTTGTTTAGATAGATAAGTAGATAACTAGCTAGATAGATAAAATTAGGGGTGACCTTAACTTGTTCAATAAGCTCATGTTGAGCCCCAATAGTTGAGGAGCTGTGGGAGTAAGTCAAGAGAAGGGTGGGTGAAGGACGCTTTCCAGGAGAGTTCCTGGGGGCAGAGTTTCAGGTGGCTGTGGATTATCAGGAGTGCTCCCAGCAAGGGAATGTACATATTGGCGCCTCCTCCACCGGGTCTTCACATGGGCTTGGTGCTCCACATGCAGAATGCACTCCCACTGTATTCCCATTCCTAGCCCTTCTCACAGATTCTGGAACTTGCATGATGAGATTTAACCATCTCAAATGTGTTATAGGGAAGTGGCTAAGAGCACAGGCTTCAGAGCCAGAACATTTCATAAGTCCTGGCTTTCTCTCTCATCTTGGGCAAATCAGCCAAGTTTCAGATTCTCTCTGTCTTCATCTGTAAAGTGGGAATAATAGTAGGACCAACCCCTGCCTATAGTGAAGTGAAAGTAGCAAATGCTCTACACAGCATACAACACTCTGCAAATGATAAGCAATTACCTCCTATTGTGGCTGCTTCAAATATTGACATTGGTGTTACAGGTTTGCTATGGCATAATGCTCCAGCCATCTGAATTCGTACTTGAAAATAAGCATTCATTTTGTACAGACCATTTAAAAACTTCTTTATTTATTTATTTATTTATTTATTTATTTTATTGTTGCTTACATTGTATTATGTAGTACAGTTTTATAGGCGCTGGGGTTTCCCCCCACCCCTCCCATACCCCTCCCCCCATGGTGGATTCCTCCACCTTGTTGCATAACCATAGTTCAAGTTCAGTTGAGATTCATTGCTTGCAAACACATGCCTAGCATAACGTTCAGCATCTTATTGTCCAGATAAGTTCAGTGGCCTCTTGGGGAGACCTTCTATGGTCTGAAGATAGGTCTAACAGAGTAAAGATCCGGTCAGTTAAAAGCCCCAACAAGGCCTCAGTATCAATATACAACATTATGGAATTAATTGACATAGTATTGGGTAAACAATATGTTAAAAATAATGCAAGTTCCATTCTTCGAAACATCTGGGTTGAGACAGTATCAATGACAGGTTCAAAAAATAACAAACAACCATACAAAAATTACAGGTTAAATCAAGGCAAACATGTGGTATCTAATCTTTTGGGATTCACTCATTTCCCTTAGCATTATAGTTTCCAGTTGTGCCCATTTAGCCACAAAGAACTGCATTTTGTTTTTTTTAATAGCTGAGTAGTATTCCATGGAGTAGATGAACCAAAGCTTTCTTATCCAATCTTCTGCTGATGGGCATTTCGGTTGCTTCCATGGAACCCCTCTGATCCTGGCTTCCTCTCTGATGGGGTTGTGTGCTCCTGGGTGCTGCCTCTATATTCTTCTGCAGACTTCTTTTCTTTTCTTTTCTTTTCTTTTCTTTTCTTTTCTTTTCTTTTCTTTTCTTTTCTTTTCTTTTCTTTTCTTTTCTTTTCTTTTCCTTTCTTTTCTTTTCCTTTCTTTTCTTTTCCTTTCTTTTCTTTTTTCTTCTTCTTTTCCTTTCTTTTCTTTTCTTTCTTTCTCTCTCTCTTTTTCTCTTTCTCTCTTTCTTTCTAGATTTATTTATTTTTATTGGAAAGGCAGGTTTACAGAGAGGAGTGTTCGCTGCTTCACTCTCTGAGTCATCGCAACAGCTGGAGCTGAGCCAATCTGAATCCAAGAGCCAGGGTCTTCTTTCCACCTCTCCTACACAGGTGCAGTGTCTCAAGGATCTGGGACATCCTTTACTGCTTTCCTAGGCCACAAGCAGGGATTTGAATGTGAAGCGGGACACAAACTGGTGCCTATATAGGAATTTGGCTCTTGTAAGGCAAGGGGTTTTTTTTTGCCACCGAGTCATCCTGCTGGACCTGGGATAACCATCATTCAGATAGTGCCTGTGAGATCCACTAGTCATCACGGTCATGTGATTCTTAAGTGTGCTTCCCAAGTAAATCTTTATGCATTGAACCAAAGTACTAAGGGCACAATTAAGCAGGTTAGGTTACAACCAATGTTGGTACGAAGGAAAACCAGATTGGGGTACTTAGCAAGAGGGGTGATTCTCAGAGATATTCCCCACCCTAGCCCACCCTTGCCCAGGGAAACTAATATGTTTAACAAGGCAAAGGAGCCTTTGAAATGGCATTCAATTTTTTACAACCTTGTGCTGGAGTGCTCTGAAGGACAGGATTCCATGTCTGAACTCTTTCTGAGAAATAAATACCGGAAAGTAAGGTTCAGGGTCTTGGGGCCAGCATTGTAGCATAGCAGGGAAAGCAATGGGCTATAGTATCCACATTCCGTATGGATTCTGGTCTGTGTCCTGGCTGCTCTACTTCCGATCCAGCTCCCTGCAAATGGCCTGGAAAAAGCAGTGGATGGTGCTCTAAGTGCTTAGGCTACTTCCACCCGTGTGCAAGGCCTAGATGAACTTCTTGGCTCCTGGCTTTGGCTTGGCTTAATCATAGTTATTGCAGTTACACGAGGAGTTACCCAGCAGATAGAAGAACTGTCTGTGTGTCTCCTTTTCTCTCCCTGCTCTAAGTGCAGCCAGTTGTCCCTTTAAAGGTCTCCTGACCGGGGATCCTGCCCAACACACATTACATTTGGCTATGATGTCCCCTTGGTATCCTCTGGACAGTGTCTGACACAGAAATTAATTTTTTTTTCCTTGACAGCTATCACCACCAGCATGGGGGAAGGTGTGCCTGGCCATCAGCTGTTTTACAATGACTTACTGAGTTCTTAATGTGTGAGACAAGAGCAAATGATCAAATCCTTTCCCTAGAGAAGTGTACCAGTGTTACAGATAAGTCAATACATGATGGTATGCTATGTACTCCAAACACTATTGCATCCCTGAAAGGCAATGAGTGATTCTTAATAGTCCTTGCCTGGAAAGCTCAACATCATTATTTGGGTTTTCCAAGTGAGAGCTTATTAGGGGTGGTCAAAAGATCAGTTGAATTGGGACCTTTATTTATGTGGGCGATGACATTTTGACGCAATTGTGATACAGAAAATGTTGGTAAAATGTATTCCTGGGTTAAAGTCAGTGGAGTAGATATCTCAGAATTATATTCACAAATTCTAACTCTTCTAACATAGGTGAGAAATGCAGTCTTGGGCTGTCCCTAAAACAGAGATCTGGGATGAGTCCTGGAGAGGCAAGTGAGAGGCCTTTCTCTACCTTTCCATTACTGAATGTCCTGAAAAGTTGTCTTCCTATGATTTCATTTTTCTTTACCTTCTATTAAAGCCCAAATGCACACAGCTTGGGCTTTTGTTCTTCATGCTTCCTACCAATGAAGGCCATTAATGACCTCCCTGACAAAGGCCTAATAGGAAAAGTGTCATGTTTGGCATACTCGATTTTTGAGTAGACATTTATATGACTGATAACTTGCTTTTCGGATTTACTCCTGGTTTGTAACAAGGCCCTCCTAGCTGTCCTTCCTACCCAGTTCTTCCTTTGTGCTTGGCCAGCCCTTTAGCTGGACCATTATGCAGAGTTTCTTAAGACTCAGTTTTATGTTCTCCTGTTGCTATATGATTTTCCTGGGTCTATCTCATTGGCCTCAGTGATGGCATCAATTACTTCCGGGATTAAAGGCTACAGTTGATAACTGCTGTTTCCCCACAAATTTCTGAGCCAACTGAGAAATCAAACAGGCGTCAAACTATCAATTTTAGTACATTTAAAGATGAATTGAAGAACATTGACTTGATTCAAGCCCCAAATGAGCTTTGTGCACTTAACACAATTCTTTATCTTATTTGGTTTTATTCATATAGTCATAAGCAGAAGGACTTGTTGACTGAAATTGTGGGCCTCCCTGAGAGAGGCAGGGACTAACAGAGGGTTTCCATTCAGACGAAGAAGCCACCTGAACTGCAGAGGCTTTAAGTGGTAAAAGGCAGAAACACAGAGGGAGGGAGAGAGGGAAGGAGAGAATTAGAAAGAGATTACAAGGAGAGTGAATTGGCAGAAATGATGGCCACTGCACTAACACTGCCAATAGAGAAAAAGAATACAAATCTGCTAGTCCTTCACCATATCTTCAATCAGGTGAGTTCATCTGATTTCTCTGGGGAGAAACAGTGAAAGGAGAGCAAGACAGAGCTTCTATCCCAACACTTTTCCTGAAAAAGCAAAAGTTCCTACTACTTGAATCCAAGGAAACCCAGAGAAAAGGGAGGTGACTTCTCCAATTGCTACCTATACTTCATTAATTCACAATTTTTATCCTTGGTCAAACTCTCTTCTAAGCTACAGTTTCTATATTCAGCTTTTTAAAAACTTGATATCATCCCTTTGATGTCTCAAATAACAATTTCAACTTGACATGCCCAACTGCCCCCCAATTCCCATCATGCTATTTGTAAACACATGTTGAATTAATTCTCTGTGCTGGTACTGTGATAATAACATTGTATCAATTATCTCATTAGAACTATCAGATAGGTGGATAGGACAATGAGTGACACTGAGCTTGGAGATTCGGATCCCAATGCCTGAAAGTAGATAATGGGGTTTCTGTCCAGGCAGTCTGATTAATAACTACAAGCTTCTGTGTTATGCTTCCTTCAAAATCAGTCCATAACTGTTCCCTGCAACTAGGTCAAGAGCTGGTGTATTCTTTCTCACTTATTTTCATATCCAGCCCAGAAACACAATCAACAACCAGTGTGTCTGAACTCCCTCCTCCCCCTTCCCTCCCTTTCTTCCTCCCCACCTCCTCTCCCTTCCCCTTCTTTCTTGCCACTCAACTCGGGGAATCACATCTCATTACTCTCTCCACAGAACCTGCAGGGCATCTCATCCGTCTCTATCATCAGTGCTGTAGACAGTGTGTCTCTCATTCTTGTCAGGATTGTTGCAGTACACGCCCATCTGATTTCACCACGTCTATGTCTGCCCCCTTCCTATCCATTCTGAATATGACATTCCGATTGAGTAGGCACACCGTTGCCCCAACTGAGCTCACGGAACTCCGAGGACAGAGACAATGCTGCCGAGCAGAGTGCACACCGTGAATAGCTGACCTCTTCTATCCCTGCACCTGCTTCTGCTCTGCTGATTCAGTTCTTCTTGCACCCTAGCACCATGGTCATTCTCCATAGGTTCTGTATCCTCTCTGTGACCTCCTCCCCTAACCTGAATTGTTTCTACTCATCCTCCAGATCTTAGAGCAATGCTCTTCTCCCCTAGCAAGCTTGCCTGTAAACCAGGTCAGCTTCACATGTTTACTTCATGTTGTTCATCACATATCTCTATGTATGTGTTTAGTAAATCTAAATCCCTACCACAACCTAGGTTTTAAACTTAGGAGGCAAGAGGCCTTGTCTGGTATTCCTCTCCACATAATTCACAAGCCTAGTAGGGGATAACACATGATAGCTGCTCAATGTATTAGAGAGCTTTGCCAAGAGCCCAAGACAGGCTATTTCTGAAGTAGAGAGAAATCTACTGCTATGAGTCTTGGGAGTTTGAAGTAGAAACAAGATGCAGCCTTTGGCTTTGGTAAAGGACCCAACGTGGATGAAGGACAATGGAATGTAAACTGAGGAAGAATCACTGCAAACTAAGAAGAGCGGGCAAGGGAGAGGGTGGGGCCCAAATTCAGTCCTTTATGGCCAAACTTTCATGAGAATGACCTTCTGAGAGACTGTCTCTGTGGGCTGAGGACTCCCACTAGACTCATATCCTAAAGATTTCAACAGTTCCCAATAATGCCACTCTAGAGACCAAGCTTTTGACACATGGACCTTTGGGAGACAATCGACACCCAAGCTATTGTCCAAACCATAGCACTCAATAAATGCCAAATGGTAATGGCAGATATAATTAATTCAGAATGGGTGCATTCTGGATTCCAGATGCTGTGTTCCATACTTAATGTATATTGGCATCCATTTTTCATGAAGACATTGAAGATTCCTCTGGTAGGATAGGTGAGACATCTTGCTCATTGGTGTGGAATTCAGCTTGGTATGGTTGTGTAGCATGAGACTCTGCCATTTCTGCCAAACCCTTGGCTGGTTGTTCATGTGAGAACCTGCAAGAAACAAAAATACAAAAAAAAAAAAAGTTTAGTTGCTTATGAAATACTCTAACTTCCTCCTACATATAATTTGGGTCTGATCCTCACTTGGCTAAGGCAAAAGTAATTTGTGACTGTGCTAACTGTAAGTTTCCATATTTCTGATGTTTTTCAATGACTATAGCAGAACAATGAAAAACCAGACAATTGAAGTCAACAATCAAGCATGCCAGACCCTGCCCAGGGAGATAGAGAGCTTGCCCGGAGGGACAGACAGGTATGTGGGATGCACAACATGACTGAATAGACAGATCAAGAACAAGAAGGATACAGAATCCAGACTGAGGGCAAGGGTTGGGGCACCCTCACCGTGTGATGGTATTAGAGCTCGCATATTGGATGGGAAATTTCTCAGGGACACAGGAAATCAGGCCATGAGCAGCTTCTAGGTGTGAAACTCCTAGAAACATATGGTCCCATTCCACTCTTCTTTCTTTCCTGGGAGCCAGGACACCTCCAAGTGTAGTTTGCAGGTCAGCCTGAAATGGAATCTTGCTTCAAATCAATAAGTCAGGCTGCTGCTAGACCAGTCATGCCAACAGCTGCCTTTTATTGAGCTCATAAGCACCCAGGCTAAGTGGCTTATGGACTTTCTCTGGCTCCCCATGACTGCTCTTGGAGATGGGCACCTTATCTGAATGGATCAGGTGAGTAAATTTAGACGCACAGAGAATGCTGGCTGGCTAAGGCCACATAGCCAGCTTCTAGCTCCAGTCTCTCTGACCCTAAAGCATAATCATGACTTTCAATGTGGCTCTCTCAACATGGTTTGCAACCTTTGTAGGAAGCCTGGGATGTTCACTCATTCATTCATCTCTGCACTCAAGCATTTGTCCTATATTTGTCCTATGTATTCCAAGCCCTGAGCATGGAAACCAGGGTATGACACAGTAGTGTTGAGAAGGCTGTGGCCACACAGACAAAAAACTAAGGTGATGATCCTAAAACCAACACAGCTTTCCTGTTCCAGAGTGTCCTCAAAAGGTGGTAGCACTATAGATCTGGACAGCTTTTTCCTAGGAATGTGGCAGAAATAAGGGGCCTGTGTAAGTTGAGAGGTCTGCAAGTCTTCACAGAGGAAAGAGGCCTGAGTGAGGCAAGGGGTCTGATGAAGGCAGCCATTGCTACCTCTGGTCTCTTTTCAAGTGGTCAGAGTCCACTTGAACAGCAGTTCAAGTTCTGGATGCTCCACTTCCCTTCCAGCTCCCAGCTTGTGGTCTAGGAGCACAGAAGAGGAGGGCCCAAAGCCCGGGGTCTGGGTGGCGGGGGCTCTATACCCATGTGGGATACTTCGAAGATGCTCCTGGCTTTGGGCTTTAGGTCAGCTCAGCTCCAGCTGTTGCAGCCACTTGGGGAGTAAAACAGTGGATGTATGATATTTCTCTCTGTCTCTCCTCTCTGTAAATGTGCCTGTCCAATAAAAATAAATAAATCTTAAAAAAAGAAGTTATTTTGCAGCTGGCTAATCACCAGAGGACCTATCCATGTTTGTGCTGGGAATTTTTAGGGGTTCATCAGAAAAAGTGCTCCCTTGGAGCCTAGGGCATTCCCTGGCCTTCAGCTAGATAGGACTGCATTTATTGCCTGGCTTCTTCCTTCCAAATGCCTTGTTCTTCAAAAACCAGAATCAATAGTTGGTCCTGCTAGCTAGACCAGTTGCTTCTCTGCCTCATTTTTCCCTGTCTTAGTACAAAACAGGGACTTGTCTTTATATCTCTATGAGAATTGCACAGTTCCTGCCACAGCGCAAGAAGGCAATAGAACAGGCTCCCCTTGAATAGGTTGGAATTCCATATGAGCACCAATTCTAATCCTGGCAACCCCACTTCCTGTCCAGTTCCCTGTCTGTGGCCTGAGAATGCAGTCGAGAATGGCCCAAAGCCTTGGGACCCTGCACCCACATGGGAGACCTGGAGGAGTTCCTGGCTCTTGGCTTTGGATCAGCGCAGTACCAGCCATTGCAGTCAATTGGGGAGTGAATCATCAGATGGAAGATATTTCTCTCTGTCTCTCCTCCTCTCTATACATATCTGACTTTATGATAAAATTAATAAATCTTTAAAAAAAGAAGGCAATAGAACATCATGGAAAACACACTAAGGGATTTTTGCTTTTAGCGTGTCCTACTGGTTCACTCCTCGTGTACCTTCAACAATCAGGGGTCAGCCAGGCTGAAACCAGGAGCCAGAAACTCAACGTGGAGCTCCCATGCAGATATAAGGACTGACTTCATAAGTCATCGTCTGCTGCCTCTCAAGGTGTATTTTGAAAGGGAGCTGAAATAAGAAGCAGAGCTGGGACTTGAATCCAGGCACTCCAACTTCAATTTTGTGTGGATTGTGACTTGACCACTATGCCAAATACCTGTCCATTGGTGGTAGTTTCTTTAAAATTTCTATCCTGCTTGAATATACTATTAAAAATTCACAGCTTCATTTTACATCCACATTCTGCAAAATTATTTCAGTATCAGTAACCACACTTTCCTGGGACCTTCTTCATCCTTCTGTCACTAGTCCTTCTGAGCTGCCCTGAGTAAAGGATGCAAACCACTCTTTTTTTTTGTCCATTGGCCCCCTCTGTTGAAGGGTCTCCCATGACTTTTTAGCACATCCCATGCCCCATGCCATTTTCCATGAACATCCCTCTTAGCAGTCTTATCTGAAGATGACTATGAAAGCTTTGTGACAGATATTCTGAGTTACCTGGGTGACATCTCTGCTGGTGCATGACTCAGGATTTCCTTAATTTGGGAACAAGGGAACAGTTAGCTAGCTTCCCAGCTTTCATTGCATTGTAGGGGTCAAGAGCCGTTTCTGTTTTAGCTTATTGTGAAAGAGTATTGCTCTCTTCAAGGATGCTATACCCTAATGACCCAATCACATTCCACTGAGACCCACTACTTCAAGGTCCCATCTCCTCTCACCTTGACACACTGGCAATCAAGCCTCCAAGACAGGAGTCCTTGGGGAACAAATCCAACTTCAGCAATAGATACTGGTAGTGGCAGTCAGTGAGTTTCTGAGAGAGCCTGTGGTGTCTTGGGTAGCTTCTGGAGGATCTGGGAATTGGTACAGAGGCCCGTTATGTGCTTGTGTGCATGTATTTGTGTGTGTATTTAGCTGCAACAACTAACCCCTCGCCTGTATTTTTGTGTATTTTGCCTCCATGTTAATGAAGCTATTTTCTCTATCTGCACATTTCTGATAAGAATATATGCAATTATAAATACAAATATCAGGCAACAAGGAAGTCACCTGGAAAGGAGAGTGAAAGCCATTGAAGTTTGTTGACATATGCATTCTCCTTGATGCAAAGTAGCTTGGGCTATGGACCTAATTAATTTTGGCGAATTCAAGACATGTGTTCGTGGTTGAAGTCATAAGGTACCCACATGGTTAGGATGATGCGAGGATGCAGATCGGCTCAACAATTTAGTGCAAGCCCTACCAAGAAACACAGGGACATCCTCTCCAGAGCCTGTGTTCCAGACATGAAACATACTTGGGGGAAAATTGTGAATCCTGGGGAGTAGCTAGCATTACCCTCTGCAGGAAGACAAGAATGCATCATTCACAACACCCTCTAATGAAGCTTGTCCTTCAACAGTACAGACTCCTGAGCGGGGCATCTGTGGGTTAACATCCTCACTCAGGATCTCGAGCTTAACTTTACTTCAGAGGCCTCACAGATTGTTACACTTTCTCGAAAATATTGAAAGTAAAAGCAAGTGTGTCAAAGGCAGGTAGTTATTGAAGCCTGAAGAATCTAATTTTGCAGGAGGGCATCTTCATTTGAGTGCTATACCGTGCTGTGGTTTTGCTCTGGAGCAAGTCAACCCTTGAGTGAGAAGGGAAATCAGATTCATTTGAGTCTCAGGTTAGCCACACTTTCCAGTCCTAATAGATACAGTGCGAGCTTGTTTTCTCCCATCAATACTACGAAGTCATGGGTTTCCATTCTAAAAGGTGTGCATGTGAAGTGAACCAAAGCGGGAATTGTTTAAAATACTGTGTTGGCTGATTTCATTCAAAATGCCCCAAGATCTTTGGCTAATAATTTGGACGTTTTCAGTGAAACGCAGAGGATTTGACAGGCTTGGGGTACTTGCCAGCAGCTACCACAACACTCCTGCGGTGCACGGGTGTGACTGTTGATCTTTCCCAAGGTCTTGCACTTGTCATGTGCTTACTTTTCTTCTCTGTGGGGTATGTGAAATCTGGCATCAGGGACAATCTCTGCCTTCCATGGGGCTCCGTCTCCTGTGGGGACTCAGCTTCTCTTAACACACAGCATTTGCTGATTGAATGTTAAATACATATTACTGGAAATGGCCCAAAGATGAGATGCTGACTCTATTTTTCCATGTTGAAAGTTTCATAGTGAGTTGAAATAATAACCTCTCCTATGCCTTGGTCAGTTTTGCTACATAGAACATTAACTTTCAGCCCCCACAGAGACTGTGGGCAAGGTATGACATGAGCTGCCTATCTGTGCAACTCATGATGCATTCTGGGTTCAACTTGTTCAAGAACTCTGCATTTCCTGGGCACTAACTGCCAGGAACCAGAGAGAGTGGAAAGTGATGTTCAGTGTCCCAAAGATAGAAACACCAGCACCGCAATTGTAACACAATGCATAACTCCTAGTTTTATGCTATTGAATTCTTTAAATTTTATTTTAGACTCTTTTACAGTAGTGAGAACTGTCACTGAAACCCATACTGCATAGTTTTGGGCTCACTGGGCAACAGTCTCAACTACTCTGAGACCCATGTTGTGAGAAAACTTGCCTTGGTCTGGTGCCGCACACAAAGAGTCAGTAGAAGCAGCTGCTGAGCACACAAGTGGAGGAGGAGGGCCCCTGGGATGTTGTCTGTAGTAGACACCTCGCAGTCTGCCAATTGGACTGCATGGGTGGAGCCAATACAGCAGCTGGAGGGGCTGGGAGGCGGAAAGAGACAGAGTTAACATTCTCTGCCATCATTCAGACAGGGCCCCTTGGTAGCCATGACACCAGGGAATGTATGACTGTGTGTTTTTCTTTTTCTCCCTGCCCCCTTTCTCTCTCTCTCTTTTTTTCCACCAAATGCAAATCAATAGATGTGTATTCACAGCCTAACAAGATGTCAAGGAGAGAAGAGTACTCTTTTCATTCAGAGAAGAGGAAAGGGGAGGCCCCTTCACACAGGGAGGAAAGGAGGACAGGAAATGGGAGGGGAGAGTGGTGGGTGAAGAGCCAAAAGGAAGACCAAAGCAAGCCTGAAACACAAAGACCCTGGCTGGTGCTTTGGGCAGGGTGGGCAGGGATGGGAGCATGCCTCTGCCTGTGTCCTACTGACACGTGGTGGGGCAGACTCTGCTCTTCCTGCTCTGTAGCTCCAGAAAAAGATAATCATGTTTTCTCCTACTACGTTGTATATTTCAGCTCTGGCTTGCACACTGCTCTGGCAAGAAAGAATTCCTACAAAGGTGAAAAACTCTGGTGCATTTTCTTTGGCATTTGTCTAACATTGGGTCAAGCATTTTAAAGCAGAAGGCTTTCTGGTGACAGGAGCTGGATTCCTAAATTGTCGTTAGCAAACTAATCCAGTGTCTGGTTTATGAGTGGATGAGGGTAATGCTTATGTGATTAGCAACAACAATCACAACTGAAAGGGACCTGACTGGTTGGATTTGGTTTATAGGAAAGGCTGCAGTCTTGGCTTCATTCTTGACTTGTTGATCATTTGGGACATATCTCTTAATCTCAAATTCTCTATAATTCTCTTTCTGGGAGGTGAGGCTAATTCATGCTTCCTCTGTGTGACTTCACATAGGGGTGAAACATATAAGCAAAATTATAAATGTGCAAGTCTCCAAACCACATATCGTCAGTGGTTAATCATATTTCACCTACTCCCACTTGCGTAGGAGTTTAGCTGCGCATTGCAAACATAGCCTGATATTCTGGATGTTTTGACAATTGTTTGCCATCTTTTCAACTTCATGGTCATTAAGAATATGAACCAATATGTAAACATGGAGGGCTGTCTCTTGTGGCTTCTCAAATCCCACAAAGAATATTGTAAAGAGTTTAAAGGGATACACTATACAGGACACAAAAAAAGTATAAAAGAAAGTAAAAGTGTGTGATAAATAGAGGCTTGATGGGAAAAGAAATGAGAGATTTAGAAGAGCAGATTAAGTCTATATTGAAGGGTCTGCAGAGGAAGTTGGAGATGGAATTATGTGGGTTTGCACTTCTGAACCCAGGATGGACCCAAGAAGGAGTGATGCAAGACAGCTAAGAGGGCAGGATAAGGAGAACCAAAAATAATGTGTTAGTAGAAGGTCTGTGTTAGACACTCCACATCCAGCCTGCTCAGATCCTCTCACTTTAGCATCAACTGGGAGTTTGGTTTTCAAATGAAATGAAGAGCCGCTCATGTCCCAGGCACCTGAGAGAGTCAAGGCACCTTACTGAACAGAGCTGAAAGCCTCCACTCCTGAACAATCAAAGCTGCTTCCTTCCAGCTTGATGGAAGCCAGGACTATACCTTCCTTGCTAGAGAATATAAGATTCCTCTTTAGAGAAGCTTGGCTGGCTCAAGAAAAGAGAAGGCAACACTGTATATGGAAGAAGAATCCTGAGGCCAGGTTCTTGCCTGCTGTCCTTTGAAGGGTCTGCCAGTAGGTATACTTCTTAGAGGAACATAGATCCTATCAGTCTTTGTCTACAGTTACCCTTATGTGTAAAAGAAGACCCAGTCATCATCAGACAGCTGGGGAGCCTCTCTCCATGAGAGACAAAGATGAGTGTAAACCAATAGGCAAAGCGCTCTGCACAGGTAGCAATGGTGATGACTGCCAAAGGTAGCTTTTGTGGGATAGCTGATGCTGGCAGCTATGGGAGACATGAGAACCTACCACAGCCACGGAGTGAGAGCAAGAGACCCCAACAAACCAGATAGCAGGAACAGCACTGGGCATGCCCAGTCGTGCTAAAATTGTAGGTCAGGACAAGAAATAACAACCAAAGACATCATGATGAAAAAGAGAATAGGAAACATGTGGACCCCGATGTAGATGTCCTAAGATCCTTTTCAAAGAGTCCCATAAAGAAAACAGGAAGGAAGAATTTCAAAGAACACAATACATGCTTAAATTCCTGCTGTTGGGATGATATGAATTTCTGTATTAGAAGAGACTATTGAGTGCCTGACACAATTCATGAAAATTGGTAGACAGTGAGAAACAACTTTGGGATATGTAGAAGGCCCAAGATGGTATAACCTTAATGTGAACAGAGAGAATACAAGAAACAGATATTGATATTCAACAGACCTCTCCACGGTAATGCTTGTACTCAGAAAAAAATACAGCGGTATATCATAAGATGGAAGGGATACTCAATTTTCACCTAGGATCTTCTTTGTAGTTGAACCATTTATACTAACATTTAACAAATACTCATGGTTCCTCTGAATGATAACCTATCTGTGCTTTCTAACTAACTATAAAGAAACCTGCTGGACTAAAATAGAACTAACACCCAGAGAGAAACTTAAAAATATCAAACAAGGAAAAACACAGGGCCGTGCATGCTCTCAGCAAATGGAAGGCTCAGAGGATAGCCAAGGCCAAGCAGAATGGAAGGCTCCAGAGAATGTGTTTAAAATAGCTTGTTGATGGATGATCCAAGACTTATGCGGGGAACTTAGGGATATTTAATGACAGGTCCATAGATAATTAAATAAATGAAACACAAATGCAAATATTATCTCCAGGAAAAGTAAAGATTTAATCAGGAAAGACAGTGGCTAAACAACCATAACTACACCAACACTGAATATTTTTGCAGTCACACATTTTGACAAAATTGCATTGATCAGAGTTGGGTCAGAGTTGATGATAAAACAAGGCTAAATCTTCTTCCCATGGACAACCCTGAGAGAAACAGAATGCAAGTACCAGAAAAAAATATCCAAGAGAGGTAGGCGGAAGGGGTTGATTCTAAGAACGGGGGTGTGGAATGCTGTGTTCAAGCTTGCACATCTAGCAACAGTAACATAAGCCATGTTACACTCATATGTTATTTGTTTTATACTTTAAAAATAATATGTGATGGTGGTACCAGCACCATGGAATAGTAGTCTAAACTTCCTCTGCAGTGTCGACATCCCATACCAACTCCAGTTCATGTCCCAGCTGTTCCTCTTCTGCTTC
Source organism: Ochotona curzoniae (assembly GCF_017591425.1). Lineage (NCBI taxonomy): Eukaryota > Metazoa > Chordata > Mammalia > Lagomorpha > Ochotonidae > Ochotona > Ochotona curzoniae. The sequence continues at coordinate 896,424 of NW_024466580.1, forward strand.
AACTCCCTGCTCATGGTTTGATAAGGCAGAGGAAGCTGGACCAAGTCCCTTGGCACCTGCACACATGGGAGGCTTGGAGAAGTCTCCTGGCTCTTCTTGGCTTTAGCTTGACCCACCTCTAGGCATTGTGGCTACTTGGCATGGAAGAGCTCTTTCTGCTTCTCCCTCTCTTTGTGACTCGGCCTTTCAAATAAAAATAAATAGGCCTTTAACAAAATGTGTGATATTGATACCCATGCTGTAAAACTCATAGTGGTATGTGAAAGCTCTGTGAGGTAAAAGGGAAAGAATTTGATACTTGGAGTCAGCACTGAGTGAATTTCTGTTTTGCCAATGCTCTGGGGAAGTCCTTGCTCATGTGTCAGAAAGTGTGTGTTGTAACACCTAGTTTGCAGAGGTGACCAATGTGAAGGAGAGCTGGCATACGCAGGCATTTCATAAATGGTATTTACTGTTAAGGCTATAGTAGGCATGGAGTATTTTGTGAACAGCTTAATAATTTGACAAAGTTTTACAAATAAGATTCATAGTTGAGCCCAGAAGTGAAAATATCCTATTTAAGAGAGTTCTTGGAACTGTGGAAGAAGGACTTAGTCTTCCAGCCATAAGCTAGCTATTTAATAAATTATTGCCCCCTTGAACTAAGTAGCACATTTGTGGTTTAAAGGGGCTAACGTCCCTCCTGCAGTCTTTAACTTCCTTGTAGGGAGTCATTGACAGCCCTGGAAGTTCCAGTTCATGTTGGAATATTTTGAGCTAAAACAGCAGAGTCAGATTTTAATCTACAGTGTCTTATCATCTTCCTCTTTTTTCTTTTCCACAGGCAAAAAATCCCCAGTGTTACAATATCTCAGATTCCATCCTTCCTTGTCCCTTTGTCAGGCTCCAACTGCACCAATCCATCATCTTAACTCTATTTACCATGGAGTTGATTTCAGTGAAAGGTTGGGTGAATGTGAATTGCGCTAAAGAGCCTTTGGTGCCCACACAAGTCCCATCCCTGCCTTGGAGCTTTTGTATGTGAGCTTCATGCTGGCCAGAACACTCCCAGCCTTCTCCCCTGCTGGGCAGCTCCCATTGGAACCCCCACTGAGAACTCACTTTTTTCTGTCCAATGTCCATAAGTTCCCTGCCCTTCTTTGCCCTCCCTAGTCAAGCTTCTTTTATTTTCCAATTTTCTTACCTACATTTTGTTTCTGCAAGCACTTGCCACTAATGCATTCAGTTATTAAATGAATGCCTTTCTGTTTGTGAATTTGGGGTGGGTGAAGACTGTCATATTTTGCTTGGTGTCATCTCTGGTATGCCACACCGAGTAGGTATGCACCCAGTCCATAGCGGGTTTATAATCAAGATTGAGCGCATAGAGCAAATTAAATTGAGAGTAATACGTGAACGAACGAGGAACCACAGGGGATGCAATCATCACCACTGCATTAAAAAGCGACAATAACAGTGTGGATCTGAGGGAGTCTCTGTCTTCTTGATCAAGGTTGTGTAGTGGGATGGAATGAGACAGGGGTCCACACTTGATGTGATAAAGAACCAGCTCTGACCCCGCCTCTCCATGCCTCATCAGCTTAGAAACCAGCCAGTGCGAGGGAACAGGTTTACTGAGGCCACTTATGGTTAGGAGGAAAGATCCTGAGAAGAGGTTAGAGTGTGGGAGCCAGCCACCTCCCATCAGTGCCCAGTGTCAGTTGGTTTGCTCCACTGCCTTATTGCTATTTAAATACATTTTTTGATGATTTTGTTTGCTTTGGTGGAAGAAAAAAGATTCACAGAATATAGAAGATCGCTTATTATTTACCCCAGAGAACAGTCCCCCTATTAAATATGCATTGAGGCATTTTTATTTGTATTTTTTAAAAAGATGTTTAAATAGACCCAGTAGGCTGTTATATCTCTTTTCAGAGTCGGTGGCATCCATTGATTAAATATGCATTTATATAGTTCTTCTTTTTTTTTAACAAATAAAAGAGACATATGTTTTCATCGTATAATAGACCTGGAAGAATTGATCAGTGAAAATACATATTTATGTGTTTCCTTAAGAAAGATTTTATCAGGCACACACACATTCTAATAATAATTTATTTTCTGATATGTATCACTGTTTGTTAAATGTGAATTTAATTAAGAGGCACAGAATGTGCATACATGTGTATGGGCTGGGAAAGAAGTTGGCAGAATAAGTGGGTGTTTCTTAAGACAAAAATATTTTAAAACAAGGTCACTTAGCTAGTTGGTGTCACAGCCAAAATGCAAACCTAAGTTTTTCTGTTTCCAAAGAGAATTCTTCCACGGAAATAAATTAGAATATTGAGCACTGTCATTTTATTGAATATGCAAGCTCAGGGTATTGTGAAAAAAAAAAATAACATGGACTTTAGGAAAAAAAAATGGAGTATGTTTCCTAATCTAGTAGTGTTGGAGTTGGTTTCGGGGCCTTCTGATACCTTTATCTGTGGAATAGGCTGGCAATTAAAAAAGACTATCATAAAGTTATCAGAACTGTGCAGGACTATTAAAATGAATAAAGGTTTCTTTTCGGGGTAGATGTTTGACCTCGCAGTTAAGATGCCATTTCAGATGCATGATCTTGTGCTGGAATACCTGGGTCTGGTCCCTGCTAACTTAGGTCCTGGGAGATGGCGGGACATGGTCAAGCCCTTGGCTCCCTGGTACCAGGTTGGAGAATTGGATTGCATTCTGAGCACCTGGTTCTGACTCAGGCCTAAATCCAGCTGTTGTGGCTGCTGAGGGAGTGATCAATCATCTCTGTCTCTCCTCTTCCCAAATAATTAACAGAACGACACTGTCCCCCATCAGCTCACCAGACGTCAGTGTTCCATGTTCCTCTCTCCTTAGAGTAAGGTCCTAGTGTAATCTGCACGGTCCATTGTGAATCGTGAGCTGCTTGCTGAGACAACATCAGGGCTTAGTCCTCGCCAGACTTTTCCACCTCTCCCTGCTTTTTGGAAGAGGCGACACTGTGATGACTGAGAAGTGATTTAAACTCTTTGAGCTCTGGTTTCTATCTCTTTCCAACAATGGAAAAGAAAAACAATGGTTAGTGTGAGAGGCCCTGTGGCAGAGCACCTGGCTCTAAGTTCTTTTTAGGAAACCATTCACTTTGCAAACAGAAAAACCTGGGTTGAGTTTCAGCTGTGTGACCTTGAAAAAATGATGAAATCTCTGAATCTCAGTTTCTTCATCTCTCAAAAAGGTAATTGTACCTTTTTAGAGGACAAGACCAGGCAATACAAGTGATGATATTCTTAAGAACCTTAGCTCACAGAGGGTGAATATAGTATGTCTTTTACGCGCATGATGCCATTTGTGAGCAAGTCCTGCGAATTCTTCTGTTTCACACATAGCCAATGCCACCAGGCAGTTCCAGAATCCACCAGGAGCTGGGCCACACCGACTAGCAGGAATGCTTGCCTGAATCTAGGCTGTGCCCTTCACCCAGATTAATTTCCATACGTTAACTCTTCCTGCCTCACAGTGCTCAGCAGCTCAAAAAGAAATTACCAACTCTAAGCAGGGACCACAAGTTTCTGAGTCAGGGGTTTTGAAGCCAAGGTCTCCCTCATTCCAGCCTGGATCGTCTGGTCCAGCTCCTCGCCTTGCTTTCCCCTGAGGGCTCTTTGTTGGTGCCTGCTGTCCTCTTGTCCAGGGATGCTGTCTCATTTCTCTGTCCTAACTGAGCTCTCCCAGCTGCTTTCAGGGCTGCTGGTCCTAAGTCTCCTGAACTGCTCTGCAACTCTACTATCCTTGGAAGGATTCACAGATGAAGGTTGCTGGCTGACCATACGTTTACAGCTCTCAGCTCCATGGAATTTGATTTTAGAATTTGATATGTGTGTATCCTGTTATCTTTTACGCACATTTATAAATGATCATTTGGGGCTGGTCTTTACAAATATATCACCTGTTCACAGACAAGAACAAATTGCATTCCTCCTGTTTGTAGCTTTCCCAAAAATGGAGTTCAGTGAAGTAGGTATTTGGTAAGTGTCAGGCGGTGAGACTGTTGATCATGGCTGGTCATGGCTTGTTTTTGATTTGACTTCTTGGGTTTTCTGACTTGTCCATAAGGAGAGTAATTAATTCCTTTACTTTTACAATATAAACAGGTTTTATCTTGTAGAAAGAGGGGTGTTCAGTTCAAAGTAACTTGTCGAAAGTGTTTAGTCAAAGTAACTTGTCGAAAGTGTTTAGTAGAAACTGGAGAGACCTGGGTTCAAATCTCGCCTTTCTTTTTCTGCATAGTCTTTGGCAAGTGACTCACACTTGTTCAGCTTCAGCTGCAGTTTCTGAAAGGCTGGGGATTAATGCTTATTGAACCGGATTCTGCAGATTCTGCTGAGGGTCAATTAAAGTAGGATCTATGCATACCTGTCATATAAAACTTGTTGGGAAAACAATGGGAGCGAGTGAAGGAGAAGCAAAGCATGTTCTTGCACAGAAAATTATTGGGGGATCTTGAGGCAGGCGCACACATGGAGCTGAGAAGAGATTCCAGCTCTCGTGGAATATCTGGAGTGCACCGAAGCACAGGCATCGTCTGTGCAACCCCTTCTACTGTACCCAGTGCTGTTCTCATCAGAGCAAACTTCAGTGACGGAAGTACTTAGGCAGCAATCTCTGCCGCTTAAGGCACACTCTGGCCTTTTCAGGCTAGGTGTCAAGCAGCAGAGAGCTGAGGCTTGTCACACCCAGAAATAATGCCTGCTCAGAGGAAGGGACAGATGGAGCCAGGAAGAACAGGAGGAGGAAGGCAGAAAGCCACAGGTAACCAACCTCCCTCTCGGCCTGGAGGCTGGCTATGGCTTCAGCGAACTCCTGCCTCCTTGATACTTGTCTGCCTGTGCAGTAATCAGAGTGATTGTTTGGGCTTCAGTTGCATCCTGCCTTGGTGGAGTTGCAGAATCCTGTAATTGTGGGAAACTGGCTAATTCTCGTTGTATCTTTGATGGAAAGAAACAAAACCCTTCACAAGCCTGTCTTGAGGGAATCTTATATTGCTTCCCATTGCTGTGTATGGCAGCATGGGGGAGTGGGTACAGACTGGAAGGTCTGAGCACTCCCTGTGGGTTGCAGCACCAGCAGCATCTCTGCCTGAAGACCAAGGAAAGCAAGGATGAGAAGGAACTGGTACAGGCGGGTATTAGTCACATTTCTGCCTCCTAAGGAGCTACCTTCTAGCCCCAGGCCATGCTGGAGCCCTGCTGGGGTGAGGTCTAAAAGGCTCGCAGCAGAACCTCCGCACCGCGCAGAAAGAAGCCTGTGTGTGCCCATGCAAGCCCGGCACAATCACACTTGCCCAGACTCAAGCGCGCACTGCCGTGCTCTGGCGGTGAGGGGGTGAGTGAGGGGCAGGCTCCAACTCCCCTTGGAGTGGCGCCTTCCAAACAGGAAAGTCTCCTTGCGTCGCTCAGGAGCCTGGAGCCAATGCCTGCATGGGAGGAGGGCTGCCTGGAGCCCCGTGCAGATTGGTGCTGATGCTTCTCACCAGTTGTATGTGCAAGAAAAAAACCAGAGACGCTGCCTGCCTGCTCCCATCTCGCGCGCTCTCTCCTCTGCTCTCTCCCTCCCTTTGCAAACATTGGATTTAAACCTGCTCAGAATTCAGCACAGAGGAAGGCAGCAGCGGCAGTGGCAAGCAGAACCAGCGGCGAGCCGGGCAGCTGAGCGCCAACGCCGCAGCGTCGAGATGTACCATCCCGCCTGCTGGATCATCTTCTCCGCCACGACTGCCCTGCTCTTCATCCCAGGTACCTGGTAGAGAAGGGTGCTCTTTCTGGCTGGGGCTGCTGTGCCGCGCGGGAGCAGGGTGGGTAGTGGAGGAGGAAGAAGAGGCTGGGAGAAGAGAGGGAGTGTGAGAGCGAGTGAGTGCAAGGATAGGTTGGCCGTGTGCACGTACACACTCACTGGGTCGCTGGAGCACGCTCTCTCACACACACACATGCACACAGCAGCCCGCAGTCGGGGGTTGCTCTGTGTTCCTGGGAGTCCGATGAACTGGGTTCGAGATCTGCACTATGCTGTCTTTTTTTTTTTTTTCTGGGAAAGGTAGCTTCTGGCATTAAGCAGCTGTGGTCCCGGGGGCAAGAGAGGATGGGTTTCAACTCCCCGCCGCGAATCCTTCAGCTGACTGGGCTGGGACCTGCAGGGTGGATGGGGCATCCTTCTTGCTCGCGTGTCTGGGGGTCTCCCTTCCCCTCCGGAGCCAGCTAGACCTCCACCGCTCCCCTGTATGTGTCCGGTTCCTCTGGTCTGTCTCTTTCCCTCTCGCTTAGCTCTCAGAACCCTCTTGGCGACCTTGCCCCACTCAAGCTTCTTTATCTCCCCATTCCTTCTCCTTGGCTCAAGCATTTGCTCTTGTTTTTCTGCCTTAGCGCCATCCTTCTAATGTTTCATCCTTTCTTTATCCTTCCACCAAATGGGCAGATTATGCCTGTGAAACTCAAATTCTTCCCTAGTTCTCCCTCCCATGGCTCACAAGGGAAAATGTTGATCCCTCTTCCCCGTGTGTGTGTGTGTGTGTGTGTGTGTGTGTGTGTGTGTGTGTGTTGGGAGGGTGGGATTCAGACAGGCCATCCTGCTGGAGGGAGGGGTTCGGGATCCTGGAGTGTGCAAACGTATTTTCCTGGCTGGACTCAGCACCTGGCACACCTTCCCCGATGATTTAAATTTGTTGCTACCTCTCAGGGCAGTTACTTGCTGGGGGAAATCAGATCTGCAGCCAAGCAGGTAAGATGCTGCAATCCTGCTGGATAAGCTTGGGAGAAGCATTGCAACATCCTGGGCGTCTTAATAGATATGGTAATTGCAGGCAGACACCAAGATACCCAGGGACACCTTTCAAACAATGCCTTGGGGCTAGGTTATGCTTGCCAAGGTTTTAGCCAACCTCAAAGGATCTACAAGGCTTCTGTAGGAACATCAGACCAGCGAGGACTTTTTTTTTCCTCCAAATTGAGACACACAAATTGGGTAGAACATTAGCTAAAACCTTAATTCCCTTTTTGCAGGTAAAGTACAGTTTTACATTTTATATTCTGAATCACTCAGCAAGGTTTTTTAAGGAAAGGAATGATGTAAAAAATATGATTCTCTAAGCATTTCTAAGCAAGCAGAGTGAAATCAGAAAAATGGAAGTTTACTGGGGAGAAATATAAAAGAAAGGATTGGGTTAATAAAAAACCTGACGTGGAATATTTTATAATTTGAATTAAAAATGTTTGAAATGATTTGTTGATTCTGATTTCTTTATAGTTTTGAATTGGACGTTTTCAAGCACAAATGGCTTCTGCAGGGCTCTGTTGTCTGGTGTCTCTTTCAGGCTGAGAAGTTTGGAATGCCGGAAGGAGATCTTGGGGTTCCCAGTTCAAGCAGCTCCCCAGGGGGTTACAGCCAGGCTGGCTGGGTGCTGGCGCTGCTGGGGCTGGCTTAGCACTTAGTACCTGTCTGAGCCTGGTAGAGGGAGCCAGGTGGGTGCTCTTGGGCCCACAGTGTGAAAGAAAACTTTCCTGCTTAAGTAGTCCTGACTCTAGCCATTCAAGCTCAAGACCCACAGCCCAAGGAAAATCTGCCTGTGTGGCCGTGTGCCCTGTGTGGCCGTGTGCCCTGTGTGCGCCCCTCATGGCACTGCACTTTAGAAAGGAAGGGCGAACACCCCTGTAGACAGAAGCTGCATTGCAGTAGACCCTGAGGGAAGTCAGCGACTAGGGTGATGCTTCCCTCTAGGAGTCCAGAGTCCGCTGAGCCTGCTTGCAGGAGACCTGTCAGTCCCTGAAGCTGCTGGAAAGAGGGATGGAGTTGGTTTCCTGAGCCCCTGAGCACTTTGCGCATGGCCAGGGTTCCATGGGGAGAACAGGGCACAGAGGATGCCAGCTCTGTGACCCATCACTGCACACATCTATTGCTTGGGAGCTGCATCTTGTGTTAACAGTGCCACGAATCCGGTGGTAGAGGACTCAGGCAAGGAGGAGGAGGAAAAGTTGCTGTGAGAAGACATAGGTTCAGGAAGGACTCCTCCTGTCGTGGGGGGTATCTGTGGGGAATGAGCCAGCCAGGGTACGGTTCTGATGAGAAGCGACAGTGCTTGTTTGTGACTTCCTCTTCTCACTTTTTCTTTCCTTTATTTCCAATACTACTCCCCCTGCCCCCTGCCACCATGAGATTTCTAGTGCACCTTAGGCATTTACTCTCTTTACTGCCAAAGACAGAAGTTAATGCAATTATGTAACATTGACCTGGTTAGGCCTCTGTGTGCCATCTTACGGTGCAGTTTTTTGCTACTTGGTCCAACCTGCTTCTGCCCCAGGATACTTTTAAGGTTAATGCTGTTAATGCCCTGGTAGCTTCCATGGGGAGATGGGTGGTCATCAGTTGCCTTTCTAGGCAGAATCTCTGAGAATTACAAATAGAAGCTGTGATGAGCCCACACCCAGATGGGCACAGGGCCGTGGTTGATGGTTCAACTGCCATGCTCAGCAGGGCCACCCATCTTGAGCCAAGCAAGTAGAAACAGGATCGACATGAACGTCTTTTTGACCTTGGGTCTGAGGGTTTTACAGGAAGAGGGCAAGAGGAGTGAGGAGTACAGATGATGGGACATCCCCATCAGAACAGCCTGGAGGCTGCAGGACAGGTTACAAGGCAAGCTATTGTTCCAGGCTGGGACAGCAACTTCCCTGGTCCTTATCATGATATCCACACTACGTTGCCTGTGGTTAAAAACCAGTAACACAGCCCGCCGCACTGGAATCAAAACCCATCTTCTGCCTGTCCTTTTCTCCTCTAGCTCTTAGCAATAGCACCAAGGCCGCAGAGGTGGGGATAGGGGGAGGGAGAGCTGAGGTAGTATTCTATGTTTAGCAAGTCAGGCTTGGTTCCGGACACAGCACAGCCCAAAGTCAGTAAGGGCCAGCCTACTGATGGCAGGATGGGGTTTCTAACTCGGAGTTTATCTTTCTCGAATTCAGACCATTGTCTCCTGTTTGTGTCTTCTTGTCCTGGCACTGTTGGCAGAGAAGTAGCCAGGGAATTCCCATCTATCTCTGTGGGTCTGAATTACATCTTTGTAAATAGATTTTGCAGGCTGGACTCATGGCCGTGGGGCCATATCCTTGCCTAGCACACTACAGTTTTTAGTCCTTTATTCATTTGGGAGATGAAGGAGAAAGAAAACTCCTTTTGCAGGTTTGCTTCCCAGATACGACAGTGACCGGGGGTATCTGAGAGAAGCAAAGCCAATGCAGGTGTCACACATGGAGGGCAGTGGCCACCGCCTCTGCTGCACAGCGTCGACATTCCTGGGAAGCTGTAGTGGGAGAATAGGAGAATAACCAGGAACAGAATGCAGGTAGTGAGATGCCAGGGTTCAAACTAGCATCTTAATCCACCAGGCCAAATCATGGTATAAACAAGTCTTTCCTGTTTATAGTCAGAGAACCCTCGGTTTAGATTGAAAAATCCCTTAGACTTCAACTTTTTCTTTCCCCTACACACGACTTCCTGATTCTTCCTTCAAGGAAGTATCCCTACTGGTAGACTTTGGAGTTAGGATATTTGGCATTAGGATGAGTCCTGGGGAAGGGAGTTACCACCAAGTTTTTGATGAATTCCTTCTCTCCTATAACTACCCGGTGCATTTAAGAAATCAAAAGGCAGAACCCAACCCTCAGACTCCCCGCAAAACCAGGAAGAAGGACTGCTGCTGTGACTAAGACCTCATCATCCTCTTGCCAATAAGGTATGCATGCCCTTCCCTCTGTGCTACCCAGTGCCCTTCAAGCCTTTAAAGTGATAGACATGTTAGTAAGGTCAGCTCCTGATGAACCCATGGCGAGAAGGAGACAACTGCAGCTGAGAGGTGTGATCTGAGCAGTGTTGAACCAGAGATCCTGAGAAACTTGAGGATCTCATAGCCTGTCTGCCTTTCTGCTTTCTTTCAGTTCCTTTATCACTTCTTTGTATCCTTGAGCATTTCAGAAGGCGATTCCCTAAGCAGCCATCCCTGGACCTGCATTTGTTGTCCAGAGCTCTGGGCCAGGGTTTCCCTGGTCGGCCATTGGAAACCAACTTTTTATGATTGTAGCCTCAAATCTGGGCCAGAGCTTTATGGGGGAAGAGCATTCTTCCCGTGAGCTAGGACTGTGCCCCAGCCTCGGGGCATGCTAACTAGTGTGACTCTTGCAGAGTTCTACTTTCCCCGTCTATAAGTGTGTTCCTCATTTTCATTTGGACAGAGAGCCAAAACCTAATCTAGATGACAGCAAAGTGAACATTTCTGACTTTTTATCATACAAAAATATCCTAGAAGAGGGCATTTGTGGCCAGTGAATCAAGCCAGAGCTTGCAATGTCCACATCTTAAATCAGAGTCTGGTATTGAGTCCCAGCTACTTTGTTTTTGGCCCAGCTCCCTGCTAATACATATCCTTGGATGCATCAGAAGATGGCCCAAGCACTTTAGTCGTACTTTAGTCTTTGCCATCTTTGGGAGAGACCTGGATTGAGTCCCTGGCACCTGGTTTCTGTCGGGACCAGAGCTGATCATTATGGGCTGGAGGAGTGAATCAACAGAAAGAATCTTTCTCTTTGTCTCTGTTGCTCTGCCTTCCAGGGAGCTGACAATAAATGAAACATATTAAAGGTAACTTCTGGTCTTAGGGAGGTTGGACAAAGAGGAAATGAGGAGGGCATTAGACAGATCTTACTACTGAAAGAGGAGGAGGGTAGGATGAAGTTCTACTATCTGTCTGCTATAGTTACGAAAATCAGTGAACTGTATCCCACCACTCATTCAATAAGATTTTTTGTCAATTTTAATTAAACAAAATGTATTAGGATATTCTGCCTCAAATGACATAAATCCAGTGAAATGGAAAATTGTTACATTTCTCCTTATTTTTGACTCTGAAGGCCTATGTTTGTTTTTCTATTGTGGGAATCCAAGGTAGCACACACAATGCCTTTGACCTTGAATCCTACAGGTGAGGGGCTGGATGCATTGGCTGGAACATCAGCTGAGCGCAGTCAGAACCCTGGGAGCTCTAGCAGCTCCTTGTGCTGGTGATCACTTTCCATCTTTGGGTTCTGACCCAGCCTCTCTGGCCAGGGGCCGTCTGCCCACATCCCTGACCATTGGTGGGTGGTTGCCATCACCTGCAGCTGCCTGAGGCTGGAGAGTAAGGAGAGAATTCAGTGAACTTAAGTGTCAGCCCACAGATGGCCCCTGGCTGCTGACCAACCAAGCTGTCAGAAGCAATAGATGCTATTACCTCTGGATGCTGAGTGGCATCTTCCAGATGCAGGGGCCAGGGATTCTGGCCTCACCTGGAGTGTGTCTACTCTGCTTTATTTCCCTCCTGTGGACCCTGATCCTTTAGTGTAATCCCAGGTCCTGAGGATGTCTGCTCTGTTTGCCTTCTCCTACTCTGAGGAGACCAACTTTTAGCAGTTGCTGCTTATCTGTGTAAGGCTTTGGCTGCCTCTGCCATTCCTCGAGAGGTGAACAAAGTCTTAAACACAGGAGGGCAAATACGTAGTTCTACTTGCTAGACCTTGACACACTTCACATGTGACAGGTTAAGGTCAAGGTTAGAGTTGAGGTTAGGGTGATATTTATAGAGCTCATGGAAGAATTAAAAGGGATGTGAAAGTATAGCAGAAAAAAATCCCAAACAGGTCAAAGAAAGCCAAATGTGCTTCCCATTTCTTTCCTGCCTCCTCCTCTATCATGCAATCTTTGTGCCAATCGTAGATTCATATCCCTTCTTCCTGCATGTAAGTACACACACACACACACACACACACACAAACGTACTTCCAAGACAGGGTTTAGCTACTCTGTAAATCACATCCATAACTCCTGAAGGGAAGCAGACCTATTCCCTTTCCTTTGGTCAAGACCCTCCTGAGCTGCTATTGCCCTTGGACTTCATGTTCTCTCATGGGTACAGATGGCAGAAACCCAGCCCCATGTGGCTGAGCACAAGAGAGTGCTTCCTTCTTGCTTAACTGAGGCTACCAGCATGTTCCCTGCCTCACATCTGTGCCCACAGCCTGTGGGTGCTAAAGGCAGGACCCGAGCTCCTCTCCCAACATCTTCCTCCCACCAACAGCTCCTGGTGCTGAGAGGCTGGGGGGCCCCCTGCAGCCACTTGGCTAACTTAATTAAATGTTTGCAAAATGCTTTGAGACACCCCTGGGCAATGTGCTGGGTAAGTGCAAAGCATTATCATTATGAAGCAGGCACATTCCCTTTAATGAGCAGAGACGCTGTGCGGAGAGACCCCTGGAAAGGCCAAGATGAATCGATGCATTAGGACACAGGCCATTGATTGGAAAGGCCGCTTGCATGTTCAGGGGAAATGATAAGTGACAACGGATGGCAAGCTGGAATTCAACATGTGGAAAAGCAGCATATCTGGTGCTTCAAGGGACAGAGTCCCTTTGCAAGGGACCAAGTGGTCATTCTCCAGCCTTTATTTCCCTGGAGCTTGCAGAGTGTTTTATCATCCTGGGAAAGTGCCCATGGTTCTACTTAGATTTGCCATGGTCCAGGGCTTTCAAGGCTCACCTGGAAATGTTATCTTTGATGTCACCTGTTATTTACTGTGAGACTGTTAGATAACATAGATCTTGGCTTGCCTTAAAGTCCTGTGTAGATTTTCGTTAACTTAGAACAGGGCTCAAAATGCTTCACAAGGTCCGTGGGGCCAGGCGTGATCCAGCCCCTGCCTCCTGTCTGGCTTCATATCACATGGTCACGGCGGTTAATACCATACCCCACACAGGCCTTCATGACTCTTTTCTTGCAAACATCATTTAGCAGGTGACCCGCATTTGCAAAGTTTTGATCCTCTTGCCACAATGTTTTTCTGGCTAGGCATACTAGAGTTTGGACTCGAGAGTGCTTTCCCAGGAGAAGCTTTTTGATGCCTTGAAGAAGTATACTTCTCTGCATTCATTAGAAAAGTTCCTTATTCCAAGCTTATTCTTGATGGAATTGTGAGTCGGTATGCCTGTTAACCCCTGCAGACCTCAACTGGTCATAAAGTCTAGGACCAAGCCAGGTTGCAGCTAGTGGTCAGGATCTCCACTAAGGCTTGGACAGAAGGACCTTCAGTACTCAGGCTCTTCCTTGCCACCTTTCCTAAGCCTCCAGCAGGGAGTGTCTCAGAACTGACACTCACAGAGGATGCCAGTGTGGTATCCACTCTGTCAAAACACTGTCCTCCAAGTCATTCTGGATTTCTTACTTTTATCTACATCCCAACCTGTGATACATACAGGCAGGTACACGTAGATGTGCATCATCAGTGTCTAATACAGCAGCAAAGAACAAGTGCACCAAATAATTTATTGAGTGAATGACTGGTTAGACAAACAAATGGGGAAAGCAACAGGTGACCATCCCAGGTCACGACTTACTCTATGATGCTGATGCATCCCACAGAGTCCTCGGAGGCATCTGGGAGCTGGGTTGCCTTGCCTGACACATCCCCATCTGTGGAGGAAAGGGATGGGCTCTGCTAGCAGGAGATGGAAATGTGCAGGGAATGCTTAGGATGATTATTCATTCCAGTGTTCATGCTTGTCAATAAACAGCAGCTCTGAGCTACCAAGCAAACACATACACAGCAGCTCCAAGCTGGAGCCGCATGCTTTTGGATCTCACAGCACATGTTGCGACAGACACGCCTGAGAGTGTGAGTCGCTCTGTAAACACAGATGTGGGTCCTAATGTAGGCTATTGGTTTAATACACACTGAAATTACTCAGCCCATTTCATCAGGGTGTCTGTTGAAGTGGCCTCAATCATTTGAAACTTAGAGTTATACCCACAGTGTCAACAAGCAAGAACTGTACCCATACACAGAGGATTTCCGTTGTTCATACGGAGTAAAATTGTTGGACTAGGGATGGGAAAATGCAAAGAACCTGGGAGGGAGTTAAGTGGACAAGGTAAGAAGGGGCCAAGCCAACTCAGAAGAAATAGAAAAAGCACTATGCCTCTTGCTATATGTGGACAGTTTTCACAGTGTAACCTGTTTCAGAGTTGCTGTGTCATGGCTGGGACATTTGAAGAGCCAGAGATTCTGCCTTGTTCATCTCTGAATGCTCCTTAGTGCCACCCATATTCATTTATTCGACAAGCTGTTTATTTATTGAGTGATTACTATGTGAGTCCCATGCTAGGCACCAGGAATATAATGCCTGAACCACAATCATTATGGCCTCTGCTCTCATGAGGCTGACAGTCAAAACAGAGGTGAGGAATTTTTTCCCTGCTAAGGACCACTCGTATATTTATAGCATCATTCATGAGCCATGCAGAATTATCAACTTAAAAATTAACCTGATACAGATTTATTGAATTTCCATTCCCACCCACCATTTCCTTGGCACGGCAAGACTAAATAATTTAGTGCATCTTCCACAGCCTGCAGGTCAGACCTTCCTTTCTCCAATGTAACAGGAGATGCAGATGTGCATAAGACATACATCAAACACGTGACTGTGGATTCATGTCTGAGATAAGGTCATGGAAGGGTGGTGTGTGATACAGGGATGGATGCAGGGACGATTTGACCTTGATTTGGAAGCCAGCAAAGCTTTCCTAGTGAAAATGACAACGGACTAATATCCAAAGTATAAGGTTTGGAAATTGCCCAAAGCTGGTGTGTAAGGAAGGGATGGGGAAGAGGCAGAATGAACAGGACAAAGCAGAGTTCCCGTAGTGCGAAGAATCAAAGCACATCCTCTCATTTGGCTGGAAAACAGAGTGCAAGAAAATGTGGTGCAAGTTGAGGCAGGCATGCTGGAAAGGAACCAGAAGGTGGAGACAGTTCCTGATGGTTAAGCTAATCATTCTGGTCTTTATTCTAGAAGTGATGGGACAACCTTGATGGGAATCCGCATGGGACAAGAAGGAAGATCACCATTTGTATTTCTGGATCTCATTCTTGTTCCAGTTTGCAGAATTTTTAAGGGTGAGCAAGACAGGAAGCAGACGTTAACCAGGGATTATTGCAGTAGTCATGCGGACATGGCCATGTCTGGGAACTTGGCATTAAGTGGCTGAATCAGAAAGATAGGAATGCTCTTAGAGACTAAAAGAACGGTCGCACATGAGACCCAGCAATGTGCACTGTAGGTAATCCTGCACTAGGGGTCCTTGGGAAGGGTTGTTGGGTAGAGTGTCTATTTTCATTTTTCTGCTAGCTCCTCTCTTTCAATTTAGGTGTAATTTTGTCCTTGGAGAAGAAATGGGTTGCTTTTGGACATTAGCCCTTTCCTGGTATTCTAATAATCTTACCCCCTTTACTGATATTCTCTCAGGTTCTAATCAAGAAGCTTAAAACTGCATTACTCAACTTCTGTACCCATCAGAAGAATTGCAAGGAGCATTTGTTGTTGTTATCTGGTGGATTCTTCTTGTGACTGGCTCCTTCTGGAGGAAACCAGCAATGCTTGTTGTTCATTAGCTTTTTCACAAAAACTCTGGTTGGTCCCTGAAACAACTCAGAGTTGCAAAGAAAAAGCCACCGCATGCACATTTGCATATTGACAACAAAGCATGCATCATCTTCCCACTGGTCACCTGCTCAGTCCTTCTGACTAGAGAATGTACAAACATGACACCTACAAACACGTTTAAACTTACAGTGATATGCATAGAAAATAAAGGTCCCTAAAAAAGCAATCCCTTCCATTTTGTAGATTAGGCATAAAGCTAAAGGCTGTCGAAGTGTCTTAAGTAAACTATATAATTAAGGACTGAAGTTAGGGCATAATGGGTCAATCCACTGCCTGTAGCACCAGCATCCCATGGGGCACCGTTTCATGTTCAAGCTGCTCCAGCTCCAATCAAGTTCCCTGCTGATGGCCTGGGGAAAACAGTGGAAAATGGCTTAAGTGTGTGTGCCCATTTCCCACATAGGAGACCTGGATGAAGCTCATGATTCCTGGCTTTGGTCTGACTTAACCCTCACCAATGAGGCCACTTGGGGAAGAGACTTTCGATGAAAGATCTCTCTCTCTTTCTCTCTCTCTGTCAGGCAAGTAAATAAATCTTTAAAAATAACTAAAACTATAGTCAGATAGTGATGAAGCCCACTCAAGAATACAGGTTTTCTTGTAATCTGACTTGTTCATTTCACCAGACTGTTGAAGGACTGAGTTAAGCTTTGCCTAGACCAATGACCCATGACCTTGGTTGACCAGACCTCCATTTCCTTGCAGCTGTTTAACCTTATTGCACTGAAAGCTTGATAAACAGGGTAGACCCCTGGTATCTTTTATCCTAGGATTAAAGTCGGGGGCAAGAGGTGAAAGAAAAGCTTTTTCCATCTCAGTGCTGTTTCCATGCTTTGAGTGACCTTTGTAACTGAATCGAGAGACGTCTAGAAGTACACTATTCCTTGATAGGCAGAAGGAAGTGCCAAGTGCTAGATATGTGCCAACCTGACTTAGTCTATACGCAGAGACAGGCACCTGTTTTATTAGCATTATACCATCAAAACATCTATTTTTAAATATGTGTTTGGCCTTGAGTCAGCACCAGGAAAAGGGAGTATCCATTCTGGGAATCTCATAGTCTCCCTGTAAGTGATTCCAGGTTAAATGGTGACTTTCAGTGCACAAATCACATCATGTGGATTGTAACTATTTGTCTAAAAGCTTTATTTTTATTAGAGAAGAGATTTACAGGGAAAAGGACTGACAGGGATGAAGATCTTTCATCTGTTGATTCATTCCACCTGATGGCTGACCACAATGGCTGGAACTGAACTGATCCAAAGCCATGAGACAGGAGCTTCTTCTGGGTCTCCCACATGGGTTCATGTGCCCCACACTTTGGGCTGTATTCCTCTTCTTTCTCAGGTCATAAGCATGGGGCTGGATGGGAAGCAGTATATCCAGGACTCTAACTGACATCTGTATGACATTGTAGATGCAGGATTAGCTAACTGAGCCATCATGCCAGCCCCTGTAACTCTTCTCTATGCTCTCAAGTGAAAGCAAAGTTAGGTGATCTTACCTTTCTACCACTACTTTCAACATTGCTTTCATATTTGATGACACAGACCTGTGCACAAGCCATACAAAGTATGTCTGAAAGAAACGCAGGCAAATGTAGAATAGGAATCAGGTGTTCAGGTTTTAAAAAAGATAGGCTCAGATGCTTGAGACTGCTGAGACAGTCATTTCCATTCTTGTGAAGTAGGGCCTTAGGAAACAGTGGCTTTTTGGAACAACCTGATCTGGTTCTTCTGAATAATCAGTGTCAAGAGATTTCTCATGCTCCTCAAAGGGACAAGAATGTTGGGAGAAGTAGCCCATCAGCAGGTCAAGAGAAACTGGAATTTCCTTAGGAGTCTCCTGGCTTCATCTCATGAAGAAATTGCCCAGGCTTACTTAGCATGGGGATGGATGCCACACTGGGTTCAGCACAGATGAAAGAGAGCGTGGAAACCACTATCAGGATTCTACCACTCTTCTTTCCGGGCCCCAGTGAAGTCTTGGGAATCAATAAAAGACACTGCCCAGCAACTCTTAGCAGCTTATCCCCACAACTTTCATGATGATGGAGCCAGTTCTTTGTGAGGATCTAGACGATGGTTTCTTTCCTTCTTCCTGTTCAATGATTTACTTCTAAGGTAGGCAGTTAGTGCCCTTCTGAGGCTGCCTGGTGAAAAGCACTGACCTGCTAAACCCATGACTTCTGACATTACTTGTGTTTTTATGAACCTGTTGACCCTGGGCATGGGCTCAACTTCTAGATCCCAGTACTGTCCGTATAATGCAGGAAAACAAAAACTGTTTTGACTTTTTCCAGGGTGGCCCCAAAAGTCACTAGAGAAGCACAAAATCCACACCTTTTCTGACTGTTAGTACAGCTGCAATTTGGCAGGTCTTTTTGCTTCAGCTGGAATAGGAGAAGGCCAATTGGGTCCGGTCTTCCTCTTGTTTCTGTGACAGCTTCTTCCCTGTCTAAGGTGCGTTGTAGTTCTAATGAGCAGCATGCACAGGGTGCATGTGAGTCATGGTTTGGAGCAGAAGAGATCTATTAGGAAACTGCTGCAGTTACTTCCACGATCATGAAACAGTGTTTGGTTTGCTGCTGATGTTATCCATGGAGAGTACCAGAAAGTAGTTTATATGCCCCAGATGGGCTTCTTTGGTCCTACGGATAATGTGGACTGATTCTTCCCATTGGGTTGGGATGTGAGAAACCTGGAGTGGATTGAGAAAGCTGTAACATGAAGCTGAATGTCATGAAAGGAGTGGTTGGTTGTGTAACAGGCCTGGGCTGAAGGTGCTATCCCCTGTGGTTACTGCTGTGAGCTAATGTGGAATTTTGAGAGCAGCGTGTGGATGGACAGGATGGTTTGTGAAAAGAGGGTCTCTTTGGTTATCTTGAACACACACCAGGAATGGCTTAATTCCTTCCCTATTTGTGCTCAGTGTGAAATCCTAGGACCTTAGAACCATCACCTGCTCCTTTGCTCAGATCCAAGTTGAAGCCTTGTATAGCATATCAGGTCCACAAATGTCCCTGAGGTGTATGCAGGACTAAGTCTATGATGACAGGCATAGATTCAACAGTGGTGTGAGCAAGGGTGTCAGGCAAGGGGTCACCCATCCCCTTGGAACTCTGCCCTAATCAGACACGCTCAGCTGTTGGGCAGCGTCGAGATGGCACACTGACCTGCTGTTCTGGGAAGGGCCCTCGAGACCAAGTGCCTTCCAAACGCTCCACACTTGTTGATTGTTGGCTCTCTAGCCATTCACGTCACAGGGCTGTCTTCTGGGTAAAGGCCACACCCCCAAGGTCATAGTCTGAGTCCCTGAAGACAAGTGAGCTTCTTGCCCCTTACTCACACACATCGGCTTTGTCTTGAGTGGTGTGGAGTGGCATGCTGCCCTCCCTCGCCCTCCTAGAAAACTAGAAAATCTTCTTTTTTCTTGTATTTTAATATCCACTGGGTTCTCTGGGCCTGGCTTTCGAGAGGCACACCATCAGAGGTGCAAGGTCATAGTGTCTGAGACAGTGTTGGGCTTTGAACTGCCAAAGCCCAGGCAGCAGCCCCTAGCCCTGATATTGCTCATCTGCAACAGAGGCTATGTTGATGAGGTCAAGTTTCATAGGAACAGCGGGAGCTTCTTTGGAAGGCCAGCAGACACAGCGGAGCACGGCTGATTGAAGTCAGGGCTGTCTGGCAGGCACATCTGCCTGTAGATTAAAGGTGCAGAGAAACCACTGACATTTCCACCTGGCTAGCCTTGCAGGAGCACATGGGAGTCATTGTGCCTCAGAGGGCAACAGGTTTTCTTTTTTTTTTAAATCAAAGCCATATTTTATGCTGTGGTTGAAGAGCACATGTAACAGACAAGAATTTAGGAAGACAGGGAAAATGAGAGCAGGCAAAGAAGATGCATTATAGCTTTTTTCCCCATGAAAGCACCTTGTATTCTCTGTTTCTCTTTATTTTCATTCCCTCATGGTTGTTCCATGACTTTGTGAGAAGAGGGTTGTAATAGATTTTTCATTGAAGAAAGCCCTCTCACTTGACCTTGTCCTTCCGATATGGCTCCCGTTGCTGTTGATAGGTCTTGCTCCGCCATCAAACTATCTCCCACTAGGTCTGTCGTTGGCTTTATTTTGCTTGAAGAAATTAATATGTTAAAAAAATCTTAATTACTCTCTCAAGATTTCTTTAAGGCTACTATTTTGTTCTCCACTAAACGTTTGGAAGTGTATGGCAGAATCAGCGTGGAACCAGAAAGCAAAGGTTGGAGCTTGGATGAAACACAGGAATGGAGTGGAACTAGGGAGGTCCAGAAGTGTAACAAGGGAGAGCATGGGAGGAAGCTCAGAGCACCAGGTCATCAGAAACTGCCAGATCCCCACGATGGGTGAACACAGACAATATCATATCTCAGTGCCTACAAGAACCACTTCCCGCCGATGCCTCTGCTTTCTGCCTACGCCCATAACACACATGGTACAGGCACATGTGTCACTCATAAATAACACACATGCCATGGATACAACACCTCATCTCCACGCCTACATGACACAAGAATACTCGTCTGCCACATATACCTACACATATATCTCCCCATTTACCATTAACACATGAAACACAGAAAACACATCCCTTCACACACATACACACATAACAGGAACTCACAACATGTGCCATGCACACATACTCCTCTCACTGACATGACGTGCAACCAGTAAACACACCTTCCCCCATACAAACACACACATACATGTCATGTGTGCAACAGCTCCTGCACACACATATGCACTAACCACCTGTCTCCATATACACATGACAGAAACACACATCTACCACTCACACACAAACCCCTGCATTTACACATAGAACACACAGCACACACAGTCATAAAACACATCCAACGCAGACAAGCACACACATGCATACTGCTTGCCACACAGATAACACAGAAACACACATCTACCACCCGTGCATACGCCTCCCCACTCACACTTGGAACACACAACACACACGCAACACATCCTCCACATACATAAGCAGACACACACATACACCCCTCCCAACATAAATATCACAGCACACACAACATCTAGAACTCATCTACACATCTCTGCACTCACACGGAGCATCTCAGGCTGCTTTGACAAGTGGTACTCCAAGCATCACCTCACTTCACACCCTCTTGACTGCTCAGCTTGGCTGGGTGAGTTCTGCAGCCCTCTCTCCTCCCATCTTCAGGAGCACTTCATTCCTGTTCAGATGCTTTCTTTGGTTCAGTTCTGTTGCTTGGCTGTCCAAGCGTGGTTTGCTCAAGTGTTTGGCCAGCTCTAGTTTTCTGTCCGCTAATGTGTTGCCTCTCAGCCCTGCTCCCCACAAGACTCTCACAGCTGAGTGGGAGGATCTCACATCTCAGGACCCTGGCTGCCCTTGCCAACCAGAGCAGCTCCACTTTGATCAGTTGCATGCCTTTGCTTTTCACTATTTACCGTACAGTAAGTGATCTCCCAGGTTTTGGTTTTTGAACATGGGCAGTTTGTATGTAAAACTGCTAAACATGTACAGACTGTATGTTTTAATTGTGTGTGGAAGATGCTTATGCCCTGCTTGTAAAGTGATGGAAAAAAAGGGTAAAATGAAAAACAATTAGCAGATTTGTAACATGCCTCTCTCTCTCACCAGTGGAACATTCTAAGTGTCCATGGGGGTGAATGTCACTGTGGAAAGACTGCTGTGCTAAGTGATATTGCTACTTGGGACTGGAGTTCAGACAGAAGCATCGGCTTCTCCTTGGCTAGATGCTTCTAATGGCCCTGTTCTAGCTGCCTCCGTGTGGGATTTAGCCTGGGGATGCATCCTTAGCCACAACTATTAGCTATTAGCATGGTGCAGTTGCCATGGCACACCCCATCTTGGAGCAGCTGTAATGTTCTTCAACAATATTGTCTTTGTGGTGAAAATGAGTAACACATCAGTGCATACAGACCAGGAATGCCCAGTGTTCTAGCATCTATCAGAAAAGACTATTGAAGGAAATGGAATGCAGAATGGCCCTCACAGGAAGAGAAGTAAAGGAAAGGACCACCCATTCCAATCACTCCGGAGTGTCCCCACCCCACCTCCCCAGAGCTTCCTCCTCCTTCTTCTTCTTGGCTGTGGTTCAGTCCCAGGGCCACCCACTCTGGGGGTTCTGAGGTCGTAACTTTCCGTTGCTGAAAAGTCTGGTTAAGTAGGGTAAGAGTGCTTAGAAAGAGAGAGCATGATAGATTAATGGAGATAGACAGAAGGGAGTGAAAACTGGGAGCAAAACATAGGTGTTGCACTGAAGCTGTGGAGTGCAGTCCCACCCGTGGCAGCTGGGAGCACAGGTCGCTCAAGCTTGGGTTATAGGAAGTGTGTTCATTGGGACAGCTGCCTCTCTCTCAAATCCATTGTTCCGCTGGCTCGGAGACCAAGTGTTCCAGGGTGCTCTCATCCATACCTGAGCATGGCACAATGGAGACTTGAGGGATGTTTTCTATGTGGGGGATGAATGTTCGCTCTTCTTGCGGGTTTGTGTCCTGAAGGCTCCTAAGCACCTCTCCAAACTATCCTTGGAAACTATCCTGCGTTGTCAGCTTTCCCACCCAACCAGCTGCCTTCCTCTTGTCTGCGTGAAGGGCCAGGCCTGCCCTTGCTACCTGCTGGCTCTCAAGCTTCTGTGGCTCCTTCCTTGCTTCCTCTCAAGGTTTATTTGTTTGATGAATGTTTTCCACACTGAAATTTGCCCTGCTGTCTGGTTCTTGCAGGACCCATGCTGACCCACGGCAACCCATGTTTTACTCCATGTCCCAGCCTTTCCTTTCAGGAACTTGAATTATTTACTCTGCAGAGTGGAACCAAGACTCCTGGCAATATAAAATTGCTTTTTTTTCCCCCTACTGTTCTAGGCAGAATTCACAAGCCCTGGCTTGAGGAATCTCTGCTCTGACTCTTCAGTAAAGACAACATGTCCCCCAAGATTTCTTACTAGAATTTTTGACTTCTGTGGGCAGGTCATAAAGAGGCTGCCTTGACCATCCTTTTGGACATTCACTGTCCACCTCCCATTTCCTTCCTGTTTCTCCTGCCTTCCTATTTGATGCATAGTCACTTTATGGCTCACAACCTGGTTTTATCCTTTAGTTTTGATTTTTCATTGCTGTGGTTCTGCAATTTGATTTTTGTAAGGCAAGCATAGCATGCTTTCTTCACCTTGGCCCTCCTACCTGTCAGGTAGGATACTTTTTTTTTTTTTGTCATGGGAGTTTGTCCTGTGGATTATAGGTTGCTTAGCAGCATCCTGGCCTCCACCCAACAGATGCCAGTAGCCCTTCTTCAGCTTGACAGCCAAAAATGTTTCTAGACACAGCCAAATGTTCCCTGGGGGACAAAATCACTCCCAGTTGAGAACCACTGCTCTATGATTGTAAATGGCCAGTGCAGTATCCTAGCAACCTCTTCCTGAAGCTAGTTGACTTTCTCAAGGCCTTCTCTTCCTGCTTCCTCAGACTTCACCTTGCACTTGCTCCGACGTTTGTTCTAAGCCTGTTTCATTAAAAAATTGGATTTATCCGGAATCTATAAATCAGGCTACTGAATTTTCCCATCTTTCCCACGTGCTCTTAGATGAATAACCTGGAAATGACTAGCAATAGGAATGTATTTGATAATACCACTATTAGAACCAATGGTAATGTTGTTTTCTAAAATGGTATGTTGGGAATAAAGAAGCTATGAAAAGTCATGCAACAGGAGTACATTATTAATTTAGCTGTGCTGACTGTCATTGATCATGTGATTGGTGTTAGCCCAACTACTGCAGCAACTTTCCTTAGGGCAGACTTAGATTGTAGTCTATTAGCTTGAGGGGAATCAGGAGTGAGAATGACAGCTTAGGTAGGGTTCCTGTGGGCAAATATCTGACACTAAATGAAAAGGCAGAATCTAAAAATTAGCAGGTTGCAAATAACAATGCAAACCTACCCAATAATTCTGGTGAAAGGGTTTTTCAGATCAATTACCACCCCTGGGTCAATTTGGAAGAAAAGGCAGCTCCCACAGTCCTGAAGTGAGAATGGGACTCAATGTTGAAGGAACAATAACTTTGAGCTAAAGTCTTGGAATTACTTGTTGAAAAAATAAGTTTCTTGGTCATGACATTGGGAACATCTTGCAGTGCTTGCAATGACTTTGTTATCAGGAAATGTCAAGTATTCCAGGTAAGTGGTAAGGGAGCACACCCTGGCAACACATACCAGGGTCAACAGAGAGAGAGAGGTGTGTTTGGGTGTTTCCTGTTTCTATAGCCTCACTTGGGAGTTATCTGTGAGCTAAAGTATCGAGTCCACATTCAACAGTTCAATGTCTCAGAGGCCCAATCCAAAAGTCTAGGTGAGGCCTGCTTGATAAATATCCCATCAGTTTCTCCTTGCAATGGTTTCTCATTTTGCATCCAGCCCTCTTCTGATAATACGGCAAGCATTAACAGCACTGAGCTCTGTGACTCTTCAGACATCCTGGGATTTTTTTTTTAAAAGAGTTACTTACTTTTATTGGATATATAGAGAGGAGGAGAGACAAAGTGGAAAATCTTCCATCAGATGGTTCACTCCCCAAGTGGCCGCAATGGCTGGAGCTGAGCTGAGCCAAAGCCAGGAGCCAGAAGCTTCCTCTGGGTCTCTCACACGAGTGCAGGGTTCCAGGTCTTTGGGCCATCCTCAACTGCTTTCCCAGGTCACAGGCAGGGATCTGGATGGGAAGTGAGGCTGCAGGGATATGAACCGGCTCCCATATAGGATCCTGGTGAGTTCAAAGCGAGGACTTTAACCACTGTGCTATTGCGCTGGGCCCCATCTTGGGATGTTAATCAGGCATGTTTGTCTTGTGGTCTTGGCCACCAGCAGTGACATATCTCTATGTCTCGAAGAATCTGCTTTTTCAATTCCTTGACTGTTGCAGACTCCTCCATGGTCCTGCAGGGGCTTGATGGTTAAGGATTGACCTATTGGGATTCTGAATCATGACTTCATCCCACGTTCAGCTGACTCCACTGACCTGATTTCCTTGCTGCTGCGCTTTGACAACAATAATTTTAGAAACTGCAGTTAATGTTTGATCTAACACACTGATTAGGTTCTTTTCATGGATTATTGTAAATGCCAAATTTGGTTTAGGTAAAGCTGATTCCTTGTGCAGCTCATGGGCAACAAAGTATTTCCCAAGGTCATGTGCAACAGGCATCCCACTTTCTACTAGCCACTATGGCTCAGGGTGAAGATGATGTTGTTACTCTCCTGAGCTTTTATTGTAATGAGACACAGGACACATGGACACCATGCACTATCTCCATGATTTTTTTGCAGAAACAATCCTGTGATAGCATTGAGAGAGAAAACACTAGCTCCGCCAGCTTTCCACAGAGAGGCTTCCCAGGAAATGGGGCATGTGAACTAAGCTTTTAAAGCAGCACTAGCAGGTCCTCTCAGGCACAAGTTGAACAAGAATTGCATGTAAGATATGTGTGGCTATGCGGAGATGTTGTGGACACCGGAAGATGAGGTAAAGCTGAGGGATACAGGAAAAGGGGTAAATTAGCCCCTACTCCTAACAGTAGCATTGAACAGGTGGCAGGACTCTGTGGGTTAAGAACAAGGTTGCATCACATTGAAATATGGGTTGTAGAATTTAAATGTCAGTGGAATGATAGATGGTACTAGTAAAATCTTAACTTTTAATAACCTCATATGTTTCTAAATGTCCATGTGATGAACAGTGTCATCGGTGTGAGGAATTGTAATGGTCTTCTCTTCTTTGATGTATTCGGGGCTTCACCCATTATCAGAGGCATGGTGTGTTTCTCCTCAAATTTGTTTGGTTTGCTTCCGGATAGGAGAAGAACTCTTATGCCTTTTATTTTGAGATAGTAGAATCGATATGTTCTGACATTCTTTATGTCTGGAGGATCTTTTAACTTGTAGGTTATGCTTGAATTAGAGGATTAAGATATGTGTGTATTTAATTGTCCACTGAGTTCTCTAATATGGATTTAAATGGTGTGAGGCTGAGCAGTTGCTACCAATAGATCTTATCTCTATGGTTTCTGATGTAGAGTTCTTGACAGTCTTGTGGACAATGGCATCAGGATAACCTTCAATGATAATAGTGGAAGTTCCTGACATAGCTGCTAGATTCCCAGCAATTTCTATGGGAAAAAACAGCGTTTTTCTTTTCTTTTCTTTTTAAAGATTTATTTATTTATTGGAAAGTCAGATATACAGAGAGGAGGAGAGACAGAGAGGAAGATCTTCCATCCGATGGGTCACTCCCCAAGTGAGCGCAATGGCCGATGCTATGCTGATCCGAAGCCAGGATCCAGGAACTTCTTCTGGGTATCCCACAGGGGTGCAGGGTCCCAAGGTCTTGGGCTGTCCTCAACTGCTTTCCCAGGCCACAAGCAGGGAGCTGGATGGGAAGTGGAGCCGCCGGGATTAGAACCGGCACCCATATGGGATCCTGACGCATTCAAGAAGAGGACGTAAGCCGCTAGGACACGCTGCCGGGCCCAATTTTTGGTAGGCTCCCAGATGACCTCAAGAGGGGGGCTAGTTGTAGAGAGAAGAAAAAGCGACAACAGGCAGAGGACTTCGAATTTCAAAAAGTGTCAGAGAGATGGTTTAGTAGATGCATGAGTTGTTAATTCACCAAGAATAATTAGCTCATCAATGATAACATGTGGTATACCAGAGGAGAAGTCAAGGAAACAACTGAAAACAAGGGGCATGTAGGTCTTGTGTTACGTATAACATTCTTTCATTTTTCACTCGAAAACCAGAGACAGAGAGAATACTTATACTATTACTGAGACTTTCATATTAAACCTAGTGTGGAGGGGAATTGTAGACATGAGGCATAGGCCCCAAAAGTATTCAAGAAGGAGCTCCCAATGACTGGATAAATAGTCATTGAGCAAATATCTCATTGGGTGGTCCACCTAGAAGTCTTCCGTAAGCTGATCGGCTGGATAGAGGAGGAAAGCTCCCGGGTGCTGACCACCTGTTTGCCCTCTGCAATGTGGTGCGCATCTCTGTGACTTAGCGTTGCTGCCTTGAGATGAAATTGCAGAACCCGACCTAGATCTGTGGGAGAAGGTGAATTGAGAGCAGGCATAGGAAACACCAGAGACTTATCATGACAATCTCAGTGGAAATGCTGAGCAATGCTATCACTATTGCCGAGTGGAATCAGGTGGGGCATGTTGGGAAGCCCTGCTCCCCTTGATCTAGCTCCTCCCCCTCCTCCTCGTTGGGGAGCACTGGGTGGTACCACGGAAGAGAGGATACACAGCAAGTCTCCACCCCCACACTAGGAGTCCTCAGCTCTTTGCTTGCTGTTGCATGCGTGCCTGGCTGCACCTGGTGTGGAAGGATGAGACAGGCTGCTGACACAGGCTGTTGAGCTCTGTTGTATAAAGCTGTAGGAGGGATGGCATTTGGCAGATTTCTTCACCTTTACTTTTTGATCTCCCACTCCTCCCAATGATGAGGAAGCCTGGGCCAGGCTCT
Source organism: Ochotona curzoniae (assembly GCF_017591425.1). Taxonomy (NCBI): domain Eukaryota; kingdom Metazoa; phylum Chordata; class Mammalia; order Lagomorpha; family Ochotonidae; genus Ochotona; species Ochotona curzoniae. The sequence continues at coordinate 923,562 of NW_024466580.1, forward strand.
TAGTCCAGAGAAAGCTTCACCTGCAGTGGCAGTAGCCTAGGTGATTGCTGCAGGTGAACTTGCCAGGCAGGGACAGGTCATGGCTGCTGGGCTTGGGCTGGCAGGCCACACCCTTCCCCATGCCAACAGCCATGAGATGCCTTCTAAATTCATGTTACCTGGGTACCTGAGGCAGAAATCACCCTGGATCATCATGCAGAAAGTGGAATCAAGGATTCAGGGAAAGAAGATGCCAACATCTAATGGCTCTGTCTTTGGCTTTCCTACTCCAGGTTAAGTTCTTGGACCTACAACACAGAATTGAAAAAACTGGACACCCAATTCTCCTCCCTTTTCCATTCCGTGCCTGCTCACTCTCTGATTTCTATGTGAAACAGCACAAATGCATACCTTTCTAAAGTGACTTCTGGACACTTTGTCTAATAACAATAATAACAACAATAATAATAATAATAATTAATAACCCCCCTTCTGAGGTTCCTCAGGAAGCAGTGCTTCTCATCCCTGGGTGCACATTGGAACTCTGCAGTAGACTCTAAAGGAACCCTCTGACACCAGGATTTGCTTCCCAAAATTCTGCTGTAATTGGTCATGGTCAGGCATCAAACGTGAAAGGGTTTCCTGATGATCCTACTATTCAGTGTTTGGAAAACATCAATATAAAGTGTATCTTGCTATCCCTAAATCCACTGGGGGTTGTGCTGATTAACTTTCTCAATGGTTACTTCTATAATTATTTTTATCTCATTATCTGCATAATCAGAGAGCAAACTACTCAAGGACAGGAGTTTTGTCCAATTCTTTGAGTCACATAGATGAGCCTGGGGGCATTTCTCAGCCTCATACTGCTCCTCCACAAATGAGCTGTGACAGTTGATACCCTCAAGTGTATGATGGCTCTACCATTTTTGTAATTCTCCTGGACACTGTGAAACTGGATCTGGGTGCCCTCAGGCAGCTCCTTGAAACCCATTTCCCACACAGATGCAGGGTCCCAAGGCTTGGTCCATCCTCTACTGCTTTCCTAGGCCACAAGCTGGGAGCTGGATGGGACACAGAGTTGCAGGGACATGGACTGATGCCCATATGGGATCCTGGTTGATGCAAGGTGAGGATTTAGCCACTGAGCCATTGTCCTGGGGCCAAATTCCCCTTTCAAAACCAACAGCCAATGTTGAAAGGAGGAAACACTGATAGGCAGGGATGAAAGCACTTATAAGAAAAGACCTAAAAGCTGCTAGGTTTAGAGAGAAGAAGGTAGGGAGTTGGTATACACAGGCATAACAGATGCAAATGGAGAAAGGTGTTTCAGGCTGGGAGATGACAGCTATCCAAAGGGCTGCACCAGAGCCAGCCTTGGAGGGACCTGCAAAACACAGTGTCTTGTCCCTACACTAGCATACCTTGGCAGTCTCATTTGCATGAACCAAATAAATGTAAACCATTAGTGCATGGGTACCCCAGGACTCATTATGCTTTTCTGCTTAGGGGTAGGGCCATGGGCACCACAGACTCTGCTGTCTCTGAGTCCAGCGACATGTTGGTTACTACCTCACAGTTTCTTCTGCTAGCCAGTGTGCCCTTCTCAGGCCTGTCTTTCTTCACAGTGTTGCCACATTTCTTGAGAGATCTTGAAAATGGAGTAGGTGGAGGAATAGAGGCAGAGAGAACATCTCCTGCTGCAGACTGTGGGAGAAGCTTTGGGGGATTCATGAGCTCATGTCCGCAAAGCTTTCTGAGTCCCCTTGCTCGTTACTACTGAGTACTTTGGAAGATCTCCCTATGTGCCAAGCTACTTACAGGAATTTGGGAATTAACCCACTCACAGTTCCATTGGAGTATTTTATTTACCTTGTTCAGACTCAGAAAAAGTAATTCAAGAATTTGGACTGGACTTAGAAATAAGATCTTTGGCTTTTAGTCCCTCTATGCTATGGCCTTTGGGACCTCGAATGAGACATTTTCCAGAGGCCTTAGGTTTTCCAGATATTGGGAAAAGGGGCTAATTTCTGTCATAGTCACACCACAGAATATTTGTGTGGGTATAGGGTACAATTGATATGGAACAAATTTAGAAAATAGGATGAAATATCTTAGTAATATGAGATGTTATTCTAGCATGGTGTTTCCAGTTGGGTGGGTTTATCTCTACTAGGGTTATTTTTTACATTGGAATATCACATTCCAATCAATTAAAGCCCCTGAATCATTTGAAATAGAGACCAGCGATTGATTAGCTAAATTTCCAAGAATATCAAGGAGAAAGGTTAAACACATTTGATAATTTCTTTTTTTTTTTTAAGATTTATTTTAGCTTTATTGGAAAGTCAGATATACAGAGAAGGGGAGAGACAGAAAGTAATATGTCCCATCCATTGATTCACTCCCCAAGTGGCTGCAACAGCCAGAGCTGTGCAGATCCCAAGCCAGAGCCAGGATCCTCTTCCGGTTCTTCCATGTGGGTGCAGGGTCCCAAGGCCCCAGGGCATCCTCGATTGCTTTCTCAGGCCACAAGCAAGGAATTCGATGGGAAGTGGGTCTGCCTGAATTAGAAGTGGCACCCAGGGCCCAGCACAGTGGCCTAATGGCAAAAAACAAACAAACAAAAATAGAACTGGCACCCATATGGAATCCCGGCTCTTGCATGGTGGGGTTAGCCACTAGCGGTACACACATTCGATAATTTTTACTAGAATAACAGGACTCCATGGAGGAGAACAATTTGCAAGAGAATGACAGAGGCTAGAATTCTTTTCGAAGGAGCCATGGAGGGAAGTTTATTCTCTTCTTTTTATGGCGTTGCTTTATATCATTTCTGTTTATGGATAACTTTGTAAAGCTAGGGCATTAAAAGCCAGTGTCTGCTGGTGGGAACAAGAAACTCAGTAGATGGGGAGTATGTGGTATCTGTGGAGGAAGTGTGGGTAAAATAAATAGTAAAGGCCCAAGGGCAAGTGGAGTGAGGTGCCAAAAGAAGATGGATTGAGGGGATGGGGGAGAAACAGCTTATTCGACCACAAGTGGTTTCCTGAATAAGCTCTGACCTGAAACTGGATGCAGCCACCATCAGGACTTGGTCTCTGCATTCCCTGTTAGGGCCCTTTCCCTCTTGTACAGCCAGACTCAATCTCTGGAGAGACCAGGCAATGACCAACCATGCAAGGACATGTGGGGCCTTGCTAAAGAGCTCTGTTCCTTTCTTTCTGGACAATTCTTATCTCAAAGATCATTCTTAAAGTCTCAACCATCGGGTAACATGAAAAGTAGGATGCTGCTTGGTCTGGCACAGTAGCCTAGTGGCTAAAGTCCTCACCTTGCATGTGCTAGCATCCCATTTAGGCACCAGTTAGTATCGTGGCTGCTCAGCTTCCCTTCCAGCTCCCTGTGTGTGGCATGGGAAAGCAGTATAAGATGACTTAAGGCCTTGGCACCCTTGCATGGGAGACCTAGAAAAAACTCCTGGCTCCTTGCTTCAGATAGGCTCAACTGCAGCCATTGTGGCTACTTGGGGAGTGGACTGATGGACAGAACATCTTTCTCTCTGTCTCTCCTCTGTAGATCTAGCTTTCCAATAAAAGTAAATTACTAAAAAAAAAAAAAAAAAAAAAAAAAACAGAGGATGCTGCTTTGCTGTTTTTCTGAAGAATTCATTCAGGGCCTTGGCAAGGCCACATGGTTTCCACAAGGTCAAGTGAGGGCAGAGAAGGAGCCCATGATTATCTTAGGGCACAAACCCTGTCCTGGCCACCTCTGCCTGCTGCTCAGCCTCTGCGTTGGATTCATTCATCTTACTCTTTCCTTAGGGGGTATCCCAACCTTTCTCAGTTTGTCACATGTAAGGTCCCTGTTGACCATTTTTGCTTCTGTATTTTACAGGTTTGGACTAATTCCCATTTTATTTTTGTATTTATTTGAACACAATAACTTGTAATGAGGCTAATGACATTTTGTCTCCATGGTGGCCTATTTTAATTTTGTCTTGGAAATGTCAAGACGATCAAGCAATTTAGTATCTCAGAAACACAAAACGCGGTACGGACAATAGATTCTTTTCTCCATCATTCCATCGCCCTTGTTATCTGTGAGTTCCTGGGGCCACCCTCTTCCCTTTGGCTCTTTCTCAATGCAGGTGTGGCCATAGATCCACAGTAATACATCGCCAAGACAAAAGGCAGCCTGACTCTCTCCAGCAAGTGCAGTTAACCCAATCTCTTACATCTCAGCACTCCAGCTAAGTTTGCTGTGCTAAAAGGGGGTGTCATTTTCCTGGTGGCCTTTCAGCATCAATCCCTGCCCTTCCACCCAGCCAGTGGTTTTCCTTTGCACCTGCTGTGGTCATTGTTTTCTCAGCTCTCCAGTGCTTTCTTCTAGAATGGTTGCACTGGCACATCTTTATCTGAAAGGACAGACAAATATTTTAGGCTATGTGGCCCTGATCCAGCCTCTATTTCATAGTGTCCTTCTTCTTTCAACTCTTACAACATGTAAATATGTTCTTAGCTTACAAGCTGTATGAACTGTCAGCTGGTCTCTAATTTGGGGGTGCTTACTGGGCATGTTTTGGTAGATCTGGATAGAAAACCCTCATCTATTTTCTTTGAACATGATTCTATCTTACATCATAGAGCCCCATGCACAGGAACACTTCAAAAGTTTTAATGGACAATCAAATTAGTACAAAAAGTTTGAAATCTGGGTGTAGTTTTTTTCATATGTACATTTTTATGAAACTTTTCAAGACCTCTGATCGCTGCTGCTTTTTTTTGGGGGGGTGGGAGGGTTAGGTGGATATCTTCTTCAGTAAACAGATGCTTCCCCACTGTATTCACTGATGATGGAGTTAATTCTCCACATACCATAGTGAGTTGAACACACTAAAACTCAACAATACTGTACATCAAAATATACACCCCAGCTGCCATACTGGATCGGCAGCACACCACGCCACAGTATTGGGTATGTCCTCTAGTGAGCTGCACTCACTGTCACTGCCCAATGTCACAGGCAAGGATAGGACCATACAACCCTTGCCCAGGAACAGATCCAAATTCAAACTCCTGAAGCAGGGTGGCTGGCTTCTACTGAATATGTGTTGCTTTGGCACCATTGTGAAGTTGGAGAATTGTTCATTGGTGAACCACCTGCATGGCAAATGCATACTTATATGGCTGACTTCAGCTTTGTTTTAAACATGAATTTGGCAGGTTTTCCTCCAGTGGCCTGTGTTGTCCTGTGTTTGTCTGAGTCTGGAGCTCCCTGACTGTCTTTTGCCTCTTTGCTTCTTTTGGCATTCCCTGTCCATCTTCTGTCCACCTGCTCTGGCTGTGGAAGCAATGAGGCCTCCTTTTTATAGATTGGGCCAGTGCTACATCCCCATCAGCCTGATCTCCAGCAGCTGAGGTCATCAGAGCAGCAAGATGGAAAGACTCTTGGTCTGGCAGAGTCATCCTGTCACATCATGGAAACCCCCAACAGAACCCGGGTAGACCTTACGTCTCAAGAATGGCCTCATGCAGGCTTTTATTTAGACACCACTTTGTCAATTTTGTTGCCAGTTTTTCTATATAGTAATAACAGTTTATCTCCATAAAGCAGCAATAAGTGGATGGAGTAATATATTTCACATTTAATAAGGTGTTGCCAGTTGCCCACACTCTATAAAGCAATTAGTGTCAAATGCCGCTAAGCAATGGTAGCCACTGCATCCGAGTGTTTATAGACCTGACAGGACTTAGAGTTTCCAGCTGCATTGTGAGGGGCTGCGGCCACAACATGAAAGGTGGCAGAGATGCTCACCAACTGAGTTTGAATCCCCCGACCCTGTGTCTCCAGAAACTCCTTTATAGCAGTGTGTCATGGCACTGCTTCTGGAGCTGGAAGATGCTGGTGTTCCCCACAGGAACTGTGTGCTCAGAGGGAGAAGGTGGATTTGGGATCACAGGTCCCTCTGCCACTTCTAAAGAGTATTCTGGGGATGCACTGGGTATGGTGGTTAAGATGTGAACACTTGCAACCCTTGTTGGAATGTCTTCATTCTATATCCATGTTCAGTTCCCTGTTAAGGCAAACCAGGAGGCAACAGTGATGGCTCAACTAATGGAATTCCTGTCACTCACATGGGAGACTTGGGTTGAGTTCTGGCTCCTGAATTTGGTCTCAGGTAGGGCTGTTGTCGCTTTTGTGTGCAGTGAGGTAGAGGATGAAACTTCTCTCTCTCTTTCTCTCTCTCTCTCTCCCCCTCTCTCAGCTGTTTCTCTATCACCAGTCATCTTGTTGTCTCCTCTATTCCTCTCCCACTTTCTCTGTCCCTCAGATAAATAAAGCATCTTCAAAAGATGATTTCTTGGCAATCATATTTCTGGGACTCATTTTCCTCTCTGTAAAGGAGATGAGAAAATCAGCAGGGAGCATATGACATGAACTGTCTGCATGCCCAGGCTTGGATCTTTCCAATTCTTTCTACACCTGCCATGACTACACAGGTAAGCATGGGAGCTTTTGCAAAAATCGAGTCCAGTCTGGGGAACCCAGCTCATGCTAGTTTGGCTGGAAATGTCCCAATTTAATCCAGAAGTCTTGCTTTCTGTGAGCTCTCAGCCTCAGCGAACTAGGAGGCCTGTTGCACCTAAGTCTAGTCTAACAGCACGGGTCTCAGAGGATGTGGGTTCCAGTATTGTTTCAGTGATCACGCCAGGAATTCTAGCTACACCTTGCATTGGATGTGACCCAAATGTGGGTTACAAAGCAGAAAGCTGGAGGAGTTGGACAGGCAGGAGGATCACTGGTCCAGAAATGCGGCATCTGAGGAGTCACACTCAACGTGTGACTTGATGTCCTTAGCATTTCTTCCTTGACAATGAATTTATTCTGAAGAGCCCTAGAAGGGAGGAATGGAACAGATTGAGCCTCTCTGTTCAGTAAAATGATTCCCAGTCCACACCTTACCGAGCCCACAGATGAGGACCCTAGTAGAGGAAGATGATGGTGGCAAACACTACAACTACCCATGTGGGAGGCCTTTGCTATCAGGTGGCTTGAGGGTGTAGACTTGATTTCATGCACAAAACTGTTAAAAATTGCAGTTAGTCTCAGGTGCTGTCTGAGTCTGTTTTTGTTGCAATAACGAAATGCCCAAGGGGAGCCAACATTGTAACTTAGAAAAGACTCTCAGTCTTGGAGATTCATACCCCAGTGGCAGAGCAGCCTTGCAGAGCCCCTCCCAAGCCGACTCAGACGCTGACATGGCCCAACTCAGGGTTTTATAAACAACTGCTTTCCCTGGTGACCTAAGGGATTCCTCCCAAGCCCATTCCTAAGCAGGCAAGCTTGGTTGAGTTTCTACTCTCTGAAGAAAATTTGCTAATGACTCATGTGTTTCAAGTTCCATATGCGTTTAGGAGACAATTGCTTTCGAGGTGTGATGGGTCCTATATTCCCAGTGTTTCATTATGTATACAGAAATATTTTAACATTAAAAACCTAAAATTAGGCACATTTTAGGGTGAGGGATACTCAACCTGTATATTTATTTCCTTCTGCATACTGTTTTCAAGATGTGCAGATGTACTGTTGCTACACACAGGGAGTCATTTCATTTTTAAAATATTTTTTTTCTGTTTCAATCTTTTAAATTAATATCTGCTTATTTATTTGAAAAGCAGGCTTAAAAATATTTATTTTATTTTATTTATTATTTTTTAAAGATTTATTTATTTTTATTGGAAAGTGAGATTAACAGAGAGGAGTAGAGACAGAGAGATCTTCCCATTGATTTGCTTCCCAAGCAGCCACAGCGATCAGAGCTGTGCCAATCCAAAGCAAGGAGCCAGGAGCCTCTCATGAGTCTTCCACATGGGTGCAGGGTCCCAAGGCTTTGGGCCGTCCTCGACTGCTTTCCCAGGCCACAAGCAGAGAACTGGATGGGAAGTGGAGCTGCCAGAATTAGGGCCGGTATGAAAGGCAGATTTATTGGCAGAAAAGGATAGAGAGAGACAGAGAAAGCTCTTTCATTTGCTGTTTCACTCCTCAAATGGCAGCAATAGCTAGAGCTGAGCTGACCCTATGCCAGGAGCCTGGTGCTTCTGTTGGATGTACCAGGTAGGTGCATGTGTCCAACTACCTGGGGCATCTGCTGCTTGCTCCAATCATCAGCAGGGAACTGAATGGGAAGTGGAGCACTGGGAGTTGAACTGGCACCACAGGTGGTGACTATGCGCTATATCACCAATTAGCGCCATTAAGCCACTTCTTTAAGCCGTGCACAGAATCCTCTCAATCAAGCCCAAGGTGGAAGAGCTCTGGTCGCATTGTTTCAAGCAGGGACAGGGAATTTGTCACCTATTTTGGAGAAAACAGTGGCATACCTGAAATTGAAGGACATGGCTCAGCTGCCTGTTGCAACTTGGCAGTCTTTGCAAACTTGGGAGCAGGAATGGGAGTGGACTATAAGAGCATCAGCCTGATTATTTCTCGTTGAAGACAAGGAAATGTGGTGTGAGGTTGAGGAATACTCAAATGGATTCATGTTTGGCTTATTTTTTTTTAATTTATTTATTTTTATTGGAAAGTCAGATATACAGAGAGGATGAGAGACAGAAAGGAAAATCTTCTGTTCGCTGAGTCACTCCCCAACTGGCTGCAATGGCTAGAGCTGAGCCGATCCCAAGCCAGGAGCCCAAAGTCTCTTCTGGGTCTCCTATGCAGGAGCAGGGTCTCAAGGCTTTGAGTCATCCTTGACTGCTTTCTCAAGCCACAAGCAGGGAGTTGAATGGGAAGTGGGGCTGCCAGGATATGAATAGACACCCATAGGGGATCCTGGTGTGTGCAAGGCAAGAAGATTAGCTGTTAGGCTACCATGCTGGGCCCTGGCTTAGTGTTTAAGGTGCTGTGTTAAACACAATGGAATATGTAATTTCAACAGTTAGCGCTAGCTTACTCAACTTTCTTCTAGAGCAGATCCCGGGAGACAATGGGGGTGTCTTAATCAATTGAGTTTCTTCTACCTACTGGAGTGGCCTAGATTGTGCTACCAGATTTGGACTTTGTTGTGGACATTTAGTGAGTGAACCAATGGTTGGGATGATTTTCCTCTCTTATTCCTTTCTGTACTTCATCTCCTTTCACATACATTTTTAGTAAAGCAAAAACACATCCATGTTACCCATATGTTGAGTCAGCATGCAAGCCCGTTTCCTCTATCTGATCGATAATGTTTCTGCCATATTTTCACTTATGCCATAATTTGGTCAAATGCAGAACTGGCCACCGTGTTCATCTGTCTCTCTGAGAATTGCAGGTGCATGAGACACAAGAATTATGGAAGGAGGAGCCAGGTAAAAGAACGGTTGAGTGAGTGAAGAGCATGGAAAATAGCTGGGGTTGCGGAGGGGTGGCCCTGAGGAAGACTCAGGGTAAGAAGGAAGAGTGGGGAGGAATTGCATGTGCATTTGGATGGACTGAAATGATTCTTGGCAAAGGGTGGTGAGGGAAGTGAGGAGTCTGGGTCAGGGAGGAAGGGGAGCTTGCACCACCTAGCCATAAAGCCCTGGCAAATGGTTCTGTGTCTGCACATTGGGACTAATTGACACATGCGTGCAAGGATTTGGGTCCTTGCTTGGCTCTGGTGCTGTGGAGCTGCACTCCTGCTTCCTGTAGCACTTAGTCTTGCAGTAACTAGCCAGGGCAAGGCAGAGTACTCACCCTGAATAGTTCCTGCTCTATCCAGTGGGGGTCAAGGGAAGCACAGCCTACTGTGCTAGCCAGTCGTGGAGTTAATACCACAGGGACAAGTGTGCTTTTTCTCATATAACAAGACCGACTTTAAGGTAGTCAGAACATCTTCATTTAAACATCGCTTCAAATGCTCACTAGCGACTTACTGTGTTGAAGTATTGTAGGGAATAATAGACCAATACAGAAAGAATGTAATTAATTGGTCATGACTGTAAAAGCATATAGCAGAACTATAATTAACAGATTCTGTTGGCGTGACTAGAACTCTATGTGTGGTTGGATGTTACACTGCTGGCTTGCACAGTAGGGGCTCCCAGCAGCAGCAGTACGAGGAGTGTCAGGTGGGAAGAGAGCCCACATGAGTTGCTGAGGGCACCCAGAAGCTAGCCTGAGCAATCAGAAGTCTGCCCTTCTCCCTGCCCTGGCTGGATCCCTTGCTATGGGCATAGCTCTCCCCACAGAGCACTCAGACTCCACAATTCTCAGGGCATGTCTGACTGTGGGGCAGGGAGTGAAGGCTCCCCACCAGTTCCAGTGCCAGCAGGATGACGGGGGGGCCTGAAGTTGGTGCTCTTACGGGCTTTTGCTTTTCTTTTGCTCAGCCTGTCCCAGCTCCATGCTCCCAAGCTCCCATTTGGTCCCATCTGCTGGTTCTTGTGCCTATTCTTAGCAGGATTCCTGCTTAGAGGGACTGTCTCATTTCCCACACTATCTCTCCCCACCCCTTTCAGCCTTCCTTCTCAGTTCAGTTCAATCCCAGTCCCTGGAATTGTTCTCAAAATTTGAAGGTTTCTACTTTCACACCTTGATAATTGGTGCTATCTGTTGAAAGTAACTCTGAAACTCCAGCCTGTTGGGGTCAGGAAGAGCTGAACTACACTGAGGGAGTCGATGTAGGAGGAAGATTGCTCCTGGTAATCTCTTTCCTGCAGGTGACCGGCAGCTTTGGAGCCAGGAGGCTGACTTCAGAGCTGATGCTGGGTAACTGGCTTTGTACTGGTTTCTTAATGGGAGTCCTACAGGGACAGGTGGCCAGAAGGGAATGAGCTCCTGCCAGGGGTGACATTGAAAGCCCAAGAAATACATGCAGTGTCGGAGGGGGTGGGGGCATGATGTCAGTGAAATGGCATTGGAGTGATTAAGTATGCAAAGTACTCCTCATTTTTAATAGCATCATGGCTGGGAGAGGAGCTGTTGAGAGTCTCCAGGCCAGCGGGCACAGTTCATGTCAGCCCCATAAGGTGAGTGCCTTCCCCCTGCCCTGAAAATCAGGGCAGCAGGTCCAGCCTGGCTTCCTGCTCCAGGGTATAGGCAGAGGAGTCAGTGATGTTTGCAATTTCTCTTTGGAAACTAAAAATTGAATGACTAGGTTTCAAAACATGAGTATTTCATGCTGTTGACTGTTTAGGTTTGATCTCCTCAGAGGTTTTAAACAATTATTCTAAAAACCAAAACCTTGACCTCTTCCGGGCACAGGCAGCAGGTGTGTCATGCGAGATCTTTCTTCTCATCCTGTCTGTGAGCGAAGTCTGCCCCTGGGAAACAGATGAACTTTGGGTGCAGTCCACAAAGAACCTCCGAATTTCAAAGCACGGGTTCCCCTTGAGACTAAGGAAAGGTCAAAGCCATGCATTTCCAGGGCAGCCAGAGGGGCCCGTTTTCCAATCCCTCTGCACACACAGGAGTGATCACTAAAGCACGCACACGTGTGTCATTCTTTGGATCAGCAACATAACAGGTGCTAATGATATGAGATGTGCGTAGCAGAAGAAAATATTAAGTAACAATGGTAATTATTTGTTCCCTTATAAGTGGAAGGCTGACAGATTTCAGTGACTTAATTCTTGTGGCTTGCTGCTTCCTGTCCCTCTGTATGGTGTACCTGGCTCTGAGGACAGTTTGTTTCCAGGTTTTGCCAAAGGATTGGTCGCTGGAGGGATCTGGTTAGTTCTTGAGCTTGTCCTATTGAGGGGAGATGTAGAGTTGACTACTGGTGCGCAACATGATGGTTACTTGTCTCGAATCAAATGGTGGACCTTGTTTCCTGGCTTGGCATTTGTACCTGGGCTGTAATGGTGCGTTGTTTTACTTATGTGTGAATCGGTCAATCATGACCATTTTATACAGTATGTTGTTCCAGCGTAGAGCTCGTTAGGTCCCAGACATCCACTGGGGGAACTGGTCTCACTTTCGAAAGTGCTGCACGGTCACTCCCCTGTCTTACTTTGTTTTCTAGGCTTGATTTCTTTCTTTCTTTTTTTTAAAAGATTTATTTTTATTATTTTTTTTATTGGAAAGGCGAATATACAGAGAGGAGAGACAGAGAGAAAGATCTTCCGTCTGATGGTTCACTCCCCAAGTGAGCACAACAGCTGATGCTATGCCGATCCAAAGCCAGGAGCCTCTTCCGGGTCTCCCATGCGGGTGCAGGGTCCCAAAGCTTTGGGCCATCCTCGACTGCTTTCCAGGCCACAGGCAGGGAGCTGGAAGGGGAATGGGGCCTCCGGGATTAGAACCGGCGCCCATATGGGATCCCGGGCGTGCAAGGCGAGGACCTTTAACCACTTGCGCCACCGCGCTGGGCCCTAGGCTTGATTTCTAATACATCCATCTTGCAATCATGTGCTGGGTCTCCCCTACGTTTTCATGCTCTTTCTATTGAAAGGAACATAAAACTGAGTGCATGAGTCTCCTGGATTCTGATTCTGACGTTTGAGACTCTGACATGATTTGGAAAACTTCACATGACATGTTCTTGGGGCAAATCTTCAGCTTTGGACGACTTAGTGTTTATAGGTGCGGAGAAGGAACTGCTGCATTTTCAAATAGAGGCATGAGGTGGGCTCCTGCAGGGAAGCCCTGAGAGGGCAGTCTGTGGACTCTGCGCCTGGCCTTCCTAGTGTGGCCCTACGCTGGCTCCTCTTCAGGGGTTCTTCTTGGTCTCAGGGTACACTTGTCACTACTTCAGTCTCAGAACCCACTTCATTCTCTGTCTCTGATCCTTCCTTATTTGGTATCAGCACTGACTCTATGTCATGTCTTGACACAGGGCGGGTGCCACCTTTTCCTTGTATTCTTTGGGAAACAGTAAAACACCCTGTGAGGGAGCTGGGAGAGATGTTCCCAGGAAACCCCCAGGCCCATCAGAGGCTCTGCACTTGGGTCCTCTTGGATGGCGTTTCAGTGTTTGGGTAGAAGAGCTTGGAGGTGATGCTGCTGCCAGTTGCTTGTCTTGCCTCCTCACCTCTCCCGTGGTGCAGAGCTGTTGCCTTGGCCTCGGCCCCTGCACAGCCTGGCCTGTAATTTATACAAGTGCAACTGATGTTCCCTTTTAAATTGACAAAAGCAGAGGATGGAGCCTGGGAAGCCCTCTGACCCCGAAGCCCCGGTCCATGAAAATTGCAGGCAGTATTCTGTGTGCTGCCTCTTGATGTACTTGCTGTAGAGAGAGGCTGGTTAATTTGCCAGGACTCAGAGGTGACCCAGGTTTAATAAAGAGGATTAATGGATTTGAGCTAAAGGTCTTGGCTGTCTCAGGCAGATAGCCTCTTCCTGCTAAGACAGTTTGCAGGCGCTTACTTAGTGCCTTCTCTTTGGGGAAATCACTCAAGCTGCTTATTCACAAGCCTTCTGTCCCTTTCCTTCTCCCCCTCCAACGGGGTCTCAGGTGGCTGCAGGTTCCTCAAGCAGTCTCAGAACCAGATGTGCCAGGTGCTCTGGGTTGACAAGAACAACAGCATCCCCCCAACCCCCCCCCCAAAAAAAAACAAACAACAAAAACCAAAAATGCCCTCTCCTATTCTACTGGCGGATCTACCAACTGGTTGGAAATGATTTTGGTAAAAAGAATCAAAATCGCTATGCATACTTTTGGGAGACTCCATTTCTAGGAGTTTGTTTTCTGAAATAATCCATAATAAATTATTTATTCCGAATGGCCACAAAGTATCTGCCAGAGAGATGTTTATTAGCAAAGCAGTGGTATGGGCAGATGTATAAGACTACTTAAAAATATTTCTACAAAACATAACTAAAAGAATAGTTATGTTACATAAAATTTTTGAAACCCATGTTTACAGAGGATGTTCAAAAACTTAATGAAAAAAATATATACATTATGAAAAAGTTGCTCATGGATTTCTAGGTATTTTTGCATCAAGATCAACATATCTTTCATTCCATCGCTATGAAATTTTTGAAGTGTCCTCAGATAACCACAGGGGACCTAGTTAAATCGATTTTCCTCTATCTATACAATGAAAAACTGGCGACTGAGTTATTGGGTTAAAGAAGAATCGTAGGTATCACTGAAGTTGTTTCGTCAGGATGTGTGAGACGTGGGCACGTAGGTGAAGCGTGTCCATCAACAGGACTGAATGGCACTCACAGACGTTTGCTTTAGTGATTTGTTTTATTTCTCTTCTCTTCCCTTGTTCTTTCCAAAGTTGTATGCCACTTGTGTAATAATGGTGGTAAGAGACTTCCGTGGGGCCCTCCCTGAGGCTGCTGGAGTCTCTGGTACACGAGAAACCAACTTGCACCCCTATGTTCATTGCAGCACAGTCAGTAATTGCAAAAACATGGAAGCAACCGAAATGCCCATCAGCAGAAGACTGGACAAGAAAGCTGTGGTTCATTTACTCCGTGGAATACCACTCAGCTATCAAAAAAAAAAAAAAAAAAAAAAAAAAGAAATGCAGTTCTTTGTGGCCAAATGGGCCCGATTGGAAACCATTATGTAAGGAATATGAGCCAATCCTAAAAGGTTAAATACCACAAGTTTGCCTTAATTTAAGATAAAATGATGTCAATCTCAAAAAATAGTACCTGTAAATTATAAAAAAAGAGAGAGAGAGAATGGGCATGTGGGGCTTTGAGCTCTGTGCAGGCCATTTTTGCAGGTCTGTTTCCTGAGAAAGCTCTGGGTCACATGGGAGCAGGTTTCCTTTTGGCAAGGCCATGGGCTGGTCTGGATCACACTTCTCATCACTGATTTCTTGTGGTACCCCAGGAACTTTGGAGGGTCGATGAACCCTCAGAGGTGTGGACGCTGAGCCCAAAGGTCAGAAGGAGGCTGCCAAAGGCAAAAAGCTTAATGAGCCCTCTGCTGGTCCCACAGTGGTGGCATACTTCCCCTGGCCTAGTCTCAAGTGTGAGTTTTTGTATTCCATTTTAAGTGACTGCGTCAGGGGTAATGTGGACAGATCCCCATTGGTTCTGAGTCTAACAGAATGTTCTGCCCCTTAATAGACTCCTAGTCAGGGCATTTCGCCTTATTTCTGCTAGCCACCAAGAGCTTACACATTTGTCTCTTGATGTTTGATTCCTTAGGGGGTCCTGAATTTAGTCCCTTCCCCCAGAGGTTACTCACTGCTTAGTTCCTTCCTGTGGTAGTGCCATGACCTGATGATCCCTTCTGTTTCTCTCTTTCGTGCCTACATGTCACCATTGTCTCCCATATAACTCTTCAGCAACATCTGGTTGTATCTGCTTCTCCAATATTATTACTCATCCATACAGCATACAGCTGCAGTTTAATCTGACACTAAACAATGGGGATAAAAAAAACCACCCCTGAGTAGCTTGTTAGCAATGATTTCAGTGTCTAACCTTTATGATGTTCAGGTGGTACCTCCATTCACTTAAACCCACTAGTGTTACCGAGGCTAGAGAAAGAGTGAGAGGATGATTTGGAATGACAGTGTGTCTCCCAGGGATGGTACCTAGCACCCATACAAGGCAGGCATTCTGTACTTAACATGCAGCTGGAGATGTCTTCTCTCCCAAAGACCAGATCCAGGAAGCAGCCAGGCTATGTCCTGGGCTCAGTTCTTCCAGGCTGAGACTCAGCCCCCCAGCTCTGTGGACTCCTTTAAATAATGGATAGGTTAAGCGGTTCCTTGAGCAGAACAGAGAACTTGGGGAACTCCTCCGTACATAAAGGCTGTGCATGCAGCAATGGCACAGTGCCCAGTGGTTTTCCTGCATGTTAAGTTCTGTGCCTGACTCAAGAGCACCGAGTACACTCCAATCCTGCCTACCCAGGCTATTCTGAGTTTTCATCAAGGTGTAAATTTTGTTATGAGATCACCGGATGCAACAGTTCCATGAATGACAAGCACCACAGTTCTGCTACTTTCGAATTCACCCCAATTTAGGCTCCTGATGTAAGAGTGTTGTAGCCGCATTTTTCCTCTGCCATGTTTGTTTTGCAACTGAGTTGTAAATATTCAGTGCTCCCATTTGCAAGGATATTTTAAAACATTCGGGGAAAGATGGAGTTGAAAGATATTTATCTTGCCGCATTCCTGGTTAGTGTTTTTATGATATGCTTTTTCGTGAACTGGTTGAGTACTTTCATGCATCACATGCTGGGGAAAACTTCCCTGCCTGTGTTACTGTGGTCACACAGAGGTTCAGATTTGAGAAACAATCTGCTACAATATGTCAGAATCCACAGGGCTGCCACAGGGCCTCCCCACCTTCCACCTCACACACCTATAGGCTCTCCTTGTCTCTGGTCCCTCTCCTCTAGTCCTCCCTAAGGTCTTTCATGGAACTGGCAAAGATTCCTTGGATAAGTATGTTAGAAACAGACTCACATGTATATGGGAACTAACTGTGGGGGAACGTTTGTTTATGAGCAAGAAGCAAACTGTAGCCGTATTATGGATACGTCCCTAGCCTGCTTTCTTTGCAGGAGGCCCATGACAGTGAAATCCATCAACAGAAGTTCTGCTCTATGCATTTTGTACACAGCGATGCCTTCCAAAATGAGTGGAAAGAAACACTTTTCAAGACTGAGTGATGCTAAGGAGGAATGCCTGGGAGAGCTTGGCAAAGGGGTACAGTGACAACGGCCATGTCCCCATAATGGATTGTCTTGTGCAATCCACCACTGCCTCACTTCTCTGCCCTGACATTGCCATCTTGGACATTACCAGGCACCATGGGGCCCTCAGTGCATGCACAGTGCTGTGTCTGGGAATTGAGAGTTATGCATCATAATACAGTGAGTGAGAGGTAACTGAAGCTGGTGTTTTAAGGTTGAACAGACATGAGATAGTAAGGCAGGATGGTATCTTGGAGTTCCCCTTTTGCCTGCATACAGGAGCATGTCTGGAATATTTGAGGGACCCTGGGACGACCTAACAGAAGCAAAGAAGAGGGGCTGTACAGAGGTCATTTTTCATTTTGAGACAGAAGACCACTGGAATGCTGTCTGCAGAGCAGGGACAGAGGTTGATGCACATAATGGGACAGCACAGGCCTCTGTGTAGGAAGAGACGCTGCATCCGGAAATACCCTCACCCTGTCTGAGAATTCTCTCTTTGATTGGCGTAACTGCACACTTCAGTCTCATTCTCCTGACCCTACCTACCCTACTGGGCTTTCCAACCCATGCCACTGATGACTCTCTAAATGTATCTGTGCCTGGATATGAGATGCAGAGACTGGAAAACTGGGAATGTTAAATGCTTAAGTTCATTAGTGTGTAAACAGAAAATGACTCACAATGTTAGTAAAACACTGAACTACAAAGAGAGCAAGTCTTCGGGGAATTTTCACAATTAGTGTGTAGTTCATGATTGAAGTCTCAGAGTCGAAGGTGGTAGGGGGTACCTAAAATTTCTGCTGTGTGCAGTAGCACTGTTGTCATCTTAGTTCCCACATTCATGTGAATCTGTTTCTACAATTTTGCTTTGACTGTGTTGTTACTCTATTTTATGTCCCTGAAACTGACCTCTATTACTCACAATAATCATAGCTTGTTTGTTGCCACAGATATAGTAAAGTTTAAATTTAGATTAATTCATTATTAATAGGTTAAGTTCAACCTTTATTGAATTTCTAATGAGGATTGCTTTAAATCTGCATACACACATTTTGGGGATCTCTTCTTTATTGAGTTTTCTGAAGAAGACTACACATTCATTGGGGTGATCAACAATTACTTAAGAGCTACCAATGGCTTTTCAGTGAGCTGAGACAGAAAGCTACAGAGAAGTTAAATTACCAAAGTTCCTATTGTCATAAAACTGACCTGGGGAGGGTGCTGTTGGGAGCAAGAAAACAAAGAACACATAAGAAGCACTTCGGCTGGTCTAAGTGCTGGTGTAAGTGCTATAAAGAACACAGCGTATCGATAAAGTGGCACATAACCAAGATGGAGCCTGCTTTGGATTGTAGTTCTGGGGACCCTTTCTGAAACAATGACATTATGGCTGGAATCTGTTCATAGGCGGTCAGCTCAGGATGCATTTTAGAGTGGAGCACACGGATGGAAAGAACAGCCACTGCAAAAGCCTCAAGGCAGGGTTCACCTTCTTAGCTTCAAGAGACCAAAAATCACTCATGGGGGACATGTTACAACATGAAATACTGTCTCTGTGGCAGGATTCCATCAGGGAAGGTCTTACAGGCCATCCTCAAAGGCTTGGGTATTATCCTAAATATAACAGAAAACCCTTGGGGAGTTCTGAGTCAAAGAGAATGATCTGATTTATGACTTACCAGCTCATTCTGGTTTCTGACAAGAATAGATTACATGTGTGTTATGAGAGGAACAGGAGGAGGTAAGAGACTATTGAGAAAATTAGTGACGTAATCAGGATGAAAGATGATGGGGTTCTGGACCGTGAGTAGCCGTGGAGTTCAGATACGATAATGGATTTGGCACACATTTTGCGAGTAGTTTTCAGATACACAGAGAGCTAAAGGACAAAGGAATGTTTCCAAAGACTTCTGGCTTAAGAAACCTCATGAATGAACAATTGGAATGGAGGGGGGGGAGCATATCAGGAAGGAAGTTGGAGGTGGGAGATTCTGGAGCCAGTGAGAGGTCTTAGAGAATCATCAGTGTTCTGAGGTCTGCGAAAGCCATTAACTTGGAAAAGATATTCTGGTAGGAGAGTTGTAAACAGGGAAGAGAGCCCTGGAGAACTCCCACCTAAGGTTGAGGAAAGCAAGGCTCTGGGAAGGAGCAGCTGAGAAAGAAGAGAAACCTGGCAGGGAAGACAAAAAGGCAAGCGTTTCAATGAGGTGCAAATGTTGCATAGAGCGCAGTGGTTTATGGCGAGGACAGAGCCCAGACGCCAGGAGCAGTGCAGAAGTCGCTGGTGCTTTTAACTGGAGTAAATACAATAAAACAGAGTTTAGAAGATTGATTGGAACTGAGGAGCGATTGAGGCATAAAGAAATGGAAGTTTATTTGATTTTCATTATTTTCGGTTCCACAAACATTTTATTAGTGAAACCATTACTGCTATAGAAAACACGAGGTTATGTTGTTGCAAATTTCTGGTTATTTATCGTGTTATGTATGTCTCTGTGTAAAGACATTTAATACATAATTGATTCATTAGAATTGAGTTTATACACAATAGCACTGTGGCAAGCATTCACACACTGTCCTTAACATACAAAAATGTTCTTCTTGCACCTGCAAACTCAGGTAGCGTATTATGTCTAGAGCCATTGTAAACAGCAAAATCATCATAAACACCAAAAAAAAAAAACACAGATAGGAAAAACTTTTTATTGAACAGTCCTTGAGAAGAATACTTTGTTGCTTCATGAAAGCTGGAAAAAGAATGTCTTTTGTTGACTCCTCCCCAACAAAAATGTTCACCGTAGGTAACTCAAAATATTTGACGCTCCATGCATATCTGTGAAGGATCAGGAACACACATGTTAGTTTTGGCTCTGTAGTAGCAAATAGTTTTTGGTGATCAGTAGCTTTGCACACATAGAACCTGTGCATAATACAAATTGGATGTATCAGCTATTAACAATTCTTTGGAGCTGATTTATCGCAAGTTTTGGTATGGTAATGGAGAGTGTATTTTCATTTGGTTCTGGCCAGGAGGATGTAGCATTGTGTTGCTACACAATGCAACTGATCTCGTGCAGAGGCAAGTTTGATAGAGAAAGAGGAACCCTTACGGAAACTGCTTCTCCAGTAAGAAAAACGATTGGGATTTGAATCATCAGCTATTGACAGCCTTTGATGAAGCCACTTCTATGCATCTAGGAATTTTTCTCATTTCCTGTAATTTTTTTAACATTTTAAAAATATGAGTTTTGTGTATTTATTGTTAAACGAATTCCTAAACGTATACAATCTTTGTTTTCTTTCTGAAATCACTTTATATGTGGTTATTGCTGGTATATGGGAAAACCATTGATTTTTGTGTATTTCTTTTAAACCCAGTCACTTTATTGAACTCTTCATAAATTTTAGTAATTTTTAAATGAGGTGCTTGTATTTTCAGGAAGACAATCATATTGCTTTTAGATAATAATAGATGCACCTTCCTTTCTTTTCTTTTTTCTAGGGTTACATTTATTAATTCCCTCTGCATTTCAAAATTTAGCGAAATCTGTTGCTTTTGCTATGAAACATTACGAGCCTTAGAAAGTTTCTATTTTTCGTTAAGAATGGCTGTGTTTCAGCAGAGGCTTGTTTGGCATCCAGCAATGTTGCTGCATGATTAGCCTCTCTATGATTTAACCTAATGACTAATGATGTATTTTCCAAAGTTGACGAATCTTATATAGTGGAAAAACCTAGCATCTCTGGCAGGGATTCTACTTGGATAAAGTACAATTTGTCATATCCTGCTGGATTTTATTCTCTTATGTCTTACATCATATCACTTAATGAAATTTATGGTCTTTTTTTTTTTTTGTCTAGATGGTCTTAGGATCGAGGTAACGGTGGCTCTTTCAGGGATTTGAGACTTTCCAACAGTCATTTCCTGTGGTTTGCATGACCCAGTGACCCTTCTGTGTCCTCATCCTCTGCCTTGGCTCTGTTATTTGGCAATGAATCCGCTTCCTGACCATGAATTTGGCTACCACTTCTAGGTGTGCACTGCCAATCCCTTCTTTCTGTATCTATTCTCTGACTTTGAATGACCAACTTAACTTCCACCTGGATATTTTGTCTTTGTTTAAAACTTTGGTATGGACAATTGAATATCTCACGGGACAGCGTTGTCATTGCCCCATGTCCTTTTTTGTTTTCTGTAGCTACTTCTTGCTATTTCCTTTATCCATATCACCGAGCCTTACTATAAAGAATCATATAACTGAAGGCCTTTAATGTGTCCCCTTTTGTGCCTCCCTTCCTCTGTGCACCCTGCCACACATGCAAGCTTACATACACATAGGAGGCACACATACGTACATTCATGACTTACACATATGGATACGTTTCTGTGTGCATATGGATCAGCTCCAGTCTGCAAGTTTACTGACAGTGTCATGACGTCTTTTTAAAATTCCCTTCAATACTATTTTATTCAATTTTCTAAGTTTTTCCACCTCATGAGTTTATTTCATTTTGAATTTTTTCTGACTTATGATTAATTTCTTTTTGTACTTGTATTTCTCTTATATTACTTTTTAAAATTCCTCACTTTATTTATACACAGTTTCCTTCCCCCTATCCTTCCTCCCTCTTTTCCTTTCTTCCTCTCCTCCCTTCCTCCCTTTCTTCTTTCCTTTTTCTCTCTCCCACCTCATCATCTACTCCCCAGGTACATGAAAAAGTTGGGTCGGCTAAAGCCAGGAGCTCAGTCCCTAACTTCTTGATCCACCATAGTGCTATAGTAGGCTAATCCTCCATGTGTAAACGCCAACTTCCCGAATGAATGCCACTTCATTTCCCGGCTGTTCCACTTCTAATCCAGCTCTCTGCTTATGCCATGAGAAAGCAGTTGGGGATAGCCTGAGGTCTAGGGGCCCTGCACCCATGTAAGATGACAGGAGGGAGCTCCTGGCTCCCAGATTTGGGTAGTTACAGCAATTTGGGGGTGAACCAGTAGGTGGAAGATGTTGGTACCTGTCTCTCCTTTCTATGTGAAATTCTGCCTACCTCCCCCAAATAAATATTAGTTTAAAAAGATTTATTTATTTTACTGGAAAGAATGAGAGAGAGGGAAAGATCTTTCACTCACTGGCTTACTCCCCAAATGGCTGCAATGCCCAGAGCTGCATCAGTCCGAAGATCGGATACAGGAGTGTCTTCAGGGTCTCCCACGTGGATGCAGGAGCCTAGGGCCTTGAAACATCCTCCACTGGTTTCCAAGGCTATTAACAATGAGCTGGATCAAAAGTGCAGCAGTCAGGACTGTAAGCATCACCCAGAAGGGGTACCAGTGCCATAGGCAGAGTATTAGTGTGCTATACCACCATGCAAGGCCCAGTTGGTAGCTTTATAAAGGACCACACAGACATACACAGACATGCACATGTACATGCCTGCTCTGTCTCTTGCCAAGGGGACGCCTATGCAAACTCTGAGCTTGACTAAGGCCAAACCAGTGGAGACTCCCTGATCTTGAACTGTGCACATCCAGGACTACGAGCCAAAATATTATTTTTTTCCTTTTTAAAGCTATGTTATCTCAATATGTTGTTCTCACAATTATAAGCAGACTAGTGCAGTAGTCATTTTAGATATTAAGTACTTCAAATATCTTTAATGTATTATTGTCTATCATTTCTATCTATCCTGTTCTCAGCAGCATTACATTTAGAATTTGCATGTGATAATATTTATAGTTTTGTGTAGCACTTCAGGCTTTTGTGTAAACAATAAATCTCTACCCCAGGGTAAAACAAAATATTATCATCTTGTACATTAAGTCCATATCATTGGATATTTCTTTCATTTCTTCTATTAAATTGTTAGTTCTACCTTTCTCGGTTTATTCTCTGTCTGCCTTTGAAGGCAGAGCTAAACAGATAACAAATTTGATTTTTATTCATGCACAAAGTAGTTTTGATGACATCCTTTGTCCTCACCCCTTTGACCTTTGTGGCCGCCTTCATCACATTCCAAAGCCTGTGGGGTGACTGCAGGGGGGAGAGAGAAAGCCCTTTTTCCAAAGGTGATGTGGGATTGAGCCCATGGAGGCACCTGGAAGCTACTGTCCACTAACCCTTCAGCCGTCCAAGGCTGGCCACTGCTTCCTGTCCCAGCACCCAGGACATAAATCACTGTTGCTTAAGAAAGCGTCCTGACTCTGTGGGTTTCTGGTAGGTATTGATGGTTTTTCTTTGGGGAGCGGGGAGGTTGTTGTAAGTTTGTGAGAACTAGGCTTTCCTCTGTGTGCTATGATTTCGCACAGCTTGCTTCAGGAGTTGATCTGCCAGGGAGCACTTTGTCGGGTGCCCTTCTCTGAATGCTGTGTGCCACCTTCCATTTAGGAGGTCTGCATCAAGTTCGCAGATCCTCTCAAATGTTCTCCTCTCCTGTCACGCCGAAACCAATGTTAGCATTATCATCAGCCCAAATATTTGTGACTCCTCTGCTCTCACCATGCTTGGTACAGATTTGATCATTGTGAAGCACTGACAACTCAACTTCTTGGCTCCCTGCAGATTTTTGCAGGTGCTGTGCTTATTCTGACATAATTGACTCCACTGCCTGGCCGTGCACTTTTGTGCTTTCCTCTGATCACAGAAGCTCTCAGGGTTCTTTTCTTTTCTTTTCTTTTCTTTTCTTTTCTTTTCTTTTCTTTTCTTTTCTTTTCTTTTCTTTTCTTTTCTTTTCTTTTCTTTTCTTTCTTTTCTTTTCTTTTTCTTTTTCTTTTTCTTTTTCTTCTTTTGTTTCCTTTTATTTTCTTTTCGCTTATTTTTTCCTCTCCCTTCCTTCCTCTGTCCCTCCTCTCCTCTCCTCTCCTCTCCTCTCCTCTCCTCTCCTCTCCTCTCCTCTCCTCTCCTCTCCTCTCCTCTCCTCTCCTCTCCTCTCCTCTCCTTTAAAAAGAAAGAGGGAGGCATAGATAGAATGCATGGAGAATGAGAAAGTAATAGAGCTAGATAGAGACACACGGAGAGAGAACTCTCACAGGAAAGAGCTCTCAACTCCATCTAGATTTCCCACATAGGTGCAGGAATGCAGTCCCATGACCCATTGTCACTGGCTCCCAGGGTTGCTGTGGGCGGGAAGCTGGAGTGAGGAGCTGGAGCCAGATGTTGGAGTCAGACACCTTGATACAGTGTGTAGGTGATCCAGCCAGTATCTTGATCACTAGGCTAAAACCTGCCTCCAGAACCCTTGTTTTTGTAGAGACTGTCACACATAGACTTCCTTTTGTAGACTCCTTTGCCTGGCACTCAGAGCCTATCAGGCACTGAACTCATTCTCCCCCTCCCCTTGCCCCTTGCCTCCTAGAAATCATCTTTCCTAATGGAGCCATTTTACAGTAGGAAGTCCTCAGTGTCCCGTCCCTCCAAACAGTGAATATCTTTTGTCTGTGTTATCTCGTTTGAGAGTTTTGAGTACTACTCTTTTACAGTACTACAAAAACTTCTTTGGCAAATAGAAGTAGGGGACCCCTTAGGTCGACCTCTGGAGGTGGGTGTTGTGGTACAGAGGGGTGCCTGCAACTACTCCTTAGATCGAACTTCCTGCTAATATGCCTGGGAAGAAGTGGATGATGGCGCAATGCTTGGACTCTGCCACGTATATGGGAATCCCTGATGAAGTTCCTGGCTTTGGTCTATCTTGGTCCTAGTCGTTGTTACCATTTGTTAAGTGAATCACTACCTTTTAAACAAAGAAAAAATTCTCCCTCAAAATGTATATTATTAAGAAAAAATATTCAAAATGTTTTCACTGAATTTATATTTTTAATTCTATTTTTTCTATGACCTTTTGGATGTGCCTTAATATCATTTCATTTAAAATATTTCCTTTTTCTGTCTCCCGTCTCTGTTGAAATTTCAAGTGTGTCTCAAAGCTTGACTCAGCTATGCCACGGAGAGAGAACTTACTGTAGCCTTAGCTCATTTCTTGTGTTGAAGTGAAAGTTTGAAATAAACAGTGGGTGTTGGCTGTGGACTTGTGCTATAAAATATCTCCCATGAGTGGCATGTTGCCTTTCCTTGTCTCTCACTGAAATTGTAGGTACTGCTCTATTGTTATTATCTTTATAAGCACTACTACTACCTTTATTACTGTTGCTGCTGCTGTTGTTACTCTAGGCAGAGAAGCTAGGGCACAATCCATCAGACTTAGGCTCAAGTACAGCAGCTATTCCTGCAGTGCCATCCAGCCGCTGGTAAGCACTGTCCCTTCTTTAGGCTCACTGTTCTAGCTTGCAAAGATGGTGATTAGATTTCCATTCTCCAAGGGCCCGCAAGCTCTGGCGTTACACTTGATTACTGTGAATTCTTTGGGAGAAGGGACAGTTTTATGCATTTTCTTTTTCATATAAAATTATCTGTATGTTATCCCTTATGTGAGATTAGTTTGATGTTGAGATCCTAGCCTCAGATATGTCCCAAAACTTCACATCCATAGCGTTAATCTTAGTAAGGCTTTGGCTTTAGTGAGCTATTTATCTAAGTAATGAGCTCCCTTCTCCAAGTCACCTGCATCTGAATCAGCTTGCTGCAGCCCCATGTGTGCCTGTGGCTCTCAGGGTGAGCATGCCACCTTGCATTCTTGGTGCTGTGGTGAATGTTTGCAGAGAATGGAATCCCTGGTCACCCTAGAGGCTGCTCTAGGGGCCAAAGCCAGGCCAAGTGAATGAGGAGGAGGTAGATCATCATTTGAACCTGTTTCCTAAATGATGGCCATCGGGGAGGGTGTTTGGCTTAGTGTCCATATACCAGCTGAGACTCCCGAATCCTGTCTTAGGGTGCTTGGGCTAAAACACTGTCTCTGTTCCCGACTCTTGCTGCTGTTAATGTGGTTAGCATTGTGGCTCAGCATGTTAAACCCACACACTGATTCCAAACCATGCTGCTCCATGTCTGATCCACCTTCCTGCTAGTGTGCCTGGGAAAACAGCAGAAGATGGTGCAAGTACTTGAACCTCTTGCCACAGTCGTGGGAAGCCTGCATGATGTTTCAAGTTCCTGGTTTTGACTAGGCCATTGCAGCCATTTAGGGGAGTAAACCAGCATATGGAAAACCACTGTCTTTCCTTTTCTTTCTGTAACTACCTTCCAAATAAATAAATGCTTTTGACAAAACATTGTTGAGTGGCTGCCACCCACATGATTCATTTAGTTGATGTTACTGGTTCCTGGTTTCAGACTGGTACAGCCCTGGCCATTGCAGGTGGCTGGGGAGTAACCAGGAGAAAAGATCTCCCCTCTCCTCTCTGCCTCACCATTAACTTAAAAATTCAAATAAAAAGTCTACCGTAACATCTACATCACCATTGTGAATGATTCAATGTAGCCTACACAGTGTCTGGCTCATAGCAATGGCCAAGTAACCTCTGATCAGCTGTATATATGTGATGTACAAAGACAAAGTGGTAGCATGGGTCAGGGCAGGATGTACTTGAACACATAACCTGAAAAGGAGCCAGCAGAAAGCCCAGCACACTTTCATTGGGTTCAGAGATGGAACATAGAGAAATAGCTCAAGTCAGGAAGTAGTCCAGTTTTTCTTGGCTTTAAAGAGACAGGTAATTGTCAGGTACCTTGGCTGGTAACTACAAAGCAGGTGATTTTGGTACTGTAATTGTCAGAGCTGTAATTGTCAGGGCTGAGGACAGCTTTGAGCAGGGCTGAGGGTGGTGGGGATGAAGTTCAAAGGATATTGACAGGCCTGGCATAATAGTGTAGTGGCTAAAGTTCTCGCCTTGAACATGCTGGGACCCCATATGGGTGCCAGTTCTAATCCGGGCAGCTCCACTTCCTGTCCAGCTCTATCTTGTGGCCTGGGAAAGCAGTTGAGGATGGCCCAAAACCTTGGGAGCCTGCACCCACGTGGAAGACCCAGAAAAAGCTTCTAGCTTTGGATTGGCTCAGCTCCAGCTATGTGGCCACTTGGGGAGTTAGCCATCGGGCGGAGATCTTCGTCTCTGTCTCTCTTCCTCTCTGTATATCTGCTTTTCCAATAATAATAATAATAATAATAATAATAATATTAAGCAATCATGCATTCACGCCATTCAGTGGTGTTGGATGGTCCACTGTAGGGCAGAGCTGTATCCCAACAAATGATCTTGCAGATCAATTGGAATGCCAGTGGCTCCAGTCAGTGCCCACCTGCTTGGGCATTGGGGGCAGAGGGGTAGCCCATGATTCTCCTTTGATCCCTGTAGGATGCCACCAACATGCTTCTCTCCTTACCTCTTAGTGAAATCCTCCTGGGCCAGGGTGTTAGAACAGCTCTGCATACCGCAACAGGAGGGCTCTTCATAATGGCCATGTTTCTAACAATAATGAGAACACACAATGCAATTTCTAGGTTGCCATTTTAATCGAATGAATTCTTCTTCTCACCTGTTCTAGTCATGATTGAGGCAGAGGAGGAGTGGTTGCACTCCAAGAACATTTCTTATGTTTGGTGCAGTGTCTTGACCAGCAATGGAGTCCAAAATGAAATGGACGTCATGTAGAGTGACCATGGTGTGGCCCTCCTGCATGGGAGTCACCTGGAGAGTGTTTATCCTAAAGGCAGATGCATAGGCCTTGGTCCAAGCAATTGGTGCCTTGGGTCTTGAAGGAGGCTCCTGTATTTGTATCCATTATACCTCCCCCCTAACCCCCCGAAGCAGTTCAGATTCAGGAAGTTATTATGTCAACTGAGAATTGCTGATTTTCTGAGATTTTGTACTGGGTTAAGACTGTGTTAAGTGAAGAAGTTATTTGGCTTAATTCATGTGCATCTTTTAAGGTGAGTAATGTTATTATCTCTATTTCACAGATTTAAGAAAAAGTCACAAAACAACCTGAGGCTTAAGTAGATGAAGTGATTTCCCCAAGTTAACAATGCTACAGAACGATGGCCTTGGATCCTTCCAAGATGGTGTGCCTTTTCTCACTTAACTCTGGGGCCCCTGGGGGAAGTATTGGACAGCAGGCGCATGGAGCGAAAACATGAAAAATGGTTATAACGCCAGCCCTTAAGAGCTTCAAGCTGAGATACTGGAGATCAGGCTGGAGCAAATGTTAAATGAGGAAACATGTAATGGAAATGTCAAAATACTATATCAAATGGTAACACAGGGCAAAAATTACTTTTTTTTTTAGTTTGTTTGTAGTCTAGGTTAGTCTCAATGGCCTTTGAAGGAAGGGGGTCCTGTACTCCCATTATAAGTCTGTCATTTGTATTCTATAACTTCTAGAAGAAATGTGCCTTGAAAAAAATCCATGGGCTTGCAAGTGTACAGGGATTTCCCTAAATCCCTTGGTGGCACATTCAAGGTTGGGACATTGGAGATGCTCCAGCGACCACATGACAAGGAGGCAATCTGAGAACACAGATGCCTTCCATTCGCTCTGCTTCAGGAGGCCTGAAGACCCTGGGTCCTAGCACTAATTTCTAGCACTCAGACTCAAGTTTCTACCTCTAAAATGGGTCTTGAATTTATAAAGGCAAAAGCAAAGAGTCTGAACAAAGGCTGTGAAGAGCCAGTAGAAGTGACTCTGATATGGGAAGAGGCTGACAAGGCCTCCCTGGATGTGTCTCCTCCATCCTCCAGTCTTACCCTCCCTCTCTTAGCCCAGGACTCTCTCGAGGGGTAGATTGCCTTTTTACCCTGATCCACCCCAGCCTAAACAGATTTGCCCCTTTTCCAATAAAGGCAAACAAAAATGAAATCTATAATTATCATTACTAATTCCACTTAATTAGTCACAAGCCAGCAGCCAAATTGGCTTTCTCATAATTATCTGATAAGCAGTAAGCACATCTCATAGATTATAATTAACACTACTTAATTAAAATCTAATATACATACACCCTTTCCTCAAAATATATCTAATTGGGTTCATAACAGCAGCAGATACAAATTTCGCTTTGGTTACCCCTCCATCAGGATTTACAAGTTCTCCAGTTCTTCTCTTTAGTCACCAGCAAACAGCAAGTGAGTCAAAGATATTCTTATTGTTTATTCTGTCAGAATGCTACATGTTTCCTTCCTAGGAGATCCAGGGAAATCTCTAGCTTTCTTCTCTCTAGAAGGGCCTTTTCCAAACCAAGGGATGCATGGCCCTCAATGGCCATGCAGCTGGCTCATACTTCATATCAGAGAAACCCCTGGTCCCAACTTAAATATCTTTACATTAGTCCCCCTGTGGACAATGTTGAAGGAATTCTGCCTATCAATCTTCTACCACTAATGCTGACAAAACTGTCGGCAATGAATGGGATTCAAAGCAATTTTTGAAGTTCTGTGTGGCTGTGATATATGCAGTTTCCACCCACTAAGGCCTCTGGCTAATCTGGGCATCACAGGTGTCTGGTGTGATGTTCCTGAGGGGATGCTGGATGAGATAAGAAGGCAGAGCACTCAACAGCTTGAAAGTGCAAGGCTCCATCCTTTGTGGGATTTCCACCACCCATTCCTCTGAGACAGGTCCAGAGAACAGGGTAAAGTAGACCAAAGGCAGGAATGTTTAATGTCCTTTCAGAACCACTGTGGGACCAAACAGAACAGAAGGCAAGGGGTAATGACTCCTCTGCTGTGCTGATGGAAGAAGAAGGGGAAAAAAGAAGATAAAGCTCTAAGAGGAGGAAAACCTTGGTCGAATGACAGTGTGCCCTGATTGGCACATTGGCACTATTGAGCTGATAATCAGCTTGCCATTTATAAACTATATGTAGTTATATGGAAGGGTGTTGCATGTTTCTCAAGAGCCTCTTTAAGTTGGATTCAGAGACCTCTGTGCATTGTGCCTTACCAGCACCAATTTTAGTGCCAGTGAGATGTAGGGGAAACTGGTAAATGATTTCTGTACTGATAGCACAGTTTATGAATTGCCAGATCCTTTTGAGACAGGTGTCTGCTTCATGTAGAATGATGGCTAGGAGATCTGTGGAGGTGGGCAGAGAGTGGCATGAACCATCCTTGGGCAGAGAGTGGCATGAACCATCCTTCTGGGCACTCCTTCTGCTCATCCATGACCTCAAGTTATTAATCATTTCCACCGAAAAGTCTGTCTCTTCTGCTGGATCCTACCTTTTATGGGCACAAGAACTAAGATGCCATTGTTCACTGCCATATCCCCCACCACAGCCGTTGTGTCTAGCATGTTGTAAGTGACTGGGATATTCCTTTTTCCTTGGGAGATTTATTTATTTATTTTGAAATTCAGAGTTACATAGAGAAAGGGGGGAGACAGAGAGAGCGATAGTCCATCCTCTTGTTCACCAACAAGATGGTCACAATGGCTAGTGCTGGGCAAGGCCAAAGTTAAGTGCCAAGCATTTTTTCCATGTCTTCCATGTGAGCACGTGGGCCCAAGAACTGGCTCTGCCATCTTTTATTTTCCTAGGCACATTATTATATTTTTTTTTTGCAAGTTATAAGAAGAGAAGGAAGGAGACAGAAGTAGGGGTGGGGAAGGAGAGGGTGTGATCTTCCATTCAACGGTTCATTCTTTAGATGCCCACAATGACCAGTTCCAACACAAGTAGGAGTCAGGGTAGCAGTGACCTAAGAACTTGGCTCATCCCAGACCATCAGCAGTGTGCCGTGTCTCGGGTAATGCAGTTGGGACACAGAGCAGTGCTTATATGGGATATTGGTATCCCAGGTGGAGTCTCTACCTTCTACTCTGCCATGACAGACCCTGGAATATTTCTGTCAAATGAATGAATGAATGAATGAATAAAGTGTGCAACATATTTCCTGATTTAAAAGGCAAAGGGCAAAATCACTACTGATGACTACTGCACACGGAACATATTAAAAATCTTCAGTATGAAAATGGGCACATTTTCATGGCTACTGAATTTCTCCTGGGTGAAGTCCATTTCATTTATTTATTTTTTAAAGATGTATTTCTTTTTGTTGGAAAGGCAGATACACACAGAGGAGGAGAGACAGAGAGGAAGCTCTTCCATCCGATGATTCATTTCCCAAGTGGCTGCAACAGCCACAGCTTTACTAATCTGAAGCCAGGAGCCTGGAGCTTCTTCTGGGTCTCCCATGCAGGTGCAGGATGTCAAGGATTTGGGCCACCTCGATTGCTTTCCCAGGCTGCAAGCAGGGAGCTGGATGGGAAGCGGGGCTGTCAGGTTTAGAACTGGTACCTGTATAGGATTCTGATGCATGCAAGGTGAGGACTTTAGTCATTAGGTTATTGTGCTTGACCCTTAAAGTCCATTTTAGATCAAACAAACAAACAAACAAAACAAAAAAACATACCACTCCAGTCTATAGGAAAAGTATACTTAAAATTGATCTGGGTGTTTCTGCTTTCCCACCCGCCTCATCCCTTGTGATATGTCTGTCACAAGTCAAAACATTTGGCTGATAGACAGTGCATAGCAATTTTTAGAGGCTCTGAGAAGAGAATTACATAGATGCTGAGCTTCCTGTCTAATAATAGTCCCACCAAGGGAGTGGCTGTTAAGTCTTGTGGGAAGAGGATCCTGGAGATCAAGACCATCTCTAATGGGTTTTGGGCCCAAATATTTCTTTCCTCCATGGACCTTCTGTTCTTGATCACTTTGCTAGGTTGTTTGGGCCAGCCAAGGTAGATAGATGGGGACCTGGAGACCTCTTTCTAGGCTCCAGTTTGGCTGGTGATTCTTAGCAGTCTTTGTGTGTTTCTGCTTTTCCTGCTCCCTTGGAGTTTTCTAAAAACATAGCTTGTACCCCACCAACTTCTATGCCTAGTGTGACTCTGTTGCCTTCTTGCCTCTCACCCTCTCTGCACCTAGCAAGGACTTTTTAAAATTTTCAGTGTCTGGGTGAGAAAGATTTCTATTCTGTACGAATGCTCTCTGGGGAGACACTCAGTTTATCCTGTTTCTTTGACTGAAACTGCCTTGGCCACCTAATCCTCGACAGCACTGGGCTTTCTGTAATATGCTGTGTTTGAATAAATTATCTTTTCAAAGGTTAAGACTGGATTTCAGCAGTCAGCCCTCCTGCTGATGTCTCTGTTATTTTCTGAAACTCGGAGAGAAAATGCGAGCCAGTAGGGCTGGGCAGGAAAGCCATCTCCCCTGCAGTACACCTCTGTGGAAGGCTGTTACTGCTGTGCCAAGACTCGCACCCTTCTTCTCTGCATACTGCAGGCAGAGAGGACTCAACCGCTCCGTGGTCAGAAAGTCTGTGAGTGTGGGAATGGATGAAAACACGATGGTAAAGAATTAGTGCTGTGGGGCAGTGCATTAAGGTACTTCTTACAATGCTGGCATTTCATATGGGAGCACCACTAGAGGCTCCAGCTGCTCCACTTCTGATTCACTAGTAATGCACCTGCAAAAGGCAACAGAAGATAGTCCAAGTGCTTGAGTCCATGCCATCCATGTGGGAAATCGGGATGGAATTCCAGGCTTCAGCCCCACTCAAACCTGGATTTGGGAGCCATTGGCAGGGGAATGTGGGGAGTGGTGAACCAGCTGACAATAGATTAATCATCTCTCTCGGTGTGTGTGTGTGAGAGAGAGAGTGTGTGTATGTTTCTCTGTCTCTTTCTAAGTTACTCAAGTAAATAAATATTCTTTAAATGAAGATATTAGGAGAATGAGAAATACGAAGAGAGGAAAATAAATAAAGTTACAGCTACTGGTTGCATTTGCATTTGCCTCCTCTTTGGCTGGAAATATTTGCAGTCTTATGCATTTCATGCTAAGTACCCATCCCCTGCTGAAAAAGTTAACAGCAGCAAAAAATACAACAGCAACAACAACAAGCAAGCAAGCAAGCAAGAAAACACTTCCAAAATATCCAGCTGCATAGCAATGATCTGCAACAATTAGAACGTTTCTGTGAGCAGGCCGAACACATGTGGGAGTGAAGGTGATCTGTTCCCCGACTTGTGGGAATCTTCATTGACATCCAGGGTGGCAACTTGTGCTGGGAGGCAGGACTGGCTCTTTGCTAGAAGCCCCTTCCAGATGTTTACATGTCCTGGAGTTCCTCCTCAGCATCTTTTCTCCTTGACATCACCCTCTAAGGAAGCGGACCTTTGCTGTGCACACTCGAAGGGGCCAGTGCCCCAGCACGTCCCAGACCTCCTCCCTTTCTCTGCTGCGTTCTCTCTCACCCTGACTTCGCTGCCATCTGGCTTTTCATGCAGAGAATGAATCTAAGAGAAGGAGATTCAGACAGTGTCTCAGAGGGTAACTGGAGAGAGCTGGGTCCTGAGATGTTTACAACCTCTTGGCTTCTTCACTTTGATGTCCTGAAAGGAATTCATGGCTGTGTGGCTCTGTGATTGCTTATGAGGCAGAGGTAGCTGTATAGCCAGAAAAACATGTTACAGCTGTGGAGTTCTCCAAAAGGATGATGTGAAATTAGGATTCAATCCTAAGCCAAAAGTGCACTCTCTCTTACTGTACACTTACGCTTCTTCTGGCATCAGCCCTATCCTTTCAACCTGCGGAGTATGTTCACATCTCACTTTTCCTACTGTTGCCATGCTGGTTCCCTCCTCATCCTCCTTCCTTCCCTGCTTCAGGCCAGCATGGTCCTCACAGGTGTGCTCATCATTATTTAGAAGAGTGGCTGGTTCAGGACGCAAGCTGATCATCTCTCCTCTTTCCCTGTCACTCCCTGAAGACTCCTGGCTGCCTTGCAGAAAAAGCTCAACATCCACAGCATGACTGGTGGAGTCTGACCAGGCCTCCTGCATGGCTTTAGTCATCATCAGTTTCCCCACTTTCCATCCGTGAGTAGTTGAGTAGACTGAGCCTTTTGCTCTTCTTAGACGGTCCCTTCAATCTCTTCCTCCCCTTTTCTCTCCAGAAATCTTCCCCACCTCATCCCATGGTCCCAGCCTCAGTTACAGTTGAGATGTCTGTGCTCTCACTACACCCTTAATTTCCACCACCTTTAAACTCATCCAAGTGTGGAGCACTCACCCATTCTCTTTTACATTATATGGTCATCTCTTGGAGCACAACCAGGCTTGCCTAGAAAAGCAATCGCTTGAAAAAAATGATGATGATCATTAACAATGGTTTTGCAAGTTCGCACATAAATGATATCTTTAGTTGTTCACTTTAGGAGTTGGTGAAACTGAGAAAGCGAGAGAAGGAATTGACAACCTGGGTTTTCCTTCTGTACTAGAGGATTTGTTTCCTTTCTTCTGGATCTCAACTCCTTTGTAGGAGACTATGATTTGAACCACATATGAAGCACTCTTAATTTAGGAAAGGAGTGGGAAATTCAGAGCCCCTGGTCTACGTATTAAAAGTGCTTGCATGCTTGCTTTTAATACTCACACAAAGAATGTGTCTAGGAGTGGGCTTTCGGCATAGCTGTCAAGATGCTCATATCCCACGCTGACTTGTCTGGACTCCGTTTATAGTTCTAACTCCAGCTTCCTACTAGTGCAGGTTTTACCAGACTGCCTGCCATGGCACCGGTAATTTGTATTCTGCCACCCAGTGGGAGACCTGGATTAAGTAACCAGTCCCTGCCTTTGGCTCGGCTCAGTTTTGTCCATGGAGGAAATTTGAATGGTAAACCAGTCAATGGATATGCCCTCCCTTCCTCTGAAGTCTGGATGAACTGACTGCCAAACTAGCTTTTAAGACGGGCTGGTGTCCCTGGTGTGGCCTGTTGAAGCCTCAACCACTCATGATAATGACTTTCTAGAAACAGGTGTGGGGCCCAGAGCTGTGTTGGAAAGTGGTGAGGATAATAGCACAGATGCTTAACATTTGATTTTGTTATTTATGGGAAAGACTGAAAGAGAGAGAAGAGGAGAGAGAAAGAGATCGTCCATCCAGTGGCTCACTTTCCAAATGGCCACAATGGCTGGGTCTTGGCCAGAGGAAAGCCAGGAGCCATGGATAACATTTGGGTTTCCCACATGAGTGACAGGGACCTAAATACTTGGGGCATCTTCTACTGCTTTTCCAGGTACATTAACAGGGAGCTGGATCAATAGTGAAGCAACAGAATTTGAACCCATACTCTGTATATGGACTTCCGGATTTGCTAGCAATAGCAAAGCCTAACCCTTTGTGCCATAACACCAGTCTCAATTTTGTTTTCCTTATTCTCTCTCTCTTCCATACTCTCCGTCATGATGAAAATATGAAATAATATTGTTTACCAGCCAATCCCTTTTTCCCTGTATTCCCCTAAGAACATGACTCAGCGATACAACTTTTTAGAGGGGTTGAAATTATTTAAACACCACAGGCAACTCTAAAGTCAGCAAACCTATTTAGCATCAGAATTTTAAAATAAGACTGAGCAGACATTTTCTCAGGCTCTTGAGTACAGCTGGAGAAAGCACAGCTCGTCTCATCAAGCAGACACAATTGGGTTTTGTTTTTCTCCCAGACCTACTAGGTTGGTGTTCCATGTTGCTTCTCTCCTGGGGTGACGGGTCAATACCAACATCCAGGATGGTGCAACCTCATCTTTCCTAAAGGGGAGCATGAGTCTCAGGCTCTGTGAGCTCCCAGGTCACATCACAGGAGGAGACAGCTGTGGGCACAAGAGAAGCCATTATGGCTGTCTGAGCCTGGGTTATCTGGAAACATCTGTGCATGGTAAGGTAGTTGGGCTGGGTCTGTGGATCCTGGTGCAGCGCCACAGGAAGGGAAGCTGCGACAGTGTCTTTAGACACTGTCTTTAGACCTGGTAGAGTAGGATAATGCTACCCCAGTTGAGGAGGACGGTGCCAATTGCAGGGTTAGCTCATAGATATTTTCAGCCCATCATGGACTTCCGCTGCCAGAAACATTGGAAGATTCATCCTCACAGATGAGAAAAATGAAAGGATTCCTTGCAGAAGGAAGACAAAGCATAATTGTCACATGCTATTTGTGGAATTGGAGACAATCTGGGGCATTGCTGACTGTCTCAGTCCCAAAACTCAGCAACCTACCCTGCTAAGCTGGGGTGCTGAGGCCCAGAGAGGACCCTGCGCCCACCCACAGAGCAGTCGAGGACTGGGAAAATGAGAGTGATTTGGGTCATGGCTGAGAGCTGCATCCCCAGCACATCTGATCCACCAACCTTTGTCCAGGTGGCAAGGACGTGCTGAAATGCCATCTGTAAATATTACGAAACTTCTCCTGAGCCTGACCCGGAACATGTAAGTAGTGTCGCTTCTTCTAAGACACACGGCACATTACTTCCTATTCCTTTGTAATCATAAGACAATAATGCAGAGAAATGTGTTTCTATTGAAAAGACCACATTGCACCATTCAAAACTGCACCAAGTAGAAGCTTGGCTTGGCTTCTGGCATTTGCAGAGGATTTGAGGATTAGTGCTGAGTGTTGTGTGCAGAAAAGAAAAGCAACCGGAAGACCTGCACCTTTGAAAGAAAGTGTGTTGAAAAGGGTTCACTTGTCTTTTTACCAATAAGAAAAAGCAATCAAGTTGAATTTCCCATCCCCCACATAACCTGCTAAGAGTCCAGACTCAGCCTCATGCCCGATCTGTGACTGGAACCTTCTCCCTGTTCCCTCTGTCTTCAATGTCTTCTAACTCTAGTCCTATCCATCCATAGTCCCAAGGTAATGGATTTGATATTAACTTTGCTTCATGGGCATCTGTGGTCTCAAACATCCTACCCCTTGTTTTTCCCAGATCTAGCTGGCATAACCATTCTATTCAGGTCATGTAGCCTATAAAATACGCTGTAAGCATTCGCTTACTCACTTTATTCTCTCTCCATCTATTTTTGTGTTTTAAGTCATGGAAGAGAATACAATGAAATACTATGAAATGTCTCTGTTATATTCCTATGCCTCACTCTATTAATAATCAGTTGCTCTTTCCCAAGATAATCCGTGCTTCAGTTTCTTTCTCTCTTCCTCTCTGTTCTCTTTCTCTCACACAAAAGATAGAATACAAGGCATTTAATTCCACATCGCTCCTTTTTATCTAACAGTGTTTGCTGCAGATCAATTCAGGGTAAAAGGAGTTTCCTCTCTCTGTTTTCTTACGCCTTGACTGCCTCTCCCTTCTCTTCTTCTGTCCCTACGAACTTTCAAGTCCTGACTTCAATGTTACTTCTTCTGGGAAGCTTTTCCTAGTCATTTCCACCCTCCAGTGATCTCTCCCAATGCTAAGCTCTTCTTGTATATTTTACATTTATTTTCTGAGCTCCTCATTCCTGTCTTGCTCACTCTTTGATGTTCTTGGGTCACAGTTTCCCACATGGACTCTGATGTCTTCAAGGATGGGGATTGTCTCTTATCCTTCTTTGTAGCTCCTACAACACAGCACTGTCTGACAAAGGGCCTTATCCATAGTAGGGATGTCATACGTTTGCTTATTTGATGGACAGCCCAGGGAACAGCCCTGGTCGACTCCCCGCCTTCTTGCAGTCTGAGACACCAGGTTTGTTTGCGCTGACCCTAAGTGATCTCTTCTGCTAGAAAAAGAAAGAAAGAAAAAGCCTCCTCGGGCATCTCTGGGAATGCAAATGCATGCTTGTCCTGAGCAAGGCAGAAAGGGCAGCATTTCCATGCTCATTTTCCTTCAATAGTTAGTTGCTCTTTTCAGTTTTTCCTCCAAAAGTCAGCCAATAGGTGGGCTCAGCCAGAACATAAAAATCAAAACGGAAAGATTAGCTCTCTTGGTGAGATGTACTAAGGGTCACACCCATATCAGGATGACTGGCAGAGTCAGGACTCTGTGTTAGAGTTTAAGAAATCCTCCTGGGGATTTCAGGGACAAGAGAAAAGAGGGTTGCTATACCTTGCCCGCCCACTCACCTGCCCTCATTCCTGGTGACATTGCCAGATTGGCTGGGCCAGCAGTGTGAGCCCATGACATCCACAGGGTTGGGCCAGCTCTGTGAGTCTCTGTCACAAACAGGGCTGGTGCTTCTGCACTGCTTCTGAATATGCTGGTCAGTTCTCTCCTGGGAACTTTCATCACCATGAGCTTGTCCTAGTTTAAGTAAATAATTTCGCATTGGTCTAATTAATTCTAATAGGCTCATTAGTTCAGTCTTAGATCTTGTACTCCAGGGAATGATGGTCAAAAAGTGTAAGGAGTGTTTTGTAGGAAAGCCATGTTTTCTTTCAAGTTCGAATTACAAGCGTGATTTCTGGGATGTAAATATATAAGTGTGTGTATTTCTTGTAATTTGATGAGACTCAATTCAGATCTATAAGGTCCGCAGCCCTGATAAAGTACCTTCTTTGATATAGTGATCTTCACTGTTCTAGGATTGTTGGATGGGAAAAGTGAATCATTTCCATAATTTCAAACTCACATAGTTATTGCAGTATAATTTAAGAAGACCAAGTGTGAACATACAAAAAGATGACTCAGGAGAGACAATATTATCTAAGTGTCACGGATGATAAATGCCTTAATGTTTCGGTGGGGACGATGTTATGGGCCTATTCGGTTAGGGAAAGTTCACTAAAAGGCTGTATTTGAAACACTTGTTAAGAATAAGTTTCCTGGGCATTGTGACACAGCGGATTAAGCTGATATTTGCAGCACCATACCAGCACCTGTTTCTGCCCTGGATGCTCTGATTCCTAGCTAGTGCACCTGGGAGAGCAACAGACAATGATCCAAGTGTCAAGCACCTGCACCCATGTAAGAGACCTAGAGAAGATCTTGGCTAGTGGCTTTGGTGTGAGTCAAGCTTGTTGCAAGGTTTTGGGCAGTGAACTAATGGATGTAAGATAGATTTGTCTATTTTTCCTCTTTCTGTAGCTCTATCTTTCAATTAAATTGAATTTATACATTTTTAAGATTTACTAATTTTTATTTGAAAGGCAGATTATATAGAACAAAGGTGAGACAGAGAGAGAGAGATCTTCCATCTGCTGGTTCACTTCCCAAAAGGCCACAACAGACAAAGCAGATCCAATCCAAAGCCTGGTCCCTCCTTTAGGTCTCTTACATGGGTATAAGGGCCTAAGAACTGTTTTCTCTTCTGCAGGAGAGCCAGGGGCACTCACCTTGCCTTTCTCAAGCAAGGTCTGACAACTGTGTAGATTGAGCCTTTGCAAGCTGCTCAATGAGCATGGTGTTATGCCTCAACACTTTGATGTAACCATGGAGAGGGTGACCACAAAACTCATGTAAAGCCTCAAGCTTTGCCACCAAGCGAAGGCGAGGGGAAAGTACTCAAGCTTTGTCATTTGTTTTACAACATTTCCTTCATTTCAAGCTACAACACTCTAATTTCCCACCAAAAATGCTCTTTACTAAAAATATTTCCCGTGTGACAGGAACCAGGAGACTTACATAACATCCAGCAGAGAAGAGAGACGAAAGCACTGCAGCTGAAATGGCCAAGGTTGCAGAGATAGAAAGTGGTGAAGAGATTCCAGTTCTAGGATTCTGTAGATAATCTAGTACTAAATAAACAGAGCTGATCTTAGATTCCCCCTGCATCCCACTGCCTCCCCAGGCTCAGGCTACAGATTGGCTCCTTATAGCTAATTTGCTGTTGTCGTTTTCCTGACTGGAGCATAAAGGAATGAATTGAACAATGGACCAATGAATTAGCTTGGTAGTGCCACAAAAAAGTGTGGCAAACCATAAATCTGGGCTTATTTCCTAGTCCTGTTGTCTATGACATAAGGCACTGGTCAGGGATTTGCCCTTCCCTCATCTGGAAGAAAGAAGAATGCAAACATTAGATCTGCAGACTAAAGCATTGCACAGAACAGGGGAGAGACTAGATGATATTCTGTTCCGCTTTTCCTTGGTTTTTGTTTGTTTTCACTTTTGTTTCTCATCCACACTTTAAAAGTATCATTAGTCTACTGCCTGGAGAAATTTAGATTTTCAATACACAACTGACACAATAACAAATAACTATAAATATACAAATGCCTGCAATTTATGTTTAATGCAACTTGCTTGGGGACTGGTATGGAGACCTGTGTCATGCTCCGAGAAGTAAGAGCACAGGCAGGGGAAGGAGAAGTGGTTTATACAAGCAGGTGGAAACACCCAAGGAGTGCCGAGAACATCCATGTACTTGTCTATCCACATCATGAATCCTATCAATCATGTTTTGCGCTAAAATGAGCTGAGTAAGGTTGAAAACTGTTAGCTCTCTAAGAAATGTAATCTACTCTGTATTTTTTTTCCCTCTTTAGGGACTGGAAATGCAATGGTGGGAAGACTTATTGTCTTAGGGTGCAGTGAGAATGGCCTTTAAGTGTTCTAACTCTCCAACTTCCTTGGGAACAGCAATAGATTAACTCATTGGGAATAGCAATGGATTAACAGCAATGGTTCACAGATGTTTGAATAAAAGATGCAAGTAGCAGCAACATCTTGCTTGAGTGGATTTTTTAGAGACAGGGAAAAATAGCTGTCTTTTTATATATTTTTTTTAGTGCTTAACTAAATATAAATACCTGCTTTCCTTCAGCTGTGTTAGAGAATATTCCAGAAGTGTTTAAAGTGGTGGGTTGGGAGTTTTTTCTTCTGTAGGTTGTGTGGGATGTGATGCCCCACTGAGATTCCTGATGCCATCTGTGACTTCCGCCAGGCTACGTCATGTTCTCCAGGTTTGTTCACAACTCCACAGTTACTGAATCTCAAACAGGAGTGCACTGTATTTCACTTTATGTGAGTTCACTGGTAAATACAGGTACATGCATCTTTGTGCCTTCTCTGTACAGAGGAAGGAAAGGGCTGGTACTGTACTCTGAGGATGGATTTAAACTCCAACTTGCTCTGCTGCTGAAGATTCTCGTAGTTGTACACTTACTTGTTTCATGTGCAGGGCTTGGCTACAGATTTTCTATGGATCATCTTCTTAATCATTCCGGTTATCCTATGAGGCCAATGATGTTATTTTCTCCTTTTTACAGCTGAGGGACCAAAAGCTCTAGTGGCCACATAATCTGCCAAGGCCAGCCAATAAACAGAACCAATAACCCACAGGGACTGGAATCTGTGCTTCTCTCTGATTCCAGAACCCACACACAGTTGCCGAATTCACTCTGTCCTGACATGAGATTATGATAAATAAAATTTGTGTATTCACTGACACAGACAATGTGACCTTGCCGCAAGGTTTATTGTTATTCTTAGCTTCTAAAACAAAGCAACACATGGAGCTGATGCTCAGATACTCAGAAACTATTTGTTAAAAAGAACTCAGAATCCTCAGCCTGTATCGATAATGGCAAACAAAAAATAAACCTCCAAACCTTGCCACAGGTGTCCAAACTGTATTCTCCCACATCTGTGAATATATCCTCACAGAGTTGAAAGGAATGCTGCATGTGGTATTGAACTAAAAAATTCAGCCAAGATTACTCACACAAACATAATATTAGTTTATGTGAATAGGAAGGTCAGAGATGTGGACTTCAGAAAGTCAAGTTCCACCTGTGGTGTGATGATTAACCCCTATCCTCAGAAACTATAAGGAAAACCCTGAGTGTGGGTAATTGTTATGGTAGCTACAGTTGATGCACAGGTCATGTTCATTCCTGTGTCATTGTATTTCCTGGGCCCAGGCTCTCATCTCCATCTCACTGTCAAGCAGACACCACCGCAGGGCTTTCTCCAAGAGGCTGAGACCCCACGTTGCCTCCTCCTCTACCACATCCCTG
The DNA here is from genome assembly GCF_017591425.1 of Ochotona curzoniae. NCBI lineage: Eukaryota > Metazoa > Chordata > Mammalia > Lagomorpha > Ochotonidae > Ochotona > Ochotona curzoniae. Next base: position 964,756 of record NW_024466580.1, read on the forward strand.
AAATCGACCGCATGCCACATCCTCCTACATACCTCTGTGGTCCAGCGATCTCCAGCATGGCAACGGTCCACTGTTACCTCTTTGAAAACATCTGAACATACCTGCTTCCCAGTTTTCATGGAGAGATGGATTCTCTGTGCAATCCTTAGCCATGCTGATAGTTTCTCTGTACTGTCTACACCTCCTGCTCTCTCTTATGTCTCTTCCATTGCTACCCCATGCTGACATTCCTGACTGCATGCCTTGACTTCATCCTAGAGCATTTGTGAAGATCCTAACTCCACCTCATATTGTAGGCACCAACCTAAAAGAAGCATGCGTATGGTCCCTCCACACCAGCTGAAGGTCTATTCCCAAAGTTCTTGAAGGCAAGAATTGGGAACTCACACTAGGTTCCTCACATGAGTTATAGGGACCTAATCACTTGAGCTGTTACCATCATCCCCCAGCTTACGTCATTGGAGAGTTGGAGTCAGAAACTGGAGCAGAGTGTGAAACCCGAGCATGGGTTTGTGTTGTTTAAAACGTGTTTTCTATCTTTTGATGCATATTATTATATTATTCCTATACCATGTTCCTGCATTTCCTTAGTCCTTAGTTTATACTTTCCTCTAACTCTGCATATATTTAAGACAATTGTCAAAAGTCTTGCCTTTCCCCTATATGGGATTCAGATGTCCTAGCTATGAAGTTAAATGCCTGCCCCTTAATCCATTTAAAGTGTATTAAGATGTGTTCTGTGTCTTGACACATGAGTATGACTTATTATAGTATGCACTATGATAAACCATATGATTTTAAGTGCACGTGAATAAAAATAGTGTGCTGTTGCTGGATGGAAATTTCTGCTTATGTATGTTAGGTCCAATTGATCTGTACTGCTATTCTTGTAATTCCTTATTTGATCTTTTGTCTGATGATTCTATTCATTGTTGAAAGTGGAGTGTTAACTTATTCCCCCATTAAAGTAGAGCTATCTATTTATCTCTCCAATTATTTCAGGCTTATGTCTTGCGTTTTGGAGCTCTGATGTTTGCTCATACTCGTTACATCTCCTCGGAGAGCTGACCCTTTTATCATAATATGATATCACGCTGCCTCTACTAGCAGTTTCTCACCGAAAGCTTGATCACAACGCAGTCCCTTCCAGTTGGTTTTTAGTTACAATTTGCATGGAGCATCATCTTGCTATCATTTCACTTTCAATCTATGCACATTTTAAAATATAAAGTCTTATAGATTCCAACTACTTGAATTTCACCTTTTAATTCCTTCTGTCAATTTACATCTTTTAATTGAAGAGTATGAATTTTAGGCACTGGATTAGTTGGTAAGTCATTACTTTGGTTATGTATGAGAGGGTGTTTCAGAAGGGGCTGACACTGAGTCAATGGAAGGAATGGAAAAGTTTTGCTCTCGTCACCTGATTGGCTGGGCACCAGATAGAACAAAAGTCACAGAGAAGGGTTTTTGTGCTCTCTTGGCATGAATACACAATTTGTTCTCTTGCCGTTTGCTATTCAAGTTGTAGGGTACCTAATAGTTGAGTTTTTTGCAGCCCCTAGGATCTCAGGCCTTCAGTGTTGCACTAAGAAGTACACCATCATTTGACCTGATTCCATGACCTCTTGGCTTATACTAAGGACTCTGCCTGTATCCTAAACTCTCCAGGTTAGCAGTGCTGGTGTCTTGGAACTTCTCAGTCTCCACAATGGTGAGGCTCTTCTCCTATTTTATCTATTATACATCTCTCTACATTTTTTTTTTTTGATGCTTCCCTCTTTGGTTGTGGCTCTGAAGAACCATAAAGCAGGGAGTTCAATCTGCTTGCATTAATTCCTGAGAAGGACAAACTTCCCTTTTTGGCATTTTATTATTTGCACTGGGCCCTTGTTTACAGCGTTACTGTTTTCCGTTATATACTTTTTTAATAATAAAAAAATTAATTTCTTCTCATTTTCTTTTGTGTACATTCTATAGATATTTTCTGTGTGGATACCATGAGACTTATATTTAATATCTTAAAATTATGGCAGCCTGTGTTATGTTAATGTTGTTTTAATCACATACAGAATCTTCCTGTCAATTGCTTCTAGCAAGCTGTCATTGAGTTCACAAATTGTATCCTTATATATGAATTCCCACTTAGAATAATAATTATTTTTATACTTATACCTTTTAATTTTTATCTTTGTAAAATTATTTGATATAATTATCATTTTACAACACAGCTCCATAGACCCTGCGATCTCCACCACCTTCACCCCAAGTCCCCTCCCCCACACTGATTTTCCCCTATATATCACTACAGTACAGCTCCTCATACACAGTCATATGTCCATCATTGAGGACATGGACAATGGCAGAGAGTCCAGCATCCTATTGTCAAGATCTAGTTAACTGTTTCGTTGGGAGTCCATGTTTGATCTGGAAGTAGCGATGCATACTGCATTGTGTCCTCACATCTGGATATGACAGTCTCCATTACACAGTTACTGTACATCCCCTTAAATGAAAAGCCACAATAGAAAATCAACAACAGAAAGAAAAATAGAAATTTACAATGCCATGAAGTTCTCAAGAGGTTTTGATAGTTCAACAGCCCTGAATTGCTGTCAATTTCACCATTCCAATCAGGATGAAATCTCTCCAAAATCCACTGGCTGCCAGGGTACAGGTAACAATGGTGATGTTTCATGCTTTGTTTTACTTTTTTTTTTTTTTCTAAACTGGGTTTTCACCTTTACTGGAAAAACTTGACATTTTTACATAGATCTAGAGTTATTCTCTACCATTTTTTCCTTCAAATTGAAAGACACCCTGCACCATTCCAAATTAGGCAGCTCTGGTGGTCATAAACAACTTCTGCTTTAGCTTATCTGATAATAACTACATTTCTGTCTCATTTTACAATTAGTTTTTTGCTGCATGTAGGAGTTTTATTTGATTTGTTTATTCTTCCTTTTCATTAAGTGTTTTAAATATCTTTTTCCTTCTATTTTATTTTAATTTTTATTGTAGAATTCCATAGACTCTGGAATTTCCCTTACCCGCTCCCCAAAATCCCTCACCCCTAACTTATGCCCCCCTCAAAATATGTTATCTCATTGCTATAGGCCTGAAAGATATTTGCAGGGAAACCCACTTATGACCTGTTAGGGCTCCAGGGCATATGATGAATCACTTTCCCTTTTTTCCTGAATATGCCTTTGATTTTTAACCGTTAGATGAGTGTTTTTGCCTGTGGCTGGCCTCTTTTTTTTCCTATTAGACTTATATTCATATATCCATATGTCTCCTTAATTTGAGAAGTGTTGAATCAATGTGGGTTTTTTTTTTGTGTGTGTGTAATCTCTCTGGCTGTGCCCCTTGCTGCTTCTGGAACTCTCACAATGCATATTTTGTTGATTTGATGCATCATAAGTCATTCAGATTCTGTTCACTTTCTTCCACCCATTTTTCTTTTGTTATTCAGACTTTATAATCATAAATGGACTGCCTTCAAGTTCACTTACACTTTCTTCTACCATATTGAGTTTACTGTTAAATCTTTGTGGTGAATTTAGCTCTCATATTTTACGATCTAGAATTTATTTTTAATGTATTTTCTATCTGCCATTGCTATTACATGTGCTTATATATCATTTTCTGAATTTCCTTAGTTCTTTATTCCTATGCTGTTTTAGCTCTTTGAACATATTTATGGTGGTTGTTTAAAAGCCTTTGCCTAGTCAATTTAATGCCCACATTTCTTTAAGGACAGGTTCTTTTGGTTGAACTATGTTTTTCTTGTGCCTATTTCCTGATTATTGAGTACCAACATATAAACACAATAAATTTTAATTTGCCAAAATCTCTCATTCAAGGTTTTTCTTGAAAACGTAGGTATTTTATCATATGAGGATACTTCAAAAATTCATAGAAAATGAAATTAAAAACTTTCTTGTCAAACAGTTTTGAAATCCATGAATAGAGTTTTCATGCTATCTATTTTTAGAAACCTTTTGGAGACTCCTTGTAAACATAAATCAAATTATTTGAGCAAAAATAAAAATATATGTTGGTTCCATTTTCAATGAACCGTGTGAAACATTCCCATAATTCTCTGTTCAGGCTTTGGTCCCCGGGTACCAACAAATCTGTAATCCTTTAGAAAATTAAACCTCCATAGCACCTGCTATTAGCTCCCATAGCTTTCGCCAGTCTGGGATTGAAACTATATCATCTACCTGAGTGTCAACTCAGAAACCAGTTAAGTTAGATTGGTTAACTCAAAGACAACTGAGAACATTTTAACTATCTTCTACTGTTTTCACAGACAAATTCAAATATGTTTTACTCTTCTCCTTAGCCACAGGGCAAAACCGGGAATTGAGTTACTACTTCCTTCTAGCTACTCCATGCTAAGGAAGTAGGTGAAGTTGAGTGAACATAGACACCAAAAAATCTCCACCACTTGACTGTGGCTTTTTTTTTTAAACAGGTGTTTTCTTGGTTGATATAGATCTTTTGACTAGATTACAGAGTTTACATGAATTATATTCAGCAGGCTTAGCTGTTTCTGCTGATTTTTCAGTGCTGAAACTGATATAGAACATCCTGACCTGCTCTTTCTAATACTGCATCTATTGTGTGCTCTGATGTAGTATTTGGTATAGAGAAAACATTGATGCGGTTGCCATTAGTCTTCCAGTTATGTGAATATTCCTGACTGTTTATATGAATAGTTGGAGGGAAAGCAGTGCCACGAACAAACTGGAGCACTACCATAAATGAGAAGAGATGGGATGTTGTGGTCTCCTTTAAATTGTAACATGCAAGGACAGCAAAGCAGGTTAAGCCATTGCCTGTGATGTCAAGGTCCCAGGTGGATATCGTGTTGAATCCTGCCAGTTCCACTTTTGATTTGACTCTTTGATAATGCACCTGGGAAAGCAGCAGGAGATGAGCCATGATCCACTGTGATAAATAAATAAGCAAATCTGTTTGAAAAGTAAGAAAATAAATTGTGACATGCACATGACTTCCTAACCCTTCAGTGGTTTTTCTTATATTTTCATTGCAGATAAAAACAGAGAGAAGCAAATAAAGAGAGGAAAAGCTGTTGTCTGGTCATTCACTCCCCAAGTGGCCACATGGCCAGAACTGAGACAATTCAAAGCCAGGAGACAGGAGCTTGTTCTAGGTCTCCCATGTGGATGCAGGGTGCCAAGGCTTTGGGGTATCTTAGATTGCTTTCCCAGGATACAAGCAGAGAGCTGGATGGAAAGTGGAGCAGCCGAGACAGGAACCTGTGCTCATATGGGATCCTGGCAAGGATTTAGCCCCTCAGCCATTGTGCCAGACCTTCAATGGGTTTTGATTTTCAATATTCACTGGATTATGAAGGGAATCCAAAAGTGCATCTAGTATGCAATCCAGAAGTGAAATATGTGAGAACCACAAAGATAGAATTGGAACTCCTGGAAATTAGATACATGTTCCAAAGAAATTCGCTATTAAGTAGGGAAAATTTCAGTCCTAAAACTTGGCATCATACCCATAATGATCTTGTAGGAACTTGAAATACTGTGTTTTAAAATCTGCATTATTTGAAATGGACCAAAGCAAATATCTGTTTTCTTAACACATTAAAAAAATTTTTTTCAGCTATGCAAAGGTGTTAAGAAATTGAATTTTGGAGTTTGACTAATGAGATTTGGGTTTAGGATTGTACATGTTAAACAATGTGGAAATACATTGTTAGTGATACAGACTTCCAAGGATGAAAAAAAGTCAGATTTCATATAAACAGAATTGAAAATATTTGTGAAAAATTTACAATATCTCTTAACTCAAATTCCACGAACTTTTAGCAGTAGTTTCTTACTTTTTTAAAAAAGATTTATTTTTATTTTTATTGGAAAGACAGATACACAGAGAAGAGGAGAAGTAGAGAAGACAATTGTCCGTCCAATGATTCACTCCCCAAGTGCCTGCAACAGCCAGACCTGCACCCATCTGAAACCTCTTCCGGGTTTTCCATGTGGGTGCAGAGTCCCAAGGCTTTGGGCCATCCCTGACTGCTTTCCGGGGCCACAAGCAGGAAGCTGGATGGGAAGCAGGGCTGCCGGGATTAGAACAGACACCCATATGGGATCCTTGTGTGTGCAAGGCGGAGACTTTAGCCGTTAGGCAAGCGCACCAAGCCCTCTTTCTTCATTTTTTAAAGGACTTTTTCCATCTGATTAGAACCTGCACCCATATAAGATCCCAGTGTCTGGAAGTAGAGGACCCTAGCAGCTAGGCTTTTGCGCTGCTTCCCCTATCGAGGTTCTGTGCTCACCTGCAGGGACTGTCCTGACAGAGGAGTTCCTCAAGCTGATCCATCAGAACCTCTCCTAATGTCAGATCTCACACCCACCAGTGGGTCCAGGGGCCAGCCCAATTTAGTCCACCTCCTGTCCTAGCAGGAGCAGTGGCCTTTCTTGACTGACCCTCATCCATTCTGGTTTTTACTGTTGGGTGTTACAGCTCAGCCAAGCCTGGTCCACACCAGACACAGCTCACACATGGCTCAGCAGGGCCAGAATCTAGCCCAGCCCGTCCTATGCCTACCCTGGTTCTCACAAGAACCAGGGGGTGCTAGGGTCTAGTCCAGTTTGGCACACCCTAGACCCAGTCTACGTTTGTGCCGAGAGACACTGTAGCCATGTCCAGTCAGATAGCAGCCGCTGCTCTGGCCTTCACACTCACCAGTGGGAACCATAACCCAGCTGGGGTGTCCCCTTTGCTTCCCAACCAGGTCTGTTCCCAGCCACAGATCTTGTGTGTGCCAGTGGTTGATGGTACTCAGCTTGGCATAGTTCCTTCACTGCCTTGACCTTTGCCTTTGGATGCTGTAGCCTGGCCCAACCCAGCTTGCCCCCAGTCTCAGCTCTCACTGGTGAGTTTTGGCCCTGCTCAGTCTTGTTTTCTCTCTGTCTCTCTACTTAGGTAACAAGCAAAACCTAGAGCTCAAGTTTCATCCTTTCCTTATGTGCAGTGCTGGACTACTTTTTACTCTTTTTATGACATCAAATATGTTGATCTTAAGAAATGACACATGATTTCTCTTACAATGAGTTTTTCTCACTGTAGTTAAAGTAGTTGGGCATTTAATCACTATGTGATAGCGTAGTGGTTAAAGGCCTCACCTTGAATGCACCGAGATCCCATTTGGGTGCCGGTTCTAATCCCGGCGGCCCCGCTTCCCATCCAGCTCCCTGCTTGTGGCCTGGGAAAGCAGTCAAGGACAGCCCAAAGCCTTGGGACTCTGCACCTGCATGGGAGACTCAGAAGAGCTCCAGGTTGGCATTGGGTTGGCTTCGGGTTGGCACAGCACCAGCCATTGCAGTCACTTGGAGAGTGAACCATCAGGATGGAAGATCTTCCTCTTTGTCTCTCCTCCTGTCTGTATATCTGCCTTTCCAATAAAAATAAATAAATCTTTTTTAAAAATAATTGGACTTTTGGTCTTACTACTGAAGTTTCCCAAAGAGATCATGATATGGCTTTACAAAATATACTGTTTTATGATTGTATCTATATGTATGCATACAGCTATAAAATCTGTCTATATATCTAGTTTAAAATGCATATAAATATGATTGCTAGACATAGATGGATAGATTATAGTCAGGGAACTAGCATTATTTTTAGGCAGTATTTATTTTAGCCTCTGGAACCAAATTAATAGTGGTTACTCAACATCTAACATAAGGCAATTATTACAGACTAGAAGGCCATGCAATACTACCCCAGGTTTTTATTCCCCAGAAATAATAGCTCCATATCTCTATAACCTTTAGAAACACAGTCAATATTCAGCAAATATTGATTCCATTTTCCAATATTCCAAGCAATTTGGACTGGAAGAAGAACCAGATGAGGCACATGTTTGACTGTATTTGTTCTGTTGCTAATGTAAGCTTATGAACCCATTTGCAGCAGAAATTGACCATTTATTTTAATTCTTTCTCAAACAGTGGCACGGGGCATACTACCTTGTCATTTATTTACTTTAAATATTTATTTATTTTTATTGGAAAGGCAGATACTATTTACAGAGAGAAAGAAAGATGGAGAGGAAGATCTTCCATCCACTGGTTCACTTCCCAAATGGCCACATCCACCAGAGCTGAGCTGACCCAGAGCAGGAGCCAGGAACTCCTTTTAGGTTTCCTACATGAGTACAGGATCACAAGGCTTTGGGCCATCTTTGTCATCAGTAGGGAACTAGATGAGAAATTGAGCATCCATGACATGAACTGGTGCCCGTATGGATTCCGGCACTTGCAAGGTGAGAATTTATCCATTGACGCTTTGCACCAGTCCCGTATCTTGTCGTTGATGCAGCAGAGAGATTCCATATTTCCTATCATTCAGATCTGAGACTTGCTATCAACAAAGAAGTTGAACATGAGCTCTTAAAATTCAGAACTCATAATTCTGAAACAAGCAGGATCAAAACAAAAGTGAGACTTGACTTTCACAAAACTGTGCAACTTTTATAACCATGGAAGCCAGTGGGACTTAATTTGACACTTTTGATATGAATTCCTTAAAACCCTAAGAACTGCTAACTATTAGGATTCTAGTTTTGGGAATCAATTAGTTTATATAGGGCTCTAAAGTTCCTTCAAAGCTAAGATTTGTGACTCTGTGAAACTGCAGTAAACAGAAATTCTACTCTTCTCGCGCCACAGCCTTGTGTGAATGTGTTTCTTTTCATCTCCATCCAAATATCTCATTAATATCATCACTTTAAGCAACCCATGTGTTGGAATTCACATGTAGGCTCTGTCTGCAAACATTCATGTTTATTTTGGCTTATTCTCATTTCCATCTGTAGCATATATTCCTGTGTTATTTGTGGACATATAGGTCCCTTAGTTGTGGCAAAACTTCTGCCATGTTAGGATACAGTCATCCAAAAGAACATTTTGAGTAGCCAGGGTTGCTGAGCACGGCCCTGGACTAAGCTGTGAAATTGTGGCTGAGCCGTGTTTAGAAAGCTGGTGTTCCCAACACCAGCCCACAGACTCCCCGAGGGGAGCCAGAGCTGTCAGCGCAACACTGTGAAATTAAAAACACTGAAATTTTAAGCGATCTATATGTCTGCCTTCTCTTCATTTTTAGCACTTGTTTTTCAGAGGAAAAAAAAGGATCCTTCTCCTGGAATTAAATAAATAAATTATTCTCTGTGAAAAGGAAAAGCAAAGCGATAAATTACAAATACCTTTTTTTTCCCCCCGCTGCAGTTTAATATTTCAGGATCTGACCAAGATTTTGAAAGTTCCTTCTGTAAGATTAGAACACATGAGATAAATGGGTCTAACACGTGCACATACTCAGAATGGAACTTCATTCTGATTAAATTTTCAATTCAGTCAACACCTACTTTATTTTTGATGGGCTTCTTGGAAAAAAAAAACCCTTTTTGTTATTTATTTTTGATGCTGCTGGAGTTTTATGTGAAATGAATTGTTTTGATTTCTAAATGTGACTCTGCTGAATGTAGGCTGGGAAAAGGGATGTTGTGTGTTACTCTTAACTAGAACAGACGCCTAGTCTAGTGCTGCCCTAAGGTCTTTAAAAAAAAAATTAAAAGATTTATTTATTTATTTATTTTTCTTGGAAAGGCAGATTTACAGAGAGAAGAGACAAAATATTCCATCTGCTTGTTCACTCCCTGAATGGCCACAATGGCCAGAGCCGAGCCAAATCAAAACCAGAAGCCAGGTACTTCTTCCAGGTCTCCCAAGGAGGTACAGGGTCCCCAGGCTTTGGACCATCTTCTACTGATTTCCCAGGTCATAATCAGGGAGCTTGGAGGGAAGTAGAGTAGCCAGGACACAAACCAGTGCCAATATGGTATCCCTGCACACCCAAGGCAAGAATTTAGCCACCTAGCTATTACAATGGGCCTGCTTTAATGCCTTTACATGAGGCACAGTAAATGGACTCTGTTGAGTAAAGTGGGGGCTAGAGGCCAAAGTGGGTCACACCAGCCTTAGAGACATTGCTGGAGGTGGGGTGTGTTGGCATAAAATTGCCTGGCTGCTTCTGCTCAGGTGTTTGGAACGTATAAACTACTTTTATGGTAATCTCAATATTTATGTTAACTAGTCTGGGGAACTACAAGCAAACCCATTTTTAGCAAAATTAGTAGACATTATTTAGACCATATTTCACATTTGACACATGAAAATAGGATCTATTATTGGTAAGTGTGTTACTCAATATAGTGTAGAGATTTTTGTAGTCAAAAGTTTAATGTACACTATCCCCTCTGCTTTATCAGAATTAGCTATCCTATAATATAAGCTGCATAAAATGCAAGAAATGGTACTAGAGTCACCAAGTTTACATGATTTCCCTTGAATTAGAATAGATAAGCAATTATTTCAGAATAAAGACAGTAAGTTTTTAAAATGTTTCATCATATGTGCATTATTTTACAGTTTCTCAGATGTCTTCCCTGAATGTTGTTTGCTCATTTATTTCTCTATTCTTGAACATAGTTACAATAGCTTTTTTTTTTAAGATTTATTTATTTTTATTGCAAAGTCAGATATACAGAGAGGCGGAGAGACAAAGAGGAAGATCTTTCATCCGATGATTCACTCCCCAAGTGACTGCAATGGCTGGTGCTGTGCCAATCCAAAGCCAGGATCCAGGAAATTCTTCCAAGTCTCCCACACGGGTGCAGGGCCCCAAGGCTTTGGGCCTTTCTCGACTGCTTTCCCAGGCCACAAGCAGGGAGCTGGATGGGGAGTGGAGCCGCTGGGATTAGAACTGGCACCCATATGGGATCTCAGTGCATTCAAGGCGAGGACTTTGGCCGCTAGGCCATGCTGCAGGGTCCAAAAGCTTTTTTTTTTTTTTCTTTTTTTACAAAAAGAAAAAGGAAAGAATGATTGATTTGAAAGTGAGAGCTACAGGGATAATAAGAAACAGAGAGAGGTTTTTCTACATATCAGTTTATTCCCTAGACAGCACCAGTGGCCAGGGCTGGACTAGGTTGAAGCCAGGAACCAGAAGCTTCTCCTGGATCAGCAGTTCAGTGGCCACAGCCCAAGCACTTGGGCCTCATTCCACTGTTACTCCCAGGCCATTAGCAGGGAGCAGAGCAGCCAGGACATAGACCAGCATTGATATGGAATGCAGGCATAACAGATGGTGGATTCACCTGCTATACCACTGTGCCAGACCCTAATAACTTCTTCTAAAATCATTACATACTAATTCTATCATCTGAGTTTTCCTGGAGTTGGTCTGTATTCATTACCCTGTTTCTTGAATACGAATCAAATATTTCTATTTCCTGATTGCAATCATTTTGATCATATTCTGGATGCTGTGAAATAGTAAAACACTCTAGACTCTTTTCTATTTCTTATGTACATTGTTACTCTGTTGTTTTAGCAAGAAATGAACTTGGCAGTATTCAGACTCAAAACATTCTCCCTTTCCTGTGGTGGGCAACAATATAAACTGTCTAGTCCTTTCTGCTGGGGTTGCCGCTGATATCTGCAGATGAAGGGTTCAGAGATCAGCCCAAAATTTACACAGATTTTTCAAGCAGAATGTAAGAGTCTCTTTTTGTGTATAGCTTTCCTGGGAAAATGCTCCCTCATTTGATAGCTGCTGTGCTCATTTCAGACACTCTCCTCTGGTTCCACAAGTAATCAGATTTCAGGTAATCTTTTGAAATTTGGTAACTCCACTTGGTGCTGACCAAGGCTGCCTTCAGGCAAAAGTCCACAAAATAGTGGAAATTTACCCAGTGCCATTCCATTGTCATTTCCTAAATGTAAGTTCTTCTCAACTTTTATTTACTTAAAGAGCATACAAATAGTGAGCCCCCTGCTAATTTATTTGTGTTCAGTTGTAGGTGTTTGTGCGCACATGTGTAAGTGTACCTACAGTTTATGACTATTTTCTATACCAAAGTTGATCTATTAGAAGCGAATTCTTCATGGTTAAACGCAAGAAGACTTTTAAAAATGCATACACCTCAGGAGTAAATGTTCAAAGTTATTTTGAATGCTATTGTCTTCTTTATCATTGTTATAGATATCTAATATCAGCCTTTAAAAATAATAGAAAGTTGTATATAGCATTTTATAACCTATAGTTTGCATTTGCACCTTGGTATTATATTTAATGTTTGCATTACATGCTTATTAATATATATTTATAATATAATGTTATTAATATATATTTTATGTATTATAACATATTATATATTATATGTATATTATTTTTATATAGTATAGAAAATATATATTGACGTGGCGGCCTCTAAGAATATTTACTGAGCTGAGCATACAGCCTATTCTGTCTTCTGCTTCCACAAATCAGTAAAATTTCAGTCATTTTGCATTTAGTGGCTCTTCTTGCTGTCTACAATGCATTCCAAAGTGCCGAGATTCAAGATTTGTCCATAGGTTCTGATTCCAGCTTCCTGCTGTTGCAAACCCTGGGAGAAAAACAGCGATGGCTCCAGCAGCTGGGTTCCTGTCACTCACGTGGGGGACCTGAGCTGAGTTTTTTGTTTAGTTTTGGTCACTGTTCAACCCCGACCAACTGGGCATTGGGGAGGGAAAAAAATAAGAGATTCAATCACTCTCCCTCTTTCACTTTCTAGTTCTCTCTCCCACCTTCCCTCTTTCTCTGTTAAAGAAATCATTTTTAATCCCTTATTAAAATAAGTGTTCTCAATGTTTTATTTTGCTGCCTGGGCTGGCATCCCAGATCTGGGCACAACTATGCCAGCCTCTAGGAACCTCATTGCATCCCAGGAAGCTTCCCAGCACGGTTATTTCAGCACCAGCATAGCCACCTCTTGTCCCCACTGCATGTACTTTGTCTACATCTGCATAGAGTTGGGATTGCATTTTCCTTATACTTGTGCAATACAGGTAAATAAAATTTGTTACTGATCTACGTTCAACTTTCTGAAGAAAGTTATCTATTTTCTTAGAATTCTCATTTTACTTTTCCGGGTTTCTTCTGTGGATGTTTCCATTTTCCTCATAGAATTGTTACCACTCCACAGGGTGTCCCAAGGGTCCCTCTGCTCTGGCTCCTTTTTACATCCCATAATTAAGTTTGAAAGGTCAGTCACAGCTTTTTTTGCCCAGTGAGTTGATGTCAAAATGAGAAAATTTGGAAAGGGAATGGATTTGTATAGGGGTGTTTTCAGCTACTGGGGGCAATCACCTGCAGAACCTCTCTTGACGTTGTCTGGGGTTTCATTGTCATTGTCAAGTTGTTATCATTGAAGATACTTGGTAATGGCTACTCTGAGATCAGTTGGGATAATGTGATGGCATCTGAAAGAAAATTAAGAGTCTGTTATATCTTATTACAGAAAGTCCAGAGTTAGGAAACTGCAGAGTTGGATAAAACAGTATCTTCGTGATGTGAAGACTGCGTTTCTCCCAGCTCAGCCTCCACGCTTGGCTTCATGGCTTTGCCTGACAACACCCAGAGGCAGGAAACCTGTTCTGAGTTTCAATCAAACAGGAGCATGTGCTCCCAGGATCACACAGTAGACAGCTGTTCTAGTCTAACTGACCAGACCGGAGTCCCATAATCCCATAAACCAATTCATGACAAAGAGAAACAGGATTGCCATGACTGACTTGGGTCAAGAGCAGGGATTTGAATAATAGCCCCTTAAATACATAGTCATTTAGAATCTCTGGATGTGGTACCACCTAGAAATGGAATTTTTGCAGATGTAATGACTAAGGGTCTTGACCTAAAATCACCCTGGGTTTATGACAGATCCCATCCAGTGACTTCTTACTGGAAGCAGGCAGGCACAAGGAAACACAGAGAACAGGTCCTACAAAAAAAGAAAAAAAAAAAAAAACTCAACATGGGAGAAATGGAAGCAGCTCTTCTCAGAGCTCCAGAAAGAATGCGGCTCTGTGGTCACGTTGACTTTGGAGTTCTGGCCTCAGAACTGTGAGGAAATTCATTGCTGCTGCTTGAAGCCCCTCCCACACCAGTCCGCCATGCTTCATCAGCACAGGCTCGGGAAACTAGTACACTGGAGGCTGAAGGCTAAGGACTACAAACTCAAACCTTCCTCTTTCATTATAAGCCAGGTTTTATTGACTCCCTTACGCAGGCCAGTGGATGCTTTCAAACTTGAATGGCAGAGCTAGGAGTTGTTACAGAGATCTCCTGGCCTACAGAACCTGGGAGAGTCACACTGTCCTTACACAGCAGAGCTTGCCGACCTCAGGTAGTGAGCAGCAGTGCCTGGCTTTCTCTGCTGAGAGATCCTTCCCACATCATACCTTAACCTCTCAACAAGTAGAGGTCCACTATCCTCGAGGGCAGGACAACGGGGAGTAAATTAGCAACGGAAATCACTGTGCACACGTGAACAATCAACAGGAGTTGTTTAGTATTATACAAAGTGAAAGTAAGTGAATGTCCAAGCAGCCGACGTAAAGAGACCTGCCTTACAAGTTAAACCGACAGCGAGATGGCACTTCTGACAAACAGGATAAGATAGACAATCAAAAGAGTTAGCAAAACTAGGGGCGACCAAAAGTCTCATGCATGACTGGCTGAAATGAAGAACAGCATAGATAGCGTTGTGAAAAGAATTTGGTAGTTTGTGAAAACTTCAATAAAAACATGCACTCAATGCATGGCATAGTGATTCTACTCTTTGTATTCAACCCAGAGGAATGAAAACGCGTGTCTGTAAGAAGACCGGCATCATTTATACTAAAAACAGTTGCAACCAATGTCCATGTGCATGCCAGCTGTGGAAGGGATCACAAGAGGAGGTGCTCCCCACAGCATGCTATCCAATGCTGATTGGAATAAGCTTCATCTTGAAACTGAATGATATTGGAAAAAAAAATAGGCATTCCTGGCATTTGAAAAGCAAGGCACAAATAGTAAAATGTTTGGTGATTCTATTTTTATGAAATGGCCAGGAAAAATACCTTTAGAAAAAAATGCTTATTTGGGTCACTTAAGACAGTGTCAGCATGCGAGAGTAGTCTGATATTGAGATTTTATTTTAAGGTATCGAAAATAAATATTCTAACACTGGATTCTGGTGATAGATGTACAGTGCTATGAATTTGCTAAGAATGAGCAGTTAATGTTACAATGGGTAGACACATGAAATGTAAACTATTCTTTAACAAAATTATTTAAATGCATGCAGTAAGGAAATTCTAAGCATTCCTGAGACTGTCTAACCTTTGTCCTCTAGGAAACACAAATATAAACTATAAAATATGTACATTAGACCCTTGCTCTCTCAACTGGAAAACGGATCACACAAAGCCTGGAGGGAGATGGGGGACTCTTGTTCTTGTCGAAAAGATGTTTAGATCCCATCATCACTGTGTAGCTCAGAGTGAGATGCCCAAGGGTCCTGGCCTCCCACTAGCCCAGTAAGCAGAGTAAAAACATCTAAGAATCCTATTAGTGGAATGAGCAGAACACACTTTTCAAGCTTTTCTCTCTTCACTTCTTTTATCTTCACGCTCTCCCTGTGAGGTGGGCAGAAGAGGTATTTTTGGTCTCCTTTTAGATCATAAACTCACAGACCCATTACTAAGATAAAATCCCATCTGACTTTTTGAATACCCTGGGGAGGGCCACTTCCTTTTTCTTAGCCCTGTCCTTCCACTCCCTTAATCTGGTCTCCATCTCCTCATCAGCGTTACATTGAGAGACCTGCTTCACATCTCCATGTTCCTGTTCTGAGAAAGCACAATGTGGCTATAATCCTTGAGCCAATCTCTGCCTATCCTGGAATGCACAGAAAGCCACTGTAAAACAACATTCCAACGAAGCAGAAAACCACACCTTCAACAATTTATCTTACTGTTTTGCACATTTCCAGCCCACCCTCCTTTCCTGACTTGAGATCCAATGTAGTTTAAATTTGACAATGTTCTTCAGTTTAAGAGTGGTGATAGGATGTTTCGTTTGTTATTTTAAGCCCTAACTAACAGTCTAGTCCAGTCAACGCTTTGCTTTGGTTGTTTCATTATGTCATTCCCCAGTTCTCTGAGGTAGGTGCTGCTGCTATTTCCACTTGCAGATGAAGAATATGTTTCTGAAATGTTGGTTAGCAAAACAATAAGAGTGTGGACTTCATGCACATCTTCCTAAATTCTGTGCTTGTACCTGTAACCCCTGACATGATCCTGGCCACTTGTTCTTTGACTTACACAATATGCGGACAGAGAATTAAATGTTATGATCTACAGGTTTCCTGTCATGGCTGGGATACAGGCATCTCTACCACCATATGAAGATCACTGTAGACCTAGCTGCGTAAGACAATCCCAATGCTGAAGGTCGGCAAAAGGAGTGACTGTCAAAGTCATGATGAAACATGACCAGACCTCTCAAGGTTGGTCTTGTTCTCTAGACTCACACCACTGAGTCGTTGTTTGACTCAATACTGTTGATCAGGGTGTTTGATCACTCTGTACTTGCAAATATTTTATCTTCACAAGTCATCCTTGTCTAGAGCAAGAGAAGATAACCCTGGAGATGACAGCTATATTTTCCTGCAGGTTATTAGCTAGCTTGTGTCTTGATACACAGCCTTTTAGCATTAGTTTCAGAGCCTGTGTGTAACTAACCGAGGCTCTGAAAACATCTCTGAACTTCCCAATGCTTTTGGCCCCTTAGTAACAGGTGAAGGAAGTATCTCTGACATATGTTCACTTAGTATTTGTGTAAGAGTCAGGTTTAGCTTTCTCAAAATTATACTCTGATAGCTTTAAGCTTGTTGAGAATGGGGAAGCAAATTCCTTTTTCTTTCTTGTGTCACCAAGTGACTAGTATCTTGCTTCTGTGCTCTAAAACGTATTATTAAATAGTCTGTGTTCACTGCCTGTGTCTTCCTCTGCTTTAACTTGCTAGGGAGGAAAGACTGTGGCTCTGGCCTGTTTGTTGCTTCTACCGGAAGCCTGTGGAAGCATACTGAGGAGGCCTCGTTTCTCCCTTACTCCCCCAGATCCCCACTGCAAACAGAGGAAAGCCTACTTCAGTGCCCTGAGCCTTCTGAGCCTCAGGTACATTGCATATTAATAAGACAAACACATGCAGGGCCCTGCTGTGCAGATCCACGTGAC
Source organism: Ochotona curzoniae (assembly GCF_017591425.1). Classification (NCBI taxonomy): domain Eukaryota; kingdom Metazoa; phylum Chordata; class Mammalia; order Lagomorpha; family Ochotonidae; genus Ochotona; species Ochotona curzoniae. Next base: position 981,918 of record NW_024466580.1, read on the forward strand.
TCTGATAGTGTGTGCAGCAATTGGGACAGTGGCTCGGAGCCTTCTAGTCCTCCTTTGGTCAAGAAAGTGCTGCACATTCACACACACACACACACACACACACACACACACCACAGAGCTCAACTCACTTCACAGCCCCATGATCTTGATTCATAGCATTCCTGCCTGGAGAAAGCAAGAGGTGCTCACTATAGCCACAAGTGGACCACCTCACCAGGCTACTGGTGTCCAATGGGTGGGGAGTAATATTTTCACCCAGAATGAATTGCTATGTGTGCCCAGCTGGGATGAGCAATACTGTGCCGGTTTGCAATAGGAAAAGAATAGCAGGCGGAAGTCCTCTGTGGCACAGCTACGTCTGCATCTGTCTGAGGAGTTAATTCAGGACCAGCCTTGTGATCCAGAGCATCACTGAGGAGTGGAATAGTGTGACAGCATGAGAAGCCAGCTCTCGCACTGACGATACTTGTATCTGAGTGCTAGTTTGAGTCCGAGCTGCTCTGCTCTGCTGGGAAAGCATCATCACCATCAGAGTGTAGTATTTGGGCCACTGCCACATTCCTGCGAGAACTGGATGGAGTTCTGGCTTCCAGCTTCACCTTGGCCTAGATCCGTGGCTGTTTTGGTTACTTGAGGAGGAAAAAAGCAGATGGAAGACTGATTCCTCTCTCTGTCCCCACTATCTGTCACACTTCTTTTAAATAAATAAATAAACAAACAAATGAATCACCTTCAGAGCTTGACAAAATGATTTGATATGACCTATGGTTCGTCTTCAAAAACTCATGGAAGCAGCAGTTAACCCATGTGTTTCCTAAATACCTGAGTTTGAGTCCCAGCTCTGCTCCTAGCACAGCTTCCTCCTGATGCAGCCTCTAGGAGGCAGCAGTGGGCTGCTAGGGCCCTGTCACCCATGCGTGAAACCTGGGTTGAATCTAGCTCTTGGCTCCATCCCGGCCATGACAAGCATATGGAAAGTGAATTAGCCCACAACAGGCATCTCTACTCTTCAATGAATGCCAATGAAAGTGTTAACTACATCTTGACAGTAGGATGCTGGACTCTCTGCCATTGTTCTACACCTGCAACTTCATGATACGCTTAAATAGCAGAATGATGAACTTGTGGCTGTTGCTGAAGGACTACACTATTGCAATAATATAGAGAAAATCATTGGGGAGTTGGTGGCAGGTATGTCAGAGGGGGGACATCCCAGTGCTTATGGAACAGTATTATGGGGGAAAAGATGTTGATGATACTTAAAGCAACAACAACAAAAAGAAAGTAAACTAGCAAGTGGAAGAACTCGTTGTGTTTCAAATAATATTGACAAAGTTCATGGAAAGAAAGTATAGCTCAAAAAAACTATACATGGGTTTTCAAAATTTTTGTGGCAAAACAAATGTTAATTTTGTTTTCCAAAATTTTAAAAATTATTCTTGTGTATCAGAAACACTCAGTGAGGAGCCCAACTGTTTCCTAAAATAGGAAGTTGCTGTGGAGTTCCTGTATCAAAATTGATTTGGGTCCCTTTAGGAAATCTGGAACTTTCTGGTGATTCATCATATTTACTTCCAGATGTTTGTCATAGGCATGACCTTGAAATGCATGAGAGTATCACGATAATATGAAATCCACAGATTTTATTCTGTTTTTGTGCTTTCTCTGAATTCGATTTCAATTTAATCACATGTAATGCATATTATTTATTTTTCTTTGTTATTTCATCTCACAAATATGTTATGAATATGTTCTCATTGTAAAAGATACAAGGACTAGGCATTGATTTTCATATGCTGTCTAAAGTTCTCTCTCTAGCTATCTTTAAGTTTATATGTATTTTGTTCTCTCTGCCTTACAAACCAACATACTTCTATTTCCCAAAGGAATTACTGGCAAAACTGAGAAACAGCTTAGTGTGTGGCTTCCTAGTCTCTTTTCTAAACAATTAACAAGCAATTAGCTATTTTTTTCCTTCTTGCCTTCCTTAATTCTTCTCTCCCTTTAAAAAAATAAGCTAGATGAAAGCGGTTTGTTTCTGAAATGTTCGATGGCTCTCCGTGGAATCGTATCAGTTTAGTAAAGGTGAATCCATTTCATTTTTAGGAAAGACTGACTGCTATTTTATTATATGGTCCCATACTCTTTCAACAGAACCCTATTTAATGCTGTAGATGTTGGGATTCTATGCTTCTGTTCTTGCAAATAATGCTGCCATAAATATGCTTTTATACATCTTTTGTATATGATAATTTATTTTATAAAGAAAATATTTAGTTGAAATGTAAAGCACCAGGAGAGAGAGAGAAAGAGAGAAAGTAAGAGAGAGAGAGAAAGGGAGAATAAGAAAAAGCGATATTTCATCTGCTGATTCATTTTCTACAATGCAACAGCTAAAATCTTGAAGCTCCATCTGGTTCTCCCACATTAATGACAAGGACCCTCAGCTTCAATCTGTCTTCTCTTGTTTTCCCAGGCAGGTTAACAGGGAGCTAGATTAGAAACACAGCAACTGGGTCTTCAATTATAGGATGCCGGTCTAAAAGTGACAGTTTAACCCACTGTTCTGCAAATCTGGCACTCTGAACTCATAATTTGCTGGTCAAACCCCTTAAAAATGTTTGTGGGGGGAGAAGAAGACAGCATTATGGTGCAGGGGATTCTGTACATGTCCCATGTCAGAGTGCTGTTTGTGACTGATGGTGCATCTGGGTAAGCAGCTGAAGATGACCTGTGCAGCTAAGCCCCTGCCACTCATGTGGGAGTCCCTGATGGAGTTCTGGGATTCTGACTTTGGTCTGGTCCAGATGTGACTCTTGCACCCTTTTGGAGAAATGAAACAGAGGTTTGAAGATTTCTCTGTGTCTCTTTTCTCCGTCTCTCTCCTGCTTCTCTGATGTTCTGCCTCTGGAATAGCAAAATCTTTATAAATATATATCTATATCTATATGTGTGTGTGTAAAAATATGTAATATAATGTAATATATAAAATATAAAATATATATATAATGTGTTCCTGTTCACGCCCTCTTTTATTTAATACAATGTTAACAATTTATAACCCCACCAGGAATGTTTGAGAATATAAGATTTCCTCACTCTTGCTAATAGTGAATATTTATAATTTAAAAAAGAACTATACCCGTTGGGTGAATGTAAAAATATAGCAATGTCATAAACTGGTTTGGGACGCAGTGTAGCCTGATTCCATTACCAGCTGCTTATTTATGGGCAGCTCATTTTAGTTCTCCATCCTGTCTTCTCCTTTCTGTGCAGTGGGGACCGTTTTTACTATGGAGCCTGGTCATAAGGGTCAGTAATTTGCAAAGGTGAGCATCCTTGAACAATGGTCAGCCAATAGCATGCGCTCAATAAATGGTGGGGATTATTTTATTATTGGCAGTTTATTGATTCTGGCAAAGCTGCATGTATTTTTATGTATTTACTGACACTAGAAAACCTTGTTTGAATTACTGCTTCATATAAAGATTTATTCATTTATTTAATCTTTAAGCTTTTTAATCCTTTTGAAAATCCAAAATTTATTGTGTACATGAAGTATGAGATAGGAGCTCCAGATTTATTCATTTTGTAAGAAATATTTGGGTGATTTTTTTGCTATCTTTTCTACACTTGTATGCAATGACATCCTTACACTTTCTCATAAAATAAACACCGATAAACATGGATTTCTCAATTCTTGACTTCCACCCCATTTATTTATATTTTAGATAAATGTGTGTATTGCCTTAAGGAAATTTCTTATCCTAAAAGTTTACCTTATTCTAATAATTTTTGCATAGGACCCATGGCTTCTTTTAGTGGAAGGGGATGATACTGCAAAAAAATCACAGTGGATTCCTTGAAATGTTGGCATGATTTAGCTGTTTGACATTTTCATTTACTTTGCCTACAGTGCTCCTAGCTTTTACAGAAATGCTGTTATTGGGTCAACTCATGTATAGTCGCTGTGGTTTATGTAACAAGCTTTCACAAGGTGCGTGCACCGGGCTGCAGTGGGGTGAGTCATTGCTAGCAGTACTAGCTCTCTCTATCTGAGCACCAGTTTGAGCCCTGGCTGCTCTGCTTCTGACACGGATGCCTGAGAGGATTCCTCCCCTGAACACCTTATGCAACTTCCCATCAAGTAAGAGAGCCCGATGATGTGTTCCTGGCTTGGCCACCATTCAGGGAGTGAGTAGATCTCTCTCTCTCTCTCTGTCTTTCTCTCTTTCTATAACTTTTTGTATCTTTCCTCTTATCCCTCTGTTATCCTGGCTTTCAAATAAATAAATGAAAAAATGAACAAATCTTAAAAATGGAACATAGCAACAAAAGAATGAGCCTTTATTAAACTAGAGATTGAGTTTTAGCTGACTAAAAACTATCTTTGTTTACTAAGGTAGGGCTGTCAAACTTTAGCAAATGTCTTTCAACATCTTTCAAGATGCTCATACTGGATTTCTCTTTGAATCTGATTTCTTACCTGGTTGTGTTAATGGCTTTTCTCATGCCAAACCATGTCAGTAATCTTCAGTTAGATGTGGCTTGTCACATCACAAATTTCTTTCAATTCATAGCTAAATTTGATTTGCTCATATTTATTTAGGAATCTTTGAAAAATGAAATCACTCCTTTGATTTCTTCTTTTTAGCTTTTGTTTGATTTTTGTGTGAGTATGGCCCTACAGAGAGTTCTTATGCTGTTAAATTGATGGAATTGTCCTCATAAATTAACCCAGGTGTGATATGTTGCAGTCTTGTGGGTTTTTTTATTATTATTTTCTTAATTGGGATTTAGCCTTTATTATTTTAGAAAAACATGGAAAATTGGGGGAAATAATAAAATCATTTTACTCTTATTTGTTTGGTGTTTCATCTTTCTCACATTACCTATAACTTGTCTTTTCCTAGACTGTATCATCTTTCTCTATTCTCTTCCCCTCGGTCTTTTGCTACTTGTTCTGTAATTGCTTAAGACCATAGTAAAGTGGCTTTTTTTTTTTTAATGTTTCTGGATATTTTAGACTTTCAGAGTTCATCAGACTTCTTGATATACTGGAATGCACACAGTTGCATACATTTACCTTTGTAATCAATGCACAAAAGTCACAGCTATTGCATCTTCTTACCGGAGTTCATGTTTTATTAGTGCTAAATGTTCCACTTTATCATGGGTAATACTTTTAACTGAGTAGCCAAGAGATGGACAGGCGGGGAGAGAGAGAGAGAGAGAGCTTGCATCCTCTGTGTTTCTCTCCAAATGATCACAGCTGGAGGAAGAAGTGGGGCAAGAGGAACCCAGGACTTGGAAAATCTGTGTGGGAGTGTCCTGGTGGATGGCAGAAACTCAAGTACTTAGGACATCATAGTCTTCCTCCAAGGCATGTTAATAGGAGTAGTTGGGATTCAGTCCGTTACATGGCTATAGGACATGGGTGTCCCACAAAACAGCTTAAACCTGCTTGCCTCCACACTTACGCTAGTTTTTAAAAAGATGATTGATTATATACTTCAGTTTTACTGTTCTATTGAGGTTTGCATTTCTACCTTGCCCTTGGCTAAACTGATTTAAAAATTGTATTTTCTCCATAGTCATTTGGAATTTATATGTTTACTTTTTTCTTCTAGTGCCTATCAGTATATTTTGAGCAAATTCAACCATTCAGTCAACAGTTAAAATATCTACATCTTCACCTAATACAAGAATAAAATGTTAGCATTCTTAGCTTTCTACCACTCTGTCTGGCTGACTTCACACTGGAGAACATCTGGTATTTTAGTTCCAGATGGTTCTTTTATATGTTTTTTAAACATCAAGCATCAATAGTTATTTAAACTTAACTATAACTCTTAGTGCTTTATTTGATTACTACTCTTCCTTGTATCCTTTTCTTCGCTTTTGTTTTTTAGTTTATTGGATTTTTCCTTAGATAAATACATTTTCTGAAGTGCAGATGGATGGCAAACTTTTAGCGTGCTGGCAGGTCCAAAAGCCTGTTTTTCATCCTTTATTTGAGTGTGTGTTTGACAAGGTGTGGAGTCTGGGTTCAAGAGAAGAGCATTAGTCCGTTGTCCGGTAGAATGCAGTGTCCCTGTTTTCTGCACCGTTGCAGGTGATCTGTCACTTCCTCTTGATTTTTGGGGTTGTTCTGCATGTCTGCTGTTGTGGCATTTTAACTGTGTGTGATGGTGCGCACCCTGTCCTGGACCATGGGTACTTTCAGCCTGAACATCCTGGTTCTCATTTAGCTCAGTCGATTCCTTCATCTTCATTGCTGCTACTTCCATCCATGAAGCACTCCTCTCCATGCCTTTCAAATTTGCCCTCACACTTTCTTTTCCAGTTTTTCCTTTTTTATGAGTTTGTCAAGGCGAGCTCCGATGTTTGATGCTCAAGTTTCCTGGGTTGTTCTTCCACCACTTTCATTATGATGTTGTTCAGTATTTATTTTAAAGATCATATTTTCTCCCAAGATCTAGATGTTTCTGATTAAAGATTTAGGATTTTCCAAAGGACAAATCTAACGACATTAATGTCTTTAGAGTGCCTATAAAATTGTATCACATAATACAATGTTAATAACAATAAAAAAAAGAAAGGAAAAAAAAGAAATCAAATTCCATCTTAAAATCCTCTTGTTTTTGCTCTCATATTTTACTGTGTGCTATTCCTTTGAACGGCCAGTGAGCTGATTCTCTCTGAATCTCTCTGGAGAGAATTGTATACACCTGGAGGCTCTGGCAGGCACAGCTATTTCCAGCTTCTTGATCAGATCTCCCCCTGCACACTATTCCTGGAGTCTGTGTGCTCAGAACTCCTGGGAGGGTGCATTCCACAAGTCATGTCTTGTGTAGATTTTGGACTCCTGTTTCGTCTGGTGGTATATTCTCTGCTCCCAATTCTCTCTCTCTTTTTTTCATTTTTCTGTTGCTTTGAGAGTCATTACCATTTCTGATCCCTCAAGCATTTCTTCTTTTTCATTTCCTGGAATATGGGGTGCATTCAAAGGTAAACCTGTGACTCGGGTTTACTCCTCGATCAGGCATTAGCTTTACCTGTTCATGAGTTTTGTCATTTAAGGAAGGGGAGCTTAGATTTTCTAAGTCTTTGGAGGTAGCGGGACTTTGATGTAGACATCCACTGACATTCCCTTACTGACACTATAGATTCTGTTCTATGGAGAGTCATGCACAGTTGGCGCATGCTTTGAACAATGCTTTAAATGCTTTAAATGTAAAAGACCATAGAGTGACTGAATTTTCCTTTAGAGGAAATATGCGGGACTGTTTCGTAAAGTTACTTTAGTATGGGTTAATCAGGATAGGTGCCAGTTTGCAGAAAGAGAATTTGGGTGAATATCCACGAGTGAGATGTAGAAAAGCATTTCAAGCAACAGGGCAGAATAGAGCACCATTGCAAAGGTTGTGCAGGGCCTAGCACATTCAGTTTGGCTTAGGGATATGCTCTGGTTCTCCTAGATGTTCAAAAGAAGAGAGAGGAGCCCCTTGACAATAACCGGCCTTCGTGGTCTTTCTCAATACACGTGCCCATAGCTGCTCAAGTGTACCTATCTTGACACCTTGACGCTGTGAATCCTGACTCCTCTTAACTCCCCAATAAGGACCAAAGCGGGGGTTACCAGAGCCTGAGTGGAGAAAACGTCGTCTGCGTCAGTGTCATCACAGCCTGTTCAGGCCGAGTTGATCACTGCTTCTAACTGTGGCGGGTAGAGCAAGCCTGTGGGATCTCTTTTATGACAGCACTCAGCCTGACTGATGTAACTCAGGCTGCAATCCAGGCCCTTATCATCAAGCCACATTTCAGTTAATAGTAAACACATGTTGATTCCCTGTCGGAGAAATAGTACAGCATCCAATTTAGACGGAATAAAAACGAACAGTCGTTAGACTCAAATGTGAAGAAACGAAGCTATGCGTGTCCATAGCTGGACAAATAGAAAAGCATTCAACACACTCCTGGACGCTGCTTGCTGAACGGGGAGGAGTAGTTTGTCTCACAATAGTTTTAACAGAAAGTATCATTACACCTGCTCCTCAGATGAAGCGTGTGAGTGAGATTCTATTCTCATCCTCACTTAACAGCTGAAGAAACGCTGACAATTTTAGAAGCTTGTTCAAGGTCACACAATCAGTAAATGGTGGGACTGGGCCATAAATCCGTGTTTCTCCCACTGCATATTCTTCTACGTTCACAGGGATTGCTTTCTAGCAGATGTGTTGCATTTTTGGTGCTCATCATTGTGGGAACGCTCACTATGCGATGCAGGATTCTGAGATTATAGTTGTGAGCTTGATGCATGGGGTGCTTCAGATCCTTGGAAGCCTTACTTTTCAGGGAAAAGTGTATAGGGTGGAACTGTTAACATGGTCAATATGGAAATTTTGATGTTTATGATAAAATGTATGCCTAGGGGCTCGTCACTGTGGCTTAACAGGTTATTCCTCCGCTCTGGCACTGCAGCATCTTTTACGGGTACTGATGTATGTCCAAGCTGCCCCACTTCCAGTCCAGCTCCTGCTTATGGCCTTGGAGAGCAGTAGAAGATGACCTAACTGTTTGGGTCTTTGCATGGCTATGGGAGACCTGGAGAAGCTCCTGACTACCACCTCTGAAACAGTTCAGTTTTGGTAGTTTCAGCCATTTGGCAAATGAACCAATGGATGGAGGATCTTCTCTCTCTATCTCTCGATTCTGTAAATCTACCCTTCAAATAAGAATAAATAAATGTTTAAAAAATGTATGTCTGACCCAACAACATCCATGAAGACTGGATAGTTGAGCTGGTTAGCTGGAACAAGGTTTTAATATCCATTGACATGTATGAGAGCAGAAGGGGATGTGGAACAGACTGGACTAGTCTGCCACACATACTGGCAAACCAGGGTACGGAGTGGGCCTAGGGGGTTATTGTGGGTCGCTCCAACTAGGCTGCAGATCCCACTGGTTTGTGTGAGGGCTGAATATGTGCTGGGCAGAACCAGGCTGGACTGCAAACACCCATTGGTTGCAGAGGAAGACAGGGATGGAAACAGAACCAACCCAGCAACTGCAGCCACCAGCTGATCGGGGCGATGGACAGTGGTGGGCCCTGTGCTTGTTAGCACATACAAGAGTTTGATCTGGGAACATTTCAGACAAAGTTTCTTTGGGGAACCCCCCAATCGAGCTTTCGTACTCAGAACGCTAACCATCAAATGACAGACGACAGAACACGTCAATCAACCACCTCAGCTATATGTTGGCAATGAAAATACTGGGCGAATGGAGATGCTATGATGGACTGTGTCGATCAGTGGAATCTCCAACAAATGCATCGTGCTTGGAGTGGTGAGAGTGGCAGCAATTCAGAACTGTTGAATTATCAGAACCACTTGAGTAAGACCCTCGGAGCATGCCCCACATCTGGGACCTGGGGTGGGTGGGAGACTGGGTGGGGCTTCTCCCTTAAAATCTCCTTTTACATCAGATATATGAAGGAAACAATATGGAACTAATTGTCTTGCCCATCTTCCTGTAGTGCTTGAACCTTTTTACCCTAATTATGTCAAGATTGTCAAAAATAATGAATTAATTTAAAAAAAAACAACATAAAAATTGTATGTCTGATCTTGCAAGAGATTGGAAATACTAGGAAAAATGAAAACCTGGCAGGTAGAAAAGCAAAGGGCCACGTCGTTCCGTGCTCACCTTTTCATTGTATTCCTTTTCATTTTGGTAAAACAGAAATAAAAGAACATAAGGTCGCGATCTTTCAGGATTTGTTGATGCTGAAACCATTCTTAGGTTTTGTGTTTCCTTTTTTTGCCATTTCCTTTCTTCTGTATAAGCAACAATATAAGAAAGGGTCATTTTTTTTTTTTTGCTATTCTTGTTGCAGAAGATATGTTAGCATATTTTTGAAATGAATAATTTATCACTAGATCTAAAATTTATCTACTATTCATTGCTCAATTCAGTATTTTGTGAATTCAGTTTGTCTATACATTTATATACACATGTAAGTATGTGTGTGATAGGGTGCTTGTGCCTTTTTGAAAACATTATTTATAGCGTTTAATTACAACTTCTAACCAGACCAAGCAGCCTCAGTGCTTTGTTTTCCAATGATTTGGGCTGAGATTAGCTCCTTCTTGTACTTGTGGAAAAGAAATTGTGGAATATACACTGTGTGTTCTTATCCCTTCCTCCTGTTGGAGGGGGACAGCTTAGAGTGGAAGTGGTTAATCCTCTTCACAGGGGATGAATTGTAAATTGAGCTCTGCAAAGGAAGTCAGAGATAATTTACCATCTTCATTATTTATGGAAATCAGTTACTTTGTTTTAATTATCCCTTGCTTGTATAGTCCACATAAAATGTCTTTCCTTTTATTTAAACTGTGAATAATTGCCAATAGAATTATTCATTGGAAATTGGAATCCAGTTTTTTGATCCCTTCAAAGCCTATTAATAATGAATGAGGGTGTTATTTATTTGTTACAGCTCCGCAAATGGAAGCTTAAGAAAGACTCTACATCCCCTCTGAACATAAACTCACTTGAGAAGAAATGCAGGAATGTGGAAAGGAAACCTAAAGATGAGAACAACTTTGTATTTTCCTTCTGGCAGGGGAAAAGAAATGGAGAAGTGAAGCTAGATGTGAATTTTGCCTTTCAGGGCATCATAAGCATTAATAAAATGCTTGACATTTGCAAGGGATATATCCTGGGACCTGCATCATTCCCCATATTCATGAATCTTTCTTAGCATATAATTTGCTCCATAAAATGCAATAAAATATAACTGAAAAAGTAAGTGACCCCTTTGGACCGTTAATGATTCTATAAATACGGGACTCAAGTAATTTATAAAGCTATTAAAATAAATCTTGCCATTAACATAAACTCTACTCGATGTTCTCTCTCACTTGAACAATTTCTGCAGTAATCAAGGCACCAGTGAGAGGCATTTATGCTCGCTTCTTCCAGTTTCCATACAGAACAAGTGGTAGGAGCTTTCAAATCCAAGTCACTGCAGAATCTGAATCTTTATCTTTAAAATTGAAAAGCAAACGAACAAACAAGCCTATCTCTTGACCAAGGTCATCTATGGACCAGATCTTCCCATTTTCTGGTCACATTCACGATCAGCAGCAGAAGCCATGTTTCATATGAACCGTCCCTCTGCAGCTGGGAAAACCAACATTTTACCAACTTCCTGGCGGACCTAGGCAAGTCATGAGCTTAGCCTGAGGAGAGGACCTTCCCAGCACTTCTTCCAGCTAAAGGTGTTACTTCTGAATCCCAGCCTTGGATTATTTGTCTCTCCTTCGCTTTGTAAATCTAACTTTCCAAGTCAGTCAATCAATCAATAAACAAAAGTAAGCGAGAAATGTGTCAAGCAAGTGAGAATATTTGCCTGTAGTAAAGAAATCTCTGGGTAGGAAAAACAAGAAAGCCTTCTTTGGGAATTACTTAGTCCAACATGGAACTGACAGCAATTTCAGGGTCAGGCCCACTTCCTGTGTGGCACTCATAAATTCCAAGATGAAATCTTAAATTTGACTCAGGTTGCTAAGCTTCCAAATCCTTGGGAAAAGTCATCCTAACCAAAGGAATGCAATTCAATCACTAATATTCCTTCCAGTGCAAGAGTAGCTCACTTATACACTTAAGAAACATCATTAATAAAATCAGTACTTATTGTATCAAGCAGGAAGACACATGAAAACTGCAGATGACATAATTTTAAAAACATAGTATAAAACTTGCATAAACACAAAGGGCTTCTCCCAAAATTCAACGAATAGTTTTATTTTGATGATTTTTTTCAAAATATTTTGTTTTTCCATAAGCTACACTTCCCATGAACTTCAGAAATTCCTCTGTAAACCTTGTTAAAGAAACAATTATCCAAATATGATGCTTGTGAAGCAAATGAATACACATTGCCAAGTGATGTTTTTCAAATAAAAATATTTTATTTGAATGGCCACCAGTTTGAATCCCCATGTCGCTGCTTCCCATCCAGGTCCCTGCTTGTGGCCTTAGGAAAGCAGTTGAGGATGGCTCAAAGCCTTGGGACCCTGCACCCGCATGGGAGATCGGAAGAGGCTCCTTGCTCCTAGGTCTCAGATCGGCTCAACTCCAGCCATTGTGACCAACTGGGGAGTGAATCAGCAGATGGAAGATCTTCCTCTCTGTCTTTCCTCCTCTCTGTATATCTGACTTTCCAATAAAAACTAAAATAGATCTTAAAGAAAGAAAAGAAATATTTTATTTGAAGATTTTAAAAATTGAGTGTAAAATTTCAGTAGACTGATAACAGATGGATTTCAGATGTATACAGTAAAGGTAGGCATTTGTTTAACTGCTGTTTTGGATGCCTGTATTCCAGTTGGGTGTTTCCTAGCTTTGAGATCAGCTTCCTACCAATGTGCCCCTTGGGAAGCAATCCATGATGGCTCAAACACTTGTATCCCTGTCACCCAGGTGGAAGATGGAAGTGGATTTCCAGGCTCTAAGCATTAGCTTGGCCCTACCCTGAATGCGTGGGTATCTAGGGAGTGAACCAGCAGAAATAAGATCTCTTTCGCACTCCTCTCTTTCTTAGAAAACAAGTATATTTTCCAGCACCTCCAGAATAAAAGAAATACCTGTGATTCTTTTACTAAGTAGTTAAGCTTGGACTGATTATATGACATTGTGCATATCATGCTTTGGATGTGGTTGATTCTCTTGGGTTCATGTATTGGAACCTGGAGGCCTTGTATTGAGACTCTAGAATCTCTAAGAGGTGGAGCCTGGAGAAGCTGGTTAGGTCATTGGATATGTTGCACTCAGCAGGGGTTAAAGCTGATCGTGAGGTGAAATGCTTCCTACTGGAACGGGTGACTATGAAAGCAACATGTTTGGCCCCTTCCTACTCCTTCCAGCTTGCTCTCTCTCACGAGATCCCTCGCACATGTGCACTTGCTGCTGTAAGGTCCTCGGTCACAGGGAGCTGGAGCAGAATGGAGCTCAGTTTCAGGTCTTTTATTTCAGCAGTGGAAAACAGCCTATTACAGTACAGCATGGTGTTGCCGAGTTTCCCTCAAGGATGTCCAACTTTCCATGGCATTCTCGTGGGCTCATTCTAGTGCCTGAGCACTCCTTTATATTTGAAGTTTGGGAACCGTAGATATGAGAAGATAAAGATATACAAAAGTATCTTTAAAAAAAAAATCGAACAAACTGCTGTGGAAAGTCTAACAACTGTCTCAATGGAGTTTCAGAAGCAAGAAAGGGAAGGAGCATAGCAAGTGACTTTTCCAGAATTAAGATAATAATCCAGAGATGAAGGAGGCAGGACAAAATACAAACACACAAAAAACCAAAATAAAATACAAGCACAAGTGCTGTACTTTGAGCATGGTTTGTGTTCCAAGCTCAAGCAGGTATTTAATCTCTCAGGAAATAAGGTATTGGGAGTAGAAGAATGGAAACTTGATTCAGTGATCATCTTGAGCCCAATGGGAGTGTCCATGAATGGCAGTCTCCCAGAGCGCTGACTATGAAGTTGAGCAGAGATGGTGCTCTCTCAGCCTCCCGGCTTGCTGTGTGAATCTTCCTGTGCCGGGACTGTGCCCTTTATCCCTGCCTGTATCAGAGCCCAAAGAAATGACCCCACCAGACACTGCACTTGACTCTCTAAAACTATGATCTAAGAGCCTTGTTTTCTTTAGAAAGCTCGTTTCCTCAGATATTCCATTGTAGTGACAAAAAGGTTCTAGATACAGTGGGCATGCCTCAAAATGTTCATTGAGAATTTAAAGATGAGTTCCCTTAAGTGCCCCCAATTTTAAAAACCCATGCATATGAACAGTCATCAAAAGGTTCAGAGGAAATGAATGTTATGAAAAAACTATGTATTTAAAAACTGTTTGGCCTGAATAAGCGTGTCTTTCAGCTTCGCTTCCACACAAATGTTTTGAACTACTTACATACACAGATAAAAAGTTGTACAGAATTGCAAAAACACAATGATCTCAAAAGTGAAAACAGATTGCCAACTGATTCCTTAAGACTAACAATGAATTCCCTTATCCAGAGATAACATTTGGATGTATTTTCTTTCAGCTAACTGTGCATACGGATGAAATTTTTGAAAATTGAGATTTATGCAGTACCTATGGTCTTGCATGCTCATTTTTTCAATACATATAACATGATTACTTTATACACTTATTTAACAAAATATTGTCAATTATATTAAAGTATTGGACAAATGATAATTAAATAAATGACCAACATTTAGCTGAGTGAGAGACCACAGTAAGAATTCTATAAAGACCAATTCATGTAATCTTGCTAATAGCTCCATGAGAAGTTATACAATTTCTTTAACGTCTCAGGGATGAATAAACAGATTCGGGATTTGAAACTAGTTGCCTAGTTCCAGAGTCCATTTTCTTAATCCCTTTGCTACATTATGCTAAGTTCATTTTTTAAATTTGTGTTTATTTGTTACTTTGATTAGTTAAGAGGTAGAGGGACAGAGTGAGGGAAACGTAGCTCCTGCTGTCTGATTCACCCCATGGATTCCCATGTTGGCTAGGGCTGGGTCAGGCCCTTGCAACTCAGTAGCAGCAGTTCAATGACATGGAATCTACAGCTGAGCTGAGAGTACTTGAACATGGGATATGGATATCTCATGCTAGGCTTTTGACTACTGTGAAAGACAATGCAGCAGAATAGTCTTAGCTGTTTGGATCATCTTGCCATTATCTGTGTACATAATAGTGGTTTAAATAACATTCATTTAGAGACACAGACTACTGTTCCTAAACATCACACATAATATTTCATGACTAGCCTGTCTCATGCACATTTTTCTAAATTGCTAATACTACTACTAAATACAACTTGAGTTTAAAACTCATGAAGACCCTGAGGGGACTGATACATTCAATCTGCCTTTGGACAAAGGCTTCCCTACAGACACGAACCTGCCCTGGGTAGAACTTCATCAGAACTGAGTGGAAGAACTAAGTTTTGAATTTGGTAGCTTCTGATAAAATTTGTACCTTAAGGAACGTAAAGTTTCATATGATTCTCATGTATGCACTTACAGATGAGTTTGAATGCTTTTACAAACAATCCCCCACACCCTTGTAATTCTTATCTGTTTGTATTCCCTGTTAAATTTAGTCTCAGTATTTAAGAGTTTTCTATGAAGACATTTAGCTGTGTGGCAGTTTGGGGGATGAATTTGTGCTGAAAGTTCCTTAATATACTATGTACTTTCATGGTTTTTCTGGCAATACATTGAAGTGTGTGTGCATCTTCTTTTTTGTTGGGTTTATTTATACCACAAGTTTTGTAGTTATTCACCTAGATTTACAGGTTTAATATTTCATTATTTTGCAATGTATTCTTCATGCCATCTGGAATGCTGTTTTTCGTAGGTGAAGACCCATTTTCCTTTTTCCTTCTTTTAAAAAGAAGGATTTATTTATTTTTATTTGAAAGGCAATATTTTACATACACACACACACACACAGATATCTTCCATTTACTGGTTCACTCTCCAAATGATCTCAGTGGCTGGAGTTGAGTTGATCTGAAGCCAGGAGCACAGAGTATGGAGCCAGGATTCAGGAGCTAGGAGCCAAGAGTCAAGAACCAGGAGCAGGATCCAGGAGCATGGATCCAGGAGCAGGAACCAGCAGTCAGGAGCCAGGAGGATGGATCCAGGAGCTGGGGCCAGGAGCCAGGTGCCTGGAACCAGGAGCCAGGAACATAGAGTCATGTACTTGGAGCCAGGAGCATGGATCCAGGAGTTAGGAGCCAGGAGTGTGGATTTCCCATGTGGGCACAGGAGGCCAAGAAGTGGAGCTATTCCCCACTGTTTTCCCAGTCCACAAGCAGGCAGCTAGGATGTAAGTGGAGCAGCTGAGACTAGAACCAACACCCATATGGAATTTCAATGCTGCAAGCAAAATATCAACATGCTGAGCCATGGTGCTGGCCCCAGGAATATCTATAATTCTATTTCAAAAAGGTTTAGTACCGGCTATGCCTCCAGCTTATTCCTTGTTTTTGTTGTTGTCATTTTATTTTTTAAAAGCAACACTCAAAAACATTGGAGTACAATTTCTTAGCTCCTTTTTTCTCAATTAAGCCCCTTGCACTCAGCTATAGACTCCACCTTTCCACCCAAACATCCCTTATCAAAACCCTCAGTGAAGGACTGGCAATGTATCCCAGCCAGTTAAGCAGCCACTCCTTATGCTGGCATCCCACATAATCATGGGTTTGCATTCTTGCTGATCCACTTCTCATTTGGCGCCCTTCCACTAAACCTGACAAAATGGCAGAAGAAAGCGCAAGTCCTTGGGCCTCCTGCACCAAGATGAGAGACTCAGATGGAGTTTCCAGTTCTTGGCTTCAGCCTGGTACATTTTGTTCTTCCCTTTGAAACATTGCCTTTTAAATGAATGAATGCATGTATGCATGCATGAATGAATGATTTAAAAGGAAAGAAAATATCACAGATGAGAATTTGCTCCTTCTCTGACAGCTTCAGGGTTGAGCTTTGTCTCTTCCTTGTCAGAACATATTCATCCCCACATCCTGCTACATGCCTGGCAGCTCCTGTCCCACCTCTGCTTATTTCCACTTGTGTCCCCGGGTCAGTGCTCACAGGCCCGGGCCCTATCCAGAGAGCTCTCTCTAGAAGCATGACTTTAAATAAAATCCATCTATGTTCATTTTGAAACTGTAGCTTCTCCCCCTAAACTCTAGTTCAGTATTATAATGCTGGCTCCCCACAATCGATTTTTAAGAATGAAACCAGAGTTGTCATTTAGCAATGAAATCAGCTCCTGCCATGCCTCTCTGCTGCATGCATGCTTCCATGCCACTGCCAAGCCCCTGGAGTAGAGAAGACAGTGAGCTAACCTCGGTTGCTATCTGGCCTCATTTCCTGCTTCCTCCCAGCTTTGCTCGGCCCAGCAAGCAGGATGGCCTGGTCCTTGGTCTCTCTGGATCACACTTGCATTGCTTCACCTTAGCTATCTGCTCCTAGAAGGCCTTTCCTACATAGGCAGGGATGGGTCACTCCTGCATCTTCAAGTCTTTGCTCAGAATGACCTGTCAGGGGATCTTCCTTACCATCCTCCACTCTAATTCTCTTTCCATATGCGCGGTGTTATCCTTACCATCTAAGGCCTTGTAATATATATTAAAGTCTGATTCAAAGTGCATTTCATCTCTTCCACTGATCTTTTTGTCAATTATTGAACCAGTAGCATACGATTCAATCATTACAGTTTTGTAAAAACAGACTTCATGTCTGGTGAGGCAAGGCTTCCTTGTTGTTCTTCCTTCACAGACCCCCCTTAGTTATTCTTAGCTTTTTAATACCAGCTTAACTTTAAAAGCACCTTGTCATGTACTAAAAGAGGAAAAATCAAATTGAGTTTTTTTAATTGGAATTTCATAATACATGGACATTCATTTGGGAAGAATTCGTATCTTTATATTATTTACCCTCTCTGAGTATGCTATGCTTCCCATTAATCCGCTACTATTTTGTTTCCATCATCAAAGCTTTGTAATTCTATATTTTGTAGTTCTTACATGGTCCTGGTCAAGTTTATTCCTACATCTTTTACTCTATGTGGCTACTCCTTGCTATGCTGTATGCTTGCTTATTTCCATTATGAATGTTAACATATTACTAAAAGGATTTTTTTTTTCAGGCTAGTGTCTAACAACATTTTTTAACTACTTTAAGAGTGGCAATCAATTTTCAGTTTATTATTTCCAGTTTTCCAAGTAGAGAGTTATAATTCTGTTCCTTCTCTACCTTGGCTAACTTCCCCACAATAGTGTTGGATAATACCTTAGCAAAAGTAACTGACAGATTGTTTTCTCCTTCCTATTTAAAGTATGTTGATGGCTACTATCTAAGATGAATATATTTGTCATGTTAAGGAGTGTCCTTACATTTTTATTTTACCAAAGTTCTTTTAAAAAATCAGGTATTGGGCCTGGCAGCATGGCCTAGAGGCTAAAGTCCTTGCACACCGGGATCCCATAGGGGCGCTGGTTCTGATCCCGGCAGCCCTGCTTCCCATCCAGCTCTCTGCTTATGGCTTGGAAGAGCAGTCAAGGACAGCCCAAAGCCTTGGGACCAGATAGCCCCATGGGAGAACCAGAAGAAGTGCCATGCTCCTGGCTTTGGATCAACTTAACTCCAGCCATTGTGGTCACTTTGGGAGTGAATCATCAGGCGAAGAGTTTTGTCTCTGTCTCTGCTCCTCTCTGCATATCTGCGTTTTGAATTTAAAAAAAAAAAGTCAGGAATTGTGATGTCTTGTGTTATTTTTCTTATTACATCACTTAAGCAGGCACTAACTACTTATTTTATTAATACATTTTCTAATATTAAATCACATACATGGTGGTGAGTGTTTCGGGCTTTTTAATATGTTACTCAAGGCCCAGTGCAATGGCTCAATGGCTAACTCTTCATCTTGCCTGATTTATATCCTGACTGCTCCACTTCCCTTCCAGCTTCCTAATAAGGCCTGAGAACGCAATGGAGGACAGCCCAAAGCCTTGCAGTCCTGCACCTGTGTGGGAAACCCTGAGGAGGCTTGTGGCCTCTGGCTTTGGACTAGCTCAGCTCTGGCTGTTGTGGCCATTTGGGGAGTGAAATAGCAGATGGAAGATCTTTCTCTTTGCTTCTCCTCTTCACAAAATCGTATCTACCTTTCCACTGAAATAAATAAATCTTAAAACAGCAACAAGAAAAAACATGCTATTTAATCTAAATAATCACTCTTAAGTTATTATTATTATCATTATTATTATTATTTTAGAGGCAGAGAGAAAAAGACAGAAGTGAGAAAGATAAATGTCCCATCAACTCTCTCATTACACAAATACCCTGAACCTGGGCTTGAAGCCGGGAGCATTTTCCACACACTTTCAGGACATTGACTGTTTTGTAAGGCACTCGTGTTGCTGTGGACCTTGTATCCCCGGAGCAGTGACCGGGAGGGATGCTTTGCAAGGTGTTCGTGTTGCCGTGGACCATGGGTCCCTGGAGCAGTGTTGGGAGGGGATGCTTTGTAAGGCGCTTGCGTTGCTGTGGACTATGGGTCCCTGGAGCAGTGATTGGGAGGGCGTAGTTTCCCGTTTTCCATTTTGCCCACCTGACTGCACTTTCACTTTCCATTATGGAATGGGGTGTCAAGCTTAGCAGATGTCTGGAAATCCTTCTAAAATTCTGACAATAGCAGGAATATAGTAGTGTGAGGGGAGACCTTATAATTTCCTTTGCTATTTTCTTCCTTTGTCTTTCAGTATCCTAGTAGACCTTTTTCTAAGAGGATAACAAAGATAATATTAATCATCAGTTGAGGAGGACATCTGATACTGAAACCCTCCTAAAAGGTGTTTTCCGAATGCCTGTGTAATCAGAGTACAGCAGCATGCTCCACTGGAGACCGTGTCTGCAGTCCAGGAGAAGGTGGGAAACTCTGGGGCTTGGAATGCAAGGGAAACTAGTACACAGGCCTCTACTGGGCGACAGAACGTGTATTATGAAAAGTTAATGCAGTCGTATGTGTATAAAATATGAGAACTGAGAGTAGGGCAAAGATAACACAACAACATGGGAAGAGTATGCAGTAACACTAAACTGCCTAACAGAAATAAATAGAAACATTGCCTGTGTTGTCAGACATAGAGCAGTAAAAGTAAAATAATGTGGGATATGTAGGGAAGGGGGTTTATTTAGTCAAGAAATGCAGAGTGGGTATCTGCCATAGCCGTGAAGATCCTTGAGGGACACTTGTGTCCTGGACCACAGTGATGGGGTTCAGTATTGGCTATCTCCTATTGGTTGCCTGATAGTGTGCACCTGGGGAGGCAACAGTTGATGACTCAAGTAACTGGATTTCCGCCATTCATGTGGGAGACCTGGTTTTGGCCTGACCCACTTAACTGCTGGGTTCAGTTACTGTGTGAGTTGTATCTTTGAATGAGGAGGCCAAAGCCTGATTTAGGGGTGTCTGGCTTAAGTAGCTGTTTCTGTGTAGGGCTGGCATGGAGAATGGTACAAAGATGCACGACTGGTGGATTCAGGTGAGGATGTTGAAGGTGATCGGATCCTCTCAGCACTACAGTTATGCGGAGTTCCTTCTTCTTACCGTTATTATTACTATTATTGTTGCTTTCCATGATAGTTTTGTAGATACAGGAATTCCTCCCTACCCTTTTCTATACTGCAGCCCTACTTTCCACTCCTCCCATTTCTCCTCATATTATCACAATTGTATAGTCCTTTAGTAACACTTCCAAGTTTAATATTCTGCTATCTAAGTGTATCGTGTCCTTGTACAAATAGGGAATATAGAAAAGCTAATAACTTACTGCCAGGGTGCATTCAATTGTTTCATTGGGAATCCCTTTAGTTGAGAGGAGAGAAGCATACTGCAATGCTTTTTCAAGATCTATTTTTATTGCAAAGTCAGATATATATAGAGAGAGACAAACAGAAAAGGAGAGACAAAGAGAAATATCTTCCATCCAATGATTCACTCTTCAAGTGACCGCAATGGCAGGTGCTGTGTCAATCTGAAGCTAAGAACCAGGAACTCTTCCAGGTCTCTCATGCGGGTGCAGGGTTCCAAGGCTTTGGGCTATCCTTGACTGCTTTTCCAAGCCACAAGCAGGAAGCTGGATGGGAAGCAGGGCTGCCGGGGTTAGGTGAGGACTTTAAGCCGTAGGCCATGCTGCCAGGCGATTCATTCTTCTTAATGGCTAGGTAGTATTCCATGGAATAGATGTAGCACTGCTTCTTCTTCCATCCTTCCTTTGATGGACACCTGGGTTGTTTCCATCTCTTCACTACTGTTAATTGTGTTGCTAATGAAAACAAGGTTACAAGTTGCTTTCAGTATGGATTACTTATTCTGAAGGAAGACAATTGAATTTGTCTATTATTGATAGATACAAAGAAAATTATTTGTAATTATTTGTAATTTTATCTTCTAGGTCAAGGATTTTTGGGATAGTAAAGTTTCATTAATGAAGATTATCAGATAGAGACTTGGTATCTCTTATCAAAGATTCTTGGGACTACAAGTGTGAAAACATATTTTAAAATATTTTTAAAGTATTGATTTTTATTGAAAAGTCAGATTTATAGAAAGAAGGGAGGACAGGAAGAAAGACCTTCCATCTGCTGGGTCACTCTTTAAGTGGCAATGATGGATGGAGCTGAGCTGAGCTAATTCAAAGCCAGAAGCCAGGAGCTTCTTTTGGGTCTCTTATGCAGGTGCAGGGTTCCAAGGTCTTGTGCCATTTTTGACTGCTTTCCCAGGCCACCAGCAGGGGACTGGATAGGAAGTGGAGCAGCTAGGACATGAACCAGTATCCACATGGGATCCTGGCACATTCAAGGCAAGAATATAGCCACCGAGCCATCACGTTGGGCAATGGAATTTTTTTTTAATTGGAATAGTTCATGTATATAATGAGATACGTGGGCTATACGGCCAAGCCTAAACCAAAAGCTCACTTCTTTAGGCTGAAGGCAATTTTTGTTAACTTCATGCAGGAACTGAACTTTCATGGTGTAGAACTACTACTTGTGATAGTAAGTTAGAAAAAATTCTGATTTCGGGGTGCTATGATGTCAGATGGTCACATTTTATTATCAGTAAATTGTGCTATTACAGATAATTTCAGTATAAAAGGGGAGAATATGATATAAATTATTTCTATTTGAATTTAATGTTTGCGGTATATTGTTACCTCTGCAGGATCTGTATGTGTCATTTGGTAAGAATTAATTTTGTTTATCATGTATAAGCAATTATGCGCATAAGGCCTGAAAATAATCTTTTAAAATAATACTATTACTATAGGGCTCAAACATTTAGAATTACTAAGATATGAACCAAAAATGAGTGAAGACACTTATTGTAGGACTCTTGGAATGGAAAATTCAGTCATTTTAGATGAGCAAACAAAAATAGATTATGACTCAACCGCAAGATGCTAAACTTCATATAACTAGGAAAAATTGTTTCTTGGAAATAATTAATGATGTGGTGAAATGATCTTCAAATGAAGTGAAGACCAGGGTACAAAACTGTAAAACTATAGTACAGATAAATGAATGGAAATATAACAGCAAATAACAAATGATTCTCTGAGGCTTGTGATTACTGATAAATTCTCTTGCTCCCACTTCTCTGTACTATATGTCCTACAACTATTTAAAGTAAAACATTTTAAATCAGAAAGGGCATACCTTTTAAAAATATTCCCTCTTCATCATCAGGTTTGTAAAAATTATATGTTATTTATTTCCTTATTTGAAAGGCAGAGTCATTGAGAGGAGTGGGGGAAGAGGTAGGGAGTGAGATCTTGCATCTGCTGGTTTAGTTCTTAAATGGCAGAGAATGTTGGGGCAAGGCTAAGCCTACCTAGGGGTCATGGAACTCCATCCAGGTCTCCCACTTTGGTGGTAGGGAACCAAGTCTTTGGACACTTCTTGTTGCTTTCTCAGGCACATTAGCAGGGATATGAACTGGGACCATATGGGACACTAGCATTGCAGGCAGTGGCTTAACTGTACTGAACACCAACCCAATTAAACATTTCTTAATAACAATGTGAATCAAATGATCAAAGAGATGATCTAAGTACCCTTCAGAGAACAAAAGCGCTTGACCTTGATCATACAGTAAATGATGGTATAGAGGGAGTGGTATCAAAAAGCGACATCATCAGAAAGAGAGCATTTGTTCTGAACAATGGATTCATTTTTATGTAAGTAAGAATTAGCAAATTATAAGGCAGGAAACATTCTTTAAATTGGGAAACTTGAGTCTTTCCGACCACCTTAGCCACAAATAATGCTGAGAATCCCCAAACCACTCAACCAATGTGTTTGTTTAGGCCACGGTTCATCATTGCTTTTTATCCCTGTCAGATCATGTTTTTTTCCAATGAATGAAAATTCCTTGAGGACTTTCCAGTAGTAGTTATCTTATTCATTCTGTGATTTTGTATGATCTCTTGTTACCCAAAGGATAATTGTCTAGAGAATTAAAGAGATTCGCTTACAGATAGAAACAGCCCTTGAGTGACACTGGTTACATTTTTCCTCTACAACTTTACAACAGCGTGAGAACTACAGGTATTCATTGGAAACTTTACTTCTAATTTTGATATTTCCATTTGTGGTCTGACACTGTTGATGTGATCCTGGACGGCAGCAACGAGCACAGGTCACGGCCATGTGGCCAGGAGAAGAGGCCACCCATGGTCTACAGAGGCTGTGTTGCGAAGCTTAGGAAGTGTACAGGGTTAGATGCAGCTTACAGTGTTTTCAATTACAACAGGTTTTTTTTTTTTTCCCAAATATAACCCCATTATAAGCTGAAGCGCAGCTGTCTGTTATTTGGTGAATTCTGGGTTAGTTTCAACCCATGGAGACAGGCTTGGGGCTGCCGTGTGCTAGTACATCAATGCAGCTGCAATCCACGTGACCAGCAGATGCTAATGGGAGTTGGAAATCTATCAGAGCTATTTCTCCTGCCCAATATTCCAGCTACTGAAAGAAAAAAAAAAAAAAACCCAGAAAAGTATGAAGGTAGAAGAACTTCAGAATGTGGCAATTAAAAGGATCAAGGGTATGACTGAGTACTGAGAAAAAAAAAATTCCTTAGCATGCAAGATACATTATGAGAAAGACAGAACCTATAAGAGCATGAAAGGCAAGCAGCAGCTTTTTTCTCAGTTCTGCAATGCACATTTGATTGGGTAACTTGAAACATAAAGAACCTAAGAGAAAGAAAGGTTTGTTCTTGGATGGAACGGTGAAAAAGTACATCAAAAGTAAAGCATTCAAGCATCACCTCTTTCTAAGACAGAAGTCATTGGCTAGCATCCCAGTTCTGCCAGGAGCTATTTGTACGGGCCTTTTTATTTTTAAAAGAGATTTACTTATTTAGTCGAAAGGTTGAGTTACACAGAGAGGGAACGATAGAGATTAAAGATCTTTCATTTGCTAATGCACTTGTCCAGTGTATGAAACCAGTGGCCTGGGACTCAAGTCCTGGTCTTCATGGTTGTTAAGGTCCAAGCCCTTGGCTCAACACCTGCTTCTTCCGTATGTTTTGTGGACAGAACAAGGAATTGAATTTGTTGGGTTGAAGAATTGTTCTGTGACAGAAGGTGGAGTTGCTCCTTGTGGCTCTCAGTCACACTATGCGATGTTGATCCTTGGAGAGGAGAACGGATCCATTGCTGCCCTCAAGAAGGCAGGAGAACGTTCCATCACACTCCCTCCTCATCCCAGGCTCTGAGGGGGAAACTGGATTAGGCAAGAGACAAGCTTAGAAATATCTGGCAAGACACATTGCTCCAAGGGCGTGGACGCATGTTGCTGTGGTCAAACAGACCTTAAGATACAAGATTTCCGTGATCAATGGACTCCGGTTCCTGAAATGCCTCCAGAATATTCAACTTGCATGTTGCGTTGGTGTATTTGGTGATGCCCATTCGATTTTATTTCTCCTCATGGATAAATTAGGTTCCCACTGCATTTTCATGGCAGTATTTCCTTTTGGAAATACAAAAATACAAAGTATTATATAGAAAAAATACAAAATTATTGAAATCATGATCTGATCCACTGTTAAAGCAAAAGGCAGGGAACTTTCAGGAAAGGAAGCAAGACAAGTTGTTGAGTTTGGGGTATTAGGATAATGGTGCAATCTGATATTACTTCTTGATTCAAAAAGAGCTTGCTTTTTAAAAAAGATTTATTTATTTTTAATGGAAAGGCAGATTTACACAGAGAGAAGGAGATACAGAGAGAAAGATCTTCTGTCCATTGGTTCACTCCCCAAGTGACCGCAACAGCCCAAGCTGAGCTGATCAGAAGCCAGGAGCCAGGAGCTTCTTCCAGGTCTCCCACACAGGTGCAGGGTCCCAAGGCTTTGGGCTTTCTCAGGCCACAAGCAGGGAGCTGGATGGGAAGTGGAGCTGCCGGGACTAGTACTGGTGCTCATATGGAATCCTGGCACTTGCAAGCAAGGATTTAGCCACTAAGACATCATCCCGTGCCAGATCTTGTCTGTTTTAAAAACACAAAGCATTGTAAATATTCCATTGTTAATATATTTTTACAAAAGTATTATACAGAATAGAAATCTGAAAAGGCTTGGGAGTCCTTTAAATATTTGGGGATACTGGCAACCTACTGATTATTAAAAAAAGATGGGTTGTTCCTAATAAGTTGCAGAACTAGTGGGTCTGCAGGTAGGTGGATGGGACACATGATTGAGCTGGTGGTTGAATGGGTTAGAGTTTTGGTCTGGCTAAAAGGCAGCCTACTACGGCTTTGTGTGGGTGCAATAGGGCAGGGATTATGCGATTCTGCTCTGTGCCACTGTCTTCATGTCTAAAACTCATTCCATCAACACATTTATAAAGACTCAGATCCCTGCTAAGGGCTCATAAGGTAAAATCAGTTAAGTTTACATATCGATAGGGACTTCCAGAAATCCCATCTCCAGCCTAGACTAAGCATCACATTCCGAATCCTGTCTTCTCTTAATGCTGTGCTGACCAAAGAGCTGCTTCCTGCTGAGTTGAGGGATGGTTTTCCTCATGGCTTGGCTCCGCCCGCCCTTGTCCACTGAGACACTGAGGCTGAATCAGAGTGTGGCTCCAGAAGAGACCACGTGACTGTGTCGCCTAACCTGTCAGAGCCAATAAGCATACAAGATGTACCCAGAGCATGACATTTAAAAACATACATATTTCTTTTTATTGCAAAGTCAGATATACAGAGAAGAAGATCTTCCATCGATGATTCACTCCCCAAGTGACCGCAATGGCCAGAGCTGAGCTGATCTGAAGCCAGGAGCAAAGAGCTTCTTCCGGGTCTCCCATGCGGGTGCAGGGTACCATGGCTTTGGGCCGTCCTCGATGCATTCTCAGGCCACAAGCAGGGCTGCCAGGATTAGAACCAACACCCATATGGGATCCTGGTGTGTTCAAAGCGAGGACTTTAGCCGTTAGGCCATGCTGCTGTGCCTGCAGCATGACTTTTTTTCTTCTTTTTTATTATATTTTTTACTAACGTCACATACTTAACTAGGGTAAAAAAGGTTCAAGGGCTATAGGAAAGTGGGTAAGACTATTATTTCCATATTGTTTCCTTCTTATATCTGAGGTATAGGGGATATTGAGGGAGAAGCTCCACCCAGTCTCAGACCCACCCTGATCCCAGATGTGGGGCATGCTCTGAGGTTCTTGCTCAAGTGGTTTTGATAGTTCAACAGTTATGAATCGCTGCCAATCTCGCCACTCCAAGCACCATGATGTCGTTGAAGAATCCACTGATTGACATAGTCCATCATAGAGTCTCCATTTGTCCCGTATTTTGCTGCCAACATATTGCTGAGGTGGTTGATTGACCTGTTCTGTCTTCTGTCTTTTCTTGGTTAGGGTTCTGAGTCCACCATTTTGATTGGGGAGATCCCCAAAGAAATTTTGAGGTGTTCCCAGACTAGATTCTTGTATGTACTAGCAAGTACAGGGCCTGCCACAGTCCATCACCCTGATCAGCTGGTGGTTGCAATTGCTGGGTTGGTTCTGCTTTAAGCCTCGTCTTCCACTGGAACCAATGGGTGTTGCAGTTCAGCCTGGTTCTGCTCAGCACACACTTGGCCCTCACATAAATCAGTGGGAGCTGCAACCCAGTCAGAGCGACCCACAATAACCCCCACCAGGCCTGCCCCTACCCTGGTTTGCCAGTATGAGTAGCAGACTAGTTCAGTCTGTGCCACATCCTATTTGACTCTCGTACATGTCAATGGGTATTGGAGCTTAGTTTCATCTAACTAGTTCAACTATCCAATCCTCATGGATGTTGTTGAGTGCCTCTCTGTCTAGCCACCCCAGCCCATGTCCTAGATTTTGTGCCCTCCCATGGGAGTGGCAACCCAAGAGGGAGGAACCCACTATTTCCCTCCCAGGTCGCTCCCACTCCCAGATTATGCACTCTCCTGGTGGTTCTGTGGTTTAACTTGACAGAATTAGTCCCCAGTGCCAGCTTCTGCCAGCTGGTGCTGTGGCTAAGCCCAAACAACCCTCACCCATTCTAATTTTGTTTGTACCAGTAGGAATAATCCACCCAGCCTGGCTTTTTCCTGATCTAGTCCACATGAGGCCCACAGGCGCTGTGGCCCTGCTTAATCTGGTCTGCCCCATCCCAGCCCACACTCTCCAGTGGGTGTGGCTGTCCACCAAGGGAACCACCCCTTATTCCCCTGCCAGCTCTGCCCCCTCCCTTCCTGGTTCTCATGCGTGCTAGTTGAGTGCTGCGGTCACATTCGGTACAGACAACCTCATTTGGCATTCTGTATTGTGCACTGGTTTTTGTTGCGACAAAACCTGGCCTGACCCACACTCTGTTCTGGTGTTCGTATTTGCCAGTGTATGACGTGAACAGATTCAGTCTGGTCTGCCTCCGACCCATGCCAAATGTATGCCAGCAGGAAACTTTCCATGGCCTATTCTGGTCTGTTTGCTATCATGCTTCTTGCGCTTACCTGCCAGGTCTGTGTCCTGCCAGAGAAGTTGCCCAGGCTCCTCCATCAGAATCCCTCCCAATGCCAGATTTTGGCATACCAGGGGGTCCATGAGCAAGCCCCACTCAGTTCACCTCCTGTCCTAGTAGGAACAGTGGCTTTTCCTGACTGGCCTTCAACCCAAGCTGGTTCTTGCTGTTGGATGTTTCAACCCAGGCACGGCTCTTCCATACCCCCATATAGCTCACACATGGTTCAGTAAGGGCTGAGACCTAGCCTAGTCTATCCCACATTTCCTCTGGTCCTCCAGGACACCAAATTGTGTTGGAGTCTGGCCCGGCTTGGTGTGTCTAGTCCCAGTCAACACTTGTTCCAAGGGAGAGTAAAACTTTCCTGATCAGAATGCAGCCCCCATTCCAGCCCACGTGCCTCTTGGTGGGAACCTCAACCCAGTTGGGCTGTCCCCTTCTCTCCCCAAATGGGCCTGTTCCCAGCCATAGATCGCACGCATGCCAGTGGTTGCTCTGACTCGGCGTGATTCAGCCCCTCACCTGTCCCAACCTCTGCCTCAGACACTGTGGCTTAGCATCCCTGTCTCACACAGATCAGTAGGTGCAAGAGCCTAGCTCTGCATGACGTGTGCTCCATCCTGGTTTCTAGTTTCACTTGTAGGCTAAGGCTTGCTCAGTCCTGCCCAGTACATCGCATTCCATTACCAATTTACACATTAGCCAGCTATTGGAGCTACTTTTCCCAGCTTGTCCGACCCCCAGGTCTGGACCACATGTTCACCAATGAGAGCTATGACTCCCCAGGGGAGTTTCCCAAGTTCCTCCACTTGATCCACTCCCTGAACTAGTTCCCATACATGCAGTGTGACTTTTAAAAAAGAGCCGTAAAACACTAGATTTTAGATTCTCTCAAGGGACCAAAAACGCTGCCTCAGCTGAACTGCAACACACTGAAATATGTTTGTTAAATAAACAGTAGGATAAGGGAAAGAAGCAAGTTGACTCAATGAAAACATTTAAAAAATAAGAATATATTAAATATGAAAGGCATTATAATCAAATTGGGAAAGGATACAGCGGATGGGCAAATAACATAATGCGCAGAACTGAGGAAGCAGTTGAATCACCTTGATATCATACTGAGCAGTTCCGGAATATGAAAGAAGTGACAATAGAATTTACTTCCAAAGCAAAACGTCATGAAGGATGGCTAAACCCATGCTGCTAGCTGGGAAACGGAGATCTATCTACAAAGGAGAACTTTTTAAATGGAGGGGAAAAATATTTAAAGTAGCAAATTTCTTAAAACTAAAAAATAAACACTGAAAAGAATACAGAGGACAGGATTTCAAAGATTGCTCAAGGGAAAATATGAGGAAAAATGCAATTCTGGGAACATAATAAAAATTCAGAACACAAAGAACAGTCACAAAATTTACAAAGACAAAAAGAATAATAATTCAGTTACCAATATTTTCTTTTAGCAACAATGCGCACAGGAAAACAGGCATCTAACACACAGTAGTCCCTCTACAATGTCTCAGCCAAACACACTTGACAAATATATTTCTGTGTTTATAGGATCTACTAAAACTTGCCAGAATCTAAGAATCAACTGAGTTAAAGTAGATTTCACAGGTTGTTGAAATAAGAGACAGGTTTCTTGGAGTTCTCACATGACCATTATAAAATAAAGATGATGAATTAACCTATTACAGCTTTCAATTGTATTTCAAAATAGGAAGGCCCAAATAGAGACGACATCAATCGCCAAGGTCTTGGCTTTCCAATATGGTACAGCTAATCTATTATAAGTATAAATATGCAAATGATAAAATGTTATGATAATGAATGTAAACTATCTCATTAAAATTTTTCTTACTACATGTTGTGACCGTACAGTGAATATGTTGCAATAGACAAAAACATGATTTCATGTGTTTATTTTTACTATAGGTGATGTGTACATTAGAATACTTCACATATGTCTCCCAATCATATCTTGTACTGGGTTGTATTGCAATATAAAATGCAATGTGATGGAAATTGACGAATGGGGAAACCAAAGTTCTCATTTTATCAGGGTTCATCTTTCAAAAGAAACAACAGAACAGACAGAAGAAAACAAAATAATCAAAGATAAGAAAAAAAAAGGAGGAAATGTGTAAGACAGAAACAAAATCAAGAATTCTAATAAAGCTAAAAAGATCCATTTTAAAACTGAAGAGCTGTGTCAATTGATTGTATTAAAATATGCAGATGTAGACTAGGGGAAGTTTACAAGGCATAATGACACAAAAGATGCTATAGATAAAGATTGGAAAATGGATGCATCAATCAAATTTTAGCCAAATAAAGCTAGTATTCCTATGACTATGAAATGAAAGTGATTTGTATACTGAAAAAAAGGCAATACTACATATAAAATGTATCATCATATAAGGATTGATGAATTTATGCAAAGGATATAACAATTTTAAGACACAAGGGTTAAAGAAATATAAACTTACGTATACACTTATATATGCATATATGTGTATGTTTTATATGTATATATGACTATTTTCAAAACACAGGAAAAATCTGATGGAAATATAAGGAAACTTTATTGCCATAGTGATAAATATCAATCTATAGCTCAATGTTAGGCCAAGCAGAAAGAATATAGTCAACCTTTGTGGCAAGAAACTTTATTTACTGGTTTTGTAGAATTCTGTACCAAATAAATAGAAAAGGTAAATTTTTCTCAAGCTCAGACAAAGTTTTTTGTTTTTAAATGATTGTGTATATTTAACTATAGAAATGTTTCAAATAATCTCAATCTATGATAGGTATTAAATAGGCTACCCTTTTCTGTTATGGGCTAAAGTTAATGCCAAAGATTTAAATAAATAGAGATTAGTATGTTGTGATAAATATTATGCTGGCTCATGATAGAAGTATCATGACATCTGACATAAATACAAAGAAATGAATAATGATGAAAACTTCCACATCACAATCTGTAGAATTAGAAAAAATATTTATGAGTGACAAGTATTTATATTAAAAAGAAGGAAACCCTAAAAACATTTAGCAGCTTTTCTAGGTTAATAAGTTAGAAATGACAGAATAACATGAAAAGAAATTGATAATAAATATATTTCTAGATATAAGTGGAAAAATATTAGAACTGAGAGCAACACATTTAAAATTATTAAAACTGGAATCAAGATGGCAGAATAGGGTAAGGACACAGTTAAATGGACGGAGAAACATTTAATCAGGATGAAGCAGAGAGGACACATTCCAGGAAATAGGAATTAGGTGTGTGGGGGGGAATTGGGGCAGGGAAAAGGGAAATGCCAGGAACCTTTGGAACTCTTTCATAAAATGATAATAATAGCAATAATAATAATAAAAGATAAAACATTTAAAAAAATAAAATTATTAAAATTAAATACTATTAAAATAGGACGCTTCTGGCAAAATCTACTAAGAGAAATGGAAAAGAAACAAATACACAATAAAATGAACAAAAAAAGGACATGAATATAAATAAAGGTGAAGTTTAAATGAGAATCTATTTTGTTAACAGCAGTATACTGAAGTTTTTGGACACCTAAATCTAAGAGACAATTTTCTAGAAAAAAATCTTACTAAAATTATTTTTTGAATATTTATTTTATTTGAAAGGCAGAGTTATAGGGTCCACTGTGTAGGCTCACTGGACAGTCCTCCACCTCTGGCACAGGCATCCCGCATGATCCCATATGGGTGACAGTTCTAGTCCTGGCTGCTCCTCTTCTGATCCAGCTACCTGCTGATGACCTGGGAAAGCAGTGGAGGATGACCCAAGTCCGTGGGCCCCTGAGTCTATGTGGGGGACTCTTGCTGTCTGCAGCGATGGACTTAGTGTATGGAGGCGATAATAACATGCATGGACTACTGACTGATGGTCAATAGCCGAAGTTTATTAGTAGCATCGGACTTCTAAAGAGGTTGTCATGCAGGCATCCAGGGAGGAGGGGTTTGAGCCATTTACATCGCAGCAGCAAGCTACAGTTCCTCAAAACACAGCTTGTTCCTCCATTAGTTTCTTTATCTAAACCTGTGAACCAGTATGTTTCCCTCCCATTCATCTTCATATCAATTGCTCCTGGCGCCTTCTGGTCTGGGGATATATATATTTTTTTAAGATTTATTTTATTTTTATTGGAAAGGCGGATATACAGAGAGGAGAGACAGAGAGGAAGATCTTCCGTCCCATGATTAACTCCGCAAGTGAGCACAATGGGTCGATGCTATGCCAATCCGAAGCCAGGAGCCTCTTCCGGGTCTCCCACGCGGGTGCAGGGTCCCAAAGCTTTGGGCCGTCCTCGACTGCTTTCCCCAGGCCACAGGCAGGGAGCTGGATGGGAAGCGGGGCTGCCGGGATAGAACTGGCGCCTATTTGGGATCCCGGGCATGCAAGGCGAGGACCTTAACCACTTGCGCCACCGCGCCAGGCCCATGGTCTGGGGATATTCAACTGGCTATTGTCTCCTACAATAGCAAATATTCTGGATGCCCTTCTTCAGGGGACCTATGGTAGGTCCCTGACTCCTGGCTTTTGCTAGGCTCAGCTTTGGACTTAGCAGCTATGTGGGTGGAATGGAGTATCAGCTAGAAGATTCTCTTTCTCTTTCCTTTTCTCTGTAAATCTGCCTTCCAAATATAAATAAATATAAATAAATAAATCCTGAAAAAAAGAAAGGCTGAGTTATTAGTTAGAGAGAGCGAAAGAGGAACAGAGGAAAAAAGGAGAAGGAAAAGGATTCATAGAGAAAGAGGGGGAAGGAGAGAAATTCCATTTGCTGGTTCACTGACTAAAGGGATGTAATGGCTGAGCTTGGGCAGGCAAAAGACAGAAGTCAGGAGCTTCCTCAGGATCTTCCATGTGGCTGACGGGGCCATCTTCTGCTGCTTTCCCACGTACGATAGCAGGGGACTGGATCAGAAATGATTGCAGCCCAGACTCGAATCACTATCCAAGTGAGGTGCTGATGTCACAGGCAGAAACTTCACTTGTTATGCCAAAACGCTGGCCCTACTAAGATTACCACTAACAAGATCATTTAAGTATCTTTTTAGCTAGCAAAAATATTGAGGAAGAGGTGGGAAATACAGAGTCTTTGGGAAGGGCCAGCAAGCTGGCGCATCGGGAAGAGGTGATGTTTTGGATGAAATCTAAGGACATCTGCTGTGGAATCCTCTCTCACGCAAGGAAATTAAACTTCTTGTTCTATATGTGTCTGCAACTGATGAGATCCACCCAAGGGGAATCTGTTTTACTCAAGGTCTATTTGGGGTGTGATTAATATTCAAAAATGCCCTTATAGATACATCAAGAATTCCGTTTAAATCTTTGGAAACATTCATGATATTGTATGATTGACCAATAAAATAAGCTATCACAATGATTATCTGAGATATGAAACAAACACACAAAAATTCAATGCAAATGATGTGCTAATAGAAAATGCTAGAACCAGTTGATTTGAAATTTACTTGAACGAAAAGAGTTGGTTCTTGGCCTCTGTATTCAAAACTGTGTAGCCAGTATAATGAAGCAAGAATGAAGAAAACAGAGGCATACATATTAGAAATTCTTGCAAGTGTTCTGATCATTTGCATGGAACATCCGAAATAATCAGCAGGCAAATTTGTAAATATACTGGCCCTGGGTGTGCATTGAGAAGTATGTTTATGTAAAGTATACAATGTCAGTTGCCCTTTGGTTCTCCAGCAGCTAACAAACAGAAAATAAAAAACAATAAGAAGATACCAGTTATAGTGGTATCACAGAATGCCAAGCACCCACAAATAAATCTAAAATGTTCAAGAAAAGAAAAATAAGCTTCATTTAGAAATACTAAAAAAAAGGGGGAATATCAGAGAAATACACTATGCTTATGAATAAAAAGTTAGTACTCTATAGAAACCAATTCTCAAGCTCACCTGGATAGTCAGTACATCCAATCAGAGTATCAGCAGGTATTTAATGGCTCTTGCTAAGGTTTTTCTCAAAACCTGAATGTTTGAATGAATGATATGATTGTTGAGTTGGATACAGTGACAGACTTACTTACCTTTCCACGTATCAGAATTTGTTAAAAACCCATGCCAATTAAAATAATATAGTGTTGACTAAGAGAGAGACTGACTAGTGCACTTGAATAGAAAGTTTGCAAAGGTACACATACATATATGCTACTTTGATATAAGACAGAAGTAGTGCATAACATCAGTTTAAAAATTTAAAACAAAAACACAGGATTTTTATACAGAAAATATAAAATGTGGTTCCCACAGGATAAATAAATGGCAGCCTCAGATGGATTAAGTACATAAATATTTTTAAAACTGAAGATGTTTATAGAAAACATGAATGATCGTTTCTTGGCCTTTTGACTATGATCAAGTGTAGGAAAGATGAATGAACATGTTCTGGGCCCACACAACACTTTTTTAAGACAGAGAAGATTTTCTTGACAGCATTAACATTTAATCCATTGTTGCCAGGGACTACCTTGCATTCCCTAGGTCTGTACCCAGCAAAATTCATGCATATGCACTGTAAGTAAACATTTTCAGTAGAAATGTCCACAGTAATAAATGCTGAATGCAGCATCAGTAGAATCACTGAACAAGTCATGGCTATTCACACAAGAGACTATTACAGAGCAGGCAAAACAAGGATGGATTTTAGAATTACTGTATTTGTTTAAAAGAAAATTAAAAATGATCACAAAAACATATATGTTTCGTTCACATATGAAAAGCAATCACATATTAACATGGGGTCCAGGATATAATTTCTTTGGATGCTGGCAGGCAAGAGGATGAAATTGAAACTGCTGCAATTATACTACATTATGTAAGTTCTATCTTTTGTTATGGGTTCTGGGTTCATATTGTACCAACTACATCATCAGAAAGTAATGTCTTCTGCTCTTGCGTGGTTCATCACGGCAATCCAGTCCTTGCTAATTCAATTTTACTCAATCCTGGAGTTCATGGTCCATTTTCAATTGGAGAGAGTTGTGGTAGCTATCTGCGGCTGCGTGACAAATTGCTCTCCAAATGAAGGGCTTAAACGTTAATAATTACTACTTCTCATCGTTTCTGTGGATCAGGAATCGAGATAGGTTACGGAGGAGAAGGCGTGTGTCTGTCCCATGCTGCATGGGCATGCAGGTGGGAGACTCAAATAACTGCTATTCGGAGCATTGAGAACGGCTGTCACTGGTACTCCGTATTTGCTAGAATGTTTGTCTTAGTTACTCCCTAATCACAGAAGGAAGACATGTTTCACTAAATGAAGGGCTCATTTGCGAGTAAAGGGAATAAAATCAGAGTGAATGACTAAGCCCTACCATTCAGTGGTTATTGAAGTTACTATTCCCAGGTCCCGATTTTTTCTGTGGAGCTAAACCAACAAACTAAGCTCTATAGTTGGAAACATTTGGACTCAAAGCTGAGGAGAAAACACACCTTCTTAAGGGGTTTCTTAAGGAAGAAGCAAAGGGTATTTAACATTGTTGATTGGAGATTTGCAGCCCAATGCCAGGCAGCCCCACTAGTTTGTCATCTTTCTCTTCTTACATTACCAACTCTTTGTAGCCACCTACTTGGTAAAAGCATGACACCACTGACCTGAAAACCCCTCATTGACCCACCTCCCAGACACCAGTTAGAACAGGTCTCCACTCTGAACCCAATAACCATTCATGTTAATCCACTCACATAAAGCTTTGGAGATTACATTTTTACATGAGTTTGGGGAGG
The DNA here is from genome assembly GCF_017591425.1 of Ochotona curzoniae. Classification (NCBI taxonomy): domain Eukaryota; kingdom Metazoa; phylum Chordata; class Mammalia; order Lagomorpha; family Ochotonidae; genus Ochotona; species Ochotona curzoniae. The sequence continues at coordinate 1,017,352 of NW_024466580.1, forward strand.
CAAATCCTTTCCAAACCACAGCACTGGGAAACATCCTGTTCTTGACCTTGGTGGTTTGTGATCTTTTCCTGTGTCTGACTTTGTGGCTGACCACATGCAGCCCATGCTGCCTCTCCACTCATGTTCAGCCTTCTAGGCTGATCCTGTGCAGCTAGCTGTTGAGCTGACTTTTTTTCACACGCTGCTCTTTTCCTTGAAATTAAAGCTGTGTGTGTGTGTGTGTGTCTGTGTGCTTGTGCATTTGCAGCCATTAAAGACCATTGAGAGAATTCCAGAGATGCATTGGAAAACATCTGTGTTTTTTTTTAACATTTGTGTAGCACTACTGATAATCATGAATTATCTTTGCTTTCACTAAGGCAGGATCAAGGAACAAAATCCAGACCCCACACTCTATCTTGGTTGGAGTACAGGAATATACAGGGTTTTTTTTTTTCCCCCACAGTGTACCACCCTGGTTCAAAAGTCTTTAGATTAATTATCAGTTATGGTGAGCATTTTTATTATTTTCCTTAGAAAGCTTCTGGTACAATCATATAAACACATTTTGTTATGGAGACCAGAATATACAAATATTATCCGGCTTTCAACCCCTCTTTCATTCATTCTGCTTTGAAAATAATACTACAGTGGAGAATATTGAATTTCAGTTCAAAGGTTGAACTACAGGACAATATGGTGGCACATCTAGTTAGATTGCCACTTGCAATGCCAGTATCCTATATTGGAATGCTGATTTTCATCCCAGTTTCTGTTTTCCCTCCCCCCCACCTTTTTTTTTTTTTTAATAAAAGATATATCTGTTTCTATTGGAAAGAAAGATTTGTAGAGAGAGGGGGAAATGCACAGAGAAAGATCTTTCATTCATTGGTTCATTCCCCAGTAGCCACAGCGGTCAGAACTGGGCCCATCCAAACCTAGGAGCCAGAACCTTCTTCCAGGCTGTCCACTTGGGTACAAGGTGTCAAGACTTTGGACCGTCCCCCATTGCTTTTTCAGGCCATACACAGAGAGCAGGATGGGAAGTGAGGCTCCCAGGACACAAACCACCACCAGGTTCCCAGTTACTCTGTTTCTAACTCAGCTTTTGCCTGGGAATGCAGCAAAAAAAAAAAAAAAAAAAAAAAAAAAAGGTCTAAGGGGCCTGGAAATATGAGTAAATGGATTAAGCCCCCTACAATGATGCTGACATACAATATCTGAAAGCTGATCCAAGTTCTGGCTTTTCTGGACTTCCAGTCTAGCTCCTTCTAATGTGTCGGGGGAAGCAATGAATGATGGTCAAGTACTTGGAGCCCCAACATCACCTGGGAGATCCAAATAGAGTTCATGGCTCCTGCCTTTGGTCTGGCCCAGCTCCAACCATCATGGCCATTTGGGGAATCAACCAAATAATGGAAAATCTCTTTCTTTTTGACTCTCCCTGTCCCTTTGGGAAAAATTATATTTAAATAAATCTTTCAGAGAGGCAAGATCGCCTAATACTTGGGCCTTCTCTACCCATATGGGTGATCAGGATACAGCATTTGGTAACATACTGGCCCAAGCTTTGCTGAGCTGCCATTTGGAGAGTGAACAAACGATGCAAGGTCTCTGTGGTTCTCCATTTTTCCCTGCCACCTGTCTTACAAATACATTTTTTTTTTCCAGAAATGACTGACTCCCAGTATCTTTGTAGATCAAATCCTAAGTCCCTTGTATGCTACTGAATAATTCACAGTTGGCCTAGACTCACCCTTTTAAGCTTAACTGATTAGAATCAGAAGCTCCAAAGGCTTAAACTCCCTGAATCTCATGATCATTACCAAAGATAATGATAAATGATAATGTTTCAGTGTTAATGAGGGAGTAAATAGCATGCTAATGACATTTGCAGATGGATCTACATTAGGAGAAGTTGTTAACACCAATGAAGCTGGAAAGAAAGTAATGAAAATTCTCAAGAATTAGAAACATACAAGAGGGGGAAGAAAGAAGTGAAAATATACCAGATTTCACCAGATATAATGTCTATTGTTGTAATAAACAAGGATGCAATTAAAAAGAGGACATTATTGTGCTGAAGGTATGAGAGAAAGGATTGCAAAGAACACCTAGTTGTAATTTTATCCATGGTGTACATAACATTCTATCCCACACACTTTGGGAATATCCTTGGTTTGGTCAGCCGTGTTATGTTGAACTCTTCAGTTATCTGAGAAGAAAATGCTTTGGTATGTGTATGTGTTTTTTCACATTTGATTATTTAAAATGAAACTGTCATAAATAATATGTAACATCCTTTCCAAATGAAGACTATGCAACACTCTCTTGATATGTTCCTCTCAGTCTTCCTCATTTGTCTCTCCGCAAATAACTCCATCTTTACTTGATGTTCTGAAGAAGTTTCTAACTCCTTCCTGTCCCCTTATAACCTGTTTCCATTTTTCACATCAATTCCTGCATGCTATGTCCCCTATATAAGGCAGAGCATTTAGGTAATAGGCTGGTAATCCAAGGGTTTGTATTTTAGAATTCATGTTCCAATGAGTTGCTCGATTTATGAATTAGGAAAATTATATAACTCCTTTATATCTCTGATTTTTCATCTATTAAACAGAGTTTAATATTACTGGGAAAATCAAGTCAGACATTGTTAGTAAGATAGCATGCCCATTTTATGTAACCAATCTATGGTAATTTTCTTTTCATTTGTTTTCATATGCTATGTATTAACTACTTGTTATCATAGGAGTTTAAAAAATAAGGCTGTGAGATTAGTAGGCACTGAGATCATTATTATTTCTATTTTTTTTGTGCTTCTCTGAGTTATTGCAGTCTATGGAATATGGGGCATGCTCAGTGCTTTAATTGGGGTGAATTAAATGGGTGCCTATCAAAGGTTAGTACAGGCAATGTAGAAATCTATGACCAATAAGGAGAGGCCATACATTCAACCATTAATCTGATAATAAGTGAGAATCTACTGTGAGCAGACCATGAGGGGCGCCTAAAGCAGCATTACTATATTAAGGAGGCTTATGCTGTCATTTGGAAACAAATATACCTATATGAGGAAGTTTAAAAAATAAGATGAAAAAATGCTGCATGCAAAAATCTTTGCAAGGATCCAAGTGTTCAGTAGAATATGAGACACAGGGTATTTCTGTAGCGTAGCAAGCATATTTAGTTATGAGAAGAGGTGGGGTCTTGGGGGGGCCTTGCCTGTTGGATTATGGAAGGTGGCAGAACAGTTATTGATAGTTTTTGTACAGCAGCACAAAAGGCTCCTTGAACAAATCCAACACAACCAAGTACTGCACAAGAGCTTGAATGAATGAGCCAAATGAACATAATTTTGAGTTTTGTGAGCTGAATTGTGTTCCTCTAAAACGTATGTGTTAAGTCCTGGCCTGTGATCCTGTGTGGAGACAGGAACTTTAAAGAGGTGATTAAGTTCCAGTGATCAGAAGAAGGGGCCCGATTCCAGGAGGCCTTGTGGCCTTTAGGAAGAATGGACTAAAGCACAAAGGATAACCCTGGAATGGGCACTCTGAGAAAGCTGCCTTCTGCTAGCTGAGAGAACACAGAAATTCAGCAGCTTGATTTTGGACTTTAATCTCACAGCGAATGAATAATTTCTGATATTCAAGCTACCTGCTCTGTGGTATTTATAGCGGCATCCCTAGAAAACTGGAGATGAGGGTCCCTGCTGAGGAAGCATGGGGTCTTAGGCGAGCATCGAGAGTGCCAGCATAATCCAACAGCTGTGGTCCTCACAGGCCTATTGTCCCTTTCAGTAAGGTGAGCTGGTCTCCTGGCCTCCACTCTTGCTCCTTGTTCTTCCATTCCCTGTGAGTGTGTCAAGGCTTTTTCATGCTCTGGGAATAACTCATTCCAGGACAACGTCTTTCCTGCTTTATTGCTCTTGATACTGAACCACCCAAGCACATAAGCTGAGTGTCTATTCAAGCCTTGCTCAGCTCACAAAGGACAACGCTCAGCATAGCTTTATACCTAAACAAAACATTTAATATACAGCAAATGCTTACTATGAAGGCACTTCAACAAGTTTGTGCAAAAAGGAACTTTAAAGATCACATTGGTACCAAAATGCCACAATTCATATTACACGGATTTTATAATTTTTAGATTTTATCCTCATTTTCCATGAACTTGCTGAAAACACCTATATGCACAATTTCAAAACTTATTTTGCAACAAAGTAGACTTATCTTCTCAACTATTCTTTCACAACTTTAAAGTATCCTCAAACATATTTCCTGATCAAGACTACCTGTGGCATTAATCCATTCCCTCTGACACTGCCCTTTATATTCATATTGCTGCTCCTTTATATGTTCATTAATGGACTAGCAAATCAACACTCAGCCCTCAGTTATTTCTTGCGATGCTCTTTGACCTCAGCTTTGGTCCCAGCTTTGGAAGGCAACTCAGGTGGAGGGAGTACAGGGTATGGTGGTTGTGCTTTGGATGTCTCCACCCTCTTTTCTCTGCCATTGCTCTGGAATGGGCATTCTGCCCCAAGGCTGGCTGCTGTGCCTGCACTGGGACAGGCTTGGGTGAGCTCATGAGGATGTGTCTTTCTGAGACTTCCTTGGTGTCTCCTGTCATGGACTTAAGAAACAGACACTCAGCTTGAGGAGGCAGTCAGTTGACAGTGGACAAAGGAACAAAATGCCTACTGATTTTCCCCTGGAAACAGTCTGGTCAAAATGTGTAGGGTTTCCCCTTCACAAGAAGCAGTTTTCTAATGCTTACTAACTGCATGTCTGCTGATTCTAATCATGTCTGACTGTTTATCTGCAGACGGTGTTAGAACCCATGGTTGAGGGGTGGCACAATGGTTCAACCGGCTAATTATCTGCCTGCAAGCACCAGAATCCCTATGGATACTTGTTTGTATCCCAGTTGCTCTACTTCAATGCAGATCAGTGACTGTGGCCTAAGAAAGCAGTGCAGGGTAGCCCAAAACCTTGGGATTCTGTGCTCACACTGGAGACTCAAAAGAAGCTCCTGGCTCCTGACTTCTGATTAACTTGGCTCTGGCCATTGCTGTCATTTAGGGAGTGAACCCATTGATGGAATATCTTACTCCTTCAGTCTTTCTTTTTCTCTGTAAATGTACCTTTCAAGTAAAAATAAATAGATGTTAAGAAAAAAAAAAATAACCCATGGTTGAGAGAGCTAAGTCCTCAATGCTGTCCTGTTTTGGTCACCATTTGTAAGCCTCTGAGCCACTGCTAAATCAACCATAAATCAGGATCTGTCTCACTCTTCTTGGGTTCTATTAATTCAATAGAACTCACAGAAAGCAGGAAAATGTTCACTGTATCTTGATTTATTTTCGTGGATGTCACAAAGGACCCATCAGAAAAGAGCGAGAGCATGGCACGTGGGTCTGGTGGTCAGCGCTTCCATGCTATCTCTGGGCATGACTCTCCTAGCACTTCCACATGCTCCACTTTCCTTGTCTCCTTGTTCATGGTTTTTTTTTTTTTTTTACAAGGCCTGATCTATAGATCACATTCCTGGAGATCAGAATTGAGACAGAAAGGTAAAACCCTCAAATCCTTTAGTCTCTTAGGGACTAGACTGTTACAGGATGGGGTCTAGCAGATGCATCCTAAGTCACTGCATTAACACAAAGTCAACTGTTTTCAAAGGATTCATGAACAACCCAAGTCATTCCTGTCACTCAGAAAGTGCCAAGGGTTTAAGAGCCAGAAACCAGGGGAAAAGGCCAATAGTGTTCCCTGTCATATCGCAGCAAGAGGATCACTGAACCCACGTTTTCTAGGGACCTGTTGTAAGAGCTGAGGACATGGGGGACAGGGAGGTCAGTTGTTCTCATGGAGCTCCTGGAAACAAGACAATGACGGTAACACGGCAGGTGGCAGAATCACTGAACTGAGAGATTCTGCAGACACCTCTCTGAGGAGCAAGCATTTGGCAAGGCTTCTATCCAGGAAGAGCGAGGTGAGAAGAGAATGGTCTCACTTGGTGAGTCAGTCTCAAACAAGCTTGCTTGGCAAAACTTAGCCATAGTAGCAGAGATGCTCTGGCTGACCATGCAAGGGTTGTTTGTAAAGAAAGCCTGCTGTCGAGATGTCTAGGCCATAAAGGAGTTTTAAAGGGACAGAATCAGAATGAAATGTTAGAGTTCTTTCTAACTGCTGCGAAAAAAATCAGCTACAGAAAGAAACAGAAGCCAGAAGATCAGCTTTTGTTTTATCTTGGAGACAGACGAGCTTCATTATACTTGCATGGCGGTCAGAGGAGTAGCAGTTGACTAGATATGCTGGCCATATTTAGTGGCTTAAAATGACACACATTTCTTATCCTCAATTTCCATTGATGAGTTATCTCTGTGTGTGTCACTGGAACGAAAGAAAGGTAGGTAGGACAGTGTTCATGTGCAGGGAAGCACATACGTTGCTTCCTCGAGTGTTACCAGCGTACATTCTCTTGTGATTATCTAATCAGTGTCATTGTTCAGTGTTTGGCATAGGGTAGATAGAGGATGCTATCAGCTCACAGAGGTGTCTTCTGTCCTTGCACACAGGCCTCTATATCCTAAGTGTGCAAAGCGGTGGGCATTGTCTTCTCCTCCTGCCAGCTGTCTGACCCTATCAGGAAAGTCTCTCAGGTTTTGAAAATTCATGGGATTACATTGCAGCTGGCTGAATAATGCATGATGATCTCCAGATACAAACTTCCTGTCATGTCTGCCAAGTGCAAAACCTCAGCCACGTCTACAAAGTCCCTTGCCCCGTGTATTGCTCTCACGTTCCCATTTCTTGGTCATATAGATGAGGGCACAGGCGTGTTTGGGGAACATTGCTCTGCTACCAAAGGTGAACTTCCATCTCCTCCTGTGGGATCCACCTTGATCCTAACACTGTATCGGTTCTTAGAGACATACACCTTGCAGTCCTGTTTAAAATCTTGAAATGTGGCTACAAATATAGAACCATGGATGCCACCACAGACAGAGAGAAAGAAAATCTGCCTTTAGCACCATTTCCAAGTTACTCATTTGGATGACAAGGCTTGAGACACGCTGCTTTAAAGCACTCACACTTCCTCATCTCCTTTTCTAGTTAGACATCTCAATTCTGCCTGTGTTAGTAAATTGGTTTGTGGAAAGGGCACTTGGTTAAGCAAATCTCAGCTCAACTCTGAGCTATTTTTCCTGTCTTCTGATCATTCCTGGCAACTGATGTCTCTTCCCAGGCCTGCCTGTGTTTCTAGCATCTCTCCAAGGTCAGGATGTCACTTCCAGCAAGGAGTTGAAGGTGCAGACTCCTGGGGTGGTAGGGAAGAAAGGAAAGTGCTTTTAAATGCCACAGTCTGTTCAAATCACTGTGCTGATGAGACTGCGAAGAGCTGGGAACTGGGGATTTGTGAATCCAAGCTGTTAACTGGGTTTCATGGGGAGTTGTCAAAGTCTGAGAATTGGTTTCATCAGAAAGTCTCTGGGCCCGATGCATTCCTCAATGCACAGGGACAGATAGACTTGTTGGAGCTTGTAGTAAGTAAATTTGACTTCAGCACTGTGCGTTTTGCTTTTATTTTATTTTATTTTTACAATAATTTATTATTTTTAAAAATAACGGTTGCATGGTTGATTAGGCTGGGAAGGGTCAAGGTTTAGGGAAAATTAGATGAATTCACTGCTTCCAAATTTGCTATTTCTTCTTATTGTTACTGGGTTAAGGGGAGAAACACGACTTTCCACACATCCCAGTACCCAGGTATGAGGAACCACCACCTCATATCAACCCATAGTCTCAATGTGTACGTATTCTGAGGATTCTGTCCAAGTGGTTTGGATAGTTCTGAAATGCTGCCGATTTCACTTATCCAAGGATGATGTTGTCCGCCCAATATCTGTTGGCTCCATTCACTGAAATTTTTTGTTGTGATCTTTTGTTTGGGGATGTTATCCAGTTAGTTCTGTTCTTCTGCTATAGCACCAAATATTCTCCTTTTACAACAGGGCCTGTGTCCACTGCTAGACCTTTTTCATTATGCAGGGGATGTTTTTGCTGGCGAGTCCAAGAAGCTGGGCCAGGTGTCTCAAACATCACCGGATCCTCCACCCCTAACTCTGAAGATCACATAACTGACACCCATCTATTATGCAGGCCCTGGTTCTCACAGCAGGAGACCCTAGCCCTGCCAGATCCCCCACCCTGGGGTTTATGGAGCCAACATCCACCTAAAAGGTGGACCCAAGGATTTGGCCAAGTGACCCACACTCCACCCATTCCCCTGTACCTGGGGCTCAGGAACCCATCCCAAATCACAGATGTGGGCCCCATAATCTGAACCAATCTACCCTACCCCTGTCAGATCACCTGTCCCTGGGATTCATGTACCTGGCCCCCACTTGGCCAAGGCTGCCATTACTTGATCCACTTGGGCTTCTGCAGTCTTATTATACTGCCTGGCCTAGTCTAGTCTGCCCACTGTTCCAGCTCCTATTGGTGGGTTCTGCAGCTTATCCCAGCCCAGCCTGATTGCTGTCTTGGTCCTAATGTGAAGTAGCTGGTGTTGCAGCCTAATCTGGCTCCTCCTGCCCGCTGTGCTGGCTCTCAGATCTGTCAGTGGGTGTTATGTGCTGGCCCAGACTTTATTTTATATTCAGCACTGTGAGTTTTATTTATCACCATGTAACTAAAGTGTCTTTTCATGGAAACTATGTATTATAAAAATTTTTTTGAATGGATGTCAAAAAAAGTTGACACTGCTTGTGTTCCATTTTCCTATGATCTTTTACAATTGTCCTTCTGTGCCTGTGACTAACGGCGGCCCACTGGTTCTGACTTTGCTGTGTTAATGGAGGACTAACTGTGAAGGTTAAGTCATGGTGCTGGATGTTTGGTGTTCTGCATCTCCTCCTCCACAGTTCAATGTCATGCTGACGTGTAGGAACTTCTGAGAAGCTGGCGTACACTGAAATCAAGAGATTCGGGTTAACCTCTATAAAAACCATGCTTTCCACAAATGTGAAGATCATGTAGCTTGCTTTTTTTTTTTTTAATATGATATAGTTCCATAGACTCTGGTATTTCCCTTATTCCCTCCTCATATCCCCTCTCCCTATACCCCTCACTGAATTTCCTTATATCATTACAATAGTATAGTTCTTTAAAAATAGTTATAAATCCATCATTCTGCTATTTAAGTGTATCCTGACATTGCGGGTATGGACAATGGCAGACAGTCCAGCATCCTATTGTCAAGATATATCCAACAATTTCATTAAGAGTCCATCTTTGATTTAGAAGTAATCATACATCCTGCATTTTATCTTCACATCTGTACGTGATAGACTCTATTACACAGTTATTATACATTCCCATAAATGAAAAGTCATTAAACAAAATCAACAACAGTAAGAAAAATAAAACATTTACAACAACATGATGTTAAAGAACATGCTACTGAATGATCAATGTTTTGCTGAAGAATTTAAAAATAAAAATAAACTATTTGAAGAAAATGATGTTACTATATAACCTTTGAATCAGTGAAGAATTTAGTATGAGAAAAAGCTGTTTTGAAGGAATGAAAATAAAAGCAAAGATATTAAAACCTATGAGATGTAGCAAAAACAGTATTGAAAAGGGCTATTGATCTTGTATTTTGGAAGGAGGTTGACTTATAGCAGAGAGAACTTACGATATTTGTCCTTTTGTGACTGGCTTATATCACTGAGCATAATGATCTCAAGTTGGGACCATTTTGTTGCAAACGGTAGAATTTCATTCTTTTTAGTGGCTGAGCTATATTTCATGGAGTAGATGTACCACAGTTTCTTTATCCACTCCTCTTTGGGCAGGAATCTGGATTGTTTCCCTATCTTTGTTATTACAAATTGTGCTGCTGTAAATTTTGGATTACAGATCCCATTTTATATGCAGATTTTATTTCCTTTGGATATTTTCACAGAAATAGGATAGCTGGATCATACAGCATGACAGTTTTCAGCTCTTTTAACACTCTCCATAAAGATATTCCAGGCTAATGAAAAGGAAAAATAGGCTGGCATAGCCATTCTTATATCAGAAAATTTAGACTGTGATGTGAAAAACATTAAAAGAGATGAACAAGGATACCACATAATTATCAAAGGATCCATCCAATAAGAAGATATCATCATAATAAATGTATATGCACCAAATGCTATGGCACTTAGCTTTGTGAAACAAATATTAATGGATTTAAAGGGAAAAATAAACTCCAATACAATAGTAGTGGGGACCTTAATACCCTATTAACATCAATGGACAGATCAATGAGACAGGAACTCAACAAGGAAACTACTGGACTCACACTGGAGCAACTGAACTTAATATCTACTGAACTTTTCATGCTACAGACAGAGAATAGATTATTTTTTTTAAATCACTACATGGAACTTTCTTCAGGATTGACCATGCTATAAATCACAAGACAAGCCTCAGAAGATTTAAAGTTTATGTACTTTTTAATAAGAAGTTTGATTATAAGTCATGGATCATTTCATAAACTTGACTCTCTTCACCCCCATGGGTCAGTGCATCGGCTGACTGGCAGTCAAATTTGCTACTTTGCATGCTTGTGTTCCCAGCCTAGAGCAAAGTGAATTGTACATAGTAGGTTCTAAGTGAATAATTGTGGAATGGAGAACACATGAATTTTGCCTATTGCATTTTTGCCACCTTTGGAGCCGCCATGCTTCTCAGCAAATGTGTTGAAGCAGTGTCTACAGACCAGGGGAGACTGAGCACCTGCTCTTGCTCCTCTCTCTCTGAGTGGGAGCTGGCCTCTCCACTCTGCCCAGTTCCACTCTTCCGAGGCCTTTGCCTTCATCTCATTGCCAAATTCTGTGGTTGCAGGTAGGACTGCATGAAAGGAACTTTATTAGCTTTCTTTTCATACTCTGACAGGCTCCATCTTGCAGACTTTAATTAAAATGCTTAATTAAGCACAGTTCCAGCAACAGAAAGGTACTCCTCATCCTGGTCAAGTCCCCAAGGCTGGGAGTTTAAGATGAGAAAGAGAGTGAAAGGCAGCAAGCATACATTTCTGCTTTTCCTTCATCTGAGAAACTCAACCCCACAGAAGGGAGGTGAGATCCTGCTTTCTTCTCCCTTGGGATTGGCTTTATCCATGCTGAAAAGAAGTGAATGAATGTTCTTGCCAAAATTTTCTCAAACTTTTGCTGACCCTAAACTTTACCCTTGGGACTCCAGATCTTCAAAGCTGCTTGCATCAATCACCAGTTCCAGATAATGCTCTCTATGCTCTTGCTTTCCCTAGTAACTTCTAGCCTGCCTTTGCCTCCCTCTTCTGATTTCATCCATCCTGTGTGCGCTCTGGAGTAACATGCTTGCATCATGATAAATTTCCTGTGTTCTTATATCGTATTTTGATCTTATCCAAACACAAGTCTGCTAAAAGGAGTGTTGTAGAGTCTTCAAAATGAGAAAAAGAGTTTAATTCTAAGTAGATATTTTGTTTTCATCGAGAAAAGCCTTTTGGAGCTTCTTAAATCAAGTCATATTGCTAATATCAGGGTTTCGAGTCTCATGTATCACATACACTCAATAAAGTCCGATTCTTGCCATCTTATTCCCAGCACCTTGACCTGCTGCTCAATCCCAAGCACATATATCATCTTTATTTTTCAAAGTCAAGGGTGCAGCAATTAAACTCAACCAACCTACCAACCAACCAACCAACCAACCAACCATCCAACCAACCAACCAACCAACCAGGCTGGAAAACTGTGTTACTGTCATGAAGAACTGATTCTTTTTTATTATTCATCTTATAAGTTGAGCTGTTAGAAGTAAGCTAATCAACTGTTTGATAAACAGACCATGTTAAAAAAAAACTTTTATAATATGGCCACATTCTTTCATGAATCCAAGTTGAAGAGCTCCTGTTCCCACCCTCCTGGAATAGAGGACCTCCTAAGCACCTCACTGAGTCTGGCATTTTGGCTTGCTTTAAACTTATTATTAAAAGAGGACTTGCCTGAGGGTATTAGCTATGCCTAAGGAATTAGCTGCATGTAAGAATTTTAAGTGCATCTAAAAACTGACAATATCAGAAGTTTGGAAGGGAAGGTGGTGATTCTTCTGTTGCTTCTGGACACACAATGGGACAGCTACTTTACAGGTAGTGGTCCTTAAGTAGTCCCACTTCAGGTCAAGGAATGACAGCAATTGCTTTGACCTTTCCAGTTCTTGCAGAGACATTCATTATACTTGGAATCTTCTTTACACCCAGCATTGGCACTGTGGTAATGCCACCATTGCATTCTTCTCAAGCCAACGCACTTGACTGTATGAAGTGCTATCCCCTGAGACCATGGGTGCTCCAGTACATAAGGGATAGATAGACTCAGAGAGGATAACTGGTGTGTAGCTGCTTCACTGATCCACAAAGGGAGAGGCGATGGTGTTTTCTGAATGCAAAAGCCTTTTTCTCTTTCTTAAATTTTATGTCATGTGATAATTATTGGCATCCACTTAAAAATGAAAGTTTCCAATGAAGTAGAGTGTCTGTACTTCTGTTATTCCCCACTGCAGGTAGCAAGTAGCATAAAAATATACCAAAAATGTGGTCTGGCTAAAACTTGGGCTTCACTGATTATTTAATAAATTTGGGTAAGAGTACTTATTTACCAATTAGGATTGTACTGTTTGTCCACTGATGTGTTGAAAAAAACAACACAAAGTCATATCTGGCACCTTTCTAAGTCACTACTAAGTCATCTGGAATATTTCCAAGAGTGTAAGGTGATGCTGCCCAGGACAAAAGTGCTTTATGTAACACAGAAAGGAAGCTTGCTGTCTCTCAGAGGATGACAGTTTGTTTGATTTTTTTTTCTTCCAAGGACATTTGGATATTCACAACAGGCTACACATGATTATTCACTTAAAAATGAACCTGCTATGATGTATTGTGTTTTGAGTTCCATCTGAGGTTGCCTAGGCAGTGTAAAACCAAATGAGTAAAACCAAACAAACAACCCTCAACCCCCTAAAAAAAGAAAAACCAGCTTGATAGGTGTTGGAGCTTTCCCTTCTTGTGAAGGACAGCCAGATCCAGCCAATTGTGGTCCATGCTGAGTGCTGTGTCCCAAAGCTTGGGTCACTGCTTTCCTCTTTTGGCTTTGTTCCTTCTCCCAGAAAACGCATTCCAGGACTATGCTAACAGGTGTGCTGGAGAATACAATCAATGGAAAGCTCACATAGGAGTTTTGATTGTTCTTTACATAAATTCTTCCTTAAAAATAGTGGACAAAATTACAGAGCAGGTTTGTATCCTGCTCCATAAACTCCAATGTGAAATAAATATGTTCACTTTCAAAAGAATTAATCCATGTTAGCCTAAATTTGAGCCCAAACTCATGAGCTCTCTGCTCTGTACTCTAGTCTGTATTCAGTGCCAGTGTGCCACCCTTGAACCATGCACTCCATGCCCTTTTTGGTCCCTGGTATCCAAAAACTTTGGTTTCAGTCATCTTGGAAAATTGATCTTCTCAGTTCCAGTGTTGCCACATTGGCCTTCATCCACCATCCTTCCGAAATCCGTTGGCTTCTTCAAGTTTGTAATAATGGACCAATCCCAACTGTACGTCTAATTGAGATCCATCAAGATGCAAGGATGCATCGGAAAGGGCAAGGATTATGGAGGCGACTCTGAGGAGACCTGCTGCTTCTTCCTTTTCAGTCCTGCAAAAACTGCAGTAGAGCTCTTCTAAATTACCTTCCTGAAGGCTCAAGAAAGCTCTTCCCTGTAGCAAGAGTGGGGGAATCAGCATGTACAACATGTCTCCAAGTGATGCTTTCTGCTTTAGGGCTTTATTTAAAATATATTTCTTCTTTAAAGCCCATTTGGAGACTTGCTATGGCATGCTTGTTTCTCACCAATGTAAAAAGAGCCGATGAGAATGAGATTTTTTTTTTCCTTTTAATGTGTGCTTTCACCCAAAGGAAGAAAAAAAAAAGCAAGAAAAAAATCCCACAATTTCTAAATCAGCTCCAAAAGAGAACCAAAGAGAATGGAAACTAAAGTGTGCTGTGCAACTCTTCTCAAGGGAACAGTTATAACCCAGAAAAGAAGGCTCAGCAAATGTTTGGCTCCTTGCAATGGTCCCAGTGCAGAGGTCTTGCTCCTTCTTGCCTTCCCCAGCCACAGGCTCACAGCATAGCAAAGGTCCAGCTCTCCTAAAACAAAACATTTTGCCAGAACTCTACAGATTATGAATATTGAAGACGGTCAGATGCAATTTGCATAACCATCATCTGGGTTAACTGGAGACAGGACTGCACTCAGAATAGTTGTCCAATTTTCTCAAGCATTGACACAATAAAATGTTGGGAGCCACTCCGTACAGGCTGAATAAGATGCAGGTGATGGATCTTAGAATGCCTTTCAGTAGTCACCAGTCCATTCTTACCAGACTCTTCCAGGCTCATCTGTATGTTCACATCTAAATTCTGTATGCCTATATTTTAAACATATATGAGACAGAAAGAATGCTTCCATCTGCTGGACCACTCCCCAGATGCCCAGGACCACTGAGGCTGAGCCAAGACTGAAACCAGCAGCCAGAAAGCTAATCCAGGTCTATGAAAGACCCAATCACTTAGGTAATCATCACTGCCTTGCTGGGTCAGTGTTGGAGTCAGGAGCTACAGCGCAGCATGTAACTCAGGCACTCTAATGCCTAGGTTCAACATCTGCTCCTGTTGATGTTTTCAGCCTTGAGACGTGCCAAATTCTGTACCAGTTAGCAAACTCTACCCTTTCCTCTTTCTTCAACTTTCATTTCATTTGTGCTCTGCCTGTCCCTAGGTCAGTAATAGCTGCACTAGGTAGGTAGCTGCACATCCTGCCTGTGTGTTCTCAGCACATTGTACTTTTCTTGACTGGAGGACTTAATCACATGATGCAACATTGCCTGTCTCCCCGAGTGTAGTGCAAGATCCACAGGGACAGAAACTTTGTACTAAAAAAGAAAATCCATATACTATAGAACCTGGCACCCTGCCTCCTGCTGAGGGACCATTCAACTAATACTTGAGTAGCAATTTGATAAAGATGTTAACTTCAGAAACTAAACTCTTTCTGAATAGGCTAGACCTACCATTACAGCTGCCTTGGGCAACTGTCCAAATCTCAGCCTTATCAACGATAAACCTGAAATATCTTTTATAACAGGTAATAGAAAGTCTAAGGATAAAATGGATATGCAACAGCTGGTATCTGGAACAAAACAGGATCTCAATGAGGTAATTATTAGATGCTTAGGTTTAGTGCTAAATAAAATGTGGTTGATGTTGCTTCAATTCCCTACTCCCACTGTGAGACAAGGTGCTTGTAGATTGCATCTGCTGAGCAAATCTTCTCATTGGCAATCCCATCCTTATTACACCTTATCCCAAAGAGTTTTCTGAACTCCCTGCTAATCACCGTGTTGTTTCCTTCTGTCATGTTTTCTAAACTCATCACTGAACTGTACAAGATCCCTGGCTTGAAAATCGTGAAAGCCATTTCCCAACACTCAGGTTCTAGAATCATATGGTCTGTAACTGAGCTCTGCAAAGCTGTCACATTTCTCTGCACCACCATTTGTCATCGCGATATTAAGTGGGTCCTCTTGAATGCCCATATCCACCATCTTGAAGTGACCTGCCATTCTCAGGATCCATGCTAATGGCTTCTGCTTTCTGCCAGCTAACTCAGGGCACACCCCAGAAACCCAGCTGCTGAGGCGGGTGAATAATAAAGGTTTCTAATCCTTTGACTCTGCTTTCTAGGATGGCAAATTGGAAGGCAACAGTAGTGTGTGATTCCTAGGAATGCAATCCAGAATGATATGAATTAGATGTAGGCAAGAACCTGAGGTTCATCTGTTCCAGAGGTTCTTACCTGGGGGGTCCGAGAATTGCCAGGGGTCTCAGTCCCTTGACATTGCAGTTCAGGTCTGGGAGAAGGTGTGAGGTTTATAGTTTTGAAATGAGCCTGGGGCATTGTGGCATTATGGGTAACACCACCACTTGCCTCGTCACCAGCCCATGTGGGAGTACAGCTTTTGATCATGGCTGCTCTACTTCCGATTCCAAATCCTGAAAGCGTAGTAAATAATGGTTCAAATACTTGGGTCACTGAAGCCATGTAGGAGATACATGTGCAGTTCATGGCTCCTTCTTTGAGCCTTGCTCAGCATTAGCTATTGTAGCCATTTGAGGATTGAACCAGTGGATATAAGAGTTCTTTCTCTCTACCTCTTTTTATTTTTAAAAATTTATTTTATTTTTATTGGAAAGTCAAACATACAGAGAGGAGGAGAGGCAGAGAGGAAGATCTGTCCATTGATACACTCGCCAAGTGGGTGCAACAGCTGGAGCTGCACCGATCCAAAGCCAGGAGCCAGGAGTTTTTCCTAGGTCTCCCATGCGAGTGCAGGGTCCCAAAGCATTGGGTCATCCTCGACTGCTTTCCCAGACCACTAGCAGGAAGATGGATGGGAAGTGGGGCCACCAGGTTTAGAACTGGTGCCCACGTGGGATTCTGGTGCATGCAAGGCAAGGACTTTAGCTGCTAGCTTATTGCACTTGGCCGTCTCTCCCTCTTTAACTCTATCCATCTCTTCCTCCCTCCCTCTTTGTGTGTGTATGTGCCTCTGCCTCTGTTATTTTGCCTTTTAAATAAGTAAATATGTTATTTTTTATTTTGCTTCTGGAGCTGACATTATAGCACAATGAATTAAGCCACTGCGTGTTACACCAGCATTTCATATGGTTGCCAGGTCATGTCCCAGCTGCTCTACTTCCAATGCAGTTCCCTGATAATGTGCCTATGAAGCCAGAAAAACTGATCTAATTTCTTGGGTTCCTACATCCTCATGGTAGAGCTGGAAGAAACTCCTCGTTGCTGTCTTCAATTTAATCCAGCAGTGGCTATTGCAGTCATTTGGGCAACCAATGAGCGAATGGAAGATTCTCTCTCACACTCTCTCTCTCAATCTTTCAATGTATTTCTCCTTCTCTGTCTTTACTTATCTTACAAATAGATAAATAGTTCATTTCAAAAAAGTGTCCTGGGAAATTCTGCCAGATGCTTTCTTAACTAGTCCACTTTTAGTGTCTCTGAAGAAAGTGTTCAACCTGTGAAGCTCCCTTCTCTGGGGAGCAATTGTAAGCTGGGGAAAGCAAGCACAGAGCACTGAGCTTCGAACAGCATGTCTGGGTGCAGACACTCTGCACATCTGTATTAGACAACACCCCATCACTTGCAGTGGGGCACTCACCATCCATGGATTCTTGAGTGAATGTGGCCCCCTACCTCCACCCCACTGAGAGCTGCCTTCCATCAACCGTTGCATGCTGGGGTAAGTTTCCATAATAAAGCTCTCTCAAGCACAAAATAGGTACCTAATGGAATGTCATTTTTCTGGGCAGCAAATTCACATGTAAGCACAAAATCTTTACTTTATTGCTTTATATCATGGAACACAGCTATATCTGAAGATTGATGAGTCTAGTTAACCCTCTAATCCCAACTCCAGAGATGAATATTGGACATTAATTCAAAAACCTGTCTTCCAATTCTGATTCTAGATGCTGCTTTCTTAAATACAATGGGATTGCCTAGAGGTCATAGTGGGGCTCATTCCCAGGGCTGGCTCCATCATCCTAAAACATGTTTAGATAGTCTCGAAGCAGTCAAGTAGATGGGTTTAGCCATAAAGGGAGTACCCCAAACATACGTGGAGTTTGGCTGCAGTGGTCACAGTGTGGGTTCCATACTACTTCAAAATCATGGGGTTTAGGAGCAATGGCTGGGAATCCCCACTTTTCTACTGTGTGGCTTCCATCAGCTGATCTTTGTATCTGTTTCTCTGACTAATGAACTTTGCAAATTAACCTCCCTGCTACTCTGTAATTATGATGAAGGTTTCAGGAAATCACTTAAGCGTATGTTTCCATCACCCCAAGTCTATTCCAGCCGGACAGCCAGCTCGCTGTGCCGATTTCACAAAGATAGTACCATTTACCAGTCTTCTGACCTCTGAATTGACAATTAATTATTACATTCAGGGCCCAAATTACCCCTAGTCTCCATGTGCCCAGCTTTATCTCTCTCTGCACACACAAGCTTGGCTTTTAATTAAAGGCCCTCCAAATTAAATGAAAACAAATTCAATTATTACATCTCATTGAAACAGCTCACAACATATCCTGACAGCATTTATCCAATGGGCAACCCAGGGAGGGCTCGGCCCTTCAACTTAATGTGCCCAGAAAATGATTTTTTCTTATCATTGCTTGAACAGGTTTTTTGCCACTGGGTTGGCCCTAGCTGTGGTCTTAGCTGTCTCTGAAACCATGTGGCTTGAATACAATTTCTCTGTTCTCTATCTTTTCTGATCTCTACCTCACTCTCATTCTCTCCTTCTGCAAGGAAAGAGAATGGCCTCTTGGTCTGCCCCCTCGGAGCCTGGGAGATAATTACCTTCCATCTCCCCAGTTTGAAGCTGCAACTCAGACATGCACCCCTTAGGTTTAGATACTTATCCAAAGCCCGTAGGTCCAAGGGACTGTGCATGCTCTGGGCTCGCCAAGCTGCCCCAAGTTAAGAGGAATGTACGCTGAACTGCAATTATTGTTACCTAACATCATAACAATAATCATAAGAACCCAATGTTTATTGAGGTCTGTAAATGTGCCAGACATGCAAACAGCAGGCAATTAGACAGAGGCCCTCCCCAGTGGACCTATTATCCAGTGGAAGCAAGGCGAGCCCCAAACAGAAAACGCAACAGAAATGAAGTGAAGGGATTGCTGAGGAGGGAGAAATTGTTTTCTTTTTGGATGAGCGGCCAGTGGGGATCATGCCTCTCCTTTGTCTGGGCTACCTTGCTTGGACTGCACCTGCTGCAAGGATTTCTTCTGGATGTGCAACTCTTTAACTCAGCGCCCTGGGGTTAGCCAGCTTGGGAGAGCAAGAGCATTGGATTGGGAGTCAGAAAGCTGGATCTCGGCACCCCTGTAGGGTTTGACCCTAATCTGATCTCAGAAAGGCTTGCTCAGTTTCTGTAAAAGGATGCTGGTGATCCTGCCAGAGGCCCCAGGCACCACGCGAGCAGCCTTGTAGATCCGCTTCAGCAGACCCTATAAGGAGAGTGTGCACGGGACAGCCGGTAGGGGAGAGGCTGAAGAATCTGAATGAGGACCAGGAGCTGGGGGGGGGGGGGGGGGGGGAGGGCCAGGGGAGGGAGTCCAGTTCTGTTCCGTTCCATTTCTTTTTCCTGGTTGTACTGGTCTGTTAGTCCCAGCTGGCGACAGTGACCCAAGGGCAGATGGCAACAGGAAGGGAACTCAAAGGTCACAGAACCTCCCCTGATTCATTTGCAAGCAGGGGAAAGCAAAGCAGAACTAGGTATGGCTTGAGGAGAGGGAGTGGCAGGCCCAGCCTCCTGCTGTAATGAATGGTCAGCTTGGTGTGCCTCACCCTTTGAGGGAAGAGGCGTGCATGGAGCACCTGAAACGTGGGGCAAGAGGACACTGTGTCCCTGTGCCGAACCCCCGCGGGCTTCTGAAGCCTCCCCCAGCTGAGTCCGCCCAGAGGTGGCACCAGGATGCATGCTTCCTTTTTGTACATTCTTGCTTGAGCAAACATCCCTAATCATCACTTTCCCTGCATGTCCTGTGTGAGGGAGGCACACACAGTGAAAGCGGGCCTGGGATGAATGTCCAAGAATGGGCAGAGTCTCCCAGGTTTTTGTAATCTGATTGCGGGTGAAACTTGGAAGCATCAAGTTTCACTTTGCTGCAGCGGTTCCTGCAGTTCCTGTACAAGCTTGGGATGGCATGCTAGCACATGGCACATGCATAGCTGTGTCAGTCGCATTATTCTGCTTGAGACTGAGTTTTGTCCAGGCAGAGCCAGTGCCTTTGTTTCTAAATTCGAAAGCTTTGAAACTCCAAAAACCAGTATTGCCTCATTTATCCTATTTATCCTCTGACTTGAGCGAAGTACAAGATTGATTCAGACGCTCCCAACTAGCACAACTTCAGTTTGCCCTGAGCTCCGCTTGTACTGTGCGCGCCCTGTCATTATGGCTTTTTTTTTTTTTTTTTTTTTTTTTTAAGTAAGGGAACAAGAGAAAGCGAGAGAGAGCCTGTCGTTGTTATGAAGTAAGCTTGATCCCATCATGGAGCTTTAAGAGGCAGTGTAGCTATGAAGCCACTGCTCATGTGGCCCTGGGGAAGTCACTTTATCTCTCTAGTTCTCCATGAGAATGGTGTTTGTAGGCTTGTCATAAAGATTGCACTAGAAATAAGTAATACATGAATTGCAACACTGCCTGACAAATTATATCATTCAAGGGAACATCAAAATATTCCAGTAGAAATTGAATAATAAGGCAAGATTATTTGGATGGAAAATTACAAAGTTGAAATTATGCACTGCCTTTTTTGCATAGTTAATATTTTGTTAAGCTTTGTGAGTCCCTTTGTGTAGGTAACAGATTTCTTATTCTCACAAACCCAAGGATGCACAGAACAAATCCTAACTTCTTATACTGTGGAAAGTGACCTGATTTGGAGATGAGGTCTCTCCAGAGCAAATCAAGTTAAGACAAGGCCAAGCTAGAGTAGGGTAGACCCTCACCAGTGGGTGATGTTCTTATAAAGAAGAGAGAAATACCAGTGCGATAGTGTAGCAGTTAAAGTTCTCACCTTGAATGCACCAGGATCCCATGTGGGCACCAGTTCTAATCCCGGCTGCCCTGCTTCACACCCAGCTCTGCTTGCGGCCTGGGAAAGCAGTCGAGGATGGCCCAAAGCTTTGGGACACTGCATCCGTTTGGGAGACCCAGAAGAGGCTCGGGGAGTGAACCATCGGGTGGAAGATCTTCCTCTCGGTCTCTCCTCCTCTCTGTACATCTACTTTTCCAATAAAAATAAATAAATATTTTTTAATAAAAGAAGAGAGAAATTTGAACACAAGCATACCGTCAGAGGGAAGAGGGTGTGCAGGCAAGGAGAGTAAACTGAGCAAGCACAGGGAATAGAGTGAAAAACCACATGACGACCAAGGTAGAGAGCGGAGGAGTGCCAGGGACTGCTACGAACTACCAAAAGTTAGGAGAGGAGCATGGCAGAGTCTCCATGAGATCTTCCACAAAGAACAACCGCTGCAAACCACTGGACTTTAGACCTCGAGTCTTCAGAGCTGTGAGAGAGGAAATGTCTCTCACAGACATGCAGCTAATGGTAAATTACAGGTGAATAAGTTTGATCTACCACTTGATGCATCCAAGGTAACATCTACTGCAGTGGTTAAAATGTCCAAGATTACGGCCAGGGAATATTTGCTGAATTGGAGGCATTCATCTTCAATATGAGTACAGAACCATGGAATCATATTAGCAGAAGTATGGACCTGGTGCTATGGTAAAGCAAGTGAAGTTGCCAGCATCCCACAGGGGTGTCATTTTGCATCCTTCCGGCATAACTTCTAGTCTAACTTTCTGCTAATGCTCCTGGGAAATAAACAGAAGATGGCCCAGGAATTAGAGTCCCTGCCTCCCACGTGGGAGACCTGGATGGAATGTCTGGCTGGCTCATGGATTCAACGTGGAACAGCTCTGACTGTATTAGCCATTTAGAGAGTGAACCAACAGGAAAATGACTTCTCTCTGTCTCTCATTAGCTTTTGCTCTTGCTCTCCTCCCCACCCCCCCACTCTCTGTGTAACACTGCTTTTCAAATAAACATAAAAAGCATTAAAAACATTCAGTGGAAATTCAGTTGATCAGTTGACTTGCAGCCACCTATTGGAAACTGAATAAAGGGTATTGATTTGTCCTATTTTGCTCTGGAAGTCCCTTTAAGTCATAATATAATATGACTAGGTAATTGGAGAGATAGCAGTTCTGTCAAATGACCCTTTTTTTTTTTATTGTTGCTTACATTGTATTATGTAGTACAGTTTTATAGGCGCTGGGGATTCCCCCCACCCCTCCCATACCCCTCCCCCCATGGTGGATTCCTCCACCTTGTTGCATAACCATAGTTTAAGTTCAGTTGAGATTCATTGCTTGCAAACACATGCCTAGCATAAAGTTCAGCGTCTTATTGTCCAGATAAGTTCAGTGGCCTCTTGGGGAGACCTTCTATGGTCTGAAGATAGGTCTAACAGAGTAAAGATCTGGTCAGTTAAAAGCCCCAACAAGGCCTCAGTATCAATATACAACATTATGGAATTAATTGACATAGTATTGGGTAAACAATATGTTAAAAATAATGCAAGTTCCCTTCTTCGAAACATCTGGGTTGAGACAGTATCAATGACAGGTTCAAAAAATAACAAACAACCAAACAAAAAATTACAGGTTAAATCAAGGCAAACATGTGGTATCTAATCTTTTGGGATTCGCTCATTTCCCTTAGCATTATAGTTTCCAGTTGTGCCCATTTAGCCACAAAGAATTGCATTTTGTTTTTTTTAATAGCTGAGTAGTATTCCATGGAGTAGATGAACCAAAGCTTTCTTATCCAATCTTCTGCTGATGGGCATTTCGGTTGCTTCCATGTTTTTGCAATTACTGATTGTGCTGCAATGAACATAAAAATACCATGTTACAGGCCTGGCACTTATGGTGTTAGCTAAAGCACCTGTGTCCTGTGTCACAGCTCCTGGATTTAAGCCTGGACTCCACATCCTGACTCATTAGCTTCCAACTAAGCAAACTGTGGAAGGCAGCTGGGGATGCCTGAAGTAGTTGTGTTTCTGCCACCAGCATGACAGATCTACTTTGGTTTTCTGCTCCTCAACCATTGCTCAGGGGCTAATGTAGACATTTGGTGCAGTGAAGGAGAACTAGTTGGTGGGTAGCCTTCTCTCTCTCTCTCTCTTTTCTTGCTGTGCTGTTTCCCTCTCAGATAAAAATAACAACAACAAAAAGCTAATAAATGGAAAGTAGGTTCCAATGGGGGTCATTACCTCTGTGGTCCAGTCCTGGGTTTATTCTGTGTAATCAGCTCACCTCATAGACGGACCCATGACTACAGCTCTGACTGCAACATTACTGGATAACTGCAAATAGATAAAAATGAAAACAAACACATCAATCAAGATATGACAGGTATTTCCATAGCTAGCTAGCTAGATCATGTTGCTGTTGAATACATTTCATCCACAAACATTTATGGAATGATCTGCTGTGTCCCTGGCACTGGACTGGAATGGGCCACCATGGTAAGACAAGACCAAAGACAAGAGCCGCCTCTTATGAAGTCCGTATGATGTGCCAGGTGGTAAAGTAAGCATACCAAAGTGTTGTGCTTCACCATCATTGTTGTTGAGGTAGTCCATTTCACAGACAGTATGATACTCTTAGAAGATTTAGATACTGTCAAGGTCACACTATAAAAGCAGTAAAGAACCAGTTTGACTCTGGACAGTCTGACTCTAGACCTCTGATCCTGTGCGCGCACACACACACACACACACACACACACACACACACACACACAGTGGTACCTCTGGCAGAGCTCAAAGCGCAGCAGTAGAGAAGGCAAGAAAAAAATGGCCTTTGAGTCACAAAAAGAATCCTGTTGAGGGAACTACCAGCTGGAGCCCCAATTTAAGATTTCCCTGAATTCCAGCCTCATGCAGGCTTGTACAGAAGTGAGAGAAGAAAACAGCCCTGTAGCTGATTTAGCAGGATAATTCCTACCCCAGTTTGACCTCAGGTTCTCTGGTAGCCACCATGAGCTTTTGTGGTGGAGTTTCTGCAGATGCACAAACCACAAGGTCAACCCACTGGGCTGTTTCTCTTAAGGGAAGATACAAGGAAAACGTCACTGGCTGTCCTCGGGAGCTGGCTACTTGCTCCTGGTTTCACCTTCTCGTCAGCTGGGCAAAGCTGCACCTTTGTAACTCTGCAGGTTCATGGTCAATGGAAGAGCCCAGGCAGAAATGCCTGCGATGGTGAGACCTCTGACCTGTGCTGCACAGCTACATGCCACCACTGGATTTCACGTGCAAGGTTGTTAAAGTCCTGGCCATGTACTGCCTCACCGAGCTGTTCCCAGTTGGGCTTGCTCAGGCTCAGCTGGGGTTTCAGACATGGACAATTAGCACCATCTTTCAGAATCTTCTGGATTGCCACACGGAGGCCCCACTGTGAAATGTATTGTCTAGGGTTTCAGAGGACTTCCCATAGGCTGTTGTGAAAATTTCACATTCAACCATTTCCTACCTCACTGAAGCCTTGAAAGGGGTGTGGATCTGCTGCATAAGAGCCATTTTTAGTCTGGATTTGGTGTAGGGGAGATTGTGGGTGAGGGACAATCCTCTCTTGAGGAGATTGGATGTTTCCCTAGCTACTAGTTCCTAATCATATTTTATATATAAATAAAGATTTATTTATTTGTATTGAAAAGGCAGATTTACAAAGAGAAGGAGAGTCAGAAAGATCTTTTGTCTGCTGGTTTACTTCTCAAGTGGTTGCAATGGGTGGGCAGAGCTGGTCCAAATCCAGGAGCCTGGAGCCAGAAGCTTCTTCCAGGTGTCCCACATGGGTACAGTACCTCAAGCCTTTGGGCCTTCCTCGACTGCTTTCCTAGGCAAGGAGTTGATTGGAAAGTGGAGCAGCCAGGACACAAATCAGCACCCAGATAGGATCCCAGTGCTGGCAAGGAGAGGATTTAACCACTGAACCCCCAGTGCTGGGCCGTACTGTTTGGAATGAACTTTTCAAATCTCAGACTTCTAAAAAATAATCACATGAACAACCAACCTGCCGTGTGCACAGAGTGCTAACAATAATAATAGGAACACAACATTTACAAATTTAAAAATACTTCAGAAAGTTGTTGGAAAAAATACAAATAAAAAAGCAAGTGCATTTTGGACCAAAAGTGTTTGAAATCCTTGCCTAAAATTTTTTTTTCATAATATAAATTTTCATGGACTTTTGGAAACCCCCTTAGATGCATGGGCTTCAAAACTTTTTTTCCACCAAAGCAAACTTGTTTCAAATCCATTTTCCATGAAGTTTTGAAAGTCCTATCATAGAACAACTGGTAAACACACACTGTGTCACTTTTGGACAGTGACACTGAACAAAACATGCTAACTCCCAGTGCCTTAGTGTCTTGATGTTTAATGCATCACCAGAATCACAAATTCTTTTCATAGGCTTTTTCAGAAAAATCAGTAAGATAATGTATGTGAGAGTGCTTCACAAATTATAAACTATTATAGAAGGCTTAGTTATTTTTATAGAAAATACATATGAATTTTCTGCCCTTTTGTATTATTCATTTTCTTTCTCTTTCAGGTGGATATTTGATTCTTATCTCACTTCTCTGGAGTTCTGTATATGCCCAGCTCCATTATTTCATTTGACTTTCACACCACGTCTGTGTTACCTACACAACATAGCACAACATAGTGTGTTTGAAGTCTAATATTTAAAATAAGTTGGGCTCTGACTTCCAGGCCTTTTGGTGCTTATTATTATTATTATTATTTTTAATGTGAACTTGGAAGAATGATTATATTGAGTTATTCATGCTTAGGGAAACTCTACTTCGTGGTAACCTTTTCTTTGCCTCCTGAGGTTCACATATCACAAAAGAGCAGAGTCCTAAAAGGAAAACCATCTCTGGTCCCAGGAAGCCACTGGCTTGTTGTGCTAGGAGAGGGGACATTTTCAGAGCAGTGGACGCGTATCCTGGGAAGCTGTCCCAGGAACATGCCCTCTAAGGTGCCCACTTTGAGTCAAGTGTCTAAAACAAGGTAGCCTCAACTTGGCCAGCGCAGGTCTAGTCTCTGGATCTCAGTTGAAGGAGTCGTGGAACAAGGACTACCTTTGGTGGCATTGTATGCTTCAAACCCGTCACTTCCCTTCACAATGTTGGCCCTCTTCCTTTTTCATTCAAAGTTAATTATGGCAACATAACATAGAGGCTGTTACCATTTTACTTGTTTTCTGGTGTAGTGGTCATGACCTTGAGGACATTCATAGCATGACACAGCCATCAAGTCCGCCCTTCCTCAGAAGGGTGATTTTCAGAGTGAAATGAAATAATTTCTGTGAAAGGAAAGCAAAGCATTGTTGCGGAATTTATTATTCAGTTCTTTAGCACAGGGGAATAGACTGCCTCCAAAGAGTGGCTTAGTTGAGAAATGGCTTGATTAGCTGAGAAAATCATCTCCCAGAAATATGACAAATTGGAAACGTACCTTGGTCAATACCTTGTAGACACAGCTTACTGACAGGGAGAGTGTAGATGACCTGGAGCACATGGACTCATGTCAAACTCTCTACAAATTTGTGAATGATGGACTTACAACTTTTTTGAAGGATTATGCTATTGTAATAATATGGGGGGTGGTGGGGTCAGTGGAGGATAGTGGACTTGGGGAGGCAGGAAGGGAGATCCCAGAGTCTGTGGAACTGAGTCATAAAATAAATAAATAAATTAGTTAAAATAAGCAAATTCATGTTAATCACTTCCTGACTCGAGGCTAAGTTAGAAGACGTTCACTCTACCTCTGCCCAGGGCATTTAAAAAGTATGTTTCAGGAAGTGAGAAGGGGGCTATGCGGTCCAGTGACCATGTCTGCAAAGAGTCGAGCGAAAGAGCTTTCCCATGTACAGAGTTCTGATGTTCCTCTAGATGATGGGAGGCCTTCTGACTTCATCCAAGCCAGATTTTCCATCCTAAATTCATAGGATCATCAGTCCTGCTTGCAAATGCAGTGTGGGGCAGGCGTGTGCATTCATTAGTAGACAAGTGCATACAAGCATTTGATATATGGCCTTAATCTGGTTAAATTTAAGAGACTGGATTAAAGAGAAGATAAACGTGGAAATGTTCTTAGGGATGGAGACTCTATGACTTGGGTCTCTGTGAGGGCACGCTTTGCCTGGGTTATTTTAAACATTTTTGCTCTTTTGTAAAATAAAATGTGTAGAGAGACGGGTTAAGGGACACTCACAACCAGTTGCTTTGCCTACTGGACCCTCACTACCCAGAGGATTCATGCACATGATATGCAAAGGCAGTGTGGTAGTGCTGCAAATGTACTGTGGACAGAATATGGGGAACAGTGCTTAGGGTGGCAATGAAGATGATGGAACTTACTG
The DNA here is from genome assembly GCF_017591425.1 of Ochotona curzoniae. Lineage (NCBI taxonomy): Eukaryota > Metazoa > Chordata > Mammalia > Lagomorpha > Ochotonidae > Ochotona > Ochotona curzoniae. Next base: position 1,044,539 of record NW_024466580.1, read on the forward strand.
TGCCTTTTGCACTTCGCCAAATAGGCCAAATATGGCTTTTCCATTTAACTTCAAATTCACTGGAGCTTAAATATGTGAATGAGCTGCCCAAGGTTATGCAACTAATAAGAAGCAGAACTAAAATGAAGTTCTCAGCTAACTTGCATTTAGCCTAGCTGCCAACATAAACGATCGCTAGAAACAATAGCCTAGTTCACAGGTTCAAAGATAAGGAGGTTTTCACTTTCATTCTTTTTTTTAATTAAATATTATTATTGGTTGTCTAATCATATTTTAAGGATTTATTTTATTGATATGAAAGGCAGAGTTGCAGAGAGAAAGAGAGAAGGAAAGAGATAGGTATTTTCCACATGCTGCTTTACTCCCCAAATGACCAGAGTGTCCAGGGATGGGCCACCCCAAATTCAGAGCCAGAAATTTCAGCATCTATACCTCTAACCTAGGCACAGGGGCCCCCAAACTTGGGTGATCCTCCACTGCCTTTCCAGCCAAGGGATATATTAGAAGGGAGTTGAATTGGAAGTGAAACAACAGGTTCTTAAACTGTTGCCCATATGGGATGCTGGCATCAGGAAGTGGCTTAACACATTACCTCACCGGCCCCTTCAATTATCTTTGTATTGGAGGAAGTATTTAAAAAAAATTCACAAAAGTGAAGAATTACGTGGGAGTCGGCATGATGGTGAAACGGGTTAAGCCACTGTGTGTGTTGCCAGCATCCCATTTGGCCCTGATCTATTCTGATCCAGCTTGCAGAGATGCGCCTAGGAAAGCAGAGGAAGATAGCCTGAGTTTTTTAATCCCTTGCTGCTCATATAGGGACACTATTTGAAACTCCTGGCTCTCGGTTTCTGCCTGGCCCAACCCTGAGTATTACAGCCATTTGGGAGAATGAACCAACGAATGGAAGATTCTCTCTCTCTTTCTCTTGCTGTCTTTCAAGCAAGCAAATACTTTTAAGAAATAATTATGCAATAAATATCTGGTTATCCAACACTTGATTGAGTTATGACAGCCCGGTTGTGGTTTCAGCTTTATCACTGTCCACAAGGACGTGGCATGTTCTGATTCTGCCTGAAATGCAGTTGTGCTTTGGCATTCTAAAAAGCCTGGCAAAACAGACACAAGTTTCTGTGCTTTGGGAATGTAGAGCAGTGATTCCCAACAGAAGCTTGGTTTAGTGACTGGGGATCCACAGTGAAGACAATTAAAAGGAAAGCATTGTGCGGTGTTGGTGACTGTGACCAAGCACTTGGGCCATCATCCTTCGCCTGCTCAGTCCCATCCACAGAGATTAGATCCAAGCTCACTTGCACCAGCACTCTGATACGGGATTTGGGCAGGCAGAGCACTGGCTTAATCCGCAGTGCCACAATGCGCATTACATGGACTTGTGCTTGCTCCTGATTTCACCTGTCTGCTGATACAGGCTCTGAGAGGCAGCGAGGATGGCTCAGGCGGGTTCCTGCCCCGTACAAGGGAACCTTGACCTAGGTTCTCAGATCTTGGTTTTGGCTCTGGCTTTGGTTCATAGAGGATCTCTGAACAGTGAATTAATGAGTATGTGCATGTCCATGTACGTGTGTATATGTGTGTTTTGGTCTTGTGGATTAAACAGAGGTGCAATCAGTAAAAATCCTCGTATTTCCTTGTGGCAGAACAAAGGAAGGACATGCCATTCATTAATCAAATGTGACTAGAGTCTGCACAATGGCACAGATACTGTCACAGGCCCCGTGTGGGCCTGTGTGGGCTTGGGCAGATGTGTGGCTCAGAGTTTTACAGAAGGCAGATGGTCTCACTGCAGAAGGAGGGGTGTGCAGTCAAATGACTTCATCAAACACAAGGATCAGATAAAAAGTTTGGAAATGTCAATAGAATGTGCCTCACTTGTAATGAGGTAGATTGGAGCTTCATGTTGGCCAAGGGAATTCTGTGGCAGCTAGGCTCAGGGACCTGTCAGCAGGTTAGCCTCCCTTTGGTTGCGGCAGCTTGATGTCTCATCATAGTCAGGTTTCTGCTGGCGCCTGCCCTTGGCAACCAGAGAGTAGGTGAAAGCATAGGGTTGCTAAACTCCAATCCATCATAGGCACTGGGAAAACATTTCAGAAAACATGCCATACTAATGATGGGTAAATGGCATTGTCTTCCTTGAAGAAATGCCTGCACCACATCAGGGATTAATGCGATGCCTCTGCCTTTACAGAAGATCAATAAGAGACCTGGCAATTGAACAGCATTTCTGTATCTTTTATAAAAATGGGGTTGCAGGTATTTTTCCACTATGTCACTCAAAGCCCTTTGTATAAATCCTGTTGATTACAACTCCACGTTACCTCTCACAGCAAATTTCTACTTAAGTTCAGTTCCAAGGAAAGTGCTTTCTTGACTGATGAATTCGTGTGCTTTCAGGTTTTTAAAAGAACAACCAGCAGATGCACATGTTGTTTTAATTTGTCTTAGATGGCACACATTCAGAACCCAACGAGTCACCCAGGGGTCGTCTCTTCAGCTCAGAAGCCTGGCTCATGCCTTGCCTCTTCTCCTTCCAGAAAATCTGTTTCGATTTGTCCTGTAAGACTTGTCCTGCAAAGCAGGGCCAACCAGATTTCACTCAGTGGGCAAGACACTAACCTAACCGTGATGATTTTTTTTCCTGTATGTTTACCTGAACACCTATCTGTTCATCTCTCCAGCTGACGTAACAAAGTAAAATTGGTTTCTCCTGAATGAGTGTGGTTACACTGTCACCTTACTTGAGAAAAAAAATAGATTAAAAAAACTATTGCTTGAATACTGATGACTGTACATGTCTTGTCCACATCCCACAACCCTTGGCTCCTTAAAGGGATGCAGGAAAAGAAGGAGGTGTGGATCTTGAACTCAGAAGACATCAGTGCCTTTTACCTTTTCATCCCCTTTTATACTAATATTCACATGGAAATGACACAGCAGCATTTATAAGCCATTTGAACAGACATGTTATTGATTGCAGCTTTTTAGTTGCTAAGGAATTCCTCCAGAACCGATGCTTCCTCCAATAGGTAGACACGGAACTCTATCTCGGGCACAGTGTTGTCAGGAGGACAACAGTGTTGTGAGGAGGACTTGGCTCTTTCCCTCAACTTCTCCTGGTTGAAAAGGGATGGTAGTTATCCCATACGTTTCTATGCTCCAGTAAAATATAAGGTCCTCCATCATAACCCCAAGAAGAAAGGGGATTGTTTTTTTGGGGGGGTGGGAATTGAGGAAAGTGTTTATTGAGGAAGTGACAGTGGGCAAAAAGAAGATGTACGAAGAATAGACAGGATGTGAAGAAGAGTGTCGCTGGGTGTGATCAAGGGTGAAGAAACTTGTTTTGTATGGAGGTTGAAGGCAGGGGAGCAGAGTACGAGAAGTGAACATTCTGTAAGGTGTGTAGAAGGGCATCTGAAGAAGTTCAAGGAAAATGAAATGCAAGCAAGACATACGTCCATTTTGGTGAAAATTGCTTTGAAGTTTTTGTGCAGCATCTTGTAATACCCATTTTCATGGGCTTTTTGAAGACCCTGTATGTGCATGCATGTGAGACATTTCATATTGTCTCTAGGGTCTCAATCAGCACGAAGCTGGAATAACTAGTCAGAAAGAAGACTTGAACACAGCATTCTGGTATGGGACATGGGCTACATACCCACCTGAACTAATTTGTAAACTCCGTTATTCATGAACTTTTAAAATTACTCTTGGATATACAAAGTGCTGTTGCATCATTTGAAAGTTTTACTTGTGTTGCAATCAAAAAGAAAGTATAAAATTTCCTTGAGCAGCAGAGTCACCATTAAACTTATTCTTTAGGAGCACAAGGGTAGAGACATTTTAAAGGACGTGAGCACCCTGGTGATAGCTTTAGTGACTTATAGGACCAATAATTTCCCCTAACCAGGATTGGTGCATGGGATCGAGAAAACATAGGCATGAATGATGCTGATGTGGGAAAGATTGTTGACAATATAATTTGGTCTCTGATGGTATATTGACTCTATGAACCTTGGCAATGAAGAGCCTAGCGGTGTCATCTGTAAAGGGTACCCAAGAGTAGAAGTGGCATTGAGAGCCACTGGGTACAGGGAACAGGGAAGCTAGCAGTACATGTGACATGTGGGACTGGGATCTGGGCAAAGGATGAGGTCTAGCAGGGAGCCACAGTCAGCGACGAGGGTGGGGAAGTCTGTGGAGTGAGTAATTTCCACTTCCAAGCCCTGGAAAGATGGTGAAGAAACTTACTCTGTAGGTGATTACAGATCCTTCAAGATCCTTAGGTCAAGTGCAGGGGAGAAGTCTGTCAGGTCTGAGGGCCATCACATCTCCAGAACTAGCACACAGCAGTGATCCGTCAGCAGTGGAGTAGTCTCTGAGATTGGCCAGGGTTCTTCTTTGAGACAGAAAAAGCCAAAATATCATGAAGGGGAAGAGATGAGCAGCCAGATCACCCACCCTTGCCCAGGCTCAGGGACACAGGTGGCAAGGGCAATGGCAGCAATAGGGTCCATGGAGTGTTTTGCTGACCAATTGCCCAGTGTCATGGATGCAGCACGTGTCACTGGACACTTCCAAGAGGAAAAGGGAGTCATGCACAGGTAATCCATGTCATGCGGAGCTGACACATGTGGCACTGCATACTCTGGGGAGAGGCAGATGTTCCAGCTGACTCTCATTTGCTCCATTCTCTAAAGTCACCTCAAGCATGGACATGGTGAATTCTGAAGGCTTGTTCTTCAGAGAAACACAAGTATGGGCTCTTACAAGCCTCCACTCAAAATGTTTTTGTCTACTGTCTTGATTTTCTATGCATCTATTATTGATTCATTAACCCAAAGCCAACAGCAATGCAGCTTGTGCCTGAGCAAAGCTTATTTGACACACAGATTCTGTGGAAAGCATATCGCTGCCTTGCTGCAGTTAGGAACACTAGACAGTGCCTGCCTCAGCATCAACACTAGGTTGAAGGAAACTTTCAGCAGTGAAATCACTGGCAAAATGCAAGAACTTTCCATGGTCCAACAGAGCCTGTGCAAGGACACACTAACTAGGCAATAACCAATACATTCTTCTGAGTATGGAAAGCTAGCTAGGGAATCTCTGAATAATGAAGTTCGACCTCTCCCTAGGGTGTGGTTGCATTTCTTGCCATTCATGCACTTCTAAAAACTCACGGTGAAGTGATTGTGTTGAACCTCACTTTCTCTTACTTATTAGTTTTTTTTCCTCCTTAGTTTTAAGTCAGCCTTTCTCTGACTTTCCAGTTCAAAGATAAGCATCCACAGAGGTGAGTCACAAGCTTGTGCTTCCCAAAGGATGCTCCAGGCAGTCAGCCAGGTCCTCCTGAAGACCCAGATGTGCAGCACAGGTGACAGGCAGGTACTGGAAGATTGGATGCCCCTGACAGCCTCCTCTTCTCTTTCTGGGGATTCACCTTTTCCTCTTCTGCATGAGGATGGGAACGGTCTTTGGTGCTGACATTCTTGGTGACGTGCTATTTAGGATTGGGCCATGTTCCAGGATATGAAAAGTTATAAAGATTCTGGAACTATAGAGACCCACATTTTCTACTGCTTCAGTATTAAAGAGTAATGGAGAAGGAGATAAGGAACTCTGTTGGACAAAGGCTCTTTGCTTGATAATATTACTGTTGCTAGGGCTCATGGAGGAGGTTAACTTACGCTAAGAACCTGTGTTTACCTATCATGTTAGCAAACTCATTTGTAACATGCCCTGAGCTGCTGGGAGCCAACTGCAATGATGAAAGACTCCAAAGGGACAGGCGAGTCTCCTCGTGGGCTTAGAGAAACAGTGCGAGGAGGTTATTTTGCTGCCAAAAATTTGTCTGCATGAGTATATCTTACTAAAGCGATTCACGCTGGCTGGTGGCTGTGGACAGGGCCACCACACACACACCATGCCTTCTTATTAAGAAATGTGTGACAGGATTGTTGCCGCTCATTCTGTAGCTGCCCTTCCTTTCAGCGGATCTCCCCTGAACATTACGTTTCCTCATGTCTTGCAGGTGGGTAAGTCTTTCTCTGGTTAATCCACATGCTGGGGAAATCATCTGGCCCTGCCAAGTGTGATTGGAGCCGTTTGTTTTTAAGCTGCACATAAACATGGGGGAGATTTATAGCACTTTCCTCCCTGAGGAATCGACCCACTGGGAGCCATTAAAGTTTGATTGCCCTCCTCAGGTGCCTGGCCAGAGTGGAATCGAGGAGGGTCTGTTGTTGGAAAAGTTCTTTTCTTCCCTTGGCAGTCACAGGGAGCAGCGAGGGGATAGAGATCGAAGTGATACTTATCTTTTGGCCTCACCCCTTTCCCAAATTGTGTCATACTCTTCGAAGGTCTTGCCTCCTATGATCACATTGTGTGCTAAGCCTTGACGCCCTATGAAGGCCTCCATAAAATCTCACCTCTTCCAGGAAGTCTGCTTTTGTTGTCCAAATGAAGGTCATGCGTTTTCCCAGTACTCAGTCCTCGGCGTGTCGCAGTTCATTTCTCTTCACCCGAGCTTCTGACGCCTACTTTCCTCCAGACTCACAACTCCTGTTAGTGTTGGATAAAGGCACAGCTGTTATGGTCACAAAGCACATGGTAGAATCCTAATGCTAGAAAGATTAAAAATCTTTTATTCAAACAGAATCATTTATATTTTTTTCAAACTCTCACAATGATTGAGGTATTTGTATGCTTGCCTTGAAGAATGCCTTAGTAGATGTTCTCATGCTAGACATTTCGACGCAAATTTTCTCTCAGCCTCTCTTCTGATGTTGCGCTGAAATATCAGATGTAGGCTAGTTTCCACTAGATGAATATGCATCTTTCCTCGTTAATCAGAAGCTAGCATTGTTGAGTTCTATGGACAGAGCATCAGACAGTAGAGCCATGGGCACCACATCTGAGGTCCTTCTAGCTGGGAAGAGACCTGGAATGAGTCAAGTAGAAGAATAAGCAAAGTCTCAAGCAAAATATAGCTTCAATACGGTAAGACATAATAAGTGATCATAGTAATACTAATTACAGCAATTGTCACCGTTGAGAATCTAAACATGTAGATGATTTCATTTTTATTCTGATAAAACTGTCACAAGTTAGGTTTTAGCTGCACACTGTCCATAAGAAAATCAGAGCTCAAAAAAGGTACACCAGGATTACTGGGTCAAGGTTGTACAACCAGAGAGTGACTTCCCCAGGCCTGGACACCAGTCTGAATTCCATGGTCACCCCACTTTTTTTCCTGCCTCTTTGCAAGCCTGTCAGTCCTAGGTGGCTTTACACAGCTCAGTTGTTTAACGTCATCTCACATGTGTGTCTAGTTTTGCATACATATTTTATTTTCAAGTTTAAAGAGAACATAACATTTTATCACCACGTGGGGGATTCTTGACATCCTTGGCCTCCTGAATGAAGTACTTCCCAAAGGGAGCTGGGCCAGCAGTTAGTTCTAATGTACTCCAGTTTTACAGAGGATGGCAGCACAAATTGCAAAGTAAGAGCTGAGGTCAGAGTTACAGGTTCGATTCTTACCTCTGCCATTGACTGAATAGGTCCTTAGCCTCAGTTTCCTCATGTGAAACACAGGGGTAATAACAGAAGTGCTGTATATGCTTGCTGTACTGACCAGTTACGAATGCACACCTTAAAAACAAAAATGATTATTAGTCACACATAACATATTTTTTTCCTTCTATTTTATTTTAAATTTTATTGTATAATTTCCTGGGTTCTGGGATTTCCCCTACCCTCTCCCCATATTCCCTTCCCCAAGTGTCCCAAGTCATTCACATACACTGCCACATTTAGCCTTGTGATCTGGGACAAAAACAATCATGCTATCATAATCTAATTCAGGAAGTATAGACAGACAGAAAGAAAGACACATGTTTGAGGCACCAGAACGAACCCAGAGCAGAGCAGGGAATATCAAACTCCTCATTATAGACTCCCTAGAAGCTGCCTTTTCATGGCTGTACAGGTACTGTTATTGAGACTTCCTGGTTGAGCAGCCTTTCTGGATCTAAGTTTGACCCAAGATGTGATGTTGGTCATGGCACTTCTCTCCTGGGAGAGATGGGTGCTCTTCTCCCTAGTGTTGCAGCCACAATGTGAACCATGCAGGGGTATGATGGCAGGTCTCCAATGTGCCAGCTTCAAGTCCTCTTTTTTCCATGAATATCCCACAGCTCAGGAGCAGTAGGGGCATGCCAAGTCTCCCTGAGCGCTCCTGAACGTGCATGGTTTCCAGATTGCGACTGCCGAACAATGCAAGTGAGGAAATTTGAAGTATGTGATAGCTGTACTGTGCGTCTCTGAGCTTCAGAAAACTGTCTTTTTTTTTCCAAATGGCATAATCATTTTAGTTAAAAATATAATTATTACAATTTAATAACTGTTTACCGGGTATGTGCTGGAGACCAGCCACATCTGACCCAAGGCTGAGCTGAGTTGTCAAATGGCTAACGGTTCCATAAGGCAGGAGCATGGGCGTCTAAGCCTTCCGTAGCTTGGAATAAAAGATGCAGACTGATTCCAAGGCCTCTGGTGATCTGGACTTTCCAAATCTCCCCAAACTCACCCACTCACTGCCAAACACTGCTTTCTTCTTTGTTGCAGTGTGTGAGCAAGATCACACGAGACAAGTCTAAAGTTTATTAAGGAGTCTTTATTAATCAAGCTTGCTGACAATAGAGAACAATAGCAAAAATACAAGTCCATACAGCAATCTACCCAATCCTAATCCAACCAATCATAATCCCAGAAGGAACAAATGGTCATTATTCTTAAATCCATCCATGAAGCTGAAGATCTAGGTCCCAGCTTCCCCAACAATATAAGTTATCCTAAGAGACATGCAAAGAATAACCTGGACACACTTACAAAGCTGCAGACATTCACCTTTCCCTGGCTTCTCTGCCCATATTCCATCACTGCTAGGCCTCACCTCTCCTGGAACTCCTAATAGTACACAAACCAGAAACAACATTATTATAACCATTGCCTCGTCTAAGCAGTACACAGGAACCATGTTTAGGGGTCAGCCAAGAGTCGAGGTGCCAGAGTAAAAGAAGCACCTGGCCAGAAAGAGAGCAAGCCCCTGCATCAAGGCCTGTTAAAGGGGCTTGTGAGGGGAGTGGTTACATGATAATGCAATACCGTCCCCTCTCAGTTGATAGGTGAGTCACTGGTGGGCAGGAGCGAATACCTAAGTGTTGTGAGCTAAGAAGTTGATTAGTGCTCACTGGGATGAGCAGGAATAGGAACTGGGCTTGTAGCTAAAAACACCTAGACTAATTGGACTTCCAATATCCTGGCTAATTTAGGATGTGGGAGAAGTGGTTGAGGATGGAATTAACATTCTATTGCTGATAGACCAATAGGACAGACCCTCAGGACAATAGACCCTCAGGACAGAGGGTAGAAAACACAGCCAAATTTCATTTACCCACTGTCAATGGGTGCTGGTTATCAGTGGCTGCACCCCATAACATCTTCACCTCCAAGATGTATAGAGGATCCCTGTCTCATTTTCTTTGCACATGGAAACTTCTCCCTGGCACAGGCTCTTTCTGGTCTTCAAATACTTCGTCTCCAAAATACGTTTAAGTCTCTGGTGAGTGTACCTCCTGCAGCAGGTCTGTCTTCTGCAAATTCTGCACCAGCGCTCCTCCCAATCTTCAGATACATTCACCGTGCTTAGCGTTGTTTATGACAGTGTTAGGAGGCGGCTTTGCAGTTTGACTTCTTTGTTAGAACACCAAACCATGTGGACAGGAATCTGGTTTGTCTTGTTCACATTGCACTTCTACCTTGAGAGATGCTTGCAATAGAGCAAGAGCTGAGTAAGTATTTATTGAATAAATATAAACATTAGGTGAATGAATTAATCAACTAAGCAGATAGCTTAGAGGGGCAGATGGACTTCCCATATCTGCATCTCTGGAGTTTGTCAGGTAGCTGGTTGTGATAAGTATCTGATAGCAAGGGGTATAGCTTTGCCTCACCATTTGGTAAGGGGAATCAAGTATCCCCTGGAGGGAGTAGGTCCAGCTTGGTCTTTGGCTTACACAAATGCACACACAAATTCAGAGCTATGATGCAGGTTAGTAAACCAGCCAGTCTTGGATTGTCACTCTCCCGCTCAGGATTGCTTTTGAAGCAGCCACATACTGCTATCACCAGTAGAATTCAAGTGGCATTTTGCTTCTTTGTTGGGCCTAGAACATTCATTGAGTAAGTGGTGGTTCCTGAGTGAAGGCGGGCATACAGTGGTGAGACAGGGCATGTTCCAAGCAAGCATGTGTAGTTCTGGGCCTGGATCCTGCCTTGATTTAAGGAAGAATTATGTCACTGAACTTGGTCGCATATCTGGAGAATACACTTCATCAAATCAATTTAGGAGTCTAAATGTGTGAACTGAGAAGAGCTGCCTTCTGTGCCAACACCCATGAGGCCCCTTTGTCTTCCCAGATCTCAGTTTCCACAGCACAGTCTGTAGCTTCCAAACATTCCCTTGGCTCCAAGGAACCCTCCAAGATTCCCTGGTTCTGCTCCTATCACCCTGTGACAGGGCCAACACCTCCTCCTTTTGCTGGGCCCCAATTCAGGCAAAGCATGGCCACCCTGAGAAGGGGCCAAGGTAGAGAGCAGCAAAGTGGGGAGGTGTCTGCCAATCAGTCACTCTTTTACATGGTGTCCTTAACTCTTTCCCTGACTCTAGGGATGAAAGCAGCATGTGTCAAAAGGGAAAACAGAAGCAGGGAAACTGAAAGTTATAGTACTGTCTTGAGCCTTTGGAAACACCCAAGGAAGCCTGGAGGGGGCTGTGTTCCTGTTTTCAGAAGGCACACACCTCCCCCACCTTCCCCTGGAGGAAAGGAGGAAGCCCTTTGAGAGAGAAAGTGCTGTTCTCTGAAGCTGGGAGCTGGCCGGTGTGCATTCTAATTTAATTACTTATCTTACCCTCCAATTGTTTATGGTACACTGGGCTATTAAATGCACCATAAGCAAGCAGCTCTTGAAAGAGGAAGTGGATTTATTTGTTTTAGTTACCACTCCAACAAAAGTCTATTTCTCCTGCTAATTAAGATTCCATTCGCTAATTTAAATGTTATGCTAATTAAAGTATAATTCTGAAAATGTAAAAAGAGGTTAAGAAAAAGAAAGGAAAAAAACTGGGTTGGCCTTTAAGAATTACATTAAATTTATTGTGTTATAACAATGGAAAACCGGGTAATTATTTCATTTGCCTCCCGTGCTGTATTCACGCTTCTGCTTATTCATACCATCCTCGCACTTCAACTCATTAACACACACTTCCTCCCTCCCTTCTGAATGGGAGTTTTCTTGTGATGGTTTAAGATGAGTTGTGAGTTAGTTCCTTAGAGCAATGTTTAGGATTTCTTCAGCTGGGCCACACGGAGTGTTGCAAGCTGCTGCCGATTTGATGGTTAGTGAGGGAGAAACAAAGGAAAACATCTGCAATTCTGCTTTGCAGCCAGTTTCTGGAGCCAAGTTGCTGTTATCCCAGCTTCTTCTCTCTAGAAGATGTGTATTTCACAGAACACAGGGCTACGGTACTTGACATGAAGGGGAGAGGGTGTTTCTTGTCTGAGTACTGGTCTGGAATTTTGAGCATCTGAGATCAGGGGAACAAGGACTCAGGGCATTGCCCTGGATGCTCATGACAGAGACCAGATCTTCAAAGTCTCAGCTTCCTCATCAGTCAAATGCATTTGTCATGAAGATTGAAAGCCATCAAGTCTGTGAGGGCAGCTAGCCCCATGGGAGAAGCACAGCAGCTGCCCGTATCTCGCCAGAGGCTCCTGCCCAAGCTCGACATCAAGGCTACAGCATCAGAATGTGCCCCTGCGGTCCCTTCCTGAGCTTGCGTGCTTCTCTGGTGTCTTGGGATCAGATATATCTTGGGATCTGGCTCCTTGGGACAGGGCAGATGGCAGCCGGAGTTGTTCCATGAAATATCAGGGATAAACCCCAGTTGGGCCTTGGGGTGTCTCTCAGCCTCTCAACTGGAGAAAGTTTTGGTGAGGCTTTCCCAGGTAAGTGACAAGAGCCGAAACTGATATCATGTGAGGCTAACCAGGAATTCATCCACATCTCAGCCTGATAGTGTCAGAAAGAAAGCAGAGAGCAGGAACATGACTTTCATCTCCTGTCTGGCTGAGCTGACCCATTTGCGTATAGATTTGCCAACTCTTGAACGAGAGGTTAACCTTCTGAACCTAAGGTTCATGGTCTACACTAACTCTTGATAGTTCTGCCTGTTTTCTGTCTTGTGGTTTCGAATAGGAAGGGAGGAGAAGCAGATCCCAGGCAGGGCATTCATTTCTGAAATGCCCACAGTGACTGGGGCTGAGCTAGAGACCAAGTCAGGAGCTGGGGACAAAACCCAGACCTCCTACATGAGCCATCACCACTCTACCCCAGCATCTGCACAAGTCTAAAGCTGGAATCAGGAGCTGAGCTTGGTATTGAACTCAGCTATCTGATATAACATACGGACACCTAAACTGGTATCTTAACCGCTAGGCCAGATGCCCATCCCAGGAAGTACTTGTTGGGCATTTACTAGTATCTTTGGACTCTGAATCTAAGGTGTACTTGGTGGTCATCGAAACAAATGAGATCAAATCCCCGCCCTCCAACAGTTCCCCTGTTATGCGGACTCATGTTCTTTTCCTGACTCAAACTCTGAGCTAGTTCTGTGACCTTGGGCAAGCCACTTAACTTTATGATCAGGGAAATCATGTGTTAAGGCTCAGCTTTTAGGAAGAGCATCACCCCAGCCAACACAGCTGGGTATTTGATGGCAAGAAAATAGGAAGACTGATAAGCAAGCTCCCACGGTGTTCTGAGGGCAGACACCCAGAGGCTCAAGTGGAGGGTGCCTGGATATGCAGGAAAGGAAAAGAGAAACAGTCAGGAAGCTCTAGTGTATGGATGGCAAGGGTGGCCATGTGAGCATCAGTGTTCTGTACAGTGGAAAAAGCTGAAGCAAGGAAATCCAGCACCATTCTGGGTGAGTCATTCCTAGGGCTCGTGTGACCTGGGCTCTGTGCTCAGCATTCAAGAGCTGAGGATCCTAAGCACCCTGTAGCAACAGAATGATGCTGCGCCAGAAAATGCTCGCCTCCTAAGAAACAACATAAATGTGGAGTGACGCCCTTCTCTCTCTCCCAGTCTTCTCCTTTGTTGGGCTGGGTGGGGTGGGGCGACAGGACATTGATCGGGTGAGATGGATGTGAGGAAAAGCCCTCAGCGCCCACGAAATCAATGTGCCTTTAAAGACCACAACAAACAGGACTAGAGGTTGAAAGACATTTATTGAGGGGCAAACCTGAGTGTATGTTTTATTCCTCAGCCCCGGTCCTGGGTTTATAGAAATGCCCAACGTAGATGCTGCCAAGAGTGATAAATCAGGGCTTTCTTCCTTGGCTGGCTGCCTAGGCTTGGAGGAGGGGTAGGGAACCTCTGGCCAGAAGAAAGGAAGAAAGTGTTGTCTCTGGGCCATTTGGGATGGGCTGGGGGTCAGGGGAATGAAAACAGGAACAGGAGGTCTGACCTTATTTTCTGATCATGCACAAATAAGATGAACCATGCTTTTTGCATGGGTAGATGCCCCCGGGATTATTGAGAATTAGCATGTTCCCCACCCTTCCTGACAAAATCATTTGTCCAAACTTCTGCCTGACTGATTCAGAAGCTTTGCATATATGGCAACCACACAGCTGGTCATTAATTGGAGGCCAGTGCTTGATTAATGAGCATTATGCTAATGGTGGGTCAAGGGGCGGATTATGTGTGAAAGACCCAAACAGTAAGCCAAGTCAAAAGCAGTAACACCACCTTCCATCCTCTGCCTCCTAGAATGAGGTTGGCAACAAATGGAGAAAAGGCACCCAGAGGAGCTGGTGCACAACAGCCTGGCACTTGTCCTGCTCGTGTTGCACGCAGGCGGCCAGGGTTAGAGCTGTCTCTGCTTCCCCAAGGGAGGTAACAGCTGTTCTGGGAAGGTGGGCTCCATCCGCTCAGCTGCCTCAGGGATGAGGTGCAGGCAGGTGTGACTTGTGGGTATGGCACTGTGCAAACTAGTATCTGCTTCTTAAGTTTTTGTTCCCCCACTTTGTTTCACTTCATTTTTTTTTTTTTAAATCTTGGTGTCTTTGTGATTTTCTCCTGTCTCTCACTGAAGTCAGGCTTCAAACCTCTTTTACTTTCAGTAAGCGTCTTTTACTGCAAAGTTTCCCAACCCTGCCTCCTTATCCAGTCTGTGCATTCATTCTGCTTTCTGCCCTGAGCCTGCCGGAGATCCAGACTTGCTCGTTGCACCTGGGGCTCGTCTGGCTTTGGTGTTAATAGACAGTTCAGCATGTTTCCTTCTATATGGCTAAAATGGAGACTTACCTTACAGTGAGATCAGGAATGACAGGAAGCTGGGGGAGAGACTGTTGCACAATCATAAATGAAACTGGAAGTAACAGTACTGAGTATAACAGAGATAAAGATAAAAGCATACTATTGATTTAAAAATAAAGGCAATGTTACAAAGGTATAAGAGACAAATGGTTTAGCCAAAGACCAATTTAGAGTTTCTATTGACAGTGAGTGTCATTTTAGACAACACAATTGTCTAAAAGTGTGAACAGGCTTTTGGGTAGTGCTAACTCACTTATTATATATGGTGGATTTCTTCACTTATTCCATGGTATCTCTAATACACTGGAATGCATTACAGTTGCAGTCTTTCTGGGGAACTACATGAACAAAATATGTGTTCAAGTGCAGGCAAATTAGGAAAATCTCAGAATGATAATACATGTGAATCATTGAAGAAATCACTTGTTTCCACCCCCATTCCAAACCACAGTGGTGTGAGCACCTTATTTCCCTGGATGATGCCCTTAGAAGTGTCTTCTCTCTTTGGGGCTTAAATTCCATGTTGTATTTTAAATTCTTCCCATTGCACTTTGTCTTCATTCGCTGCACCTTCTTCCATGACCTTCCTGTGTTTCCCTTGAAGATCTGCTGCTAGCCTGACTGGTCACTGATTCCGTCACATAGGACTTGATGGCTGGTCCTCATCCTGGGATTTAGGAATTTGGCAAAGCCCCAAATATCTTGCCAACAATTAGCAAATGCTGAGCAAGTTCAGAAACAGAAAGTTTCGATTGCATCAGTATTAGCCACCCTGTTTTCTAGCAGGGATCTGAGATAGTTAAGCCTCATTTCCTAAACACACAATCTCTGAGTATATACCCCAGAAACAATTCCATGTCCAGCCAAGTTGGGAGGATGCTGAGTTAAATACAAAAGCTAAACTTAAAAAAACCTACACATTCTTAACATTAATGTATCCTGTAGATTACCAACTGCTAACTATCATATGCTAGATCTGCCAAAAACAATTAATTATAGAACTTGGTTTCTTATGCAACACAATTTGATACTTTATGGATCACAGTTTGAGAAATGCTAAACTCAGTGTACTTCTAGAGAAACAGCAGCTGGTTTGTTCAAAAAGTAGCAGAAATAAAAGTGCGAAATTTAAGAACAAGAGAATATACCTCACAAGGTAAATGATAAGTTTCCTAGAAACTGGACACATGCTCTAGACTCCAAGAAAATAAATGTTTCACAACTTATAAGATTTTAGTGGTGATGACGGCTGTAGAATATTGAGATGTACAGAGCAGAGTGGAAATGTAAGTGATGCTTCCGAGAAGGCATGACCATTTAGGGAGTGCTCTGAGGTGCTCACCTACCAAATGGGAGTAGGGACAGGGCATGTGGGAGAGCAAAGGAGCAGGGCTGACTGGCAGGACACAGTGAGCCGACCATGGAGCCCAGCATCAGTGTGCACGTGGACCAAGTAGAAGCACCTGGGCTCCTTTGGTGTGCAGGACACAACTGGTTTGTGAGGTCCATTTAGGAAGCTTTTCTCCATAGGCTTTTGCTGTACTTTTGCTTCTGGCTCTGCCTTATCCAAAGCATAAAAGGCTTGATTTCCAAGTTCACATACAGCAAAGAGCTGGGTAGTCAACATTTTGAAAGAGAAGTCAAGACAAAAATATTTCAATTGCCTAGAATAATTGATTCAAACTGTAAATATGCATATTTAAAATTACTTTAAAATTTAAAAATAAGGGATAGGAAAGATTAAATTTCTTTGCCTGTGGAGGGGAGAAAGTCCCAGGGGGTAATTTGGAGCATATAAAAGAGATAGGTAGAATTTCTCTTTGCCTACGGTCAATGAATAAGTAAAAATATTTATCACAAATTATCAAATTGCCATTTTAATACAAATGCAATTTCTTTATAGAAGAGGTACTAATTTCACTGTTTTTTTTTTTTTAAGCTTTTCAAAATGTAGAGTAATTTTTCTTCTGGGCATGATCTGAGAACTATATTGACCAAAGATTTTTTTCAATGGAGATGGCCTAGGAGGATAAAAGGAAAAAAATAAAAACCCTTTATGAAGAAAAATGTTGGAAGGTCTGGAGGTATTTAATTTGGAAAAGAAATGACTTTGGGGAGACACAGCATCTTTCAAACGCCTGAAGCTTAAAAAGAAAAAATTGGATAAGCTGGATGGCTTCCAGTATCAGAATAAAGAGTGATGCCTAGAAATTTCAGGGGATCAGGTTTCAGCTCAATTTAGCATATTATATTTTAGAACAACTAGTACTGCCCAGTGAAAAACTAACCCCAAGTGACCTGAATGAGCAGCCTGTCACTCAAATGAAGTAAGATACTTACAGACTCATACCCCAAGGCCCTTTCCCAATGTCTTCCATGGCATTAACTGAATTAGGAAACAGGAATCACACTAGGTATCTCAAACAGAGAGAATTTAACATAGGGGCTGAGTCATAAAATGAGTAGGACTCTCCGTGGCAATAGTCAAAATGAAGAGGTGGGATTCTTTGAACATAAGTGATTTGAACAGTACTCATGCCAAGTTAAAAAGGAGCACCTCAGACAAGATGAGGTTGGAGCTGTGGGTGTATGGAGAAGCTGGAGGCTGGTACCACCTACATGTGATGGGGCCTGTGCCACCTCTTGGTCCACACAGACAAGAACAAGGAGAGAGAGGGAGCAAGCACCCTTCCCAAACCCCATTTTTCATTTCAACTCCAGTGTCCGCAGAGAGAGTATGTGTGCTTGTGCATGTACGCACAGGAGAGAGAGAGAGAGGGAGAGAAAGGAGAGAAAGAGTGCACTGAGGGTCAAGATGCCTGGAAAATGTGCTTGTGCGCATTCTAACCCAACTTAGACAGCTCTCATCACTGTAACAGCACCTAACCCAAGTTGCTAGTGAAAGAAGGAGCTTTGTTTACTTTTTTTAACTTATTTTTTAGGGATGTATTTATTTGAACAACAGAGTGAGAGAGAGAGGGAGACACAGAAATCAAACTTACAATTTCTGCTCCATTCCCTAAATGGCTGAAACCTAGGAACCGAGAACTCTATCTGGGTCTCCCACATGGGGGGGCTAGGGGCAGCAGTCCAAATACTTGAGCCGTCTTCCACTGCCTTCCCAAGTTCAATATCAGGGAGCAGGACTGGAAGTGAAGCAGCTGTGACTTGGAATGCTGACATTGCAAGGAGTGGCATACTGTGCTACACCACGGCACAGCCACTGGAAGGTTTATTTCAGCTCACAGTTCTCACATTCTGATATCAGGCAGGTCCTGCAGATTCAGCTGTCTGTGAGGAAGGGTGGCAGTGGTTTACTCCATGCAGAAAGAGGCTTGCATAGTGAGTCAGGAGGCACAGACTGTCTGGGCCAAACTCAGCCTTGTACATCCAGTCCTTTTGTGAGAATTCCTTCCTAAGGACTAACCCCAATGACCTGAGGATGTCCTATTAAACCCACCTCATAGACACCATAACTGATGATGCAGCCCACCTTCACCAAACCATAAGCTCACCACTTCGATGTTTTAAGATCTGCATTGGGGTCAGATTGTTGACAGCATTTACTAACTTACCACCTGCAACACTGGCATCCCATATCTGTGATAGAACAAGCCCTGGTGAGCTGCAAAAGCCCAAGTTTGGACCCCTGCCCTCCATGTGGGAGACTCCTGTGGAGTTTCAGGCTCTTGGCTTCAGCCTGGCTGAGTCTAGTCCATTCCTGCCATTCAGGGAGCGAATGGAAAGTCTCCCTCCCGCTCTTTCTTTCTAACTCTGCCTTTCATGTAATTAGATACATACATGTTTTTTTTTTTTTTTTTAATATGCACTAGTCAGGAAGTCCAATCCTATTAAAGCACAGTGGAGTCTAAGCATGGGAGGGAGTATCCGGAGCTGAGCTCATCACAGCATAGCAGGCCCTCTAACCCACTCAGGATCCACAAGAACTCGTGCATACGTATAAATGTCCTACAGCCAAACACCCACTTCAACTTTCAACTGAATTCATTCTTTCCCTCACCAGCCTTGTCAAGATGCGCTTGCCTCCAGGCAGCACCTTGACCTGCTAGGATTCTCTCCCTGGTGTGTCAGTCCCGATTCATTCTTGGACAGTGAGTCCTCGATGCTCCCACTTTGGCCTCACATTCATTCTTGCAGATGAACCCATGTCAGTGGTGTGCTCTCTCCCTTCTCCTTCTCACACTCCCCTTTCTTCTTTTGCTTCTCTCTACTTCCTCCCTCCCTTCCTCCTTTCCTCTCCTCCCACTATCCTAAAATACACTTGAAGAAGTTTGCTCTAGAGGAGATTTCTATAATGGTGTACATCAAGATACAGTTCTTGATCCTTCAATGCTGAATTGTCAAAGTTTTAAATATAAGCAGATGGCGATGTTTTTCATTCACTATTAGCTGATTTCTTTGCATTGGTTTCTTTGAGCTACTAGTTGGTTTAATCTGGACTTTGTGGTTTACATGTCTGTTGCTAATTATTTCCTTTGTCAACCAATTCATATTTAATGGATAAAATTTAGAAGGCAGTGAGAAGCAAGACTAAAAATAGATCATATATAATCTTTGCTGCAGGCAATCATCACTGTTAAAATGTTTAAATATTCTTCTAGTCATTTTTCTGTATTAACTGAAGCATATTTATTTACAAATGATATCTGCTCTCTATATCTGTAACATTCAAGGCAAATGGTTTGATTTATTTATTTTTTTTGTAATCTTTTGGCAGCTTTTCATGTATATGAGCATCTCTTCTTCCATAAATCATTCATAATGATTTCTAATGTCTGCCCAGGACTAGAGCATATGGCTCTAGCATAATTTATTCAACCTAACCTATATTACTGACATGTGGTTGCTTACAATTTGTTGCTGTCATAAATACCTGTGTATATTCTTGATTATTACAACAGAATAAGTGCTTTAACACTTTATTTCTAGTCAACACATTTACAACCCTTTTTAAAAGTATGTATCTGACAGATAGGGGGTAGAAATAAAGAGAAATCCCATCTTCTGGTTCACTTATTAAATGCTCATAACAGCTGAAACTAGATAGGCCTGAATTCATGAGCCAGAATATCCACCTAGGTCTTCCTCATGGGGGACAGGGACTCACCTACTGGGATATCACCTAACTCCCTATCCAGGCCTGCATTTTTAGGAAGTTAGAGTTAGGGATTTGAACCAAACATTGACTGCAGGCATTCTGATATGGATTGTGGCTTCTAGGTTAAATACTGAATCTGTAGGTAAAATCTTTTAATTGCCAAAGTGTCTAGGCATCTTTCATTTAAGCCCAGTGTGGTAGCTTAGCAGTTAAAGTTCTTGCCTAGCACATGCCAGGAATCCCATATGGGTGCTGGTTCGTGTTCCGGCAGCCCCACTTCCAGTCCAGCTCCTTGCTTGTGGCCTGAGAAAGCAGTCAAGGATGGTGCAAGGCCTTGGGACACTGCACCTGTGTGGGAGACCTGGAAAAGGTCCTGGCTCCTGGCTTCAGATCAGCTCAGCACTGGCTGTTGTGGCCACTTGGGGAGTGAATCATTGGATGGAAGATCTTCCTTTCTGCCTCTCCTCTTCTCTATGTATCTGACTGCAATTTTGTTAAAGGTAAATTTTCAAAATCACTATTTTTAACTCTTATGATCTTTTCTGAATCTGGCTTCCTTATCTGGCCCCCACCCTGATCTTTCACCTTTCTCTTCAGATCTCATGAATTTTTCAAGTTCATTTCAATCTAGTGCAGTTTTAAAAGCTTTACTTCCTTGGCGACCATATGTCCACTAGAAAGATTTTGGTGTGTGCTAAGGTAGCTGACAGTTTTATTGGATAGAAAACCAGGCAAGACAATTAAAATATATATAAATTAATTTAATAAATGCTAAAGATGCAATGACAGCTCAGAAAGGACAGATAAGTTTAACTAAATGGGGAGGTGGCACTTGCTGGGCATGCAGGAAAAGCTAGCTCCTGTGCAATGAACCAGGTCACACAATATGGTTGTATTGGGTCATTAGCCCACACACAGGATGCTGTACTATGGTTAAGAGGGTTTAAAGTGCAGTTCTCAAGCTGTGACTAGAAATAGCTACAGGGACATTTTTCTTCTAGAAGTTTAGAAATCAGGTCCAAGTAACAACTCATGCCAGAGGATGGGACACCAGGATTTGTGCTCCCCTTCACCTGTGAACAAGTATTCTGGCACATGATCTGCAAGGCATGGTTGAGAGAGCAGAGATGAATCAGGGCTGTCCAGAGATTTTTTGCATCAGTGTGGAGGGAGAGCAAACTTGCTGATTAATGTGCAACTGATGTAAGACGAGTACTTCCCGCATATCAGAAGTAAGATAAAGACTCTATGGAGGACTCAGTTATGAGAGGTGGACAGATCTGAAATACATTAAGATAGAAAGAGGAAGGGTATAAGCTTTGCAGCAATGAGAGGGCTGTTCAACAGAGTTTGAAATTCTTCCTGCAGGGGGCAACATGGTGGCTCATGTGTGACAGTGCTGTCCAGAAACACAACATTTCTTACCAAAGTGCTGGTGTGAATCCTGGTTGCTCTGCTTGTAACCCAGCTCCCCGCTTTGGTGTCTGGGAGGGTAGAAGAAGGTGGCACAAGTCCCTGTGCTTCTGTCATCCATGTAAGAGACCTGGCTGGAGTTCCGGGTCCCAACCTTGCCTTGGCAGCCTTTTGAATAGTAAGCCAGGGGATGGAACAAACTTCTCTCTCTCTCTGTTTCTCTGTTGCCATACCTGTCAAATAAGTAAACACATGCTTAAATTTTTTTCTGAACATATTTGACTTTCATAATCATCTAAAATTATATTGTACTTATTATACCATCCTTTATATGAGGATGTTGAGTCTTACACATGCAATGTGTTGCTTCAGTGATGCTGCCAGCAGAAGATCCAGTAATGACACAGTGTTCATGAGCTGTATGGGAGTAGTTAGTAGGAGATGGAGCTTAGAAGGGGAGTTTGGTACCAAATAGTGCTTGTCTTGAATGTCCCAATGAGCATACACGGATAATTACCCAAACAACAATGTTTTAAGCAATGAGCAGATGGAAAAGTTTTGATTCTAGCTATGCACTATGAAGATTAAACTAAAGATATAGTCTGTACAAAGATCAGGGGGATCTTATAGAAAGATCAACAGGATCTTATAGGAAGATCTTATAGAAAAATCAGCAGGAGATCTTATAGGAAGCTATAACAAAAGTCAATGCCACTGGCAATTGATCTAATGGCAAAACCCATCCATTCATAAGATCGCAACATCACCTCTTTCTAATATTGTATGAGGCACATGTGACACACAACGTTTTGCATGCATTTCAACTGTCCCATTTGACAGATTGGGGCATGTGTAGCCCAACCATCATTGCCAATCCCCTAAATGCCACCTGTTGTCTTTTGGGGATCCCCTCAAGCCCTCCAATCCCTCACTCCTGTCTTTGTCATTGTAGATTCAACTGCATTACCACAATGCAAACTTCCTTTTTGCTTCACTTTTTTTTTCCCCTGAACATAGTTATTTTGAGATTCTTTGACACTATTGTTGATTCTTTTGTACACATAGTCTTCAGTTCATTTATCCACTCTTCTGTTGACGAACTTCTGGCCAGCTTTCTGGTTTATATTACTACAAATAAAGCTGTTCAGAGCAGCTGTGTACAAATGTTTTAGAAAAATACACTTTCACTTCCCTTGGGTAAATATCTAGGAGTAAAAGGACTAAATCACATAGTAAGCACGTATTTAAATTTTTAAGGAGCCTGTATATCATTTTTAATATTATTGAAACATTAACAGTCTTTGAAACAATTGGTAAACATATTAAGAAGACATGCAAACTATGAGGCTATTAAACATGGTGAGTATGAATTTCCACCTGATGGCAAAGCATGACCACAACAAAACAGAAAAGGCAACTTCCAGAATGTTAAATACAAATGCACTGAAATGTTAGCGGTGCTAATCCATTTACTCTTACAATGGTGTGTTGGTGTACTTTTAGGTATCACTTACTTGCATAGTAAACAACATGATTTTTATAGACTCTTTCCCTGAGACTACTTAATACTATTGTAATTTTGAAAATGGGAAATAAGGCCTGGCTTGAGAGTTCAGCTAATCGAACGGTCAGCGGTAATAGAAGCAACTTTGCAGCGTGTAGTATTGTGTTCTTTGTTATTTACTTTTAATTTTGAACTACTTACTTTTCCCTGAAGAAGAAAAAGCATTTCCCATTTGGTATACAGGAAGAACAAAACAACCATGAACAATGTTAATAATAGCTTGATTATTTTCAACTGAAATGCCTAAGTAAAGTAACAACTGATGTTTAACTTATGCAGATCTATGCAAACAATTATTTAAATTGAAGAGAAAGGATGAGGTATTTGAGAATGGCAATATTATATCAGGAGGACTTTTTGCCACAAGGCCACAGACATGAGAAATGAAGGACATTGCATCCTGGTTTTTGGATGCTACAGGGAATCTAAAGGTCAGCCTAACACAAGAACAATCACCAGTGAAATGTGTTTTTGTTTCCCAAACACAAGCACATGCTTTGGCTTGAAACCACCTCAGGAGTCAGCTAAGGGATCTTAACACCTATTTGATAAATGCAAGGAGTAAGGTTTGTGGCGGTTAAGTAGTTACTAATAAATATTAGGTAATTCCTTTTAGGCTTTCCTAAGAGCTTGCACATGGTTTTTCTCATATAATCCTTACAACAAGCTCAAGTGAGAAGAGGAACAGGGAACAGACATGAATCTCTTTCCCCTGATACATTTTTTCAGAAGGAGAAATTGAAGTGTTAGTGACTGTAGCATCAGGGCTCAGCGGCAGCTGTCTGATTTAGTGGTCTTACCTAATTCCACATGAATACCTCATTGTGAGTACATAGATTCTTTTTCTTTCATTATGCCCTCCCCCACCTTTCTTACTTACTACCAAGTTAAAGAAATTGATAGTTCTGTGACTCTGTGTGCGTCACGTGGTTTAGTGGTATAGAATCAGATTATTCTTCAATATATGCAATCTTCAGTAAATGGCAATGAGTTATAGTGACATGACTCTCATACTTTGTGCCGACATTCAGTGTCATAATGAAATACCATGTGTGTAGCTAGAAAGTAGATATGCCCATTGTCTTCATGCTTTGATACACTGTTGAAAAGCATTTTCTCTTGTGTTATCGTTTTTCATGAAACAGTTGTGTAAGCACAAGGATTACCCCCCGCTTCAACTCCCTGTCGTTGTTCCCCACTTTCACTCCACATGCTCCCCAGCTTCCCTGTCTCGTATTTCTACAATAATATACTCCTTCAGCAAGTCAAAAGTCCAGCATTCTACTATTGAAACATCTCACCGCATTGTGGGTACAGGCAATGGTAGAAAATTTAATATCATATTGTCAAGGTATATTTAAATTTCGTCCGTCCTCTTTTCTTCACTTCCAGGTATGCTAGACGCCGTTATATAGTTCATCTATAAGAATATATGTGTATCATGTTATTCCATATACCCGAAGATCTTGGGTTTTGCATGAAGGTTGTCTTGTATCAGACAGAGCATATTTATCCTTTTAGGGCTAGCTTATTTCACTGAGCATAATGGTCTCTAGTTAGGACCATTTTGTTGCAAATGGTAGAATTTAATTCTTTTTAGCGGCTGAGTAGTATTCCATGCAGTAGATATGCCACCATTTCTTTATCCATTTCTCTCCTGATGGACATCTAAGTTGTTTCTACATCATCCTGACTGTGGATTGTGTTGTTATAAATATAGAGTTGCAGATCACTTTCTCATGTGCAGATTTCACTTCCTTTGGATATATTCCTAGGAGTGGGATAGCTGGGTCATATGGTAGATCAATGTTCAGTTCTCTTAGAACTCTCCATACTCCTGGAACTCTCCATATGACTTCTATAGCTGCCACACTAGCATACACTCCCTCTATTAGTGGAGTAGGATACCTTTCTCCCAATCTCACTGGAGTTAGGCTGATCTTCAATGTGCTTTTTAGCTATTTTCTTAATAGCTAGGGATCTTGAGCCTTTTTTCCTGTATCTATTAGCCATTTCAATTTGTTTTTGAAAAATACCTGGTTATGATAACTGAAAATAGATCTCCATTGAAGTCTGTATTATCTGATATTAGAACGGTTACACTAACTCATTTTTCCTTTCCGTTAGCCAGGGATATCCTTGTCCATCCTTTCATTTTCAGTTTCTGTTTACCTTTGTTGGTGAGATGTGTTTCTTGTAGGGAACAAATAGATGGGCCCTATTTTTTTATTCAGTTGCTAATCTATGTTTGATTAATGAATTTAAGCCATTTGCATTCAGCATTAATATTAACAAATAATGATTTGGTCCTACTATTTTAGCACTAGGTTTCTCATTGTTTTACTTAGCTTTCTTTTTAGTTTTATTGAGATGTTCTCTACCTCTGCCTGGATTTGGTAGGTGGCACATCTTTAAGCAAGTTTGGGCAGCTTTGGTAGAAGTCAAATCTCTTTGCTTTGTTTGCTTTAGAAGTAGTTTCTTTCA
This sequence comes from Ochotona curzoniae, assembly GCF_017591425.1. Classification (NCBI taxonomy): domain Eukaryota; kingdom Metazoa; phylum Chordata; class Mammalia; order Lagomorpha; family Ochotonidae; genus Ochotona; species Ochotona curzoniae. The sequence goes on from NW_024466580.1 coordinate 1,069,582, forward strand.
TTGTTAAAGACAAAGGAGGGCTTTGATGGGTATGTTATTCTATGTTGCAAATTTCTTTTAGGATCTGGAATGTGTCATTCTACTTTCTGCCAGAATATAAGGTTTTCCTCTGAGATATAAGATGCGAGTCTTATTGGGGTTCCTTTGAATGTTAATTGACTTTTCTCATCTCCATATTTAACTATCTTTTCTTTATGTTCAATTTAAAGAGAGCTTGATTATGATGTGTGGTGGTTAGGGCCACTTCTATCAAGTCTATGTTGGGTTCTCTGCCCTTTCTTTCGCTTGGTTCCACATTTCTTTCTCCATGCTAGGGAAATTCTCATTTATCACTTCATTGAATACACCTTTTACTCCAGCTTCTCTTCACATGCTTTTAGGAACTCCCATTACTCTTAGATTTGGCATTTTTATGTTGTCATTTAATTTGTGGATGCTTTTCTTAGCTTTTACTTAGTTCCTCTTCTAGCTTTCTGTTTCAGCATTTTCACGAGAGACGTCTTCTATTTCTGAGATTTTTTTTTCTTCTGCCTCACCAATTCTGTCAATGAGACTTTTTGTTGAATTTTTATTTTGCAGTATTGTATTCTTCATTTCTAATAATTCAGTTTGATTTTGTTTCAATGCTGCTATTTCCTATGTAACATATTCTTTAAATTCCGTTAAGTCCTGTGTGTGCTTTTCATTTTTAAGGAGTTTTACAATGATTTTTAAAAATTCTTTATCCGGAAGTTTCTCAATGTTCTCCTCTGTTAATTCTGAAGTTGAAATAGTCTTTTGTGCTTTTGCGTGGGAGGCATTGGTAACCTCATTCATTGTGTCTTTATCTCTTCTTTTGCCCTTGGTCCCTGCAACTTCAATTAATGGATTCTTCTCATCAGAACCAATTTTTAAAATGTGTCATCCACAGGCCTATAGGTCAACAGTACTGGTTCTCTGCATCGCCTGATTCTCCATTTGAGTCGCTCTTAGCGTTTTCTCCAGCAAGTTTGAGTCTGGAGTTCCTGTGTTATGCTTCTACCACAGCTTCCGTGGTTGGGACTCCTGGGTCACCACTGCTCACCTTCTGTGCATCATGCTGTGGCTGCACCATTGTCTGCTCAGCCTTTCTTCTGTTCATGGTTCAGCATTGCCCGAGATTAGGGAGACACCAGCGGACATTAAGCTGGGTCACAGGGTTGTATGCCAGTTGCACAGTGCCCCAGACTTACTTTGGATGAAATTCATGGGATGTCAAGTCAGTATTATTTTCCTAGTGGGACCATTGTAATGCGTTCAGTGGAAGTGAGTTCTCCCCTTACTCAGTGCAAGTGTAGCTTCGTGTTGTGCTCCATGGGACTTCACCACAGAAGTAAAAATGGGCCCCAATATGGCACCGGTGGTGCATCTGACCATGAAATCCACTCTGTCCCCATAACCCTCCAATGGAACTCAGCCACTCTGCTTCTGTTCAGGAACGGATTAAAAAATTAGTGAAACCTGCAATTCTATGGCTGAATTAATCTTGTGTTTCTGGTGACCTCTTCCCATCTGACCTCTGGAGGAACTCCAAGTGCTGCAGCACAATTCCACACCTCCTCTCTGCTGCTTCCCCATGTCTGCAGGTCTCCAGGCAGCCCTCCACCACGGGCCTGCCCTCTCATTTCTCAGAATGACACCCTCTCTGCTTCTCTGCAGCTGCTCTGTCCTTGTCCATTGTAAATTTTCTTAACCTTATTCCCTTATCTTGTCTTCTTACACACCTTCTACCTTGGAAACCATGATGGCAATTCCCACCACCAAATTCCTCATTGGTGCTTGAACCTCCACCGATGCTCCTGCAACCTTTGGCCCTGAGTTTCTCCTCTATAGCATGTCTTAATAAAACTAATGACCGAGCCTCTTGCTACTTTTGGAAATCCCTTTTAGTTTGAGAATGTTATTCATTGCAGTATTTCCTAGCAAGAGTAAAATGATTGGCTTAACACTAAGTGTCTAGTAATACTTTTCTCTCTTTTATTTAATCCTAAGCATTTTTTCCTAAGGGCAAGAAATTTCTATGCTTAAAATAATAATCCATGTAAGATATTCCTAATAAATTATTCCATTTGTTACAAGTGAGGCACATGCTTTTCTCATTTCTTGGAAATAGGAGGGTGAACTAAAGCCTTTGGAATTTACTCAGCTTTTGCAACCACTTGAGATTTAGGTATGGCATATCTGATTGGCCTGTGTATTTCTAGATGGTATATGCTAGTGTCTAGCTCAGTCTACAGCGATACACTGGCCTTCTTCCCATTCTGGATGAAATATGCTGACCTCTGGCCCATATTCAAGAGTGCCATTCACTTTTAATATCTTCTTTCTTTTGAAAAATCTGAAATGTCTTCTTCCAAGAGTTTTAAATTTATTTAATGTTCTAGTTATTCTTATCTGATCAGTGAAGTCAAGCAAATGTTTATCTGATTCAGCTAAGTCAAGTGTCGAATCAGATATTTAGGAAAAAACATTCAATATTTGAATCTAGGCAGTCAAATATCATGCTGGATGATTCCTATCATTTGCAACAGAATGGGTGGGACTGAAAGTCCCTATGTTAAGCCAAGTAAGTCAAGCACTGAATGACAAGTACCACCTGACTGCACTCAGTATGCAAGGCCAGAAACAGTTAATCTTGGGAATTGAGGCTAGAATTGTGGTTCCCACAGGCTGGGGGAGCAAGATGGGAAAAAGGGTAATGGACAAAGGTCAGTCAATGGCTATGACATCATATCTAGAGGATAGTAAGAAGTTCTGATGTCTGTAGCATTACAGGATAATCCTATATAATGTCAATTTCTTGTATGCATTTCTTCGGAGGGAAAAGAAAACGAATAGCAAAGATTTTGACTGTTTTCACATAAATAAAATGATAAGTGTTTGAGGAAATAGATATCTTCTGGGGCATTGCACAAATGAATCTGTGGCACCCAATAAATATATGTAATTTCTGCATTAGTTCAAATTTTAAAAGTCAAAAACTACTTGGTTCGTCATTGTTGGTCAGAGTGCTAAGGTGTGACTTAGGAGGCTCGTACCTCAGTACCAGAGATGGAATCCTGCTTTTGTGTTGATTGAAAATCCTTGCTGCCCACAAGGGTGATGGAGATGGAATTTCTGGTTCCTGGATTTGATCTGGTCCAGTCTCAGCTGTTAGGTTCATTTGGAGAGTGAACTAGTAACGAAAAGATCTGTCTCTCTCCTGTCACTCTTGCTCTGTATGTCTTGTTCTTTCAAGTAAGTTCTTTTAAATGGGAAGAAATTAAAAAGAATGCATCATGTCTATCCAAATTGAATATCTTGGTGATGTTTCCACACTGACTTGTGCATAAACATTGGGCTTTCCAATTGAATATCCAAAGAATTGTGGAATTTTGAAGATAATCGGGAAAATTTAAGAATTGTTTTAATAGAAACATGGCATTCATAGGAACAGATAGGCACAAAACAAAACGTCCAGTGAGAAGCACTGTGTTGCTTTCTTAAGTACAGTGACCGTATCTTCCCTTTGTCTTCCACCTTGAGGTATTTAAGATGGTTGGAAAATTCTCCAAGGTTTCACTTTTATTCTATTGTATCATGAGTCTAAAGAAATACTAGCACAATTACTTTGCACAAATACAGTCAGGCAACACATCCTTTTTACACTATTGTCATTGCAGGCACACTTTGACCTCAATGGTTGAGTCTGTCTCAACCCTCACAGTCCTCCCTGCCGGCTTGTCAATTTTCAGCACAAGTGCTCCTTCTCCCTCCCAATTCCCAACACCTCCTACTCCTTTCGGATTGGACTAACAAAGGGAGTGAGAGTGTGAGGATTTTTCGCATTGTTTCTCTACCTGTAGCATCACCACGGAAATTACAGTGACCAGCCTGGGCTGGTCTCTTCCTCCAAGGATTTCCAAAACACTTTGCATCTATTCTCACCCACCCTATGGGAGAGAATGAAAAACAGAGTACCATTCTCCATGTCTGCAGCCAGACAGAGAAACACACTCAGGTGCTAGCAAGACACCTAGTGAGCTGAGAAGTAGGCCCACTTGCACCCAGTGTTTGTGCTGAGATGCTAGGCTGCCCTCCCCAGAGAAGTGACTAATGGGCTGATAAATAGGAAGCAGAGGTTGTTCCCTGAAGGGAAGTGACAGGACTCTGTGGCTGTTTGTGAGGGCGGTGAAAGGGCAGCAGTATATACAAGTTAAGAGAAAAGGAAAAGAAAATAAGTAGTCTGTGTCAAAGCTCTCCCAGAAGAAACAGATGGGATCTGTGTCTTATCTGGGCCGTTATTAGATGCTAAATTTGAACCACTCTTCACTGCACCACCTCCTGCAAATTACCTCTTGACTTGAAAAACCTTGTTTCTGTAGCTTTTGGCAAAGTAAACAATGTGCAAAGATGCAAAATCTTCCTTATGTGTCTTGGTGCCAGTTGATGAAACAGGTACTATCCTCAAACAGCCCAAAGTGGACAGAGGTGCTGATGGGTTGGGATGGCTATTCCTGCCCATTAACAGGGAAAAGTTGAGGAAGCTCCTTTTCCCCAGAGATCCCTTTGCCCTCAGATCTCCTTGATGAGCTGATGAAGGTGATGGTGTATGGAAGTGTAATGCACAGGCTACAGCTTGCACAGCCTGTGAAGAACCATACCACTTATTTAAAGATGCATTTTGTGAAATGGATGGTGAGATAAAATGAGGCAGGTGGATGACTGTGACCGCTCAGCTTATTTGGCTGGGGATCCCTGTGTTTCTCCTGTGCCAGGAGATCCTTGGCTGTGGGAGTCTTGTGCAGGATGAAAGCTTTAGGCCTGTCTCTTGAGTGGTGGCCCTTGCATGTGAATGGCATTGGAAATCAGCAATCTCAGTAGAAAATTGCTATGGAAACTGAACATTAAAATGATGAGAGCACACACATTGCTGCTGATGGCAAAGTATTGGGTTCCAGGTATGTCTGGGTTTGTTGCTTTGTGGAAATGGTAACTGGCATCGCATATTTGTTCTGGGAAGCATAGCCTATATCCTTTGTCCCACAACCCTTTTGTCTCCCTCCTCCTGACTCCCCCATCATGCAGATTTAGGAGATCCAAGGAGGATGATGGGCACTACTGCTTTTCTTCCTGAGTGGACTTCCTGCTTGGTGTAATGACAGCTTTTGTTTTGACAGTTTTTATCATGTTCTTCAGATGCCTTGAGCTCTCTGCTCCCCCACAGGGATGAGGTGAAGAGTTCAGCGCTTGCTCAGGCCATGCTGCCCTTCTTTTTTTCTGATCCCCTGAAAGGCATTGCTGACACTTGCAGGCCTAGTGCTAAGTCATGCGGCCTCACGTTTGTGACCTGATCACCTCCTGTGCTTTCAATAAGCAACAGCAGAGATGGGCTCACAGCATCACCGGACTCTCCCAGTGGGATTGGTATTTTGACCTGATTTACAATTTTTCCCTCGTCCTGCCAATAATTTGTCCAGTGAGATGTTTGTTGGAAAGAGAAAGAAGACAGTGACACATTTCCCTTGCTGTTTGCCTGCTTCAGATAAAAAGCCCTCTAAATAAAACACAGAAATGAAAAGTGGAGAAAATGTGCCATGTGGAAGGTATTGTTCATGGGTTTCAAATGTCCTTCCTTCTGCATCCCCAGTGGTATCCATCAATTAGGGCACATGGCACCTGTATCTCCAGGGCAAACCATGCTCCCCAATTTCATAGCCATTTTGCAGCTGTGGCTGGCCGCATAAACTAGTTCAGGCCAATGACATCTTAGTGGATGCTAATTTCCAAGAAAGTTTTCCCATAATCTATTAAAAGTTTCCTTACTGCCGACATCACACTTTTCTGGTGCTGGACGTTAGCAGCATCTCATGACCAATAGATGGATACCTTTGACTCAAGGGCAGAGAGCTGGGAAGCAAAGCTTGGACTGCAGATGACATCCAGCCGCACCTCAGCATTTTCTGCTCCCTGACTACATGTTCTGTGAAAAGAATGCCTTCTCTTCTGTTTAAACTCACCATACATAAATATTACATTGGAAGGTTTTTGCTCAGTTCCTGTACTCAATGTACATGCCGTGGTCTCATCTGCCACTGTGATGGTGCAGGTCTAGGCTTCAGGAGATGATTAGGCCATGAGGGCAGAGCAACTGTGAATAGGATCAGTGCTCTTAAAGGATGAGACATGAGTCATCAGGTTTCTGCCTCAACCATGTGGGCATACTCTGAGAAAATGGCCATCTGAAAACAAGGAAGCAGCCTTAACTGCAGATACCAGATCTGTCTCTGCTTTGGCCTTGGAATTCCAGCAGCCAAAATTGTGAGAGACATGTGCTTTACAAGCCTCCGAATCTCTGATGTTCTGTTACAACAACTCAAACTAAGATATTGAAGTTGTTATTTCCAGTCTGAAGCACTCCCAGTGTATGTTTGTTGGAATTCAATGAGATGCTCCGAGGATGTGATTTCTAGCGTGATCTTGCTGCCTTCACAGGTGGGCGTGTTCAGCAGGTGCACAAAGTGGTTCCCAAGGCTGAATGTGTTTGTGATAAAGGGGGCAAAGGGTGAGGGGGATGTTATTGAGAGCATGGCACTGAAGAAAAGGAGAATAAAGAGAAAAATCATGTAAAATTTTGCCAATGTCAAGCATTTGTTCAGTATATGGTTTAAGGGAGGGAGTCACAATACCTTAAATTCAGTTCTATGAATTTCATTTGTGATAAATAAGGTGCCCATCCTCCTTTTACTTCCTCCCCCTACCCTTTGCTAGCTGTATTACCCTTTCAAGGTACCCAACCCACTTTTTAAAGAGGCACTTAGTCTGTCAAACGTCACAGACCCCTACCCACAAGTCATGCAGTATTCTAAGGATTGGTGAAGCAAATCCTAAAATTAAGTCTGACCCTCTCATTCTGCTGGGTATGTAACAAATAGACTTCTGTTGTATGCTTAAAATGTTAATATGAAGTAAGTGATTTTCTTCTTCTTTTTTTTTTTTTGTCATTTTACAACTTCAAATCGGAGACTTAGTCTGAGATTAAATAGTTCTCCCAAGGTAGACCAAGTACTCCCTGTAAGAAGTGATATTTGCATGCAGATTTAAATCCAAAATCTATTTGCTTTCCACTAGCCTGAACTACTTACTTCTATTTTTAGGGGCTCTCAATCTCATGAAGATAGCAGGGAGTATTTGGAATCAAAAGGATCAGAGTTGGATTCCTACCTCCACTATTAGTTATGTATATTAGTATACTTAGCCCTCGCTATTTCTTAAACTCGAGGAATGGAAATAATATCTACCTCCCTGACCACAGTACAGTAAAGGTTGAGTACATGATAGCTGGCAGGGTAGGTAGTCTGTGCATGCATATGTGTATAGGAAATAGACTTAAATGACTGACATAAAATACGATAGTCATATTTGCTCTTACAAAGAACTGCTATTTACAAAGAGAAATAGGCATTGAATAACAGAGAAATCAATAACAACAGCACAAAAAGGGCCATTTGAGTTGGGACCTAACGGGTGATAAGCACTTATTCGTCAGAAAAGCGGGGGTGGAGGCATCGGCCCTTTTGCAAGAGCAACTTGCACACAAAGATGACGGAATTGCACAGCATCAAGGGCTGGAGTCAGGAGATCTTAGTGTTCAACAGGAAAGGGCCAGAAGGAATGGAGGAGAATGGAGGTGCATGCTTGCGAGCAACCTATAAATGTCTTGGTTGCTGTGATCAACCCACAGAAACAAGAGGACTTGGAAGGCAGCCCTTCCTTTAGGGAAAATGGAGAGAGTCTTCCGTGTGGCAGGTGGAGTGGCAGACCTTCATGGGGTCATTGTCACGCAGGACAAGGAGGTGACTCTTTTCTGCTCCTTAGCCTTCTGCACAGTCACATATCCTTCCACAGACTCTCTACATGGCATGCTGCTTCTGTGAGCCTGGGAGAATGCAGGTGAATGAGGAAGATTGTGCCTCTGCATCTCCCTACCACAATAGCATCTCTTAAGGAAGAAATAACACTAATGGACATCGCTATTATAGTAATAGCCAAAGGCATTGCTTTCAAGCAGTATTAAAGAAGCAGAGAGGACACAAGACAATAACCCCATGAGGGGGAAGGAAAAGGAGGGACCCATCTACACATTAGGAAGCATATTCTAATCCAGGTAACTTAGACACATCTGGTAATCAAAGAACTCACCAATATGCCATCCATTCTGCCCCAACCCTTGACCCTTTCATGCTGCATTGGTGAAGTTTCCTCCATCGTCATATTCTGTTGCACCCAGGAGACCGCCTAAGGTATGTGTAAGAAGAGGTTTCTTGTTCTGGCTGCGAGAAGTAAAGTGGAACCTCCATGTTCAGTGACAGGATGGGATTTCCATGGCCCTAGGGACACTTCCTGCTCTCTATCAGTCATGCAAAAAATCAAAGTGTCCCATCTTCCTCACAGTCTACTTGATCAGCCCAATACCTCCTTTGAATGAGCCATCCTAAGATAGGGTGTGCCCATTCTTGCTATGTCCTGAAAATCTAATGAAAGTCCTTCCCAGACTCTTGTCTAAGACTTGATGCTCCTTGATTTACAAGGGGATTGTGTCCTGATAAATCCATCATAAATGAACAGCATCTTAAATCAAAACTGCAACACACACACTTAACCTACAACATATCTATTCTAGCCACGCAACAAGTGCGCTGTTACCATCTTCATAGCATCCCCTCAGGACTTGAAGTTACTGCTCACTGGTACTGCACAACAGTCAAGAATAACAGACTGCATATTGCTACCCTAAAGTTACTATAGAATTCACACAATTTGTTCCATCAAACATAAAACAAAACAGAAAACAAAATGTAAGGCAAGTCATCACGAGCTGGGGGCATGTATACCTAAGCTGCCATGTGAAAACTCAGTCCCATACAATAGAAGAGAGCTGCTTGCTCCTTGTCCAGCGACCTCAAGCTGTGATCAATTGCCTCACACTCTGTGTCAGGTGAAATAGCTTCCTTGTGGGCAGCTTCAAGTGGGGCTGACAAGTAGGTGGGCTGATCGAAAGATCAATCCAGTGTTGGTCATTTTGCTCCGGGAGCTGGACCTGGGTTCTGCTGATCTTTCTGTCTTGGCATTGTTGATTCTCCTGTCTGAATCTGCAGCCAGCAATGCTCCCATGAATGACGCTCACACTCTCCACCCAGTATGCTTCTCGCCTCCCCACTTAGTCAGGTCCTGCCTTCCAAGTTCCTCACTCTGGCTTCCTTTGTCTCCATCCCAGGGAGATGAAATCTTCCTTTGTGATCCTGGCAGTTTGACAATCTTCTGTGTTACCCTATGAGTAATCCCATTTGTGAGACGATGAGGATACTGGCTCTGCAAATACAGGAGGCCTGAGCAGTCAACCCTCAGCTTTCTTAGTGCCTAGAGAGGAGGTCTCTGGCCTCTGCCTGCTGGCACACAGTCTCCATGGGGTGGCAGGAAGGGAGGAGCCCCAGGGCTGGCAGGAGAAGCCACTTTTCCAGGGAGGAGGGAGCTGTAAGCCTGCTTCTTCCAGCTGAGAAGCGTTGGCACAGTTTCCACATCACGGTGGTTAATTGGCTTCCTGAGCCCAGAACACTTCTTGTTCCCCTTCCATGACACAGGCCTTTTGTCTCTCCAAATCTCATTTTCAAAGTTTCAAGTAACACTACCTTCCTAGGGGGAACCATGGAGAAAGACAAATTCATGGAATCCCAATGAAATGGGAGTCCTGGGTATAGGCCCCTCACTAGCTGAATGTCCACGCCACCCGATGATAGCCATTGCAGTAATAGCTCCATGTCAGTTTCCCGTTTGTTCATTGCTCACATAGGCACCAGGATGATCATGCCTGTAGCCACATTCCTGCTCTGGAAGGCTCCATCATGTTTTTCTGAGATAGCGTTCTTTCTCTGGGAGTAGGGGTAGAAACTCCTTGTGACTTGGTCATCTCCCTGGTTGAGCACACACTGCTGGCTGAATTCATTTCAGTACCAGTGAGAGGCAGTGAGGAAGAAAGGAAAGTGGTTCTCTGTGAAGAGTGCAGGGATCACCCAGGGCAAGGTGACCTGACATATGCTCTTCAGGCAGTTAGTCAGGTGAGGAGGTTGCCTGTACCCAGAACAGAGTAGAGGAACAGGGAGAGGGGTTGCCAGAGAGTGGTGTACCTGTCTGTTCTTTCCCTCCATGACATCCCTTTTTCTTCAAAACGCATGTACATCCCCTTGGCCCCAACAGCACTCTAAGATGGTATTCAGGTACGAGGGGACATCAAAAAAGTTCATGGAAATAGAGAATTAAAATGTCACTTCAGGTGCCAAAAAATGAAATTCTTGCATAAGTAGAGTGCTTTACAAGTGCATAGAAATTGCCTAGCATAAAAAAAAAGGATGTGTGGAATTCGAATTTTAATTTTCACAATCAGTTGGATGTTCCCTTTTACAGACTGACTCACAGAGCTCTAACCTCTTGCATGTAATCTCTTTCTGATCTGGTCTGGAGGACTTAGGTTTCGTTGCTCCATTCTTCTGTCCCCAAATCCTCACTGCCTCTCAGGACCAGGCCTGGACATACCTGGCTAGTATTGTCTTCATCTGTATCTAGATTCCAGGGCCCATCACCGTTGTTTTCAGGCAGCCAGGAAGCTTTTGTGTTGCCAGAGCCATCTCCACCTGTGAGCTACATCCTGAGAGTGTTTCATCACTGAATCATAGTCACTCCGGAAATTGTTGGCTCTCCAAGCCCCATAGCCTTCTCAGACTGAGATGAGACATTTGTCTGGGGAAACTCCTAGCTACAATCAACATAGGGATCCAAGTGGTGGGAAGTTGAAGACCCTCTCTGTTCTCACAGGCAGAGAGCATGAAAGATATCCTTTAGGCATGGGGACTCAGGGCAGTCTCATATGAGGGAGCAAACCATTGCTTTCCCTGATGCATTAGCAAAAAACGGAATCAGAGAGCAGATGGGACTCAAACCACTAGCCAAAGTAGTGATGCAGCAGTCTAGTGTGCGTGATTGTCAGGCTATCATTATTTGAGCACCGTTGATGTCACAGACAAAGCATTTGACCCCCACAGTGACATTTGAATGGAACTGTCATGACCCCTATGTTGCATGATAGCAGAAATGGGAATATAGAGATGCTTTAGTTACTTCGCCCTAGTCTGGTAAGACCTGGAGCTAATGCTTTAACCTACATGTGTCTAAGGCTTGTGTCTGAATTCCTAAATATCCCCCCACAGCTGTGGTTGTGCTGAATACAGTGATAAGTGGTGGAGAAGACACATGGGACAAACGGAATCTATCATGCAGTTAAGAAACTTCAGTCGCCTGCCTGCACCCCTCCTTTCCTTTCCTTCCTTCTTCCTTCCTTGCTATTGACAGTTACTAAATGCCTTCTGTCTGTGTGCTTTCCACAGCTCTGCCCACGCCTTGTGCTCTCCATCTCAAAACATCCAAAATGCCCAAGGCTTCTCTCCACTCTTATGCTCAGTACAAAAGTCATTTTCAGTCCTTCCTTGGCGAGTGCCTCAGTGCCTCTTCACTTGTTTCAGGTGTTAACTCATGCCAGGATTTCATTGTGTCTTCTACTGTGATCCTATACAAAGAGGATCTGTACATCTGAGACCCAGTGTGCTGTAATAGCAAGAGAAGATATGATGGTGTTGGCCATAGAGAGAAATGACTCTCCATTCTACTACTTACTAAGCATGGGCTTTCAATAAACACATTTATCTTCTTTGAAATGAAGTTCCCTGGTGTTGAAAATCCATCCTGATGGATAATTAAACAAGAAAATTGATATTAAGCTTCCAGCCTATTACCTGGCACATTATGGGTATTCAATACCTTTCAGTGCCCATTTCTCTTCTTCTAAATTGCATTTTCTGTAGTACCCACGCACAATTTATGTTCATGTATTTTTAAAGGAGATTTGTTTATTTGCAAGGCAGAGTTACAAAGAGACAGAGATATATATATAGATATATATAGATATACACATATATATATATATATATTTTTTTTTTGGTCTACTGGTTTACTCTCCAAATGGCTACTACAGTCATGACTAAATCATGATGAAGCCAGAAGTCTGGCACCCCACTCAGGTTTCCCATGTGAGTGCAGGAGCTCAAGCCTTTTGCCATCATCTGCAGTTTCCCAGACATATTAATAGGAAGCAGGATCAGAAGTGGAGCAGCTAGGACTCACACCAGCACCCATAAGGGATCCTGGCACTATTGGTGGGGCTTAACCTGTGCATTGCGATGTCAAACCCAACTTCCCATAGTTTTGTAGAACAAGTGGACATACAAAGTAAATGAATAAATAAAAATGAGCAGATGAAAAGCATTTAATGGAAGAAGTCTACAATTTTTCCCAGTTATCACTGTCAAAATTATTTACATTTGGAAGCATTTATTAAGCAACTAGTCTGCGAAGTGCTGAGACAATGTGATAAATTTCCTGTGTTCCTTGCCACACAGCAGCATGTATTTACGCATAGAAACATTCATAAAGGTCTGTCCGCTGTACAAAGGCATGGAGGAGCATGACCTCTGAGAGAGCTAGGTCTAATGGTTGCCAGTTTGGTAACTGACAGTACAATCCTAGGAGCATGTTTATTGTGTCTGATCCTCTGTTGTCTCATCTCCAAAATGTTAATAACCCTCATAGGATCATCTGTTTCAAATGATTTATTTTATTTGAAAGGCAGAGTTTCAGGGAGGGCTGACAAAGAACATGAGGGCAGGGGCAGGGAAGAGGTCTTCCATCTGCTGGTTTACTCACTGCATGTTTACAACAGCTGAAGTTGAAGCCAGAGTCAGGAACTCTATTCAGGTCTCCCATGTGGATCGTCTTCCATTGTTTTTCCTGATGCATTAGCAGACAATGGAAACAGAGAGCAGATGGGACTCAAACCTGAACCCCTATGGGATGTTACCAGGCCACAACACTGGTGCTGGTCTCTCAGGATTGCTGCAAATAATTCATGTGAGTTACTTAGTGCAGTGAATTCAGAACATCACCTTCAGCAACATCGAAGAAGGTACAACTTGCTATGTGGTGGGTTGTCAAGGTAGGAGGCCAGGAGGAAGTGTAAAGGCATTCCTGAAACAGATATTCCTTAGATAGTGCATCTGCGCAATGAGTCCCAGGCACAGGCATGGATATGCACTGTTGGAAACAAAGGAGAGATGAAAGTGTGGCTGAGATGCCTAAGCCCCTGGATCACACAGGAATTTAAATGTCAAGAAGAGGCATGTGGAATTTATTTTATAGGAAATAGAAAGCAAATAAAAGAGTTTTAATATAGTGGGAATATGATCAGAGTTGTGTTTTGGGACCATAAGTTAAGGTTCCTTTTCTCAGCCCTCGGATGGCTTCCTGTATAATTCAATATCAGCTTCAAAGTTCTTGTTACCTACCAATATTAGGCCCCTTCCCTTACCAACTCCTCCTCCAACCACTTCTGCTACCTATCTCATACACCCTACATGCCAGGCTGCTGAATCTTCACGAATCTTGCTGTTCATAAACCCATCACACATCCATTTCAAGGTTTGTATTTTCCTTGTGATTCCCTGCCGCAGCGGGGCATTGCCAGGATGACAGTGAGTCAGGAAAGCTTTCGCTGACCAATTTCATAAATAGCATCACCATTGCTGTTGACCTCCTTTGCCCTGCTGTTCTAGGAGCCTTGTACCACCTGACACATCCTGATGAGTTTGGCCTTTCTCAATTAGAGTGTAAGTTGCCTGAAAACAGGAAGTCTCTCTCTTTCTCACTACCCAGAATGTGGCCCAGCACTAAAAGAGACTTATTAGATATCCGTAGAATAAATAAATTACCTAAAGCATACAGAATAAATAACAGATTTGCTTAATAGTTGAGAGTTGATTAAGCCGTAAGCCAAGACATGATGGAGTGTAGGACACTCGTTTTAAGATATTGACACTAATTAGTAAAAGTAAATACTATGAGATCAATGGAATCTCTTCATTCTTAGAACACACAATTCGCAAAGGGAACAAAATGAAGAGAATCATTCCATATCATAAAGGAGTCTGGGAAACTCAAGACCTTGTGCACTATACAGATTAACACAAGAATTCTCATCAGTTCATCCAACTCACCATGTGAAGAAAAGAAAAATCTGTTTCCATCTGGGCTAACTATGGCAATGGTTACTGTGCATTTCTGTGAGCTGACATGAGAACAATTTAGGGAGAACCTGGGTGGACGGGGAAGGGGCCTGGCATCGGTAGGGGAGCAAGGAGGAAGGCACACAGCATACGAATGGTCTTGGATTGGTAGTGATTTTGGTTGTTATTTGGGGGAGCTTTGAACTCGGGAAGAAGTGAAAAGGTACCACATTCTCACTAGATTAGACAGAAGGTCAAAGAACAAAGCAAAAGACATGAGGAGATTTGGGATGAAAAGCAATTAGAATTCAATCATCTGAGGATTGAGGTCTTTAGGACACTGTGGAGCTGGTGCAGGGAACCGCTATAGCAAGTTAAGTTCAACCATTACACTGTTTTCCACCAAATGTGGTTTATCATCCCTTACTTACAGCTTTGTGTGATTAAAGGAGTAAAAGCACCAGGGAGTTTGCTTTACAAAGAAGAGGGAGGTGCTACCTCACATCTCTGGAAGGGCAAACCTTAGAGGCTCATCTGTGACACCAGTCTTGGTGAAGTGTTGGACATGGTGAGAGGCAGGTGGTCTGTGTCCGATACTGCTCCTCCTTGTAAAACTGCAGTCTCTAATGTAAAACGGCGGTCTCTAATCTCATTGAAGCCTAATCTACTCCCAGAGTACCTCCATCACGAAGTTTTCACCTCCTGAACACCATTCACACATGATTTGGGGATGAAACAATCCATGAGGTGCAGGGAAAAAAAATCAACGGCAATGACTTTGGGGTATAGTACTTGATATAGTTCTGTTTTAGGGTCTCCAAGTTTGAGTTGTTTCTAGGGACACTGAAAGGAATGGTAGCTCTGAATTCATCTTTCTCTCCTAGAGCGGACCATCAGATAGATTCAGGTGCATAACCTGGCTTTCTCAGCACAGCTTCTGTATAGCTATAAGGGGTACATTGCTTTGAGTGGGCTTAGGCATCAGTCTGATATTGCTAGAACCGGATTCTAAGATTACAGGGAAGCCTGTCTTCATTCCTTGGCAGGAACGTTCTCTGGGATGAGCTGTCAGGCAAGCCTGCCCAGTGCAAAGGTATGCATTTCCCAAACAATCCATGCCTGACCTAAATGAGACCCTGACATTCCAGAATTAATATAAGCACTGTCCGCAGCACACCTGTGACACTGTGAATTTGTAACCACAAACAAAACCTGGACAGATTTGAGGCAGCCGTGACTTTAATTAAACCTATTTAGAGGGGCTGAAGGCTAATTTAAAGGTAATTGCCAGATGGGGTTTCTCAAGTCTAAAAGTGCTAGTTTGACAATTAATGATAGTGCAGGCTTTAATTGGCTCAAGTTAAACAGGGAAAAAGCAATACAGAGAGCAGAGCTGATGGGCCTCTCCATCCACACAAGAATAGGTCATCAGACAGCACTCCGCCTTCCCGGCCTCATGTGGTTGGAGCATTAGAGTGGTTGACCTAAACTGAGTCAAAGTGACAAGGAATTTCAGCAGTTTCTTTTAGGAATGCGTGCAGTGGAGACTTACTCTAGCACAGCTGAAAGCGTAAACGGTGGACACTACCACAAGATAGAAAGCTCATCTCTTAGAATCAGACAGCAATGTTAAAATCCCAATCCTCATATTCAGAAACAGAACCAAAATGATCATATTTGTTAATGTGGCTAGTGTGTGGTGATAGAGAATCGTGCTATGAGATATTTTAAAGTCAGCACTAACAAGAAAGTCAAATTTGCCCCCCCAAAAAGAAAATCTCTTTGCATTCTTAATTGCTTTATTATCTGTTTAGTTCTACAACTTAACTACCCTTCTCTTCTCCCAACTCAGATTTCTTTTTTTTTTAACTTGCAGTCAAAATCAACAAGGTATAGACAATGTCAGGGTACACTTAAATAAGAGATAGAATTATGATTCCTTATGAAGGACTACACTATTGTAACAAAATGGGAAAAGTCTGACGGAGGGTGGGAGTTTGGGGGGGTATCCCAGCCTACACAAAAATGTACCACATAATTCAAAATTCAAAACAAAAATATGAAAAAAAAGAAAAAAATCAACAAGGTCACAGTGAATGGCCACTCTATTGAAATCTGTGTGACCATTTTTGTGATATGGCCAGAAACAGAAGGCTGATCAGCATAGGCATTAAGGCCCTAGGTCCCAGCAGCATAAACAAGGCTTCTGTAACTTGTAGAGTTCACTCACTACAAATGCGCATTTCTGTAACTTTTAGGAACTTGGACTATTTTAAATGGTCAAAGACATACCTACTTAAGACCCTTTTATCGGCTGCCATTTTGTTTTTAGAATGATTGAACCACTTCAAGTACTTCTTAGACTGTGAGCACTAAAAGGGACAGTTGAAATCATGTGTTGCAGTAGGAAGGGCAAGGGGCTGAGGGCTCAGAAGGACCAGTCTTCCAGGCCAAGTTGTACTGTCTACGCAGGAGTACTTAGACTAAATTCTTAGTGAAAATTTCAGCCTTCATTTGCTAAGTGGTGGCTTTGCTCTACACAACTTATAAATAAATGCCTTCCCATAATTTATTTTTCTTTAATTATTTTGATAGCCACAGATTTAGTTCATGAATGATGTTTTTCATTTTTTTTTTTTTTTTTACTGAAAAGCCAGAGTTAACGAGAGAGGTGGGAGTGACAGAGATTTTCTGTCCACTGGTTCATTGCCCCAGTGGCTGAAGTGACCAGAGTTGGGCTGGTCTGAAGCTGGGAGGCAGGAACTTCTTCTGGGTCTCCCATATGATGCAGGGGCCCAAGGTTTTGGGCCATTGATCAGTACTTCTGAAGGCAGGGAGCAGGGACAGAAGTTGAGCAGTTGGGACTTAACCCAGTGTTCATATTGTATGCTGGTACCACAGGTGAAGAATCAGAGTGCTGCCCTATTGCTCTAGCCCCCATGAATGCTTTGAATTGGGAGTCATTGCTCAAAGACTTGCATATCTGCTGCCACTTTCTGTTTTCTGTTGGGTAGTCTAGTGTGGATTGACACATGGTGTGAAGACAGGATAAAACAATTAATGGTTATCATGGATCTGGGAAACAGGAAATGCTAGAAGGATAAGCTACAATAGAGACCTCATTTTGTTCAGTCAATTAGAAAATGGACTGAACTTTCCAACTCTATTCCATGTGGGCAGCTGCTATTAGATTTAATTTGAAAAGTCATTGGCATTGACTTCGAATTTGTAGAACTCCTCTTGGTCAGTTAACTCCGAGTCCTTAACCTTGTATTAAACTCTTATTACCTTTGTTAGGCACAGTAAACCTTATGACCTTTTTCTTGTAGGTAAATGGCATTGAAATATTGGTAACATATTTGTACAACTTAGTGGCTAGACATTTTCACTTTTCCTCATGTCCCTTTCTAACCTCATTTAGGATCATTTGCAGCTTTATTCAGGAAAATCTATATTTTAAAAAATGTATCTGAGAAAAACCTATCTTCCAGCAACTTTAACATTCTACATGCATGCCATGTCATTTGTATTGCTAACACATTTGCAAAGTGAATTCCCTGAATTGAGTGCCTTTCCTTCTGCAAATATTCATGCTGTGTCACGCTGCAATCACTGATCCTGGATTTACAAGAGTGAGTTAAAAATCTAATAACTTTTACCAGTTACTAAACGTCTTTCTTCCACAGCCATCAAGATTCTGAGCATGCAGAATAATATCGCAAAGACGTAAGAGATATTTTCAATTCAAGTTCACAAATGACAAAGTAGAGATATTTACAGAAACTGACCAACATTAAAATAGTCTGTTACTTAGAGGTTAATGGTCTGGGGATGGGGTACCTGGCTTACAGCACCAGTTCTTCCATCCGCAAGACAGGCAATATAGAATTTCTTTCTGCCTCTATTGTGTTTGTCAAATGGAGAGAATGACTTCATCCTAAGAGTTGTTGTAGAAAAAACCTTTTATAGTAATCCGGTGTCCATTGGTTCTCCTTCTTGTTTTCCTTCAGTAAGCATCACTGTTCCTATCACCATAATGCACATCATTGCTAGTGTTGTCATCCCCATGATATCCCCACACCACCAACACCATAGCTACCCTTCTCACCTCTGCCACCATCATCACCTTCATCACCACTAGCATCAATATCACATCATCACCACCATCACCCGGTTAGTGGATAGCAGCAGCACCAACAGGATATATGGCAACTTAAATTTTGGATGAATGACAATGGAGTCTTACAGACCTCAAGTTGGAACACTAGAAAAGCAAAACATATACACCCTTTAGAAATGACTAGACTGCAATATAGACAGGCTTTTTTCCTTGTTTTAATAGAATTGTAGCTTTAGAGGCGAAGAGATGTGAGGGTAAAGTAAGCAATATGTTTCTACACCCTCAGATCAATAATTAATTAACGGGAATGACATAAAAGGTATATACATGTAAGTGTACCTATTATGAGATAAATATGTGTGTATATATATATATATGTTCATGTGTGTGCGAGATAAAATGTATTATACATTATGTATATATTTGGGGGGGGTGGGAAGTAGGGATATTATATAGGTCACCATGTTCACTAAAAGACAAACTTTATATGGCCTGAGTTTCTTCCTGGAAAGGGAAGGGAGCAGTGAGCTCAAATTCTATAATTGTGTTTTGTGTACGTCATCCAAAATTTATATCTCTGTGATGCCTTGGAATACAGTCAATGTCGAAGGAGTCTGGCTTAGTGTTGGAGTGGCTGGAAGCAGAGAGCAGAGAACATGCTCCTATCTGCAAAATGCAGATCTCACCAGTTAAATGATGGTGACCGAACAGAAGATGATCAGCTCACTGACGTCCTTGGAGAGGCAAAACTGGAGAATTTGCACAGACTGATATACCTTTCTTGTCATCTGTTGCTGCAGCCCCCATCAACAGCAAGTCTGCACACCTACAAGATGCAGTCAAGCCAGATGCTCTGTTCCATCCCTGATGTGAACTGCTCAAAATAGGTGTGATTCTGGGCAGATTCCACCTGGGATATTTTTAAGCATGGTTTATTTTTATACAGGTGGCCTCTAAATGAGGCACTCAAGATATCTTGCAAGCCTTACAATTATTGTCTAATTCAGTCTCAGTGGGGATGGTAGGGATTATTAGTTTCACTGAACAGATAAGGACACTGAAGCTCAACCAGTTTGGGATTTCCGCAAGGTCATACAATTAGGCTTGACAACAGAACCATGATACCAAACCCAGGGCTTCTGAATACCTGTCCATTTCCTTCACAAAGGTTCCTTTCGGGGAGGTAAAGGGAATTAGTGCCTTTCTCTGGTTCTTCAGCTCTCACTCCTCTTGCATTCAGAGAAACTTCATTCATTCATCTGGAAGTGTTTCAGCATCCACTGTTCCATGTGCTACTGTGTCCTGTCCAGCAGGACAGTCAACAGGGGTCACAATCAACCTAGGAGAGAATGAAGGGACAAGAGACATGAAGAATGGACAGCAAGGCAGGATGTCTGATCAAGCTGTCAGTTTATTGATTTTAATTGAGGGTTTTTATTTTCTTCAGTAACTAAGGCTCAGGGAGGGAAGGAGAAACTGGGACACAAGCCATGGTCTTAAGACCAATAGCATAGGTAACCAGTAACAGGATGTCGGCAGGTACAGCATAAATCACATTCTGAAACAGTTGCTAGAAACAATTGAAGCTAAGCGTGTGATTTGTTTCATAACTTCTTTCCCAAGCATCTAGCCAGCTGGGGGTTTTCCACTGGCCCATAATTCTATATTCAAAATGGCTTCAGTGTGGCTACAGTACACGGCTCCTGACACTACTGTAAGCACATTGAGACATCAAGGAAGGAGACAAAGTGCTCCTACTCCTGAGGATTTCTCATTTTTGCTGATGCAAAAGACATGGTAAAAAATGAAAAGATATAGTTTGAAAAAGGCATGCATAGGTATCTTTTCTGGTGTGCATGAATGACACACACAGTCACTAGTGATGGATTCAAATTACTTTAGCTCAATTATTCAGAGAAGAAAAGGCAAAACCAGCGAGGTTCAAAGAAAAGCACTTCTTGATCTAGCAAGGGTATTTCTGATTGGTGGAATAGCAGACACAAATGGTAGTGATAGTCACAAATGCTTGTCTGTTCAGAGAAATCAGATAGCAGGCTGTTGAGTCAGCAATAGCGTGGCAGTGAAATAGTTTCAGTAAGCGGGGCCTATATATTGACCTAAGCCAATTTTCAAGTGACTGTAGGGTGGCAAAAGGGCAAAGTTTATTCTGAATACACTAACAAGGTACTGGAGATTTTATCCATTAAAGTGAAGAGGTCTGATTTAAGTGTTGTGATTACCCTGGCTGAGAGCTGGAAAATAGATTGTAGGACAAAAACTGCAGGAAGAGAGAAGTACATTAGAAAGAAGAGATGAGATGTTCTTTTGATTGGATTCAGGATAAAAAGAGAAATCCAAGTTGCTTTCCAGTTGTAGGCTCAGCTGAACAGCATGGTGGTGCTGCATTTATTAAGGTGAAAGTCCCCCAGTGATGGAGACTGTGTGTGTCACAAGAGTATGTAGTGGCATGTAAGTGCATGTGTGTTTGCATGCCAGGATGTGCATATGTGTGTGTGTGCACACATGCGTGAGTGCTTTAAGGTTCAGAAGCCTTTTAGATTCGAGCGGGTTTTTAGAGCTATGGATTTTGCACTTAGGAAACAAACTGGCTGACAATGAAGGCTTTGTAATAAATAGACAATAAATTCCATTTAAAGCTAAAAATTGTAGGAGGCTATCCTAGGAGTGGACATGAAGGCAATAGAGATGACGACTGAGGAAGAAACTCAAGATAACTTTCTTAGACATCAGGAAGAGAAAGAAATGGAGAAAGGACCAAAAAGAACAAGTATTTGACATGTAAATGAACATACACACACACACACACACACACACACACACACACACAGGATGTGGTATCATAGGAGCCAGGAAAGCATCATATTTCTTTTAAATATTGTTGAAAAGAGAGAAATGCAATGGGAGGGTGAAATGACTTGGCAATTTGGAGCAGTTGATGACCTTGATTGTTTTGTTGGAGTGGATGGAGTTGAAAGCCCAATTGTATATTGGGTTGAGAAGAGGATGAGGATGAGAAAGGGGAGGAAGCGAGAATATAGACAGCATTTTTCTCAGTCCACTCCTGCTTACACTTAGTTCCATACCACAAAAGCAAGATATTGACAGGGCTTTGAAAGGCCATTTGCTATTCTTAAAATAACTATGGCAAATGGGGGCAGGGGAGGGGAATCCATTTCTGTGGTTTAGCTTTCTAACTTGGTCCCCTTTTAAATAGGTTTCATTATCAGGAAGTTATTCTTTTTATTGACCTAAGAGATGTAAACTCATTTTGATCTGATGGAACTCGAGACATAGGAGGTTTCATTAATAGATCCGTCCTTACTCCCATGTTTTCACAGCTCTTCCACCCCTTACTTCATGATGGAGACATCTGTGTCAATGGCTCCCCGGTGGCACTCTGTGTGTGTGTGTGTGTGTGTGTGTGTGTG
This sequence comes from Ochotona curzoniae, assembly GCF_017591425.1. NCBI lineage: Eukaryota > Metazoa > Chordata > Mammalia > Lagomorpha > Ochotonidae > Ochotona > Ochotona curzoniae. The sequence goes on from NW_024466580.1 coordinate 1,091,313, forward strand.
TACTGAAGGATGCCTGCTCCATATTGTATCACAGAATAACTGGCAAGAGAAGTACCTTCGGCTCAGGAATCTGACGTAGAGCCCTAGCATCATGACCCTGCCCTCTGGCAAAGGGTTAGGATGATTATCACACCATGGTGAAGAAGCAGAAAAGGAAGTGAGAGAGGGTGCAAGTGGCCCAGAACACGGATAGTCTCCCAAATAACAGTTTGCTACCTGGAGAACGAATCCAGTCTTGTGAGAATGACACAATCCCTTCCAGTCGTGATGCTTTATGGTGCAATTTCCATTAGGCCCCACCTCTTTTATAAAAAATATTCGTATTTTATTTGAGAGCAACAAAAGAGAAGTATGTGCATTGGTGGTGGTGGTGGGGGTGATATTTCTCATTCACTGGTTCATTTCCCAAGCACTCAAGACCTGGAAATTCAGTCTGTGTCTCCCAATTGCTTGAGGCATTAAATACTGTCTCCCAAGGTATGTAATAATAGTAATGCAGAATAAAGTGGATTGAAGGGGATGGAGAGGGATGTCTGGAGAGTGGGCAGAGAGTAGCACAATGGCTCAGTGGTCCAATCCTCACCTTGCGTGCATTGAGATCTCATATGGATGTAAATTCATGTCCCAGCTGCTCTACTTGCCATCCAGTTCCCTGCTCGGGTTCCTGGCTCCTGACTTTGGATCTGCTCAGTTCTGGCCATTGTGGCCACTTTGGGAATGAACCAGCAGACAGAAGATCTTTCTCTCTGTATCTTTCTCTCTGTATATTTATCTTTCCAATAAGAGAATAAATAAAATAACAAAAAAAAAAGATAAAATAGTGGATAGGGGAAGGAAAGGTGGCACAATGACTCAGCTAGTTATTCAGCCACCTGCAAGTGCCAGCAACTCAGTGGGCACTGTTAGTGTCCCAGCTGCTCCATTTCCCATCCAGCTCACTGCTTGTGGTCTGGGGAAGCAATGGAGGATGATCCAAATCCTTGGGACCCTGTACCAGTATGGGAAACCTGGAAGTGGGACCATCCTTTATTGCTTTCCCAGGCCACAAGCAGGGAGCTGGATGGGAAGTGGGGCTGTGGGGATGTTAGCTGCTAGGCCAACGCCCCCGACCCTCTAGCTGTCTTTCTTTTTTTAAGATTTTATTTTTATTATTTTTTCATTGGAAAGGCAGATATACAGAGAGGAGAGACAGAGAGGAAGATCTTCCATCCGAATGATTCACTCCCCAAGTGAGCGCAACGGCCGATGCTATGCTGATCCGAAGCCAGGAGCCTCTTCCGGGTCTCCCACGCGGGTGCAGGGTCCCAAAGCTTTGGGCAGTCCTCGACTGCTTTCCCGGGCCACAGGCAGGGAGCTGGAAGGGAAGCGGGGCTGCCGGGATTAGAACCGGCGCCCATATGGGATCCCGGGCGTGCAAGGCGAGGACCTTAACCACTTGCGCCACCGCGCAGGGCCCTCTAGCTGTCTTTCTTAAGCATGCACACCTACTAGATAGTAAATGCTCTTTTGATTATTGCAACTTTTTAACAATTCTTGTTTAATCTGTGTCCATTTGCTTGTTTCTTCTTAAGTGAAGATATGTTACTCTCAGCTACACCATCTATATGGAGCATGTGCTGCTTCCGCTAATACTGGTATTTTAGTGGTGGGGATATAATTACAGATAATTTTTGTGCCATGCTCATCTACTTTTTTAGGACTTACGTAGTGTTTTTATTATTATTGTTATTTTTAAAGATCCGTTTTTTGAAAGGCAGAGTTAGAGACAGAATCATCTCGCATCTGCTGGTTTTCACCCCCCAAATGTCCTTGGCAATGGAGCTGAACTCATCTGAAGCCAGAAGCCAAGAGCCTTTTCTGGGTCTCCCATGGCGGTTAAGGGGCTCAAGGACTTAGGCCATCTGTTGCTGCTTTAGCTGCTACCCATGACCATAAGCAGGGAGCTGGATGAGAAATGGAGCAGCCGGGCACAAACCGCGCCAATGGGTGATGCTGGTACGTATAGATGAAGGATAAACCAGTGTGTCATTGTGCTCCACTACAACCCCAACTCTTAACTCACCTCCTACTTTGCTGAGGAAATGCTCACAGGCTACTATTAGCTCTACTTTCACATCATGACTCTCCACTCTGAAAGGGGGACAGATACAGGTTTCTTAACAAATGCTTTCTCACGTCCTGCTGATGTTTTCAGCCCATAGGGGCAGAGTAAGGTCTGGATGAGTCTGCTTTAGGAGGGTGCTATTAAAATTGTCAATTTCTTGCAATACATGGTTGAAAAACCATCCTTTTTACCCCCACTGTTCGTTACCCTAAACTACAGAGCTGTCACCAGGCAGTGTTCTAGTGTGTGGGTTCAGAGAAACCGTGGGAAGATCCAAATGGCACTTAAATTACATTCCTCTTTGATTTTGAAGACATTTAGTGCAATTTAGCAGGATTCCAACATAGTCAGTTCCCCAGAAGAAGAGGCTGTCCCTTTGAGAAGCACCATTGCTGCAGTGACTGCAGAAAATAAATTAATCCATCGAAACAACAGGGCTGGCTTTTCTAGCGGGATCATCATAGAATTAAAAGAAAAAAAACAGATTCTGTGGCTCCCTGGTATGCATGTTGGAGCATTAGCTGCCCACACCTGCTCCAGCACTGGGCCGACTGGACCACCCATGTCTGTCCAGCCCCAAATTTGAGGAATGGAAAGTTGGTTCTTGAAAGGATGCCATTGCATAGAGCAAAAGATGGGTTTTAATGCTGAAAAAAAAATGCTCTTTCTCTCTGACAGCTTTTCTAGAAAATGTACTCTATGAATAAGTAAAAATATATATTTTTTTCTAACAGCATAGCATGTTCCACTCTTCCCATCTGGGCTCTGAAAGCACAACTGTATTCTTCCCGTCTCACACCTCACTTTCAGCAAGGAGATCCTCCATGGGGAGTGTGGTCACAGACTGCACACAATGGTGGGAAGGACAAAATGGGGAGAACGAGGGGGAAAATGGGGGACCCCTATGCCTACAAAAATGTATCGTGGAGAATAATAAAAATTTAAATATATATATCAAAATGCAATGAAAATGAAAATAAAAGATGCACGGGGAGAAAAGACTTTGTTTTTGTTGTAGTCAGGTGTTGCTTATAGATCCCAAAAAAGAATGGAGTTAGGAACCCACTGCCCTGAATCTGAGGAGGGTCTTGCATCTTTCTGGCTGACTTCCTGTTCCACTTGTTGTGTAGGCCAATCTCACAGGAGACAGAGGCAGCTGGGAGTTGATCCTGTAATGAGCTCTGGTTACCTTCCCTTCTGAACTTATACAGATGTTGAAAGGAAACTGCCTGCCTGGTCCAATCACCTTCTGGAGCAGCATGTGCAGGGTTTATTACTTCAGGACTAAAAGAAGAGGTGAGAAGTACAAAGCACAAGGAAGTAGCACTTAAAATTTTAACTTTTCTCAAAGGTGCAGACTGCTAGGTAAACAATTAACTGAATCCTACCATTATTAGCATGACCTATAAGAAGTGATGCTCATTTCCAACCCAGACTTAAGAGGATGCTGAAACATTTAGCCAGGTGTGGCCAAGGGAACTTCTTCTGCCTTCCCTTCCTTCTGTTATATTCCTACCTTCTCTTAAAATCATCAGAGGGAGTGGATGTTCGGACTGCCTACTAAGATGCCAGCTGAGATGCTCATGTCCCACAAACCAACACAGGAGTTTGATGCTCAGTTCTGGTTCCCAAGTCCTACTTCCCGCCAGCTCAGACCCTGAGCGGCAGCAAGGGATGGCTTTAGCAGTCAGGTCTGTGCCAATACTGACGTGGCAGACAAAGCTCCTGGCTCTTGCTGACAGCCTAGGGTAGTTGCAGGTATATGGGAGTAAACCAGTGAATGATTCAACCCTTCACCTAACTCTTGAATTAATTAATTAAAACTGACGTAACAATATAAACCTATTGAGTGGTTACTATGGACATGTACTTCCCAAGGACTTAGCATACATAAGTAGACGACAGAAAGTGAGACTTCCACATCACCTGAGTCACTAGGTGCACAGCTAACATTTAAGACCACATTTCAGACTTCCTGCTTCTCAATTACTCAGCTCTTGGTACTCATTCCTTTCTACTGGGCCATGAATTCCTTAATGTCAAGCCCATGCCTTCTTTACCTGGCATCCTGGTCGAGGAAATGATTATTGGACTATTAACTGAATCCATCCACTGATTCCCCTTTTCAAGACTAGATTTCTCACTCCCTTCTATCAGGGTTCTTACACTAACTGAAATCGATATTGGTAATTCATTTTTAAATTATTTATTTATTTTACAGTGTTTAAGAGGAGAGAAAGAGAGACAGACAGACAGGCAGAGAAATTGTATCTGACTGGAATTAACAGCCAGGAGTTTCATCCAGCTCTCCCCAGATGTGGATGCTGGGACCCACACACTTGGGCCACCTTTCCTTGGGCACTGTCAGGGAGCTGGATAAGTGGAATTGCCAGTAATTGAAATGGTGCCCATATGGAATGCTGGTGCCACAAGTGGTAGCTTTACTCATTTTGCCACAACACCGGTCTTAATAATGTCTTTATCTGGGAGCACACATGGATCAGATTCTAACATGTCATTCTCTGATCGACGAAGTTAAATGCAGTGTCAGCCCATGAAAGCATAGAGGCACGGGATGGAGTTATGAGGCTTCTCAGCCAGACTGCTCCACCATTTGAATGACTTCTTTCAGCAAACAAGCTCACCTGTGGTTATGGTAGGAATTTGATTGCCACCCTGTCTCCCTTCACTTATGAAAGCATTCTCCTGTTCAACATTTGCCCAGTACCTGTGCCATGCAAGGCTTTGTGCTCAGTGTTGGGCTGACTGCAGGGTGAATTAGGCCCAGTCCATGCCCACCAACAGCTCACAGCTACAATTCACTGGAGGCCTCCTGGCACTGGTGAATCAACAGCTTTCGTGTGCAGTCCATCTTATTCATCGCAATTATTGGAAGTTAAATAAGTGGCCATTGACCATACTCAGGCCATTATAGAACCTTCTGTCACAATGACTCATCAAAGAGGACACATTGTGGAGCTCCTCCTGCTTCCTAAGAATGGCTTTCGTCCACTGATTAACAGGACCCATGACATTAACAGGACAATGAATTATTGTCTCAAATGTGGTAGGGTAGCATTTGTTTATATTCAGCTTATGTATCTGGATTTTAACACGGTCTGCTCTGTACATCAGACTATGTTTCAGGGTTTTCTTTCCACGTTCCTCTCAGCTCACCTTTCCTACCTTCCTCCTGAAGTACTGGGATAATTATTACCATACAAGTGATGGGGCATGGTTCTTCCTTGTATAATCCTCTGCAATTGTGCCTGTACTTCCCCCAAGCATATTTAGCATTGCAATGGACAATGCATTACTCCCTGTGCCAAGTGCAGAGGAATTTGGAAAACTTTTCTACCCAAAGACCAAAAAAAAAAAAAATCCCTCTACTTCTTGAAAATGAAGTTAGCACTGTGTTTTTGCATGCAAACATAGGATCTTCATCTGCTAGAAGACCCTGGTTTTCCTTTTTAACCTTATTTTTAGAGGCCAACCAGTGTTCTTATGCTAACTCAGTAGAGAGTGAGGACCAAGTTGTCGTACAACTTTAGAGCTTTAGAGTGTGATTGGACCCTATTGTCCCAGGGTGTGGTACTAATATTAACAATCTTTTTTTTTAATTTCATTTCATTTTATGACACAGTTTCATAGGATATATATTAACATAGGATGATATTAACAATCTTTAAGATGCTATCAGATATAGTCTGGCACCATTTCTGAAAGAAGCAGTGCACTCCAGAGCGAGGGAATAGATAGTCATGAAGACAAGCAAACAAATGGCATTGTCACTGAGTTCTCTGGGAACAACAGCATGATTGTAAGTACCAGCTCCATTTTCTGATCACGCCCCATGACTCTCAGCTCTATGCACCCCAACATTCTATTAAAACAACGTGAAGCCACTTCCAGAAGGCTACCAGAAGGCAGGAAAAATGATTTTTCAGGATTTAATATTACAATGCATTAGAGATTAGTACTAAAAACCACAAATAGACAAAAAAAAAATCCTGACATCTAATTTAGAAATTTTATCTTACATATGAATTTTTAGAGAGGAATTTTTTACATTTGTTTTGTTTTGCTTCGTTTTTCTCAGAGCTCATTTAGCTAGAAGGTAGCCAAGCTAGGCTTGAGATCCAGGTTTTCTGATGCATACTTCTGTCTTCTTTCTATGGCCACCATTTTGTTTTGAATTTTCTTTAAATCCTACTTGAAAATGCACAGGGCTAAAGTACCTGTCGAACCCACGCTGGCCGTTCTGAAAGCTGATGTGTCCTGCAGAGCCCAGGCGCCCTAGTGGCTGCATTGTTTCCCCTGTGCCTTCACATTTTCAGTGAACTGTTCAGTAGGGTGCATTTAGAAAGTTGCATTTGCATTTCTATTCTCCTGCACTCTCCAGGATCATTCACATCTCTAGATATTGGCCTCTATTCCCTCTTCTGCTTAGGGAAGCCAGAATTACCCCCGCAAAATAAGGAAAATTGCCTTTCACCTGCAGGTTACTTGACAGCAGGGACTTGGCTGATTCTGGAGCATCCAGGTTCGTATCCAGGGATGCTATGCCTATAGGATTATGGAGGAGGGATAACCCTGAACCAAATCAGCTGAACCCGTCAGGGACTGGACTGTCTTACCTGGGATTATCACACTGTTGTCAACTGAAGTCCATTGTAACCTGAGACCACAAACCGAAGTTTAGTTTCCTGTATCAGTCTATCCAAATGATCAAGATACTGGTAAGCAGGTCGTGTCTCATAGAAATAACCAGATCTCATTTTTACATCTAAATGACTTCAATTCTAAGTCAAGAACTGTTTTTAAGCAGGGAGCTAACTCTACATCCTTTTATTCAGAACGTGTGCTTCACTAGTGCTCTGCTGGTATCCTAATGAGCACCAATGGCCTTGCCTTAGCTTCTGTTGGTTAGATAAGATGTGGGCACTTGGTTTACTGCAGCTACTCTAGTTTATTGGGGTAGGTTGCTCACTGAAGAACTTTAAGTGCAAGGCACCAGGGTGAGGCCGACATGTGGAGTATTACCAGACTGTTCCATGAAGCTCTGAGAAATTTCAACCTGGAGTTATCATTGGCAGAACCATGAGAGTTTCTTTACGGATCTGAAGATTGAGTAGGTTCTACTATGGCCCTGGAAGACAAAGTAGTCTATGATAAGGAAATGGCACAAGACGCAAGCTCTCTGATAATGGAAATAACCAAGAAAGCAAACTATATGACTGAAAGTGTCTCGAAGAGCAGGATCTAGCATCTAATGAAGGATTGGGCTGTGTGATCCTTGAAAGGCGTAGTTCATGGAACCTCATACACAGATACAAGTCTCTGTACCGGGTCTGGCCAGCTTGGTAAACTAGCATCTACACTCATTCCTGGAGCTGCACCACCCATTTGGTTATCATTACTGGTCCATCTTTGTGAATTTTTATTTTTAATGGATATGCAGATTTACAGAGAGAAGGAGGTACAGAGGGAAAGATCTTCCATCTGCTGGTTCACTCCCCAAGTGGCCACAACAGCCAGAGCTGAGCCTATCCAAAGCCAAGAGACCAGAGCTTCTTCCCGATCTCCCCCACAGGTGCAGGGTCTCAAGGCTTTGGGCCATCTTCCACTGATTTCCCAAACCACAAGCAGGGAGCTGGAAAGGGAATGGAGTGGCTGAGACAAGAACCCTTATAGGATCCCAGTGTGTGCAAAGTAAGGTCGTTGTGTTGTGCCCCCACTGGTCCATTTTTAAAAAGTGGAATCTCTTTGTACTATTTAAGCTTCCTAGCAGGAACTACGTTCCTCTGGTTCTATTCCTTATTCTCATGTTTTTTTGATGTATCAGGAAAATGCATAGAAACCATAAAATGGGAATTTTCTATGATGGTAGTTGTTCTGGACATTATGCTATCTGCAAGAATGGGTAATGCAAATGATGTGGACTGGTGTCTGTAGAGAAGATCAGGCTGTAGTGCTTGACACATCTGTGGGAATCTGTAGGTGAGCCCTGTAGAACAGTCTCCTCAATTTGTTACGGAGTTTATGAGAGCTCAACCCAAAGGAGACTAGTTGTTCTAAAAGACGGGACCAGTTAGCTTCCGGTGTTGGCTTTTATACGATCCATCATAAGCAGCAAAGCTAGCATCATCTCTGCTATTACACTTGGTGAGGTCTGATGTTCCATCTTCAAGAAAGCAGATGACAAGAGCACTCCTCTTCTGCTATGGATTCTGAAATGTAGAATGGCATGTTTAGACACAGGAAAATGCAGAACAGGGTTTTCAAATAGAAAGAGGTAGGTAGGGCAGGATTCTTGGGCTGTTCTGGTGCACGGGTTGGGGAAGAAGGGTGAGTTAGCTTCACAGGAGCTGCATGCTTTGCAAAAGCAAAGGAGAAAATGAGAGTGCAAAGAATGAGAATGAGTTTTACTCTGTATTCTTGGTGGCTAGCCATAGAGTGAAATCTTCAAAGTGCATCAGAGCAAGGTGACTCTGGGTAGTAGGTAGACAAGCATAGGTCAGAAATGGATGACAACTCAGAACTCTAGCACTGGACAGTGTCCCCCTACCCACTTTCTTTATGACAAATTGGCTCCCGGGCAGCTGGGAGAGTGTCAGGGACTTCATTTTTTTTTTTTTTTCTTTTAACAGTGACTCATCAGGAGGACTTTAGCCTGCCAGTGTCAGATCCTGTCCTCCTTGAGGTTGCGATTGTGTCACTGTGGGTGCACCAAGGGTTTGGAGGAAGCATGCTGGTTACCCCATGGAATCTGAGAATAGCAAGGACATTCATCACACCTTGCTGAAGCGGGTGGAAGTTTAGAGTCTGTGGCTCACCTTCTAAATGTGTTTCCATCCAGGGTCTAATCTTTTATCGTGAGGGTTATTAGGGACTTCATCACATGCTGTTTTGGCAATTAATTCAGAATAAACTGTGAAACCTGCAGGGACTTTGCTGAGGAGACTTCAGCCTTTGCATTTGCAGCATTTTTTTTTAAAGTGAAATAATGACTGTGTTTAAATTGCACAGAGATATTTATAAAAGTGATGAATTTTCAAGCTGTTCTGAGGAGATGTAATACAGGAGATGAGCAGGGGGACAAACCCAGCAACCACTCAGCACCCGGCCTTCTTGATTCCACTTGTAAAGTTATTGAATTTTATTTTAAACATTCATGATTGGTATTGAATCTATTACAATACCAGGTAGACAGCTGAAAAGAAATTAATAGAATCTTTAAATGTTAGTGAAATACAATCCTAATGCTCATTATTTTGAAATAAATAACCTGGTTGTTAAGGGTTTAGCTCCCTGTACTAGGCCTTGGAGAGAAAACTCCCTCTCCGCTGTCAGGACAATCTCCCTGGCAGAGGCAGCCTGTGGCTCCATCTCATCACTGGCAGAAGAGAATCGCAATCCAAGGCTTGGCTCTATTTCAGTGGGCCATGTTGCCCAATAAGGTTAATTGATTTCCATTGCTTTAATTAACAAAATTCAATTTTTTTATCTAATGAGGGAGATTTGGGTGTGACATGGTGAGATGGGAAGATGACAAGTGTCAGTCCCATGGCTAGAGGATGACCTGGTCCTGCAAAGAGCTAGCGAGGCAAGGCAGAGGAGCCCTGGTCACATGTCCATTAGAGACTGCTGACCACTCCAATTAGCTTGTCACCCATAGTATCCTTTCCCCAGCCTCCCAGGAAAGGGATTTCAGAAACCCATTCCTCTCTCCACAAGAGCAGCTGAAAGAAATGTGTCAAAGATCTCTCCATGAAGCTCAGAGCTGACACCAGAGCCTGTCTAGGCAAAAACATAAGCTCCAGGTCCATTCTCTCTATACCAGCAGGACAAGCTCAGTTCTAGGAGCCTCAACATGTGGCCCCTGTCTGTGCAAACATGGGAAGACACTGGAGCTTCTGCCTACTTCTAGACTACCACTTCTGCCCCGCCCCCGCCGCCCCTGGTTCACACATCTCCCCCTGCCTGGGCACCAGCTCCTCCTGCAGATGACTCACAGCCAGACTTGTTGATGTGTCTGGCGTCAGTAGGTGGCAGGGAGATTTGCTCCTCATCAGTTTGATCAATCTTTTTGCTGTTGAAGCTTCTCGGAGTCAAAAGTGATTCTCCCTGGTGCATGTACAGGTAAAGGCAGATCGCTTTCAATTTCTAGCTGGGGAACTGTGGTGCTCCATCAAGGTGTACTGCATAACCATGAGTGCAGGGTGCGGCGTTCCAAGTACACATGGAGGGATGAGCATGCCTGTCTGTGTGATCCATCTTAGTCGTGTTTGCTGCTCTGTGTTTCGCGTCGAGAGCAAAGCTATTTCTAATGCATTGGTTCTCTTCCCTTTGGGGGTCCCTGAAAGATGGAAGCCTCTAGGGATGCTTGAAAGGAGAGCTGCAAAAATACTATGATTCGTTCTGATGCCTTAGGAAGCTAACACCTAGCCAACAGATATCACACGGAAGCCTCAGAGCTCTCTTCCTGCCTCTCCTGGAAACACACTTCCCCTCTCCCTGAACAGAGCTTAAAAACTTCTGATGCATCCTCTGTGGACCCCGCCACACAGTGCTGTGGCTTGGGGGCTTGATAGCACTGATTCTTGGTTCCCATTTAGAGGAACCACTTTGCAAAGGCATTTCAGGAAGGCAATTCCCCTTTCTTATTCTAACAAATCGAAGTCACTTGGGGTAACTTATCATCAGGCACCCAGGAAAAAAAAATCCTTCGGCGTGCTCAGCTGAATCATTTTCACCCTAATTCCTGGAAGAGGGCAAGTAGTATCACCTGTGGTCACCCAAAAGCCAGCTGGATGACCATCTGCCTTGCACATCCGTGTCAAGGAAACTTGATGGACTTGAGAACTACACAGTAGTCTGTTGCGTCTCTGGCCCAGGCACCTCATTTTACACATGAGAAGGCTCTTACAGAGGTGGACACATATTTTGAGGTCTGAAATTTTTATTTTTAATATTGTTTACATAATTGAGAGGGATGCACACCCATGTGGGCCTCCAATTAGGGAGAGCAGGTATGGAAGAGGGTGGGTAAGACAAATATTTCACTTTTATTGCTCCTTGCTGTTAAACTCCATCAGCACCCAGAGATGGGACCAATCCTTTCATGACGTCTTAGAGACCCTGACATGGAGAAAAGTGTTCTGAAGGAATTATGTGAGTGGTTTTGATCATTCGAAGAAGTCATTAGCTTCTTTGCACTAGGGTTGAGAAAATCTTTTCAAGGTCTTTTGGTTGACCAAACCCATAAGCCCCATTGGCATGCTGCAAAGCTTGGCCAGGAGGATGGTCTCACCTGTCCTGCTTTCCATCCCTCAAGGCACTCAGTGTCATCTGATGGCCTGGATAACCTGCTTCTCATGTCCCTGTATACATCGAGGTATGCTGCCCACTCCACAGGCGCTGGCAACTTAGAAGGCTCAGTCCCGATATCTGCACTCCAAGGTCAGATCACAATCAATGTGATTTTCCCTGTGGCCAGAGTTCAAGTCCAACAGTCTAACTGGAGATTCCCCCAAGAAACCCCACCTGGGCTAGTCTCAGACTTGGCTCTTGTGTGAACCAGCTACTGCTGTATCAGGTTCAGTCCATTAGCTGCACCAGCCAATGCACATACCAGTGGCTGCAGCTGCCTCGGGTCTGCTCCCAGCCCCATCTCATGCTAACTGATGGTTGCTGTGGATATCCCAGCCCAGCCTACCACAGGCCTGGTTTGTAGATGTTGTGGCCTTGCTGGAGTGACTCTTATTTAACAACTCCCACCAGGCCCAACACAGCACGAGTTCTTGCATGTACTGGCATGAGCTCTGGTCTAGCCCAGTTTGTCACACATCTCATCCCACGCTTGTGTGCATGCCTGGGTCCTACAGCTTAGCTCAGCCCAATCTGCCTCAAGAACCTGGATTCACATATATGCTGATGGGTGCTGCTGTCTTAACCAGCCTGGCCAGCCTAAATCCCCAGCTCTCTTGCTCACCAGTAGGAGCTGCAGCCTGTAGGAGTACCCATAGATGCCCTACCAAGCCTGTTGCCAGCCTTGGATCTTACACCTGCCAGGGGGTACTGTGGTCCAATCTGACATGATTTGTACTCAGTCCCAGCACTAACCAGGTGGTGTTGCAACCTGGCCCAAATTCCATTCTGTCTCTCTGTTATGCCGGAGGATGCAGCAGCCTTTCAGTCTGGACTGCCTATAGACTCAGGTCTTATCTGTGCAATTGGAAGCAGCAGCCCAGCCAGGGAGTCGTAGAAGTTCCCCTAACCAGGGCCACTCTCAGCCCTTGGGTTTGGACTTGCCAGCATGTGCTGAAGTTCAGTCTGAGATGGCCTGCCCCCTAGTCTTGGTTTTGCTGGCAGGTGATATAGCTTGGCTCAGCCTGAACTGCCCCCAGTCTCAGCATTGCCCTGCTTGGCCCAGCTGTAGTCCTCATGTGAACTGGTAGGCATTGTGGTCCAACCCGGCCTGACTTGCACCCTATCCTGGCTCTTGCTTGTGCTAGTGTGTGTTGTGGACTGGCCCAACCAGGCTGTCACCGGATTGGGCTCACACAAATGCTGACAGGAGCTACAACCAAGTCCAGCCTGACTTGCTGCCACCCCCAGCTCTTGCACTCACCAGTAGGATCTGTGGCCTAGCAAAGCAATTCCCAAAGTTCCCCTACCAGACCTGTTGCCATCCTAGATCTTGTGTGTGGCAGAGGGTGATACAGTCTAGCCAGACATGGCTGGCCTCTAGTTATGGCAATTGCTAGTGGCTAGTGTGGCCTTGCCTAACAAGCCTGTACCCAGTCTGGCTCTTAACAGTGAGTGCTACAGTCTAGTCCAGTCTGGCCCACCCCAAGACTCAGCTTTCATGTGACCCGGCATGTGGCGTGGCCTAGCCTGGCCTTTCCCAAACCCATTCTGACTTCCATGCACACTGGTAGGTGCTGGAGCCTATCTCAGTCCAGCCTGCTTCTGAACCCAGCCCACATGCAGGCCAATGGGTGTTACAGCTTATTCTAACCCATTTCTGCCCACAGCTTAGGCTCTCATACTCACCAGTAAGAGCTGCAGCCTAGCAGAGGAATCCCCAAAGTTCCCCTAACAGACCTGTTCCTAGCCCTAGATTTTCTGGGCACTCTGGCAGGTGCTTCGTCCCAGCCTCACGCAGCCTGCCCTCCTCCCACATCTGAGCTTCCACAGGTGGGTATTGCAACCTAGTTCAGCCACACCCTTCCTAGCTCTCACATGTGCCAGCGGTGCTATGAACTGGTCTGGCCTACCCTTATCCAGGCGATTTCCAACACTCCTGCTCCATTCCTGCCTGGGGGCTAGAGTAAAAAGCTCTGGTGTGGTATTCCCTGCCTTCCCCATATATCTTTAAAAAAAGAAGAAAACAAACAAACAAACAAACAAACAAAAAAACCAGAATAGGCAACTATGCTGACACATTGGTGTAGTTCACATAAGCTTGATGTTAACCAGGCCCAGAATGCCCCCTAGCCATTGGCTGCTTTTCTCCCAGGGGTGCAATGCTTGCCTAGGTACAAGGCAACATAGACAGTTGCTTACAGCTGGTACAAGTCTGAGCCTTTGTTCATGCTGAATTAGATTTATATTCAAGACCTCTTTGTACTTTTTTTTTAGAATTCACTCATCTGTATAGCAATTTGAGGTTTGTGATTTACTGAGCACTCACTTTGTGGATAGGAACTGAGGACTCAAGGAATGAATGAGAAAGACCAGAAGCTGCCCAGAACTCACACTGTGTCTAATGTGTGAGGGCCGAGCCATGGGCAAATAATCGCACTCCCCCGGTCTCAGGAATCAGGGCTCACAGCCGACAGTCATGTTAAGTGAGAGGGATAGAAAATGACGAGGGCTAATTTACAGGAAGTATTGACGACGACACATCTCTCTGACCCTGACATTCAGCAGGGAAATGAAAGAGGTGACAGAGGGGGATCGGTGCCCTTTAGGGAGCAAACTTCAGCGTGAGAGAGCAGCAATTGCACAGGTGCTTAATTTCATGACATTGTGTACCCTTCAAGTGGTTACAGCTCACATATTTGCTTACACAGCCACTTAAACCTTTTTCCCACACACAAATGCACACTCTTAATTAATAAGTAGAGTAGATGTAGGGTTATGAGCTGTATTCTTTTTAAATGGGTGTTGGTAGAAAGCCCAGAGTTTACAGGTGAAGGCAGAATCATCTCTAGCGCCTATCACTTCATTGTTTTTCATGTTCTGCTCCGGAGAAGGGAGGCAGCTGATGAAGGCAAGAAATGAGTTTCAAACATTCAGTCTGATGGGATAAATGGCAGTGTCAGAGACCCACTGTTCAGTTTCTCACGTCCTCAGAGACCAGTGCTAACAGAAGAAAGGAGATGGGCAGTGTGGATTACCTGTGTCAATTCACCATGTCTACACTTTTCTGTAGGTGAAAGCAGCATTTAGGGACACAGCACGGCAATTCGGAAGGCATTGTGCTAGAAAGAAAACATCTTTCATTCTACATCAAGTAGAACAACATGGGGCAGAGCTGGCTGTGGCTTGAGTGGACTGTGTGGGATGGACTGAAGGCTAAGGAGGTATGGTCCTCCTGGTTGTTTTCCTTCCTGGGGTTTCTGTGAGTCTCGTGGTTGGGACCTCTGGGAAGCCAACTCAGCTGGGTTCTTGTCATATTTCACATCATCATGCGATTCTGCACAAGATTCAAAATACTGTAAGTCATTTTCCTGTCTCTTAAATGGCTCAGAATCTCTCATCAAAACACCGACAGGTGAAACCAGTGGCTCAACACATAATTCTCCACCTTGTGGTGCCAGCATCCTCTGTCGGTACTGGTACCTGTCTCAGCTGCTTCAATTCTGGTCCAGCTCCCTGCTTGTGGTGGTGCATGGAAGCGGGAGGATGGCCTGGGCCTTGCAAGACTGCACCCAAGGCAGGAATCAGGAGGAAGCACCTGAGCCCAGTTTTGAATCAGCTCAGCTCTGGCCAAAGCAGACATTTGGGGAATGGGCTAGAGGAAGGAAGATCACTCTCTGTAACCTTCCTTCCTCTGTAAATTTGCCTTTTAAATAAATGCAAAATGAATTTAAAAAAAAAGGAAGTCCTGTAATTTGTAACAACTTGGATGTATCTGCAGGATTTGCATTAGGCGAAATAAGTTAGGCATGGGGAAAGTCATCATACGATCTCACTCACGTGTAGACTGTAAATAACATTGGTTTCACAGAAGTTGAGGGTAGAATAGTGGTTACAGAGGGTTGAAGAATCGTGAAAGATCAGTCGAGGACAATTTTACAGTTAGACAAGAGGAACAAGGGCTGGGATTGTATTATGTAGTAGAGTGACTTTATTTACAATGATGTGTTATATATTTAACATAGATAATGGAGAACATAATTTTTATGTTCTTACCACAAAGACATAATAAATTTTAAGGTGATGGATGTGCTAATTACTATAACTGAATAATCACATAGCATATATTTATATTGACACATCACATCATACCCCATGAAACTTGCATATAGTTGGGTCAATCAAAATAAAGGAAAAAGAAAAAAAAAGCAGGCATATAGAGAAGGCATGGCGTTTCAGGGCAGATAAATATTTCACTGCAGGCCATGGGTGTGAGGAGATGAGGCTGGGCTTAAGTCATCTGGGCAACAGGGGAAAAGGCAGGACCCGAAGCAGTCTATGATCCAAGCAGGAGGAAGCTGAGGTGAGTCAAACACGATCCAAGCTAAATCTGGATCTGCCTGACCTACAAGATGGTGAAGAGTCAGCGCTGTTGGAAGGGATGCTCTTGCAAGCATGGAAGAAAATGTGAGTGAGACAGGTGCCAGGGAGGTCCAGGGCTGGCCCTCTAAGCCAAGTGGTAAGGAGCACAGGCTGCAAGAGCCATGACCTGACCCCAGAATCATTACTGCACAGTCTTGGCACATGCTCACCCATCTGACACACCGTTCTAACATTTGTAAAAGGAGGAAGGCAATGACACCCAATTTAAAAGGTTGCTATGGGAATTAAATGAATTAATATGTGAGAAGTTGTAAGAAATTGCCTAACGTATGAAGCATTTTAAAGAGTCATTTCTATTAATAATGAAACAGAGTTTTGCTTATCATGAGCCTGTAGGGCACCAGGCAAACAGAGATTCAGCTTTTGCAGAGGACTACAAGGTGCAAGTCATGACCTGGAAACCAATTTTGATGCTGGTGTGATGGCAGTGGAAACTGGATTGAGGCAGGATAGAAGTGTGCCTGGCTGGGTGTGTCTAGACCTCACCTGGGCAGAAATAGCAAGAGGAAAGGGAGGGAATAGCGCAGATTTATTTCAGGATTGAATTAGCAGTCCCTCTCTCATAAAAAGACCAATCTTTGAAATCTCTTTCTAGGTTGAACTTTCTATTACTGAGAATGCTCAGAATTTCTTATGCTACTGGCCAGGCCAGCTGCTGGTGCACTGACCAAGCTTGTCTCATCACGGTGGCTTCTTTCCTTAAACTACAGGGCTGCTTTGTGAGATGGCAGTTACCATCTGGGCAGGCTGGATGGGAGCACCATTTGAAGCTCCACCCCATTATTTCAATCTATCTTAGAGACCCAGTCCCAACCAAGATAATACACGTTTCACTCAGATCCTTTTCTGTGGAAGTCCCACACCAAACAGCTTAACAGCAGGTTGGCAGGTGGAATGGCTAGTGGAGGGAGCTTTAACTGTTTCTCCTTTTCACAGGCAAGGGCTTAACCCACGTTCACGAGCTAGGCAGCTGGGGAATCCATCTTAGTCCCTGACTTCTGATTGCCTTCCGGCTATAGTGAAGTATCCTGGACAGTCTGGGCCCTGTCAATGTGGGATCTGGCACTACCAGGCTTGAGCTGGCCACCAGCACCCAGGTGTGGGAAACAGGTGCTCATTTAGCAAGGGAGCTGGTGATGAGTAAAAACCTGCTATGCTACTTTTGATATCATGTCTGAGATAAATGAAGTGTCTGAGGCCTGTGAGATTGCAGTACTCACAGGTTGTCATTGAAACAATAGGATTCAGTGGAAGAAAACAAATTCCCTTTGCATCGACAGCCAACTTTTGCTTCTGTAGAAACAGAAGCTAAGAAGATGCAAAAGGAAGACAATAGCCAAGCTTTTTCCCCACAGTTTATGAGGTAGAGACGAGATAAATCTTACGGCTCCTTGTTCAGCTGCACTATAGGATCAGGGCTGAGCACTGTAGCTTCCACTCTTGAAGGAGAGACAGAAGATGCTCCAACCGGCTAGGCAGGGAACAGTGAGCAATTCAGAATTGAGCCTTGATACATCTTCTTGTCTCTGGGGGAAGGGGAAGGATAAACGGGAAGCCATACCCAGGCTATCAAATGTCCCAATACCCAGGGATGGGGAACTGCCACCTGATATCAACCCAGGGTATTGATATGGTACATGTTCTGAGGGTTCTGCCCAAGTGGTTTGGATAGTTCTAAAATGATGTCAATTTCGCCAATCCATGGGAGAGGCAACCCTCCCAATGTCCATTGGCTGACATAGTTGACCTCAAGTCTGCATTCACCCAGATTTTTGCTGTCCCTGTTTACTGGGGTAGTTGTCCAGTTTGCTCTGTTCTCCTTCCTCTGGTACGTTCCAGATGGGCTGTCATAGTCTCCATGTGCCTGAGGATCTGTGTCCACTGTAATGACTTTTTCACCCTTAGGCAGACCCAAAGGCCAGAGCCAGGATACCCAAATCTCATGTGATTCCCCCACCCCCAGGGCTCACAAACCAGACATCCACCTCGTAGCTTTGATATTTATGCCACCTTATTCTGCTTTAGCACCCCTCCCCCAATTGCTTAATTTCAAGTTTGCAAACTGCTAAAGTAACTCATTGGGTGGCTGTGTCCCATGTATGACCCTGGGTTGAAGCCCCAGTTCAGGTTTCCTTCCTGTGAGTTTTATTTGATGTCCACCATTCTGTGGATCCTTGATACAGGCTGCTGTTAGAGTCTACCAGTGAGATAAGCAGTGGGTCTTGAGGAACACAAGGGCTGAGTCCCTTACTGGGAAGTTAATTGACTGTAGAATGTATAAGGCTGCCTATCGCTGGAGCAGACAAAGGCACTAAATCGGTTGCTGATTTCCCCAAATAGCCCAGGAACTCACTATGAGTGTCAGAAGCTGAGGGCAACTGGACTTGATGCCCCTTATTTTCACTGTGGCCCTGCAAGGCTTCCGTAATATTCATGGTTCCCCAGGAAACTGGCCAATTGTTTGCCTTGTAAAGCCAGACTTCTTTAGAGTGCACATTTGTCAGTAGTAGTGTGGTGGGTGAGTGGGCTGGTGTGGTTAGTATTCAGAAACTAATGGAGTCTTCATCTCTCCAGGATACACATAGAGGCTGTACAGGTGACAGGTGTTCAGCAAAGCCCTCAGAATGATGGCAGGCACCCTGGCATAGCTCACCTTACAGAAAAAGCATTGGCATTTCATATTTTGCATATCATCTAAATAAGATCACCTTACTCCAACTATTTCTAACATCATCAAAATGTCTTTGCAAGGTGTGAACCTGTGTGTGTGAATGTGTGTGTGTGTCTCTGTGTGTGTCCTTTGCCTCTAAGATGCTGTGTCCCGCATGAGGTTGCTCTTCATTATACATTCATTTGGTTCTCTGTTGCCCTTGCAAGTTTAACAGCCTTAAAAATTGGATGCTTCTCACTGGTTCTGTAATGAAGTAGCAATTTGTCTCCTGATCCAACCCCAGGTGTAGCTATGCTAACTTGAAGCCTGGCCTTGAGTAATGGGAGAATGTTAAACAATTTCTGGGTATAGGAAATCCTTAGTTGTCACAAAAAGCAACAGGTGTGTAGAGGGTGTTATTCGTGTCTTTAAATAACGTGGAGGTGTGAGGAAATAAGGCGAGCGAGATGCTAAGAGCAAGAAGTACGGTCACTAAAATTAGACCTTCCGGTGACAATGGCATCCCACCCTTCTTTCATTATGCCCGTCTCAAGTGCAGTGCTACATTGTGGCTGGGTAGAAACACTTTTCCTCTACACTGCTATTTTCCGAAGTTTTGAAAGATTTGTTTATCTGAAAGGTAGAATGACAAAGAAGAGACAGAGATCTTCCAACTGTTGGTTCACCCCCAAAATGGCCGCCACCTCCAGGACAGAGCCAGTCTGACCCATTGCATTCCAAGGCAAATTATCAGGGAGTTGGATTGGCAGTGCAACAGTAGAACACCAATCACATGGTGGATTAACCAGCCATGCAATGATGCCAGCTCCTGTTCACTGAAGCTTTGTATCTCAGACACCAGGGGATTTTCGATTTATTATCATCTAGCCTATGAAAGTGATTCAACTTCCATCTTAAAAGTCACCCTAGTATATCTTAGAGGCTTGAGGCACCTTTATGGGGCCATGCCATATACAAATTTAGCTGGATTTTCCTGTGACAGAGCATAAGTTATGTATTTTTTTTTTCAAGGTACATTTCCGTAAGCTAAGAGATTTCCCCTTGCCCCTCCCAATCCGCCCTCCCCCTCACTGTTTCCCCATTTTATTACAGTACTACATTCCTTCAGCAACTGTCACAAGTCCATCATTTGTTTCTTAAGTACACCATGGCATGGTAGGTGTAGACAATGATAAAAAGTCCAGCATCCTATTGTCGAGATACATTTAACAGTTTTTCGGAGGATCCTTCTTTTATTTGGCAGTAGAGATGCGTACTGCAAAATATTTTCACTTCCCAGTATGATAATGTTCCTCTAGCAGAATATATGATAATACATGTTTACCTATGTAGTTATTAATGTTGTATTTTTCAAGAAGGTTGCCTTATATCAGAGAGAACATATGCCATTTGTCCTTTCGGGATTGGCTTATTTCACTGAGCATAATGGTCTCTAGCTGGGACCATTTTGTTGCAAATGGTAGATTTTCATTTTATTCAATTAGTTGGATCATATTCCCTCAAGTAGATGTAACACAGTTTCTGAGTTGTTTGAATGTCTTCGCTGTTGCCGATTGTGCTGCTGCAAATACAGGATTACAGGAAAGCCTGAGTTCTTAACCACTGGATCCTCGAAATTGAGTTTGCTTTATTTGTTTATTTTGGTTCTGAAAGATCCAGAGATGCTAATTACTTGATTCTTGGCATCCGCATCTCTGGGCTAATTTTTGTTCCCTTCTTGCCCTAGGCCTCAAGATTAGCTCAGTTCTTAGGAGGCCCCACCGAGGTCCGTCCTGGGTTCCGTGGGCTCTCTACCAGGGGGTCTCTGCTGAGGTACACTAGTCCCGGTGGGGACTTCCCCCTGTTCTCAAGTCCATGTGTCTGATTCCATTGATTCCATCTGCTATGATAACCCTCTCACTTCATCCTGAGATAGGGCTCCTGGAATGCTTGTATTGGTTCTCCCTTCTAAGGACTGGCCCTAACCCCTGGCTTGTCTCTGCTACTTGTAAATAGATCTTTGGATGGAGATTTCTTCCTGTCAGAATGTCCATTTTTGTTGCCTACACTTGATGGGGCATCTGGCACCTTCACTGAGCGACTCCAATTGTTAGCTCCTCAGTGTATTCTCAACAGGTCATTACCTGATTCTCGGGTACTGCCTATGCTGCTGGCTCGCCTCTTCCTGTGTGTTGATATCCCAGCCGAGGTGATTGTTTAAGATCCTCTTGGAAGAGAATGAGGATGACATTCAAGACTTGGAGGAGAATATTCTGTGATTACTCAACTATCTCCTGGTTACAAGACGGCTTGCTTGTAACAAGGCTAAGAACTTGGTTTCTCCGCTCTCCACACGGTGCTGTGCCCAAACAGCCCACACCCAAGCCGTGTCCAATGTAACTTGCCCTCTAAGGGCTCAAGTTGTGAAACAGTCGTTTCAATTGCCCTTGTCCAACCATAAACACATGAGCCCTGCTCCAGAAGCTTGCCACATTGCCAACGGAACCTGTTCTCTAGCTCTCTCCGGTGCTCTGTCCGTAGGCACCAAGGCCTGTCCAACAGTCACCCTCTGCTCTTGGCTGGTGACCTCCGTGAGGTCAGGGCTTCATTTCTTTGTTCTGGATTCCAACTTCCGGAAAAAAAAAAAGCCTCACACATGATAGTGATGAAGTAACAAAAAAATTAAAAAAAAAAATCCCTGGTCAAGCAAGTACAGGAAAATTCAAAAATATGTGGTTTGTGTACACACACACACACACACACACAAGAAATCTCAAAGAATAAAAGGGAGCCAATTTTTTTTATTATTCTTAAGATTTCAGATAGAGGGCCCAGCATGGTGGCCTGACGGCTAAAGTCCTAGACTTGAATATGCTGGGATCCCATATGGGCACGGGTTCTAAACCCGGAAGCCCCACTTCCCATCCAGCTCCCTGCTTGTGGCCTGGGAAAGCAGTTGAGGATGGCCCAAAGCCTTGGGACCCTGGGTCCGTGTGGGAGACCCAGAAGAAGCTCCTGACTCCTGGCTTCGGATGGGCGAAGCACTGGCCGTTGCGCTCACTTGGGGAGTGAATCATCGGATGGAAGATCTTGCTCACTGTTTCTCCTCCCCTCTGTATATCTGACTTTGCAATAAAAATAAATAAATCTTTAAGAAAAAGATTTTAAATAAAGATAAAGTAGAGTTTCAAAACATCAGGGTGCAAATCACCATAAAGGTAACTGGTTAACAATAATGGACTAGTAAGAAAGACATGCGATTTAGACATAAAAACTAACAGGTCTTAGGAGACAATGGTACATAAAAAATTCACACAAAAGGCTAAACTTGCAATAGAAGATGAATGTAATGGGCTTGGTGTGATGAAGCAGAGTCTGGGGCTAAATCCTTGTCTTGCACACACTGCGATCCCATATTGGTGCTGGTTTAAGTCCCTGGCAGCTCTGCTTCTTCCAGCTCCTTGCTGTGGCCTGGGGCAACAGCGGAGGGTGACCCAAAGTCATGGGATGCTGCACCCACATGGGAGGCCTGTAGGAAGTTTCTGGATCCTGGCTTCAGACTGTCTCAGCTCTGGCTGTTGTGGCTACCTGGGGAGTAAACCAACAGATGGAAATATCTCTCTCTCCTATCTCTAAACCTGCCTTTCCAATAAAACTAAATACATCTTTTATTTAAAGAGATGAGTGTGACCCAATTTTAAAGTTAAGCACAAGAGATTGAGAACAAATAATGGAAATAATGAGTGGAAACATTAAAAGAATTATAGAGAGGGGGCAATATTTTCTAAAATTGGGTTTTGTTCCTTCTGTTTATATTTCGGAGGTGGTGTCTGACAGAGAGAATGAGGACAATAAGCGAACTCCACGTAGAAGCAGGTGTGTGGGTGAAAGCTCTGGTTACAGCCTTTCTGCTTTTATACTCCAGAGGTCCCCAGGGAAATGAGGGTGCTCCTGCTGGGTGGAGTGAGGGAGGAGAGCTTGCTGGCCCTGCTGGTCCTCTCTAGGCCCTCTCCTGGTTAGAATCTGGGAGCTAGGGACCCCAGGCCGGAGGATCATGCTGCAGGCCATCACCAGCTCTTGCTCAGCTGATGTACTGGTTTACCTGGGTGCACGAAGCTGTGGGATTTCAGACTGACTCCAGAAGCCTGGCTCTTAACACATCTGCTCTTCTGTTATGTTTTATTCATCCTTGAAAATTTTAGAACCATAAAGTCACATAACAATTCGTCACTGATGAAATCTCTTTCTCTGCCTCATCACTTCATCTGTACCACCTACCTCAACTGGCAGATAAAGGGAAATTCATTTGGTCTTACAGCCAAATCAAAAATGTTGACCATTGCTAGCTGTGTAGCTTTAAAAATACTCTTCTTACTCTTGTGTTTAATTTTTACTTGTAAACTATTCCTTTAGTGTGTTTAGCCTTTGACTGTATAGTACATTAAAAATATATTGTTATGAACCCAGCGTTGTAGCCTAGTGCTTAAAATCCTTGGCTTGCATTCCACATGGGCACTGGTTTATATCCTGGCTGTTCCACTTCCCATCCAGCTCTCTGCTTGTGGCCTAGGAAAACAGTGGAGGACAGCCCAAAGCCTTGGGATCCTGCACTCATGTGGGAGACCCGGAAGAAACTCCTGGCTTCTGATATATATGTACATATATATAATATTTTAAGTATAAATAATTATATAGGATATATATAATTATGAAAAAGGAAAGGGTGGGAGACAGTTTGGAAAGGAGGAAAATATTGCCTTCTTAGAACTGTGTCTATGAACTCTGTGAAATCTGCTCTCTTTGTATGAAGAAAAATGTAAATAAAAACAATAAAAATTTCAGAACCTGATTAAATTATTGAATTACAGTCCAAAAGAGTGCTATATATTGTTAGTATGTAACAAGCATATATAGTAACAGTATGTAGCATAGTGGTTCAAGACATAAGGACAGCTTACATTGATCAAATTATGGCAATTAACAGGTGTATGCATTAGGTTTTCTGTGATTGGAATCTTTGAGTGCCTCTGATTACCTTGTTGGAACTTTGGTTGTCCCGTATGTAAAGGAAGGAAGACTGAGAAAAATAACTCCCTTTAATTATACAAAGGGAAATATTTCCTAGATGTGAACTTATGGAGGACAAAGAGCCATTTTTTTACTTGTCTTTTTCTCTTTGTTCATTCGTTACTTGAATAAGCCTCCTAGTCCATGCTGAATTACGGTGCACATCTGAGACAACCACAGCCAGGTCCTTGAGCACTGTGTTACATCAGCATTTCCTCCGCTTGTCTCAGGCGTTTCATCAGACCTACAGGTGTATAGCATTATTCTCCCATCCTACCGATTAGATTTAGAGGATACCTCATTAGTTTTCAGTTTTCAGCCATGAAGCGATGAAGGCTGGTAATTTATGAAGTCCAGGTGGCGTGGCAGGTCAAGTGGGAACTGAACTATCTCACCTGAGTTAGAGTGTGTGTGTGTGTGTGTGTGTGTGTGTGTGTGTGTGTGTGTGTGTGTGTGTGTGTGTGTGTGTGTGCTTTCTGCGAGAGCATGGCAAGGGGAGCTCATGCCAGTGTAACGGTGCTCAGGACTGTCTCAGTGTTGGGCACACCCTGTCATACTATCCCTGTGAGAGGCAAGAGTGGGTGCTGCTGCTGACAGCACACCTGAAACTTGTGGAAGTTTAGCTCACCAGAATTTCTTGTCTCTGCCTTGGCCGTGAGGGAGACATTAGGTGGGTAATCTGTTGAGGGAGTTACAAGAGAAATTGGGCATCAACTAAAATAATGGGAGGAGAGCCGTGTTTAGGGAAAAATTTTTCAGATCCTGAGAGCTCTCCTCCTAGAGGAATCCATTGCTAGGCATGCTGTTTTTGGTCTCCTACCTCCCTGTCCAGGAGTCTGACATTGGAGAATCACTTTGTTGTGTGTTCATGGCTCCAGATGGATCTGCATGGCTATGGTATTCCTGCAGTTAGCATAAATGCAGTGGAATATAACCAGTAATCCTACAGTCTGAGCGAAAACCTATGCCAACATATACCAAATGGATCCTTTCTAGTACATATTGAACACTTTGTAAAATACTTCCTAGCCCCCCATCTGCTAACACACACGCACACTCATCTTTCCTTACTCTTGTTTCTCACACAAAGGAGAGGCAAAATTTGGTGGGAAAAAAAAACATTCTTAATTGTTTTTTGGAGGAAAAGATTTTGTTGTGAAACGACAAGAAACTAAAGCAGCAAGAAAATAAGTTCAGGATTGCACTTAGATTTGCTGAGGAAAACAGGAAAAAAATGAACAAGAAATGAGGCTTAATTTTAATGATGGGGAATTTGCTTCTAAGTAACGAGATTACAGGAAGTGGGAGTGCGGGGGATTCAGACAAGAGCGGGGTCTGGCATCCTATTGTGATGGACAGGATTTTACTCTTTCTGAAGCAGCACTGACGCACAGAGAATCAGAGAATGTTAGATGTAGAGCTAGAGCAGACACCGGCAACACAGAGCATAAGGGACCCTTTTTCTTTCCCCATGAGCTCCACCTAGCTCTATTAAGGATATGTCTTTCTTACTCTGAAATTCTGATTTCCTTCCATCTGAACACTTTCAACATGAACCATGTTGTACATTTGGCCAGGACTCACCCCTCTAATCTAGAGTTCCTTCATCGCATTTCCCAGTACAGGGTTCCCAGGACATCTTAATATTTTATCACCATGTTTTCACTATTCAATAAATTTAATATCCTGCAGGAGATGCATCTATCCATACCTACACATACGTATACATAATTTCACACTGTTAATTATGTCTTTAGTTTGATAGGTATCATTTCATTGGCAATTTAGTTGGGTCTTACAGGATCTTACAGGGTCTTTGTAAACAGACAAAAGGTGCATTGTCTTGCTGGTTTGTGTTGAGAAGCTAATAATGACTCGAGCAAATGGATTGGTAGATTTTTTTTTTTAAAGATTTATTTTATTATTTTTTCATTGGAAAGGCAGATATACAGAGAGGAGAGACAGAGAGGAAGATCTTCCGTCCGATGATTCACTCCCCAAGTGAGCACAACGGCTGATGCTATGCCGATCCGAAGCCAGGAGCCTCTTCCGGGTCTCCCACGCGGGTGCAGGTTCCCAAAGCCTTGGGCCGTCCTCGACTGCCTTCCGGGGCCACAGGCAGGGAGCTGGAAGGGAAGCGGGGCCGCCGGGATTAGAACCGGCGGCCATATGGGATCCCGGGCGTGCAAGGCGAGGACCTTTAACCACTTGCGCCACTGCGCCGGGCCCTGGATTGGTAGATTTTAAGTAGAATTAGCTTAATGACAGGTGGATGGGACTGACAATGGATCTCCCCTCGCAATAGCCCAAGCTAATGTTGGTGTGAGTAAGCACAGAGGGCTAAGATGGGTGCTTAGGCCAATGGTTATAACTCCTGGGAATTCTCTCCCTTGCTGTGGGATGCAAGCATCTGAAAACTGATTGTGCAGTGGAAGCTGCTGCTGGCAGAGCTCAGCTGGTGGGGGCGGTCCCATGTTCTGGTGGCTTACCTGGGTCTCCCACCTGTCATTGCTGCCCAAGGCTGAGGCCAGCACTTTGGTCTTCCTCACCCTCCCAAGCCTGTTCCCAAAGTCTACTTTGTGTCCTCAGAGGATGCAGTTCTCTTGAGAATCTGTAGTGCTTGCAAATCTTAACCCTAGATGCAGTAAATTACAGGCTACAGAGAGATGTAAAAAATATATATTATACTATATATAGAAAAAGTCTATATAATACTATATAGAGAACATGTTCGGAGAATTCTATCTGTAATACTATATTCCATTTTATGTATATTCTTTATGTCAATAACACTACTTTTCTCTCTGCAGAAAGCTGTATATTATTTTATAGTTCTACACCATTGATCTAATTTCTATGTACTGAGTCTATATACACATGTAAGGATATGTCTTTTTAAGTGTGTGTAGCTAAAGTGGAGCTTGATTATGGGTAAGAAAGAATTTACTTCTCTGTTGAGGACTAAACATAACTTGGGTCTGATTGGCATTTACTGGTCATGGCCAAAAGCAGAGTAATAAGGCCCACAGTACAAAATCAAGTCCAGGGGGCTCCAACAGCCCCTAGCAGAGGTCTGGTTGGGGTGGGGCAGACTTTGGGGCAGTTCCTTCTAGAAGGGACACCCTTTTAGAGCAAGGTGGATCCATGGTGACACTTACACATCTTCAGTAGCATAGTTTGTGTTCATCTTGATTCCAGCCTGTGTTTGTACATAATTGATTTTTTCCCTTTGGCTGAGCAGGGGCAGCAGGATCTAATTAGAGTGTCAGCATACTAGTATGTGTTGCTCCCCCCCCGAACCCCCTTTTTTTAATCCCAGAAATGGCTCACACCTTGCACTGGAATAGTGTGGAGGAAGTCTCTTCAGACCACAAAATGGGCAGAGCTCAGACACCCTTGGCAGCGAAAAGCAAAACTAACAATAAAAAAGGAGACTCTCTTCAAATATTCAGAGAGAGTCACAAAATGCTGAAGTAAATCCTTATCAGGAATTTTAATGAGCAAAATAAAATATGAAATCTGTGCGATTAAAATCAAATCTTCCCCCTTCTGCTGGGCTGGCGCGGGCTTCCGGCAGGAAGGCGCGGGCATTGGGAAGCCTTTCGTGCTTAATGACTGCCAGGGCTTTTTCTCAGTTCAAAGCTCTCTCGCAGGCCCCACAGGGGGGACGAGGAACTTGAGAGAACAAATAAGCTTCCTTCTGAGTGACTTGGAGTCCTGGAAAACAAATGATAAACATTTTAACCGAATTGGAAAGACTCAAGCCAGTCAGCCTTAATTCGTGTCCCCATTGGGATGGAGGCTGTTCACTAGGCGGCTTCAGATAATTCACGGAAAAGAGAGTCAATAGATAAGTTGATTGCAGTTCAAACAGCCACTAAAATCCATGCATCCGAGGGCTCTTCAAACAGTTCCTGGGGAAAGCCTCAGAGGAGAGAACTGTGCATGGATTTCAGAACTCCACTGCACACAGAGGAATTACCTTGGCATCCTGTTTCCACAGATTTTTTTTGAAGCCCCCTCAAACCTGACATGTAGGGAAGCTGGCAGGGGAGCATCATTTGAGGGGAGGAGTCTCCCCATCCATGTCCACTGGTTATCTGGAATGGGATGTTCATTTCTTGTGCCTGGTGGACAAGTGGATGCCTCGGCCTTGTGGAGACAGACCGGTTGTATTGTGCAGCTGCCTTTAGTTCTGTCTTCTGCCCTCTGGGTACTGAGTGAACAGCAATAAGTACACAGTCCCAAGAAACGCCCTGAAGCCTGGAGCGCCCACTTTCTTAGTGGTCACTTCACAGTTGTTTTTTAGGGCCGATTGTTGACTGTATGTTAGTTCCACATGCATGTTTCTGCTGTGTCTGCCTCCTCAGTTCAGATCCCATTGTCTCTCCATTTACATTCAGACTCGTTTTATTCCAAGCAGTGATCTCACCCTCTTTGTCCTCTTTGAGCACTCAGTGTTCTATGAGCACATCAGCACTGAGCACGCCACAGTGGGCTGCGGAGACCTTGCAGAAATCCAACCTTCTGCTTCCCAGATGAGGGGGTGATAATTGATGTTTCGCCACCAGATACCCTTGAGTGGACTGTGAAGCTGCAGCCCCGAGCATGCGTTTCCCTGCCTTGTCTGGAGGGAGTTAGAGTGAAACAAGCTTGGAGCAGGCTTGGGCCACAGTTCCCCATGCCCAAGGGCCCTAGTGAGGGCTGAGGTGTTGTAGGGATGCTTCTCTTCTCTTCGATGGAGCCCAACTACTATCAAGTGCCCCGATGCACTAATTGTGATTGCTCAGGGGTTTCTTTGAATGCATATCTACCGAGCAGGTCTTGTGTTTAGAGCAACACTAATCTCCAAGACTAAAGAATTGCAGTGAGTGAGGAGGTGATGACTTGGATAAAACACAGGACCCAGAGTATTGAGAAGTTTGTGGAGTGCTGGATGACAGATCGGATGAGGAAAGTGAGTACTAATGGGCTTCTCTTTTAGTCGTGTTTTTAGCAATTAGTTGCATGTGTATGACTTGCAAAAGACAGAAGGGCTCTTTGCGACAAATAAACAGTTGACATTTGAGGGGGTTTGGATAAGAGATAAAGACACACTTATATTAACACACAGTGATAGTGTGGGGCAGAACACTGTTGATTCAATACTCAAATGGCTACAGTTACTGGATTAGTTGAGGCTGAAGCCAGGAGCCCAGAGCTCCATTCAGGACAGGATGGCAGGGGCCTAAGTACTCAGCCCATCTTCTGCTTTCCCGGGGGAGCAACAGCAGGGCTTGCAGCAGAGCAGCTGGGACTTGAACTTGTGTTCCATTATGGGATGCCAGCTTAGGAAGCAGCAAGCTTAATGCACTACACCCAGCCCTGAGGGAGAGAGAAAGAAAGAGAATATTGTGACAAAAACTTTGACCCAGAGAGAGAGATTTTACCTGTTGGTTCACATGCCAAATATTCACAATGGGCAGGGATGAATCACACTGAAGCCAGGGCCCAGAAAGTCACTCCGGAGTTCCCATGTCATTGTCTTTAAAGATCTGCACTAGCAGGAACCTTGCTTGGGTCATGAATCAAAACTGGAACTTGTATAGTTACAGCACCATTGCATATCGAAATTAGTTGGAAAGGGTTTACTTGTTTAAAATGCAATTGCCTGGGCTCCACTGCAGACCTAGGCCTCTGTATTTGAAAAGGATCCCAATGAGATTGTTTGCATGTGCGTGATTTAAAAAATTATGCTGCTGAAGAGTGTCACAATGAATCCTGTGTGTGATACTTCTTTGCCCATGAGTGGCACGGGGATGTGCCTGACCCAGCTGCAGTGTGCTTTGAATCTCAAACCACCTTCTCCACGTACCTACTTCTAATTCACTTCTGCCCAGTGACCACCAGTTGGAGGCTGTTCAGAGAACGGAGCTGATTTTAACATTGATTTGAATGCAGCACAAGGATGTGGCTACATATGTTGAGTAAGAGAGGCACCTTTGATCGTCATCAACCATCATTTTGAAGTGTTTTTCTAACTTTAAACTGCAGCTGCCTTTCATTCTGACATGAAATTGAAAGTTATTGGTATATGTTCCTGTGATTGTATGTGTTGTAAATCTACATGTGTGTATTTCTGGTATTTTTGATTAAAACTTTTTTTGGCACTAAAGTCTATCTGACATGCAAATATCATCATACTCCAGGTGTGTGATTGAAACCAGATCTTCATGAGAACTTATGCCATTTTCATGTTTCAAAGAGTTGTGGAGGCTTTTTTTTTCCTACTATTTTGCACAGTAACCACCACTCTGAACCCAGGGCTCGAGACTCAAGTTTATAATGACTGGTTGGCTCTGGTACATATGTCTATTACAGTATTATGTATTTCTGCTAAATTAGAGTCAATAGCTAATCTGCATTACTGGAATGTAATAAGTCCAATGGGTATTTGCTGTACCGAAAAGCGTTAAGAAAGCTGATTTTATGCTTTTCAAACAATCCAAATTGTAGTATAATACTTTTGTCCAGAATGACCCCTATTGCGAAAATGTCTTTGCATTCCACTCAAGGACCAAATCCCAGCAACCCGTGAGTGGACGCTGTATTTAAGAACTCAGAGGCTCTCACCGCCGAGGGCTCCACCCCCTCGCCTTGCGTGTGGGACAGTGATTCCATCTAGCTTTTGGATATACCATCCAAACTACCTGTGACTAAAACTGGTGCAACCAAAACCCATGCTCTCTTGTAGAGGTGCTTAAATGCTATGTGGATATGAGACCTTTGCATTTAGCTGCTTCCACTCAACTCAGTAAATGCTGAAATGCAAGCCCTTGGGGGGGGGGGGGTTGTGCTGGCAGCTGGAGCCTGGCAGAGCTGCCCTGGTTAAGTGCAGCATCTTCATCCAGAAGCAGGAGGGGGTTTGAGCAGAAAAAGAATAAGCTACGGGCTTTGTTTTGTGCAGTCTTTATTCTTTTTTTTTCCCCCTCAAGAGACTGTAAGTATTAATAACCCCATCTTGATGTTCAGGTCATGGTTGAGGTGACACTGTGACCTGCCCTCAGGTGGAAATCTGGGCCAAGAGATACCCAAAGGCCTCCGGAAGGAAGGCTGCTCTGCCCTCTGGTGCCTGTACCTGGAGAAAGAAGGATGCATTAAAACTGTACCCTCAGCCTTGAGGGTAGCCTGTGTTGCTGGTCTGGAGTGCATCCAAGTAGGTGCTAGGGACCACAGCACAGCTGCCTTCGAATACTTTGTGTTTAGTGGAGATACTGCAACAGGCCAGGTGAGCTAGCCTAGCGGTTTAAGTCCTCACCATGCGTGTGCCAGGATCCCACATGGGTGCCAGTTCTTATCCTAATGGCTGCATGTCCCATCCAGCTCCCTGTTTGTGGCCTGGAAAAGCAATAGAAGGTGGGTCTCAGGATGGGGCGTCTCATGCCTGGATCCCAGACGACAGCCACCATGTGCACGTGGTGAGCTGTCCCTGGGCCTGCCTGGGTTCCAGGGACTGCTCCCTTCAGGGTAAGTACACTGAGGGGGGAGGTCTCCATGACTGGGCAGGTCCGGGACCCACCCAATGCCCTCATTGAGTGGTGAATGGGATTGGGGAGGGGCACAACCTTGGGCCTGGGAGTTTAAACTTCCAGCAGCCTCCCGGCTACTGGTGGGTCTCAAGATGGAGCATCTCATGCCTGGATCCCAGATTACAGCCACCATGTGCATGTGGTGAGCTGTCCCCGGGCAGCCAGCGCGCCATTTGGTGCCAGACTCTGCCTGCTGGCCACCTGGCCGGGGAGCTCTAGGGTTTTGGTCCTTTGAGTCGCTGCTTAGTTAGCTCCAGGTTGAACCTACTGTGCTTCTAGGATGTGAAGCATTCGTAAAGATTCCCAATGACAGTAACTCTTTCTTTGTTAAACTTGTAATCACTGAACAATGCTGACCACCAAATACCAGTCCACACAAAAGCTATGGCTTGGGGCTTGTCCAGCAGAATCATATCCTGTTACCTGACATGATGATGAATCAGGAGAAGGGTCACATTAAGCAGGCCATTACATTAACTAGCACTTGAGAACCATAACTGGGGGTAAATTCTGTGAGGGAAGTATGGGCCACACCCTGTGGAAATTTGAGCCCCACTGGTTATCTCAAGATTTGGGGTGTTGATGGACTAAGCTAGGTGTGACCAAGGAGCCTGCCATCAATCACAGGTAAAGGAACCCCCAACAGTCTGTACTGGTCAGGGCAGCAGCACCCGGATGTGCATCCTGATTAGGGTGTTGGGTGGGCCGTGCTGCAGCGTTCACCAGTACATACAAGGCCAAATGGAAGGCCAGACTTTGCCAGAACCTGGCCCAAACCCAATGGCATGTATGATAACTGGATCTGGGAGAGGATTAAGTGGAGGAACTTGGGAAACTCCCTTTGTTAAGTCATAGCTCCCACTGGTGAACATGTAGTCCAGACCTGGGGGTCGGACAAGCTGGTCAAAATAGCTCCAATAGCTGGCAAATGTGTCAATGGTAATGGAGCAGAGTGAGCCAGGCAGGACTGAGCAAACCTTAGCCCACAAACAAAACTAGAGACTAGGAGGGAGCACAGGTCATGCCGAGCTAGGCTCTTGCACCTACTGGTCTGTGTGAGCCAGGAACGCTAAGCCACAATGTCTAAGGCAGAAGTCGGGACAGGTGAGGAACTGAGCCAAGCTGAGTCAGAGCAACCACTGGCATGCATGTGATCTATGGCTGGGAACAGGCCCGCTTGGGGAGCTAAGGGGACAACCCTAGCTGGGTTGAGATTCCCTTCAAGGGGCGTGTGGCCTGGAATGGGGGCTGCATTCTGATTGGGAAATGGTTGTAGTCTCCCTTGGCACAAGTGTGGACTGGGATTGGATGCACGAGCCAGGCTAGACTCCAATGCCCTCTGGTGTCCTGGAGGACCGGGATAGATGTGTGATGGACTAGGTTAGGTCTCAACCCATACTGAGCCATGTGTGAGCCATATGTGGGTATGAACAAGTCATGGCTGGGCTGAAACATTCAACAGCAAGGACCAGTTTGGGTTGAAAGCCAGTTAGGAAAAGCCACTGTTCCTGCTAGGTCAGGAGGTGAACTGAGTAGGGCTGGCTCATGGACGGACTGGTATGCGTGAAACCTGACATTAGGAGAGGTTCTGATGGAAGAGCCTGGGCAACTCATCTGGCAGGACACAGACCCAGCAGGTAAGCGCAAGAAACATGATAGGAAACAGCCCAGAACAGGCCATGGAAAGTTACCCACTGGCATACATTTGGCAGGGGTTGGGGGAAGACCAGGCTGAATCTGTCCACGTCATCCACTGGCAAATCCAAGCGCCAGAACAATGTGGGTCAACCCAGGTTCGGTTGCAACAAAGACTAGTGCACATTACAGAATTGCCTGTACAGGAAGTGACCCCAGCACCCAACCAGCAAGTGTGAGAACAAGGAAGGGAGCGGGCAAAGCCGGTGGTGGTTCCTTTGCTGGACACCTACACCCACTGGAGAGTGTGGGCTGGGATGGGGGCAAAACAGACTAAGTATGGATACAACACCTGTACGCCTCATGTGGACTAGATCAGGGATAAGCCAGGCTGGGCTGATTACTCCTACTGGTGCAACAAAATTAGAGTGGGTGAGGGTTGTTTGGGCTTAGCCACAGCACCAGCTGGCAGAAGCTGGCACTGAGGGCTAGTTCTGTCAAGTCAAACCACAGAACCACCAGGAGAGTGCATAATCCAGGAGTGGGAGAGGCCTGGGAGGGAAATAGCGGGCTCCTCCCTCTTGGGTTACCACTTCCACGGGAGGGCATGAAAACTAGGACATGAGCTGGGGTGGAATGGGGTGTGGGACAGACTGGACTACTGCTATACATACTGGCAAATCATGGAAGGGGGCGGGCCTGGTGGGGGTTATTGTGGGTTGCTCCAACTAAACTGCAGCTCCCACTTGTTTATGCAAGGGCCGAGTATGTGCTGGGCAGAACCAGGCTGAACTGCAACACCCATTGGTTCCAGTGGAAGTCAGGACTGAAAACAGAACCAACCCAGCGACCGCAACCACCAGCTGATCAGGGTGATGGACTGTGCCGGGCCCTGTACTTGCTAGCACATACAAGAATCTGGTTTGAGAACACCTCAAAGTTTCTATGGAGATCTCCCCATCACAATGCTGGACTCAGAACCCTAACCAAGAAAAGAGAGAAGGTAGAACAGGTCAACCAACCAACTCAGTTATATATTGGCAGCGGAATACGGGGCAAACAGAGACTCTATGATGGACTAAGTCAATCAGTACATTCTTCAATGACCTCATTGTGCTTGGAGTGACAAGATTGGTAGTGATTCATAACTGTTGAAATATCAAAACCACTTGAGCAAGAACCTCAGAGCATACCTTACATCCGGGACTTGGGGAGGGTGGGAAATTGGGTGGGCCTTCTCCCTTAATACCCCCTTTAAACATGAAGGAAACAATATGGAAATAAAAATAAATAAATTAATTTTAAAAAAACTAGGTGATTAAGGTACATTGAAAAAAAAAAAAAAGCAATAGAAGACAGCCCAAAGCCTTGGACCCTGCACCAGCGTGGGCGAGCTGGAAGCTCCCGATTCTTGGCGTTGGATCAGCTCAGCTCTAGCCATTGCAGCCACTTGGGGGGTGAATCATAGAATGGACGATCTTCGTCTCTGTTTCCCTGTTCTTTGTATTTCTGCCTTTCTGATAAAAATAAAGTAAATCTTTTTTAAAAAAGGAAGAAATTGATCCAGCCAGGAAAAGCATTCAGCCTAAGTGATAGGAATATGACTGGAAGGGTGGCAAAATGGATTGATGATTTGGGAGGTTCCCAGAAAATAGCATGATTTTTAAGAATTTGCGTTTTAGACTACAAAACGTACATTTTATAGGGATATTAGCGCATTGGAATTGGCAAAAACACAAAACTTTCTTTTTTTAATTTATGTGGGGCTAAGATGATGATAAGTGCTAACACTTATTAGGCATTTATAACGTGCAAGGCACCTTGAGGCTGGCTACCAATTGTGTCACTTGATTTCAACAAGAAGCTCCAAGTCAGGTGGGGTAACAATTCCTTCGGTATTAAGAATAGATTTTCAGAAAAGAGAATTTCTCGAGGATCTAACAGAGTGAGTGGAAATCCAAGATTGAAAGCCAGTTTCATCAGCCTGCCTAAAGAGCCTCCAGATAAAGAAAAGATACCTGAGGGGGAGGAGTGGGAGGGAGGGGGCAAAAGGAAAATTGTCCAAGTTCTTTCTCTAACTACAAGCATAATTCAAAAAGCTAAACAACACATGGGTTTGATTCCTAAGTTTGTTTTTGTGCAAAACATTTTTAAAATGTGGTGTTTCTCCTAATAATTGCGCCCCATGAACTTTTTGTAGAATGTCTATACTGTTAAAATTAACCATTTAGGGCCTGGCACAATGGCCTAGCGGCTAAA
Source organism: Ochotona curzoniae (assembly GCF_017591425.1). NCBI lineage: Eukaryota > Metazoa > Chordata > Mammalia > Lagomorpha > Ochotonidae > Ochotona > Ochotona curzoniae. The sequence goes on from NW_024466580.1 coordinate 1,126,408, forward strand.
GTCCTCTCCTTGAACACGCCAGGATCGCATATGGGCACCAGTTCTAATCCGAGCAGCCCTGCTTCCCACCCAGCTCCTTACTTGTGGCCTGGGAAGGCTGTCGAAGACGGCTCACAGCCTTGGGACCCTGCACCTGTGTGGGAGACCCAGGAGCTCCTGGCTTCGGATCGGCCGTTGCAGTCACTTGGGGAATGAATCATCGGATGGAAGATCTTCCTCTCTGTCTCTCCTTCTCTCTGTATATCTGACTTTGCAATAAAAATGAAATAAATCTTTAAAAAAATCAATGATTTAACTGGAAGAGTTGGGAAAATTGTGTGCTGTTCAAAGATATTTGGTGTATAGTCAAGTAATATAATATGCATATGGTTCAAAACACATCTAAATAATTAGGCAAGAAAAAAGCACAGCTAAGAAGGGTTATAACCTTTTACAGAGCAGACCCTGCTGCACCGATGATATCATTCACTGTGAAGGAAAACTTAATTCATAACCAGTTTCGCCAAGGCATTTACTAGACAATGTTTAAAAGAATTTGGTTCCGTAGCAGCGAATGAAGTAAGTTAGAAATACCAGGAAATTCTGTGCTGGCAGAACTACTCAGATGCGTGAGCCCAAAGACTCAGCGACAGTAAGGAGGGACCACAGTGTCCCGTTGTTCTGGAGCTTGGTCCAGGGCCAACCTCAGGGACAATCAGCTCTGCTTTCTCTTTGCATGGGTTCCAGGTTGACAACGCTATCTTTATGAGTTCATCGAATGCGTTAAGGCTAAGTCAATCAACTCTCAGAAAGGCTCAGATACGGGAAGATAGACAATGTGGTTGAGAAAAACCCAGAGGAGAAAAAGCGAAACAAGAGGCTTTTTGTTGGTGGTTAAAAAAAATTTTTTTTGCCTCTGTAATTACAGGATCAAGCAAGTAAGTTTTAGAATCGATACTTGTGATGTTGTAATTCATGGGCAGTCTTCCCTTTTGGGAGATCGTGGTGGGGCTACCACTAAATGCAACAAACTCCAAGCCATTCTGAGACACGAATTGGAGCAAAGATTTTGCACCCTGTCAGGAGCTCAGAGGGTGAACTGTGAACTGCACAGTGTGCGCTCATTCCCAGTGAGCTCTGGCAGGAAGCAATGTTCTGATTTCTGTTCGCAGGCATCTCACCTGGATGTACAACCAAAGCAGGCCACGCGAGCATTTAACTTGTCAACACAACATGCTATGAATTATAAAAAGAAGACGCTAAATTTCCTCTGCCTAGTGTCCTTGGTTAAATGATAGAGTTTGAAGTAAAGGGGTCCTGGCTTCTGAAGTCCCTGAGACTGTGGGAGATGCTTGCACAACCCCCACCCCCAGCGTGGAATCTTGTGCCCTCTCCAGCCTGTGTGACAAGTGTGATAGGGCCTGCTACTGTGCCACAGGAGACAGAGTGGCACAGCAGGTGTTGTCAGAGAAAAACTAGGACTGGACAGAAGTTACAGGGTTAAAAATAGAATTTATTCAGTATTGCTATGATAACAACAAGGAAATCCTGGTATAGAACTGGACTCAACTCTGAATCCATCATTCACAGAGGGATTCATCACTGAGGGAACAGGGTGATAACCAGGGGATGAGAAACCACTGACAAGAAACAGAGGCCAATGTGGAAGTGTGTGTGTGTGTGGGGGGGGGGGTGTATATGGTTGTGTGTGGGGGTTGTAGTGAGGGTAAGTTTTACCAAGCCTACACAATTGGGCTCTTGCTTTGTCCAGGCAGGGTGACCAGACATCTCCTGGGGTGTATGGGAGAAGATGGGGACATGATCACTTAAGGGAGGTAGGGGCAATTCTTCAATTGGCATAGAAGCATTCTTTGCTAAAACTTGCTTCTCTGAGGAAATGAACAGATGGATCTAGAAAAGAGTTCAGAAGGTTTGGTGAAGCAAAGGGTGTGTGTCAGTATGGTCACGTGCAGGCTCTGAGGCAACAGCTGGATTCTATAGGAACAGAAGAACTGTGGCTGTAAGTCCCAAGGTGGAAGTTAACATGACTCCTTTCTCCCTGGGCTTGTCTCTCGTCACCTCTCTCACTCCATTTCCTCATCCACAATGAACAATAACAATTAGGATTTAACAAAAGGATCACTTTGAGGTTGAAATCACATGAAAGATCTACATAAGGGCATGAAAATAGGGGCTAGTGTCATGCCTTACTGGGTAAAACCACTTCCCATGATGCCAACATCCAATATGGATGCCAGTTTGTGGTCTGTCTGTTCCAATCCCAGCTCAGCTCTCAGCTGTTTGGAAAAGCAGTGGAGCAGGACCCAAATCTATACGGAAAGAACCTGGAAGAAGCTCCTACTCCTAGTTTCAGCCTGGCCCAGCCCTTGCTATTGCTGCTATCTGGATAGTGAACCAGAAGGCAAAATGCGTGTGTGTGTGCACGCGTGTGCCTGTTTGTCTCTTCTTCTCTCTGTAATTCTTTCAAATAAGTATTTTAAAGAGAATTTGAAAGCAAAGAAACAGAGAACATTAGCTTTACTGAAATGATGAACTTTGCAGAACAATCTGTTGTGTTGCAAGCTTAAAATTTTAGGCAGGCACTCAAGCTCTGACACACTTATTGTTCATGCACAGAAATGACAAGTCTAAGATGCAAGCTTTCGACCTCTTTCTCTGGCAGTTACCATGTATATAAACTGAAGAAGACTTAATGCAGGTCCTGCCACTCACTGTGCATACAGGCTGTGGCTTAACTTGCACACCGTGTTTCAACCACACGAGACATAAGGTCAGTCAGCAGCACCAGGCAGGGCACACTCACCAAGCACACATTGCCACTAAGCTACTCACTCTTAGCTCTACTGGCACTGACACAATTACTTCTATCAAGTAATAAGAGTAAAGACAAATGTCTTTGAGAATGGAGATGCAGGAAAAAAGAAGTCAAACACGATGTCTTGCTTTGAGTCAAGGTGAACAAACAAGCTTTTCTCTATCGGTACATCCAAGCAAAGCTCAGGCAGGTGACACGTCTGGAGAGTAGGGGATGTGCTATATTTTTTCCACAACATGCAAGTTTTCAAATTTGGACATCTCTGGAATCATGGTGTGTCTTTGATAGCAGAGTTTACATTTATCACCATTATTATTTTTTCTTAGAGAGTCATAATATGATAATTGGATCTTATTCAGTGCCATTTTGGGTTTAATGAATGACAGTAATTGAACTGATATGTGGGAAAGTAGCCACCAAATACTGAAAACCTGTTGATGTGCAGTGTGGCAATGCATGGTACCCTGCTAGCATCAAGGACATGCTTCACATGTATGAGAAGTTTACACGTTAGCATACACTCCCGCATATTGATACATGCAGAAACCCACAAGCATCAAGAATGACACTTCCTGTCCTATTATTGCTTGGATGAAATGACCCAAATCCTGATTTCTGTATTCTTTTTGTGGTGTATGTCCAGGGATGGTTCACTGAATCCAAGGGCTGGGCAATTTGAATATTTCAGAATGCCCATATCCTATTCTAGCAAATGGAACATCTAGCACAGGAACATATCCCTGCTCCACAACCCTCACACTGGTCTCCTTTATCCAGAATACTTTTGGCCCAGGTACTCCAATGGTCATCCTTTCCCGCTATTCCCCACCTCCTCGCCTTTGCCCTTATATTTGTTTCCTGTTTAACATTGATTACTGACTGTAACAAGATTTTGATTTCTTCCTCATCATCTCCCTTAGATGAGGGATGAAGAAAAGCAAGAAATCTGGGAAATGCTGTGCTTGCTGTGTCCCTCAAATCTACAACACTCACAATGCAGGAAACCCTCAGGAACTATTGCCTTGTTTCATTGACAAAGATAGTACCGATTCCATGGCTCCTTACAATACAGAGGAAGAGGAAGAGCGATGGAAGGATGTCCCCAAGGCTATTCTTGCCATGGCTTCAAACATGAATTGTATTTCCTGGCTCAGGGTTTGAGAGCGTCTAAGTGTCAACCCAACCTGTATGCCAGGATGTGCACGCCTAGAGTGACGAGGATGTTCAGGGCTGAGGCTGTATTATAAGCATTTGAGTTAATATGATATCGTGGAGTAATATGTCCAATGCTGATGGGGCCAATTGACTTTTATTGCCATTAGATCCCACTTTAGAAGCTGCACGTGCGTGAAGGTTCATTTTCAAATGAGGAAAGGTAGATCCACGGCTTTCCAGGATTCATTTGGAGACATGAGTCCATGAGTCAGAACAGACTAAATGAACTACGCCGTGCTAGAAAAAGATTCGGGAGACAAGCCTTTTATTTATTCTTAATGAACTCTCAAGGCTTCCCACATTACCTTTTTCAACTGTTCTTTATGGTTTCCATTGTTAATTTTTCATCTACCTGGCACACATGGTTCTCTATGTTCTTCCAGCACACAGTCTCCCTTCAGACACACATGTGCATGCGCACACATACACACAAGCTGAGGTGTGGGTTTCAGGGTCCTACCATGTTTAGTAAATACTTCAGAAGAACGATACGTTCATCTGTTACACTGAATGCCAAGATTGTAGCGTGACAACAAACATTATTTGGGAGATAGAAGCTAAAATTGCAGCCCATTCTGCCATCTGCACTGATGAACAGATGCACGTTAATGTTTTTATTTTTTTTATTTTTTTGCAGTGTCCATTCCTGAGCTCCTCGAAGTGTTAGAGTCACAGCCAGCAGAGCCTAATGGCTTTGTGCTGGAGACAATGGAGCCAGCAGGCGGCTGGACCAGTTACACCATCAGGCCTCTGGATCAGGAGGGCTGTGGCAGGAGTGTGCCTGGCAAGATGAGGCTGGCGATGGTGTGACATGGTGGTGCTAGGGTTTTTTAAAATCGTTTGCTTGTGGAGGACAGAGAGAGGTTTTGGCTCTAGATGCCTAGTGTGAACCCACAGCTTAATAAGCATGGGTGGAGGCCAGACCACATTTACAAAGCACAGAAAGTCTACGGAGCTTTCAAGATGGCTTTGATGAACACATTCTGGGTGTGGGACGGGAGGAGACACAAACACATACCCAAACTGAAACAACTTTTGGTCCTACAAGTTTTAAAATGTCTGATTTTAGCATGAAGTTTGCGGAGTTGAGTAGAAAAAAGCTTGTTGAGTGCAAATAGTCTTTTAAAAGATTCATTTATGTATTTGCAAGGCAGTGACAGAGAGGAAAGCATGCGTGCACACACACGCACACACACACAGAGGGAGGGAGACAGAGAGATAGACAGAGAGACTCATCATCTGCTTCTTTATTTTTCCAGTGGCCACAACAGTTGGAGCTAGACCAACCAAAATCAGAAACCAGACCTCCATGCAGAAATTCAACATGGATGGCAGTGGCTAAAGTATCTAAACTCTCATTCGCTGCCTCTCCAGGCACACGAGCAGGAAGCTGGTTCAGACGCGGAGCAGGCAGGCCTCAAAACAGCACTGTTAGGGGATGCCCATATTGTTTTTTTTTTTTACATTTTTATTATTATTATTATCATTTTATGAAAGAGTTCCATAGGCTCCTGGAATTTCCCTTATCCTCTCCCCAATTCCCTCCCCCCATCTAGTTTCTCTATATCATTACTAAAATATAGTTCTTCATACACAGTCATATGTCCATCATTGCAGGCATGGACAATGGCAGAGAGTCCAGCATCCTATTGTCAAGATATAGTAAATAGTTTCATTGTAAGTCCATCTTTGTCTGGAAGTAGAAATGCATACTACATTGTATCTTTAGCAGCAACTTAAACCTGATACATCCAACTGATGTGAGGGCTACAGTTTATAACGAAATTTAAATATGTAAAGTATTCTCATAGAAGAAAAAGCAAAACCAATAGCCTTCCTCGTGTTGTTTATGTTCTCTGTTTCATTCTGAGTCTCCTATTAGGCATGACCATCATAACAAATAATCACAAGTTTGGTGGCTTGAAGTGACACAAATGTGTCATCTCCCCATTCTCTGGGTCAGGAGTTTGGCTGAGCCTGACTAGTCTTTTGATTTTTTTTTTTAAGATTTATTTAGTTTTATTGCTAAGTCAAATAGACAGAGGAACAGAGAGGAAGATCTTCCATCTGCTGCTTCACTCCTTAAGTGACCACAACTGCTGGAGCTGCTCCGATCCAAAGCCAGGGACCAGGAGCCTCCTCCAGGTCTCTCACACAGATGCAGGTTCCCAAGGGTTTGGGCCATCCTCAATTGCTTTCCCAGGCCACAAGCAGGGTTGGGAGGGAATTGGGGCTGCCAGGATTATTATTGGCTTCCATATGAATTCATAGCACGTTCAAAGCGAGGACTTTGGCTGCTAGGCTAACACGCTGAGCCCCTGACGTGAGTCTTACTGGGTGTTGGCAGGACTGGCTTTGTTGCTGCCAAGTCTTGTCTTTTCCAGATTCTAGAAAGTCACATCATCAGTTTTCTCAGTTGCCATATTTTTTCCTCTCTGATCACAGCTGGAAAAGTTTTGGAAGACTCCAGTGTCATCATTCTCTCTTAGCACCAATCTGTGTTCAGGCTGCTCTGCTTCAAATCTAGCTCCGTGTGAATGTGCTTGGGAAAGAGAGGATGGCACAAGTGCTTGCACTCATGTGGGAGACGCCAGGGAAGCTCCAGCTTCAATCTGGTCCTCAGACAGCTGTTATGGCCATTCGGGGAGTAAATCAGCAGGTGAAAGATTCTTTCACGTAATTAAATAAATCTTGAAAAATAATGAAATGTGTTACAGAAAGTCAGTGTAAGTTCTCAAAGGGAAAATGGACTGTAGGTTTATAGGTATAGAAATCACCCATGTACTGTAATCATTCATCTATTCATTTCTTCATTTGTCAGCATAATATTTATCTCGAAGACACATAATACAGGTAAGAGTTTCAATCTGCACCTTACCTTTCAAGCATCAGGATTAACGTATGAGATAGTTGGTGTTTTCCGAGTTTATGGACATGTGACCAAGGCTCAGAGAAGGTGGGTCACTTTCCATAGGACATTTAATACATGGTAGGGCAATGAAATCACTCAGATTTGTGTGATGTTACTTGAACTTTAAAAAAAAAAATCTGTAGACTTTTCCTATACAGGTAGTAAGCCCATCTCGAATTGGCTAGAGGAGAATATAATGTGAATGGGATTTGAAACCCTTTATTTTCCTCCAATCCAGAGATAGCATGATTTCTTTGAACTTTTGCTAATTTTCTTTTGATCATTTTGGGACTATCCTATCTTTGATCAATCTTTTAAATCTGTGTTTGCACAAACTGAGTGAAGGGAAGAGTTAAGACAATTATCCATGCCTTGGAACTCATTTGAACAGCTTATTTGGGGTCCAGGCCCAGCCACTATTATTTCATTGTCTCTGCTCAGGTACAGCTGTTGAGAATAACAGATTGTGTCAAAGGAAGATTGGAGGTGGAGCAGGGAATCTGGGCAAAACAAAGGGGGTCTCCATGAGGTGCTCTCTTGTTGATGTCTTGGAGGGGGCGGGAGGGAGTGTTCTCTTTTGCAAGGGTATTTGTTGTTGATGTCTTCGCGGGGGGCGGGGGGCTTCTCTTGTGCATGGGGTGTATCTTTCTTCTCTTGCTTAGTTAGTTGTGTCTCATCACTTAAATGCGTATATGCCTTGAATGCATTTGCCACGAACACTTTGGAGAGAATTTGGATAAAGCTTTATGGAGGAAAGAGCTCACCTCCCACCAGCCTTTGACGGTCTTCCCGAATAGTTTGATTTTATTATGCATATGAAAGGGTATGTGGGCATTTTTGTAGGAAAGATGGGATTAAAGGATAAGTTTATTTGGAGGCAAACAAATAAATTCCATTTATCTTTTTCATTAAAATAAAGTTCAGAGTTAGTATGTGTGATGAAAACAAATGCATAGATTTCAAAACTAAATTTGTGTTTTAGTTCTATTTTCCCCACAAACTATGAATGTGCCTCAGTGTGTGTATGTGAGTGTTTGTGAGTGTATACTCAGATTTATTTTGTCTGTCCTTATCACCCTGGAAAGAATTCCTATTGCCTGCTAGCTCCAAGCTAAGCCCTGGACAGACCCTGCATTGTAATGAATAATGCCCTGTTTCCATGCCCAGCTTCCTTACCGCCCTTACCTTTCCGAACTTGGCCTTGACATGCCCCAGACACTAGATGCCAGCCTTGGTGTAGGCGGTCCTGTCTACTGACAGCCTGCCTTCACTCCTGGGAGTGGCCAACTTGCCAAATGCCTCCTTAGTCTCCTAAACTCCTTGGAATATCTTTTGCAATCTTTCTGGGTTTTACCTTTTTGGTGGGTGAGGACACCATGAGATCATTTATCTCCCATGGCTGGATTTGACCTAAATACTCGCTCCTCTCATGCCTGTTGCGCCTGAGCTTCTGTTTCAGTGCCAGTCGGGCCCTTTGCTTTCAGGATCCCAAGACTCCAGCATTACTGATGCAGTTTGCCTGCTTAACATATCTAGACAGTCCGGGCTGGATTCTTGGTGCTTCCAACCAACGTGAGGAGAGAAGCAGCCTGTTACATAACAAGGAGATTAAATGTGAATCTTTTCTTCTGGCTTTGTATCTTTCACCCTCCCAGTTAAGCATCCCTCCCTCTCCATGTCTACCCCTGGAAGAGCTTCAAGGAAAATGCCAGTAAGTGCAAAGATTATAAATTAGTAATCCGCAGTAGTACTTTAAACTGACGTTTTCCCTTGAAGTGTTAGCAGGAGAAAGTAGAACTGGAGGAGGGGGAGGGGAATAAGTAACCTCACAATGACAGAATGGGATTCTGAGCGCAATATCCCCCTAAATGACACACAGAAGGAGTTGGAGCTTTGTAATACCTTTTATATTGCTGGCTGCCATCTGGTCGGCAATTGTTAAGCCTAAAATATTCAGGTAAGCTCTATTTTCTCAAATAGTGCAATGTTATGGGGGATTTCAGCAGCCACTCGTCTTTTTAAATATCATTATATCGTACTGTTTTCCAGAACAAAGCAAACTGTGTTAGCAGGGTATTTGCATAGCACACAGAGGTACAAGGCCAGGCTGGCAAACGCAAGGTGTGAGTTGTTCACTGTGAGGACTCAGAGGGAAGAGCGGCTGGCTCCATTTCCAGTGAAGCCAGAAGTTCTCAGTAAGGAGTCTCCTTTGATGCAGATTGACTTCTTCGGAGAGAACAGTCTGCCTAGGGCAGAGAGAGTGAAGCCAGTCCCTGCTTGTTCCAGGTGAGGTCCATTTGTAAAACTCAGAGCTGAAACCTAACACTCCTACCTTTTCAAATCCTATTTTGCTTTCTGGCAAAATTGTTGGTTGAGGTCTGTACTTAGAAACAGTGAGGAGGATAAATAAATCAGACATAATCTAGTGCCATATTATAAAACGTCATTTGCTTTGAGGTTTCAATGCTGCTAACTTCTGGATTTTTAAAGCGTGGGGGTACCTTTTATATAAAACCTAAAATTCAAGCATGTTGATTTGATAGAACAAAACAGGCACAAAAGGAGACTTGTGTACCGTTTTTATCTTGGTGTCGGAGCAGTGAATTCATTTCTTTCTCCCATCTCTGGGAACATGTTCAGTCTGTTTTTACACATGTGTGTTATTCTCCAGGCACAGTGCTAAGTGGTAAGAGCACAGAGATGAGCAGAGCATACCCCTGGTCCACACATTTGTAAAGTCACTTGCTGTGAACAAGCATAACAACTGAGTTTCACCTCCGACTCCTTGGTCTCCGTCATTTGCATTGGCGGTCTATCATTTTATCCATTCTCATGCTTCTAACGAATTTCTGGATGCTGATTACTTCACAATGTATATTTTCAATTTACATCTCCTCTTATACTCTAGACACATTTATCAAACTGCCTCATTTGCATGTCCATCTGGATGTCCCAGAAGCACCTCCAACTCAGCGTGTCCTCCGATGTAACGCTCATTGCCCTCCTAGCTTGCCCCTCTGCCGCCGACCCACCCCTGATTTCTCCATGTTGCTGAATGCCACTAGTCACTTTCTACCTTACATGCCACCAGTCTGGTGGGCTCAAGAGCTCTTTTTTTTTTTTTTCTGTCCATCTGCAGTTTTGCTGCCTCTGACTTTGTTTTATTTTTATTTCCGGATAAATTTATGGCAGCCTTATCTATTTTTCACTCAGTTACTCCTCACACCAACATCCTGCACAGGATGAGGATCAAGACCAGGGCTCTGACCATGGTGCCGTCCCGCTGACCTCTCACAGTTGGCTTCGAGCACCCACCAATCTGCATTCCTGTCTGTTATCTTTCCTTTCTCCGGCCCCAGGATCTGAGCCAGCTACCACACTGCATTTAGTTGTCTTATCATTGCAGACTCCTCCAATCTGTGAAATAACCCCCATCTTCTTTCACCTTCTGTGACCTTGACACACTCAAAGAGCACTGGTTTGGGATTGCATACCTCACCCCACAATCAGAATTTGATTGGCCGCTGTCATCCCACGACTAGTATTAGATACAAACGACCTGGAAAGACACCACAGGGGTCATGTGCCCTTCACAGTACATGATAGCATCTGGCTCATGCTGTGTACCATGCACTGGTAAAATGGTCCCAAACACTGCTTAATGCTTCTGCCACAATTTGCCCTGGTTATTTACTTATTTGCCTTTGTAAACCTTTGGGAGGAGAATATATTCTGATCCTGCTTAACATGGTGCCTATTATTTTTAGCATTGATCAAATGGATCTTGCCTATAGTAGTTGCTATAATCAAATTCTTTTTTGTTTGTTTGAAAGGCAGAGTTACAGAAAGAGGGATAGAGGAAGAGAGAGAGAGAGATCTTCCATCTGCTAGTTTATTCTCTAAATGATCACCATGGTTGTGGACAGGCAAGACAAAACACAGGAGGCCAGAAATCCATCCAAGTCTACTGTTTAGGTGAAAGAAGTGCAAGAGGTTGGGTCATCTGGTGCTCCTTTCCCAGACACATTAGTAGGGAGCTTGTTCAGACCTGGAGCAGCCGGGACTCGTATGGGATGCTGGTGTTGAAGGCTGTGATTTATCCCACTGAGCCACATCATCCCCTAACCATTGCCTTCTGTTGGTGATTTTTTTTCCCCCCATATTGCTCCTCTATTTGTTAATCAGAATTCCTCTTCAAGGAAGAGTACCCTCCTCTTCCACTTTTCTGTATATGCCATTAGTTATCTATACAATACAGACTCATTGCTATTTATTTTAATCATAGCCTCAGGAGCTTAAGATAGATTTGTTTATCTTCCTTGGAAAGGCAGATCTACAGAGAGAGAGAGAGGAAGAGAGATGGCCACAATGGCCAGTACTCAGCCAATTTGAAGCCAGGGGCCAGAAGGTTCTTCCAGGTCTCCTGTGTGGGTATAAGGCCTATGGACTTGAGCCATCCTCTGCTGGTTTTCCAGTTGGTGAGTAGGGCACTGCATTTGGAACAGTGAGACTTGAACTGGTGCACATATAAGATGCCAGCATTGCAGGTGGAGGCTCCTGGTACAGGCTTTGCTTTGCTTCTCAAGATTCTGCACCTTTAGGACTCTCACAGATTGACTATTTTGGTAAACATTTATTTCTTATTTATTTATTTGAAAGGCAGAATGGTCACAGGAAGCAAAAAAGAAGAATAGTGTGAGAGCAAGAGTGAAGGAATCTTTCATCCTCTGACACACTCCTACAAATGCCTAAAACATTTGAGAGTAATCAAGCCTGAAGCCAGAAGGCAGAGATTTCACCTGGCTCTGTCATGTGGGTGGCAGCCATCAGCCACTGCTTCCCAGGTGTGTCAGCTGGGAACCAGATCAGAGTGGAGTGGCAAGCACTCAGATGACACTCTCATATGGAATCTGGGTGAACCGAGAGGAAATCCGGCTCATGTCTGTGTCTGTGGCTCTAGCAGCTTCCCAGGGAGTCCTGTTGTCCTTACTGAAAGGTGATAGTTGGAAACCAGCATTTTGCTGTGGAGGCTTTTCATTGGTACTGCGGTGAGTTAACTGCATGCCATTCTGGCAGTGAAGAAACTACCAAAAACTCATGGAAACGTGTATTTGTGAAAACTTTGTTTACTTTTGTTTGAAAGGCATATTTACAAAAAGAAAGATCAGACAGAGAGAGATAGAGAGAAAGAGAGAGAGAGAGAGATCTTGCATCCACAGATTTACTTCCCGAATGGGCACAAATTTAGGAGCCAGGAGCTTCTTTTGGATCTGCCCTGTGGTGCAGAGGCTCAAGGACTCGAGCCATCCCACGCTGCTTTCTCCAAGCAAAAGCAGGGAGCTGGTGCAGAAGTGGAGCAGCCAGGATATAAACTGGCATCCACATGGGATGCTGGAGCTGCTGGCTGAGGCTTAGGTTGCTATGCCATTGAGTTGGCACTCAAAAATAGACTGTTTTTAAAACTTTGTACATTTCAAACATTTGCTATACCTAATGAAACTGTTTTAATGCCTTTTTCCTCATGAAGGTTTTAAACTGCCCTGATCTTTATGTACAAACACAGTTTTAGCACATCTTTATACATCTCTGTGTCTACTTTAAAGGCCCATGCGTCTGGGATAGGCATGGCAGCACAACAGGGTAAACCACTACCATGATGCCAGCATGCCGTAACAGTGCCAGTTGGAGTCCCAGGGGGTCCACCACTGATCCAGGTCCCTGCTGTTGTGCTTGGGAAAACTGAAAAAATGGCCTAACTGCCTGGGCCTAACTTGCCACCTATGTTGGAGACATGAATGGAGCTTACTTTCATCGCTCAGGGGATGAACTAATGAATGGAAGATGTGTGTGTATGTGTGTGTGTGTGTGTGTGTGTGTGTGTGTGTGTGTGTGTGTGTGTGTGTGTAAACGCACACATGTGCACACCTTTCCCACCTTCTCTCTGTAACTGCTTTTCAAACAAATAAATAAATCTTTTAAAAAGAAAATTAATTCCCATGAGCCCATAGTGATGTTTTTTTTTTTTCTTATGCAGTACCACAGGATTTATTTCAGTCTCCTTTTCTCTTCTGAAAACTCTTTTCAACCTTGAAAAATCTGGCCTTCGTTATCAACAGTATATTGGCCTGTTTGCTTAACCTTACCGTGCAATAAAGCTATTTCAGAATTAATTCAATCTCTATAAGAAAAAAAAATAAAGCTACCAACTAAGCTACAAAACTCATCAGTGTTTTTATTGTTTCTTTTTTATAACAGCCTAGCCAAGGTGTAGAACTCTTCTTTCTCTGCTGGTCGGGCCACGCAACTTATGTGCTCATTGATACTAAAAAGACTCATTTATTTATTTGAAAGACAGACTTAGAGAGAAAGAAAAACATAGAAAAAAAAGTCCATCTGCTGATTCATCCCTCAGATGGTGTTAACGGCTAGGACTGAGTCAGGCGGAAGCCGAGAGCCAGAGTTTGATCCAGGCCTCCCATGTGGGTGACAAGGGATCAAGCATTTGTGGCATTCTTTTTCCAGGTGCCTTAGCAGTGACCTGGATGTGAAGTGGAGCAGCCTAGAATTTAAGCAGCACTCATATGGGATGCTGGTACCATAAGTGGTGTGTTAACCTGCTGTTATACTTCAGCCTCATCTGATCCATTCTTTACTCGGCAAGTTATTCATCTCAAATGAAAATCAGAAAATGTTGCTCTGTCACTTAAAATTCTGCAGTTTCTCCCACAAGTCCATAGGAACAAGATTCAAGTATTTGCTACTAAGTCCTTTGCAATCTGATTCTGATCTCATATGTTGGTTTTTAGCAAAGAAGCTAATTCGGAATGCCATACATAGTCACTGACAATGTCTTTTGGCTAATAAAAATACTCTGAGAGTACTAAACCAGTGATACTAAATCAGTACTAAAATCAGGTAAAAAAGAAAGAATCCAGAAAAATAAGATTGGTTGAATGTCCACTGCAGATCACACAGTTGATGAGGGTTGTCTTCAAGCCTCCTAGTTTCTGTGAAAGCTGCACCATTGGTGGGGAAAACACTGGAATTAAACCAGAACTGTTCACATTCGTTAGCTACTTGGCAATTTGGTGTCAAATTACACCAACCTTCTACCATTGGACAAGGTTACTATGGAAGATCAAAGTGCTGAAATATTCCCTGAGTTAAGAACAAGTCAGCATTCAGAATAAACGGGGCGTGGCTGAATAGAAAGTGGAGACCCCTCATACACACAGCCTGCTTCCCTCTTTTTGCTGCTGTTTCTCTTCCATATGCATGACATTCATGGATACCGTGTGTCAAGAAACTCTGCAATGAGGTGCATTACAGAGCTGTGGAAATTGACACTGGAAGTTTCATTTCATCCTTGCCTGTGTGATGGTGACCATGCTATTTGCGTCTCCCTCTTTCTAGTCCAAGGACCTTCCTATGTAAATGCTAAGGAATTGATTTTAATTATCTCATATACTACTTCCTTCTCTCTGTTTTTGGGACACTACTTGTATCCTCCAGCATTTAAAAATACTTTTAATGTATTCGAAAGAGACAGATGGATAGATAGAGAACTTAAATGTATAGCTTCCCTTTCCAAGTAGTTCTAACAACTGGAGCTGGACCTGGCTGGATCCAGGAAGGTGTCCCATGTGAGTTTCAAGGACTCAAGTAATTGAGCCATCATCCAATATTTCCCTGTGATGGCAGGGAAATGGATTAGAATGTAAGGTATCTGGAACTCTTGCTGGTGTGCACTGGATTCGGGGCCCCAAGTGGCAGCATAATTTACCGAACCAAAATGCCACATCAACATTAGGGCCAGTCCTTTGCCATTATCATAGTTTTAAAACGAAGTTTCCTTGTTTATTGTGAAAGGCGGGATGGTAGAGGGAGAGTGCTTTCCTTCCATCTTCCACATGGCGTGGCCAAGAAGCTGGGGAGGGTTAGGTCTTCCTTGTGAAGAGCAGGGACCCATATGGGATGCAGGCATCCCAGACAGCAGCTTGGCTTGCAGTCCTGCAACACACACACTGTTACTGCCTCTATCACTTAACTGATCAGGTAAGAGATAAGGTAGACCAGATCACGTTCTTCATACTTACGCTCACATTTTATATCACATTTTCAACTACAACATTTGCATCTGCGGCATTGCATATTACAGTGTGGCTTGACTGAAACTGGACGTCGCAGCTCACATGCATATACCACTGCCTCTACTCAGTTGTTCCATATTTCAAAAGTTATATTTTTAGCAATTGCCAGGCAGGAAATTCCCCTTGTAAATCAAAGCCAATGCCAACTTGGCATTGATTGAGTCAATCATCATTCCAAATTAACCATCAGATTCTCTGTCCTAAAATAGTCTGTTTACTTATGAGGATGTTGTTGGTTTGGGTAGTTTGCCTTATTTTTGTCTCATTCAGATCTATAAGGTCTTCTCTGTGTCCTGTGATACTCATATCTTTCTCAGGGTACTCAGAAATTCAGACACGTGTTTCATCAGCTTGTGATGCAATCTGTGCAAACTAGGCCAAGCTTAGCCACGCTCATGATTTCAGTTGTTGAGGCAGTGCCCCGGAGGTGTTTCTACTGCTATGTGCCTGTTAGGCCTGTGAATGCTTATACTATTATGTTGTCAATTCAGGTGTGTTACAATATTTAGGAGCAGAGAAAAATAGTTCTGATGGCTATATGCCTTGGAGCACCTTCCCAACTCCCCATGCTTCTCAGGCAGTGCTCCAATGCTCTTGCAGCTGAAATGACAACATGAAGGTCCACGTTTCTTAAGACTTCTAAGTAATCCGGATGCACCGACATCAAATTACTGGTGAGAAGTTTAACCCCATATTTATTTCTAATTTCCACAAGTTGTTGGTAAGAGCTGCTGTAAATCAGCTTGCTATCGATCTTGACTCCCACTTGCGTAATTCGAAGATGAATGACCTGAGAGCCACAGCCAAGGCCTGCTGCTGTGAGAGAGTGCCTGCCGAAGGAGGTCCCATTGCCTGGGCCATTCACATGGGTGATCATTCGAGGAAGAGGAGAGGCAGACACCTGCATGAACGTGTGGGCTGGAGGGAGGACGTGATGTGAATCTGTGTATTGGGAAATTTGAGTGCAGAACTCAGTGAAATCTGGCCTTAGAAGAAAGATTAGGGAAAATGATAAGCATGGCTGTAATAGGCAATCGCTTCAAACTATTGATTTAATTAAAACTGACTGCTTATTTGTGTGTGAGCTAACACACGCATGTTAGCTTAGCTGACATGATCCTCACAGCCACACTTTCTGTACTTTGTGAGTTTTTCTTATAATTTGCATTTTCTGCATTCTTAGCCGAAAGGAAGACTTTCCAGCCTCCTGCAGGGCTTAGATTATTTTCACAGGCGTTGAAAAATATTTGTGAGGCAGTCATCCTCTTCCAGTTAGCATCCTCATGCTTTGGTGGCCATCCTTGGGAGGGAATTCAGGGATACGCCCATGTCTCTAGCTGGCAATGTGATAAGCAGTGTTCCTCATGCCAGTCCCTGAGCTTTCTGCTTCATGTCTCTCACATCTTGACATCTCTGAGATAAATATTAGAGGGAGAAGGGACTTTCACATTTGATGGGAACAAGTTACAGAGTGATTGTCACAAGACAGAGTTCACAATCAGACTGAGCTAGTTGCTCTGCATGCAAGGTGGAGGGCTTGCCTTGTCTGGGCTACAGTGTTGAGGCTGTGTCCACTTGACTATTTATAGACTCCGTATCTTGAAGTAGGTGGACCTCCTTTACACTTGAGACAGAGTTCGAAGAATTGGA
Organism: Ochotona curzoniae; assembly: GCF_017591425.1. NCBI lineage: Eukaryota > Metazoa > Chordata > Mammalia > Lagomorpha > Ochotonidae > Ochotona > Ochotona curzoniae. The sequence continues at coordinate 1,143,149 of NW_024466580.1, forward strand.
TTAATAAGCACATTTCCATGAATGAATCATACTTAGTTGTCATTTTCTATCAATTCACCTCAGATTCATTTTATTAGGAAAATTTCCTCAAAAGCAGTTTTCTGGAGAGAAAGTGATCAGGTGGTAGCTCAGGTCGATGTTCATGACACAGATATTGCATGTTCATTTCCTATGGTGAATTTGTGCCCCTTAATCAGCTCCACTGCTTGTTTCTAAGACTTTAGGTTCCCTTCCCTCTAAGGTTTTCACAGCTTTGCCTTCAGGAAGGCCTTAACTTGACATGGAATGGCTGAGTGAATCGTTTTGGGCTCCAAGTGCACGTTGTGAGCCTTAGTCTCCCTGTGCATTATTTCCACATTCGTAAAATGGAAATCACACCAGGAGCCGGGGCAACGGAGTGTTGTAAAGTGCTTAGCGTAATGTCTGCTGTTTACTGAGCTGTTTCTGTTAATTTTGTAGGCCTGTCGGGTCTTTGGTACTCTTCCAAGGAAAGGGGCCAAGAAGCAGAGCTCCATAAATATTACTCGCTATTATTCAGATACTTTGTGTCCTCCTCTTGTTATCTTAATGATTAAGGAGCTAGACTGCAGTGAATGTACGCTTCATTTCACAGTAGGCACTTGCTGCATTTTTGAGGCTATGCCTGTTACACCTGTGGGCACTAGACTCTTGCTTCCCCTGTGGATTCAACCATCTTGTGTACTTTGTTGTCTTGCATCAACATCCTTAAATGTCAAAGAACTTTGTAATAAGCTCCTAGGAAATAAGAGTGCCCACAATTATCAATCCTATCTGAGAGTTTTTACATATAAATGTGTCTTAGGGAGAGTAACTTTTGTACTAAGCTGTTCTAGTTAGTTGCTATATTTTAAATCTATGACCAAGAACACAGAGTGACAATAATACAGTTTCCAACCTCCTGTCTTCCACTTCGATTGCATGGGTGAAATAAAGAAATATACTACCTGTGAACAATTAGTCTTGGGTAACTCTATCCAGCAATTTCTCTTCTGATTAGTAGTTTCTTTGAGAGCTGGCATTGTGGTGTGGAGGGTAAATCTATCACCTGTGACACCAGCATGCCCTATAGGCAATGCACCAGCTGCTCCACTTACAGTCTGGCACCCTGATTATGACCTGAGGAAAGCACTGCAAGATGGCCCCAGTGTCTGGGGTCTTGCCACACATGTGAAAAACCTAGAAGAAGCTCTGGCTCATGAACTTTGGTCCAGCCTCAGCTGGCTGTTGCAGGTAGCTGGGAAATAAAGTAGCCAATGAGGAGTTGTTTCTGTCTGTCTCCTTCTCCCTCTTCATAACTTCAATTTTCAAATGCATAAGTAAATTTTTACTGTTGCTTTTCCCTTTTGTTACTTTTGCATACTTTCCTGGAGTTTTCTTTTTTATACTTCAAATTCCTTATCTCTGATTAATTGATGTTAACTTATGAATGATTATTACAGGCTTTTCAATAACTTATCATCAGTAAGAAGTCAAGGTCAGTGTTAGAACACATATGGCTGCAGAGTGTCTTAAACTCAATCAACATGAGTCAGGATTTCAATATCCACTGTGACGGAAGTTATGAATAAGATCCAAGTGTTCTGTATTTTCTTGTTGAACTTTCCAGCTCTATTATTTAGTGAAATGCTAGAGAACCAACAGGCCAACTGCAATGAGCAGCAAACTCAGCAATCAACAATCAGCTTATCATTTGCATTCTTTGCTGCTGTGGGTGATGCAGGTAGAAATCATGCCATAAGACACATTTTTGTTGACATTTTCTCTTGTCGTGCCATATGCATTATTGTCTCCTGGTAAGGAAATTGGTTCTACATGCTTAAATACTTTCCAAGCGCCACTTTTCCCTTATGCTGGCTCCCATTTCTGTGTCTTAATCATCTTGCCTGTGTCCCGCAGGGCCTCACATTTCCCCTCCTTGGCTCCAGTTTCATTATGCAAAAGAAGACATCAGTGTATTTACTTCTGGGTTGTATTTTCTTTTCAAACTTTTGCTTTTTGCTTACTTCCCAATTTTTTCTCGTTTGAACAGATTTCATAACCAGTATCAGTCCAGGTCATTCAAGATGCAGGTATCCTTATAATTAACCAAAGCCCAAATACTTTCATTTCATGAGAACTGTTATTCAGTAGAAAAGCTTGAACTCCTAGTACATTGGCAAATTATCTAATCATTGCTAAGCTGCTTTAGAGCTGCAGTATTACAGAAAGGAAGGCTTTAAGTGATCCTTCTTAATTGAATTTATTTAAATGAATTTTTATCACCACAGCCTGATGTGCAACATCACTTTCCTTTCACTTGTGAGATTCTCACCTAATCAGCTCAATTCACAGGAATTTAGATTCAGACGATTGCTGAAAATTTCATATTGTCTCAAGAAATGAAGAGAAAGGAGTTCTAATTTCCATGGGATTTCTGAAAACGTACAGCATATTTTAAACCAAATGCAGCAGTTAATGCTGAGTACGGCAAAGGTAACATGTGCTGTTCTTTGCATATGCCAGGCAAATACACCTGCCACATCCAAAAATCATAGCCTGGAATAGCCTTGCATGATGTCACCTTTCATACTAATGTGGATCCTCTTCTGTGTTAACATTCCAGTTTGCGTTGATTCTCTGTGGAAGATTTTAACAATTATCCTGGCTCACAATGGACTAACCCTTCTCTTAATTTTTTTTTTCTGGCATTTACAGTTAATATCCTATAGCTTGGCATGATGAAGCCATTCATTTACTTTTGATTTGTTGCATTTTCAATTCATTTCTGAGACTCCCATTATTCTAAAAAAATTATGTAACCTGGACGATGTTGGAATGTTTACCTTTTTCCAATGCCTGATATATGGACGCAAGGATACTGTTGGATGCTATTACATTAACTGAGCTCCTTAAATACATTCACACGTTATATCTTACATGCCTGTTGCCCAGGTTAAAATGTGTGATGATTGTATGCTGACCTAATGCATTAAAATGCACAAAAAAATACATGGGGTGGCCCAATGCTCATGGTAAGTGCATTTTATGAAAAAATAAATCTATGCATGCATTTCATATTTTTGTAGCAAAATAAGTCAATCATTTAATTTCCTTTTCTACAAACTTGTAGGAGTTTTCTCATGTTTACTGTTCAGTGTGTGTATATAAATTTAGCTTATAACTAAGCTGCGTGCCAAGTGTTCTAGAGTTTTCTTCCTCCCATCTTATGATGTCATCAAATACATTTACCAAGTTTCTTTCCTGTAAAATAAATCCAAGCAAGACTTAACTCACATTTATTTATACACATGGAACATGTCCTCACATTCGCCAAGAGTTTTAAATGTTATCCATTTTAAAAAATCTTATCTGGGATTGAGATCTTTATTCATTTTTTAACATAATTCGGATAATTATTTTTGGAGTGAGACAAAATGGAAAAATTCCGTCTTTAAACAATGGCCTCTGAGAAGTTTCTTTCTCTACTTCTGCCACTGAAAGAGACTTCTTATTTCCAGACTTCTACAAAATCATCTGAGAAAATCATTTCTGAAGCATTAGAGACCATTCGTTACCTCAAAAACTTTATCCCCAGGAACTAACAACACAGTATTTTGTTGAATCACCATGGATGATGCAACAAAAGGTAAAACCTTATCCATATCGAAGGCATTGTAAAGCAAAAGGGGCTGTTCTAATTGTTCAACATGATAGGCATAAATGGGCTATCAATAGACATTTTGCAGACATGTTCCTTCCGTGCAGCTGTTTTAGAGCATACTCCTGAACAGCTTATCATACCTGTGATGCTTTAGGAACACGTTTATTCTGCCATCGTTCCAGGGGCCAGAAGAGCAAAACCAGTGCTACTGAACTGAGTTCTGTCTGTGGACATGGCTACATTCTCTCTACTCACCTCCCGGGGGAAGAACTGTTCTGTCGTTTCTTCCGGCCCTGGGTTTATGCCAACATGGCTCCAGCTTCTGTCTCTGTAGTCATGCTGCCTCCTCCTCTTCTATCTTTGTGAGGTTATTCTACAACTCCCTCTTACTTATAAAGATACTTTCAGTGGCATTCATATAATCCCAGATGTCTCCATCTCAAGATCCTTCATTTTCAATGTGCCAAGATTCTCTTCCTTATAAGAAGTGTTTCCAAGGAATAATGGCCTGTTATATTACACCATCGTTGCCCCTCACAGCATATTATGGTGTCACCAAAAGTGTCCATTTAGGAAATCACAGACTATCAAGAAGAATGTGAATCAGTAACTCATAGGTGATGTTATCCGTACTGCTCCTTGGGAGAAACAGAAAACATTCCAAGTTGAGAAAACCTTAACTTTAAAGAATAGGTGGAATTTGAAAGTTACAGAGGAGCTTTTCCTGGATAAGCTTATTAACAAAAGTGGTCTGAAGAAACAGAACAGCAGGGATGTTTGGGAGACAAACAGGAGGGCATCTTGCCTACCCCTGATCCTGTGCTAGGAGCAGTGGAGGATCCTCTGGCATTTGGATTGATGTGGTCATGGAGATTCCTCCTCACGCCAATCCTGCTCTACTCTCTCACTTCAGTCTAGATCTTCTCTTTGGCTACAATCTCGGTCATTACATCTCCATGCCTCATGCCTTCTCCCCCCCTTTGATGATTTCTGTAACTCTCTTTGTCCTTATTTGGTCCCATTCTTCCTTCCCTGAAAGCATGAATTCGATATTTCTACAGGACATCTTTCTGTCTCTCTCTTTTTAAATTTCATTTTATGACACAGTTTGATAGGCTCTTAGATTCCTACAACCCCTCCCTAAGTCCTCACCCCATATTGAATTCCTCTATATTGCTTTTTTTTTAAAGATTTATTTTTATTATTTTTTTATTGGGAAGGCGAATATACAGAGAGGAGAGACAGAGAAGAAGATCTTCCGTCCGATGATTCACTCCCTAAGTGAGCGCAACGGTTGATGCCATGCCAATCCAAAGCCAGGAGCCTCTGCCGGGTCTCCCACACAGGTGCAGGGTCCCAAAGCTTTGGGCCATCCTTGACTGCTTTCCAGGGCCACAGGCGGGGAGCTGGATGGGAAGAGGGGCTGCCAGGATTAGAACCGGCGCCCATATGGGATCCTGGGCGTGCAAGGCGAGGACCTTAACCACTGTGCCACCGCGCTGGGCCCAAATTCCTCTATATTGTTACTGTAGTGCAGTTCAAATTCAGTCATGATTCCTTCACTGTGGGCATGGACCATGCAGAGAGTCCAGCATCTTATTGTCCAGATAAATTCAACAGTTTCCTTGGCAGACCATTCTTGGTGTGGAAGTAGAGCTGGCAGATTATCACCCCCCTGAATGAAAAGCCACTACACAACTGCAACAACAGGAAGAAACACGGAAATTTACAACATCATGAAGTTAATTGACATGGTATTGAGTGACCCATATGTTATAAAATGCAAATTCTTAACTACATCCTATAACTACTTCATTCACATCTCAATTTTAGTATATACACAAGGTGGTTATAGGGTACTATTCAACTGTCTCATGTCTATTTTCGTTTTTTTTTTTTAGCAGTGTATAGTATTCTAGCGTGACTTATACTGAACTTCACAAATTTTAGTATAGTCCATACAGATTTATAACGCTAACAAGCCATATGTTAACAATTGAGGAGCAGAACAATTTTAGGAGAAATCTTCAGTACCTTAGTGAGGAGTAACTAATCTTTGTGTTCTACCTAATAAAGTATATAGTATCCAAGCTGACTTTTTCCTGTCTGTTCCAAGCTTTCCTTATTAGCCTCTGTCTGTCTATCTGATCTAATTTTAGGGGCTCCAGAGCTACCCTGATGTCATTGCAAGAGAGTGTGGGGAGCCAGATTTGGAACTAAGTAAGGACTAGAAAAGGCTCTCCTCCTGATTCCCGAAGGAAGTTTATTATTCTGTTTCTGAGGACTTGCTCAGGGCTCCTGGCTGTTATTCCAATGACATTAGATCCTGTGAGGAAGGATATGGGCTTCTTCCATCCCATGTGGAAGATCCTATATGGAATGGTTAACCTCAGATTTCTTGACCTACAAGGATAGTCCAATTCCCCATGGTCTCCTTGGCAGTTGGGACATAGTCCTTGGTGCCCATACTGAGAGTCCTAGGTGAGGATCCAGGAGTCTCCAGGGTTGGGATACAAGCCTTCTCCTATCTGCCTGCTCCACTCTGGCGTCCACCCCTGCTCTGTGGTATGACTTCTTGTTAAGAGGCTGTCCGAGTTGCTCTTGGATCCCACTGTCTTTATAGTTTTTGCTAATATCTAATGCAAATTCAAGTCTGCAGTCTGTAAGTTACCTGTTACAATCTTGATAGATTATACTAAAATCTTCCTCACACAGTCTAAGAAGGTGGACGATTTCTCTGCTCTCCCGACCCATTGCAGAATAACATAGGGTATTAAAATCATATCAGGCTTTTCAGTTCTTTGATGTAGTTCATAAGCAGTCTGTCTCTCATTGATTATTGGTTCATTGGTTATATCACAATATCTTGTTGCGTGTGATACAGGCTGTTTGAGGGTGTAATAATGCTACAATTTACAGGTACTATTCTTAGGATTGACATCATTTTATCTGAAGTTAAGGCAAACATGTGGTATCTAACCTTTTAGGATTGGCTTATTTCCCTTAGCATAGTGGTTTCCAATTGGGCCCATTTTACCTGGCAGATTTTTTTGATATTCAAATGTAAACTCAAAACACCTAAATGAAGGGCCTTGCTATGAATATCTTTGAGACGTGGGTATTTCAACAGCTCAGGGAGCAATTTTTGGAATGTTTACAATGAAGGAATACATAGACACAAAGGCTCCACTGAAAAGCTTACTTGATAATAATAGTGATGGTCACTGTGCTAGTTGTGTCAGTGTTTATAGCCTCTTTCTTCCTGTTATCCTATTTTTCCTTCCTGGTTGAGTGTGGAATTCCTCAGGAATCAACTAGATCATCCACTTAGGGGAAAAGACTAAAACTCACTGGAATGCTGTGTGTGATGGTTCTCTCTAAAGACAGTCAAAGAGGATGGAAATGATTTCCCCCTCTCAATTTCAGGTGTATTTTGTCTCACTCCCCCACATGAATTCATTTTTCATAAAGTACACATTTTCATTTATTATTCCTCCAGGCAGTTGGAAAATAAGTAATTGTGGGCACTCATCATTGATGGCCCATGGATGATATCAGTTGCTGGTGGTTGTAATTAAAGATGACTTAAGGAGACGAAATTTAGATTCCTCCCCATTAATAAGTAAGGTACTGCTCATAAGTTGCCTTGTCACCCCCCAAACTCTTTAACTTCAACCCCAACAGCTTTCCATTAGAGCTGGGGATTAACTCTTAGTGCAGCACAGTGGAAAGTACTAGAGGAACAGCTCCTCAGGTCCCAACAACAAATTACTTCTGAATCAAACCTCTGATTAATAGCTCCAGAGTTCTTCTCTGCTTTGCATAATTAAGTTTCATGGAGTGCTACAATTAACAGTTTTGCCATCACCCAGGTAGAAACAGCCACCATTTATTTGGCCAGCTGAGTCAGAAAATACTGTGTGGTGAATAAGAGCATTTATGAGGGGATTAGGTGCATTCTGGGTCATAAATTGAATAAGGCTGTAATTACCTTCCAATAAAAAGCTATAAACATGATGATCCCATGATACTACCCCACGTCCGTTTTAATTTTTTTCTGCTGATATGGGTCTAAGAACTCCCTTCCCTAGTCAAATAATAGCTTTGGCACTGAGAAACTTGTAAAGAGGTATGAAAGTTGACACCTTCCTCTTTCTAATGTATCATGGCCTTTCTGAACCTCTGATGCATAACTCATTTTATACTATTTATTATGGCTGCATTTGCTATCATGCAAGTAATCAGACAAGCAATGCACATGTCAGGTACGCTGCAGGCTCTTGGAATTACCTGGGAAGAAAGCCAAGATGTCATTAGAACTACTGAGACACCAAAAAAAAAAAAAACCTGGACACTTTGCTGGCCAGGAATTAACCATTCATCCATGCCAAGACATTAAAACATGACTAAAAATCTTTTCTGAAGTTTTTCCCCCTGCAGTATTTCTTTGGCATAGTTACATTTCTGATCAATATCATTTAAGTATTAAGGCAAATGTAGGGTGACCATGAAACGGAAAGATCTCTGTTTGATCAAGTTTTCCTTAGATCAATAGAGTTGAAAGAATGAATAATGGAGTCTCCTCTGGTGTCCAGTGCTTTTTTATGTCCTGTACTATATAAATTCATTTCATAAAGACTACTTGGAAACTTTTATCTTTTCCTACCTTTCTTACTTCTTGATTCCTCTGCCATGTGCCCCTTTCCCCCACCTGACACAGTTCCTGCCCTCTCCATCTAGAGTTTCTTTCCTCATCTTTCAGCTTTGTGTCAGACAGAAAACGAAGGGAGCAGGAGAAAACAGTGGGAAATCAAGAGAAGTGAAATGAGCTTTCTCCATGGTTGTGATCACTGGGCCAAGCCAACTCATCAGCACGACCCTAGATAGTCGGAAGGAAGAGGAGGAGGAAGTGGGAAAAAAATAAAACATAATCATGCCTGTTGTATACAATGTAAATATTATTATAAAAATCAAAGCCAGGGCCTGTCAAAGTGTATCAAAGCTTAGAAATTAAACAGTTCACTGCTGACCTCCAAATGAATATTTTCAAGAATTTTGCTAGAATTTACAGCCAGGCATATCTGAAGGAAAACAGAGAGAGAGCAGGCTCTAGACAAATTGGGTGCCTCGTTATGCACTCACTAGGGGGGGAAATGTTGCCTTAGCTGGCTAAAAAGCCATTTGTCTTGCAAATTTCTATAATGAACAGATTTTGGAATAAATACCATGTAATCTGTGATGACAGTTCTCTCATTTCTTTTTTATTAGCTCAATCTTCTTAGCATCTGAAGCACATAGTGACAGAACCTCTATTATCATTAAGGCAGCTGGGTCATATGCGCTTTTCCTCCTTTCCTTGGCACTGAGTTGATTCCCCAGTCAGTCTCTTGTTACAAGGGCCATGTTCTAACGGTAAAATGCACCTGCATAAGAATACCAGAAAAGAACGGTGGCAGTGGGACTCACAGATTTTGCAACAATGTGCGCTTTCCCCCAACTGAATTGTGTCTGGAAACATTTAAAAATCTAGGTTTTCGGTGGAGCTTATAAAGAAGCTGAATTGCACCAAATTTCCCCTCGCTTAAAATAGCTGATCTCAATCGAACATAATGTGGCTGTAGTAAACACTAACTCTAATTTTTTTCTCTATCCCCTCTTCTTATCTCTCCTTAGGTAAGTGAGATTTGGTTGCTATTTTGAGCTTCTTCAGGAGAAAGCTCTACCCAGTCCCTACCCCATCAGAAGGAATCCTTGGCCAGTTACTTTCATCCTGCCCAAATGTGTCTATTTCAATCTTGGCTCCTGCAGCATGGTGGGGCGTATGAAGGTACGATTGTTCATTGTTAATGAATTTGCATCTATTTGTCATGAAAGAATGGAAGTGTTGCCTCAGTGTCGATGATACAATCACAAGAAATCACTAGAAGTTAATGGCCAGATGACTGTCATTTTATCACCGCACACACGCTCTTGGTTTGGAGTCTAATGAATGTTGTGTTCGCTTGTTATCTATATGTGAGCTTCAGAAAGTATCTGATTGATAATCACTTGATCTCTACGAATGATGTCACAGATAAGTAAATAACATGTGCCTTTAAAAAGAAAATGGACTTGAATGTATTTTGTTTGGGTACAAGTTGAATTTGATACATGTTTGGGTTTGATAGAACTCCATCAGTTTTTTATTCCCTATGTTTGGAGTTTAGCCAACTTAAGTACCATATCTGAAAACATTGTATCAAACGTCATGGCCTCTGGTAGATGATGCTGTTCCGAAGACTGAAACTGTACATGCTTTGTGTCTGTAGCTTTCAGTACATTGAAACACCATCTCATACAACTTACAGCCCAACTATTCCATCACTTCTGGGATCAGTCTCTAATGGAAATGGCTAGCACAGGGGCTCAGTACCATGTACCTCACCCTTCAGCACTTGAAGGATTCCTTAACTCAGATACCTGTGAGGGCCAAACATGAATTAGCTAACCATGCCCGCACGAGAAACTACAGACTTCAACTGAGGTAAAAGTGTTCATATGGCTGTAATGAATTTTGAAAATTTCTACCAGAAATTCTCTCACTGCACCAAACTGATAGAATGATTAAGTAGATGTCGATAAAGGAAATGTCTTCCTGAATCAGACAAACATGCTCTTTCTTCATTTTCTAAGCTCCAAGTCATTTATTAGCCCATTTTTTTTTAACTCTAGGAAGTCTTGGTCTATTTTATTTCCTTTATTAGGCTAAAAATATGGGGCATCTCGGTTTACTTGTTAAAGGATAATTTTTAGAAAAATAAAGTAAAATCGTGGTTCACAACCAGACAGAACCTGATCAAGGGTTAACTACCTCTTTAACTCATTCTCACCAAGGACGCCATGCAGGTGTCATGTATGTCTCAAGATGGGAGTCAAAGAAGTGTAAGCGTGTGGAAGAGAGGGAAAATTGACCATAATTGGCAAGTGGATAAAAAACTTGTTTTGTTCTGCCAGAGGGAAGGAAGTCAATTGAAGCTGTAGCAGACAGAATTTATTTCCATATCTATAGACAGAACTACTTTGCATTGCTATAAATTATCTATAATTTACATAGTTGTAAAATAGATCAAAGACAATGAAAGACTGGCATGAAATAACCCAGTAGGTAGGCACTAAAACTGTGCTGTGTTCCATTGCAATTGTTTTCCCCCCTGACAGTGATCTGTTTTGCTTATTTCTAATTTCCTCACCCACTTAGGAGTTTATATTTTAAAATAAAAAGTCATCATTATCTTCACATATATTTTCACATATAGCTACCTATATCCCTACTTATTGAAATTATAATACATGCAGAACCTAGAACTTTGCCAACTTTGGTTGTCAATTTTATAGACAACCAACCTTAGCTTCCCGTGCTTTTCCTCGAAAGCCTGGCATCACCACTACTATAAAGGAAGCTTTTTTGTTTGTTTGTTTGTTTTAGTATTTGCTTGGAAAAATATAGATTTTTGAGAAATGTTTACCCAACAAATAAATATTTAAAGATGCAAACTAACTAGATGTTCAAGAGCGACTATTTATTGAATGGTATTATCAAAATACTCTTTCTACAGAAGTTGGATTTGAAACTTTTTGTTTGTACAGGCTTTGCCTTGCAATGGGTTTTGTCAATATTATGACATCACCCTACTCAGAATGGCGTCCCACTGGTCCCTCGTCTAGTCTATGTTGATGTGTGGCCTAAGAGTCTTGCATTAGTTATATGATGGGTTTCTTTTCATGTGTGGCTGTGCATCTCATCATTATGAGACCACTTCTCTGAGAAATTAGTAGGGCTACAGAGGGAAAGGAAACAGAAGATATTGCCCAGGCATGGTGGGGCAGCCCTCCTGTGTAGCATTGAGATTTCAGACCAGCAGGTCCCTGTGTTCGCTCCAGCCTGTGGTTGTGATTGCCTCTCAGCAGCCATGTTGGGGTCATGTCTACCAGGCCCATTTGCCTCTGCAGAGCCCTGCTTCATGCTGTTGTCACTGATGAAAAATCCCTCTCGGTGGTCTGAAGCTGTGCTACCATATGAGCCAGAGTGATGGCTTTTACAGGGAGGCCTGCCTTTGCCTCCCACGCCCCAGAAAAATTATATCATTTTCACTGTTAGCAGCTCTCACTGAGATTTCCCTAACTCCTCTCACACACACGATCCAGCTGTGAGACTGGGTAAGTTTGAAAGCCAAAGACCCACTCCAGTTCCTTTTTTTCTTCCATATAAACCATCTGGATAGCTTTTCCTTTCTTAATTTTTTTTCTTTGAGGTTGTAGGAGGAAGTTCCAAAGAGAGCTGACTCTCAGCTAAAACTCCCACCAGCTTGCTCGAACTCTAATGGGCATGTAGGTTTATTCTTTGGGTTTCTCTTACAGAACAGATCTCGTGGTTTCTGTCACATATTCGCTTTGGCCTTGGAACATTTATTAGGTAGAGTAAATTGGACATCTGGCTTGACCAAGAAAAAGTAGGGCAAATGAGAATGAATCCAAAATTCAGATCTACTTATCTGATTACAAATTTCACGTACTTGTTGCCCCACAATACACACACAGCACTGAGATGTGAAAGTCAGTCCCCAACATGTGATTATTTGGTATTTAGTACCCAATATTTACTAGCGATGACGTCAAAGTCCCTCTGCCCTGTGCCCTAAGAAATATCTACAGGGCACACACACAGGATAAATTATTTTCAGTCTGAAATTTATCCATCTCTTCTCAGCGCTTCTTGGAGTTTTGAGATAACCACCTTTCCAGTTTTAAGTGCATTAATCCAAATGCATTTTGGTGTCATCTTCATTTCTCCTTCTCTACCATCCCACGTCAGTGGCAGCGTGCACTTTGGGAAGATGGGAAGAGAGGGATGGTGGCAGATGAGTGGGGTTGGGCAGAGGGAACGAGTGCCATGTGCTCTCCTGTCCATTGTGTAAACTTACTCAGGAGGCTGGGTCCACCTGGCACTTGCTTCACCTCCCACAATCCCTATCAGACTTAGAAACAAAGGTGAGGTTGTGGAAGGCTTCTCGCACAGTGAAAATAAGCTCAGCCTGTGTACGTCCTCCTTTTCTTTATGGAGCAAAAAGCCGCAGGAGTGCAGCTCTTGAGTAACCCCGTTGCTTTTGCTGCCCCTACCAGCCTCGATTCTCCTGCCCTGTGTGACACATACTGTACCACCCCTCCTCTCACCCGCAGACCAGAGCAGAGTGTCCACGGGGTGTACATCTTCATGACAGATTGATTCTTAGAATCATGATGAGAAGCCATGAGCGGAATGCCAGGTGGTGGGGAGGGAGATTTAGCTCCCTTCTATAACTGTCTGCAGCTCATTCACTGAATGTCACTTTTCCTGGAGTCCACATATTATCTCATGCTAGCAGATGCAGTAAGGTAGAAATACGAGTGGGTCTGCGCTGCCGTTTATTAATGTGTTTCAGCACCAGTTGGAGGGCACTGGCTAGACAGGTTGATCACAGCAGTACAGCGTGCTGACTGGCTTCCCGTTCCCTCTGTCTTGGGGACCAGTGTGGAGCCTGGGCCAATGCCTTGTCAGCCTGGCCCTTATAATCATCACTTCCCTTTTTATTTATTAGGAAGGCCACACACCGTTAAGGGGATCACACTATAGTTGCTGTGAATATACAGAAAAAAAGAAAGGGGCTCCTAGGGGCAGGAGAGGTATTTTGAAGCATTAGGAGATTTTTCTGGATGTTGGAAAGAAACTGAGAAGTCACAGTGAGAAAAGCAATATTGCATCTCTATTGCAATGAGTTTTTCCAAGAGCTAGAAAGGGCGTTATTACTCTCGGAGAAAAGAGCTCTTTTTTGGCCTCCCTTTTGATTTGGACTTCTGTGAGCCAAAGCGTTCTGGTGTTTTAATGGTCTGTTGAAAGACAGAAAGGCCCGTCTGTGTCAGAACACAAGCCTGTCCCAGGCAGCACGGGGCTTTGTTTGATGACGGTGCTTGTTTGGGATAGATGATATTTTTATAGCTTATGTTTTGCTTCACCGACAGCCATATTGATGTGGCTCTCCAGGATGAGCCTAATAAATAGTTTATAAAATCATAAGGCCATACTCTAGGGTAATCTACCACTGTGCCTTCACATACTGCAGAATCACACATCTGGAGCAAATGGCTTTTTACACTCTGACCATCACAAGCTATGGTGTGTGTGTGTGTGTGTGTGTGTGTGTGTGTGTGTGTGTGTGTGTGTGTGTGTGTGTACATACCCATGCGCCAACATGCACCTTCAAAAGAATGGCATGAACTTTCCTGTGAACATTTAAAAGGCTCACTGAAGGATGGAACGTTGAGATTTGGCTTTCATTAAAGTTGCTCAATTTGCGCTCAGGTGTAGCACTGCCACAAGGACCAGGGCTCCATGCAGCTGTGGAGAACCCTCCCCAAGAAGCCTCAAGCAGCGGTGATTTCACTTTTCTGCCAGCAAATCAAGTGGGAGTAGGGAGTAGGCGGGAAGAGAACTGAGCACCCTGGTGACACAGGGTGCAGAGGTACACAGTGGGCCATGCAGCAGGTGCACAGCTGCCTGCTAGGGAGGTCCCCAACAGTGTCTGGATATCCATAGAGATCCTGCGGTGAGCCGATGCATGTGTGCCAGGCTGGAGGAAGGGTCTCTTCAATGTTCCTCATCATGAACACTAGGAGGCCGCCACACTAGAATAGTCCTCTGCTGACAACTCCATCTGCACCACTCTTCAGCAATCATTATCTCCCTGGGTTGTGTATGCTGGTCCATACAGCCTTGCTTTTTTTTTTTTTTTCTTTAACCATTTAGAATTTATTTTCAGCTTCTTATGGATAATTGATTAATAGATTACATCACAAGGTTTTATTAGAAAAGGTACAAATAATTAGTTTAATAATGTAGAATTCACAGGAAAAATCCTTAGATTTGACATCATATTATCTTATAGTATGGCAAACATATGATATCTGACCTTTTGGGATTGACTCATTTCCTTCAGCATAATGGTCTCCAATTTGGCCCATTTAACTCTAAGCAATTGTATTTCATCTTTTTAAACAGCTGAGCAGTATTCCATAGTGTATATGAGCCACAGTTTCTTCATTCAGTTCTCTGTTGATGGGCATGTAGGTTGCTTCCACGCTTTTGCGATTATTGATTGTGCTGCAATAAATACAGAGGTGCACGTTGCTTCCTCATGTAATAAGTCATCGGGATATATTCCCAGAAGTGGTATTGCTGGGTGTGTGGTAGTTAGATTTTCAGTTGCTTAAACATTCTCCGTACTGACTTTCATAGTGGTTGCCCCAGCCTGCAATCCCAGCAGCAGTGGAGTAGGATTCCTTTTCCCCCTTACACCTCGCCATTAGGTGTTGTTGGTAGTTTTCTGTATGTGGGCCATTCTTACCGGAGTTCAGTGGAACCTCAGTGTTGCCTTTGAATTTCCCTTACTGCTAGGGAGCTTGAACATTTTTCCATTATGCTTGTTAGCCATTTGGATGTGTTCCTTTGAAAGGTGGCTTCCCATTTCCTTTGCCCATTTCTTGACTGGTTTATTTGTTTTGTTGTTATGGTTGTTCTGGAATCTTAACTCCGGGTGGCATCAGTGTTGCAAGGTCAGTAGGCAGCTATGGAGGAAGTGTGATTTTGACAACCAGAAAGCAATACTTGTGCAGAAATCCTCCTCGGAGTCCCTGGGGCTGCTGTCTGAGCACACATCTTGGGTTTGAAGGGTTGAGATGTATAATGAATCAAGTGTCCCTGGGAAGGATACCCACGTAAGTTGCAGTTTGTTGTTGGAGCTCCATTCTTCTGGCCTCACCAGCACCGGGATCCTAAAGTTATACCAGTAGGAATGCAGGAAGGCCTTTGTCAAGCTCACCTTTACCTTTGAACTAAGAGTGTGGATGTGCTGAGATCCTTCCAGAGAATTCTGGGAAGCCAGGGCTCATGTTTCGTGTTCTCTATGAAAGAGATTTTTTTTTTTTCCTCCTGGGTAGTTTGTCTGTTGTTTCTTGCTCACGTACTTTTGTTGGCCATGCCTCCAGGTACAATCCCGAGCCAGCTCAGGTACACACAAGTTGTTTCTGGTGTTGGCGTCTTAGAAGCCCAATGTGGAGAGTGGCTCTGCTTGCCCCAGGGAGCTAGGCTTGTGTCCATCTGTCATACTGCCAAAGCCCCATCACACAGTGTCCTGATGATTTTGGTCTCTTTCTTTCTGATGGTTCATGCAGGGGAAAACAAATGGGCTCCAACAGTACGTATTGGTTCAGCTACCACAGTTCAAGTCACCCTCAGGCTTAGGTTCTGGCCAGCAGGTGACCTGAATTATAGTTCCTGATGAGGGTCATCTCTAATCGAGCTCTCGCTTGCTCTTGTTGAACTAAGCTCACCATCCCTCATTAGATGTCTGACCCTTCAGCTCTCTGGAAGTATCCAGGTGCACCTGAACCCTGGGCCTAAAGCAATATCGCTGCAGAGAGAGAAAGAGAGAGAGAGAGAGAGAGAGAGAGAGAGAGAGGACTCGGAGATGTTGCATTCAGTAGATTTTTGGAACACTTCTGCATGCAGGGCTGAGCCTTTGTTTTTGTAATGAATGAAGATTTTCAAGTGTACCAAGAAATGAATATTCTGGTAGCTGAAGTCCTGTGAAGGGGCTGTCTGTGGTTTGGTGGTATTTGGGGAATGAACCATGCCTTGTGAGCTCCCCCTCTGTCTTTCAAGTAGACTAAATTAAGAAGAAAAATGTGGCAATGCTGACCTCACCGTCTAAGTCTGAATGGATGGTGAAAATATGGAAATAAGCATGCTCCATTTAAAATTAAGTTCAATTGGTATGAAACTATAAAGGTGAAGAAATATGGAACCTAAGTATTCACTTTATCTCTCACCTGAAATTTTCCTAAATGTTCATCATGCAAGACAAACAAACGCACCACGAATATCAACCTAATATGTTATTTTCTATATGCTCATTGTAACGAAAGTAAATAAGCCCACCCAGTAATCCTGGGAGGAATCTGGTCTTTGTCATTTTTCAGCCAAATAGGGCTATAGCATCCCAGCCCTGGTCCCTGAGCCCTCGAGTTATCACCTGAAGCATTGTGAGCAGGAATGAGCATGACTCTATGCTGGGTGTTCTTGCACTACCTCCCATCAGTGTCAGGCAGGACAGGCAGATGCATGTCCCTGCTTGCTAGGAGCCTTTGACCGAACCTCCAGGGCAGTCAGTCGGCTGGGGCCTTGCACCCTTCCCTCACAGCTGCGGCTGTGCACAATCACCACCGGATACTCAAGAAAACATTCAAGAACACTTGTTCTTGGATCTCTTCCCCAAGGGGCTTTGCTGGAATCGGGTGGCAGAGAACCTTCCCACCACCTTTTCAAAGCCCTTCCTTGTGTGCCTATCTTAGCATTTCAGACAGGGAAAGCCCCCTAATGGTTCACATCTTTACCCCTTCATTGCTACATTCCCATCACAGAAATACAAAGAAATGCAGGGGATTCACCCAAACTCGCAGTGCCTACCCTCCTTAGAAGTGCAGTCATGAGAGTGCTAATCTGGGAGAGGACATACAGCTGCCCTTACCCAGGAAACAGCGAAAGAACTACACACCAGTTGCCTTGTCCTTAAGGAGCTGTGGGTCGGCAGTGGAACCAGAGACAGGCAGACCTGGGGCCTCAGCTCCTCCCTTCCCCTCAGTGAAGGTTGGGATTGTAAAGCCAGAGTCTGACAGAGGAAGCTTTTCAGGCTGAGGTGGCTTCTGCCTTCTGAACCACCTCCCCCTGGCCATCCTGCACATGCACCTGCATCATTCTCTGATGCGCATGTCCTGCCTGTGACCCCTTACTAGCTGAGAAGGCTCACCTCTGGGCTGTCTCCTGCCCAGAAGCCTCCTGGCTCCACCCCTCTGCTAGGGTCCCTTCTGTTGGCTCTTGTGGTCCACCCTACAGCACTCTTCCATAGACAAGTTCCACATCATATTTTGTCCAATTTTTGCTCTTTATTTTATTTTATTTTTTTCATTGAACATCTTGGTGGAAGTAGCCAGGCATGAACTATGGCTGTTCTGTTAGGTGGCTGGCCACTAGCTTCATGTGGCTGTTGAGCACTTAAAATGCAGCTAGTATGCAACCTAGAGGGATATTGTTTCGAATGCACATGGTTAAATAAGATATGTTAACATGATTTAACTGTTTCTTTACTCATTTTTTAAAATGCAACCATCACATCATTTAAAATATTAGCAAAAAAGATGTTTGCTCTATTTCATCTCATATCTGTTTTCATCTTGTATTCTGCTATGCAACATGAGATGATGGTTGGGTCCTCCTCTGCTTGTGGTGTCTGTTTATACTTCTTTTCTTTCATCCCCACTCCAACCATCTCCACTCAGACACTGAGTGGCAAGATGCTCTTCCATCCACTCATTCACTCCCTGGCATGTTTTGCTTTCAGAAAATCTTCCAGCTTTCTCTATAGAGTGTCTAGAGTGGGACAGCTATTCAACAGATAATCATAGACACTTATTTGTGAAATGATCATTTATCCCACATTTTGCAGTGTGGCTTTCTGTGGCTGTTTTAAAAATCAACATAGCGCCTTTCCTTCATGAAGTTCAGAGCGCTCAGGCTCATCACATTGACAAAGGTGTTCACTTCATCCACATGCTGAGCTGGACCTACGACCAAGCCCTAACTCTGCTGAGGGGCAGGCAAATCATGCTGAGAATGCCTAGGGAATGAGGCCAAGATCAGTCACAGCTACTCATGCTGGAATATAGAGCCTCCATCACTGTGTGGACAAACATAACAACATCCAGGAGCTAAACCATGAAAATTCGAGTGACAACTGCCTTTCTTGAGTAGGAGCTTTAGCATACCATTTACTAGGGTGTGGAGCTAGCTCATGAGTATCTCAGGAAATGGATTCAGAAAGCAGGTGCCACTGGGTGGAGTGGAAGGCATCTCATTCCCAGAAAGTCACTGGATCTGCCCTTCCCTTCACTCTCTCACTCTGAAGGGTGATTACCCTTCTGGACTCTTCCAGTCTTTTCTATTTGTTCAAGTCTATGTGCTGATGAATTTTTGTAATAATGAATTTGGGACGCATGTCTACAGTTTTGTAACTCTTTTGTACTATTGCTCAGTTGTCATCTGTCTTTGGAAGTGCTTCCTGCAGGAAGTGTGAGCTTATGTCTCCCCAGTGAGTTGGCCAATTCCAGGCAGGTAGAACCACATGCCTTCCGAAAACAGACTCCCTTAATGTTCAAGGCCTTACAGATGGTAAGAACTCAATATGTCCATGCACTTAGACATATTGAAAGAGATCGTAGAAAGCAGGAAAAAAATCTCACAAACCTTCTTTATGGCATTAAATCCTGAGCCATCTGGAGGAGAGAAGTATCTTCTAGTCCAAATAGTTTTAAAAATCATTTGGTAAATAAAGCTGAATTCATAAAACGTGTTGTCAGAAATGGAATAGATTTCAGTGGCAACTCCACAGTCTTCTCTCTAATTGGCTCCCTTTATTGCCTAAAGGCTGTTCCTTTGAAACAAGTGTTCTTCTCCGCTCTCTCTGTTCTTGGCCTTCCTTTAATTCTGCCCCTTCTCCAAAGGAAGCATTCAACTAGATGAAGCAACCGAAACAGACCTGTGGTGGCAAGGGCTCTGCATGGACAAGCCACCCCGATGCTTCTTTACACTCAGCTGTCGTTTCTAGCTTCCAAACCAGTTGAGTGATATTTCTGAGGTCACCCCAATTTGATCCACCATTCTCCACTACAAGGATTTCCCAGAAAATTTCACTTGGCTTGCATAATCCATCACAGTCTGGTTTATCCTCCATATGTACCAGATGGGCTCCCACCAATTTCTCCTCAAATGTACAAACACCTTCCCTGACTTGCCTCCATAACTTAACATGGATTCTTCTTTTTTCAGGATCCTTCTCTGTACCTCTCCACTATCTCCCTTTCTTATGAATTTTCTCTTTACTCCAGGGAGAATTAATAGAATCATCTCTTATATTCCAGTTCTCTGTTTGTGAATCTAACAGCATCTTGAACTGGAAGAAATAGCTGCATGCAATAACATCCTACTGCCACGAACCTCAGACTCTCTTACCCCAGGCATATTGCTTGCAGTATCTCATTTTCTATCCTTTTCCAAAATCATGACCAGTGAGTTGTTCAAGCTAAAATTCAAATTCTTCTATGCTCTGTTCTAAAATGGATGGCGTTCATTCTGCAATGCGTTGCAGTCCCCGATTCAGGTATATTTTCTTTTGTCTAGCACAGCATAGCTAGTAAATAAAATGATCATTAAGGGAATGAGACTGGTATCCAGTTTCTCCCAAGGAAGGCCTGGCTGCTCCCACTGGTTTGTTCTTCTCCCTTACCACCCCTCTCCATTCATACATTTCCCAAATAAGGCAGGGTTTTTTTTTTCTAGTTACTCATAGTTGTGTTTGTGCTCCAACTATTCTAACTGTCCCCTGAAGCCTTCAATGACATCTCCCAAACACTGCTTTTTGAGTCCTGACATGTTCAGTGTCTGTTGCCAAGGCTAGCTGCACAGACTGTGCGTGAGATCTAGAGACACTTGCCAAAGCCATGCCTAGCAGGCCCTTGGTCGGGATGAGTTTGCCATTTGAGAGACTTGGGTCAGCAATTTCATTTGGATTCCTCCTCCCCTTCCTACTTATTGTGGATTGCACAAAGCAGGTTTCTCAGTATGAGAACATGAAGAGAGGAAATATTCTCAGAGCAAGAAAAGGACATAAAATGTCTCATATGAGTCTCCATTTTGGTAACAGAGATTAGCTGATTAGCAACAGTAGAAATGAAGGCATAAGAAGATTCACTGCCGTTTGACTTGACATGTGGGAGGACTGCTCTGGGGGAGTGTCAGGTCTAAGATATCACTTCAGAGATGAGGGATGAAGGTCTGGGAGCTGATCCTTTTCCCAAGCGCACAGGTATGAATGCTGAGCACAGATCAGAAAATGGACCTCCCAAGGCATGGTACGCCATTCATAGCACACCTGCAAACTACAGCCTCCAGCAAAACAGACCTGATACTGTAGTTATGATAGTGACCACTGAAAACAACTCTTCAGTGATTTTTCTTCCTATGCAGTGATGCTCCAACTCCCCAGATTGCCTCTTCCCGAGAGGGAGTGTGCATGACTGATCTGCACACTGTGTGTTTTCCTCTTCAGATCATCACTCATTCCTTTGTAGAAACTTCTCAGCTGAGGGGCCATGCTGCCTCTCTAAATAATTTACAACATTGCCCCAGATGTCAGGACAGGGAGTGAGCTACCGAGGACTGCCACCAACTCTACTCCTGCATGGTTCTTGGCATCAATTCCTACCTCTTTCTTGTACCAAGCCTATTTTCAGCACTATAATGAAAGACTAGAGGCAGGCTAACTGTATACAGAAAAAGGGTTTCTTACGCTCACAGTTCAGGGTGTTGAAAGTCCAAAAGGCCCTGGCAAAGGCATCGCTTTGCCTGAATCACCTCCTGGCATGTCACAGTTGTGGGAGTGAGTGTGAGAGGATGAAGTCATGTCTTGATGTATGAGGTCAGAGAGCCAGGGCAGGGCTTCTGTAACAAATCACTCCTTCCAGAACTCACTCCTGGCCAGAGTTTCCTTCCAAGCACAGACCTCCAGTGCTACAAGGATGTCCTACTCATCCCATCACTTCACAGTGTCACCACCCTGAGTGCAGCCTCCCCACACATGGACCTTTGGGGACACAAACAACATCCAAATCACAGCACACACTGGTTGACAATCTGGTCACCAGTGGAACCCAAGTCAAGGAGCTCTTACTTGAATAGAATAGTTACCACTTCCCAGAAAGTACAGTGAATCACAAAAAAAATCCAAGAGGATTCGCTTTTTTTTTTTTAAATGCCACTAGGGTACCAATGTCCACCAACAAAGCCATATGCCACATGCTTAGATATTCTGGTTCCACAGTGCATACTAGTCACCCTGGAAAGACAAAGATTCAGACACAGCACCTCAGACCACTAGAGGATCACCAAAGCAGCTGTGGAAAATCCTTCCAGAGACAAGCACAAACGTTAGGATTTTTAATGTCGTGTTGTCATTTGGAGGGAGCAGCAGCACAAATGGCACAGTGACAAGCTCCTCGGAAGCTAGCTGGTCATCGACGACTCAGCTGTGGTAACAGGCAATCTGCCTGTTCACTCAAACCACCTTTGCCCTAGCTGCAGTTGAAGAATGATTCTAAACAATTTTTTACTGGATATTCTTTAACTGACATATTGATATATTTAATTCTTAAATTGTCACAGGACATTTGTAAGATTATGAGAAAATTCTGAACACTCTAGTTCTAAGGAGAGAAAAGAACAAACTGGTACCAAGATCACATTTATTTTCCAGGCCTAAGTGAATGGGAAGATATGTGAAATATACATATACATGGTTTCACATGCAAATCTAGAAGTGCGGTATAAGGAACATGCCTCATCAAGGCAGATTCACTGAGAACAGGGATGTGTGTCCCTTTGTCTTCAACTCCCAGTGGCTGTTGAGTTCAATGGCTCAGATTTTTTTGGAAGTTGTAACAATCTAAAGGGAGTCATTTTTGTCCAAATCTAACAAATCCCAGAGACAAAGAAAGACAGGAAGCTGTAGAAGAAGGGATCTCACATGCATATGCCTTTTGTGATCAGTATTCACAAAAGACTGCCAGAATGGCAACCTTGCACAAAGAACACTGCGACCTCAACACACACACACACACACACACACACACACACACACACACACACCCCACTTCTGCAAGACCGTCTGTTCAACCACTTTCATCTTGGACCAATGCCACCCTTGTCAGAGATCCTTGTGGCTAAGGATTACTGCTTCAGACTGTTTTATGTCTTGGTCCTCATTTTGCTCTGCAAGCATCTCCGTGGTTCAGTCTTCCGGATGGCCATCGCAGTGTGTGATACTATCTCCTTCCCCATCATGGTGCTCTGTTGGTCCTCAATAAACCTTTCAATCTGGGGGGTGGGGTTGGTCATGTTCTTCCTCTGCATTATTAACAGCTTCAGCATACACGTGTCCTCTGTCAGAACTTACCACTTGTTTCAGCCTCTGCTTTGCTCTCTTGATTTGATCCCAACCAAGGGATAAGGAGAGTGGCTGGAAAAGAGACGCACACACTGCTCTTCTCCGGAACCAGATAACTCACTGCTCGCCAGTGTTTGCACAGATGCTTCAGCTGCTCTGCTCAGTATTCAGAAAAAATTAAATTAGAAAAAAAATCTGAATTTATTTCTTATTCTTTATGAATAGAACTGGTTTTTTTCCCATTCTTTTCTGGAAAAAAAAAAAAGGAAATGATTGAAATAGAGAAACTTTTCATTTCTCTGCCTGCTGGGAGAAGACAGTTTCCAATAACGATTGAGATTCTCTGAAGAGGCTGTGGCCAGGCGGGCAGAGATAGCGGCAGTGGCAGGAGTGGGCTTGAGATGGAGACCGGCAGGGGCTTTCGTTTGAAAGCAGCTCCAGGAGGTCTCCTCGGTTCTGGCCAGCAGCAGCAGCAGCTGGAGTACAGGACTCTGGCAGCGAGGAACAAAGTCATGAGTTTGCTGAGACCACAGCTGAATTTTGCCTTCCGTCTTTAGCCAGACAACTGCTTATCAGGAGCCCTCAGACTGGCAGACAGGAAATTAAGGTTGGATTGCACGTCCATTCATGCTAGGCTGCCCAGGGTTGCTCAGGAAGAACTCAGAGCCCTGAGCTCTGACCATACCTCTGTGCTCTCAGCAGCAGGCATTTAGACCTGAGGATGAAGCAGTCTGTTCCAAGAGGGTCAGAGCAGCCAGGGCCGTTTCTCCTCAATGGGATGACTGCTCATGAGACAGAAGGTGTGGTGACATACAAGATTCTCTGTAAATGTGCCCACAGAGAAGAGACCGCGGTGTATGTGCAGTCCGTGAAATGATGGGATGCCCCAGTGCATTCCCGGTGCAGGTCGGATGACAAGACCCAGATGGCCGTGGAATCCCCCAGCTTTAAGCACCACGGCTATACTTCAGTGGTTGGACACGCAGCTTTGGGATGGAATACACTTGGGTGCTAATCCCCTCTCTGCTGTTGAGGAAACCGAGTGAAAAAGGCCAAGTTAGTAAAAGGCTGACATCTTCAGTTGTTTCAACTGTAAAATGAGGATAATGCAGAATTGGTAGGATTTCTAAAAGAGTTGAGTTGGGGACATCACAGTCGATCATATATATTTTATTCCTCATCACTGAATTTGGAATCCACCAAGTAGACATCAGACAGGACGATTTAAGACAAACCAGACCAACAAGAAGACTAAGGTGTTAAGTGAGAGAATACGGCTTGGAGGCGCAGATACAACAGCTCCTATCCCCAAAAGGAAAGTTGCGTAACTAAGTCTCCTGACTCAAAAATACATCAGACACAGTCCAAACACACATGAACACATGAAGACACATCACATACCCGCACCCAGGTCCTCACACACACACACACACATACATACAGGTGCAGGCACACTACACACATGCACTTGTGATAGCATGCCACCTGTGTGTGCTGAGTGTTAAGACAACAGTGGCATTCCAGAAAAAGGCATTTTTTAGTGTTGAGACAACAATGGCATCCTAAATAAAGGATGTTAGACAATTAGCCAATTAATCTTTTCTATTTCCCCACCAAAAAAAAAATGGACACAATACCAATCTTATAGTGTTCCTATAGGTTCAAGTAAAGTAATTGTTTAAGTATTTTTATATATATATAAAGAATAATAAAATATACAAAATAATTATGCTAAAGGTATTGCACATGAAAACTGTATATAAGCAATTATATGAGACACTTATATTGACAGTAGCATATACATGAGCGTGTGTGTGTGTTCTGAAAGGAATCCACATAACAAGGAGTTGCCTACGTGACCGCTCCATATACCTGGCCCCATGTAACCTGCATGTGAGCAATCTGAGGAAAGCAGGGCATCATCTAAGTTCACATGGCTCAAAGGGACATCACGGCACGGCACAGCACAGCACATTTGCACCATGGCGTTCCATATCGGCATTAATGGAGTCTTGGATGCTCCACTTTTGATCCAGCTCCCTACTAATGTGCCTGGAGAAGCAAGAAAAAATGCAGCAAGTGTTTGGGCCCCTGTCACTCATGTAAGAGATCAGCATGGAGTTCCAGGTTAGATTTGCCCAGCCCACTCTTGGCTGTTGCACCCACTTGGAGAATGAAACAGAAGATTGGAGATCATTCTGTTTCTGAGCCTCTCCTTCTGTCTGTAACCTTACCTTTCTGTGTTTTTTTTTTAAATATGTATTTATTTTTGTTACAAAGTCAGATATACAGAGAGGAGGAAAGACAGAGAGGAGGATCTTCCGTCCGATGATTCACTCCGCAAGTGACCACAACGGCTGGTGCTGTGCCGATCCAAAGCCAGGAACCAGGAACTTCTTCCAGGTCTCCCACGTAGGTGCAGGGTCCCTAGGCTTTGGGCCATCCTTGACTGCTTTCCCAGGCCTCAAGCAGAGAGCTGGATGGGAAGTGGAGCTGCCGGGATTAGAACTGACACCAATATGGGGTCCTGGTGTGTTCAAGGCGAGGCCTCTAGCCGCTAGGCCATGCTGCCGGGAACAACTTTACCTTTCAAAAAAAAAAATCTGAACAACAAAATAGTAAAAATAAAGATGCTTATTATTTAAAAAATGTTCTATTATACAGTTAATGACTCGGTAGAGGATGTATTTTTGTCCACATTAAGCTCATGAAAATATGTCTTTATTTGCTATAAAATAAGCATCACTTCCTCATTTTGATCATTCAGCAAATTTCCTATATTCCAGCAAAGCAAAACTACTAATAAAGCCAGGATAACTGCAGTGGACATTTGGTCTAGAAAAAATGACATGTGTCTTTCAAATCAGAGTGTCTGGATTTGCTGCACAGCTCTGAGTCTTGATTCCAACCTCAAGCTACTGAAAAGCCTGGGAGCAATGCTGATGACTCAAGTGAAAGAAGTTGGAAGACCAACCAAGTGGCCTGATGGTGTGGGTGTCACTGGAGAAGAGCGTGGCCTAGCGGCTAAAGTCCTCAGCTTGAACGCCCCAGGATTGCATATGGGCGCTGGTTCTAATCCTGGCAGCTCCACTTCCCATCCAGATCCCTGCTTGTGGCCTGGGAAAGCAGTCAAGGAGGGCCCAAAGCCTAGGGACCCTGCACCCACATGGGAGACCTGGAAGAGGTTACTGGTTCCTGGCTTCGGATCGGCAAAGAACCAGCCGTTGTGGTCACTTCAGGAGTGAATTATCAGATGGAATATCTTCTTCTCTGTCTCTCCTTCTCTCTGTATATCTGACTTTGTAATAAAAATAAATAAATCTTAAAAAAAAATAAGAAAGGTATGATGGGGCCTGGTGCCATAGTGTAGTGGTTAAAGTCCTCACTTTGCACCTGCTAGGATCCCATACGGGTGCCAGTTCTAATCCCTGTGGCCCTACTTTCCATCCAGCTCTCTGCTTGTGGCCTGGGAAAGCAGTCAAGGATGGCCCAAAGCCTAGGGATCCTGCACCAGAGTGGGAGACCCAAAAGAGCTCCTGGCTCCTGGCTTCGGATTAGCTCATTTCCATCTACTGTGGTCACTTGGGAAGTGAACCATCGGATGGAAGGTCTTCCTCTCTGTCTCTCCTCCTCTCTGTATATCCACCTTTCTAAAAAAAAAAAAAAAAAAGGAGTGGTTAAAGAAGAAAGGCATGATCAAGACTTTCAGACACTGATGGGAATAAAACTCTGCATCCGTTTGGGTGCCCCCCAAACTGGAGCGTTTTCATTTAACACTGTGCTAGGGACACATGAGTGGATCGGCACAGGTAGACATAAATATTCTTTATAGAAGAATGAAGAAAAAATGAAAGAGGGGTTTTACTTTGTTTATCCTTTCTTTATGAACAAAGATTTAGACTTGAGCATAAAGATTACAAGTTGGAAGGGACTGGGATCCCAAAGCAGGTGGATGAGGCAGGAACCAAGGACAGAGCTTGGGGATGTGGAAGACTGGGCATCCCTGAAGGCAAGGATACAGAGGGCTGAGCCTTACAATAGCCACATGTAGGAAGATGGGGATTTGCTAAGCACAGCGGAGAGAACTCGAGAAGAGGCGCTACGCTGAAGCTGGAAATATTGTGCTCTTGGGTTTTACTTCACTTTTTTGAAAAAGAAAAGATTTATTTATTTTTATTGGCAAATCAGATATATATAGAGAAAGAAAGACAGAGAGAAATATCTTCGCTTGATTATTCACTCTCCAAGCAGCTACGATGGTGAGAGCTGAGCCAATCCGAAGCCAGGAGCCAGGAACCTCTTCTGAGTCTGCCAAGCAGGTGCAGGGTCCCAAGGCTTTTGGCCATTCTCGACTGCTTTCCCAGTACACAAGCTGGGAATTGGATGGGATGCAGGGCTGCTGGGATTAGAACTGGCAGCCATATGGGATCCTGGCACGTGTAAGGTGAAGACTAGCCGCTAGTCTCTGATGCCAGGCCTGGCATATTTCACTTTATGTTTTATCTTATGTATGTTATGGTAGAGTTACCAAGGTCAAAAAGTGGTTTTCAGTGTTTTCTTTTGAGATATGAAAGGAGCCAGCTAACATTTTATTAATAATTGTGCCCCTAATTAACTGACAAATTTAAATGAGTTTTTAAAAATATAATAATCGCCATCGATAGAATACTTTCTACAACAGAGAGACATAGCTTTCTTGCCAAAGGTTTTCATATTCCAAAAATCGCTTCTGGCTTTAGGAGGTCAATTCTCTCTAACGAATTTTGGGTTGATTTAATTTCTGAGTCATTGGACGTTATTTGGTCTCCAGTTATCTCTTGTTTGCTTGTTTGTTTTCTATTTCATCATCCTTTAGTGGGGGCATGGGCCAGAGAAATATCTCACAAATGGGTCCAGTGGACCCTCTCTATCTGAAGGCTTAACGCTTGCCATCCAATCAACCACTGCAGATTAAGCATATGAAAAACAATTGTGTTAGGGCGAGGCATATATTCTTTTCTTGTTGTTATCCCCATGATAATAAAATGCAGCAACTCTTTATGTAGCATTTCCTTTGCATTAGGTATAATAACTCTGCTAGAGCCGAGGTAGATGGAGGAGACACACGGTTTCTATGCAAATACTGTGCTGTGTTATATACGAGGCTTAAACATCTGATGAATCTGCTACCCGTGGGAGGTCCCAGAACCAATCCCCATGGGCACCAAGATGGCAACAAATTCATTCGTGATGTGCAGTGGGATGAGAGGAAAAGACAGAGGTCAGAAGAACAAATTGGTCTTCTTTTGGATATTTGGGTAAGTGGGTAATTGTTTAAGTGACATAAACATCACGTAAGAAAGTAGTAATAGTGTCAAGAATGATTTATATAATGCTCTCTTTCCTTTCATCAATAACCACTGTTTGAATCCTATGTGCTCAGCACTTTACTGGTGGTGAATAAATAGATCCACCCTCTGTAATACTCTTATCTCCAGCAGAGGAGTAATATGTTCAAATTGTTTGTGTTTATGCAGACAAAATGAGGTAGTGGTTAGGACATTCTCTAGGTCAGTAGTTTTGAAATGCTATTCCGTGCACCAGTGCGGGTCCACCACAAAGTGACACGCCTGTAGAAGAAAAGACACGAGTGGCCACACTTCCCTTCCAGCTCCCTGCTTGCGGCCTGGGAAAGTAGTCAAGGATGGCCTAAAGGCTTGGGACCCTGCACCTGCACCTCCATGGGAGGCCTATATGAAGCTCCTGCCTCCTGGCTTCAGATTGGACTAGCTCCAGCCGTTGTGGACACTTGAGGAGTGAATCAGCGGATGGAACATCTTCCTCTCTGTCTCTCCTGCTCTCTGTATATCTGCCTTTTCAATAAATTAAAAAAAAAAAATTGGGCACAGCGCCATAGCTGGTTAAAGTCCTTGTTTTGCACCCGCTGGGATCCCATATGGTGTCAGTTCTAATCCCAGTGGCCCCGC
This sequence comes from Ochotona curzoniae, assembly GCF_017591425.1. NCBI lineage: Eukaryota > Metazoa > Chordata > Mammalia > Lagomorpha > Ochotonidae > Ochotona > Ochotona curzoniae. Next base: position 1,171,900 of record NW_024466580.1, read on the forward strand.
TTCCCATCCAGCTCCTTGCGTGTGGACTGGGAAAGCAGTCCAGGATGACCGAAGGCCTTGGGACCCTGCACCCACATGGGAGACCTGGAAGAATTCCTGGCTCCTGGTTTCGGATCGGCTCAGCTCCAGCCATTGCGGCCACTTGGGGAGTAAGCCATTGGACAGAAGATCTTCCTCTCTGTCTCTCCTCCTCTCTGTATATCTGACTTTCCGATAAAAATAAATAAATCTTTACCAAAAAAAAAAGAGAAGAAATTTCAAAGAATTAATTAAGAGAGATAATAGACAATTTCACTTGCAAAAGAAAGGTCTGTCATCTAACTCTTGTTTAAAAAAATCATGTCTAGAAAGTTCCAAACTTGCAAAAGTTTCATAAAAAATGACTTACCTTACTTACTCAGAAAACATTATTTCTTTTTTGGAAAAATAGATCTTCCACTTGGCACAATGCAGGTAGACTGTTGAGAACGGATGCAATTTACTCAATATTTATCCAGGCTCCCACTCTCCTATGCCTACAGAGAGTCTGGATCCTGCCAACCCAACTCACTAGAGAGCTGCAGGGTGCTTGTGAGGAAATCCAATGAATTGCTAATTGTGGCCTGGCCCAGAAATGTTCTTAAGGCATCTAAAATATCTACCATACTGACCCTCAAAGTAAGGAGACGTAAGTTTGAATGTCTAAATTTATATGTCCCCGACAAATTAATAGAAATTATGCTCAAGGCTTCTGAGAAAGGTCTCCATCATTTTAGGAAAATTGTGGAGGGCGGGTTGTATTTTGGAGTATTCGCAGTAGAAATTCCAATGTGGGAGTTAAACTTGGCTAGTTCTTCTTCACAAGTTATGACTCCAGACGGAGTGGTAGTGAAGGATCCCTGCTCCCGGAAGAAAATCTATTGTACAATCTACCCTATTCAAACCTAGCATTGAGGTGCTGGCAAAGCCAGGCTACTTCGGAGAGCTGAGGGTAAGATTTCTTCCAAGCTTGATTCCAGCTTCTCGTGGCTCACTCCTCTTTGGCTTATAGGCTTGCAATGTATTCATTTTTCTCTGTCCATTGTGCCGTTTTCCTCTTTCTAGTAGGACAAGGGCCATGGTGGTTCAAAGGCCTGGGGCCCACCCTACTCCTGTATGGATTCATCTTAGTTAATTGTATGTGCCAAGAAGCCACAATCAAATAAATTCAGTTTGAGGTACTGGAAGTTAGAATGTCAACAGTGCATTGTCATGTATTTGTTTGTTTTGAGAATGCACAATGCATCCTATAGCAAGTGCTCGATGTTCAAGTCGTTGTTGACACTGCCACAGTGGGACGGTTTGGGAATAGAAAGCGTGTACTTCCCTAGGGTGTAATGTGAATGAAGAGAAGACAGAGAGCAGGTGATTGAGATAGATCTATAGATAAGTGGGTTTGTGCAAACATATCTTATGTATTTATTCTTCACATGAATAATAGCTAACATCATGCTAAAACATTTAGTATGTAAAATGCATGCATTTCAGAGTGGGGATTACTAAGCTTGCATATACTGAAGAGCTTACCCACTGTCTGACAATTACTCACACAGACTTTTACTTCCTGAAAGTTCCCAGTGGTAAGCAGCTGGCTAGGGGACAGCTCCCTTCTTAAACCATGAAATATTTCCAAGGCAAAGAAGAGCCTCCAGATTGGTATGTGGCTCCTTTTCTAGGCAATATAGCATATCTTCCTTCAGAAGCAGTACCTGCTCTCTCACCCCTTCTCTCTTAGCAGGTTCCTTAAACAAGTAATGTGCTGGCATTGCAGCCAAGTGGGTTAAGGCTCCACCTAAAATTGCAGTATCCCAATTTGGAGTGAAGCTCCATTCCCAGCTGCTCTGTTTCTGATCGGCTCTCTATCAGTGCACTTGGGAAGCCAACTGAAGACATGCTAGGTCCTTGGACCCCTGCCACTCACATGGAGGCCTGAATGAAGCTCTTGACTTTGGCCTGGTCTGGTCTTGACCATCGTAGCTATTTGGGAAAGTGAACCAGTGAATGGAAGATGTTTTTCTCTATATATACCAACTCCTTTTCTTCCTGTCATTCTGCCTTTACTGAAAGGCAGATTTTACAGAGAGCGAAGAAAAGACAGAGAGAAGTCTTCTATCTGTTGATTCACTCCCCCAAGACTGCAATAGCTAGAGATGAGCTGATCTGAAACCAGGGGCTTCTTCCGGATCTCCCATGTGGATGTAGTGTCCCAAGAACTTGGGCAATTCTCCGCCTTAAGTAGAGAGCTGAATCAGAAATAGAGCAGTTGAGACCAGAATTGATGTCCATATGAGATGCGGCTGCTAAAGGGCCAAGATTAAAGCACTATGCTATCTCCCAAATAAATAAATCTTAATGGAATAAAAACTGAGAACTTGGGTCTTTTGAACTCTGATTCCACCAAAGAAAGAACACAAAACACATTACAATCTTGGCCTTTCCTGGACAGACTCAAGACGCATGAGCGCTCAGTGGGATGTGTATGTGAGGGCTCAGCTCCCCAGGATGCCATACAACTTTGGAGGTGCGTCTGGTGTGTGGGTGTGGAAGCTGCTCTCTGGCCCCAACCCTGCACTGTTCACACAGGTTCAAGGGCAGCTACTCTCCCCAGGTGGTCCTTTAGACAATTTAACCTTTCATTTTCACTATTTAGACTTTTTAAGCTTTCTACTTCTACTTGTTCACTTAGGTTCTTGGGAGAAAGTGGTGGTTTGATGCCCATAATAGATGTGGGTGCTGCAGGGCAGAGATTAAAGTACTATGCCATCTCTTCTTTGAGAAACGGTGGCTGTGCATATCCACACACTTCAGATTTTCTAACACGGGGCACCCACTTCCAAGGCGCAGTTGCCGGCTCCTACTCCCCTAGCCCTTCTTGAAACCCCTGGAAGCCTTCTATGATTAAATACAGAGCTCTTGAGTAATCTACACCCAGCAAGAAGTCACTCTCTCAGCAGCAGGCCGAGTGTTCCAGGCCGCCGTCTTATTAACAGCAAAGCGGAATTTTGATTTAAAGGAAAGTCCTTAATTTGGCAACAAGGAGAGGAAGCGATAACATTTCTTCCATCCCCTGCTGACTCACCACTTCATAGGAATGTGGCTTCTCCATGTCTGAATCATTCTTTTGGGTTTGGATATTTTGTCAAAGGCTTTCTTCTCAAAGGGAGATCCTTTAACAGGAAATGCCTTGAAGATGAAGAAGGAATGAATGGATGTGTGTTTGTGACTTTGGTAAAATAAAATAAAATAGATGTGCTCCCAGCATGAGATCGTATGATACACTGTAGCTAACCCACCAGCTCCCATGCAACCTCCCTTTCTCCTGACCCACGCTCTGCTCCAGGCTTGGCAGGACTTGGGCGGTCCGAAGGGACGTCATCATGCCTTTGATGTGACTGGCTGGGTCAGAAACACAAATACAACTCCCTGATAGCAACCTTGTTTTAAAGTAGTGTTCCAAATATGAAACATTTACATTCTTTCATACGCTTCATATTTCTGTGATTTTATAGGTCTCTTCGTGGCATATTTTATGTGGTCAATAAGCCTGGACACCACTGCCAGAGAACACATATACGCAGTCAGCATTCAGTTCTCAACTGTTCGATCTTTTGTTGTTGTTTTACCACCAAATTACATTCTATTTTGCACTCTTTTTCAGTTCTAATATCCTGCAACTGCTTAAATAAAGCTCACTTCAACTTGCAATTCATCGCTTGTCCTATTGATCATGGCAAGCAGCACAAAAGCTGAGAAAGCCGAGCCCTGGTCTTGTGGGGAGGGTCTGTATTTCTGGCACTGTGCTCACGGTGACTAACACAGTGAAACAGACAAATGGGGCAGAGGATCGGGGTCCACCCTAAACAGGCTTCCATTATGCTCCTGGGTTTGCGTCTCTGACTTCGTGATGCAAACACAGCACCTGGTAAGCAGGATTCCTTTCATCCTCACCCTGGGCACATGGCTTTGCATCTAGTGAGTGCTCCCTCAGACGTGTAGTGTTAGCAACAGACTCAAGCGAATGAGCGAAGAAATCATCTGGCACCTAATGTGCCTATCGGCATACATCCCATGTGGCTCTAATTTGAGGACGATTTCACTATCTGTGGTAGTTTCTAGCAATGTCACACACTGGGTGCAACCCTCAGTTCCACCAATAAGTTTCTAAGCTTCAGTTTCTTTTTCAGAAGCTTGTAGTCTCTGCTTTTTTTCTAGTGCTTTATGTGTTCATTGAAACAATGCACGATGTCACACCGACATTGTTTGTTACTTGAAATATAGTTGGTATCAATGTATGATTTCCTGCAAGAACATTCCATTTTTATCTGAGAAAAGAGAAAATAGGGAGGAAAGCAGAGGAAGAGAGACTTTGCATCCACAGGTTCACTCCCCAAATGACAACCAAGGTTGGGTTTTGCTAGGCACTAAATTAGGAGCTGGGAACCAAATTCAAATTTTACACCTGAGTGGCAGGAGGTCAGTTACTCAAGCTCTCCCCCTACCTCCTGGTTCCCCACTGGGAGGAAGGTAAAGTCAAGAGCAGCAGTTGTGAATCAAGCCCAGAGACACTGGTATGGAATGCAATCGTCTTTGATACCCACTGCTTCACTTCTTGGATATTGCTTTTTGAAAATGGAAATCAAAAGTATGTCATTGATGCTCAATATTGCTCACATAAAATATCCTCGAATATCTCTAAAACTCAGAGCAATGGAGCATTTGAGACCTAAAGGAAGGGAATTGGGGGAGCGTTTGCTTAGTCCTCTTATTTTGCAGGTGAGCAAAGAGGTTCTTCACTTTTTTCCAACTGTGTAATGCTATTGTGTTCCCCAGTGGCATCATTTCCCACCCAGCTGAAGCTCCCACAGTAAGTCCACATGGAGAAAAGCATAGAGATATCATGGTGCTTTTTATATTCTGCAATGTGTGAAATTGGTATAAAAAATAGGCATGTTCCCATTTCCCTGCAATCAATCAATCAATCAATCAATCAATCAAACAACAACAACAACAAAAAGATGAAATTTGAAATTATACACACGCACAAAGAAAACCCCCCACACAGTGGTGATCAATCTGCTCTGGCGCCTTTGCTGTGGTTCCTAACGCCTCTCCATTAAAAGACAGCGGAGTAAGATGTGAGAATTAGAATTAGACATCTGCACACAGCAGCCCCCAGGTATCATCTTTCATTTATGCATCCCTGCATTATTTTTAAGTCATACCTCATAGTTATCTGCCTCTGAAAATAAACTGCATAAAATCACACCTCTTGCAGATATTTTCCTTTTATTCATTCCTGTCATTATCATGAAAAACTTTCCCTGCAGGAGCACTGAGGTTTGCCCAAACCCTTGTACAATGCTCTTCTCTTGGGTAAATGATAGGATATTCTTGCTTTCACAGAAAGGTAATCTTATCAGCAATGTTTCCCTGCGAAGAGCGATAGTGCACTGCTTTTGATGCTTATTAATGATGTTGTCCACTCCTGGCACCGAAGTGCGTCCCTGTGTCTCATTTTGCATGCCTGAGAATGCTAGTTTTGCCACTGCCTTAAACGGATAGCAAGCAACTTTAAATGCAATTCACATTAATTTTTTTTTAAATCTTAATTTGAGACTCAGAGGGAGGAACAGAGAGTTAAGCAGAGGCCTTCCATCTTTTGGTTCACTCCCCAAACGTGCGAGCTCACCACCATCCTCCATGTGGGTGTAGGGACCCAGGGAGTAAAGCTGCCACCACTGCATCCCTGAGTTGGGCATTAACAGGAAGCTGAAGTCAGGAATTGTGGTCTGATATTAACCCGAATATTCCAGCATGGGGTATATCTCAATGCTTCAGTATTCTTTTTTGCAATCACACACACACACACACACACACACACACACGCACGCACGCACACGCACACACACAAATACACACAATTTGGGCTGCTGTGGAGAGATGAAATATTGTCAGAAGGGTATCAGGGGATAGAAGCTGTGAAAGCATGAAAGTCCCAAACCACCTTCCCCATGGAGGAAGCACCTGCTACTTGTTACTCTGAGGTTTGTGAGGACAATCCCTCCTCTCTCTTGAGCATCCCATTCAGCTGCCTTCTGCAGAATATCAGAGACCTGTTCATCTATGTTTCTTCTCCAGGGAAGCTGAAGTTTGAGATTTCATGAACTCTGACTCTTAGGCCATAGCTCCCATTGCTAGTTCCAGTTAGTTCTTGGATGTCCAAGAGGCTATGTTTCCCAAGAAGTACACTATCACTCTGGGAGTTACAGGAGATTTCTGCACTGAAGAACAATAGCTTATGGATCTTACTCTTCACATGCAGAGGCAAGATAGTGTAGGTTCTGGAGTTAACACTGTCCTAAGCAAACAGTGAAAACGTGTCCCCTAGAACTGTGCAAAAACATTCTATGAGTTGATTCTGAATTGCAAAATGAATGCAAATCAGCAGGATCAACATGTACTACCAAACCTAATTAGTACAATGGACCACGTCCTTAGAGGTTTCTTTAGAGAGATATACACATATTACTCAATGAGTTCATTCCATCCTGTTACAGGGGAAATTATCTCCCCATATCACACCTAAGACTCCTCTGTCTCTATTCATGCTAAATTATTGTTTGAAATCTAAAAATTATCTTTTATTAGATAGTGAGTTTAACTTGTTCAATACTAATCATAGCTTTGGAAGCAGAATTTCTAATATATGTATTACCTAAAAATTGTTCATCTATGGTTTTGTATTTTCCCTTTCAATCTATAATTAAATCATATGAAAACACACTGATGTTACATCATTATAATAAAGGTGTATCCACATATCTTTGATGGCTATGGTTTCCTAGCATTCACTATTTAATTGCTAGACATTTCACTAACAACTCATATGCTGTTATCTAAATTCATTGTGAACTTTAATATATTTGCATCTAAAGAGGAAGTCAGCTCTCTTCTCTCCGCAGGAGACTCAGTAAACTGAATAGGGTAATTTGATGCCAACAACTTAATATACTCTTTCAGTTAGGAACAAAACCCAAGTGTTTAGGAGAAGGTCCCTTTCGGTTATGTACAAGATATTCAAAGTTATGGCACTGTTATAAAAAGCTGAGGGGAGCCAGAAGTATTTCATTCCCTATTCAGTGACATTTCTAAATTAATTTCAGGACAGTGAAGACACTAGGATGCAAGAAGTTCACTTAAAGTTGGACTGAGTATCCAGAGCTCTCTACTCTAGCCTAAAGAAGTTGATGGAAACCTTTGACCAGGCCAGGCAAGAGAGACGAGAGGAAACCTGAGCAAGCGCTGGGCTGCTACCACACCAATGGGTGTGGAGGTGGGAGTCAAAGATGGAGAGTTAGAAGTACTATAGGCAGTGCAGTAGGATATCAAAGTTACATGGCAGCAAGTATCTTTTTTATCAGAGATCAAAGCAAAACAAGCATCTGGCACAATTCCATTATAATTCATACAAAAATAAGTGCTTATTGCATGTATTTTTAAAGCTTGATACAATGCACATACAAAATAAATAACTGGATATACACATTTCATTGAATCCTAATGCTAGGTATGCAAACAAGATCTGATGCATTATGCAGATGAGAACACACTTCTTAAAGTGGTTTGAAGGGATGCTCCGGAATATGCAACTAGAAAGTGACAGAGGCAGGATGTGAAATCTTTTAAAGTATGCTATCTATAAACATTATTGAGACCCAAGTCTGTAACACGATGTTAATCTGTATTGCTCTGTAGTAGGGCTCCAAGCATGCAAGTTCATCCAAATGGCACTGCTAGTAAATTCAGGGGTTAAGATCAGAGCCAAGGTCATTTTAGTTCCAAAACTTACACTCTTTCCAACATGTTGCATGCTACCACATGCAAAGTCCTTTCTGTTACACTCAACAGCCTCTGTAGGGAAACAAGCAGCCGGTACAGAATCAGAGTTCTGCCTTTAAGATAGATGATGTAGTGGATATATTATGAAGGACTTTCTTTGACCAAAGATCAACAGACATTAAGTCTGTCTCTAACATGCCATTTCAAAGGTAGCTCCTATATGGGCATTTTGCCTGAAGTTGGGGAAAGCCTTCAGCATGCAAGACTACTAGAATGACATTTTAGTCTAAAGCAACGGCATGACCATGGCCTTAACTCTGGTGTTCTAATGGGAAACATGAGGGTGTGGCAGCTCTCTCATTACTTGATATTCATCAGTTTCTCATTTGCTTGGACTGTAAACATGCATTTGTCTTGCCCATTCAGTAGAAGGATTCCTTAGTGAAAGGAGTTTGTCTCCAGAAAGCCATCTGATACCTATTCCTTGAGATACTAATACGTGCTGAACAATGTTTTCTGAACTGAAGCCAAACTGTTGGGCAAGGCAGACACTTTTGTGATATCACACTCTTCCAAAAGAGCCCAACAAGCAGTGCCAGCAGCATGGCATGATGAACACTGTGACTACAGAGTATATGCAAAGATCAGGGGCATGTTCCTGAGAGAACAGATAAGAGAATTCCAAAGAACATGCCACGGATAGCTGAAAGTCACAGAGGTGGTTGCGCGTGCACAGCTCAGAGAACACCATGCTTGAACAAATGAAGGAAAACAAGAGATTCAGGTGTTCCAAACACTGCAGGCTGTATCTGGATGGAGACCTGATTGTGTAGGGTCAGAGGGACCAAAGGAAAGGAAGTCTTAGAATCCAACTTTTGGCCCAAGCCCCTGCCAAGCCTTACATGTTGCATGGAGTCAAGACTCACACTTACTCTTCTGTTCCTAGAATGAAACAGGTTTGTTTATTCCCAGATGCAGAATTGGTTTACTCCAGCTTAAGATTCAGTGTCGCCTATCTTGGCTTTCTTTGTTTCTATGGCTGCTATCAAACTGCTAGTTAATCCTTGGCTGATTTTCCTTCATTTGCTTCACCTTTTACCTACAGAGATCTGTTAGTACTTTATTCACAGTGAGGTTGCTGGGAATAATTATGTGAGGCTTGCAAAGTCATCCTAGGCTGAGAGATGCCCCATATAGTCTCTTCAACACTCAAAAAGTCTGATGGCTGACAGCGTAACTCCCTGTTTGTGTAAGGCTGCAGCAGCAGTTTTCCCAGTATCTGTTTCCCAGTGTCTGTGACTCATCAGTCCTCTGCATTCCAGGATGAGCACTGACAGTGTCTCTGTCATTTGACCCGATTCCTTCTGACAAACCTTCCTGCACAGGCTGGAGGAGGGATGTGAACTCAGCGCACTGTGTAAAGGACCCAGTCCCGCACACAAAGTCTCAGGTGAGAAAGAAGCAGCTTCCACCCTCCCCAGACTCGCTGTCCCTGTCTTGGTTCAAAGTAATCAATCTCTACTTTCCCTTGCTCTTGGGGACATCCCATGCTTCAACACTTGTCAGGAACAATTAATGGGGAGCTTCTTCCCTGCCTGTTTTTAGAGAAGAAATTAATAGTAAATATTCCTATCTCCTGATGTTGCAGTCTCCTTAAAGACAGAAAACAGCAAGTGGCTTCTCAGAGGTAGAAAAGGCCTGCCAGACCCCAAAGATGACACCCCGCCCTGGATGGTGACTGATGAGAGGCACACAGCTTACAGAGACAGCGAAGGACTGATGGAGGGGTGTGCTGAGGAGGCAGAAAGCATCTTTTCCTCTACCGGAGTCTCATCTACTTCATCCCTCATTGCTGACAGCTAGTCAAAGAGCTGTGCCGTGGTCCTCATCTTTTGCAGAAAGCTTTCTTGAGTCATCCCATCCAACTGCCATCTCAAGAGCCGTTAGTGGGTATATCTTAAAAGGGCCCGGGTTCAAGCTCCAGACTTCCTAAGGGTTGTCTACAGGGCCCAAGGCAGGTTCAAATCTCTGACACTGTGCAAATGCTCAATTGTTTAAGTAGCATAGGAGGCATGGATCCTGTATCGAAGGACCTGGTTTCCATTTGCAATGAAGCTAACTCATGTGGGAGATAGCAGATGATAATTCAAGAATGTAAGGCACTGTCACTCACGTAGGAGACCTGGATGGGGTTTCTGGTTTCTTATATCTAACCTAGCCTAGCCTTGGCTGCTGCAGCCATTTGGGAGTGAGCCAATGAATGAGTATGCTCTCTCTCTCTCTCTCTCTCTCTCTCTATCTATCTCTACCTCTGTATGTGGTGTTTGTGTGTCAGTTTGCCTTTGAAATAAACAAAAATAAGTAAACATTAAAACAAAACCCTCTGAACTTAATCTCACTTTTATGTAAAATGAAGCTAAGATTACCAGCATTACACAAGTGGTAGAATTCTAATACATAATTAACTTAAAAGTTCCATTGTATGCAGCAGAAATTAGAGCCCTCCATCATTTAAGCCACTTAGTTTATTGCATGTTCTATGTACTATTTTAAAATCAACTATGACATGTCAATGACAGTTACATAGTCACATACGTTTTGTAAAAAATTATTGTGCGCATTTTCTGTTGATTTGCATAAAAGCCTCATGATCAGGTAAAGAAGATATTATTACTATCATCATCATTTTAAAGTTGGTGAATCTGAAATTCATGATCATTTCCAACTGCACTTGCACATCTGTCCTACATACTCTGGTTTCTGCTGAACTCTTCGTGTTAGCTCACTCACGTGTCTGCAAAGCAGAGTGTGAAGTTGCCCCACAAGCCCGCCTGGATCATACCAGGTAAATATCAGGAGAAGGGTTGCTCACTGTGGGCATCTGTGTGACTGCTGGGATGGGTGGACATTCTTAAGACAGAGCCACGGAGAAAGCAGTGCAAAGATTCTCCACGCTCCCACCTGGGCATTCACTGAGAAAGGCTTTGATTGTGTTTATCAGCTTCATCAAATGCAGGAGACAAGAACTTGTTCTGGAAAGTCTTATTTGTTCCCTGTACAATATTTTGCGCTATTGGTGTTTGCATTGCCAAGAGGCAGCCATGCTTCCTCAGTGCCAATGTTGGCTTTGGGGATTCTTTCCCTTCAGATATTAACATGCCTCCATCCCTGACCTTTATTCCCACTCCTTTTTATTTCTTTCACTTCCTGTTTCCTCTAGCTTCCATTCCCAACAATTCAGTGGATGGCTTTTCTGCATTGCTATATTAATTCTCAGTTGGATTTTCATGGAAGTATTCTTCCAGAATGCTGGAGGAGAAAAAAGATAACAATGAAAAACAAAAGGCAAAACAACGTCCTTTTCACTGTTTCATTCTAAATGTGATATCGGGTGTCTTGAGAACAGGCTGTGTAACAGGAACTGCTGCTGAGTGATCCTAAACTGAATCCTTCATAACTTTTACAAAATACTTCCAAGTGCGTCTTGAAAAGCATCAAGTGTAAATATATATGCCAGGGTTCCATGTATGTGTTAGGGATAAAAGGAAACATGTGCCACTGTGTATTATAGGTTTTTGTTTTATCTTCTTTGGCTAGGTCTTCTCTCTCACATAGCAGCAAGATCTAAAATCCTGTATTCTGACCTGATTCGTAATGTCAGACAGTTGGAGAGGGTTGCCTCCTTGGTGATTGACTAACACTCCTCTGATACCCACTTATAAGAATGTAATAAGTGGCCCAGTACTGGCTATTTAATTATCTGTTGCTTTATATAAAGTATTTATTTATTCTCCTCCAATACCTCTGTCAAATAGGTGATATCATTGTTGTTATCTATGTTTTATTTCCTACTCCATTTTTGTGTTTGTAATTTATGGGTAGTAATTACACATATGTCTGGGGTACAGTACGGTAATTCAACAAAGGCCTGTAGCCACATGTAATGTCAGATCATGCCCACTGTTATATTTGTCTTCTTAGACACTTTAATCACTTTTGTTGGTTTGGGGAACATCTGAAATATTTTATAATTTCTATTTTAAAGTCTTTAGTTAACTGTTACCAGTTAGCCCATGAGTTTGGGAATTCTTGCTTCTACTGTACTACATCACTGCCCACTAGCCATCCTCTTTCCTCCATACTTTTTACGGGTCCTAGTAATCACTATTCTATTCTCTATCACTTTGTTTTCTATGCTTTTTAAAGATTTATCTAATTTTATTTGATAGGCAAAGGTTTTACAGAGAAAGAAGGACATATATATATATAGAGAAATCTTCTACCCACTGGCTTACTCCCCAGTTGGTCATAATGGCTGGAGCTGGTCTAATCTGAAGCTAGGAGCCAGGAGCTTTCTCTAAGAATCCCACAGGGGTGCAGGAACCAAAGGACCCAGAGCTTCCTTCCCTGCTTTTTTCAGTCCATAAGCAGGGAGCTGGATTGGAAAAGGAGCAGCTGGAAACGAATTGGTACAGTGCTTGTAGGCAGAAGATTAATTGGCTATGCCATCACAAAGCTCTCTATTGTCCACATTTTATTTTATTTTTTTTAAGATTTATTTATTTTTATCCAAAAGGCAGATTTTGCAGAGGAAAGATCTTTCCATAGGCTAGTTCACTCCTCAAATGGCCACAATGATCAGAGTTGAGCTGATCTGAAGCCAGGAGCCAGGAACTTCTTCCGGGTCTCCCATATTGGTGCAGGATCCCAAGCATTTGGGCCAGTATCTGCTGCTTTCTCGGGCCACAAATAGGAGCTGGATTGGAAGTGGAGCAGCTAAGATATGAAATGGCACCCAAATGGGATGCCAGATTTGCAGGTCAGAGATTAGCCAGTTGAGCTATTGTGTCAGTGCCTGTCATCTACATTTTAAAGAAGAAGAAAATGAGAACTCAAAAAATTTAACTCGTTCTTGTGGATTTCCATAAAGGACACATCTCTAAGGCAAACCCAAACTCATTATATTGATTGATGATTGCATACCCTGTTTGGCACATGGCCTCTTCTCTGATTGGATTGTTATTTGGATTATCAATGTTTAGAACACTCCCTCTTTCAACCATCAGAAATCTAGTATCTCCACCTCAGATTCATATTTCTTTTTTTTTTAATTAGCAATCTTATTGAGATTGTAACCTGGCTTTGGAAATCAATCAATCAATGAATCAACCTACTTGGTGAGTAAACTAGAGGATGGAAGAGTGGAAGACATTACTTCTCTCTCTCTCTAATCTGAATTTTCAAACAAATAATAAACAAATAAGAGAGGGAGAGAGAGAGAGAGAGAGATGGATGTCTTCCATTCTCTGGTTTGCTCTCCAAGTAGATGAAAAGTCAGGGCAGAGCCCGACCAAATGCAGGAGCCAGGAGCCTCATCCACATCTCCTTCATAAGCAGAAATAGCCTCAGCATTTGTGTCCTCTTCAGTTGTCTTCTCAGACACATTATTCGCAGGGAGTTGGATTGGGAATGAAGTAGCCAGGAACTGAACCAATGACCAAATGGAACGAAGTTGTCGCACATGGGAGCTTTACCCACTCCCCTATAATATCAGCTCCACTTTCATTTTAAGGCAACAGGTATTTTAGGATGTCCCATTGCTCTTGAGTATCCACACAATCTTTTTGCTGCTAGACTCCCTGGAGTACCACCAGGGACTGCACAGCCATGCCCCTTGGCTGAATGGTCATCTGCTCTTTTATGTCCCTATTCTGCATTCAGGATATCGTGGCATGGTGCTCAGATGGCAGTCTCTCAAGGGGACATGTTAACTAGACCTGGATAGGAATACCAGAAAATGTTCATGATAGCCAAAGGGTCAAGAAATGAAGCAGCAGGTGCAGTATCAACAAATCTAGGCCAGAAAGATATATGTGTTCATCTCTGTTCCTTCACTTGCTCTGCATGGATTTGGTGTGACGAATCAAGCTGTTCAACTGGATTCTCTCATCTACAGAACAGATCTAACATCTGTATTTCCATTCCATGGATAAGAGCTAGAGATTCCTGATAGAAATTAATATTAAGCTCAAATCTCTTCATTTTCCCTATTACTCTCTTTCCCTATTCCAGAGAGCACGTTGAGCAAATTATTTAAGAACAACATCTAATATTATAAGATGCATCTTACAACCACCAAATACTTCTAGGCATCTGAAATAGTTCAACACATTTCATCCAGTGAGCACGTTTACAAAGGTGGGGATCTTATGAATGAAAATTGAGCCATTAAGTTGTTTATACCACAAAAAGATAAACACATATACACGATAATCAGCTTAATGTAGTAATTTTTCAATGCATTCCTATTTTTAAATCGCTTGTAGCATACTATATGTATGTAAAATTGTTATTTGTCAATGAAAATTAAAAGAAAACATTGAAAGAAGAAGAAAAAAAGAAAGAAAGGGAAATAGAATGATAGAAAAATCAGAAAAGGAAGAAGGCAAGCATTCAAAAAGAAAAAAGATAGAAGGAAATAGGAAAATTGAGAGAAAGAGTAAGTACCAATTGGAACCATTCCACACTAAGGCAGAATAGGGCGAGATCTAGAACACACCAGGGATGTGAGACAAATGGGCAGATGTGAGAAGTAAATTATCCTAAGCAGTAGAGATGCCGTGACCTGCCATTGCCTCTACCCACTGTGGTCCACAGAGCTACTCTTTAAAACATACTCTGTGTGGTCTCTAGTGGAAAAAGATCACAGAAGCAGGAGACCTGCAGAAGGCGTTGTTTTATTTCTTTTTTCTTTCTTCCTTGCTTTCCTTCCAACCCTCCAACCCCCTTAAATGTCTATTCCTCCTAACAAGTACTATCAGGCATCTGTGGGTACTTTTCTTCTAAGTACTCAGACTCTGAGAGTGACCATAAATGACAACCCACCCATCAAAGAGGTCCTCATAGAGAACACAGAACTAAATTCTATAGTATTTTACATAGCACACGAATTATGACAGATTTCATATCAGTCTCGTTAGGTGTTTCCATATAAGCAAAAGAACAAAAGTCTGGGGTGGGAAACAGCTAAATGCTTCAATTTTTGATACAGATGTGCAAAAAAGTAAAAAGGAAATCGTAACTTTTAAAAGGAAAATGAGAATGAGAATGGTAGTTAAAAACAGTCACTGATAATTATTAAATCCAACTTAGCATGTCTGAGAGTAAAGCAAAATATGAGGGGAATATTGAGGCTAAGAAGCTGGGGCCAATGCTGTGGGATAGCAGGCTAATTCTTCACCCTGTGGTGCTTGGATGTTCAGGAGATTTGGGAAATGTATTGAATGAAAGATCTGTTTATCTGTTTCTCTCTCTTCTCAGTCAGTTTGCCTGTTAATTAAATAATTAAATTGAGATCTATTTATTTATTTATCTATTTTGGAAAGGAAGATTTACAGACAGGAGAGCAAAAGGGAAAGGTCTTCCATCTGCTGAGTCACTTCTGACATGTACGCAATGTCTGGAGCTGAGCTGATCTGAAGCCAGGAGCCAGGAGCTTCTTCTGTGTGTCTCCAATGCAGGTGCAGTATCTTAAGTCTGGGTCACCCTTTGCTACCTTTCCACAAGCAGTGAACTAGATGAGGAACAAAGCAGCCGGGACACAAAACTGGCTCCCAAATGGGATCCCAGTACTTTCAGATCAAGATTTAGCCAGTTGAGCCATCATGCCAGACCCTCAAATAAAATAAATGTTAAAAAGTCTGGAGAGGTAATCAAACAATTCACTATGTTGAAGAACATTCTTATCATTCTTTTAAGTAATATTTTCTAATCTCTTTTGAATTATTGGGTCCTGTTCTCAGCTCTGGCAAATCGTAAGGAATCCAGCAAAGTCTTTTCCTTCAAGAGTTGATATTCGAATAAAAAGAAAGACAATTTAAATATGAAAAAAGTATGTAATATGATGAACAGTGATTAAGAGAGGGATTTGAGTCAAGATAATATGGGTATGAGTCTATGGGCAGATTGGCAACGACCCAAAGAAAATATGAGACCTCTGAATCTGAGGAAACAATCTTCCAGGGATAAGAAAGAACCTGTGCTGAGGTCCAGAGAAGTAAGTACATTTGTCAGGCTCGAGACAAGCAGAGAGATGAAAAGCAGATACTAACTGAATTCCAGTGAAAGATAAGAAGAAATGGAAAGGCCCTGGGAGTTGCATCAAGCAGGCACTGGAGGCCATCTGGAGTCCAGCCTTTACTGTTCCATTTGGAAGAGTGTCATGCTGGTTGGGCTGAGACTGGGGACAGGACTGCAGAGGCTTAGGCTAGATAGTTCACCAACACACGCAGGGAGAAAGCCTCATGCATGGTAGAGAGACACTTGGGTGGATAACAGTGTTGGGCCAGGAGAAAGCAATGGCAGGTCGAATGATGACTTACTTTTGGCCTGAGTTAATAGTTCCAGCCCAGTGGCTCCTGGAGCTAACCTGGCATGTGAACAGAGACAGGGCCATGGGTATATTTGTGTCCCAGAAAGCTCCTGGAAAAACTGATTTCTTTTCCTAGCATCCCAGGAGTCCACTCCCAAGTGATTCATCTGCCCAGTTCCCTCATGTGCATGCATGTGTTTCGTTCTTTTGCCCGTGTCAGTGGCAATATGAACTAAACAAATGCTCAAACCCAACCCTTGAGGTAGCTTCAGGTTAGAGCCATGACTCAATGTGCAGAACACCTACAGGAGTGTGGCACAGATGAAGGCTAGCGGCAATTGCACTCGGCGAGGAAGGAACTTGCTTTGCCTTCCCCATGTCTGGACAGTTTTCATGACTGAAACTTCCCATGGTGCTCTTTTTCTTGACAGGTCAGAAGGTCAGTCCCTGTCTTACCTTTTCTGTCTTGTTCTCTAATTGGAAACACTTTGGATGGATGGATACTGAGCAGATTCATGATCTTTTTTGCCTCTGTTCGAGTTGGTACAAGAGTATAACATGCAACTTTCAGCATGTTAAAGATATCTACATTTCAGAAGTCTAGGACCTGCTTTACAGTTAATGGCTGAGTGTTACAGAAAGAAATATTGTATCTTCCATAGCCTAACATTACCAAAATACACTGATTTGGCAACTTCACTATGGATATTCAAACCCCAGCTTCAGCAGTGATAAACTGTGTATATTCAGGAGCAGCTGACTGAACCACTCTGTGCTTTTATGCCAACATTTTATTGATGGAAATAAGGAGATGACCCTGATGCTTGAATTAGGAATTGAGTGTGTTAATTCTGGAAACATATGCAGAACCACACCTAGCATAAAAAATCTCAACACAAAAGACAACCATACCAGGGTGGTTCCTTTTCCTGGCTCTTGGGTTGTGCACAAACTGACTCTGTTCCTGGACCTTGGTGTATGTGTCTTTGTCTTTCAATACAGGATAGAAAAAGTTGGTTCATCTCTGATGGCAATTTTATCCATTCTACCATTGGGAGTCTGAGGTGAGGTTGTCTCTGAGCCAGGAAGACAGATTTTTGTGCTTCTGATTTAATTTAATTTTTACTTTACTTCTGCCCAGGCCTTGAGGTTTCAAATGGATTATCCAAATTTTAGATTCAAAGCCTGCCAGGCCTTCTGTTCCCCTGCAGTTTTCTCCTAAACACAGAGCAGGAGCCTCAGAAGTGTTCTAAAATGCCTGTGAGGAGTGCTACGGGCAGGCCGTGTGATGGTGCAAGGGGTGGAGCCCATTTGTTGGCTGTTGGGGTTCTGGGTGTTGCTGAGAGCATCGGGGAAAGCACGGGACTATAGGTGTGAGAGATTTGATAAGTGCCTGACTCAACTTCAGGGCATCCTTGACGAAGTCCTGGCCAGTGGCCCAGCCATACAAACGCCCCGGCTGGTGATGGCAACACCAAGTTATGAACAGTACCATTGATAACTGGACCCAACTGTCCATGCTGTCCTGAATTCTCTTACCTCCCGCAGTACACTGATTCACACTAATGTCTGACAAGCTTTCTGCAGAGTGACAGTAAATTGATTGTAACTCGCTAAAGTGAGGAAGAGGACGCGTGCCTTCACTGCTGTGCCCATAGGCACACCCTCCTCCTTTCACATCACTATTCTCAAAGTGGCAGGGGCCTGCCTATTGACGAAGCGGCTCCCTGGCAGCACCAGATTCTCCTCCACACAATTTATTCCTTTCCTTCCATATTACCAGAAACGAAAGGACTTTAGCCCTCTGTACTGCAACATGTGTAACCTTCCAAAACTGGATGTATTTCCAATGGTAGGGACTGGAGCCAGCGGCAACGCCAGGTGACTCGTGTCTTTGAATAGAAACTGATGACAAGCCTGCCCAAACTAAGGACTGGAGATCCCACGGGAAGAAAGGCTCCAGAGGGTGTCACCGCTGTCTTGCTGAGTCAGCAAGAGATCAGGGGGACCAGTGCCCATGCTGAGTCCCCAGAATTCTCTACAGGTGACTGTGTGGTTTCTTGTCACCCCAAGATACAATCCTAGAGCAAATCCAAAGTCAGTGAAATTTTCCACGAATCCATGGATTTGATACTCTTGACCTTGTGTTTTCCACTTATCAGCAAGATGTTCAGTTGCATTAACTTTCTGGAAGAAGAAAAAGAGAAAAAAAAAGATAGGAAGACAAAGAAGAAAAAATGAATGCTATGCTCCTGTGCACATAGATGCTGTTCAGTACACAGTATGTACAAACAAATACCACAATGGGACAAATTTAGACACGAGCTTTGGGTAGCAAGCAGAAATGAGTTATATGTTATAAAGGAAGAAAAGTAGGTACTTGTATTCTAACCTTCTTTGAATATGATGACCTACAGTTTTAGGTAGGGACAAACCAATTACTGCCAAGGATCCCAGGTGATATAAGAAGTCAAACAACACAATCTATATATGATTAATTTAAGAACAGAATTATTTGCTCATTTATCCATATTGCAAGCATTTATTGGATTACGTGTCTTCAAGTGGCTGAGGATAGAAAAGGGAAGAAGTTGGGAAGTTGGGAGGTGCTCCCTTTTGTGGGAACAGGATATTGTGGCTTAAAGGGGCGTGGCCATCTGTAGAGGGAACAGGCTCCAACATGATCTGCAATACTCCTATGCAAGCAACTGATTGGCATGCAGCACCATTCTTATTATCAGGAGGTATGTTTCCTGAAATCATGGCTTTGTTTCACACATAGTAAAATGAGAATCATCCCATGGGGTTGTTTTTTCTCACACATTGCTCTTTAGGCTAAGCACCCTTCTTCATTCCTGAATAGTGGAACTCTCATTCAACCTTTCTGCATATTTTTTTAAAAAATTGGAGGTCGTGGAAACAGAAATGCAACTCACGGAGATAGAGTTCTAAATGCTTTGTTTGCACCTGGTTTTGTCCATTTTAGTCATAGAAATGTAACTTTAACAGCTAAGGATGTCAGTACTCTAGAGCTTGCTCGTTTTGTTTGCAAGGAGTGGATTGTCAATTTTCAGGAATGGTGCAGGCTGGTTAAATTGTTAACTTGAAATTTACCCTGGTGGGAGGATTTACCTCATAGAAATCAGCAAGCATTGTGAGTTAGAGGTCTGTCTCTATTCTCTCTCTCTCTCTCTCTCTCTCTCTCTCTCTCTCTCTCTCTCTCTCTCCCCCACCTCCCTCTTCCTCTCTCTTTACCTCTATCTCTTACTCTCACTGAAGAGCTGGTTTATCAGCCTACCAACACTCATAGCGTCCTGGCTCTAGTCAAAAGCATTTACCCAGAGGGACCTCTTATATTTTGTTGGTGGGAATATAAGTTAGTATAGTCACTATGGAAAACAGTACAGCAATTCGTTTAAAAACTAGAAATAGTACTGCCATACGATTTAGTCATTTCACTTCTGGGTATATAGCCAAAAGAGACAGTATCATCATATCAAAGAGATACCTGCATTCCCAGTTATCGCAGCACTTGTCATAATAGCCAAGATATGAAATCGTTCTAAGTGTCCATCATCGGCAGGAATGTATGAAGAAAATGTGGCCTACATACACACTGGAATATTATGTATCCATTAAAAGAATGGAATTCTGTCATTTACAGCAAAATTGATGAAAGTAGAAGATATCACACTAAACAAAATAAGCCAAATAAACAATGAAGAAAAACCTTTGATCTGAATATAGAATACTAATTACCAGAGGCTAGGAAGGATAGGCAGTGGGCACCAAGTCAGAGTTAGGCAGAAGAACAAATTCCTGTGTCACATAGCAGAGTGGGAGTGATTAGAAAGATGAGCTGCTCGGCTTCAGTCATACAAGGGAAATAGTGATCGCCTTGATTTGATCAGTACACTGTATACAGGCCTTAAAGTGTCATTCTGTGCTCCATGAATACATGCACTTGTTAAGCAAGAACTATAGGTATGATGCATAAAATAGATTTAAATTGTCAATACAGTGCTCCTCTGCTTTATATGTTGCCCCTCTCCAGGAGAAGAGAATTTGTCCAGAGGAATTACCACAACAAATATTAGGAGAACAAGCAAACAATGCATATGATAATATAGAATGCCAATCATTTCCAATTACCATTTTGACATATTTGTATGACTTACATCATTAGGTTGTAATAATAATAATAGTGATAGTTATTATTTTTAATTTAAATCTATGTGTACCTTTGCATCCATATATATATTTACAGAAATTCCATTATCTTTATAAGTAGATAGAACATAGTCTCTGTTGCTTTATATTACATCATAATGAGTTAATAATCTTAGAATAATCCCAGCATGTGTCACCTAAAATCACCCCCCACACTGCCTGAGGTGTAAAGAATTCGCACCTAATTCTAATTAATTACAATCTTATCATTAAAGGTAATAAAATGAGTTCTTCTGAAAATTTCTTGTGTCCTATACTAGGGAATAATAATAATCATGAGTTAAAACACATTTACATGAACAGAGCAAAAATGTACTTGTATACACTAATACATTAGTCGCCTTTACCAAGCCATGCAATCACAGTGAAGGTCCCATGAGGAAGGACTCTCTCCCAGCATTCTAAGTGGAAATTTCCCCAGCACACACTCAGGGCTAGTGGCACAAACAGGAAGGTGCCCAGGCAACAGCTCTTGTGATCTGCTTTTCATTGCTATAATGGAACATCTGAACCAGACAACTTATGAGTAAGAGAAGTCCATTCACTTTCAGAGACTCAAAGAGTAACAGCACGGAGCAGGTGCACAGATGGCCCATGCTGGATGGCAGGAGGGTGTGCACAAATGGGGGGGCATGTCTTTGTATTGGAAGCCAGAGAACAAGCCAGGATCAAGCTCAGGGTTCTGTACAAACGCATCCTTCAGAGAACTCCTTCCGTGAGGCCTCACCTGCTGAAGATCTCATCATCTCTCATGAATACCACTGTGAGGCTCATTCCAATAGAAACACCTCTGGGAACCAATCATGTCCACTGTCAAACCATAGCACTTACAACGACAGGAAGACTTCAGTGATCCAAAAAATTTGGAAGATGGAAGATCTTAGAAACTATCCCATACAGACAAAATCAAGAGAAGTAAGTACAAATGTGTGTAGTAAAGTTGTTATAGTTTTGGTATCAAAACTCCTTTTCTTAAAAAGATTATTCATTGAAAGTCAGAGAGAGGAAGGGAGAGAGAGAGGTAATTTGCTATCTGCTGTTTCACTCTCCAAATGTCTTCAGTGACTGAAGTTGAGTCGATCTGATGGTAGAAGCTTCTTTCGGATCTCCCATTTATGGCAGAGGCCCAAGCACTTGTGCCATCTTCTGCTATTTTCTCAGGCACTCTCACAGGGAGCTGGATTGGCAGTGGACTGGCCAGGACTCAAAACACCATCCATGTGGGGTGTGAGCCTGGTAAGGAGGCAGCATGGGTTCCCGTGCTCGGCCACTGCTCCAACTGGTGAACATGAAAACTGGGACTGGAAGCAAATCAGGCTGAGCAGGGCTACAATTCCCCTTGGTCTGTATGTGAACTGGGTTAGAGGACAAGCCAGGCTGTGCTAACCATCTGTATCCACAGGTACATGTATGAGCCCAAGTAAGTGCAGGCTGGTTGGGCGTTGCTGCAGCTTTAGCTGGAAAGTGTTAGGACTGGGCACAAATCTTGTCAAGCTAGACTGTAGAACCAGAAAGAGACTGTAAGAGCTGGGACTGGGAGTGGGTCCAATAGGGAAAACTGTGGGCACCTCTTGGTTGGGCTGCAACTCCCACTGATAAGCATGAGAACCAGGGCTAGGGGTTAGCCTCACTAGTCAGATGGTGGCACCTGACAGTCTAAGTGTGGGCTGGATAGTAGGGTCAGTTAGATTGAAATGGGCTCCAATGCCCATTGATGTATACAAGAACTGAATGGGTGTAAGACAGACTGCAGCAATATGCCACACATAATGGCAAGCACAGGAACCAGGACTGGGGCAAGCATAGGAACCAGATTGGTGGGGATTACTGGGGGGGTCACTCCGATTAGGCTGTAGTTAGCACTGATGTAAACATGAGGGCCGAGTGTTCAATGGGTTGAGTTGGGCTGGGTCACAGCATCCACTGGTTTGCGTAAGAGATGAAGCCAGAAATAGAAGTGACCCAGCAATTGCACTTACCAGAGTATGCAAAGGCTGATATGGGTGACAGACTGAGCTAGATCTCATACTAGCAAGCATACTAAAGAATCAGGTCTGGGGATCACCTAAGATCAGGTTTCTTTGGAGATCCCCCTCAGTTAAACCTCTGGATTCAGAACTCCAACCACAGGAGAATCATAGGACCTCTGATCTGACTGTGGAATGCATGTGTCAGAGCTGGGCCTCCCAGTGGATTAGACGGAGCAATGGATGGATACCCAGACACACATGGAGGATATGGCAGTCCATTGAGGCCTGCAGAGGACATCTGGTACCATAGAAGAGGAAGGTAGGCAGAACAAATTGTTCAACTACCCCACTTAAGCATAGACAGCAAATATCTGGACAAATGGAGACTCCTAGGTAGAGTTTGCAGCCAGTGGGCATTGGAAGTATTTCCTTATCCTTGGATTGGTGAGATGGCAGCATTTCAGAACTATCAAAATCATTTTAGCAGAAACCTGGGAGCATGCTCCCCATCAGGGACTCTGGGATGACATCTGGTGGCCATTCCACATCCCCAGGTATTGAGGTGGCTGGGAGGCTGGGTGTAGCTTCTCCCTAATCTCCCATCTTCCCTCAGACACAGGAGGAAGAAAAAGAAAATTTGGAAACAATGGTCTCATTCACTTTCTCCTGATCCTTGACCCTTCCCACCCTGATTAGCTATGTCATATCATATGTCTATATCATTAGAATCTTAAAATAAAACACACACACATACACACATTTTAAAAAGTAAACCAAAAATAAGAAGGATACATTCAAGCTATGCCACATGATTTGAAGAAATTTCCATCAACATTACTGAAGAAGAAAAGGAAAAAAGGAGAAAATTATACAGTGATATTATTTTTATCAAATGTCCCCAGAGAAATAGGCTTACTCCTACCTCCCATAGGTTGTGTCAGTCTTGAAAGTGCCTCCCTGGGGCAGGGGTTACCCTGGTGTTTAAGTTGCTGATTAAGATAACTGTACCCTTCACTGGTGTGCTGAGATTCAAGCCTCCCCTCCAGACCCTGGCAAATCCTGCAAGGCAAGGGATGGCTCAGGTAACCAGACCCTACCACCTGGCATCACCTGAACCAAGTTCCCAGTTCCCAGACTCTTCAATGATTGTCTCTGTGTCTATCTTTCTCTCGCTCCCTCTCTCTCTGTTACTCTCAAATCAATGGAAACTCTAACATAAGACATCATCTAGCAGTCTAGAACTAGGTGAGGGTATAGCCGTACC
The DNA here is from genome assembly GCF_017591425.1 of Ochotona curzoniae. NCBI lineage: Eukaryota > Metazoa > Chordata > Mammalia > Lagomorpha > Ochotonidae > Ochotona > Ochotona curzoniae. Next base: position 1,195,592 of record NW_024466580.1, read on the forward strand.
ATTCTTTGTATTTCCACCCTGTTAGTGATCATGAATGTGATCTTAGACATCAGTTTATCAGTTACAGCTGTTCTGTGAGGAAGCCTTTGTAAAGCTTAACTTTTTTAAACTGCTGATTTTTTTTAAAGATTTATTTCATTTTTATTGTATACTCAGATATACAGAGAGGAGGAGAGACGGAGAGGAAGATCTTCTGTGCGATGATTCACTCCCCAAGTGAGCGCAACGGCTGATGCTATGCCGATCCGAAGCCAGGATCCAGGAACTTCCTCCAGGTCTCCCATGCGGGTGCAGAGTCCCAGGACTTTGGACCGTCCTTGACTGCCTTCCCAAGCAGGAAGCTTGATGGGAATTGAGGCTGCCAGGATTAGAACCGGCGTCCATATGGGATCCCGGCGCATTCAAGGCAAGGACTTTAGCCATCAGGCCACGCCGCTGGACCTTGCTGATTTTGTTTTTTAAGATTTATTTTTATTTTTATTGGAAAGTCAGATATACAGAGAGGAGCAGAGAAGGAGAGGAAGCTCCGTCTGCTGATTCACTCCCCAACCAGCTGTAATGACTGGATCTGAGCTAATCCGAAGTCAGAAGCTCAGAGTCTCTTCTAGGTCTCCCACATGAGTGCAGGGTCCCAAGACTTTGGGCCATCCTAAACTGCTTTCCCAGGTCACAAGCAGGGAGCTGGAAGCGAATTAGGAACTGCTGGGATTAGAACCGGTACCCATGTGGGATCCCGGAGCATGCACGGCAAGAACTTTAGCCACTAAGCTACTGCCCTGGGCCCTAAACTGTTGCTTTTTAATTTGTGAGAGTTCCATATTTTCCATTTACTTTGTTTTAAGCCTATGATCTCTTGTCTATGGTCCTCTCCCTTAACAAATCTCTTTTTTCTTCTGACTTGGTGACAAAAATAGGCGTTTTTTTAGTCGAATGAGTATATCTTTCTCTCTTAAGTTGTTGTTTTTATCTTCAGGTCAAAAGCAGGAGGAAGGGGAAAGCAGATGTCAAGGTCAAAGGAAACCTTGATTGAAAGGGACATTTTGGGTCCCAGTACCATGGTCTAGCGGCTAAAGCCCTTGCCTTGAATGCGTTGGGATGCCGGTTCTAATCTTGGGTACTTCGCTTCCCATCCAGCTGCCTGCTTGTGGCCTGGGAAAGCAGTCGAGGACAGCCCAAAGCCTTGGGGCCCTGTAACCGCATGGGAGATTCAGAAGAGTTCCTGGCTCCTGGCTCCTGGCTTCGGATCAGGGCAGGACCGGCCATTGCAGTCACTTGGGGAGTGAATCATTGGACAAAAGATATTTCTCTCTGTCTCTCTTCCTCTCTCTCTCTCTCTCTCTCTCTCTCTCTCTCTCTCTCTCTCACTGACTTTGTAATAAAAATAAATGAATCTTAAAAAAAAAAATGGGGTGGGGGTGGTGTTACGTTTTGCTAAACTGCTGAACCAAAACAGAATGCTCTCCCATGTCAGGTCCAACTCTCTTGCATTAAAGCCTTGCACCTTCCCGGGAGAAGTGTCATGCCAAATCTTCCCTGTTTAGCACCTTGCACCTTCCAGTGAAGTGGGGGCTGCAGACTGTCTTGTGGACATGGTTTCTGCTATCATTTTGTGTTTCTCCCTTCTTTCTGCTCTGTTGATTGCTGATGCTAAGCACAGGCAAGAGTTTCAATAGGAGAGTGAGAAAGAAAGCAGGGGCCAGGAGTGGGGATTCATTCGCATTTTGATGGAAACGCAACCCCTTATATCTTCCTGTTGGAAATAGATGGATTCTATTTCAAGCTTAAATCTTCATTACATCCTATTACGATGTTTGGTCTTAGAAATCCAGTGTCTGAATAAGGTGAGATTCTTAGTTCAACGTTCCTGGCTTTCATTTGATCTGTTTCCCGGATTCTTTCTTCTTTCTTCTCAGTGCTGTATTCCATGAGCTTGTCATGGCTGTGCTTAGCGTTTCTCAGGAAGAATTCCAGGGCCTAGTGAAGCAGTGGAATGGTTGCTAGTGGCCAGGTCCTGTCCCCAGATACCTCGTCATCTAAGCATAAATGTCTGAGTTGTCCTCTAACTGCTCTGACCCTCACTTCTACAGTTTAGGCATCAGTGCACACGCAGTCCCCAGGGACATCGTCTCATTTGGATTACCAAGCTGCTTTCTCCTTTCTGGCCCAGGTTGTAATAGTGGAATCAGAGCCTAGCCCGTTTTCCTCCCAGACTCTGTTGCCAAGGCTGTCTTTCAAGAGCCTTTTTTTTTTGCCTTCCAGCTTTGAAGTATCCTTACTGTGTGGAGGACAAAATCCAAGTCCCTTGGTATGGTATGCAAATGCTCTGTTCTCTGCCACCAACCTCCCTTTGCAATCTCAGCCTCATTGACTGTTCACACAAAGAATTCACCTGGTCCTAGTGTGATGCGCATCTGGTGATTTCCCAGAATGGGGAACAAAGCTGTGCCCAGCTCTCCCCTATCCTGGAATCTTTAATGGAGCTGGCCAAGCCCGCCTGCAGCCTGAAATGTTCTTTCTCCTCTCTCTGGAGCCCGAGTCCTCATCATTATTCAAAGCTCTTCTATCTGAAACTTTGCTAAGAATTTTAGTGAAAATTAATCCTTCTTCTGTGGTGCAGCTTTGTACTGTTAATACTCTAATTCTGGAGTCTGCATTATCTTCATGAATGAAGATTCTGCTATCTTTGGACTGATTGCCCGACTTTGAAGATAAGGCCAGCATCACAGTCATCTTTGTAACATGTTTTCCATGGCACATGGAGGATGTGTGAGCCTCAGTACACGTGTGTTGAAGGAAGGGAGTGAGGGAAGAAAGCAAGAGAGAAGGTGGGACAAAGGAAGCACTTATGCTGCAATCTTAAATAAACACTCCCCTGGCCGACGCTTAACTTCTTTGAGTTTTACTGTGTTGCCTTATTACACGTGCTCATTTGTTTGCTGATTTGTTTTAAATGATAAAATCAGCAGCGGTGGAAATTCCATTATACGTCTTGCTTGTTACAAAAATTAGAAATGTGATTTTCTCTATCTCAGATGCGTACAGGGTCCACAAAAGATTATTCATAATAATCATTAATCACATTGTCACTTCTATTTGTATTAATTACAGGCCTGATTCTAACTTACGCTAAGGATAAGGGGGAAAGGCTCTTTCTATAGGACTGTGGTCTCTGCTTTTCTTTTGTTGTACTTCATTAAAAACTTGATCATGACCTGTCTGCTCTCTTCCTCACTCAGGAATCAGGATAGCAGAAAAGGGAATGGCGAAAAGGCCAGAATGCTTGCTTGCTCCTGTAAGGAGCATGGGGAATAGGCAAAGCCAGACTCGATGTTTTATGGAGTACAGGCCAATAGCTGGTATTAATGAGATTTCCAGAAAAAGAGAGCCAAATTGGAAACATTTGGGGAGGCGCGAAGAACCGTCTGAAGTAAGACAGTTAATCAGAAATGGGACCTCCCGAGTCCTTCCTGTTCAAGTACCTGGTCAGGTGACTTCAGCTGCTGATGGGTGACAGCTTAATTTATAAAAATGCCAAGCAACAGCGGATTTGCAAATCAGCCAAATGTACACTTGTTAAGGACAGGAAAATATGATTCTGCACTCCACTGCCTACTTTACCCACAGCTTTATCAACCCCATAATTAGATGATACCTAACTGGATGAAACGTTAATATTAAATATTATGAGAAATTTACTGGAAACCGCACTGTATCTCCCATTTCTATTTCTGGCCCAACCTGTCTGTCCTATTTTAATAGAAACTATGTCTGTGTATATGCATATATGTATGTTAGAAATTTTGATTGCGAATTAATTCTGATGTCTTAGTAGATTAACCTTGCTTGTACCTAATATAACTTACTTTTTACAACTTAAATCTGTTCTTCGGCAAGGTTTTTATTGGGTAGGCTACTTTGGCATCCCTAAGGACACCTTCCTGCCTGAGGCTGCAGTTTTTTCCTCCAGGTCTGCTCCCCAGTGGACCACAGTGGGAAGCTTGCCTGCACACCAGCTGTGAAATCAGTAAACTCAGACACAGGATGGGGCTACCAACCACCTGAGTTGGGGCACAGTCTGACATAGCATAGCCTTATCTTACAGGGGTATTAGCCTTCACACCCCTTTCCTGCCCTTGGCCGTGGGGCAACCAAGGGGCCTTTCACTAACTGAGGATGACAGACAAGCACATTAAGGGCAAATCTAAAGACTAAGAAATTAGTGCCTACTAATGGCAAGTGCGTTTATATTTCCTGCTATATGATATTGCTGTGATTTGAATATCTGTCCCCTTAAACCAAAGATTTGCGTCCTCTTGTTCAGTGGTATGTAACAATGTGGCTGCTTCACCTTGTGTGGGATTTAGAGGTGAAACCTTTGCAAAGTAAGTGGATGGGATCTCACCCCAAGATGAGATCCCCCTCATTGAACGCTGGTGGCTTCGAGAAACCACTTGAGCATAGGCAGACATGCGTACTGCGCACTCTCTACCTGCTGCTGTCTGATGCCCCCGTGCCATGTCCTAACTCTAAGGTTAGAACAATGCCACCACTACCAGAAGCAGACTCAATAGAACTGCCTGGCTTTGGACCTTGGACTTCCACAAATGAGGGCCAAAAGAAACCTCTTTTCCTTTATCTAGTCAGCCTGTCTCAGGGCCTTTTGTTGCAGTAATGAAAAGCTGACTGATACAGATGTCAACATACTATTTGATGTAACTTTCTGAGAAATTGTGATTCCAGAAATCTCGTTTTCTCGAACCCGACTGAAACCTTCTCAGAAAACATATCTAAGCTTTCTGAAAATACAAAATTGCATTTAGTTTTTTTTTCAGGCTTTGGAAGAATAGACACCGAAAGAAAGAGAGTGAAGCTGGGAGCTCTTCCTCTGCTGGCTTCTCCTGCTTCATGTCACTCACCATTTCACAGCGAGGACACACGTGCAGCTCCTTTTATTTCCAGAAAAGAACTGTTGATAGAATTCCATGCCACCTAGTATTGAGAGCACACAATTGGCTCTATTTCTGTACCTATACAGAGCTGCCTGTTTGGAATGCTCAGACGGCTGTTCCAACCCCAATCCTGTTTTACGCTTCGCTTTTTCTGTTCTGTGAAATGGTTTGTGTTCAGATTCTGAGTGTCTGAAGCAGCCTCTATGGAGTTTTCTGTTGTAGCCCACTCTTGTGGGACATGTTTTAAGGACCATTGGAGGCTCCTGTCATTAGACTGAATTTCCTTTTTCAGCCACTTTCAAGCAGTGAGCACAGGGATACGGAATTTCCCGCAGAAACCTTGTTGGCGGTGGGTCATCCTGCATAGTCTCTAACGCACAGGAACAGTATTTCTCTAATTTCCAATGGACGTCTTCATCCCAGAGCTCAGTGGAGCTTCCCAACCCTAGGTGTGTGTCAGGAAGCTGGCTGCCCTCCTGCTGCTTGGGTTGGCGGCTTGCTGACAGGTGCAGCAGAAATGAGACATGGGAATGGAATAATTCCAGTACTGGCAGTCGTTTTAAATTCCTGAAGTCCATTGCTAATGATAGTCATAGTAATTAAAGAAGTGCTGTCAAATACTGATCTTCCCTCACTCTTTGAAAAATGTTTCTTCTCCTTTCAGGTGCCCTTTTCATGAGCTTTCAAAAGTTCTAATTAAGGAAATCTCTTCTGATTTGGTCCTGGGTAAACACTGTATTTTTCTGTCTAATACAGTTAAAATTAGGGTGATTTTTCTTCTTCCCATCTTCATTCACTGTCACAAAGAGCTAGGTTGAAAAGAATATGTCTTCCAAAAGATTTTTGAATATTCATTTGCTTCTTCGTCTCTTTCTTCCCTCCTTCCCTTCCTTATTTTTCTCCTTTTCCTCCATGTTCCCTCCTTCTTGCTGACTGAAGATGGTTTTATTTTGCTCAAGTTCTGAGTTGACAATTTGGATAATAGGTATGGAATGATAAGTATTGTCCAGAGCACAAAAACTTTGGTATCTTGTAAATTTGTGGTTTTTTTTTTAGATTTATTTTATTTTTATTGGAAAGGCAGATATACAGAGAGGAGAGACAGAGAGGAATATCTTCCGTCCAATGATTCACTCTCCAAGTGAGCACAACGGCTGATGCTATGCCGGTCCGAAGCCAGGAGCCTCTTCCGGGTCTCCCACGCAGGTGCAGGGTCCCAAGGCTCTGGGCTGTCCTCAACTGCTTTCCCCGGCCACAGGCAGGGAGCTGGATGGGAAGCGGGGCTGCCGGGATTAGAACCGGTGCCCAATGGGGTCCCGGGCATGCAAGGCGAGGACCTTAACCATTGCGCCATCGCGCCGGGCCCTGTGGTTTTTAAAATATATATTTTTTAATATTACGACAGAAGCACACGAGGTAACAGTAGAAATACTTCCAAGAGAATAAACATACTCATATTAGTTAAGAGAGAGTGGAAGTGTCATGATTATGTTTATCTTATGATGTTACTGTGCAACTTACTACCTCCAAAAAAGAATTGTGCTATATCACTCTCTGTAAACTGAGTTTTGCAACGAGATACGTTTCTTCGTTATCTCTGACAATGGTCGTTGAGCACCGAATGTCTTAAATGGTATTTCACAAGCTCAATTGACAGTCACCTGAATTAGGTTTGTTGCTGTTTTGTCTTGTACACTCTAGTTTCATCCACGATCCATTTCTGTATATCTTCTGACAAGTGTTGCTCACACTGTTGGACTGCCTTCTGGCATTGTTATCTGGAAAAATTAATCAGCACAGTCATAAAGTGCTTTGACATTCTAAAGTGCTACAGAACTGCTTAATGATGATAGAATCGCTATAGAGCTGTCTTATTTCAATCACATCTTCAGAGAGACACTGTATTGAATTGACAGCTCTGGCAGGTGAAGTTTAAGATACAAGAAGTATCAGGAAGATCAAAAATGGGTAGTGAGGTTGCTGACTTTCCTTCCCCTGCCTTGGTTCTGGCTACCTCTACCCTCTTGTCAAGCATCCATAGCAGAGAGCGGGTCAAATATACCTTGTAGCAGTAGATTTTGGTTATATAGACTTCAGGTGATTCAAAAAAAGGAACTGGACTTGGCCATTGTATCCCAAAGATCTCAGCGGTGTAGGTTAAAGAAATCCTGTCATTTCCCCAAGACAGGGGCTGCCCACAGGGAAAGAGACAGCACTTTGATCTCGTAGCTTCTCTGGAGTTCTGAAGACCTTCATCTTTCTCCAATCCGGCTGTCACTCTCCTGGCCACAGGTTGTTTCCCAATTTAGTTCATTTGTCATCAACCAAGGAGACATTTTGCAATTTGGTGTGTTAAGAGCTCCCCTCCAATTCCCCAGAGGACCCCGTGCCTCCTGCTTCTTACCACATAGCACAATATTCTCTGTTTATCCTACTAGATCTACAGAGCAAACAACTCAGGGCAGATCTCATATAGTTCCAAGGCCCAATGCATCTGCCACGCACCATAGAGTAAGAGTGAGTAAATGCATGTTCAATAGATGTTGAATCAAGCTTTTTAGTGGGAACACTGGAGTTGTCTGAGCCCAAGACTGAGAATATGCTGTGCCACAGCTGAGCTGAGACATGGATGCCTGGAAATCCTGAAATGCAGCCTCAGGAAGGTCATAACCCAGACACTCAATGACTGCTTATTTTTCCCGGGGTTGCATTGGGTGCTCATGGGGATTTATTCCACATCAAATGTGAAAGTTTAATTCCCAGGTTCTGTCTACCGCCATTCAGATGGCTTCCATCTGACTTCATCAGCTGCCAGCAGGGATGTGCATAGGGAATAAAGGTTCCTTTTCATAGCAGTATAAAATAATCTCCCTTGTCTAAACATTCCTGAATCCTGAATTATCTGTAAGTGTGTATGCTCACCTTTCATGTTTTCCAGCATTGTAGATGGGAGAGAACTGACTGAGACTGAAAACGGGCTTTGTGGTATTCCCATAATGCCAGGGAAGTAGAGGAGGGGTGTTCTCAAGTCCTGACCATAACTTTCCTAGAAGTTGTATTTTACATGATAAAAAATCACATAGGAGATAAATATTTCAGGATTTCCCCCGCATCCTTGTGGACAACTCCAAGGGCGTGGAGTTCCTGAGAAAAATATCCCAGAAATTCCAGGTGGCACTCATCTCCTCTGACGTCATTTAAAAATGGTTGTCCTCGATTTGCCATGCAACACACTCCGCAGCCCTCTGCAGAAGCAGGAACTTTGGAGTTTTGTGACCTGGGGGTTGACTTTCCTGTCTGTCTAAGTCCCGGTTCTGCCTTCTGCTGCCTCTCAATATTATCTGCTTTCCTGATTTCCAGAAACAGATGTCTGGTCCCCTCTGTGGGGCTTTCTCACCTTGCTGTGAACACATTTGCAATAAGTCACTAAACCTCGCTCCATTGCACCTGGAAGGATAAATGGTTCTCACCTCTTGTCCCCTGGATCAAATTATTTGGCGGCTGGTTATTGCTACAAAAATAACTGCAGGTGAAAGTGGCAAATCAGTTGTGTGTGTTTGATGTTGCTCGTCTGGGAGGCCCAGCCTGCACCTCACAGGGAAATGTTCTGTCCAAACCTGAAGCAAAAACCCCACTCAAGGCACGGCTGTTGATGCAGTTATCAGACACACATGGGGTCTCTCCACCTTGTTGTGGTGTTAGAAAATACTCTCAAGAATATCCCGTTTTCCCTGACTTCTGGACTCCTGCCAGTCTCAGTAGGTTCTGGAGTCTCCCAAGCTTAATTGGATTCCAAGCAGTGGCCTACAACACACAGCGGATAAGCTGTCCCTTCCCATAGCAAGGGAAGCCAAGGAAAATGCGGTCAAAAGCAGTGTTGCAAAGCGTGTTTTGACTGTTCTACCTAGTTCTGTTCGACTTTTGTTGTTTGCATTTTCAAGAATTGTGTCCGTACATACATAACAGACATGTATATATTTTTATTTCTTTGCCTCTAGAACTTGAGAGTTCAAATATTTGTTGTCACTTAAAACATTGGGCAAGGCGATATAAACTTAAGAAGGAAGAAAAAATATATAAGAGCAGAAACAAAACCAAACAAGAAAATACATGTAAGAGCCAAAAAAAAAAAAAAGCCATCACAAATGTATGCGTGATACTCTTCTTACAAGATTAATAAGCTGCTTTCTCAAGTACAAACAGTGAATACTCACACAGAGCAGTTTTATTGAAAAGTCAGTAGGATGGGCTTGCACCCACTCTTTCTTCCCTCAAATTCACATGCTTCTGTCCAGTGGCCTAGTGCCTCCAAATGCTGAATTTATAGAAACGATATTTAAAAAGAGATATCTGTGATTAAAAGCAGGGGGCCTCACCACCCTGACTTGGACCCTTAGAAACAGGAATAGAGTCCCAGAGGAAGAGCATACGAGGACACAGCAGTAAGGTGTCCCACGGGAGCCAAGGCAAGAGATCTCAGAGGAAGCCAACCTTGATGAACCCTGACCCTAGCCTTCCAACCTCTGGGCCTTGAGGAAAAGACCTCTCTGTTTTGTATGCCTACCACGATACAGAGTTTTTTCAGGTGGCCAAAGCAATCTGCTTCAAATACCCGGGTGTGCTGGGAGCTCAGATGAAAATCATAACTACCATTTCATTCCTTTTTCCATCTTCAGATTCTTGCTTGTCCCCCAAAAGTCAGTGTTGACATCTAATGGCACCCTGAAGACATCATTTTCTGAGTCTTATGGAGATGACACTTTTGTTTTTAATTTTACTTCTTCTTATTATTATTATCATTTTATGATACAGTTTCATAGGCCCTGGAATTTTCCTTATTCCCTCCCTAAATCCCTCCCACTTCATTGAGCTCCCCCCCATATTTTTACTATAGCATAGTTCTTCATAAATAGTCATATGTCCATCGTTGCTGGCATGGACAATGGCAGAGTCCAGCATCCTATTGTCAAGATATAGTAAACAGTTTCATTGTAAGTCCATCTTTAGTCTAGAAGTAGAGATGCATACTGCATTGTATCTTCACAGCTGGATATGATAGTCTCCATTACACAGTTACTATGCATCCCCTTCAATGAAAAGCCACAAAACAAAATCAGCAATAGGAAGACAAAAGAAATTAACAGCACCATGAAGTTAAATAACGTGCTACTGAATGACTAATGTGTCACAGAAGACATGAAAAGGAAATTCAAGAATCTTCTTGAAGAAAATGATGCTACTGTATGATCTATGCGCCATTGAAGAATTTAATGAGAAACTGTTTTTTTTTTAAAGATTTATTTTTATTATTTTTTTATTGGAAAGGCGGATATACAGAGAGGAGAGAGAGAGAGGAAGATCTTCCATCCGATGATTCACTCCCCAAGTGAGCACAACGGTCGATGCCATGCCGATCCGAAGCCAGGAGCCTCTTCCGGGTCTCCCACGCGGGTGCAGGGTCCCAAAGCTTTGGGCCGTCCTCGACTGCTTTCCCAGGCCACAGGCAGGGAGCTGGAAGGGAAGTGGGGCTGCTGGGATAGAACAGGCGCCCATATGGGATCCCGGGCGTGCAAGGCGAGGACCTTAACCACTTGAACCACCGCGCTGGGCCCAATGAGAAACTGTTTTTGAAGAGAAGAAACTAACAACAAAAATCAAAATCCCTGAGATATAGTTTCTGCTGAATTTGTTGATGAGATGTGTCTCCTGTAGGGTTTTGATTGTAAAAGCAAAACATTGTCAGTCCAGGATAACGTATCAAGCAAAGGTTTCCTTTGTCTTTGAAAATGAAGTAAAAATCTTCCACAGTAAAGACAAATTAAAAGAATTTGCCTCTTCCAAACCTGCCCTAAAAATGATATTTAAAGATTGACAGAGAAGTGGAATAGCACCCAGAAAAAGCAAAGGCAAATGTGAAGACATCCTGGTAAGACCAAATCAAACAATGAAAAAAACCATTGTTAAAATGAAAGGACCAAATTATCACCCATTCATATTAATCCTGAATGTAAATGGCTTAAACCCATCAATCAAATGCCATAGATTAGTAGATTGGAGATGCCACATTTTAAAAATGTGTGGACGGTATCCTGAACACAAGGCCTTGCAGATAGCTACTTAAGACACATGGTGATTCATTTTTCTGCTGGTAGGGGAGAGATGAAAATCCAGTCTTTTTTACAAATCTTTCAGGGACAACTCAAATTTCACGGTTGATTCTGAATATGGTTGTGGCAACAGATTTTCCTAGCTTGCAGGAAAGGACGCTGGTGGGGACTGTTTTCTGGGGCATGAGACTCGGCGGAGAGGTAGTATTTGTAAAGAAGAGAAGCCGGGATTAGACTCAGCTGTGTGCACAGGCTTTTGGCAGTGGGAAGCTCTGGGGCTGATGGGTAGTTTGTGTTGGTTGCCATGGCAGAGGATGACTGGGATTAGGGGTTTTTCTCTTTGGGCATGTCCAAAGAGAGATTTTTTTTTTTTAATAGGAAGATAACTGAGTCATGTTAGCTGTGATTTCTTTCTACTCTGGAATTCCCTATGATGACTAAAATGGGTTGAGCATCTTGAAAAATTTAGATTTTTTCCACCATGCCAATGGAAATGATTGAGTTTTATTTGTTAATGCTAAATGGTGAGACCTGCTCTAAAATAGCACATCTAACAGTGTATCTGAAACATCTATTTAAATAAGTGAAAAAAAAAAACCAGATGGGAAAAAAAAAAGCTGTGTGACCTCAAAAAAACGGGCTCATCTGCTTGTTTCCACGCATCTACTCATTCACTGGGGAATAATTTATTGCATACTTCCAATGTTCCAGGTACATTACTGAGCAGCCCGGAAGCTGCGGTGGATAGCTACGGATCTCGTAGAGCTAGTAGTTTTATGACAATGATGGATGCAGTGCTAGATGCTATAGGAGTTAAGAAAAACCTGCAGAAACATAAAGTGTGAGATACCCTCCAGGTCTTTGAAATCTCGGCTAGTGCTGGGGAACTATGACCTGCGTCAGAGGAGGGGGTGGTGATGTCAACACGGCTGCAGATGCTGATGTTGAGGTGAGCTGGGAACAGGTGATGGCACCATTTGAAATGTGGGGTTGGAACGTAGGGCTTTGCTGGACAAGATAACTGACCTCTGTAGTGGTGATAGGTTAGAGCAAGACTCTCAAAACACTTTCCTTCTGTCATTTTTAGAATAACATTGGAATGCCAAAGTTTGATCTTTCTGATTTGAGGCTTAGTGGGCTAGCTTCTGACCCGTGCTGTTTCATGGTGGGATCACTCCCAGTCCACATCATGAGGACCCGGGAGGCCACAGAAAGACCAGCACCCTGTGACACCAGTTGTCTGTGCAGTGAACCAATGAGTTGGGTGTTATGATCGGGTGTTGAAGACCTGGGGATATGCATAGGAGAGCAGTTGATCAAGGTATGCGCAAATTCTTCATCTGGTGGTCAGCAGAAAAAAAGAAATGGTTAAAGAGTTTAAAATGAAATGCTGTAGACGAACATCTTCAGCGCAGGACATAGGCACCTGCCAGGAAGTCAGGCGCTCACTTCGCCATGATCCAAAGCAGAGCGCCTCCGTCCACCCCGGATGTGGTCATTGACAGGACAGAGGCACCGAAGGCTGCAGCTCTGTCAGAAAATCAGCTCTCCTGAAGGCACCTTGTAGTGTGTATCTACCGAAGCTTTTGTTGGAGCCATTTCCATTTATTTAATGTTTGCATCCAATCATTTCCTTGATTTAGCAAATCAAAGATTTTTCCCCCTCAAGGGCAAAATACCTTCATTTTATTTTCTTCTCTATAATTAAGTAATTTCTTAATTAGCAATGTTCAATGTCTGCAATCTGAAATGACACATTTTCTTCCTTTTTATGAAAGCATGCACTCACAGCCCGGGCCCCGCCTGCTGGTGTCAGTGCAGTGCTCTCCCTTCCTGAACTGTTTGCTCCTCACCTCTCTTACCAGCTTGGTGAGAGATTAGGCACCTCCAGCAGTTCCTCTGGAGCGGTGGGGAAATCCAGCTGTGTCATCTCATGCTGTCTGACTTTGTGGGGCTGTAATTAGCATACAGGAATGTCTGCTCTCAGCAGTTTCAGTGCTGTGGCTTTGTGCCCCGTGGGCACTCCCACGTTTGGTCTTTCTCCCTTGATGGGCAGTGGTTGGGATCATGCCTGCAGAGGCCACCTGGAGACAGAGTCCACCTGGTGTTGTGCCAGATTTTGATATCCCCAGAAAATCATTGAGTCTGAAGTCGGTGCTAAGGCGTAAAAGTGGCTTATTCAGATTAGCCTAGGTCTCCCAGCTACCTCCCCCAGCCTGGAGTTCACACAGCCTCCAGCTAAGCTATTAAGGTAGAAATCACAAAAGGCAGAAAACATCTAGGTTCTTCACTGGCTGCCCTGCTCCTTGAGGCCCTGCAGCCCTCTGCAGCTGAGCCTGGGGCTAGGGCCATGGCTATAAGGAGTACAGCTCCCCGCATGGACCTTTCTATTTTTGCAACATTTCTCTCTCTGCTTGACTTATCCCAGCATCACTTGCCTTGCATTAACCTACTGGAAAATACAGGAAACAGTAAGGGCTCAGACGAGGGCTGATCCAGGTTAAACTGAACCCCACACTGAAGTTCTCAGGCCATTCCTTTACTAAATTGTCACATCAACCACCAAAGTTGACGGTGGAGGAGATAAGACTCCTGTGCCAAGGGTCCTGGTCAAGTAGCAGGCACTTAATGAAGACAGTGATGCTCTGCTGATTACAGATGGGGTTCTGTCCTGATCAAACCATTGAAAGCTGTAAACCCCAAAGTCAGCACTGCATTTAGTACATTCAACATAACCAACAGGTACCCTTAGCCTAGCCTACTCTACGCATGCTCAGATCACTTGATCAGCTTAACGTTGGGCAAAAACACCTTAATATCTTATTGCAATGTGTTAAACATCTCACATATACACAGAAATGCATTTGTAGAAATGAGAGGATAAGGAACTATAAGACACAACATGCAAACACACAGCATCACAGTCACTATGGAGTGGGGTTACACACCCCCGTTCACAGGTCACGTCACCCTGCATGTCAGCAGCAAAAGAAAAGATTCAAATTTGAATTTGGGGCTTTTGGTTTTAAGATGTATTTATTTTTATTTGAAAGTCAGATTTATAAAGAAAGAAAGAGAGCGAGCGATTTTCCAGTTCACTCTCCAGATGACCACAATGGCTGGAAATGAGCCAATTTTAAGGCAGGAACCAGGAACATCTTCAGTGTTTCCACATAGGTATAGGGGCCTAAGGACTTAAGCCATCCTCTGCTGCTTTCCTAAGCCATAAGGGTACTGGATCATAAGTGGAGCAACCGGGACATGAATGGGTGCCCATATGGATCCCAGTGCTGCAGACAGAGGATGAATTTACTAACCCACTGCACCAGGCCCCATTGCTTTCTTTCACACCATCATAATTTGAACCATTGTAAGTTGGAAGCTACCTGTCCTAAGTAGACATTCTGAGCCCTGAAACATAGCAAAGTACAGAAGCTCAGGAAGGTACTGCCTGGTGCACATTGTCAGGGCTCTTCTTGCAGACACCCCATCATTGCTGATTTGTAAGTCCAACTTTTCAAGGTTATGTGAGTGGAAAGTTAGGATGCCAAAATTTTTCAATTTGTCACCTTTTACATCCTGGCTATCTCTCTCTCACTCTCTCTCTCTCTTTCTCTTTCTCACTTTCCCTCTCAGAAAATTCCCTAGGGTCAGGTAGTGAGCAAGATAATGATTCACTGCCCTGAGGAGACACAATTAATGTTACAGTAATAGAACAATAATGTCTGCCTCGGATGGGGACTTTGAAATCTCCAGATGAAAGGCCCACAGAAGTACATGGGCCTATTATTAGCATTTATGTAACACATTTCATCTTCAAAGCACTTTGCAAATATTAACTAATGAACACAGCACACTGCCTTTTTTCCCTGTCTCAAGGACTGGGAGAGGTAGCCTGTGCTGAGAGTGGAGACTTACATTGAAACATTGCTATGTGACAAGGAGGCAGAGTAATCCCTTTTCAATACCCAGAGGGAAGGCTACTCTGATGACCAGAGTGCACCTGCACTTTCCGCAGGAGTGAATGGAAACTAGGAACACATTTCAGACCAGTGCCATCCCACGGGAATATGACGAAGGATCTTTCAGAATGTCTACATTTTCCAGAGTCATGCTTGAACAGGGAAAGAAAATTATGAATGTTCCTAATTCACGTGACTCAACATAGGTCAATTGTTATAATTTGAATAAATAAGTAATTCTATTTATTGGTAAGAAGTCAAACAATTTTTCTTTGAAAGCATTGTGCATCTTACACTCAGCACGTGTGTTTTCCTGGGAACTGGCCACATTCCAACTGCATGGTGGCCGTGTGAGAGCAGCAGCTCCTGGACAAAGCAGCACGGAGCTAGCCTGCCTCTGACAATCAAAGTGTGGATTCCTAGTTTAATTTGGGCTGCGGTTCACACGGTAGGATCGCCTGTGGTCAATATGTGGTCTATAGTCATAGACCTAAAATCCAGCCCTGAGTGAGCAACTCATTAGCTGTGTGACATTGGACATATTATTAAATCCATGGAAGTTCAATTTCCTGATCTATGGCATAGGAATGCCGCCAGCCCCAGCCTCCCAGTTTTTACGTTGATTCGATGAAATTGCTTTTGTAAAGCACTCTATGTACGACCTAGCACGTATCAATAACACAGCAAGCAGTACATATTGAGTCTTGGGTGCTCTGGTCTCTGTCACTCACTGCTCCGTTTATCCAGATAATATCCATACCAATAATTCTTCCACTTTAACTAGCTTTGAAAGAAGAAGCAACTATACAAATATAAACATGGCTTCCTGCTAGAGACATCTTTTGGTAAGATATTTTCCTACAGATAAAGTAGATGGCATTTTTTTTCCAGCTTTCAATTCAAGAAGGATACTTTTTTCAATTGTAGGTATTCTCATATAAAAGGTGCCTTTATGCAAATCTTGTCAAACCTCCCACATCACAAATAGGCTGCAACAGTTAGAGCCTTCCAGTCCAAGTTGACAACTGAAGTTTCTGAGTGCCACCCCTATCTCTTTTACTCCTTGAATCACAAATCAACAGCATACAAAGCAAGAAAATCCAGAGTTTGATGAGGATGGAAGCTTCCTTGGGTCCATGTGTGGTTCTTATTTTTGTTTGAGACAGAAAGAAGGAATACTATGGGGCCTATTGGGCACAGATTCAGTTTCATATCCACTCTTGTAGCACTTACAGGCAGCTGTTTGCAATGTGTTCTGACTTCTGCAACATCTTGTAGATAAGTTTGGACAGCCATTCTTCCCCCTGCTGTTGTGTTTGAGCTGAATATATTGGATTTATTCCTGGTTGATTTTTGCTTCCTCTTCCTTCCTTCACTTATTTTTTTTTTTTGTGTTGCATTCTATTGCACTGCCTTTGTTCTCATTCCTCTCTCATCACATGTAAATGTCTGGGTGCAATGTACATCAAAAATTAACTACCTCAATGGGAAGAAAAATAGAAATTTACAATGCCATGAAGTTAAATAACATGTTACTGGATATGATAGTCTCCATCACACAGCTACTATACATCCCCTTAAATGAAAAGCCACAAAACAAAATCAACATCAGGAAGAAAAAAGAAATTAATGACACCATGAAGTTAAATAACATGCTACAAAATGACTAATGTGTAGCCGAAGAAATGAAAATCAAGAACCTTGCAGAAAATGATGCGACTGTATGATCTATGAGTCACTGAGGAATTTAATCGGAAGAAAGTGTTTTGAAGAGGTGAAACTAACAGAAAACATCAAAACCTATGTGATATAGTTCCCGCTGATTTTTGCTGGTGAAACATGTCTCTTCTAGAGAGTAAATAGATGAGTTTTGTTTTTTAATCCAGTCTACTAATCTATGATATTTGATTGAGCTTAAGCCATTTACAGTCAGTGTTAATATGTATGGGTGGGACTTTGTTCCTGTTATTTTAGGAATGGGTTGTTCATTGGTTTAGTCCTCTGTTGCCTTCTATTTTTCTTTCTATTTTTGATTTTGCATTATGACTTTTCATTTGAGGGGATGTACAGTAGCTGTGAAATGGAGGCTAACATATCCAGATATGAGGATACAATGTAGTATGCATTTCTACTTCCAGACAAAGATGGACTTACAATGAAACTGTTTACTATATCTTGACAATAGGATGCTGGACTCTCTGCCATTGTCCATGCCCGCAATGATGGACATATGACTAAGTATGAAGAACAATACTTTAGTAATGATACAGAGGAACTAGGTCAGAGGAGGGGGATTGGATCTAGGATAAGGGAAATACCAGGAGCCTATGGAACTCATTCATAAAATGATAATAATAATAATAATAATAGTAATAATAAAATGTAAAATGTGAAAAAACAAAAATAAAATAAAGTCCGGGGGGGTGGATTTTGAATCAATCATGATTTCTATCATCATCAGAGAAATGAATAAAGAAAATGCAGTGTACATCCATAGTGGAGAGCTATTAGGCTACAAAAAAAAAAAAGAAAAAGAAATTTGATCATTTCCAGCAAATGATATTGAGTGAAATAGGTTTAACACAGAAAGAAAAATATTACATGTTCTTGCTTATATGTGGGAGCCAAAGAATTGAGAGAAAAATAAACATCTGTGTAGATCTACATTAAAAAAAAATCGACCACCTCTTAGGAGAGGGAAATGGACAGTAACAGGAATGGCTGTCCTTGGGAGTGCTGCAGCGTCTGCCCACCAGGCTTCAGTGGTCTCTTACAGTGGGTGTCTGACCATCAGCAATTGCCTTTGGGAGACTCCCCAGAGGAAAAAACGGAAGCACAAATTGCAACTAGCCAATTGTGAAGAACTGTTTGTAGCAAAAGGTAGTATGGTTGGGTGGGAAAAGGAATTCTTTGTGACCCCTGAGGTGCCCAGCTAAAGCTGTGGAGCCCCTGAAGCATGAAATTTGATTACCCTTATCTTGGTGCACAGCTCCGATACTGCTGTCGGTTGTTCAATTACCCAGCAACCTCTACAAACATCTGCAGCAGCAGCAGCTAATACTGTGTTAGGGTGGACCAAACCGCCTCCCCTGTGTGCTTCCCCTGAAATGGCAACAGAGGATCCTTGCCATGGAAATAGGCTTGGCCAGAGATGACTCCATGCTTTGATTGTTACTCTCAGACATTTCTGTTACATGTTTGGATGCTGCTCCTTTGCTGATTTAGACATCCTGCCAGCTGACCAGGTGATTACATCAGGGTTGTAGAGATCCTGAGGTGATGATGGAGTTTGGAGAATAAAACTCCTAAACAAGAGCTAAACAGTAAGCATTGTGCCACTTGGAGAAGAAGGCTGGGGAGCAATTTAGTAACCATCTTCAATTGTGCTGCATGATTTACCATGAAATGAAAAATTAAAAAATGAAAAGAAGATTTTTGTTGTTTCTAGTGAAAGCAGGTAGAACTGGACTCTGGAAGAGTTGGGTTTAGAGATCCTCATTAGTTTCCATTAACATGGATAGTAGTCAACAGTTCTAGTCTCACTCCCAATGTCTTCTTACGGCCAGAGAATATTTATTTTGTGGTTTCTCCAAGTAATACAAATAGCAATTGTGCTGTAAATCTAACATAGCTGGAACACATGAGGGTCAGACTCTGCGAAGCTAACCAGAGGGTGTGAAAAGTAATGGCCTGGGCAGGTGATATTCTGTGGGCATTCCACTTTCCATCTGCAGGGGAGAAGAAACAATTCCTTCACAATGCTGGGAACTATCCCTGGAGCCTATGATTTAAAGCAATTAAAGACAGAGTAAGAGGGAAAAGAATACAAATTATATTCGATGTTAACATTTTCTACCTGACACAGATTGCTTTTAGAAGGAAATAAAATAAGGGCCAGGAAGTTTCAGACTTAGGGGCTTAACATACCCTTTTGACAAAGAACAATACAATGTAGAGGTGTGACAAGGCAAAGGAAAACAGACTTGGACTACCAAGGGGTAGTAAATTGTGGGTGACCAAGAAACACCTGGTGGGATCTGATGGAAGATAAGGGTTCATCCTGGCACTGACATCCCATCTCTCATGAGAATTTACGCCCTGCCTCAAGGCTCTGGCCAGAGGTCCTTCCATTGCTTTCAGCTCAGAATTATAAATAGGCCAAAGTGACATATTACTTAGGGATGACATGTTTTAAAATCATTTTATTTATCTGAAAGGCGGGGGGGGGGAGTTGTCATCCACATTTTACTCCCCAAATACCTGCAAGAACAGCTTCTCTTGCCCAGGGCAAAGCCAGGAACTTGGAACTCAATTCATGTGGACATCAAAGATTCCTTGAGCCTTTGTGACTGCCTCCCAGGATTTGCATTCACAGGAAGATGCAGGCAAGAACCAAAGTCAGAAACTGAACTAAGAGCTTTAACCATGGGCTGAATCCTGGCTCCCGGGATGGCCTGTTCTCCTACTCTTAATGGCACATCTACAGAGGCTGGTGCAGCAACCAGGAGAAGCAAGTGCCTCCTTGCCTCCAGTCCAGAGCTTCAGTTTCCCTTGTGGTCCACCATTTTTCTTACTATCTTTGCACAAAATTTGTCATTGATCTTTTGAAGACACGTTTAGCTGCTAGAAGATAGGAAATGGCATTTGCAGATTGAGTATGCATCGCCCATAGTTAGTGCAAAGCTAGGTTAGAGAGAGGCCCCCAAATGGCCAAAGCACTCACACTGGGTGACAGTGGAAACAGGTGTTGTTTAGCTGAAATCAAACAGCACCCCTGACGCAATCCCAAACACAAAGTGGTATATCCTAATTAACTGCAAATGCCTTGATCATAAAGCTGTCAACACCAGGCTCTAATGTCTGTACTTTTAATGATGCATTTGATTAGAAGGCAATTTTATTCACTTGGTGGCAATCAGGCTTGTTTGGTGAGGGTCTCCCACTTTCTCTCTCCAGTTTTAAACATGTATGAAATTATGATATCCACAACTATCTAATGAGTAAATAAATATTTATCAAAGCAATGTCACGATGTCTCATTCTCAGCACAACTTTGAGTGCATACGTGCGTTCATGCACATTTGTGCACAGTATATTCTATGACGGGATAATTTTTTCCTCATTTCACATAGGATCCACAGCTGTAGTTTCTTTCTGTCTCCCTCTCTTTAAATATTTAGTTACGTGAAATGCAGAATTACAATGAGATAGAGAGGGATATAGAGGGAAAGAGCTATTGCATCTGTTGTTTACTCTCCAAATGGCTGCCATAGCTGGAGTTGTACAGACCAAGGACCGAAGTCTGGAGCCTCATTTGGTTTTCCCAAATGAGTTGCAGAGTCCCAGGCACTTCTGTCATCTTCTGTTGCTTTCCCAGGAGCTTTAGCAGGGAACTAGAATGGAAGTGGAGCAGTCAGGTCTGAATCCAGCTCACTTGGGATACCAGCAGGCAAAAGCTTAACCCACGGCACTACAGCACTAATCGAGATGTAATGTTCTCTTTACTTCACACTGAGTGTTAAAAATTGATGTGACTTTATGATGTATGACATATTACAAATTGATTCCATGTTCTATCATGTCACTTAGATTAAAATATTTCTTTATCTATTAAAAGTCAGCAGAGAGGCACCAAAAGAGCCAGGGTTGAGGCTAGTTCACGTCAGGAACCGAGAGCTGCTCCAAGCTTTCCCATGTGGGAGGTATGAGCCCAGAAAGTTGAGGCATCTTCCTCTGATTTTCTCAGACCACTAGCAGAACACCGAATCAGAATTAGAGCATTTGAGACATGAGCCAGCAGGTGACTGTTTTACCCACTACACCACAGTGCCAGTCCCACACTGCCATCTTTCAGTAAGCCTATGACACAGTTACCACTCTGACGAAGGAACATAAACTTGGGGCCTTTGTCAGCTCTTCTAAGTCAGTAACTCAAGAATTCAAAATGAGCCCAATCGCAATCCTCTGATTTCTTCACCACGCTGTACAACTTCCGTAGCAAGAGAGGTTTTATCTTTTTCCTTGAGATCCAAGCAGAGAACTGCCACACACTTCAAGTTTGTTCATGCTCCAGTCAGGGGTTTCAGATCTCTCTTCTGCCTCGGTCATACCTTTGATCGTAGAGGCACAAGGTCATGTTTAAGTCCAGATTCCTGAGAAAATCCAGGACTCTCCTTGAATTTGAATCTCCTGACTCTCTTCCCCTCCACCTCCCACTCATTCTTTGAGATGGAGCCTGTGGGTCTCGTCCACGTTTGACTCGAGCCTTCTGCACCAGTTGTCTATATTCATCTGTTGTCATCCCACTCCCCATCAATTGCTGCTTCCCCTCTTGTTACTTTCCCAACTCTCTTCTCCTTCGGCGACATCAGGATTAGATTCATGTCCCCCATGTGCGCTGTCTTGCTTGAATCAGGTATTGCGTTAGTGACCCCTGAAGGAAACCATGGTCTCAGCCATTTATATCTTCTCAATGTCATAGAGCTGGTTATGACTCGGTGCCCAAGTGCTGCACTCTGGAAGAAGGCGACTGCTGAACTGGATGCCCAGAGAGGCACCTGAGATAAGTCAGGGACAATGCAGTTTCCAAGGGCTTGGGTGCCGGAAGGAGAGCGTGTCTCTGAAATTACGGTTAAGCACCCAGTCAACACGCATTGAAAAGTCTCAACAGGGCATGCAGGGTGTGTGGTCTGCTCTGGACTGCCATCTTTTACCTTCTCTTTTAAAATCACAGCTCAGAAGGGGAAGCAGATTTGGTTTGTGAGGGTGTTTGATTCTGGGTTTGGGGACCAAACGGCCAGTATTTTCTTCATCTTGCTGCATAACCTGTATGTATTCATCCAGAGACAAAGGAGAAGAAGGACTTGTTGTCCTCGTTTCCTCGGAGTTCAGTTTTTTTATTTTCAAGGGTTTCATCTTTAGCCACCCTGTGGTTTGTTCCTTACAATTTCATGGATTCTCCATTTGAAGGAGAGCTATCCTGTGGGAGAAGAGATGAAGCGAGTGCTTGTGACTTAGCATCACTCTGCATTGTCTCCCTCCTTGGTGCTCTCCTTGCAGCTCATGACATTGTGACACTTTGAGGTAGACAATCCATATTACGAATGTCTCAGCATGCCTCCAGCCTCCTCATCTGGTTGTGAGCAGTGTCAGATCATAAACATGGTTCACAGGCTTCCTGAGATATACCCTTCCTACACTTGGATGGTCCACATCTCCAGAACGCTGAGGATGGATGCTAGCTCATCCCTACTGTGGCCCTGCACCCCGAAGCACAAGGCTTTGCAGAAGGAGGCAGGCAGTCCAGGGAAATGGGTTCACTGTTCAGTGGGATTGACTCCAACTGATCCAGGAGTCCTGTGATGGGGCAGCCAGGTTGAAACAGGGTGGCTGTGTACATGCCAAGTCCTTGTGTAATGTCCTTGATCAACTGCGGGCCATTCATTAGCAGAGTCAGGGCTGCCAAGATTTCTAGGAGTCTAGAGTGCCAGGTAAGTGCTTGTTGGAAGTATTCATATCACAAACTGGCCAGGCTTGACTTTTGCAGAGTGACTGCAATGAAGGCTTCTGGGGAAAGCCACTGGTTTCTTTTTTATGAGTCAAAACCTGCACTCATGCTCTCTAGGTCAGCATTTCTTCACCTAGAGGAAGAGGGGGAATGAGCATCGGCAGTTCCTGGCCTTCCAGAGCTATCTCTGCCCACAAGCGTGGAGCTGTGAGCACCCCTGCCGCACTCTAGACCTCAGGCAGGGCTGTCACTGACAATTGCATGCTCACCTTCTGGCTCTTAGACCCTGCTCCATCACCTCCAAGCCATCACTTCAAATAAGGGTTGCCCTTTCCACTTTATTTGAAAAGCAACATTTCCACACTTCTGTGAAAAATACATTCAGTTCTTCATTATTCAACAAGTGTCTCCAAGCAGCTATGTTCTGCACACCAAACATGGCCCCAACATCCCAATGAGTAGAAATGCATGGCTGATATATCAGGAGACTCGTTTTGTAAAGCCAGCAAATTGTTAGTATTTTTTTCTTAGTGAAAAAGCTTAGCAACATATTTTTTGTGAAATATCTAATTGGGTTGAGATACTGCATTGGGCACTTGGTGACAATGCAGGCATATACTACCATGGTAGAACTCGCCCTCGGAAGAATGACAACTCATATAAGCACATAAGTGGGAAAACAGACAGCTAAGGAAGGTTGCGGTACTCGAGCTGCCCTGGGAAGGTCTTTAGCCACAGGTGAGAGCAAAGTACACTTACACTGGAAGATGATGATACCTTGGACTCAATATCCCAGCTTCCTACTGGGACCCCCGCCAATAGCGACATACGCAGATTAAACATTGAGCTTTTATTCCTATTGGCCAACCTGGTCATATTTCAGGTCCTCCTCCCCGTCCTGGGACTACTCAACTACGTGGGGGATGAGGACTTGTTAGGTTTTCTGAATTCTTTCTGGTCAGCAGGCCTGAGAATGAGGACTAACGCTGCAAATGATAGGGTGTCTTTTGGGACGTTTTGGTTTTTTGATTGAGATCTGGCTCCATAATACACCTACCAACAAGCCAAGGTAGGTCCTCAGAAATTCAGAACTGTGCCTTTAAACTGATTTCCTTCCTGGGTTCTGCATCTCCGGGTTACTAGCTAGGCAGAGGAGAAGGCATATTTTAAAGCAGTGGATTTCAACAGCCTCCATGCATGAGTGCAATCATTTATCATGTGCAGCCTTCATGGGGTGTGCTAAGGGCCCTGCAGGATCCAATCTCCTTCCACAAATTCATGAGAGGCCCCACACTGCCTGGTAAAGCAAGCTGCAAGAGGGGCTGCCCACACACCAGGTAGTGCAGGTAGCAAGCCTGAGGGCTTAAAGACTGGGTGGCCTACAGGACACCACCCCCTAGGAACTCCATTCACAGGCTGGCACTATGTGGGCAGCGGGGGTCTGCTCCCACGTTTCTTGTGAGGAGGTGTTTGGTGAAATGCAGTCTTGTGCCACTGTCGGGGACAGTGCTATAGTAGCTATGATGGGACATTAGAAGTTAGCAATTTGTGAATAGCAGTGCTCTAATGCCAGTTTTGGGTCAGTGCTTATTCAGAGCCAGATTTATAAGTAATGAGTTGGACATCTGCCATGGATAAGGCAAAGCCCCCAAGAAGGTTGAAATTCTTTCCCCAGAGGCTGCATAGCCCCCAGCCCTGGTTCTCTGAATGCAGTCCTGGGTACCTGGGAAGAGTCTCTGCCTTCTCTTGCTCCCCAGGAATCGACACTGAGTGAGTCATTGGCTGTGCCGTCTGATGCTGCCTCTTCATCCTATAAGGCCATGTGGTGCAGCGCCTGCTCCTCAGGACATCTTAGGTGAAGAGCTGAAGTCCAGTTCCTCTTTGCCCGGGCTCAGACAGAAGTGAGCCATGGCTCAGTGTGATGAGAAGAAAGACGGATCTGGGGGAGGCAGCTGGCTGTTGCTCCTTTCTGGCTCAACTTCACACATGCTCCTCATACTGGAGGGACATACCATTTCCAGACACTGCCACAGGGTGCCCAGCCTGAGGGAGCAAGAAACGAACTGCCTTTTTTTTTTTCTTCTCTTGCTTTCAAATCTTGTGATTTCTTGAGCAATTCGTAAGTCTCAGGCTGCGCTTTGCAGACACTGGTATATTTAAAGTTTCAGTATTAAAGATCTCAGCAGTCTCCCAAGAGAAAATTACCTCCCCAATTCAAGAAAGCCAGGTGCCCTCTTGAGACGTGTGGGATTCCTGTCCCTGGCAAAATCTCTCTTTTCAAATTGGGAGATGGCAGTACACAGGCCTATTACTAGAAGTAGATGCATTTATGAATTTCAACATCTTATTAGTGGTGATGATCTGACAAAACCACGAGTGTGGAGCTATTTGGGTGTGCAGCTGACAGATGATCTATGAGCTAAGACAGCAGGAGGCTGTGGATGGTCCCTTGAGGAGGAGCCAGTGTGGGTGGGCTGGGGTGAAGCAGGGATCTCCTCTGCATGGTGCAGGCACTTTTATCCGTGTGCACAGGGAGTCAGGGGGTCGGATGGTGGTGATGGCCGAGGCAGTAGCCAGAGCGTACAGCTGCAGAAGCCTGCAGGAGCAATCTCCATTGCTCACACTCCAGTCTCCTTGAAACACATTTGAGTTGACACAGGCCTATCAGCCAAGGTAAATTTCTCTGCCTCGGATATAAAAATCTAACTGGAACAGGTAAAATAAAATATATTTTGGAATCCTTATCTGTCCCAGTGAGATTGGATCATGACAAGAATAAATTGAGTCATGAATGCCTAAGTCTGATTCTCAAGGGACTCCCAGAGTCTCTCTCTTCCAGGGCTCTGAACTGGATGTGGACGTTGCTGCTGCTTACAGGGTGGATTGGGTGTCCTCTGGGCAGTGTTGCCTGCTTATTCACCCTCCTGCCTTTCCTGCAGTGACTTTGCCTCTGTCTTATTGGCATTTGTGCCTTCTCAAGCTCCATCCATAAGCGAAAAATTGAATCGGTCCCATTAGCTTGATTTTAGTAGCGATAAAGAACGTAATGGATTCCAGGCTGGCTTGCCATTTAATTTAGATGTTAAAATACCGCATGTGATTGACCTAGATACATCATTGCCATGGCCACAGTAGGCTGCAGTTGTACAGGGAAGGAAACGTGCAACCTCTGCCGTCATCGTTGAAATATCTAGTTAATTAAGGGAAGGCGGCCATCAAGTCAAGATGGAAATCCCTCAGAGCAGGCCATTTTCATCTCGGGGAGCACCATTTGAGTGGGTAAAAGGAAGGAACGTTCATTCTGACTGGTGTAAAACAGTACTTGCTGCCTGCAGAATCAACACACACACACACACACACACACACACACACACACACACACAGAATCACATTCTAGCTGGCTGAGAACAAACAGGAACCAGGCAGAGCCTGGTAAACATTGGGTTGTCCAGGTTGGTTCCACCTCCTGACACAGGGTAGGGAGAGGCCCATGGACTGTGGAGAGTCAGGGAGTATTGACTGAAGGAATCGTGCAAAGTTTTGCAAGGAACGCTTTTGGTACGCCTGTCTGTCTCTAGAGCAATTATCTTGAGAGCTGCATAAACAACACAGCGTTCATGCATCCTGGCTTTGGTGCAACTGACTTCACTTCACTGGACAGTCTGCACAGCTAAAAACTGTCAGTGCTAATAAGGCATGCTTCAGACAGCTGTTTGAGGATGAAATGAGACATTGAATCAAAAGCTCTGCAGGACAGGGGGTATATACCATAAACACACAAATATCATTAGTTATTGTTATTAAAAAGTGTTTCCATTCTCTTTTTCATTCACCTAGGCTTATGCTCATTAAGACTGAAACTCCACCCTGTAAGAATTCTAACTCTATGTTGTAAGACTCTTGCTTGTCCTGTCTTCATGGCAGTAGTACAGATCCTCTGTTGAAACTGCCTAGGAGAAAGTGACTCCATCCCTCACTCTACGTGGGCTTTCTGCGTCTCTCATGTGATGTGGAGGCCAAACGAGGGGGTGACTCAGTTCTGCTGCGGTAGCAACTACATACGCTGAGCAGTGACTTTGTTCCAGCCATCATTTGAAGCACCTCCCTTGTGATAACACACTTAATCTAAACAGCAGTCCCATCAAGCAGTCCCTGATATCAATGTCTTTATTCTGAGGAAGGGGAAACTGAGGCACAGAAAAGTCAAATCATTTGCCCGGGGTCATACTGGCGGCAAGTGGAGTAGCTAATGTCTGGATCTTGGAGATTCCATTCTTTGGCCTATGAGCTGGAGAATTGAATGCATTCTGCCATGGTTCTGTTAGTATGGTGTTGTTAATCTTCCTGAAATTAGAATGAATCTGAATATCAGAGCATTTGTAATCTACTGGCTTTATCCAGTGACCCAACTTTGGAATCTAGCAATGTTCTTTATTCATAAACAGCGAATATACATGAATGCCAAGTAAATAAGAATATTTGCCACTGTGAAAATGCCCTCAACATGTCAAGTTAGTATTATGGTGTCACCAGGATCCTGTGCAGTGATGGAACACTTCATATGCCCCTAAGGACGTATTGGATATCCTGGTTAGGCTGCATGTTGCCACCTTCCGAAGGCGTGACCACAAGTTCATTGTACCTGTTGAGTGACAGGAAATTTTGAAGTACCTCTCATCTGGAAAAGCTTGGTCAGAGAAGGAATACAGAAGAGGCGTCACAGCAAAGCCCAGGAGAGATCCAGTGAAGGGTGCCACCAAACAGTAGGAAGACAACACCCAATCAAGATCTCTGTGGACTGCATCAATCAGAAGTTAATCACTGGGAGGGCCCCATTTATACTTTTATTACTCTATTTACATTTTATGAAGCCATCTGGCATCACTAATATGTTCAAAGTCAGTTGTGTTTTATCTGAAATTTTATAGCAAAAAAAAAAAATGTTCATTCATCTTTAAGTGGTAGATGCTATAGTCTTTAGGGAGAAAGATTCTAGCTTTTTGTGCCCTTGGCTGGAATAGTAAGCTCCTTGGACCCTGTTCAGGCTGACGGGGCAGTCTTCGGGGTGGGGGGGAGTCTGGGAGCTGTTTTGCAAGCTGGGTCATTTGGAGGGAAGTTCGGCCCCCTAAGCTGTGGGATAATCTGCATCTCTGGACACGGATAAGTTGTTAAGAGTGTTGCATGACAGGTTGAAGAACAGCAAAACAGCATACCAGCTGCCCCTTCTGGGCACAGAACTCCAGCGACGCCATCCAAGCTATCACGGTCTCCAACCAGGCCCATCTACAGGGCCTTCCCGGGGCTACAGGCACGGATACAGCCTACAGACCTTATTTTTTCTTTCTTGTTCCACATCCCTGGGACAGAACTCTGTAACCCCCTGAGGGATGACTTAGAGACCAGAAACCACCACTGGCCACTCTTGGCTCATGGACTAAGGGAAAAATATTCTTTCCCATTTCAATCCAAAGCGAGCAGCTGCTGGAGGATTACAAATCATTGGACCTTCTCACTCCCATTTTAAATGTTATCTCTGCTGGACAGTTGTTGCAAACGAGCAGTTCCCCCTCCCCCTCCTTCCTACTCCGTGTCACTGCTACCATGCACTGTACCCAGGAACGCTTGGACCAAAAGCAGAATCTACAAGGGTACACATTAGCTAAATTGCAGCTTACTGGCCACGTTGGGGGTGTGCCCAGAGCCAGTGCCTCTGGCTTAACACTCGGATGCTAATGACAGGAGCTGGTGGGTCAGATGTGGCCAAGACGTTGCCTTGCTTTCAAAATGGAAATGGCAAGAGTTAGCGACACAGAGCCCAGTTTTAAGCAAACCACTGGCCTGTAAGTAAAGTACAGCAAGGATTCATTTTCTAAAAAACCAGTGGCACCATCTTCCTGACACAGAAAAACTTGTATTTCATAACTGTTTCCGATCATACCCTGCAGGTTTGAGAAACACAAAGCAAAGCTATGATTGATTCTGCTGAAGCATGGCTGTGGTTTCTTTTCCTCTTAGTGCTCCACTGGCACACTCTCTTCCTGCTGACCCTCTCATCACTGTTCCCTGAGCCTCCCATGTTCTTCTCCCATGCAGCTGTTTTCTTTCGTATATTCTATGAATGGTGGGAGAAGGCTTTGGGGATTGAGCAGGAGAAAGAAACAAATAATAAAAACAGCACTATGCCTGCTTAGATAAGTCTACCAGGAGCTACGGTGTTCGGTTTCCAAAATGACTGTGTGAGCTGACCCTGCCACATTCCTCTCAAGTGCCACTACCCCATCAGTGCCCCTGAACTGGTCATAAAAGTTCCTCCTGCATCAAGCAGGGTCACACCAAGGCAATCGCTAAATCTAAAACAGTGGGCCAGGGCAACAATGTGGAGACTGTCTGAATCAACAGGCCTGGGATGGTTGAGACAGTTTTTTCTGGTGTCAAGGCTTGTAGTCTGATGCTTAGCTCTGCAGAGATAAGACAGATGAAGGGATCCAGTGAGGCCTTGGTCTCCTGTCTGATGGAGTCAGGGCCAGAGCTAGCCACCTGGGAGTGTGATGCTGCCTCTTCCCTCGTGTGTGTTCCTTCCAAGAAGAATAGAAAATGTGATTTTCCTCAAGCAAACTCCTAATGCTCAAAGTACATGAGATGGAGACTGGGAGAGCCAAGGAGAAGCTTTGCTTCTTCCAAGTCCCTTTCAGCAGCCGATGTGTGTCCCGTCGCTGCACAGTCGATGCGTGATTAATGTGGAGTACTCCATCCCAAACTCCTCTTCCTCTGGCTTGCCTTTCTGTGCCTTCACATGACCATTTTCTTCCATTCTTCCTTTCTGAGGCATCTGGCTTCTTTTGTGTGTAAACTGCTGATGCAAATGTCCCAAATAAATGATGTTGAATAATAGATGAAGACATCAAGGTAATTTATAATACTTGAAGCCAGAAGGAGGCTGCACGGCTTACGTTCAACCTTGAGGTCCCTCCTCAGCCACTTGGTGCTACAAACAAGATGGCCCAGTGCATGGGGCTCAGAGGCTTCTTATTTACATGTGCATCAGCCCCTGCAGTAGACCCACACGCCCCAATGCAGGTATGAGTCCTTCAGCGATAATCAGGTGCCTAAACAGGTGAGCAGGTGCCTTGCCCACCCTGTTGCTCAGCCGCTAAGGTGGCTTCTCCTATCAGGTGAGCTAGAGCCTGGTTCTTCCTCATACCCTCACTCGCCACCTGTTGAAGCCCAGGCAGCTCTCAGCCCGAGCTCTAGTGGCGTCCCTGGATCTCCGCAGTCTCTCTCCTTATTTGCCATTTTGCAAACAGCCTCTGTACTGCCTCAGCATTGGCTGCAGCCTTCTGCTCCCTCCATGGGCCAATGTGACCAATTTCAAGCCCCTAATTTTGCACAAGTGCCATCTCTCTTACCTCATGCCTTCAGTGCTGCTCATGCACAACCCAAGAATTGTCCTCCAGTACCAGGGCCTGTTGGATTTCAGTGACGGCAGCCCGTACTGCAAGTGGGTCTCAGGACTGACCTCTCTGGTCCTGACTTTTGGAGACAGTGAGCTGGCAGCAAGTACTTGGAGCTGGTGTTGACATAGGGATAGAAGAAAGCTTCCTTCGGGGGTACAAGCCAAGACATCCAGTATTGCTCACTGAGACATATTCAAAAGAGGATTTTCCAAATCCCCGGTGTCTGCTCTGATAATCGAGATACTGAGATGGCTGAGCTCTCAGCATTTGGTCTGATTGGCTAACAGGACATCTGAGTTGGGTAATTATGAGGCCAAATTCACATGGATCAAAACTCATTAGCCACAGTGGAGAAACAGGCCTGTGTGATCACACAGCATTCTCACAGTATTTACGCACTTTTGGCTTCATTCCCTTCATGCCTCAAAACAATCCAGAGGTAGAGATAGTGCCCTAGTGCCTCCCCCATGTGTGCTCCTCACTCCCCATCCACAGAAGCCTGGCCTGCACCTTCAAATATGCCTGTGGTCTGGCAGCTGTGACCTGGAAGTATAGGCACATGGAAAATCTTGCCTCAGTCCCACTGCTCTGGAAGCACTGTGTGGTACAGCAATCAGTGTCATCTAACAACAAAAGCCATTCAGAGAGCTAGAGCTAGCTCCAGGTCACAGAAGAGAAGACCAAGTGTTTTTTTTTTTTTTTTGGGGGGGGGAAAGACTTATTTTTTGTTATTGGAAAGTTTGGTTACAGAGAGAAGGGGATACATAAGAAGAAAGATCTTCCATTTGCTGCTTCATTCTCCAAGTGACCACAAAGCTAGAGCTAAGCTGATCCGACACCAAGAGCTTCTTCTAGGTCATCCACATGGGTACAGGGTTCCAAGGACTTGGGCCATCTTCTACTGCTTTTGCAGGACACAAGCAGGGAACTGGAAGGGAACTAGAGCAGCCAGGAGATGAATTGGTATCTATATGGGATCTCAGTACACTCAAGGTGAGGATTTAGCCTTTAGCCACTTTCTCGGGCTTTAAACCTGCCAGCAGGCGCCGGGGTCACTGAGGGGTGAGGCAAGGGTGTTCTTCAGCTGAAGAAGCACCTGAGACAAGCTTTTGAGGAATGTCTGCTTTAGTATGCACAACTTACAAGTCTTAAAGAATGAAGAAGGTGAGGGCAGGAGGGAGTCTTCAGGCAGACCCCCTCCCATGTCTATTTCCCTTGACTCTGTTGTCATGTTGGAGGTCACTCTCCCTTTGTAGGGCTGGGAGCTGTGCCTTGGGTCATAGGCAGGTATCTCCAAGCCACGCCCACCAGGCTGCAGGCAAAGAAAAAGGGAGATCTTGCCCACACCACTGAGCCATCAAGCCGGGCCAAGCTCAGTCTTAGAGGAAGTGACTTTGTTCAGACTTTGCAGCTGTTTCATCAACAAGGGAGGGAGAGAGGCGGTTGTAACAAGCTGAAAGGGGGATTAGAACAGAGATGTTTTTGGGGACCACAATTTTCCTTGCAAAGAGCATATGCTCTGGCTCATTCCTGCTTCACACAGGACGAGGTGTCCTTGGGTGAGCTAACAGCCCCGTCCTAGTGCCATCACAGCAGCATCATGTACCAGTGTGCCTGTCCTGAGCTGCACTGGGTGCCCTGGAACAGGCCAGAGACAAGAAAGTGAGCCCCAAAAGGAGACTGCAGCTGTGCTCAGAAAGGCCTTTGCAGCATTACAAGGTTGTGGCGGGCAGGGTGGGGGGGGCTGGGCTAAAAACAGAAAGCGATGTCAGGCTGGCATGATAGTTGCCGAATGATTTCAGATTCTCATTTTTGACCAAAAAAAAAAAAAAAAAAAAAAAGACACAAGAGCTATAGAACTATGAGATTAGCTCTGCCCAATTTCATATCAATGACTCACCACTCATGCCTGAGGAGCTTCCGTTTTGAGTCAGAGAAACCCAACAGAAACTATTTTGTGCATATGGCTCAGTAGGAAGCAGGGCATTTGAATATGGAGGACTTCTGGAGATTTACAGATGACAGAGAATTCCTTAGAGTTTGGGCTACAGAAAAGGAAGGGGAAGACTGGTACTGGGCTAGCAGTGAAAACAAGTATCAGCTACCTGTGTGCCATTGGGAGTGCCCAGGTTTGATGCCCAGTTGAATCTCCTAACTTTTGTTCCTGGGAGGCAACACTCATGGCCTAAGCCCTCAAGTTTTCCCGGTCACACAAGAGATCCACATTGAAGTCCTGGTTTCTGGTGTTAGTCTGGTCCAGCCCTGGCCTCCAAGTGGGCATTAGGAGAAGGAACCAGCAATGCAGATATCTTCCTGCCCGTCTGCCTCTCTGCCTAAGAAATAGAATTAATTAAAAAAAGAAAGAAAATCAGGGAGTGATGCTAGGCTTTCAGTTCCCATGTGCTCCAGTTCTTATCAAGTGCCTTGCAGGGAAAGCCTGAGAAAACAGTGGAAGATAGCCTAAGTTATCCATGCCCTCACAACCCACAAAGGAGACCCAGCTGAAGTTCCAAGCTCCTGTCTTCAGTCTGGACTAGCACTGGCCATTGTTACAATTTTGAAAGTGAACTAGGATGAAAGATTCTCTCTCTCCGTTCTCCTTTGTTCTCTTTTTCTGTAAACTCTGCATTCAGATAAATGAATGTCTTCAAAAGTGGAAAAGGGGAATTCTTGGATAGCACTTTGTTCCCTGAGATTTGCAGGGCAGAATTTACTGGTGGTGGAGGTGGCGTCTGCCTGATTTTAGTATCTAAAATTACAACTGCCTTACGCAGGCATAAGGCAACCTGCTTTCCTACCTTGATCAACTTAAAATGCCTTGCATCTCGTGAAGACTCTAGCTCTGGTTTTTTGACTGGCAGGAGGCCTTCTCTACTCTGACCACTGCATCCACCATCTTCTCTGGGGGCTCCTACAGACAGCTTTGAAGTACAGGGATGACAAGGGCAGCCGAAGTGTCATCTATGGATCACTGAAAAAAGAAAAAATTCTGCAGAAACATAGTAGGAACCTTGGAATTTCTGTGTCCTCATTTCCCTTTTGCATTTGACAATGTTCTGTTTAGGTTAATGCCTCCAGGAAGAGATCTGATGACTCATGCTCACGGGATTTGCACAGGAATGTTTGACACCTTGGGGCCAGTGTGTCCACTGAACTTGTTAATCCTCCACCTCCAAGTTCAGGTGTCCCATATGGTCACCAACTTATGCCCCGACTGCTTCATTTCACCTCCAGCTTCCTGCTAGTGGTCTAGGAAAACAGCAGAGGATGGCCCAAAGCCTTGAGACCGTGAACTTACATGAGGATCACAGAAGAAACTCCTCGATCCAGTCTTTGGATTGGTTCAGCTCCAGCCATTGTGGCTATATGGGGAGTTAACCAGCAGACGGAAAATCTTTCTCCTCTGTCTCTCCTCTTTGTCTCTCCTCTCTCCTCTGACTTTCCAATGAAAATAAATAAATGTTAAAAAATTTTTCAAAGAAAGATAGTTTGACCCCCATTGTATTGCTCCTGTTAGGACAGACCAAGGCTCCATGTGCCTCTGTCATGTGGTATGCTTCTCCTCTGGCTTTCTGTGTGTTGGGACCTGATTGTGTGATGCAAACTTATCCAGTCTCCAAGCTCAGAAGACAGGGACAGAAACTCAAAAGCCAAACTCCACCTCCAGTCTTTAATTTGTCAGGCAGGGACAGTCTGAAGGTTGAACAAATGGGTGATATTCTAACATTTGCTAAGGAATCAGATGTGGAGAAGACAGGCGAGGATTAAATGGGAAGGCATGGCTGCAATCATGTCAGTTGCAAAATCCCACCGGCATGAGCAAGGAGCATAGACCCTCTGCATGGGAGTAAATGATATTGTTGTTTCCTGTACAGGACATTAGAGAGCATTTCCATCCTTGCTAAAGGTCTATTGATTTCTATATTTTAAAAAGTGGTTGCCAGATCTAAGTACCTTCGAAAAATCTCAAGACGGGAACGGATTTCCGGCCTTGTTCTTGAGATGCTGCTTCGGATGCCTGGGTCCCATGTGAGAGTGCCTAAATTCATGCTGCGGTTCTGCTCACTGTTCCAGCTTCCTGATGATGTGTACCCTGAGTGGCGGCCAGCTGCTCAAGGCTCAAGTAGTTGAATTGCTGTCATCCAAGTGGGAGGCCCAGACTAAGCTCCCTGTTCCTGGCGTTGCTCTGATGCAGCCTTGTTTTAGAGTGTAGCAGTTTTAGAGTGAACCAACAGAAAAGGGACTACTATGTGTCTCTCTGCCTTTAGAAAACAAATAAAACAAATAAGACCACAAGGTTGCCTCTTCTCCAATAAGTCAAATCCTATGGAACACTCACTGGTCTACCTTATTGAAGCCCAAAACTAAATATGGAAATAAATTGAAAGAAGTCACATTTCCCATTCTTTATAATTGTCTATTATATGATTATAATAGAACTTATCTGCTAATAACATGTCTATGGTAACAGTCAAGACAATTGTATAGAAAAATGCAAAATATGGGGTAAAAGACATAATTTAAAGCATGTGTAACTCTTTTGTGTGATATTAGAATAGGAAAATAAAGGCAATGACAAGTTCACACCAGCGATTCAGGCATGTATTGTGAGGTATTTCATGGGGACACCAGTCTTTTGGATAGTGTGCTGGAGATGAGCCCATCCCAGGGCCTGTACGGTAGGTCCTTGCACAACTGCTGAGCTCAGACAGACTTATGGCATCTCTCTGTGGAGCTCTTACTCTGTCAGATCCATCAACAGCTGGTTGAGCAGCTCCGGAATAAAGCACAATATTCCTGACAGCATCACCCTCCCAGGCAATCCCTGGAGTTAGGTGGGCAGTGGCGTGAGTATGTTCACTTCGCCTCCCGTGTTAGCTGCAGACACCACTAATCAATCAGCCTGCTCTTCACCGTGAACCCTGCCTGTAGACAGTCAATCCACGTTTGCATGCACAGGAGGACAAGAGCTTACCACCTTGGCCCTGAAGTAAGTCAGACTCTTGCATTTGCCTCAGTCTGTTAAAGTAAATCTACTGCACAATTTTTCTGTATAGCAAGGTGTTCAAGAGCATGTAGCTTTCTAAAAGCTATAACTGAATGTCTCCAGTTTTTATTCTTTTTTTTTCTAACCACAATCCTTATGTTTCTGCACACACTACAGTTCTCCCTTCCAGACTAAGGTACTGGTGTCTTGGGGAACTAGGCAAGTTCATTCTATAACCCAAGTACTCAAGGATGTGTCTTTATCTGTTCTTTACTGTCTTGATTTCAGTTTGGATTAAACCAAGCCTGGAACTCTCTATGATTTCTTCTGAACTAAAAACATGCCATGTCAAAAATGAAACAAAAAATAATAAATAAGAGGAACCATGGCATTCCTACCCAGTGTGAAGATAAAGTCATTATTGCAAGACCTCTGACAAGAGGGACCTCAGACCGGAGGGAAGGGCATCGATGAAGAACAGCCCCCATGCCTCTGTCAGAAACGCAGCAGCACCCATGGGATCCATCCCCTTCTGCCCTCATGGCTCTTTCCTGGTCAGCACTGAAATGCTAACCCTGCCTGCTTCCTGGTCTGTTGTTACAGTGCTCCTTGATGGTTCCTAGAAGTCTCTTTCCCAGGCAAAACATTCAGTGGGGATCCTCTTCTTTCAATTGCTCTCTGTCCTCACCCTTGCCATGGGCAAGAGAGTTGGGACCTCACTGTCTTGTTCTGGGCTCTGGGAAATCGATATTCCTGAAACTTACCTTGTGATGGATTATTTAATATATTTCAGAGTTCTTTATTTAACGTAGGGATAAGCTTGTGATTATAAAGAACGTTGGAAACGTGTTATTGTAAAACTTGAGAGAAAAATAAGAGTGAACTGAGTGAGAGGAAAGTAGGGCAGGGTAGGAAGTATCATTGTGCTGTTATAACTATATATACGAGGGGCTGATGTGGTAGTCTAGTGGCTAAAATCCTCATCTTGCATGAGTCGGAATCCCATGTGGGCACTGGTTCATGCTCTGGCTGCTCCACTTCCCATCCAGCTCTTTGCTTGTGGCCTGGGAAATCAGTAGGGGACAGCCTAAAGCCTTAGGGCCTTGCACCTGTGTCGGAGACCAAGAACAAGCTCCTGGATCCTGCTTCAGATCAGCTCAGCTCTAGTTGTTGCAGTCACTTGGAGAGTGAGCCAGCATCTGAAAGATCTTTCTGTCTTTCCTTTTCTCTTTCATTTCTGACTTTCCAATAAAATAAATACATCTTTATAAAAAGCCATATATGTGTGTGTGTGTATATATATATATATATATATATATAAACACAAAAAAATGAAACAGAAAGGAAAGCGGAAAAAAACAATGAAAAATCTTTTGGATTGAGCACAGTGGAGGCGTTGGAGGTGGTAAAGGTCACGTTTCACAGAACCACAAGGTGATCAAAGAATGACTCTGCTCTTGAGTGCCTGCCCAGCCCTGCTCTAAAACCCATAGGGTGGGGTATTTGTGTTGGTAAAAGAGGCCCAGCCTATTCATTCAGTAGTTCGAAGTTTGAATTACAATTCTGTGGCTTAGGGAAGGTGTTCTCTTGTGTAGATGACTGAATTGATCCTGAATTTGCTCTTGTGGAAAATAGTGATAGGGACTCACATAAATTTAGAGATACTATAAGGAAGATAGTGATGGATAGGAAATATGCAGGAGAGGGGTTACATGGCAGAGAGAGCTATTTATGCTACTAGCAGTCCTGCTACTACAATTAATTGAAGAACAAACTCACGTTCTTAGAGAGTAGGGACTAGCAACACCTCTGAGTGCTTCAAGCAAATTCATCCCATTCGTACCGCCTGGAAGGCTCATAAGGGATCTCTTGGTTTTAACTGATTGCTTCTGTTGTAAAGCAGATAAATTGCTGGTTTAAAACAGGGTGATTTATTTGAAGAATTCCCAGTTGAGGTGCACACGCCACCACTTTACATTTTCAGGAAGACAGATGTGAACTTCCTATCCAGGAGCACATTCTAAGAAAGTTGCCCAGGAATTCCTTGTCACTGGGCTGCCTTTAGCAAATGCGGCACAGATTCAGATATTGATGAGCGCTCCACTGCATACCTTCAGAGGCCCCCTCACAGCCTGAAATTCACCCATTCTGTACGGCCTTTTCAGACTGTGCCTTCTGAGTGCGGTATGCGGTAATTTCTGTACTGCCCCCACACCTGCTTGCCACCCCCGCCTCTCTGCCGGCCTCTATTCATCAGTTACAAGACCCTGAAGAAATCCAATAGTGAGGAGGTGAGATTACATTCTGAGGAAATGGGTAAACCGAAATGGGGCAGGGATTGAACTCAACCGGGCAGCCAGCTTCATTTAGCGGCTTGAGCAAAGTCTTATTAGGAAAATGCAGCCATCCAGAACAGCTCTGCCTCCACTCCGGGAGGCAGCGGCGATGGCTGGCCTTCCTGCAGGTGAAGGCAGCTTCTCTCTCCACACTTGATCTGCCTCCTGTCAGGTCAACCCACCCTGGGCTGTGCTCCCTCTGGTGATCAAAGCAGCTGTCCTTGATGCCATTCAAGCCCTGCTGAACTGAAGCTCCGAGGTGCCTGCCACTGGTGTCTGTTCCCGGGATACTCTGCATATTCCTCTTGGCCTTTCCTGATCTGTGTTTTCTTCTCACCCATGTAAAAATAGGAAAATAATTTGCAGTGGACCCAGGGCATTAAGTATGGGGCATACTGAGCATTAGTGTAAGAAACCATTATAAGTGAAGGGAGGTTAGGGTGGGATTTAATAAGTGCCTTTGCATCACTCCAAAGATGATAGTGAGGAGGACAGGAAATGAACGAATACAGGTGGTAATCACCAAGGAGCCGAGGAAAGCCCTGCTTGCTGAGAAGAGGAAGGTTCTTAAAAGCCAAACTCCAGGTGTGAGTGACCACAGACGGGTGCAAAGATGGGTTTTGTATGATTCTTAAATTCCCAAGTTCCCTTTCTCTGTGTCTGTCTGTCTGTCTGTTCCTCCCACACATGCATGATTGAATAGTTGCATGAGTCTCGAAGAAAGCCCCCTTTCTTCCCTGCTATGCAGTGGCCTAAGTCTTGCCATGTGCTTCAGAGATACTTAGCTATACCTCGGCACATTTGAGTCTGTGGTAAGTCCTAAGACATATACTCACACCATCTAAAGGCAGCCTTGGCAATTTTCACATGAAAAATGTCATAGAAGCCTGCACTTGTGTAATTATCTATTTATATGCTGTGGATGCCCAATGAAGAGTCCAGAGATTGCCTCATTTGCTGGCTGTGTGACCGTTCATAACTAAGTGTAATGTGACACACACCCTGTATTGGCTCACAGGGATGGGAAAATTAGTTATGTCACTGCCAAAAGCCACTTTGCATTCATAGGTCATAAGCTGGAAGGAAAAATAACTCAAAGTTTCAGTATTCAATTTGTTTACTCTGAGCAAAATGCAACCTCTTAAGCTGATGAGGGGAGGGTGGAAGAAATGGAAAAGGCTTTTAGGAGCTCACTTTGAAAGCTCAAAAGGTGTCTGGGACATTAAATAGCTGTTAAAAGCTCTAGTTGGATAATTTAAGTGTAAATGAGTATGAACTATATGGATTAAATTTGCCTTAAAATACCAGTCTGGAAATTTAAGGAAAGACTGTTTGAGACAAACATAGTGTGCCTTTCTTCCAAGCCTGAACGTTTTGAAAAAATAATTTCAGAGTCTCAATGAAAGCTAAATGCAGTCAGATTTAACTGCCCCTCATGATCTTCCCATTGAAAGCCACAATTCAGCAATAATTATACCCACATTAAAATAAGTACACGTGTTTACACACACACACACCACATAAAGTGTGTGAATTGAACCCGAGGTTTTCAAACCTCTATTTTATCATTAATGGATATATATATGTATATATATATATATATATATATATATTCTGTGTGTTTATGAAAAGTTAACCCTAACTGAAAATGTAGATGAAAAAAAGCTTTGCAATTTGAAATACTGGTTAATTTGTTCTTTGAGGAAGAAAGAATATCTTCTATTTTTATTATTAAAATTGACATGTTACATATGAAGAGTCTGCTTTGGCCCAAAGTTAGTATAAAGTCCCTCATTTTCCTGGCTTAACTTGCAAAGAATGTCTGTTCGTCCTTCCGAAGGTCATCACATTTGAAATAGTGCCATCTGGGTGACCAAGCTTCTACTCAGATTGACAACATGTAGAGCTTTCTTTTGTATATTAGATGTTGGTTTTGCAATGAGGCCACATGAGAAGGCATCTTCCTAATTATTTGCAATTGTTATTAATGTCATACTTTAATTTTAATACGCTTTTCTTTGGGATTTTGACATTTTGAGCTACAATTTGAGAGAAAATAAAGGGTCCGTAACAAATACCATGTATTCTTATTGCCTTTTGTTTTAGAACATTTTCTTTTTCCTAACTCATCAAGATATTAAAAGTTCAGAAAGAAAGGGACCCAAGTTTTGCAGATGAGAAAATTGAGACACACGCAAAGAATTCCTATGCATTGTTCTGGGTTACAGTGGCCGGCAGGGATTGTAGCATCACTTCCTGCTTCCCCAGGGTCCCAGGCTTCGCTGCAATGCACTACTAGAATTGAAGTTCAGTATCCCGGACATAATTGTTTTTGGAATTTTTGTTTATTTGTTTAATTTTAGAGGGATTGGTGGCAGAGAGAGCTGTCACCTGGCAGTTCACCCCCCAAATCCATGCAATAAACAAAACTGGGACAGGCAAAGCCAAGAAAGGGCACGCAGCTAAATTTAGGACTCCCACACGAGTGGCAGGTATTCAACTACCTTGTATGGGACTCCTAGACTAGGACATAACAATATTGACAGTAGAGGGCTAAGTCAGAGATTGTCAGCAGATAATCCAAGTGCTAGTCAAATGATAAAGCAGACAAGACTGAGTGACCAAGAAGGCAATGGGAAAGAGTGGTTGCAGCTTAAAAGGGTACTACAATAGTGTTTGCTTGCCGGAAAATGGAATAACTGAGCAAATTTTGAGGGAACAAAGAAGTTCCCAAGCTAGGAACACACAGGAAGAGGTGGTGGGACTTCACAAAGTTCAAGATGGAAAAAAATTTACCTGAAATTGTTGAAAACTGAAACATTGGCAGTGTGGCAGGGATCTAGAGGCAATGAGGGGAATGGTAGGAGACAAGACTGGAGAGGTAAAGGCAAGGAAGGAGGTAGTTTGTACCCAGCCAAACAAAGGCTTTAAGGGCTTTGCTAGCTGTGGGGGTGTGGAGGGGATCAGGACTAATTTGTCTTGCAGCCATCACCTTGCTGATTTCATTAATTGACCGCTTGTGGTGATTGTTGGAATGGTAGATGCTTCTTTGCTTTGGGTCCAATACATATAATATCCTGCTTCCCTCAGACACTGTGCCACAGCACCCACTGATTTTAAAGGCTCTGCTTACAGTAATTAAGATCTGCAAGGTCACCATGGGCACAGCCCTGTCAGCTTGTCATTTGACATTTCAGCGCTGGTGGCTCTGACACGTGGATCACAGCACAACCTTCCTGATCTCACGTCTGAGTCAGTCTTGGCTCCAGCTCTGCATTCTTGTGATGGCAGTGGTATTGATGGTGATCACTTGATTCACGTGTTCTTGTTAACCACAAAGCTGGGTGGCTCCCTGCCCTGGGGACACATTCCGGTACAAAGTATCCAGATGCAACTATGGGAACAGCCTCCAAGTCCTCAGCTGCTTAATTGAATGGAAAATACATTCTGCCCCATTGATATAAAGATGCAATATGGTTACAAAACTCTCTGAATGAGTCCAGGTTTCCATAGCATCTCTCTTGACTCATACACAGACTGTGTGTGAAACACAAGGCTGCTTGCTGACAAGGCCTCCTTCGGTATAGGGAACCCATCCATTGCGGATACCAAGGCTTTTTGTTGTGATGGTGGTTTATAATTTAATATTTGAAAGACAGAGTGAGAGAAAAGAGAAGGAGAAGCATACACTTCCCCAGCACAAACATTGGAGAACTTCTGTTCACTGATTCATTGCCCAGATGTCCACAACACCCAGGTCTGAGGAAGGTCAAAGTCAGGAACTAGCAACTCCATTCTGGTGTCTCCTGTGGGTGGCAGATGTCACAGCGCTTATGCTATCTTATGCTATCTCTAGTGCATCAGCAAAATCTGCATTAGAAGCAGGGAAGTTCTGATGGGGATGCAAACCAACCCTCCAAGAATGGAAGTGGCTTTCCTGCTTCTGATCAGGATTTCCAAGAACTTGATTGTTAAAGAAATCAAAGGAGCACTATGATTAAAGATTGATGGGAGCCATGGTGCTGGTGCTTAGACGCCACAGGAGTCATACATAACACTCATCACTTCCTGGACTCCGGAGACTGCCAGCAGAAGGCAGAAGTGGAGGGACATCAGCATGCCAAAAGTTTAGATTTTGCAAGAAATTTTGATTCTTTCTGACAGACTTATCAATCAGATGATGATTCAAGTTGAATCACTGTAAGTAAATCTCCATTTTTGAATGCTATCTGAAAGTTCACTTCTGGAGGTAAGGTTTACATAGAGACTTCTCTGTACATATTCTTTCACTTCTGTTGTTAGCTACATCATTTTCCTTTATACAGGTAAGCCTACCACAGTGATGGTCCTTTAGCACCCGCAGGTATAGCAGACCTCCATGTCTCCATGTCTCCAATATATGCCCTTCGCATCTGGAGACCTCCATGCCTCCAATGTACCTCTTTTGAACTAGAGGCTTTATGTAAGCCCACTCAGCTCACACAACAGTGATTTATTCAGTAAAGTGACTTCAGAGATATAAATTTTCCAAGATCGTTCACCTGCCATAACACAAAAGTGAAATCTGAGTCTGTATTCTGAGTTGGGGTCCAGACTGTACTTACTGGAAAAGAACTTTTTCCCACCTTCTCATTCTTCCCTTCTAAAGAATAAGAAAATACTAATGCCTGCAGGAACCGCCAAGTTCCTCTCAAATCATTCCTTTTATCACTTTCACTTTGGTGGAAGTGGGGATGAAGAAGCCAACAAAGAAATAATGTTTCTTTGGGCTTATTTTCTGTGGCTTTTCTGGTTCAAAAGAAATGAGGTTGCCTCAAAGACACACACGATGCACATGGGCTTTTGTAACAAAAAGTTCACAACTCATCAGAGAGAGAATTTTGACCAGAGGTTAGGCTCTGAATCCTGCAGAGAGTCAAACCTGCTAAGAAAGAAACAGGAAGGAGGGGCTGGGCAGAGAAGGAAGACAGGAATGGAGCAACTGAGAGCCACATCATTTTCTTCATTAGCTTGCCCATTCGCCTTCATTTTGCTGATGTTCTGTCCATCAGCTGTAAACACATAATTCTCTAAGAAATAAATACAACTTGAGCAAATTAAATGAAAAGGCTTTTGAGAACACATTTACTGTATGTCCCCAGGATCCTTAGAAATGGAATTCATTTTCCTGTAATGAACAAGATGCTGAGTGACAGCCTGGCCAAATGAGGTGCGTCCTGGCTTGGGCTTCCTCTGTAACACACATAGAGTGTGCGTTGCATGAAACATGTGTACTTACACTAAATGGTTAGTCACCTCTTCCTCGGAGAAAGGCTAGATTTCCCTTCCCACCTCATCCCACTAGTTGCAACCTCTTGAAAATTCAGGAGACTTCTGAGAAAAGGCTTGTTAACTATAGGAGTTACTTTTCTAACAATGGGGATATCAATGGAAGACATTTGATCCAGCATTTAAGATCTGTCACAGTGCTTCTATTCAGTCCCAGCTGTTTTTTTTTTTTATTTCAGCTCCTTGTTCATGCAGATGTTGGGAAGCAACAGGTAATGAATAAGTGATGGGACCCCACCACCATAAGGGAGACCTGGATTATAACCCCAGGTTCACGATTCAACCTCATGTAGCTTCAAACATTCTGGACATTTGAACAAGCATAAGAGGTCACTGTATCTCTCTCTCTCTCTCTCTCTCTCTCTCTTTCTCGACCACTTCTCTCAAGAACCAATTATTTAAAAAAACAAATGTATGTGTTATATTATTATGTTTCTATTGAATAACTGCCTTTGACATAACTATAGGTTCATTTATTTAAAGATTTTTATTTGCAAGTGTTTAATTAGTGTTAATGGATTCAATACATTTTGTAGCTACAATTCTAAGAATATAATCATGTTCTCTTGCTCCCATTTTAGATACCTTTAGTTCAACCAATCATCCCTCCATTCATCTGTCTATCCTCTATTTCTTTCAATGAACATGTCAGAGGAGTTTACTCTTTACCATGCAGTACTCCAAGGGCAGAAGTGAGAATCCGAGCAGTTACTACCTCTGCACAGGAATTCCTGATCAGCTGGGGAAGGCAGGCACTTCAGAAATGAAACATCTAAAATACAGTA
Source organism: Ochotona curzoniae (assembly GCF_017591425.1). NCBI lineage: Eukaryota > Metazoa > Chordata > Mammalia > Lagomorpha > Ochotonidae > Ochotona > Ochotona curzoniae. Next base: position 1,239,007 of record NW_024466580.1, read on the forward strand.
TGTTTATGTCACTAGAGCATTCCCTCCAAAAAATGAAGTGTATTTCAATTTCAGACTGGTGGTATTTTCCTCTATGGGTTGATTTTGATGGTTTTGTCATATTTCAAACTTCCTTCGTGTGTGCACAGATATATTTTAATTTTCGACTGTGGCATTCAGACAGCTACATTTTTCTCTTACGTGTGAGGTGAGTCTCATTTGCAAAGCTTTCAATACTGAAAATTTATTTTCTTTCATTATCCTTCATTAACCAGGTATTATAGTAGATGCTGAAATTCCAGATATAAACACCTTGTTCCTGTTTTCATAACATGTCTAGTCTATCAAGGAACATAGGCATTAAGCAAATATTTACATCAATAATTATTTAATTATAGCTGTAATTAAATGGTATGGTGGAAAAGGGCAGAGTATTTTCAGCATGTATAATGAAGATCTGATATTGTTTAGATTGAGAAGAAAGCTTCTCAAATCTACAATAGGAGTTAATTATATACAGAGAATATAAGACAGCTTTTCAGGTCATTGTAGTTTCCGCTACTCCTCTATAAGTATGACTTTTTCCATGAATGGGTGATTTGGTACTCAGATGCTTGGGGAGCAATTATATAGGTAACCACAGAAGATATGATTTATATGGAACTGGAAACCCCCACATCCTAACTTAAAATCAATTCCAGCTTTTGATGTATTTCTTTGGTTCTACAGAAGAGCAACTGCACTGGATAAAATGGCCTTTCAATCTAATTGCATCCTTTATTCACATAAATGATCCACTAGGAAAATTAACACTTTCAGATTCCTTATGTAAAGAGCTACAAGATGATGCACAGAGCTCAAGAGCAGAGAAAACAGAAATAGAAGGTGAGATCTGTGTCTCGTCTTCTGAAATCATTTTCAGGTTAATCGGTGTAGATATGATCTAGTCAGCACAGGACTTACATTTTTTTTTTTTTAAGATTTATTTTTATTAGTTTTTTTTTTTTTTATTGGAAAGGCGGATATACAGAGAGGAGAGACAGAGAGGAAGATCTTCCATCCGATGATTCACTCCCCAAGTGAGCCGCAACGGGTCGATACTATGCCGATCCGAAGCCAGGAGCCTCTTCCGGGTCTCCCTCGCGGGTGCAGGGTCCCAAAGGTTTGGGCCGTCCTCGACTGCTTTCCCAGGCCACAGGCAGGGAGCTGGAAGGGAAGCCGGGCTGCCGGGATTAGAACCGGCGCCCATATGGGATCCCGGGCGTGCAAGGCGAGGACTTAACCACTTGCGCCACCGCGCCGGGCCCAGGACTTACATTTTTGATGTCCTACTGACAAAATCCATTCCACTTTATCATCCTACATCTGTTCATCAACAACTGGATTGACCAAGAGATGCTTAAAGAGTTATTTTGTATCAGGTCTTACAAAGTCCAGATTTCTGCCACTTGTCTCCCTGCCATGTGTCCCTTGTCCTTCTCAATAAGTTCCTAGAACACACATGGTACGGACTTCCATCCTAAGTCTATCCTATATCCATTCACTGCCTGGTCTTTTTACATAATTACATAATTCAGTGCAATCTAATACAATACCGTATGTGCCTATTGACGTATTACGTGTCAAACGATGTGGAAAGTTATTGAGATATAGTTGTCATCCAAATAGAACAAGTTAATAATCAAGATAGGGGGACTAGCAAATAAATAAGCCCTTGCAGAAGATCATGGTGGATGCTCTGAACACAGAAAGCCTTAGATGGCTTAGAAGTTCAGAGTTGGGGACTTTCAATCTTGTCAATGTTGTTAAGTGTAGTTTGAGCTGCTAATTACACAACTTGGAGGCATTAAGCAGACAGGCAAAGAAGGGGGAAAAAAGAAACATTTTCCAGGCTGAAGAACAACAATGAAGACCCAGCATCTACTTGGATGGAGTGTGTTTATACGGTTCCGTGTGGTCCAAGTTGAATGGGAGGTAGGCGATTGTAAGAAGTAATGATGCCTTAAAGAACATCTAGTCTTTTCCTATTAAAATACTAGTGTGGTGCAGGAGTGAGCTTTTGCACAGCACCTTAAGCCTTTGCCTGCTATCATCATATCCCATGTTGCAGTGCCTATGTTTGTGTCCCAGCCAGTGCACTTACGATCCAACTTTTGGCCTTACCCAGCAGGTGATGGCACAAGTGCTTCAGTCCCTGCCAACCATGTGGGGTACCCAGATGGAGTTCCAGACTCTTGGGCTTAACCTGGCCCAGGCGTATTTGTTGAAGGCGCTTGAGAAATGCACCAGCAGATGGAAAGATCTCTATTTTTTTTTCTTTTCTCAGCCTTTCAAGTAAACCAAACCGAACAAATAATTGAAATGAAAAGATAATTGTAGTAAATAAGTGGATCTAGAATCCGTGGCCTAAAAATACCACCCTGACTGAAAGAAACTTCCGAGAGCATGCGTGGTTCATCAGAAGCCGACAGTGCTTTTGCCTGCAAAGTCCAATGACCATCTCAGAAATAGTGTTCTCTGAATGGAACCATGATTGAAATTATAATTTAAATTATGCCCCAGAAGTCAGAGCGTCTACATCATATTGACCTCATAGTCATGCAGACTGCATATAGTTCATATTCCATACAGTCACATAGATCCTATCCCAACCACACTATTTTTGCAGATGAATAAATAGAGGCCTAGTGGCAGATGGTGAGTTTTCCAAGGTTACAGAGCTACACAGAATCTAAAGTTGGAACCAATACATCCCAGTGGATCACTTTTAGTCAATAGGGGTGTCTGAAAACTCTGGTTGCTCTTCTCCTCACTGGAAACCTGTCGTCATATGCAGACTAAAGACACCCACACAGCTGGGACTTTTTATGGCTGTCGTCAGGTGAATCAGTGAACACAGTGTGAGGATCACATCTCAAACTGCATAGTCTGAGGATCCACAAATCTTTGGTGTTGTCACTCTTCTTCAGTCTCACCAGGAGGTGAGAACAGATGTGGGAGCGCAGATGTGAGCAGGAGGCTCAAATCGTCTGTTCTACTCATTCACAATTTGGCTGCCAGAAGACTCCTGTGAGCTAGCACATCTGTTTCTTCCACTTAGGGTCCAGGAATGACAATTATCAGCAGACACATGTATGAGAAAGCACAGAGTGCAAGAAAATGTACTGTTCACTCATCTTCAGTGATTTCTCAGGGTTATATGTCTGCTTATCTATTGGACTGGCCCACACGTGGCCTTCCCAACCCAGCGCCCTTATTTATTTAATGGCTTACAATTGCACATGTTCCTGGAAGCACAGGATATTCCAGAAGGAGCAATAGAGTGACTGCCGTTTGTTCCCTCCCTCTCTTAACACACTTTGAAAACTCAGAGGAATGATAGGATATAGAAGCTTTAGAGATGAAAAGACCTTTGATCATCTAGTTTTTGTGTTTTTATACTTCAAGAAACTGAGGACACCAGAGGTGCTGCTATTTCTTAACTTTCAATAGCCACCTGGCTGTGGATCCAGAGCTGAGTGCATCAGTAGCTCTAAGAAAAAGCAGAATGACCAGATTTGAGCATGGCAAGGTTTACACACTCTCTTTCATGGGAATGGTTCCACATTCAGTGATCATTCACACTGCACATCAAGCATTTTTGGTACAATTGATCCTTCTAAGTCTTAAAGTAATGTCATGTTTTGTAGCTAGTATCATCACTTTTGTGCAGAATAATAATTAGCACTAATTCCACACTTACTATAGATGCTGAGCATTGTGGATCATATATGTGGTTGTGTCAGAAGTATACAGAAATCTCAATCTCACAGTGCGAGGAACTGAGACGAATCAGATATATATATAGCTTCTTTGAGATTATTGCACCCATAGGCTTAGAAGCTGCCTTGGCACAGAAGTCCATCTGAGCCATTACACTATGAACTCCTGGACGGCCGGGTCTGCAGTCGGGTTCACTGAAATAAAGAATCGTTGCTCTTTCTCATTTTGCTTGACTCTGAGTTAATAAGCATAAAGTATAATTTACACCAAATGGAATACTCTTGGGATTCTTAATCATTAAGGATAAAACAAACAATGATAAGTCCTGGCCCTGAGCTCATTTAAAATCAGCACCAACCAATCCACTCCGATTTCCACTCCTCTGAAAACAGCTGAAGTGAACCCAACCTCCTCTCTGTGCCCTAGACTGTCACTAGTCTGCCCTTTGGAAAACCATTAGCCTGTGCTCGCTCAGAAGCATCTGCAAGCCTCAGGAGTTGGGGAACTAATTACAACATTGCATTTCCAGGCCACTGGGTGTCATGTGGACACCGTTTCCCCTCCCCCGCCTGAAAAACTTTCTCTCTCTCTCTCCTCTCTCTCTCTCACACACACACACAGAACCATAAAATTCACTTCCACTTAGTGCTTGTTGTCGGTGTGTGTGTGGCACTCAGACAAGCACTAACATCTTAGGAAGCCTGCGGGGCCCCTGTGGTCTGATGGCCTCCTAAGCCAGTCCTTTTTCCTATTCAAACAAAGGAGACAGAAGAGAGCTAAGGGGTCAGGGAGAAACCACCCACTCATGTGAATATCAAAATAGAAATTTCATATTTGGCCTTGCAAACAATTTCCATGGCAAGTCAAATGACCAGTTTATTATTTTTCCTTTATATGTGACATTTGGATAATAATAACCTTGCTTCATTTCTTTCTTGTCATTTTATTTTCAGAATGCATATTTGCATATTTTAAACACTTCCTAATTAAAGATGCCAATGAAAGAAACTTCTTGTCTATTGCATCTTTTAAAACTATTCTGCAATGAATCAAAATTATGTTATTGAAAGTGCTTAGCATACTCTGACAGATAAATACGGTAATGCCTCATTAGTGCGGCCTGCATAACTGCAGAATTCTATAATCATTCCGAGATGGGACTGGCCAAAAATGCAGGATGACCTGCCCTTCTACATAATTTGTCTCCTTAGTTGACACTCTTTATGTGGATAACTCACAACTACCTGCTGGCTTTATTTTGAAATGGGAAAATCCTGTATCACCAAGTTGGGCACCAACTTCTATCTCTTCCCTATTTAGCCTTATGGATTCCTTATGGTCTTCGCCTGAAGAGCAAATATAATAGCCTCTGGCTCAGGAGACACCACAAGACAGTGGGTGAGAGAGGAAATAGCATCAAATGAAGCTCACACAAGCCCCCTCTTCTGAGGAGGCCCAAGATAAGATTTGAGGACCCGTTTGTATTATGTGCACCTGTTCCTTATGGTACTTGAGGATGGCTTTCAGATGAGGAAGTGGAGCCCAAAGACACAGAGCATCTTGAGTAGAAAGTATATAACAAAATGGCTGGAATATGGAGGTAAACCAAGTTTTATTTTTTAATGTAAGATTTGTTTATTTTTATTAGAAAGGTAAATCAGATTTATGGAGAGAAGTATAGACAGAGAGAAAGATCTTGCATTCAATGATTTACTTTTCAAATGGCAGCAACAGCCAGAAGTGCACTGATCTGAAACCAGGAGCCAGGATCTTCTTCCAGGTCTCCCATACTGGTGCATGGTCCCAAGGCTTTGGGTCATCATTTACTGCTTTCTTAGGCTATAACCAGGGAGCTGGATGGGACGTAAAAAAGGTGAGACAGGAACTGGTGCCCATATAAGATCCCAACACTTGCAAGGTGAGGTTTTAGTCATTGAACCATTGCACTGAGGCCTAGATAAAGTTTGAAGTCTGATGTTTACCACCAGTTACATCTTGAGCAAATCACATATCTTTCTTGGAACTTCGGATTCTTCATTTGTCTAAAAATGCAACAGCTATAGTTGGAATGATGTTAGATGTGGTGTTCTCCAAAAGACCATGCATTAAAGGTGTGACCCCAGGGTGGCGCTATGATGAGAGTGGGGAGGCTTGGTCCATATTAGGACTGGCTTAGGAGGCCATCAGACCACAGGAACCCCGCAGGCTTCCTAAGATGCTTATAGACCAACACACTAGTACTTGTCTGAGTGCCATACACACACCGACAACTAGCACTAAGTGGAAAGTGAATTTTATGATTCCATGTGTGTGAGAGAGAGAGAAAGAGAGAAAGAAAGGGCGAAGGAGAGGGAGAGAGAGGGTGGTGGGTGGCAGAATATGTACAGAAGGTGGGTCACATGCTCAGCCCAGAAGCAGAGTTAACACCGTGATGCCTCTTCAGGCTCACAGAACCAACCCTCACACAGGAATCCGTTTCTGAGAGCAGAACCCCAGTGTCCTCAGGACCTCATATTAGGCCTAGCCATGTTCTGCCACCCACCACCCTTTCCAGACGCGAGACTAATGGTGCTACCTGATCTTGGAGAGTTAACCTTTAATTTGGTGAGTCCAAACATAACTCTTTCCTTACAAGAAAATTTTCTCAAGCAGTTATTGCAGCAGCAAAAACCCAATGTGATAGCATGTTCTATGTTATGGCAGAACCTCACAGTATCCATGTGGTAAGAAAGAAGTCTAGTCACGTGTTCAGCCCTGATCCAAGGGTAGCACTAAGCCAAATCTGTTTCAGCCGTGCTTCAAGAGTGCACCCCTATTAAGAGGAGGAACAAGAAGTCCAAGAGAAAAGAAAAAGAGCTCTAAATTATATCTTTGCACTTTCGTTGATAGCTTTATTTATATATACTTCCACCCAGGATTTATGAATGAAGCACACTGGGTACTGGCAGGACTCCTTGGGAAATGTGACAGAGCCAGGATTAGTGAGATTTGATCCCTGTCTGAGCTTTCCATGAGGACCACTGGGCACTGGGACAACTGGACAAGTAGTTTCCGGAAGAAGTTGCTCTGGAGCAGCAGTCCCTGGAGGTCATAAAAGGGAAGTGGAGGAGCTGCAGGACCATTGCCACACCTCAGATTCATAGCAAGGCAAGGGAATAGGAACCCCAGCCTTTCTTCTTTTGTGGCTGAGAGGTTCCCAGGGTTCCTTCCAGGCTAGGGTGGAGAACACAAATGGCAAGTTCATAAGATCCTCTGGGAGCAACCTTATCACATAGAGATGTCATATCGCAGAGCATTGTTCTTGAGTGAAGCACACAAACCAGTCGTCCTGCTCCTTATTTTACAAAGGATGAAGCCAAGACACAGAACAGAAAGGCAGCTGCCTATGCTAATACAGCTGACTGACAGAGAGAGAGTACACAAGTTCAGCTGCTGTGGCAGGGGACAGGCCTAGCCCCAGCGGTCCCCACACACCATCCTCTGGATGGAAAAATGGTATCAGCCAAGTGCTGGAACAACTAATCTCTTTATGCAAGCAGATCTGTGGGCAAGCATTATCTCCTCAGACACTCTTTCTTGATTATTCCATACAAATTATTCCCCAATGGTGCTCTCTTCCCTTACGTCTTTCAGTTTTTTTTTTTTTTTCCTTAGCAGTTGCCAGTAGCTGATGACGGGATGTCGTTTGTACTCTGTGTTTATTGTCTGTCTGCTGTGCTGAAATATGCAAGCTCTACTGAGACAGCGGCTTTGTTTGGATCGCAGCTGAATTCATGACACATAGCACAATACTGCGATCATAGTAATTAATCATTCAATAAATGTTTGTTGAATAAGTCAATGACATGAAATTGTATGCTAAAAAATATAATAGAGTAAATACTGGGAGGTGAATTTGGGGAGGCTGCAAGAAAGCGGGCAGCACCTTCTGCCCTCACGTCCTAGAGTAGTGGCTTTGGATGCTGCTAGGGTTTTTGAGCTACAAACAGCGCAAGGAGCGTCTTCCCAGCTCCTCAACCCCTACCACCCTAAAGCCTCAGATCTTTGGAATTGCTCATTCCATCTTTTTGTCACCTCCTCTGCTAGCCTTAAGTTGCCTTAACACATCTTCTGAATGGTGTGTCCTTCCCATTGTCAACCTTTCCTCACATGTTTCACCTCTACTCATGATAAACTGCAAAGAGCTAGGACAATGCTGATGCCTGAGAAAGCCCAGGACATTTAAAGAGAACAGATGCATCAAAATGTTTGACCATTCTGGTTATAGGCCATTCACTATTTATTATTAAATGGCTTGGTCATTTATTGAGTGACAAGCATTGTGTTAAGGGTAGGAATGTAAAGAGATCTAAATTACACACAATACAGTTTGGTGGATAGCATCCTACTTCACTAAAAAAGCATGTGGCATTTCCTATATATAATGTGAGAAATAGTGAGGACATATTGTTAAGTGAAAAAAAAAAAACATTACAAATCTGGAATACATCAGTTAAGAACTTGTTTTAAAAATACCAGAGTATCTATATTCATATCCGCATGCATATGCCCAAGTCTGTATCTATCTTTATCAATTAGGTACACACCCAGAAATTTTTGAATGATTATACATTTAGGAAAAGGCTCTGATGCTATCGAACAGTGGCTACAAGTGGCACTTTGTGAGAGAATTTCATTGGGGAGGTGGGACTGTCGTTTTGGAATTTGGAATTTTTCTAATCTTTTCATGTGATGAGCACACATCTGTAATTTAAATGAAAAAAAAAAATGAGAGGCCACCATGAGGAAAGGATGATCTATAAAAATTTCAATCATGGCCCTCACACTTAGAAAATGGGCATCCGTATATAACCATGATTCATTGTGTGAGGCATTCTATGAATGACCAGCACAGTATGCTTGCTTGTGAAAGAGGGCAGGGTTTTCTGTACAAGTAAGGGATGACTTTTCTGAGAGAAAGTTCTGGAGCTGGTTCTTGATGAGGAAACAGGAGTTCAGCAGAAACTTGGAGCTCACTGTGGTCATGGGATCTGGGCACAGGCTGGGGTCAACAAGAGAAGGTCAGATGGACTATCAAGAGGGATTCAATATGGATGGAGGACAAGGTGCAGGCCAGACAGTCACCAGAGAGTCACCAAAGAGGCCAGCGTAGTCCAAACAGTGCAGGAGTTACCTCTTCAGAGCTATCTCTGGTATCAGTATAGACACAGGGGCATGTTAGTCTGTAATTTTCAAAATGATTTTTGAGTATCCATTTGGTGTTAAATTTCTTGCTAAGTGTAAAGATTTGATGATAAGCAAGAAACAGCAATCTTACCTCCTTGGAAACTCTAGTCAATTTGGAGAGTGGTTTATTTTATTTTGTTTTGTTTTGTTTTCTAAAATAATATAAACCAAGGCATGACTGACTGCCACTCAAGTACCTGGGTTAAGGGCAAGTTGGACATGCTGTGCCCTGTGAAATGCTTGGGAAGAAGATGGATTGGTGGAGCCAAGATCTCAAACTCATGCCATTTGGGCATCCCTACTCTTCTCCCAAGCATCCAGAGAGAGAGGGGTTCATGTGTAGGGCTCATCTGCCCAGCGAGCTTTTGTCTTCTCATCTGTGTTATCAGGTTTCCATCACAAGGTGCCTGGGGAGGATTGCATCTGTGTTAAAGCACTGAACTGTGAACCTTAAGAGAGAGAAAATAATTCTCTTACGAGTTAGAAAATTGCTATTTATGGAAGATACTGAAAGTGAGGGAAATATATATATCAATCAGTTCTCTGTCCCTTCCTGGATTTCTTCTGCTCCTGTTTTTCCTGAATCTCCAAGTGAACTGGGCCTCCTATTTTATTAGTCAGATTAAACACTCTCTCTGCCCATCTCTCTCTCCCTCTCTCTCTCTCTCTTTCCCCCTCTCTTCTTATTTTTTCTTTGAGAAAAAAATTATGCTGATCTCTTTTTCATCTTGCAGTACTGTCCTGTGCATGGCAGAGTAACTATTTAAACACCTTGAGTTATGAACCTTTCCACATAAATTATTTTGAGACACAAAGAGATTTCAGGGATTCATACACTAGCATTATTAGAATAAAGCATATGATTTTACATTTTGTATGTACCTCCCCATTTAGTACTATCTCTCTCTCTGTGTGTGTGTGTGTGTGTGTGTGTGTGTGTGTGTATGTGAAAGAGAGAGAGAGAGACCCCTCTGCTTCCATCATGTACTCCCATTGCCTTTGCTTGAGGTCACTGGGGACGTCCAGTGGCCTGCATGACCTGCAGTGACTTGTAGTGTTCTTTGTTCCTTGCGTTGTGCGCCTTGTGCCTCAGGTAATGGCCCACATTGATGCCAGCTCAACCCTGGGAGCCAACAGGACAAACAGCATTCCACTTCCAGACAGCTGTGCCTGCATCCAGTGCCAGCTGTGCCATCATCCCGGACAGGCCTTCCTCTTCTCCACCAAGCATGTGGTAGTGAAACCCTCTCAGTTCCATGTCTGTGTCGCAGGCCTCATTACATGCTATCCTCAAATGTGATCTGCCTGGAGTAGTGGGACCCCTTCAAAATTTTTGTTTTGACACTTTCCTTGCTTAATGTACCTACCATGTTAACTAAATGCAATCTGTGTTCAAATACTTCTTTTTGTTTGTTTGTTTTGGTGTGAAAACTCATTTCATTTCTTAGCTGCAGCTGTAAGAACATTCTAAAAGTTTTGAGAATTTTTCACTAATATTGCTATTAAAAAATAACCCTCCAGTACATTTGTGAGTTATCATATGAAAATCACCGCAATCAAATAGAATAGGCTGTTGAAGGGTTCTGTCATATCCATCTATATACAAATCACAGACTGGGATGAACGCTTTTGAACTCATCTTGGAGGATTTTCCAAAGCATTTGTTGGAACCAAGAAATTCATTCATTTTCTACCTACAGAAAAAGAGTGGCTTCTTTAAATGGAGGGAGGAGTTTCTGAAAAACAGAGCCTGCGTCTGGATATTTGCTGGACGGCCCAGCAGTGTGCAGTAGAGACTCTTGGAGAAAGCCTGTTTAGTGTCCGTTGTTTTAAGCTGTCTCCCTGCTAGCCAGGACACCTGTCCTTTCCCCTTGATATCCAGCCTATGGCTCAAGGCTGTTTGCTTGGGAAGGCTCACTACTCAGATTTTGCCTGCATCATTAAGCAGAGCAGCTGTAATGCAGATCCTACGCAGCCACTTGTGAAAGGGACGCATGACTCAGACTTGCTGGTCCCAGTCTCTTGCTAGATCAATACCCACTGCAGCAGTGTAGCTATTGACTTGGAATTCATTGCTATAAACACCATTTGTCAGCCTTCCCAGGAGAAGAGCTCCATGACCAACTTGAGGGCTGGCTCACTCCCACGATTAGTCACTTCCATCTAATTGAGGGAATAGCCTATTATCTGGGCTGTTGTAGACCTTGGTCACCCATGAGAAGCAGTGAGATGTGGAAATGAGTCCACAGCAGCGGCTTAGTGTTACGGGAGCTCTCTGCTGTCACTTTTTTTTTTTTAGGCAAATCCACATGTGCTAAATTTGGAACAGAACTTGGAAGTGACATGATCACAGCCTTTAATGAGTGGACATATTAAGCATTTTTTTTTCCTAGATAAAGGGGGCATGCATCACTCCAGAAGTAAAGTTGTACTTTCTCCTCACCAAGCTTTTCATATTCTATAAAGCAAGATTGCAAGGACCTATCCATAAGGGAGAAAGACAGTGCAACCGAGAAAAAAAAAAAACATTTTGCTAAAATCTTGCATTTTCTTTCAGAGAGGAAAACAATGGATAGATGTGTCAGTAGATTGCATCTTCCAGGAGAGGAAGAGCTTAATGAATCCAATGGAAAGCAGCACGTTTTTTGGTACCATGTGATGTTAGAGCAATACAACACAGACAAGGCTAGTCACTCCAGCTGATTAGTCTCCTTGGTCTACGGTCTTTGCAGCTCTGTCTTATCAGAAAAACCAATTTTCTTCTGTTTAGATGAAGTGAAATTATACACAGAATTGTGTCTACTTCCAGTAAGACTTTGGGGTCACTGGTATTACAGGAATAGGTCATTATGCCTCCGATATGTAAATAAATAGCACTTTAGTATTTCAGAAGCTCATCAATTACAACTGCCAGCCCAGTACAATAGGGGTGATTGACCAAGCATCTTGGCTCACTGTTGGGTCTTTCTCTGTATTTGCTGTAGCAGTAGTAGTGTCACAGTAGTCTGTTACCCTCCTTGCTAACATTGCCCTTTTCTTCCATTACTCTGCCCTGGCTTAGCATAAAGGGGATAAACTAATATTTGATTGTCCATAAATCTTTCAGTGAGCAGAACTGCTAAAAGGCAAAGTATTTTTACATTTTAAACATGGTGCTCCGGTCACTAAGCTCTCTTTTCTGGTATCAAAATACAGGCTGCCTGGAAGGAGAGTTAGAAAATTGCCTCCACCAGAGGATTTATATTTGGCTTTACCACAAGGGTTTCTATGCATGAACATGTCCCAAAACCCTGTGAAAGGTTTGCTGAGTGGAGGGTAAAAACCCAGTCATTGAGGGTCACCTTAGGGGTAGAAGATTTAAAGGTGAACAGCTGTTGGAATGGATGCATTACACTGATACTAAAATCACCAAGGTGTTTAAGAAATCCACTAATCGTACCTTGCAAGACTCAAGGGCAGAATTGATTTAGGGAGTTCAGGAAATTGCACACCTGGCTTGGTACTGGCAAACCCCAAAGTCATTATGAAGAATTACTTAAGGTCCCTGGTTTCCCCTACATTTATTTTCCTTGATTCTATTTGGTTCTTTCTTCAATTTGCTGAGACACAGGTGTGCACTGATCCCAGCAGCTCATGCATATTTGAAAACTAAAGTCTCTTGTAAAGGAGTTTCAGAAATGGAAGTCCCTATTCACTGACTTCAATGTACAATCATTGACCCTTTAAACTCAGGAAAATATTTGGAATTGTCTCCACTTAGAAAGGGGTGTGCTCTACTCTGCTACACTGCTCCTCGGGGCTCAGGGTGGCTGCTAATGTAACGCTATGGCATACTTCACTGGTGCAGCAAATATTTACTGATCACACACTAAGTCAAGACTCAGTTTAGTGCTGAAGAATTAGCATGAAGACAGATGTGGTCTCTGTATTTATACAGCTTATTAGCATGAAGACAGATGTGGTCTCTGTATTTATACAGCTTATAATCAAATTGGACATAAAGAAAAATTTAATATATGGCAGTAGATGAGAATACCATCTTCATGATAACTTTCAGTTCCATACTTCTGCCCATACTCATTTCATTCCACACGGATATCAAGGAAATGTTTTACAAACTGGGTGATTGAAACAGAACATAATCTTTGATTTCATCAATGGTCCTTGATTGTATGCCATGAATGCTGGAAATAGAAACCAAAGAAACCTCAATAGATTAAAGAAATGTGTGTCTAAGTGAGAAGTAAGTTTAGCAAGGACAAGCTGGAGTTGCACAGAAATACATGGATTTTGTGAGTTAAAGAGTCCAGTATATTTCCTCTCTGGTGTTTTCCTTACTTAGGCAGTGGCCTTCAATGAGCATTATTGAACTACTACCTCTTATGCATAATGCATGAAACTTTTATGTATTATAGAAATGTTTCTCCATGCCAGCATTGGGTTAAATAAGGATGTGCTCTGGGTTTTCACAAAAGGTGGGAATCATGAAATTTGAAGGCTCAACATTTTCTCTGTTGGTGTCCTCCCTAATGTATCAATGGGATTCCTACACTCACTACTACTAAATCAGAGCCTACTATGTGCAAAATTAATACACATGGGAATCTAACATCATGTTACAACATATTTTTGTAAGCACTTAATTTTATATTGAAAGCTACATTAATGTTAGGATAGTTGCTGTATGTTTTTTTTTTTTATTGTTGCTTACATTGTATTATGTAGTACAGTTTTATAGGCGCTGGGGATTCCCCCCACCCCTCCCATACCCCTCCCCCCATGGTGGATTCCTCCACCTTGTTGCATAACCATAGTTCAAGTTCAGTTGAGATTCATTGCTTGCAAACACATGCCTAGCATGAAGATCAGCGTCTTATTGTCCAGATAAGTTCAGTGGCCTCTTGGGGAGACCTTCTATGGTCTGAAGATAGGTCTAACAGAGTAAAGATCCGGTCAGTTAAAAGCCCCAACAAGGATATTGAGGCTGTATGCGTTTTGACACGTGCTGCTTAAGCCACTCCTTGGGATAATAGAAGCCCATATCAGAGTGCTTAGATTGAGTCCTACCCACTCTACTTTTCACCCAGACCCTGGTAATTACATCCTGATGTGCAGTGAATGACAGTTCACGCACTTAAGTCCATGTAAGCCATAGGGAGAGACCTGGTTGAGTTTCATTATTCTGGTTTCAGGCTGGATATACCCTGGCTGTTGTGTGCATTCGGGAAATTAATTATATGAGAGAATGTGTTCTCTCTCTCTCTCTCCCTCTCACATACACACACTTCTTTTGTTCTCTATGTCTATTGCTATCTCTATCTCTCTGTTCCTCTGCTTTTCAAACAAGCAATTATTTAAGAAAAAATGGCACAACTAGAGTTCAACTGGAGTACAGACAGTAATAACCAATGTTCAACAGAGAAGCCATGAAAGGTCGTGTGGAGGAGCTGACATTTGAGCTGCACTTTGAGGACGTGTCTCTGTACATACAGAAGGAAGTTGGACTTGGGGAATCAGCTGGACAAAGCCACAGGAACAGAGAAGCACACAGTTTGAAGGACATTGTGGATACACTAGCAGAACTATATCATAAAGGGAAAATGTGGTGGGACCAGATCAGCAGTATCGATTGTGAATCGTGTTACCTCGGCCACATGAAATCAGTGAAGGGTCTAGGGAGGAGGACCAATTAAGTTTGGTAAACCTCCAGTGGAGACCAAGTGAAGCCTAGGTCAATGGAGGGGGTGGTGAATGCGAGACCTGAGACAAAGCTTGGGTGTTCATGACAGATCATCAGAGCCAGGAACATGAACTTCAATTAATTGAGATAGATTTGAAAGGACTTAGAGTACTGGGTAGAGTGAGGTTGGCCAGGCAAACTAACTTCTCAAGTGGCAAACAAAAATCAGGTATGCATGCTTCATAAGGAACTAGGTACTTAGTCCAGTAACCTGTAAATTACATTCTCTGGAAATTTCTCTCTTCAAAGCAGTAGCTTGTATGATTCTGAGTGCATATTCTTTCCTTCCTTCCTTCCATTTTTTTTATTAAGCGGCATATAGGACATTGATTATCATTGTTATTATTGTAATTCTTAAGATTGCATTTTCTTTGAATCATAAATCAATGTATTATCTCCCCCAAGGCATGCCTTCTATTTAAAGAGGCAGATCAATTTTTATGCAATGTGCCAACAATAAATCTCTGGGTCTGATTTTTCCTCCTGAAGATGTTAGATCAGGATTGCTGTTATTGTTATTTATTATTTATTGAGTGCTGTCAGTGGGCTCAGCACTATAGAAATAAAAATGGATAAACATCATCATTAAATCTGTTTCCAAAAGAAGCAAGTGTTTATCACAAAAGAGTATTTGGATTCCCAAAATAATATCCATTAGCGGTTTTTGTTTCCTGGAAAATATTGCCGGTGTGGTCACTCAAGTCTTGCCGCATTTTGAGTGGAATAAATGGGGCCAGTCTCTCCTTTCTGGCTTGCTTCCAAGTTGGGAATTACTTCTCATTTTCTGAAAGTTATCCACGATTAAATTGCAGCAGCTTCGGTTTGATAACTTTTTGAAGACTTTCTCTTCATCTGTGATATAAGCCAAGCCCCACTCCCTTCTTGGGGGGTTAGGGTCTTGGAGGCAGGGGAAGGGTGATGGGGAAGGGGGGAGCAGTTTTACTTGGTCTCAGGCTTTTTCCCCCTTGGCCAGGTGAAAAGAAGACATTGCACTCAGGAACTTTATTCCAGTAATTTGCTTTGAATTCGTTTCAAACATGCAAAAAATAAAATGTGAAAATCAATTTAAAAAGTAAATGCAACAGTTGATTTGACCTTATTAATGACAACAATCTGGACTAAACTTTGTTTTGAGCTTAGCTTTATATCAGGTTCTCTGCTTTGTTAGCTCAACTCATATTTCCAATAGTCCTGGAAAAGAGACAGTGTGTTAGATTTGACATCTCATATGTGGGGAATAAGTACGAGCATGACAACGTGGCTAAGTGAAGGTGTTGCAGAAATCTAAACCCTGTCCTTTTTCTGTCAACATAATTAAACAAAACCGTGCGTCTCTGAGTAAGCAATGAGTCTGATCATTCCCACAGTTTGTGTCTGTTTATCTTCCAGAACTAGACAAAACCACTTCATGTATATATTATGACTTACACGGGGAAATGAACGCATTTGTAGATAGCACGATCAATGTGCGAATGAGCTTCTGTCTCTGTCCAAATTTGGAAAAAACATCCAAGGCTATGAAGACTTTAGTATGACTGTCTCTGATGTCAGAAAACCACTCTCTCACCGGAAAGGACAAGATCATGCTCCTATATATGCTTTTCCAAATAAACCAAGCCAAATGCCTCCCAAAGGCATCGTGTGCATGCCATTCCTTCAACTAACACCCACTGAGCACTATGTACAGAGACATGTCAGCGTGTTGTGTGTGTGCCAACCTCACAAGAAGGCATCTTGAGATTTCTTTAAGTAGTATCGACAGTGAGACCTTCCGTAGGTCCTGTGTCGCTGTAGGGTTTGCTCCATTTGCTTGTTGCCAAACAGAACATTCACCAGGATTCTCTCCCATGCACACAGGACAGGTTTCACCATGCAGTGCACACGTGGGCTTGTCAAGAAAAATCTGTAACTACAGAAAATGAGAAGAGCTACAGAGATACATTAATCCTTTAGTTAAAAAATACATAATTTATTATGTGCTAACAATGCGTAATGTGTTAAAACCTACATTTGGTGTTCTACATTGCCATGTATAATCATTAACAGAAAAGCAGCAAGGAAAGAACTTCCACAATTTGCACATAAAACTGCAAGACAACTTGAATAAACAAAGCAACTGAACAGACATTTCTTCAGAGAAGGAACACACAAAGACTTCAAAAATACACGAAAATGTGCTCAGAGTATATGAGGGAACTTAAAATCAAATTCATGATAAGACACCCCACACCCACAGGGACAACAACAATAACAATGGCAGATAATGACAAATGTTGGTGAGGATATAGAAATATTGGTACCTTAGTGTCAATGAGAATGTAAAATGGCACATTTGCTTTAAAAAAATCTAACAGCCCATTGAAAGTTTAGAGACGGGTGCCGTACTACACAGCAAGTACACACACTAAGACACACTTTCAAAAAAAATGAAATCATTTATCTGTGAAGGAAGAATCATATGCCAAAAGCCATCACAGCAACAATATTCACAAGGGCAAAAGTGGAAATTACTAAAACAGAGAACAAAGCCTGCTTAATTGATATAGGATAAAATGTGTTATATCCATACTGTGGAGTACTATTCATTAAATTCAATTTCATTAAAAGGGAAACTAAATGCATGCTATCATGTGCATTAACCTTCAAAATGGTAAAACAGTATACCAAGGGAAAGAATTTGAAACTAAAACACTGCGTATTGGATGGATCCACCTATATAAGAGGTCCACAGTTAGCATTTCACAGAAAGGGAGGTGTGCAGTTAAAGGATGACTGTTCAAAGAAATAGGTTTCTTTTCTTGGTCATGAAAATATTCAGAAATTGATTATGATGCTGGCGGCACAGCTCTGTGAAGATAGAGAAATCTACTGAATTATGTACTTTGTGTGTTATATGAAATATATTTCCATAAAACTGATACTAAATAAACAAAAGGAAAGCCACAAGGATTTGTGATGATGCTCCTTGCAAAATATCACCACTTTGGATGCGCATTGCTTCCTTTCTCCCATCCTGTTCTTCTCGGTCCTTATTGTGGCTCTGGAAAAAGCAGCAATTGTGTGGCGCATGCTGCCATGCACGATGGAACCAAGCTCCTAGGCAGCATTTTCATCTTTTGTCTCCATAGGGAAAGTTTAGATGTTGGGGACTGACGATGGCTTAGAGCAAATTCCCAGCTGGTAACAGCATGTGCAGATTCTGGCTTTCAGGATTGAAATTCATCAGGAACATTTGTGTTTGCTGCTGTCTGTGGGATTATATCTTTATTGATCCTGCCTGCCTGTGACCAATGGGAACTATATGGAAATGATGAATCTCTTTGGAATGAAAATTTAGAATCTGGTGAAAACATAACTAGGTCCCACTAGGACAGGATGAAGCATCTGTGTGAGTTCTGTTTAACACCAGGCAGCACTCATTCCTTGTTTTTTCTCCTCAGTTTTAACAGTGTTCAATGGCTCTCACTGTAAGTAGTGTCCAGGGATAGATGCATAGTAACCATTGCCTTTCCACCCCCCTCCCAATTGCTTGGACAATTAATTCCTTTGAGAGGAAACCATAAGATGAATAGACCCTCGCCTGTTCCAGTGTTCTTCATGTGTGTTGTCTAACCTATATTAATACGCTAGTTTCAGGCCTGGCGGCTGAAGTCCTCGTCTTGAAGGTACTAAGATCCCATGTGGCCGCCGGTACTAATCCCCGCAGCTCCACTTCCCATCCAACTCCCTGCTTGTGGCTTGGAAAAGCAATCAAGGACGGTTCAAATTCTTGGGACCCTGCACCCACATGGGAGACCTAAAGGAAGTTTCTGGCTCTTGGCTTTGGGTCGGCACAGCACCAGCTGTTGCAGTCACTTGGGGAGTGAACCATCAGACAGAAGATCTTCCTCTCTGTCTCTCCTCCTCTCTGTATATCTGACTTTACACTAAAAATAACTAAATCTTAAAAAATAAGGTAGTTTCATGTTATTTGAGAAGATAACCCGCAAATATGCTGGTTGGGAAGGGAATGAAATGCCGAATTGCAGGTAGACCAGATGCTTGATATTCTGGCATCACCTGATGGAGAGAAGATGATGGTCTGACTTTTCATTGTTTTACCTGTATAGCTTGGTTCATCCTGTAAAGTGTAGCCACTATGGTAAATCCAATACTCACTAATTAAGGAGTTGCTTTTTCAAGGAAGTTTTAAAATATAAGATACACAATGAAGAGAATGACTTTATAGGCTGACTGTGAAATATAGTCCTTTCTTCTCCAAACATCAATATTCTCATCTACTAAAAAAGGAGACGATGAACAAGACAGCCTTTACATTTAACTGCAAACCTGACATCTGATATGGGTACTGGTTCATGTACCAGTTCCTCCACTTCTGTTCCTGCCCCCAGCTAATACACCTGGAAAAGAAGTAGAAGATGGAATAGGTCCTTATGTCCCTACCCCCATGTGGAGCACTGCAAGAA